>NC_050068.2:27425025-28675025 GCF_009764565.3 Dermochelys coriacea
AGGTGCTTGACTTGATACTGCATAAAATTTTGATTACAAAACTAGAATAGTACACATTAAATGGATTAAAAACTGGCTGACAGGTCTTAAAATATAATGGTAAATGGTGAGCCATCATAGAGTGGGTAGAATCCTGGAGGGACTGGTTCTTGGCCCTACGCTATTTAACATTTTTATCAATGACCTGAAAGAAAACATAACATATCTGATGAAGTTTGAAGATGACAAAAGTTGAGGGTGTAGTAAATGATGAAGAGGGCTCAGTGTAGATGTAAATGTAGGGCTCAGTGTAAATGTATATGTAATCCCCCAATCCCTTTACTGGGGAGAGGGAGAAAGTGGACTATGAAATTTACTTGGGGCCCAACCAGGGCCAAAGATTGCATCCCTGAAGCATTGCTTCTCCACTGCCAGGTGACCCTCCCTTAAGCAGAGAGAAGGTTGGAGGGAGGGAACTAAAGCAGCAGCCCCCATATGTCCCAAAAGAGGGGAGCTCTGATTGCTTCTTTACCACAGAACCAAGATGCCTGTGAGAGAGGAAGTGACCCTTCCCTGCGGGATATCAGCTGAAAGGAGAGAGAGACCCAGAGAAAGCATCCAGCTGCCCCATACATGAACTTTCTTCAATTTTCCCCAGTCCTTAGTAACTGACTGTTAGCTAAGGCTGTAGAACAAACTCATTAATCTCTCTCTGACAGTCTCTATTCAAAAGAATAAATGGACATAAATCTGACATCATAAATTATAACATTCAAAAACCAGGCTGAGAACACTTCAATCTCCCTGGACACTCAATAACAGACTTAAAAGTGGCAATTCTTCAACCAAAAACAGACTCCAATGAGAAACTGCAGAACTAGAATTAATTTGCAAACTGGACACCATCAAATTAGGCCTGAATAAAGACTGGGAGTGGATGGGTCACTACAAAAACTAATTTTCCCCCTGCTGATACTCACACCTTCTTGTCAACTGTTTGAAATGGACCACCCTGACTACATTGAACTCATTAGCTCTACAAAAAAATGATTTTTCCTCCCTTTTTGTCAACTGTTGAGAATAGCCCACTTCCACCTTAACTGAATTGGCTCCTTAGCACTGACCCCCCACTTGGTAAGGCAACTCCCATCTTTTCATATGCTGTGTATTTATACCTCTCTACTGTATTTTCCACTCCATGCATCTGATGAAGTGGGTTTTAGCCCACGAAAGCTTATGCCCAAATAAATTTGTTAGTCTCCAAGGTGCCACAAGGACCTCTCTGTCTCTCGATGGGACAGAACACCACAGCCAGGAGGTGTGTGGGTTACACTACCACTGGACATTGAAATGTAATATCTGTTCTTTCCTTGAAGTTACTGGTAGTGATAAATAGTGGGCAAAAATTCATTTGTGGCATTGGGAACAAGGGCTGGCTTTACTGTGGTCCATTATTGCAACAAGCAGCCGATATAATAAGGAGGCGCATGACTGCCTGTGGGACGTGGGGCAAGGCAGCAGCATCGTCATCCCTGCATAAGTAATGCCTCCACGGTGCTTAAGGGCCCAATCCAAGTCTCACTGACATCAAGTGGAGTTGGATCAGGCCCCAGCGTAGGGTGGAACAAATCAATTTTAAGGGTTACTCTGTCACCCTTCCTCACAGTGCGTAGTTCCTTACTCCTCAAGTCAGGCCCATTGATAGCAGCAGCACAAACTATTCAATATAAGGGTAGCAGAATCTACTCTAGACAAAGTTCCAATGAATTCTGCTGCAGGGGTGGTGTGCTCACTAGCTAAGTGTGATCATCAGTGGAATTAACATGGTGCCAATAGGTTGAGAGAGGCTAAATCACACAGGGAGGTGACTGCAGAAGGCCAACTGAAAAAAAAAAAATCTCATGGGGGAAGATTGTTGACCCAAGTCATTTGTCATAATTTGAGCTAGGGAAATTTTTTGCTAAGGGGCCTGTAACACTTCAGCTTTTAATCAAGCAACTAGGGCAATCATGCAACCTAATCCTTAGGGATGGGGAATCCTGCTTCAGAGAGTGTAACTTTTGTACAATCCTTGATCTTTAACTGTTTGCACCTTTGAATCTTTGATGCAGAATGTAAGAATACTAGGCTGCTTGCTAACAGCAACTCAGATTGGGAAACTTTTTTTTTTTTTAAATTAGGAACCACTATATTCCTTTAAAATAAAGTCTATAAAGTTTACCAGGCATGAACATGATAATGCCATTGTAACTATTATGGCAATTTCCTGCAAACCGTATTGAATTAAGTGGAGTATCTTTGGAGTCCCTTGTATTAAATGAATCTTATATCTATCCTTGTGGGCCAGGGATTTATGCAATTCCATGGGGGTGGGGGACCAGGAATTAAGAACAGCAGGAGGTGATTAGACAAATTTGTAACTTCTTCTGTGAGCTCCCACCACCTGGAAAGACTTGCATATGCTCATTCAAACTGGATTCTCCAGGGACCAACAAAGAAAGGAGTTGTGATTAAATAACATGAGTTTAAACTGACTCATCAGGACCTTCTTTCTGATCCAGCAAACAGACAAGACCCCTGGTAAACTGAGGTCCCCAATCCTTAGGGAAGGGTTAGGATGACTATGGTCTACCGAGACTCCATACGACTGGGCTCTTGTTCTGGGCAAAAGTGTGTTATGAACTTGAAACCACAGGAACACATCTGTGTGGGGTTTTGAAGGACTGCTCAGCTGCCAAAGCCTGTGATGGAGGGTCTTTTTGGGTTTTTTTTTGGGGGGGGGGGAAGAGAAGAATCTCTAGTAAGCTCAATAGCATATGTGTATACTCTGATAGTTTTTCATCTGTTTTCTCTAATGCTTTTACCTTAAGAATAAAATGTGTTTGCTTAGAAAGAGCTGTGTGTAAGTTATACCTGTGGCAATTACACTGTGTACCATCTCTGAAGAGAATGCAAAAGCAGCCTGCTTAGGGCAGCCTGTCTTTTCCTGGAGATTTCACAGTAGAGGCAGGGGACTGTGCAGCATGGAAATATCCTGGTCAGAAGGGAGACATGCACATCTCCATCCAAGAGAGGCAATGGTAGGGGAGTGGGAAGCCTAGAGTGGGTGCCTTTGCTGGATCAGGGTGGAATACAGGTGCGGTTGCTCTGAATTGTGACAGCCATATCAGAAGTGGCAATCATGGTGCTTTCATTATGAGTATTTAATGATAGTGACTTAAGCAATGACCACGTTTTCCATGACCTATGTTCAAAGGAGTAGTGCACGTATCAATGTGATAAACCATGCCAACAGCATGGCAGTGGAAGAAAACCTACACAACTGACACTGCCTTTCAGAAGGCAGATTTCTGAAGGCAGGCAGGAACATACTTCTGCAACAGAAGTGTTTTCCAAACAGACATAAATAAAAGACAGAACAGAGCACAGTACAGTTTTGCCAGTTTTATTGAACCAATAAAATTCCTACTGATAACAATGAAAGAAATTTCAGCAAGTATAAATGCAATAGTTTAACAAACCCCATTGTTCCGTACCTATAAATAGAATTTTCAAAACCTCATAAAAAGTGCAGATTTATGAATTGCTGTTAACACATTAATACACACGATTCCTTTATTTAAAAAGGTGTTTTGTCTCTTAATTCACTAAAAAGTTCCTTCTGCATCTATTCAGATGAATTCAAGTCATAACTAAAAACTAAAAAAGAATCACACAAAAAATGGATCCAGCTAGGTCAGTTTATCCAAAAATCAGCAACACAGAGGGGGAAAAAAAGCTTGCTAAAAGCTCTTGTTGAATCCTGCAATGAACTCCAAACTAATCACTCATCTAATGGGCATGCCATTTGCAAAAGTGCATGAGCATTCAGGATCAAAGTGAGACCCAGCTTGCATGAGTATCACCCCGCTGCCGCTGGTAAGACGCACACTTACTCTTTTGTGCTGGCTACCCATAGCATAAGTTGCAGCACAGGACAGCAAGAAGGCTCTGCAGAACTGCTATGATTCCCTCACACCCTACAGATGGGTGGGCAGAGCTGGGTCCTTGACTCCAGCCCTTCAGCTTCCCTGCCTAGCTGCACTGGTACACTGGGGAGAGTAGGTGGCATAAATCTGGCAGAGTTTACTTCCTCCCTGGAGTATGAGGCCCCAGGAGGGGGATTTGTTTCTTTCCAACTCACAATCTCCCTCCTAGGCTGCTCCATAGGCAGCACAACTCCTTATTGCTCCTTACTCCAAGCAGATGATTAAGTCACAATCTAGTTCCAATTAAATTAGACCCATAACAACCTTTGGAGACCTAATGCCTATGTTTTCTCCTGCTGAGCAGGGCTTCTTGGACATCAAATTAGAAGTAATGTTGCTATTTTCATAGTTTAATAAAACAAAAAAGGAATCTAGGAATCTCAAAACTAGAGAAGATAATTTTGATTTGCAGGTCTGCACAAGGCCCAGGCAATATTTAAATCCCCTCATAACCCTGTTTCGAGTGGTTGCATGTGGAATATCGACAGACCCCGGTCGTCGGCAGGCGGAATCGAACCTGGGACCTCTGGAGCTAAATGCATGAGCCTCTACTGCATGAACTAAAAGCCATATGGCCCTTAGCTAAGGCTGCAGAGCACATTCATTAATCTCTAAGTGGTCTTGGTGCCACTAGAGGGGACAGTACACCACACTGTCACAGGAGGTGACACAGGAGGTGCGTGGGTTACATGTGGAACATATAAACGATATGGCTGTCAATTAATCGCTGTTAACTCATGTGATTAATTCAAAAAAAATTAATTGCACTGTTAAACAATAGAATCTCAATTGAAATTAAATATTTTTAGATTTTCTCTACATTTTAATATATTGACTTCAATTACAACACAGAATACAAAGTATACAGTGCTCACTTTATATTATAAATATCTGCACTGTAAAAATGATAAAATAATTTTTTTAAATTCCCCCCTTACAAGTACGGTAGTGCAATCTCTATCATGAAAATTGAACTTACAAATGTAGAATTATGCGAACAAAAATGCATTCAAAAATAAAACAAAGTCCACTCAGTCCTACTTCTTGTTCAGCCAAATGCTAAGACAAACAAGTTTGTTTACATTTATGGGAGATAATACTGCCATCTTCTTATTTACAATGTCATCTGAAAGTGAGAAGAGACGTTCCCATGGCACTTTTGTAGCCAGCATTGCAAGGTATTTACATGCCAGATATGCTAAACATTTGTATGCCCCTTCATACTTCGGCCACCATTCCAGAGGACATGCTTCCATGCTGACGATGCTCATTAAAAAAAATGCGTTAATTAAATTTGTGACTGAATTCCTTGGGGGGAGAACTGTATGCCTCCTGCTCTGTTTTACCCACATTCTGCCGTATATTTCATGTTATAGCAGTCTCAGATGAATCCGATGAAGTGAGCCGTAGCTCACGAAAGCTTATGCTCAAATAAATTTGTTAGTCTCTAAGGTGCCACAAGTATTCCAGTCTCAGATGATGACCCAGCACATGTTCATTTTAAGATCACTTTCACTGTAGATTTGACAAAGTGCAAAGAAGCTACCAATGTGAGCGTTCTAAAAATAGAGCACTCGACCCAAAGTTTAAGAATCTGAAGTGACTTCCAAAATCTGAGAGGGATGAGGCGTGGAGTATGCTTTCAGAGGTCTTAAAAGAGCAACACTCCGATGCAGAAACTACAGAACCTGAACCACCAAAATAGAAAATCAACCTTCTGCTGTTGGCATCTGACTCAGATGATGAAAACAAACATGCGTCGGTCCGCACTGCTTTGGATTGTTATCGAGCAGAACCCACTATCATCATGGATGCATCTCCCCTGGAATGGGGGTTGAAGCATGAAGGGACATATGAATTTTTAGCACATCTGGCACAAATATCTTGTGATGCCGGTGCCATGCGAACGCCTGTTCTCACTTTCAAGTGACACTGTGAACAAGAAGCAGGCAGCATTATCTCCTGAAAATGTAAACAAACTTGTTTGTCTGAGCAATTGGCTGAACATGAAGTAGGACTGAGTGGACTTGAAGGTTCTAAAGTTTTACACCGTTTTATTTTTGAATGCAGTTTTTGTGTGCATAATTCTACTTTTGTAAGTTTAACTTTCATAATAAAGAGTCTGCACTACAGTAATTGTAATGGGGAACAGAAATACTATTTCTTTTGTTTTTTACAGTGCAAATATTTGTAATAAAAAATAAATCTAAAGTACAATTTGTATTCTGTGTTGTAACTGAAATCAATATATTTGAAAACGTAGAAAACATCCAAAAATATTTAAATAAATGGTCATTGTATTATTGTTTAACAGCACGATTAATTTTTTTTTTTTTAACATGGAGGGGTTACAATGTGCTGTTAACCACAGCTCTTCATGCTAATTGGAAAGATTTGTGACCAAATGAATAGTCTCTTTGCCTGAACTTTAAGCATCTCACTGGAGATTTTTCATTCATAGAGGGACTTTGACCCAACCACAATCTATAGAGAGTCCTCATGACACTACCATTAATCCACTCCTCCACTATCCAGATTTACAGCGGTATTTTATCTACAGCAGGGTCTGTTTCGCAAGAGCAGTTTAAAGTGGCTATGTTTATCAAATTTGCGAGTTTACAAATTAAAACCTATAAATACAAAGACTCTCACATACTGAACATTGTAACTTGTGTGAATCCTAAACTGCATCAATTAACTGTTAAAAGCTTATTCTACTTAAAACCTTACATAATACAAGATTGATAAGTGGCAGTCCTGTAGGATCACACTGCCTGCCTCACATTAGCCCACAGTCATGTGCTTCACAAAAATAGAAATGTTACAGTAACAAAGCACAGGCCCGCAAAGGCATATCACAGCTTCTGATTACATTGGATAAAAGTACCAAAGAACACAAAAAAGAATAGGTGTTAATACTGATGAATTACAGAATAACTATGAAGATCAAACATGTTCACAGCATGCTACATATACTGCTCAACTTAAAATAAGGTGAATACAATATTGAACAAAAACATAAGTAGTTGGCAGTGTGATTTTTGAATTGTGTTTCAGATACAAAGACATAGCATATACATTCATGATGTGGCTGTCCAGCAAAAATTGGGGTACAGATTTCAAGTTAAAATCCTATCTTGTAAGTTACAGTTTATAACCAGTTCTGTCACAATCAAAGTATTTTGTGGCTTTGTGTATTTTCTCAAAGTCTCAAGACTGGAGCCCAAGTTTACAAGATTTTAATATTTATCCTACTGTTGGAGGTTTGTTGAGTGGCTGTACCTGTCCTATCAGCATTAGTATATTGTTCCCTGTAATCATACAATACCTTTTCATTTATCACGTGTATTGTTGGGTGGCCCTGTTTGAATCATGGTGACAAAATGAATTAAATATGAAGAGGCACAATGTAAAACTGGAGGAGGCAAAGTGTAGATTGATTATAGTTTGTTTGGATGAATTTGGTGCCATTTTATCTACATCCTTAAAGATGGACAGGCATCTGATGTTCCATAATTCTTAAAACTTTGCCTTAAAGAAGTTTATAACCAGAAAAGGAGATTCAAATAAATAGTTCGTTTGTGCTTTCAAAAATTAAAGGCTGGCTCCCCCTACCCCTTTCTACTGCAGGAGTAATGATAAAATGGACAAGATACCACAATTACTCCATTGCAACCAAGCAACTCAAAGCCGTACCTTTTGTAAGGAAATCTCATTGGTAATCTTGGGGAAAAATAAAGTGTTGCCAACTTCTCCCCTGCATACAGAAGTACAATCTGTGTATTTTTATGCATTTAATGCTATTTTATTTTCGGGAATAAAAAACACTGATTTCCCTCCTAATTTTATTACTTCCTTCCTGTTAAACAGCCCCATGTTTGCAGATGCTTAAGCATGTGAGTAACTTTATTCATACGAGTACATTTACTCAGGTAACAGTAGCTGCATGGTTAGGCCAATTATTTTATATATTCATCAGTATCATAAGGACGCTATAATGATATCAGAATAAGGAGCAAAACTCCCACTGATTTCAATTAAAGCAGAATTAAGCCCCCTTAAATGGGGGTAAAAAACCTTTGCTGTCTCAAGTAACCATGAGATGTATTTATGCTTAGGAGTTGTCCCACAAGAAGTAAAAAAAAAGAAAAAAAAGATAATTTGTTCTAAAGGCCATTATGAATTCTACCCCATTTTAAGGGTTTTTTTCCACATAGTCTCAAGTGGTTCCCTGTTGAAATTCATTTTAGTCTCTTACTCATTTGTATAAAGATGTGCGAGAGAACTGAGTGGTCTAGGTTTAAAGCCCTTACATGGGCAAAACTCCCAAAGTCAAAGAAAGTTTTGCCTGAGAAGAGCCTTCGTGAGTGGATCAAGTGTAAGTATTAGTGGACTTCTTTTACTGTAGACACAAGATGGGCGAGATTTTTTTTTATTGGGCCAACTTCTGTTGGTGAAAGAGACAAGCTTTCAAGCTTGCACAGAGCTCTTCTTTAGGCCTTTTATTGTAACCACAGAGCCAGAATCTGATCCCAGTTGCCCATACTGAGTAGCACCCCTCCACAAGTGGTCCAGTTGGTTCATATCTTAAGGATGGCAGAATGTGACCCTTAGAAATAAAGCTCTGCTAAGCTAGTCTCCCTTCTTGACAGTTAGTGTGATTTCACTATTTAAAATAGGTACTCAGTACTGAACTTTTAGAAGAGATCTAATTTCCCTGGCCAGGAATAAAGAGAACATTTGAATTCAGTTTTCAGAGTAGCAGCCGTGTTAGTCTGTATTTGCAAACAGAAAAGGAGTACTCGTGGCATCTTAGAGCCTAACAAATTTATTTGAGCATAAGCTTTCGTGAGCTAAAGCTCACTTCATCCAATGAAGTGAGCTGTAGCTCACAAAAGCTTATGCTCAAATAAATTTGTTAGGCTCAAAGATGCCACGAGTATGAAGTGAGCTTTAGCTCACGAAAGCTTATGCTCAAATAAATTTGTTAGGCTCTAAGATGCCACGAGTACTCCTTTTCTGTTTGCGAATTCAGTGTTGCTGAAAGTGAGGAACACTGAATATGACCACTGAACTCCAGCTAGCTTCTAGGTGGTTGATGTGGGAAATGAATGCAATTTTAAGATCTTGAGCCTGGGAGCTCATCCCTGAAGCATGACATTTAGGCTTTGACAGGTCGGAGACCAGGACTGGGAACTTCTCAGCATTTGGTGGGAGGGAGGAAGAGACCTTTTTGTAGGCAGGTTTAGCCATAGAAAAGAGGGGGTCAGAGCCCCTGGTGAAGAGCAGGAGGATTGTACAGCTGGACAGGAGATGGGAATGGGGTGGCTGTGGGGACCGACTGCATGGCCAAGTATAGTTGTTGTAAGGGTTAAAATAGCATAGAACAGGCAGATTCTATTCAAGCATCCGCCCACTGCTCTGCCAATGCATCAGTCCTAATCTGGGACACCTCTGCTATTCTTGTCCTACGTGTCTCCCATGCCTAAGGGGTGTGTGATTTTGTGATGTGTATAGCTTGCCAAACTCTTTCACTTGGGAAAGATTTCTTGATTTAAATCTTCTAGAAGTAAAGAAACTAATGGCTGCACCACTTAGGATGGGGTCTTTCCCTCTAATTTAAAAATGGATTCTGAAAAATTTGACACTTTTGGCCAGGTCTTGTGGTTGGCAGCATTTGTATGCCACAAACAGATCAGCCAGTGCTAAGTTTCATTTACAGATGATTGATCCATTTCCCTCTCTTATTTATGCACTAAAGTCCAGGATCAGGCCCTATGAATATGAAGCTCCGACACAGGCTATACGCCCACTGAATCCAACGGGCACTTTGTGCAAGTGGAGACTGCAGAATTTACCCCCTAGAAGACAAGAATCTAAACTGGTCAGTCTGAGCACATTTGTTAAATGCATGTACTTCTGATGAACAAATGCATAAGCAAGAGAAAGGATGTCAAGATTTTGCTCTACAGGGGTAGCAGCCTACAGATTAAGATCTTTTGAAAAAGTTAATAAAACGTATGTATGTCAATAAACCAATGCAAATCACACTATTACTTTAATATCCAGAGAAACTGATTTCTACCCTATTAACTTTTGGCAACTGAATACCTTTAAAAATCTGGTTCAGAGATGGAGATAGGAACCTATTGGGATTTTAAAAAAGTGCCTAGGTACCTAACATCTATCGAACACAACTGTAGTAGGCACCTAATCTGCGTCTTTAGTTGCCTAAACTCCTTTAAAAATCTGGCCCTTTGTCCTTTTTAATTTAAGCTTTTTTTATTATTAAAAAAAGCCTTGTTTTTCTGATTTGTTCTAATCTACCTTAAATTTACGGTAACCCTGAATATGTAATTTTTAGATTTGTAGCTGATTTTGTAGCTCCCTTTTGCTAAAACATTAAACAAATTAGGGTTTTTTTTAAATTTGTTTTTTAATGGGGGATGGGGGAAAAAGCTCTCTGGCCCAATTCTCCAATAATCCCAGCAATATTCATGGAGGCATCCTATGCACTAGAATTGCAGCACGATGGATCTTGATGGATATAAGTGAACTATAGAAGCATTTCAAAAATTAGTTCTCATGGGACTCTACAACAGTTTGAATCACTTGCTGTTAGCATAAATTGTTGTTTAAAATGAATTCTGTTATTATATGACTACAATCCCATGATGTTCAATTGCCAGTTTTATATTCCACAGAATACTGAGCTAATGCAAATGGCTTTTCTAATTTGTACTTTCCCCACTTATTTTCATTACAGATGAGCAATTTCTGAGAGTATTGTTCTGCACCTGACCAGAATACAAATACTTTTAAAATGCTCTTAAGGTTAATAAGCACTCCAATCTCATAAAAAAAGCAATTCCTTATTTACAGCATTTCCTACGATATGTGGTTAGTCATTACCCCAGTGAGCCAATAGTTTCGGCCTTTTCTTCAGCAGATGAGATGATGCATTTGTCTTTTTAACTTGGTGAAGATTGGGATTTTGATGACTAAATGTTAATGCTGGCAAATAGAAACCCCAGCAGTAGAAAGCAAAAAGTCAGTATCTATGCATGTACTCCCATTAAGGTACATTTCTGACAAAGGAAGTTAACAAGCAATGAAGTTTGAGGATTCACATTCACAACGTGCATTTTTTTTTTTTTTTTAAAAACAGTTGCACATTTAAGTTTGGCACAAAGTGAGCCTAAGGTGTAGGTAAAAATATACGGTATAATCGTATACCTTTAACACCTGTCCTGAACAAACATCTATATTTTAAAAATATCACATTTTGAGTATAAAAGCTAGGCTATAAATGATTATACAGTAAATTCAATACTCTGAAAAAGTGGAAAACAGCATTGTTACTTTTAAGTTTGCATTTTATATAGAAAAGTTATAGCAAACTAGTTGGCAAATGACATTTCCCAACATGGAATGCCATGCGGGCCATATTAGATTAGATATGGCACCTTCTGAAATCAAGTTTTGTTGTTTTTTTTTTAAAACTGATTCACTATGAATAGATCAATTCATTTACAGTTTATGTATTTCAAAATCTAATCACGTACTTTGCTGAGAAGGCAATTCAGCTGGAAAAGTAAATTCTATAGTGAAAGATTAAAATAAAGGCACTAAAGTTTCCACAACTAACACTCAAGCTACTTTAAAATCCTTATATTTCAGAAGAGGAATTAAGTGGTTATGATAGTTACCTAAAACTAGTTTCACCTTCCTTCCAAAACTTAAACTCTTCTTGAGAAATACCTGGCTTCTCATACCAAAGGAATTTCACTGTACAGTTCCCGTCACTTAAAGGCAGAGTTACTAACTGAAGAACGTCCTTACCAGATATAATTGTTACAAGCAAAAACTCACTAGGTGCAGCCACTATAGTTAAGTTGAAAAAGATTATAACAAGTTAAAGAATTCAAATCTAAGGTTATGCATATCAACCTCTCACCATTTTGTCTGAATAATCTTTGTAGTTAGCTATACAAGATAAATAAATCTTATTTATGCAATGTTTTATATAGGAGAGATTCTGATGCACAGTTTGATGGATAGTTTCTTATCTTGGCTTAAAAAAATTAGTAATTTCTTTCTCACAAGGCTTTTTATGCAAATAGACTGCCGTCCAAAAGTGCAGAAAAAGTTTATTTAAATGTACAATCATTTAGTTTTCCAATCTGGAACAGACAGCTAAAGCAAAACCTCCCAACATGTGGTGTCACAGCACGTTATTAAGAGAGGGAAGGAGGAAGAAAAAACCCCTAAATTTAGTAGCATACTGGTCCAAGTTTGTTTGTTTTCCCTCAATGAAAGATGTAAAAATATGACTACTATGTTAAAAAAGCTATTCTGCAGTCTTCAATGGAAAAGCCTTTTTACATCTTCTACAATTCAGAGGAACTTTAAAAAAACCTAACCAGTTAGTTTCTAATACATGTAAAAGCAAAATAAAGTCACCCTTCTTATATAGTGAAAATAAAAACCAAAACAAAAGATTTTTAGCAGTGATAGCTGTGTTCTACTGGGAAAGTTTAAGCATCAATTTAGGCACTTCACCGGTTCATTAATACAATCCAAAGTAAAGCTATAAACACTGAAATGTTGTGCTCTTAAAATCAGTCTAGTCAAGCAACACAAAATAATGCAAAAATGTGACATTTTTGACAGCTTATTTCTTCCCTTCCCCAATATTACCAGTTGTCCAAGTAAATTTTATTTTGTGGCTGCTTTGGCACTTAAATATCAGATTGCTCAAGCCATACAAGCTAAAACAAAAATGCTAAGCCTTGGACAATAAAGAAATTGTTTTAAAATTTCTTTATGGTTGTATAAAAAGGGCACTTTAGTAGCGACATACTAGGGAAAAGCTTGCTTTCTTTTTAAATATTGCACTTTTCTTTTGTTCACACACATTAATGCATAGAAACACAATTTTAGCTTTGAATATTGAAGTGTTCAGACACCATGAATGAAAAAATTCTAGGAAATAAATTTCTATAACCTATTAGGAAAAGAACAGGTATGATAGCCTTCCTTTGCTTTACTTAATTAAAAAATGCACTGGAGAAAGGAGAGTGCAAACATTTTTTTTTTGGTCAGTCTCTGTATTGCGTTTACAGATGCCAACTAGGTGAACTTGCAAGCAACACTATGATGCGCATGCATGTTGTAAAGAAGATTGAGAGTGACTGTCAGTAAGACAAGATTATTCATGATTGAACCATAATATGTACAACTGAAATGGATAATTGTGAAACCTCTTCTTTTGGAAAGAGGAAAGGAAAAAAAACTGAATTTTGCATTTCAGTAGCATTCTGTAGAATTTATCATGATTAATGTCACATTAAAATGTGGACAACATTGGCATTATATTTCACATCACCTTCAATTGCTGTAGTAAAACAGTGCCTGACAAGTAGTCTCCAGCAGATAAAGAATCCAGTAACCAGTTGAGTTTAATACATCACATGCTTCTCTCTACTAGCGTTAGGACATTGCATTAAGATCTCTTAGAACATCCAAAAAAACCGTTGCTGAATTCCACTAATCTGAAAAATGATTGCTGGAAAAGATAAACACTTTTTTCCTGTGTTTAAGAACAAAGCACTAAGTTGAGTTTAACAACACTAGTTTTAGGATTTTGACCAGTATCCTGAAATCCAACCAGAAAAAGTAGTGCTCCTCAGTGTTATTTTTGCTATCATTAGTAATGTTAAGCATCAAGAAAATAAAACACATCATTGCACATTACAGCCGCCAAAAACACGGCTAAACTTTGACACTAGAGATTTGAGTAATTTGATGCTACATCACATACAGCTTCTGGTGTGTATCTATTTCAAAAAGGTCTTTACATATCAATTAAACTTCCTTCGCCCCCTCTGAATTGATACTTCAGGTCAAGTGACGAGTTATGGCACGAAGGGCATATAGAAGTTCTGCTTGCATACGGGCTTCCATTAAAAGTAGATTTAAGTGGACCTATTTGAAATTAAAAAAAATTAGTCATTTAGTTCACCATTACATATCAACAAGCAGAGGCATTTAATCACTTAATTATCTTACAGATTTAGATTTTTGTGCCAAATGAAAATAGCTGCATCACTTCTCTCTACATTCTAGTGCCACGTACTAGACTGAAGTGTTGCCATTTCTTCTCCAGATGGCTATCTAATATGCCAATTTTATATGACATTCTGGACTCCCAGGTAACAAGCCTTAATTACTGCTTTAAGCAGTGTTCCATCTGCTTTAACAGAAATTACAGCAAAACAATGCTGTACAGTAATGGAAATCATGACAGAAGACTTACCATTCACCATCACTATAAGCATTATACTCTGAGGACTAGTTTTCTGTTATCAGTGTTATATAATCAATCCACATGCCACACACCCTACGTACTATCTGAAGTCAACTGTCAAATAAATGCAACCTCATGGACGGCAAATTATTCCAATGAAGACTGAGGATGGTTTCAGAATGACATTTACTTAACAAGGAACAGAAATGCACATATCGCTGCCTACTGCTTTAGCATCTGGACTTACTGCACAACTGTCTCAGGAACTTCTAGCAGCACGTCTCCTGGTACAATGCAGGAGCACTGGCATGTATCCTACCCAAGTATTGACCAGGTCTGTTCTGGCTTAACTGGTGGATATTATGAGACCATAACAGTTATAAATAAAAGGAAGATCAAGAAAGCTTTATCCTATCTTATCTATTACAGGTCTTTAAGAAAGCCTGCTTGTATCGAAGATCTAATCATCATGATTGGAGGCATCTGCAGTAGTAGTTTAGAGAAAGAACAAATAATGGGCAGTATTGTGTGTCATCTCAGGAGTGCGATTTTTATGTCATTCCTGTTTATTGCATCATGCACAAGACACAGTGGCCACAGGCACACTATGATATTTTGTATGCCACTCATACTAAAAAGGCATACAAGTATTATCAATGCTTGGTAGTTAACTTAAAAATAGTGTGTGTGTGCGCGTGTGCAATGTATTTTACCATTGAAAAGCAGCGTAGATACAAGTTAATTTATCTTCTCTATAAGAATCAAGTCGTATCAGAACAGTTGACTACTTCACCATTTCCAAAACTGCCCATTTTTCTATATGCAGATCTATGGATCTAGCTTCATGCAGGAGTCATTAGAGACTGTCCATGATGTGCTCATTATGAAAATGTTTTGGCAACAGTGACATTTAATATTCATTGAACTAACTTGTAAGGCTCTACTGTACAGTATTTAAGTTAATTCTTTAAGCTTTTTCTTTATTGTTAAGAAAGTTAACTCTAGTACATCCCCCCCATCCCCTCTTTTGCAAGCCCCCTTATTATTTGCATTGTTTACATAGCCAAACATTACACAAGAGGCCCTGTGCTATGAAACACTTACCTTCTCTGAGTGCTTGAACTGACGCCAGTAACTATCGTACATGCGCTTGGTAGTTCTCTCTGGGTAGCAGGTCACTGTCTTAATGTAAACCTTCAGGCTGCGTTCAAGTAACTGATTAACTTCCCCATAATCATAATCATCATACCTAAGCAAAATAAGGCAGACTGATATTTTGTCTGGACCCACATGGCTTTTTAAATTCTGAAACTACATGTATTTATGAAATATAATACTAGAAGGAGCGGTTACTTATCTTGTATAGTAACTGGAGTTGTTAGAGATGTGTTACCCTACGGGTGCTCCATGTCAGAACATGCGCATGCCTGTGCACTTTTGATAGGAAATTTTGCAAGCATGTCCATCTGCAAGTCCATGCTTGCACCCCAGACACCCTCATGCTCTGGTACGAGGGCATATGGGGAGGAGGAGGAAGCATACCCACTGCCAGGCCAGTTCCTTCTCAACCATGGAAGTCCAGTGAAAGAAAGACTTAGAGGCAGAGGGGAAGAAGGGTGGGAAGTAGAACACCCACAGGGACACATCTTGAACTCCAGTTAGGCTCCAGTAACTTCTCCTTTTTCGAGTAGCATCCCTATGGGTGTTCCACATCAGAAAATTCATCAGCTCTCATTTATGGAGGAGGGTGCCGAAGAGGGATTCAGTAGAACAGCATCACTGAAGCAACTTCAGCTCTGCAAGTCGATACAAGAGCACAGTGCCAGGAAAACGTGTGCACTGAAGACCAGGTGGCACCCCTGCAGATGTTAAGGATAGGTACGTTTTTCAATATGGCTACAAAGGTAGACTGAGTCCTGGTGGAATGAGCAATAACTGTCAGCGTATGAGTGTGTGGAAATCGTACCTCCTTTCATGCGTTCTGCAGTTGAGATGCAAAAGCCTAAAGGGCCTAGTCTTATACAGGTAAAAAGCAAGGACTTTACGTTCAGTGTATGGAGGCTCGTTTGTCCTCTCAAACAGTGAGGCTTGAGATGAACACCAGCAGGTGAATCACTTAATGTGGAATTCTGGAAAACCTTAGTAGGAAGGGAAGGTGTTGTCGTAGTGTCACCTCGTTCAACAGAACACTGTATAGTGGAGTCAGCCACCAAGGTTCCAAGCTACCATCGCCTCAGTCAGGGGGCAAGACACGAGGAATGAGGTCTTAAGGGATAGATCAATATTTGCCACAGGTTCAACTGGGTGTTTTCTCAGTGCATTGAGAGCTAAGTTGAGGTCCCATGATGGAGTTGGTTCCTTGACAGAAGGGAAAAGGTTGAACACGTCCTAGCAGTTGGGAGGCATAGTGGTATGGTAGGCCTCCTGTGGCTCTAGAGCAAGAAAATTCCTGGATGGCACTGATGATGAAGCTGTGTGCCTGGAAGAGATTCAACGTCCAAGATGTAATCCTGCAAGCTGATGACTGCAATGGAAGCTCTGATCAGGATGTCGTTCAGGAAAGGGTCCCTACAACCTGAGTATGGCTATTATCACCACCACCATCTTTGTAACAACCCTGAGGGCAGAGGACAGGCTAAATGGGAGTGTTTGCTACTGAAAATGTTCTCTGAAGTTCCCCCAGGATAGGGCTGACACTGTAGAGGACAGGGACTCCATCCAAAACTTCATTTTCTTCATGCATTTGTTGAGCCTTTAGAGGTCAAAAATGATTGATAATGCCCCCCCCCACACACACACACACGCTTGTGCTCTTCTGTAGAATGCAAAAAAAAAAAAAAAAAAAAAAAAAGATTAGAACCCAGAGAATCTTTCTTCTGAGGGAACACTATCACTCTCATGTCCAGAAGAGGAGATATTTTGTTCCAGATCAGATTGTGTTTTACGAGGTCATTGGAGCTGGATGAGTGGATGAAGAACAGATGGGGTAGTGTCTCTGGCTCATTATTTCCCTGATGCACTTGTTTGTGGTCGATGAAAACCATTTATCTAGGAAATGGGAAATCCTGTCCCTTCACTTCAGCTCTGGGCAGATGCCTATGCAATATTTAACATAAAGGGGATTTGGGGGAGAGGTGAGGGCTGCGGTCCCTCTGGACTTTTTCATAGATTCATAGATACTAAGGTCAGAAGGGACCATTCTGATCATCTAGTCCGACCTCCTGCACAAAGCAGGCCACAATCTCACCCACCCACTCCTACGAAAAACCTTACCTATGTCTGAGCTATTGAAGTCCTCAAATCGTGGTTTAAAGACTTCAAGGAGCAGAGAATCCTCCCTCAAGTGACCCGTGCCCCATGCTACAGAGGAAGGCGAAAAACCTCCAGGGCCTCTCCAATCTGCCCTGGAGGAAACTTCCTTCCCGACCCCAAATATGGCGATCAGCTAAACCCTGAGCATATGGGCAAGATTCACCAGCCAGATACTACAGAAAATTCTTTCCTGGGTAACTCAGATCCCATCCATCCAATATCCCATCTCAGGGGATTAGGCCTATTTAATTGATCTTTAAATATTCAGGGTAATTACCAAAATCACATTATCCCATCATACCATCTCCTCCATAAACTTATCGAGTAGAATCTTAAAGCCAGATAGATCTTTTGCCCCCACTGCTTCCCTTAGGAAAAAGAAAAGGAGTACTTGTGGCACCTTAGAGACTCACAAATTTATTTAAGCATAAGTTTTCGTGAGCTACAGCTCACTTCAAAGTGAGCTGTAGCTCAAGAAAGATTATGCTCAAATAAATTTGTTAGTCTCTAAGGTGCCACAAGTACTCCTTTTCTTTTTGTGAATACAGACTAACACGGCTGCTACTCTGAAACCTGCTTCCCTTGGAAGGCTATTACAAAACTTCACTCCTCTGATGGTTAGAAACCTTCGTCTAATTTCAAGTCTAAACTTCCTGGTGGCCAGTTTATACCCATTTGTTCTTGTGTGCACATTGGTGCTGAGCTTAAATAATTCCTCTCCCTCTCCTGTATTTATCCCTCTGATATATTTATAGAGAGCAATCATATCTCCCCTTAACCTTCTTTTAGTTAGGCTAAACAAGCCAAGCTCATTAACTCTCCTTTCATAAGGCAAGTTTTCCATTCCTCGGATCATCCTAGTAGCCCTTCTCTGTACCTGCTCCAGTTTGAATTCATCCTTTTTAAACATGGGAGACCAGAACTGCACACAGTATTCCAGGTATGGTCTCACCAGTGCCTTGTATAATGGTACTAAAACCTCCTTATCTCTACTGGAAATACCTCTCCTGATGCATCCCAAAACCGCATTAGCTTTTTTCCACAGCCATATCACATTGGCAGCTCAGAGTCATCCTATGTTCAACCAATACTCCAAGGTCCTTCCCCTCTTCCGTTACTTCTAATTGATGCATCCCCAGCTTATAACTAAAATTCTTGTTATTAATCCCTAAATGCATAACCTTACACTTCTCACTATTCAATTTCATCCTATTACTATTACTCCAGTTTACAAGGTCATCCAGATCCTCCTGTATAATATCCCGATCCTTCTCTGAATTGGCAATACCTCCCAGCTTTGTATCATCTGCAAACTTTATTAGCACACTCCCACTTTTTGTGCCGAGGTCAGTAATAAAAAGATTAAATAAGATTGGTCCCAAAACTCATCCCTGAGGAACTCCACTGGCAACCTCCCTCCAGCCTGACAGTTCGCCTTTCAGTAGGACCCATTGTAGTCTCCCCTTTAACCAATTCCTTATTCACCTTTCAATCTTCATATTGATCCCCATCTTTTCCAATTTAACTAATAATTCCCCATGTGGCACGGTATCAAACGCCTTACTGAAATCTAGGTAAATTAGATCCACTGCGTTTCTTTTGTCTAAAACCTCTGTTACTTTCTCAAAGAAGATCAGGTTGGTTTGGCACGATCTACCTTTTGTAAAACCATGTTGTATTTTGTCCCATTTACCATTGACTTCAATGTCCTTAACTAATTTCTCCTTCAAAATTTTTTCCAGGACCTTGCATACTACAGATGTCAAACTAACTGGCCTGTAGTTACTCGGATCACTTTTTTTTCCTTTCTTAAAAATAGGAACTATATTAGCAATTCTCCAATCATTCAGTACAACTCCTGAGTTTATAGATGCATTAAAAATTCTTGCTAATGGGCTTGCAATTTCAGGTGCCAATTCCTTTAATATTCTTGGATGAAGGTTATCTGGGGCCCCCGATTTAGTCCCATTAAGCTGTTTCAGTTTCGCTTTTACCTCAGATATGGCAATATCTACCTCCATATCCTCATTCCCATTTGCCATGCTACCATTATCCCTAAGATCCTCTTTAGCCTTATTAAAGACTGAGGCAAAGTATTTGTTTAGATATTGGGCCATGCCTAAATTATCTTTAACCTCCACTCCATCCTCAGTGTTTAGCGGTCCCACTTCTTTCTTAGTTTTCTTCTTATTTATATGGCTATAAAACCTTTTACTATTGGTTTTAATTCCCTTTGCAAGGTCCAACTCTACTCGACTTTTAGCCTGTCTCACTTTATCCCTACATGTTCTGACCTCAATAAGGTAGCTTTCCTTGCTGATCTCTCCCATCTTCCACTCCCTGTATGCTTTCTGCTTCTTCTTAATCACCTCTCTAAGATGCTTGTTCATCCAGTTTGGTCTACAACTCCTGCCTATGAATTTTTTCCCCTTTCTTGGGATGCAGGCTTCCGATAGCTTCTGCAGCTTTGATTTGAAGTAATCCCAGGCCTCCTTTACCTTTAGATCCATAAATTTTTCAGTCCAATCCACTTCCCTAACTAATTTCCTTAATTTTTGAAAGTCAGCCCTTTTGAAAGCAAAAACCCTAGTTGCAGATTTATTTTTGTTAATCCTTCCATTCAGTTTGAACTGAATTAGCTCATGATCACTTGAACCAAGATTATCCCCTACAACCATTTCTTTTACAAGGTCCTCACTACTCACCAAAATTAAATCTAAAATGGCATCCCCTCTAGTCGGTCCAGCAACTACTTGATGAAGGAATCCATCAGCTATCGCATCTAGGAAAATCTGAACCCTATTATTTTTACTAGCACTGGCCCCTCCAGTCTGTATCTGGGAAGTTAAAATCTCCCATGATCATGCAGTTTCCATTAGTATTTACTTTATTAAAAAACATTAAAAAGTGCTCTATCCATATCCAAATTAGATCCCGGAGGTCTATAGCACACCCCAAGCACTATCATAGGAGAGGCTCTACTAGTTATCTTCCCCAATGTAATTTTTGCTCAGACGGACTCTTGCATCGCATCTTATTTCTTTACATTCTACCTCATCATTGATATACAATGCTACTCCACCACCTTTACCTTTATTTCTGACTTGTGCCCCAGACCTCGATTCCACTGTTTTCCCTTGGGGAATCTGTTGTCCCTTTGCTAGTACCTCTAAGAATGGGGAGAGAAAGGACAGCCTCTGTTTGACGGCTGACTTATAATTCTCTCCTTAGGGAACTTAGTGGGAAGGGACAGTGTGTTTGGATTTGCCACACTCTCAGCCACCATCTTCTCCAATTTTTCTCCAAAAAGAAGGGAGCCTGTAAGCTTGGCTGAGCATATGACCTGCTTAGATTGAGTATCCGTCTTCCAAGGTGGTGTCTGGCTAGAAGCCATGGCTCAGGATGAAAACCTCATTGCATCCACTGAGGCATCTGCTACAAATGCTGTTGCTAGGGCGACTCTAAGGTGGCATCAAAATCAGGGCGACCTCTGTCCTTAAGGGCTTTGAGATCTTCTAGCCAGGAAAGATGCTCTTGCAAAGCAGGTAGCTGCCAGGGATGTTTGGAGGATGGTGAAGGAGACTTCAAAAATCTTTGAGAGTGGTCTTCATCTTTCTATTTGTGGGTTTTTGTGGTTTCCTTACAGTACAACTCCCCTGATGATGGACACTACTGCAGCATCAACCTTCAGTATCTCAGCAATAAAGCCTTTTGGTTTTTAATGATATATAGCCTCAGGTAGATCTTATTAATATGCTTGCCCTTATCATGCTTATTCCATTCATCCCTAATCACTTCCTCAAAGAAGAAGTGAAGGGATACTGCAGCACCAGGAGAAGAAGATTGTGAGGGAAGAAATGTACTCTGAGGCTTACTCACAGGGGCTTGCTCAAGTTTCAGAGACAGACACTTCACCTTCCTCAGTGGTGATAGAGGATGATTCATATCCCCTGATTTTTTTGGATGTTTCCCCCTTCAATTCCCCCCCCTTTTTTTTTTTTAATTATACAAAAACCTTTTTGGATGCTTTAGGAGTACGGACACTCAGCTGTGGCTTTGGTAAGGCCTTTTGTAGTTTGCCTTCCTTAGGGCCTGGTGCTCTCTTGAGATGTCTGCCTCAGAATCCTCCACCACTGCTTCATATTTCCCCTGGGAGAAGGGTGGGGACTTGCTGTCAGAACCTCCTAGTCAGCTTGAGAGAGAGAAGAGCTGATTAGAAACTCCGTTTTCTTCCCAGGGTGCTCAGGACCCACTTTATCATGGGGGGTGGGGGCGGGATGGACACTTGTGGTCCTCAAGCCTCCCCTCTTTTTATTCTGCAGGGGTCCTCCGGGACTTATCCCCAGTCGAATAGTCTGGAACCTCTCTGCTCTACTGCGGGGGTTCTGGTCCAAATTTTCCTTGTTGAAGCTGTGGCTGCCTTGGTGGGCAGGGAACTATACCTGCTTGTCTGACTTGCAGCCTTGGGACCTAATGCAGTTAGGGATGGAAGGCTGGGCATACCTCACCATGTTTTAGGCCTGTGAAGGCTGCCTCACAAATAGATCCCTGCTTGGATTTAATCTGGTGCTTTTTTGGTTGCTCTCCCATGCCTGTAAAGGGCAGATGAGCCAGCAGAGAGACACTACAGCAGAGTCTCAGAGAGAGTTAAGCCCCCTAAAAGCTAACTGATCCAGGAAGGAGAAGAAATGCCGAGAAGGGAGAACACTGCTCCCCACTGCCCAAAAACAGGGCAGAAAAAATTAAAATAGAAGGAAAAGAGGTGAGAGCAAAAGAAACCACCATTGTCTACCTGCTCCTGCAGAGTTAGAGAATCTGGCAGCAAGTAGGAGCAGACTGTACAACGCCAAAATGTTTATCTTTAGAGAGAGAAATCGGCTTGATGTCCAGAGTTGTGGGAGGCAGCGGGCTGCAGAACCACCCTTTTCCAATGAATTTTGGTGGAACAGGTTTGATTGACCCCGGTGTCAGGAATTATATTTTCTACCTCAAATGATTCTCATGAGAGGGGTCCCTGAAGAGGGAGGGAGGAAGAAGTTGGGGGCGGGTGGGGAGGAGCATACTGGATAGAGTAACCTGTAGAAACTAATCTTCAGAATCCACCTGTCTGAGGTGATGAGCTCCCAGGAAGGTAGGAAACGGGAGACTATCCCAATGGGGGAAGGGGTAAGGGGGGGAATACACGCAGTGTAGGATGAGGAGCAGGACAGAGTTTGTAACCCTGGACCAAAAAGGTTCGAAAACCAGTTCTTTCAAGAATGTTGCTGACTGGAAGGCTATTGTAAGGACAGCCCTTTTTCTTAGTTATCCTGGCTTCTTTCTTGGGGGCTCGGCCATCCTGGGTAAGACTGTTGAGCCATCTGCAATTTACTGTACTTTCTCTCTTTGCCACAAGTGTACAGATGCTCAGAGATCATAGTGTCACCCAAGAGTCTTTAAGAGAACAAAGAGACCCTGGCTTCACGAACGACCTTCCAAAGAAGGACCTTCCAAAGAAGGTCCTTAACTGTGTTTTCTACCTCCTGAGGCACACCAGAAGATTGCAGCCAAGAAACTTCTGTAGCCATGGAATATTGCAGCTATATTGGCATCATTGAGTCAGGCCTGGAAAGATTTCTTGCCAATTGTCTGGTCTTCTGTTAGGAGGGCTTGAAATTGTTCCCTCTGATCATGTGGCAAGAGTTCAATAAAAGATGAAAACTTGCAATAGTTTGTAAAATTGTATTCTGCTATCAGGGCTTGGTAATTAGCTACTCTGAACTGCAGAGAAGCAGAGTAGTTCTTGTATCCCAGAAGACTTGAATCCAGTCTTTTGAGCTCTTTGTTGGATGGCGTTGGGTAGAACCTGTTATCTGTTCCGTTTAATAACTGCCTCTATGAACCAGGGAGTTGGGTTCAGAATGGGATGTGAAACAAATATTCTGAGCCTTTGGCTGGGAAGTAGTATTTTCTGTCAGCCCATCATCACATAGGTGGTATAGTAATTGGAGTTTGCCACACAGACGTCAGCAGAACAAGGTGGGCAAGGTAATTTTGCCTGCAGCAGATGTATGAAGAATGTCCAACAGGGAATGTTGGTATTCTGGTGTCTCCTATAATGGAGTATGCAGGGTTTCTGCCACAGAAAGGTCCTGAATGGCCTTGAAATCATAAGCATAAGATAGTGAGGGAGGCAAAATAAGAGAAGGGGGTTCACTCCCTTGCCCCATAAAAAAAGCAAAAACAGTGCTAAAAAACAAAAAGAAAGAATATACAGAGAAAAGGATTGTGTGTGAGAGAAGTAGCAAACTGTGTAGCTATCTAACACACAGCAATGTTCCACCTCAAGCCATAGGTGGTTGAGAAGGAACTGGAGTGGCAGTGGGTCTGCCTCCGACCTATATATCCCCATACCAGAGCATGAAAGTGTCTGGGGCACAGGCATGGATCCATGGACACTGCTGACAAATCACTGAACAGCGAATGTGTGTTTGCACCTCCTGATGTGGAGAACCCATAGAGACACTAATCAAAGAAGAACAAAAAAATTACTCAGTTCCTAAGAGTCTATTAAATAGTGTGGTATTTCCTTTTTTCCTGAACTGACAATGTTGTCCACAAGTTCAGAGAAGACAGATTTCTGTAAAAATATCAATCCTAATTTGATTCTGTAATACCAACTCTTTTTTTAAATAGAGAATTTAAGTTATACTATCACCAGTATTTGTACCAATTTCACTGCAGAAAAATTTAAAAACCACAGACATCAATTTTTAAACACTGCTTTAGTGTGATCAAAATCTAATGTGTTCCTGTCCCCAAGTAAATATATTTTGCTTACATGCTTCCAAATACACTTAGGTCAATTTGTTACATACCTGATTCCAAACATACAGTGAACATAGTTAAATAAAGCTCTTCTCAACATGGTTGTGTCAACGTCTTCGTGTGTAGCCATAGTGTTGTAGGTTAGATTGTAGACCATCCGAAACTTCTCATCCAGGAGATGCCCAATATCCGAATAAAGCCTGTTCACAAGGGAGAAGCCATGATTTTCCCAGGTATAGTCCTGTAAGAGCACAAAGAAACACACCAGCAATGCATAAATATGCAAATAGTGCCTTCCCACCTGATCCTCCCTCTGGTTTCTTCTCCAGTTGAAGATCTTGTTCTCTGTTTTGTCTCTCATTCTGCTTTACTAATTCCCCTGTGCGTCCCCATCTCCAAAAGGGGTATTTTAATCAATAAGTTTTCCCCGGTCAGTTCTGCTTTAGTCCTTAGGTCCTGCAGATTTGGTTCAGACTGGAAAATATTCACACTGATATTATTCAGAGAGACTGCTGCTTTGGAAAGCTATGAGCCAGAGCAGAAGCACAGGGATGTGTTGTTCCTTAGAGACATGACTTCACTCTTGCGCCAAGGAGAGAGGGTAAAAGTTAGCAGTTTGAGAAATGCCGCTAGCTGTGCCTACGCAGCAACACTTTCACAGGCTATTACTTCAAACACAACCACTTTGGGCAGGGATTAGCTTATCCTATGTTCATAAAGTGCCTAGCACAATGAGGCCTTGCTCCATCACTGGGGCCTCTGGATGCTTCTGTAATACAATTGTTACAATAGAAGATATGATTTGGGTAAAAGGTCTCACATTCTACCACCATTCAGCTAGGAAACAGTTAAACAAGTTAGCTATTCTGGAGAAGGTGAAACTTTTGAAGTTGAAGCCAGTAACTGAAAATCCTTGCCTGTACGCAGAGACATTTGGTTTCAGTGCAACCTTCCATAAAGCTCTTCTGAAGCAGTGCTGTACATGTCTAACGTTGTCTCAAGTCAATGACAATTGTCAGCCTTTTCCAAGAGGAGCCTTCTAAAGTTCATAGAAAGGTCAGCAGAATCTTTGATCTCAGACACACACTTTGCCTTATCCTTGTCCACAATACACACCCAAGGTGGTGTTTGCGTCACCTCCCAAAACATGGTTTATTGCAGCATGAATTCATCCTGATCAGCACAGACTGTTGTAAATCTAAGAGCTTGTCAACATAGGGAGTTATTCAAGAATAGCTACTGTGCTTTAAATTCACACCCTACTTTAATCCAAATTAACTTTCAAGTGTAGACTAGCCCTAAGTATGTCTGCTGACAGGAATCGTGACTCTTTTGCTTTACCAAGGAATTTTTACACACCTATTTTGGTTTGTCTACAAGTGCTCTGACATGACTCAAGATTTTCCCATAACTTGCAGTTTATTAATATTAGATTCCCAGGAGATCAAACTCACGTTAGTCAGTGATCTGTTCTAAACACCTAGAGCTGTCCCTATTTTTTTTTTTTTAATTTGTATTGCAATAGTGCATAGGAGTCCTATTCGTGGATTAGGGCCCCACAATGCTAGGCACTGCCTGGACATAACAAAAATATGTCCGTTACATAGACTTATTCTGCTAACACAACAGAAGACCTAATACCCCCTGGCCTAAGGTTTACAATTAATAGAGGGTGGGCTAGTCACCAAAGTGAAGTGATGGAAACCTCTTCATTTGAGATATTTAACAGCTGACTGAACAAAATGCTACAAATATAAAAATATACCATAATGAGCACTTATCTACGTGGCCTATGTCTACACTTAAAACACGACAGTGGCACAGCTGCAGCACTGCACTTTAGTAGAAACACACACTACAGTGACTGGATGGGTTCTTTCATTGCTGTAGGTAATCCACCCCTTGCAAGGTGGTAGCTAGGTTGAAAGAATTCTTCCATTGATCTAGCACTGTCTACACCAGAAGTTAGGTTGGTTTAACTATGTGTCTCAGGGGCATGGCTTTTTCACACTCCACACCCCTGAGGGATTTAGCAATGGCAATCTAACTTTTCAGCGTAGACCAGCTCTTGATCCTCTACTTGGACCTGGACATTTAACATGGATGTCCTTCTACTACTACAGCTTATTTTTCCAGTAAAGAGAGACTTAGGGCATGTCTGCATGCACAGCAAGCTGGGGCATCAACCCACAGTACACCAAAGGGTGCTAAGGAACTTTTAGCGTGCAGCAGCACAGTCCACACAGAAAATTAGTTCAAGGTATTCTGGCGTGCTATAGATTTGTGCCCCAGCCTTCTGCACAGTAAATGGTCATGCAGACATGCCCTTAAAATGTTGGGGTTAAATTTATTTTAAAAAAATAAGTGCATTTAAGTACCTGAGCTCGGAATGTTGGTAGATGTTCTTCTCCCCGCCTGGCAAAGTCTTTGTACCCAAAACCAGGATCTTCGATATAGCGGGAGACATCCGACGTAGAAACCATTTCATCATCAAATGCTGAGAAGGACAGCAAAATGCTGTGTTTAAGACGGATAAATATGGAGGCCGTTGTAGCCTTCTGATCCTCTCCCTCAACAAAGACTACAAGGCGCACTGAACACAATATTTAAAGTTTGCAACTAATTCTGTGTACAAAGAAGAGGATAACATGTTGGTGTAGGACGATTAGGAGAATTTCAATCAATTTCCGTTCAGTTTATGATATTATGCTTGTGTACATTTGCCAATGTAATTCATAGTAATTTGCTTGATTTACTTCGCACCAGTGTTTCAATTTTTTCTTCTTAATTTTGCAAGTAAATATTTAAATTTATTTTTACACTTCTCCCTTTTTCAGAGATTTTCTAAAACCCTTCATTGAAACAATGGGCAAGATGTTTTTAAACAGATTGCAGGGTGGGATGAGAGAGTGAGATTAGTAACAAGAAATCTAGAGAAGAAGAAGTGAGGAAGATTGCAATAGTAAAGGTTTAAGATGACCTGGGAGTGGATCAGTAATTTATTTGTTAGAATAGGGAGGAAAAGTTCAATTTTGGAGATGAAGAAAGAAAGGTTAGGACCTTAGTCATAGCTTGGTTGAGGGGGAAGATATCAAAGATGACCATAATGCTGCCTAGAGAGTTAGGAAGAATTAAGGTGCGACTCAATTAACAGGGAATGGAGATAGCACAGGGCTTGCGAGAAAAGGCAAGTTCAATTTTGACTCTACTGAATTTGAGATTACAGCAGGCTATATAAGACTGAAAGGAGTGGTATGTCTTACAGTACTGTTTATAACAAAAAACCTTAAGTTACAACACACAACTGTAGTTCATGTTTTTCTTACTGTATACAAACTAGCTAAGTATTAAGAGAGCACATGCCCTATAACAAAACACTTGAGAGTTGCGGTAAGCATTCATACAGACTTAATGAGGGGCAAGGGTCAATTAACTAAACTAACTAACACTAACTAAATATAGTAAAGAAAAAAGAAACACTAAGTATGTACATGGACAAGCATTCTCAGAGGCAAGGGATGAGCACAGAGGAACAAGGATTCCGACCATGTGGCAATAAGAGGAAACTGAAAGGGGCATCATCCTGCACAGCTTCATAACTCTGCCTGCACCACGAGGCTACATACAATTACATGTGAGGGCCAATGAACATTGCTGCAAAACCTTCCAGCTCCAGCACATGGCATACATGCACACCCATGTTTGGAATACATATAGGGACCATCATTCGAAAAAGAACTAAATCATACAAGACTTGGCTTGTAGATACCAATTCAAAACTATATGAAAGCAGTGAACTCTACAGTTCATCAAGCTCCAGGCTGAACTTATGCCAAGAGTTACAGTAACTATGCATCTCTGAAGAGTTCCAACAATGTGTTACTAAATGAGGACAGGTTCTCTAGCAGAAATCAATTTATCTCCACCGAACAAACAGGTGGCTTGATTGTGTAACTACCTTTACAGGAGTTGATTACCACATAGCTGACTGCATTTGACCCCAATATTAAATCTTGGCTCACTTCCACATGCACTGACAGAAAAATTGCCAGATGTCCACTGTTCACACTTAAAACAAAAACAAAACAAAAAAAACCCAGCTCATCTAAGAATCACAGGGATGCTTTATCTTCTCTCTGGCTCATTAACTAATCAAGACATAACTGTATAGGAAGAAACTTGCATGGAACCTGCCCTAGGTAATCACCCCTGAAGATTATTTCAAGTTAGATTTAATTCTCATTGGTTTACAGTTTGTATTTTCCTATTTGCTGCTTCCTGCAGCTATAAGACTTAAACTCTAGCATTAGAGTGTTTTAGTAAAACTATGGGAGTCTCACAGATCAGTACCTATGAAGTACCCTTTAAAAAAAGAAAAAAAGCTAAGCTAAGCAGCACAGCATCTCTAGCTATCTTCTCTTACTTCAGTTCCCAAGAAATATCAATACAGTACACCCTTGCCATAATGAACCCCTAGGGATCCAAGCCATGTGTTCATTATAGCAAGAGGTTTGTTATAGTGAAAGAGCCCTGCTGGGGCTGTGGTGGAGGGATCCAGAGACCAGGTTCGCTTTAGCCCAAGGTTTGTAATTGTGAAGGGTGTTATAGTGAACATCTACCATACCATACTGTGACAGTCTGTACAGTTATGTTCACCCCTTTTTCAGTAACTATGGGAATGCGAGTGATTGCTGGACCCAGACTAGGAAGGAGTCTAGTCTGTAAAAGAAGCTTATTGGAACATCTCTGAAAGTGATATTTACCTGCATTTAGTTTCCTACTGTATTAGGCTTAGACTTGCGTGTTTTTGTTTTATTTTGCTTGGTAATTTACTTTGTTCTGTCTGTTATTAATTGGAACTACTTAAATCCTACTTTTTATACTTAATAAAATCGCTTTTTGCTTATTAATTAACCCAGAGCATGTAATTAATACCTGGGGGAGCAAACAGCTGTGCATCTCTCTCCATCAGTGTTATAGAGGACAAACAATTTATGAGTTTAACCATGTATAAACTTTATACAGAGTAAAATGGATTTATTTGGGGGTTTGAATCCCATTGGGAGCACTTCTTAAGCTGTTTTCAACTAAGCCTGCAGTTTTTGGGGATGTGGTTAAGACCAGAGTCTGTGTTTGCAGCAGGCTAGTGTGTCTGGCTCAAGACAGGGTACTGAAGTCCCAAGCTACCAGGAAAATGGGTTCAGAGGTAGTTTCAGAACATCAGGTGGCAATTCACAGGGGGGTTTCCATGATCCAATCCATCACAGGTATCATTTGAAAACTCATAATTTACTGATAATAGTCCAAGTAAATTATATGGCAACATTGTAATAAAGTTATAAAATTCTACTGTACGACATTAATGAGGCACGTTCCAAAGTTTAGAAAAGCAGGCACAAACCAGTTCCTTAGAGACAAAAGGCAAACTGATGCCTCAGCCAGGTATCAACAAAATCAAATGGACTACCACCTGGTTAAAGCAGCCATTCTCTGGCAGGAAAAGAGGGTGCGAGCAAGAAATTTACACCTTGGAAAAGGAACAGCTGGTGGTTCCTACCCACAGACTTTCTGTCTCTTGAACCTCAGCTGGAGATCATTCTCAAAACAGAAGGAAAACGTATGAGAATGGGAAACAGGCACCAAGTGATTCCTCCCTTTCTCTCTGCCCACGGCATTCAGAACACCTGAAGTACAAGGAAAGACGCATTGGACTGGGGAGAGGGGTCCTAGCTTGTATTGTGCAAGAGAGGGCTGGGCAATACAAGAAGCACATTTCTGGGGACAAGTCTATGACTGGGAATTTGCTGGTGTTGCTCTGCAATATAATTCAGGAGTGGCTGGCTACAGCATTCACAATACAGCTGAGAGTAATCTACATGCTGGAGGTTGTGGTGTTAGCAGTCCAGGACTGGTTGCTCTCACAGTGAAGCAGTGTAAAAGGCACTCCAGGTTGGAGAATTGAGGGGACAACAGTCCAGATTGTATGCTGGATAATGTCACACACATGTTATACTCCTGGGGAAATTCTGCACCACTGTGCACATGCATATTTCACGTGCCATGCATATTTAATTTTTTCGCAGAAGATAGCTTCTGCTGAAAAATTGATGCAATTCCATCTTTTGCCCACCAGAGGGCACTGTGGTGCTAGAACACAGCAGCTGCTCCTGGCAAGCCCCAACCAGCTAGGGAAAAGAAAGGCACTGTGAAAAAGGCAGGCTGTTGGGCCAGGTCAAGAGACAGGGAATACGGGGAGACAGACAGTGTGCGGCTGCTGGGGGGGGAAATCACAGACAGGGGCTCATAAGGGCTAGTGAGAGAGGACATACTGGGGCAGGGGCTGAATAGGAATGGAAGCATAGGGCCACAGGGGGGAGGGAGGTACAGGGCCACATGGGCATAGTGGAAGAGGTGCAGGCTACAGGGGGAAAGAGGATGGCTGAGTGGGGGCACGGAAATACATGGGAACAGGCAGTGCACAGACATGGGGATGGGGTGTCTGAGAGGGGGTGGAGGGACACATGAACAAGGGGTGCAAGGACACATGGGGCACAGAGACACAGGAGCAGATGCGCCTGATTGAATGGGAGAGACTAGGGGTCAGCTAGGATCTGCATAGGTACACTCCCTAACAATCCTTCCCTGCCCCCTGCAAAAACACATATTTTTCCCCACCCATACACAACAACCCTTCAAGTTCATACTCAGGCTCCTTCCCAGCAATTACTTCCTTCTCTTTCAGCTCCTCCATTACCCCCGACTCCCCCAGGCCTCTGCATTGCTTCTGCGAGGTCCAGAAAATATGGTTCTGTTCTGTAGTTTAAATGAATTATTACTTAGAGTTCTGTATTAAATATGCCTAGTAAGGAATCTATTTGTCAAAAAATGTTTCCTGAATCTTTTTTGTTGTCCGTATTGTTACGGCCATACTTACTGACAGGTATTTTGAAATAAAATTACCAAAAAAATTGAAACTGATGTGAATATATTGTGTTATTTGGACAAATAAAATATGTGGAATTTTAAAATTGTGTGCAGAATTTTTAGGCGCAGAATTCTCCCACAAGTAATGTGAAACAGACTTCAGCTATTCCTTGTCCATGGATGGAACTATTATTCTCAGGAGTTTAAAAGAGAAATATAGCAAAGCAGACTCCCCAGTTCTGAATTTTGAAAGATAACTTAGAAATAAATTAAAAATGTTTTATGAAACCTCCATCAGAATACAGGAAAAGGCTATAGGATAACAAAACACCTCAAAAATAGATAATTTCAATCCATCCCCTTCCCCCCCTCTCCCTGAGATTGTCCCTTCAGGAGAAGGTTGAAGCTCAATGATGGAGTAATGTAGCGAAGTCTGTGCTGCCACATTCTGTCTTATACTTATTTCTTGAACAGAAAATATCTCCTTCTAAGACTATTAGCAAGGGACTTTCCAGAAACACTATTTGAAAATGTGATAGAAGTCTGCTATTCAAAAATCCTATTAAGGAATGAACTGGGATTTAAAGATAGGCAGCACTATGAAAAAGCAGTTTCTCCTGAAGTTGTGTGCAAGTTTCTTACTGACAAAAGAAGACTAATTTCTAATAATAATGAGGATTAATATATTTGAGAACCAAGAAATCTGAATCAGACAGGCAGTGACATGAGCTAGCCTTACTACCCTGTGAAAATCCAGATCAGTATAACTACTAAAGTCCACTAATTGGATTGGACTGTACAATTTTAGTTATAATGGAGCAGAGAAAGAAGGGGAGGCAGAGAGGGTGAAGTACCTCCAGTAACTACTAGAAGACTCTCTTTCTTCTCCTTTTCAAAACGAGTTGCCATTTCTTCCTGTGAGGCCTCCTCGTCCTCCTTTTCTTCTTGCAGCCTCTTCATTCTTTCCATTAAGGCCTCCAGCTCACTCAAAGAATCTGCAATCTGGAAAAAAAAAAAACAAAAAACCCCAAAACCAACCATGATATTTTGGAAAATTAAAAAGTAAAATGGCATCATAGTTGTCTAGGAGTAAAAACTCAAATTAAATATTCTCAAAAGTTATCTCTATCCTTGAAAACACAGCATATGGTACATATACTTTGAGTGCATTATAGGTGATGCATCTTTGAAAGTCTTTCACAAAGGGTATGTCTATGCTGCAATGTAAGCCCAGGGTTAGTGGGACTCGAGTCAGCTGACCCGTGTTGGAGAACCCTCGGCTTAAGCATCTACACTGATTCTAATTCTATGTTAAGAATTTTGTAACCCAGGCCCAAAACTGTGGTTCTGATGTCCACACTGCAGCACGCTGATCCAAGTCAAACCAATCAGATTCCAAGTCAATCGCCCAGAATCCCTAGCACCCTCCCAAAACGTGGCTGCTCTAGCCCTTTGACTGTGTTGCACTGTCAGAAAATTTTATTGCCCATGCTGCACATTAAAGTAAGTTTGAACAGCCTGCCAACATAGCCAGCCAGGGAGACATTTTGATATGTAGGCCCTCAACTACCAGGGGAAGGGTTGATGTGCCTTTTGAAAAACTTCTTGCTTGCATTTTCACTCCTGTGTCAAGAAACAGGCAGAGCTTCTCTGAGGCACTGGTGGACATTTTAGCAACTTTTTCTGATCTACCAAAAGTACCTGACAGATTTCATGATGGAGCAAGTAGGAGGTGGCGGCAGAGGAGAAGCATCCACGCATGGCAGACGCTGCTCAGTACAATCAGCAGAGTCACTGATACCCCCTAAATAATCCAGTGCATGCCCACAAGCAGAGATTGGTGGGATCATGTAGTCGTGCAGACTTGGGATGACAAGCAGTGGTCCAGAAGTTTTTCCATGAAGAAAGTAACATTTCAGAGCTTTGTGAGCAGCTTGCTCTGACTCACCAGCGTAAAGAGACACACGAAGGCACCCTTGCCTATCCAGAAGCAGGTTGCCATAAATGTCTGGAAGCTGGCTACCCCAGACCGCTACAGGTTTGCTGTCAACCAGTTTGGTGTTAGAAAGTCAACTGTGGGTAAAGTGAGTTTTCTGAGGCAATCAGGCACATGGTTTGCCACAAAGTGGCAGGCATTAAAGGTATTCCTGAGGTAATTGTTAGCTTTGAGAGAATGAGGTTTCCAAACTGTGCTGGGGGCCATTGATAGACTCATGTGCCCATAGTTTGCCCTCCTCAAGGAGCACAAGCACCTACACTGCAAAGGTAGTACTGCAAAGGGTACTACTCCATTGTTATGCAGGTCCTCATGGACTATGGAGGCTGATTTCACAAATGTCATAAGGGGCTGCACTGGAAAAGTTAATGAAGAAAAGTTTCACTGCTCGAGAGTCTACATTCATGGAGAGGATGGCACACTATTCCCTAAATGACACTGTATTAAACAGTTACTGTCCACACTGTTATTCTGGGGCACTCTGCGTCTCACCCCCTCCCCCTTCCCACACACACCTTTTGCCTTGGTTTATGAAACCATACCCTGGTTTCCGAGGCCCTGGCAAAAGGAGGTTTAGTTACACTCAGCAGGTGCAGAATGGTTGTAGAATGTGGGTAGAACCTGCTTTTGGCAGGTTAAATCCCATTGGAGATCTCTACAGATCTGTTTGGATGCCAGTGTCATCAGTGCTGTCCGCATTATTGTGGCTTGCTATGCTGTTCACAATCTTTATGAAGCCAGAAGTGAGCCATTTCACCCTGAATGGATCTATGAGAGTGATGGGTTGCTGAATCAGTACACTCAGCAGGGAAGTGTACCTACCACAGCTGGAGCTGGCTGCACCAGGGCAACAGAAGTCAGGAATGCTTTGTGCTCCCACATTATGAACCTGCATGGCCTAGTAGAAGAGGGGGAATAGTACCTGTAAGAATGTGCTTGTGGGGGGAAGGGGTCTGGGCTTTATTGCCATGCAGTTAACTTATGAATGACATGAAAAAAAAATGAATTGTGGGGGGTAGTGAATCACGATATAGGCTCATACAAGGCAGATAATGCACTGTGAATCACTGTACGTAACTACATAAGGAATAGTGTTTGCTTAGTAATGTGAAATTGCTGCTGATACTGTTTTTAGCTTTATTATCTGAAATCATGATTGTGATGCAATGATAGTAAACTTTCTTGACGATATTAAAGGCTTTATTTATAAATGTGTTAACACAGTACAATAGACATCCATTGCTAGGCAAGGCAGCCGCCAGTACAATTCCCCAAAACAAGTAACAGAAGAACATTTCCAAAGAAAAATAAGGGCAGGAAACATGACACAAACACCCTATCGCTGCGTGTCCCCTGGCCGTACATTCTCCTTCCCTTCTTTCTTTGGTTTTCCATGCACTTGGCACCGAGAGAACAGGGATGAAGATAGCCACAGGAGATGGGTTCGTGAATGAAGGTTGCGTGGGGTTTAGTAGCCCTGCCCAGCCACTCAGGGAGCTTAAATGCATGGGCCACCCCAACACTGAGTTGCCCAAGCTAATTCTGGTCTGAGGATACATTGCAGGGGTGTGTGAGAGGCAACACAGCCGATGCTCTTCCAGACATGTTGGAGATGGGCTCTGCAACAGTTCACTATGGAGCTCTTTCCTCCTCCCTTAGCTGCTGGTTTTGTTCCAGGAACTACATGAAAGTGCCTGCTCCCTTGCTGAAGCCCTTTCTTCCAGCAGTGTGGCAAGCCTAAGCCTTTTTTTCTGCCTCTCAGCATGCTGTTGCTCCAGTCTTACATCCCTTTGCTGCTGGTACTGGACCTGCTTGTCTACCCTCTAAAGAGCCTCGACCATAATTTCATCATGGAAATGCTTCTGCTTGGAATGGTCTGTGTAGGTATGTTGGGGCAGGAGTCAAGTTCAGGACATACAACAGCCAGTGGAGGTCATGAGGCCTGAAATAGGACAAGGATTATTGTCTAAAATAGCTCAGTGGAGAAGCACAATTAATTCTTATGGAATCTCAAGGCCATAAAATATTACATTTCAAAACTGAACCAAAAATATATTGTGAAAGGGATGCTTCAGTCCACAGAATCTCTCTGGACATATACCGGGTAAAGGCAGTTACCACTGTTGCTGCCCTTCTGTAAGTTTAAAATTATAAGCCTTTTCTGTTTTTATAAAAAGCGCACAACTTCTTGGGGGGGGGGGCAGCAAGTAGCCTTGCAACAAAATGCTTTTTCTTTCATGACTCTCATTTTGGAGGAGGATATAACTGTTCTTGTGGTGCCCTATTGGAAAAAGTAGATGTTATTCCAAGCTGCTGGTGGGAAACCTGCAGTGTATGCAGGAGAAGTATTCAAACGTAGTGACTGAATAGCGTATCTATGAGTGGAGTGGACTAGTCAGCTACTGGGGGGACCCTAGAAAATACACCCTTCCCCACCATGTGACTACCAAATTGAGTTCCTACCTCAGGGAAAAGGTTTGCAGCCATCAGCAACCAGGATGGGTCAGAATCCATGAGGAAATTAACATGATGCTGCATTAGCTTACATACACATGGCTTATCCTTTTATGCTGCATGCAAACATGCAGAACTCCACAGCCTTCCTACTCCCCGTCCACAGCACATTTCTGGACAAAAATTCATACCCCCAGTCATACCTGGGAGAAATCATTGTCACCCACAGACTGCCTGGACTACCTCTAACTGAGATGGACTAGATTTGGAAATAGAACACAGTTTCTCACACACAAACACACAGTTCACTATTTCCAGGCAGCTGCATAGACCATTGAATGAATACAGAACCACAAACTTAAAGCCATTATTACTTAAAGGAAAACATGAATGACCCTAGCAAACATCTGTGTTTAAAAACAAAAAACCCTTATAAAAGCAGGTTTTTATTGTTTGCAATTCCCAGTTGCATTTTGAACTCCACATGGGCAGGGGGGAGAATGGAGAGAAGAAAGAGGGATGACAAGGCGCTGGGATACAATCTGCCATTAGCAAATACATGCTAGTAACCAGGGCTTCTCCTAACTTTTGCATTGGTTCTTAGAGTAGAAATCCCTCCCATTACTGTAACAACAAACTTTAAATGGGAGTCAGACTTACCGGGCTCAGGTGCGGCTTCCATCTCCTCCAGGTTTGCTGCACCTTTTGCAAAAGGCTTGTTCTGTTGGGCCTCCATTGCAACCATTTAAACCCATGGGATTGTGGGATACTTCTGGCAGACACCCAGAACAAGAGTTAAGTGAGGCCACAAAGCAATTGGGCTCGAACCCTGAGTCCCAGTGTGATTTAGGCTTGTTCCCTGAAGCCCTAGGTCTTAGCCCTGGGTTAGCGCAATGGGTGTAGATGAAGGTGTGGGGTTAGACTTGAGCCTGCACTTACACTACAGTGTAGACATACCTAAAATGTTATAAGGAAAGGCAGTGAAAAGGGACGGACTCAGGAGCACTATTCAAGGCTATCAAACTATTTTATTGCAGCAGGGGTAATTGAGAAATGCAGACATTGTTTGAAAGAGGAAACTGTATCCATAATGTACGTTGCAACATTCTGAAGGTTCAGAAGAATTCACTTATCCCTGAACCAATGTTGATATGAACTCCGGAAGACAGTTTTAAATATTAAAATTGACTTTTCTGGTTCTACTGCTGCTGACAGCCGTCTTACTAACGAGTCACACTGTCTATGATACTAGCAATACAGGAGCCCAACCTAGGAGAGTAAATCAATATTCTATTCTATTTTAATGTTTTATTAACTCAAACTAGTTGCTTATACATATAAAAATAAAAATATTACAAGGAAGAACCGCATATTAGAACTACATTTTGTAGTGACAAAAAAGGATTCAGATATGCATAACCTAAATCTGTTATTCTCTCTCCTTTCAATCTCTTACTTGTGAAAAGTTATTTAGTTTTGTTAGCAGTGAACTTAACTACTAATTAAAATGCACCACGGATCTCCCCACCCCCAAAAAATAGCCTAGCACATCAACCTGTAGTACAATTTAAGGCTTCCTTTTCAAAACATTACAAAATTGGATTTGTAATACACACCAGGTTTTCACAATATAATTAACTAGAGATCAAAATTCTTTCTGCTAGTTGGTTCAGGGAGAAAAAAAAAAAAGTTGTTTGAAAAAAAAGTTTACTGATCCTGGAAGTACTTGGTCTCATCTGCAAAAAAGCGTGTTAAGATATAAGAAAAGGAGGACTTGTGGCATGCATCCGATGAAGTGAGCTGTAGCTCACGAAAGCTTATGTTCAAATAAATTGTTAGTCTAAGGTGCCACAAGTACTCCTTTTCTTTTTGCAAATAAAGACTAACACGGCTGCTACTCTGAAACCTGTTAGGATATAGATATTCAGGCCTGTCTGTAAAGGCCTATAGAATTTAGGTGTATTCTTATCACTTAGAGTTATAGAAGTATAAAAGAAAGAATCAAAATCATTGTCTGCTAGTATAAGGGCTTTCTCTTACTGTGACAGTCTGAGGCCTTGTTCTTAAGCTAAGCAGCAGAGGCAGCCATAAGCTGGGAAGCGAATGGTCACATCCTCACATTCCAACCTAGTCAGTCACATTGAAATAAGGTGCTATTGGTCTGTTAGGAATACAATACAATCCTGTCCTGATAATACCTATCACCTCCAGAGAAAGGGAAGTGCCTAGAAGATATAAAAGGAAACTTAAGTTTGATAGCATCCTGTCTGGCAAGAACTCACTTATCAATAGACACGGAAACCCTTATGTCTTTATAGATGTATTTATGAAATCCTCATTTCTGTGTTGTTCTATCATCGTAGTCCTCATTTCCCTATTGTTTGTCTGTATAATCTGTCTGGTTCTGTGATTGTTTCTGTCGGCTGTATAATTAATTTTGCTGGGTGTAAACTTATTAAGGTGGTGGGATATAATTGGTTAAATAATCATGTTACAATATGTTAGGATTGGTTAGTTAAATTTCAGGAAAATGATTGGTTAAGGTATACCTAAGCAGAATTCAAGTTTTCTTATATAGTCTGCAGTCAATCAGGAAGTAAGGGGGGGAAATGGGAATCATGTTTTGCTGGGGGGGGGGGGAAATGGAAACAGGGAATGGGGGTGGGGAAATTGGAATCATGTTTTGCTAACGGAGGGGAAATGGGAACGGACACAGGTAAGGCTCTGTGGTGTCAGAGCTGAGAAGGGGGACACTAAGGAAGGAAACTGGAAATATGCTTGCTGGAAGTTCACCCCAATAAACATCAAATTGTTTGCACCTTTGGACTTCGGGTATTGTTGCTCTCTGTTCATGCGAGAAGGACCAGGGAAGTAAGTGGGTGAAGGAATAAGCCCCCTAACAAAGTGTTTCAAACATTAGCCTGTTTTGAGATCACTGACTTTAAATAGATCACAATTCTGATTACCAAGTTGCAATTTTTTCCATTTTGATTGCAGCACCCTCTATTTCATGAGCCTCCAGAGCTCAAACAGTGATTTATACTATTTAAAAGTTAGGGCTTCCAGCTTTCTAAGAAAAAGAAGCCTTAATCTACCCCAGTAATTCAGGAGATCAGCTATTAAAAATCACTTGTAACTGAAGCTTGTAATCAGAATTATGTGATTTTGAATCTGATATATTGCAAACTGTCAGGGTTAAAATCTTATATGCCACCAGAACGCTAGCATTGCAACAGTATATACAAAACAAACAAAATTTAGGCTTAAATAGGAAAGAATGGAAAAAACCTAATACAAAACAGAAGCAAGCAAAAGAATACTCTTGCAACACTAACCCCAAAGTTGCTACTTGTGAGGGATGCATTCTCTATGTTGTTGTCGTTGGCAAGATCACAGACACAGAATTTGTTGACTGCTATAAGTCTGAACCCATTAGAGGTATCTGGATCTCTCTCTGGATTAATGCCACTACCTAATACAAAACTTGCCAAGGCATGATAGTGTGCCAATAGGACCACAGCATGTACCAATTCAGGAAGAGACCAATTATTTTCTCCAGTCTTGACAAGTTTCTGAAATGAGAACAAAATAAAGAGAGAGAGAGAGAGAAAGAAAATATATGAGCTTAGAGACCAAGATAGAAAGTGTATGAGAATGTATATGGATGGGATGGCTCTGATTCCCAGCCTCCAAAAATGATTTTTCTTTCATCCCAAACCACCCCCAACCAAATAAGGGAACATATTCTGTCCTATTTTCCATTTACAATTATTCATGTTAATTCCCATCTTTGGGGAGGGATACAATTATTTAATATCCTAATATCTTCAGAATTTCTACTAAATATGTAGATTTCTCATTTAATAATGAAATTACAAAACAAAAATATTAAGCCAAAGTAGATTTGCGTATTATTTAGCACTTTTCATTAATAAAATTACACTGCTAATCTAGATATATTTTGATGGGTACCTGAATATGTTCTTTTGTGATCAGCCAGGGCCGGTGTGCAAGAAGTTTGTTTATTTCATTCAAATTTTTCAGTCTTTGTGGGATATACTCCAAACCATTCAACCATTCTGCAATCCCTCCAGTCTTCAGAAACTCATCAACATGCATATTTACTATGTAGGAACACTGATGTCTGGCAGCAGCCTAAAGTAGTTAGAACAGTCAGGAAGAGGTATTACAAGGGCAGCAGATTTAGACACGTCTATGCAACACCAACAAACCCCAGTCAGCAGCGGGCAGGATTGAACCTTGGACCTCTGGAGCTAAATGCATGAGCCTCTACTGCAGGAGTGGGCAAACTTTTTGGCCTGAGGGCCACATCGGGGTATGGAAATTGTATGGCGTGCCATGAATGCTCATGAAATTGGGGGTTGAGGTGTGGGAGAGTGTGAGGGCTTCGGCTGGGGGTGTGGGCTCTGGGGCCAGAAATGAAGAGTTCAGGGTGTGAGAGGGGACTCTGGACTGGGGCAGGAGGTTAGGATGTGCAGGGAGGGAAGTCAGGGGTGCAGGGTTCGGGCAGCACTTACCTCAAGCAGCTCCCAGAAACAGCGGCATGTTCCCCCCTCTAGCTCCTACACGGAGGCTCGGCCAGGTGGCTTTGTGCACTGCCCCATCTACAGGTACTGCCCCCGCAGCTCCCATTGGCCACAGTTCCAATTGGGGCAGGGGGAGGGGTGTGGGGGCAGCGTGCTGAGCCCCCTGGTTGTCCCTATGCATAGGAGGCAAAAGGGGGGTGGGACATGCCGCTGCTTCTGGGAGCCACATGGAGTGGGGCAAGCCCCTGACCCTGCTCCCTGGCAGGAGCTCGAGAGTCAGATTAAAACGTCTGGAGCGCCGGATGTGGCCCCTGGCCCATAGTTTGCCCACCCCTGCTCTACTGCATGAGCTAAAAACCACATGCCCTTAGCTAAGGCTGTAGAGCAGACTTATTAATCTAAGTGGTCTTGGTGCCACTAGATGGGACAGGACACCACACTCAGGTGTGTGGGTTACATCTACACTGCAAAAACACCCCAGCAGCAAGTCTCAGAGTCTGGGGGCCTGTCTACAGGTACAGTTCTGCAGCTATGCCACTGTAGCACTTTAGTGAAGATACTACTATGCCGACAGGAGAGCTTCTCGTGTCGGTATAGTTAATCCATCTGTGCAAGAAGCAGTAGCTATGTTGACAGGAGAACGCTGTCCACACTGGGGACTAGGTCGGTATAACTACATTGCTCAGGGGTATGGATTTTTCAAACCCCTGAACAACGTAGTTATATGAATGTACATTTGTAGTGTAGACTTGGTCTAAGTGAACTGACTCAGGCTTGCAGAGCTTGCACTATAGAAAGAAAGGAAGACCAGTTGTTAAGGCAGGTCTATTTATAAACAAGGTTTGGGGGTCTTTTTTGGAGGGGCATTAAGGAGATAGGCAGGAAAATGCATGTTAATACAAGGATTCTTGGTACATACCATTATAGCTATGTAGTGCCTATAAGGCAAAGGAAGGGGCCCATCCATACGCAACATATAGAACTGGCTGCGGAGGAAAGACTCCAAGTACTGAGTATGTAAACTCATGACCTGTGTGATGTTGTCCAAGCGACCAGATGTTGAGTATTCTTCCACAAGAAGGTTAGTACGTTCATTCAAACCATTTGCTTGCATCACCTTAAGAGCAAAGTAGGCAAACAGATAAACTAAGATAGACTCCCCCCCGCCCAAGTAACCCCAGGAACCTACATAATTCAATTGTGCATGCAAATCCCAATTTCTGTGGACTTTGGGATGTTTGTGCATATATACATACAAAAAATGCTTAACAAAATTAAAGAATAAGAAATCTGCAAAGAAGCTGTACACTCAGTTTGTTGCTTTGACATGTTTCCATAAAAATGGAGTGAAATTTTCCATAAATCCTTCTACAGGTCATATTCTCAGCTGGTGAAAGTCAGCATAGCTTCACTGAAGTCAGCGTAACTATGCTGATATACCAACTGAGAATTCAGCCCCAAAATGTTACTTCAAAGTTAATATGGGGAGGAGCCGAGTTAAGTAACTAAACCAGAGAATAGGTCTGTCTGCCGCTTCAGAGTTTTATGTTTGTATAATTAAAGAGATCAAAAGCTAGTTTCTTTTAAAAGCTTGCATTATTTAAATACAGGAATTTAATGCTTTCTTTAAACGGTTCTTTACTAACCATTCCAGCCAACCTGACTTTGGGCTACAAGATGAAATCATGTGGTAGAACGGTAGCTCTTGAAATGCAAGCCTTAACAAAAAGCATTAGCAGCTATTAGAGCAGTGTTTTATCACCAAAGAACGGTCATTCTAAACATGTTCATCTGTGGAAAAGAGTTGCAAGAAAGGGACTAGAATACCAAGAGTTATTCTTTAACTCCCTATAACAGAACATTAGGGTAGCTAGTTTATCATTACAAATACCATGACCTTCTTTTCTACTCCAACTGGTTTGCCAGGAATTAAAAGATAAAATCCCTGCAACTATCGAACATAGCTCTGTTGTTGTTGAATTTGATTCCGTGACTACATCATAAACTAAAACAAAAATCTTGAACTGGCAAAGAGAAAAATGTTTCTCAACAAATCAAGTTTTATTCTTAAGGAACACACATGAACAAGTTACTGCACCTTCTCTTTTTACCGCAAGGTTTCCTTGTTTTGGCTTGTAGAATCAGAAGGCAGAGGTGGAAGAGAGTATTTTCAGTCATCTAGTTAACTAGTCCCATCACCTTTCCATGAATAATTGTTCCCTGCAATGCCTCTTTTTGTGTTTCGTACCAAGCAATGGGCCTTCCATTCTTCCTGGGAGGCTGTTCTGACCATCAGAAACTTTGTTTTTTCAGACTGTCTACGGTGGCAAACCTGCAATGCTGTAGGGTAGACACTTATTACAAGCGATAGAAAGGGTTCTTCAAAAGCTGTAGTAAATTCCACTTCTCCAAGAGGCAGCAGATAGGTGGATAGAAGAATGCTTCTGTCAACTTAGTGCTGTCTACCTTGAGACTCAGATCAGCTTAACTATGCATGTGAATTTTTCACACTCCTGAGTAATATCAGTAGATTGACCTAAGTTTTAGTCAGACACTAGGCCTAAATCTGTTCCTAATTTTATCCCATTAGTCCTTGTTATACTCCTATACTCCACTCTAATAATTCCTCTCGCTCCTTGGTGATTACACCCTTCAATTATTTATAGATGGACGTCCCCGTTAGTAGTCTCTTAGGAAAACTATGTTTCTTTCTCCAGTTCTGAGAATCTTTGCCAGTTCTCTATACTTCCTACAGCTTGTCAGCATCTTTCTTGCAAGAACGTACTCGGAACAGAAAACTGATTTCAGGTGCAGTTACGTTTTTCTGTAGAGAGAGAGGACTTGTCATGTATTGTTGTGCCTTGAATAGACAGGTACAGAACTACACTCTGTTTGAGCATTACTACTTCCCTGGCTTATCTCCATAATAAGTGTTTTGGGATAATTTTCCCCTGGATATATTAGCTTGCATTTTCCAGGCTGACTTCGTATTTTTTGACTGTTTGTGTGTCTAGTTCAACAGGTATTACACTTCTGCTCTAACAAGTATCTGTACTTCTTTGTAAATTAGTAGCATCTATGGATTCAATAAAATGCCCTTCCAAATGTTTACAGTACCCTTACATCTTCTGATTCATGCTTGTCATTACCTTTTTCTTCACTTCTTCTGTTTTCAATCTATTCCATATCGCTCTTACCAAAGTCAGTTTTATTTACTTTCTCAAGCTTTGAGATGTACCAACATGTTTTATTAAAATTACAATTATATCAAGTGTATTCCCTTCATCCTTCATTGATAACTATCACCAAAACAAAAAGTCAAGCCAGCCTAGCAATTTTAGTCTCTCTAACACTGCTTATTGTTTATAGTTCTAATTTTGCACAGAAATTTAGTGATTTGTTTGAATATTTGTTCCACTATTTCCTTAGCGATAGAAGCCAAGCTTATGGGGTAGTAATTGCAGAATTACCCTCCTTTCTGAAGACTAAGGCTTGGTCTACACTAGGAATTTATAATGGTACAGCTACAAAGCTATATTGACCTAACCCTGGTGTAGACAGTGGTAGGTCAACAGAAGAATTCTTCCATCAATCTAGCTACTGCCTCTCAGGGAGGTGGATTATCAGTCTACACTGAAGAGTCACGGCAATGCCATTGTACATTTTAGACATACCCCAATTTCTTTTATATGACCTTCCAGGACCCTTCCTGTCATGCTGGACTTTAACTGATACAGTAATCTCATTAGACAATTCTCTCAAAACCTACATGTTCAGATTCAAAATATTCACTTTTGCTTTTTATCTGTCTTTATGGCGTTTTCCTTGCTTTCCAATTGTCCAAGCTTCATTGTTCTCATTACAGGTTTGCTTTTAAGTTCAGCTTCTCAGATCCCTGTGTGATGTTAGTGGAAGCCTTTTCACTCTCCTTTGTAACTTTGGCTAGCAGTGACTCAGTCTGCCTTGATCTTTTCTCTGCAAGCCTCAATTTAACCTGTATCCTTGTTTACTTCTTCCCCTACCTCTCCATTTCCAGTGCATGTTTTAAGATTTCTTTTCTGTTTGTTTTTTGAGATTCAAATATTTGAGCAGGATTTCGTGAGATTTAGTCTTGATGCTACTTATTGCTCATGGGTCTAATATATTATAGCCTTGGAAATTCATATTTTGGCATACACTACATAACACATGATCCCTAAACATAGCTACTAGAAATTACATCTAAAACAGGGGGCAGATTCCCACTTACTTAATCCAGGAGGCCACATTAATATGCAAAGAAAATAATCCTGTAACTTATCCATTGCCCATCTCAAGTCAGGTGGCTCATGTCATTGGGAACATTCAGCACAAAATTTAAAAATTGCAATATCATTCATTTGATTATTGGACTGTCCCACAACAGCAAAAACCAACCAACCATATCCCACTGTGGCCACCAAAGATCCTATCTGGGGGAGACACCAGGATGAGCTGAGAATAGCTGGCTTGGTCCTTGAGAAACCCCTCCGGCCCATACTCCCCCCAGTAACTCCTTGGGGCCAGCCGAGAAGCTGCCCACCTGTCTCCCCCCAGTCCTCTGCCGAGAGGCTGCCCACCCCATCTTCCCCACCCCTCTGCAGCTAGCCCAGGAGCTGCTGTGCCCTGGCTGCTTGTCCCACCTAACCCAGCTCCCTCTGCCCTGAAAATTAAAAGGACTCACACATGCCTGCGGTGGGAGTCTGCTAGGAACTTCAGCAGCAGCAGGGGAAACAGCTGATTGGCTGCAGCCAGCCAAAGAGCTGATGAGGGCTGCTGCACATGCTAAATAGCTGATTGGCAGTTGCCAACAGCTCATCTCCTCGGTGGGTGCAGAGCATTCACTAATTTTTTTCAGTGGGTGCTCCAGCCCCGAAGGACCCACGGAGTCAGCGCCTATGGCTGTGGATGTACTCCAAAGGATTGATTTGAACCTGTAGTTTATTCCATCACTGCTACAAGCCTGAACTAAGAACTCTGCTATTACTGTATACAATTGATTCTATGTAACCAGTTTTAGCTCTCATCTATATTTCTTTCTTTTATAAATAAACCTTTAGATTCTAAAGGATTGTTAACAGCATGATTGTGGGTAAGATCTGACTGGTATATTAACCTGGGTCTGGGGCTTGGTCCTTTGGGATCAAGACAACCTTCTCTTTTACAGGGGTATTGGTTTTCATAACCATTCGTCCCCATAACGAATGGCACTGGTGGCGATACTGGGAAACTGAAGCATCTAAGGAATTGCTTGTATGACTTATGCTTAGCCAGTGGGATGAGACCGAAGTCCTCTCTGTTTGGCTGGTTTGGTGTGCCTTAATGGTAAAGGAAACCCAGCCTTGGGCTGTAACTGCCCTGCTCTAAGCAATTTGTACTGACTTAATACTCTCAGTTGTGTCCCGCCAGAGGCCGCATTGTTACACCCTGCCTTTCCTTTATTTTGTTTTAACTTTTACATCCTTTATTATTCTAATTGCCTGGCTTTAACAGCTACTAGCTCTTTTAAGAAAACAAGAAGCAGGACTTGCCTTTTACAATTTGCTTTCACAAACAATCCCTCAGGAAATAGTGTTCCTGTAAAGATCTGACTCCTAGAGAGAGAACTATGCATGCAAGTTTTACATATACTGTAGCGAGCTTTATGTATACTGCAGCAATCTGCAATCAAGATTTAAACATTTAAATCACAGGAACCAATCTGAGTTTGCACCTTTGCAACGATAAAATTTTATTATGGACATAATTGTGTACTACAAAATTAATCACACTTTTACTTTTGTGAAAATTGAAAGTCAGATCCTGCTCATATTACTAAACATTTAAACTGCAGTACTGCCTAAGGACTACAGCAAGGTATGGTCCTACTGTGCTAGGTATTGTGTAAATGATAAATGAGTCCTTCTCCTAAAAAGCTTACAGGTATTTGCAGGTCCCACAGATTTAATGGGAGTTGCATATCTGCATCTGAAGACAGAAAAGTTAGTCTACAAGTCAATGGGTGCTACCTGAAGATAAGGAGCAAACTTTGACTTTTACTCACTGAAGGCCAGATTCTGATGCTCACACTAAATGGCCCTTTAGTCCACAAATAACTGCACTGGACTCTCAATGGGACTCCACATGGACTAAGGTACTGCCCAATAGATGTAGAATGCCTGAATCTGGCCCTGAATATTTTTGTTATGCAGTTACTACTTATGCAGAGTAGTTTTAGTTTGTAAACTTACTTCTTTTTCTGGTATAAAGGCACTTGGTCCTCTTGTTAATGGCTGAGAGACTCGAATTCTTTTTTCCTGCAAAGGAACGTCACATGCTTTTATTAGAATTAGCAAGGATAACATGTTAACTTACTTTATCTTACAAGATTAGATGTTGAAGGCCTTGACTTAGTTATCTTTAAAAGACTGTCTGCCTGTTTTACAACTCGTTAACAGATGAGGCTAACATGCCATATCAGTTTGATTGAGTTAGCAGTCCTTTACATTGCTCTTTAATAAACTGCACAAAATTTGGCCAGTAACAGGACATAAATAAAATTAAAAAATCATCACTCAGAAATCTAACCTTGACTACTTTACAGATCTATACAAGAACATGTGGCAATAGTGCTCAAACTTTTGACAATACTTCAGAGCAAACAAACTGTTAGAATAGAGAGAAGTACTAAACTCAAAGGAAATTTTAGCATGATACTAGACATAAGATTGACAAGTCTGCACAAGAGAGATAGTCCTCAACTCCATTTCCCTCAACATTGAATTTGATTATATAATGTTTGCGAAGGGTTTTGAAGATTAGAAATGCTCTGGAAGTGCCAAGATTCTTACAAAAACAGCTATTACCCACACATACAGCAACCAGAGTGTTTTAAGAACTTGTACTAGAAAAACTATGCCTCCACTCTGAGGAAGAGATGACCTAATTGAGCTGTATCCAGAAGAGACTAGAGGTTACAAGGCCTATAAGGCACAAACTAAAACTAAGGAAGAGCCAGGCCCCCAAAGAATTAATGTCAAGTTTCTTGTAACAAGAAATAAATAAGAAACAAGTAAATAAACAAAATTTATTTACTACATAATAGGCAGTGTATTTCCCCTGCCCCAAGAAGAGAATTGAACTAAGATTTAAAGAAAACATATGGGTCTCAATCCAGCTTCCACTGACTTACATGGTAGTCTTTCCACTGATTTTAATAGGAGCTGGATCAAGTCCAAGATGGGTACGACCAAATGCTAACACAGTAAGAGATGAGTGAACTACATTGTCATCGTCCACTCCTGTAACTATCTGCACTCCTATTACTATCAGTGTCAATAAAGTGCCTGGGATTTTGTGTGAGCATGTTACAATAGTACATCCCACTGACTGAAATTCACTAGCAGCTTAATCTTCACAAGAATGAATAAGTTTTGATTTACTGGTTCAATAATAGTCAACTAATAGCCCCCGTAAATCACTAACCTTGGGAAAACAGTTTTAGTCTGTTACATCAGTTCATATGTGCAAGATGAAGATTTGCATGCAACTGAATACCTATGAACTATTATATGCCTTGCAAACAACCATGAAGTTTGGAAATAAACAGATGCTCTACATCAAAATGTGTAGACAAGTTTCATTGCCAGATGCCAACCAAGTCTGGAAGCTTGGAGAAGAATAAATCGATCAGGCTTTGGTCTACAGATCTGTATTATTGCTTCTACCTCAAGAAAAATGAAAGAAGAGGCTTTCCAACAGCAGCATAAATACCTTCCCCCAATACTTGTGCACCCCTTAAAACTTATTGTTTATCAAATGGCTCATATCCATTCAACTACTTTCCTTCCAAAAGCATTAGTTCTTATTCTCACAGGTACATGATTGATTTCAAAAGATACTGGTAATGATGGGTAATTGCATTATTAGATTTTCACTCAAAATATTTTGTTCATCTGACAATCAAGTCTTAGATGCCCTCAACAATGCCATCAGAGAGGTGTTTGAGAAATATACTAATTTTGTAAATGAATATGTGCACCATTCCAAGATTACTTTAAACACTAATCTTTGCAACAGATTGCAGCATAGGGAAGTAAAAACACTAGAGGTTCATATTATTGTTACATTTCTGGAAAAAAAAAATCCCACCTATGTTGATTTTTCAGATGATCAGAAATAACGTCAGGGCAAATTATTCAGGAAAGAGGCTAAAACAAGAGTTTGATGATTTAGGGATTACATGGGAGTTATGTTCATTAATTTGGCAGAAAAGTGTCTACTGCTGAGGAAATGCTGTCACCCCTTCTGAAATAATCTGAGCTGTTCACGAGACAGACAGTTGTAGGGAGACAGTTCAACAATTTACACCCAGTAAATTGCAATAAAGTTCCAGGATAATTTACAATATTTATCAACCAAATTTGTTAATCCTGTAGAAAACAGAAGTAAATACTTTATTTGTTTAATGGGATATGAGCACATGCAAGTTGTTTTATTGTATTTTCTTACAAATTTAATTTAGAGAACGGAGCACTGAAATACCATTGAGTAGAAAGATAGAAAGTATTGACATTTTTGATAATGAAAACAAACATTTCCCAAAGTAACTACTACGTCTACTGTTAGAATTGTATTGGATTTGTTCTGTTTTGAAGTTATTTTAAAATCCGAATTTTGGGATAATCTTCATTTCAGAAGGGATAATTGGGACGGGGTAGCGCTCTGGGATTAGAGGATTAGTGATAATTCAAGCTTCTATTGATAACTAGGTTAATGTCTCCTAAAGGGTTGCTATGGGCTAGAAGATGAGCATAGTTCCTATAAAAAGTGCTCCAAACGGTCAGAGTAATACCACCTAGGTGACAACCACACTCCTGCCACTTGCTTTCTCATGGCAGAGGTGTTCCAAACAGGGAGGGGGGATGTGAAAGCCGAGTGCCTGGTGCCTTAAAACCAGGCTGCTCAGTGGCCCTTTTGTCATGACAGAAGAAGGAAAATTCCAATTTAAACACTCTCAAGATGGGAGATAAGTTTTTCGAGTCTGGGACAGGGTCAATACCTTTATGGAGCCCTGGAGAGACAAACAGAAATTGCAATACACTCCTGAGGACCAACTGGCTGGTGTAATACCCCATGAAAGGAAGGGCAGCATCTTTACTATAAACTAGCTTTGAGGATCCATTATTTTTTGGATGGCAGGATCTACATGCTCCCCTTAAAAAACTGTGACAAAATGACACACTGGTTAAGTTGTGTAAAGCACATTAAAACTAAGTGACAGGTTTCAGAGTAGCAGCCATGCTAGTCTGTATTCGCAAAAAGAAAAGGAGTATTTGTGGCACCTTAGAGACTAACAAATTTATTTGAGCATAAGCTTTCGTGAGCATCTGATGAAGTGAGCTTATGCTCAAATAAATTTGTTAGTCTAAGGTGCCACAAGTAATCCTTTTCTTTTTGTAAAACTAAGTGCTAAATCATGTGACTCCAGACACAGCACATGTACACATACGTGTGTACACAACAAACCTTGGATTAATTGTACATATAAAACATGTTCATGAATGTTGCATCTTCCATTGAAACACACCTAGTGAAAACAGTTTACCCAACAGAAATAAAGCTATTAGAGCAGAATGATTTAATTCTGCCAAGCTGATCAATTTACCAACCTAAAGTGAGTTACCAAGTCCCAGCAGAGGGACCCAGAAACTACATGGAAGCTAGCGACTCTATAAAGAATGAGTTTCAAATAGAAAAAAGCATCTAAAAAGCTCTCTCCTCCCCTCCAAAAAGCTTTTGCAATATCGGATTAACAGCTGTATTTTAGTTGCTATTAAGTGCTTAGTTACTTAACTAACATTCATCCTGCTTCAACAGATTTTCAACTACAGGTAAAACTGAGAAATAAAATTACTAAAATTCTAGTTTGCAAGTCATCAAAATGGCTTCACATTAAACTGGATATTTTCAGTGTTTCTTTGGAATCTAACATGGCAAAAGGTACAGAAAAACCTGAATTCTGTTTGCCAACATCAGGAATGTGGAAATATGTATTAGCCTGTGCAAAAGAATTTGGAGACAGATTACAAGGAGAACTAGTCAAATAAATTTTAGCCTGAACTGTTGTCTGTTTAAAATCACACACACACAGAGTTTTCTCAATCTAAACTTGAGAGAATATGTGGATTTTGACAAAAATTTTCTGTGGAAAGAAGTCAAGACATTTTGTTTTGATGGTATTTTGATTCAACTCTACACATTAAATGTGTTTATATTTATACATTGAATATGTATACATTTAATATAACATTAAGCCTCCAAGACAAAATGAAATATTTGAATAGTCCTAAACCAAAAAAAAAAAAAAATCTGGGAATTTGTGTTTTACAGGAAATTTCAGCATTTCATTCTGAATTGGAATGAAAAAAATTTAGAAGTGTCAGAACTTCCCATGAAGTAAAATTCCAGTTCCTGACCATCTCCAATTACAAACAATGAACTCTATTTCAGTCTCAAATTGATGGAACAACAGAGGATTTTGGAGCATAAGAGTTTTCACTATCTTATTAATAGCAGAGACAACTTTCTGCTAACCAGCTCATCTATAATCACTCTAATTAGAAACCAAGGTTATCACTTATACCAGTATTATGATGGATGGAAAGATCTTGTAGCCTTCCCAATATGATTTCAGGCAGTCATGCACCATACATCAGTAGCAGAGATTTCAAAATTCTTAATCTCATCAATTTGCATACTAGAAAATACTTTACAGCCTCGCTCATCTTCATGAAGATAAAAATCTTTGGTGAACATCTTTTCAAGAGACCCACTGAAGAATAATTGTGTCTCATATAAACAAAGGAAAGATAGGCTGTTTGATTCTTTGTATGCAGTGTAGTTATAGCTTCATCAACCCCAGGATATTTGAGAAACAAGGTGGCTCAGGTAGTCATTAACATCCTGAACACAAATAACCATAGAAAACTGTTCAGTCACTGGCAATTGGGTATATAAGCACCATGCTGCATGGTAGGGTAAAAACAAAACCAAGTATCATCATATGGTTAGAAATAGATGACTTTTTGGTTTGGATTTTCAGCTGCACAACCATCTCAGGGTCTCGTTATATGGAGACCTGCGTATCTCTCACCACACCCCAGGGGAGATGTCTCTTGAAAGTGTTTCTTTAGGTTGCTTAGCCCTTTGGGGTTCCTAGCTTACCTATGAACCAGGCATTATTCACACACTTCCTTTACAGGCAAAAAGCATCCAGCTTGTCATCGATCATCAGTAGTAAAAGGGGAGAATGATAGAAAGATAGGTGTCATGGAGACAGAGGTGAGACACAGCTGACATTTATCTTCCCACATTGGACTTTTGAGTAAACGGTACAGCAATCAAAAACCCAGCTTGTCCAAAGTTAGCGCTCATTAAGATATGAATAGCTCAGGACTGGCAAGGTCAGCTTCCTTTTCCTAGGGTTTTTATCCTCAGAAAAACATAGCTGCTTACAGAAAACTATGATCAAGGCCTTCCAATATATGCTGATCTGATACTGTACATAACTTTGGCATATAACAGTGAAATTACACACTGGATGATACTAATATTTGCTACTGCATCTTTCCTTGGAACCAGGCTCTATGGAATCAAAGATTAGCTCCGCCTCCTTCAGAGAGGCATGCAATGGTGAGCATTCTGAGTATGTTCAAGAGGCTCACTGCAGCCTTAAAAGGGGAGTCTGTGTAACTTATCTCCCTCTCCCCACATTGTTTTGACCAGGGAGGGAAGATTCAGGATATAGACTGTACTCAGAGGACAGCTTCCATGATGCAAGATTTTAAGTAACAGACTGCTGCATCAGTAACATTAATATATGACTTTTAAAACTACATTGCTGTTGAGTTCTTAAGAGGAGATTGAACTGGTAAAAAGGAATTCCTGGGTTCTAATCCTAGTTCTGACATTAACTGTGGGGGGCGTCAGAAAGTACTTGTGTTATTTCCCTTCTATAATACGGGTAATCGCTAGCAGGATTTTTTAGGAAGAACACTTAAGAGTTTTAGAGCACTTAATTATTATGTATTAAGCTATAAAATAGTTTCATTCTGCAGGTTACACCACATGATCAGAGGTTCCTTCGTGCTTGCTAATAAATCTAGCGTGCACACTGCCAAAACAAGATAGATCCAAAGACTGTCTGGCATGTAGTTTCAAAATTTATTTTTAGTCACTACAACAGGGAGGGTGTCTGCTGTCAGATGCCAAGTGTTGAGAAGACAGTGAAGTATGGCAACTGTTTCCAACAATTGTATCGACCAGACTGACAAAGTAAAGGGGGACAGGGTTGCAGGAGGCACAGCATCATTCTGAGGCTTTATACTGCTCAAAGGACCTCCCCTTATGGCAAAAGATTCCATAGTGGCCAGTTCTTCCGGCTCTGGGGCCCCATGGACTGGTGTAAATTGGCCAAAACAGAAGAGAGAATCTGGCCCACCAACTCATCACCACCACAAACTCCTCTGCCCTTCCTACATATTATCAACCACAATGTAATCATCCATATATTAAATAGCACTGGTCTTAACACAGACCCCTCCTCTCCACAAAGCACCCCACAATTAATCTGTCCCCACTTTCCAATATCACTTTTGCTTGTTCATGAATCTTTCATAAAGTTCCTCACATGTGTCTACTTACAATTTTAGTAAGTTTTTCAAAGAAAAAAAAAAAACAAACAGGTGACCTAGTAAAGTCCCCCCTCCCCCACAAAAGCTGCATTGGTCTGACCGTATCAAGTTATACTCCCCTTTCTAAGATGCATACATTTGCCTATGACTTAAGTAATGCTTACCCCTCTAATTGCTAGGATCTCCCTTGGCACTTTAAGACAATATAATAGAACATCAATTTTACAAACCACCAGTTATATGAAGTATTTTTCCTCCATTGGCGGGGGATGTGAGTGATATCAATTAAGAACAAGTCAACATCTCTTCACATTCTAAGGTCTTCAGTGCACTGGAAATCACTCTGCAGTAGTTTTAAAGACGACAAAATGATGTGGTACATCATAATGCAACTTATGCACTGCATCTACTGTCATTTTGAGATGTTAGATTTTATTAATTGTGATTTTATGAACGCCGCAGTTCCCAATTAGTTTATAAAGCAGGTTCCCTCTTGTGTATCAGCAACCTCATTAATAGCTTTCCAGTCTTCAGGAGATATAGCTGCTGTTTAAGAATATACAAAATTTGCTGATCTCCATTATTTCACACTTTATATCCTTCAGAAAACACCAGGTAAGTGCCACCACTTTACCACACTCGAGTTTCGCAAAAAGAAAAGAGGACTTGTGGCACCTTAGAAACTAACAAATTTATTTGAGCATAAAGCTTTCGTGAGCTACAGCTCACTTCATCGGAAGCTTATGCTCAAATAAATTTGTTAGTCTCTAAGGTGCCACAAGTACTCCTCTTCTTTTTGCAAATACAGACTAAAACGGCTGCTACTCTGAAATCTGACACTTGAGTTTGTTTTTTTGTAACTTCCCCACAAAGTTCAGTCTCTGTCAAGGCCATACTCTGATTAACATAAGAAGTGCCTCTGAAACAGGAAATTCCCCATAATCTTCTACTGCATAGGACATGGACAATTCATATAATTCTCTACTAGTTGACCACCCTCTAGTTTCCCCCTTGCATTGCTAGCTTATTTCAAGCATATTATTTTGTGAACTCTGATGTTTCTGCCTCTGTTCTTTGCATATACTTTTTTTTATTTCCAATTTTCCCCCGTAACTGACACTGCCTGTATTGTCTTGGTATATTCGAGGTTTTTCAGTTTAAGAATGCTTTTAAACCTTAAATCCATGCATTTCTTAACTATGCACATTTTATTTGTTTTCCCAACAGCATCCAAACTATATGTACTTCTAGTGCAGTGTTCTAAAATGGCCTGTAAGAAGCCGATTCTACAGTTCATATGTGTTTTTAAACTTTGCCCTTCGGTATGCAATGAGACACTTTCAGAGTTTTAAGGATGTGCCTTTTTAAAAATTTGTCAGTGACTTCCTCACCATGTCATGTTCAGTTATTGCATCAAGTCCATTTGTACTGCTATCACTGTACCCCGCTGGAGCTCCTACATCCATGCTCTGCATTAACCCCTTCTTGCTACTTAATGGGACACTCAGCTAAGGAAAAAAGTCAACTGTGTCTGAAAATTTCATTAACTATTATATAGTTACAACTGACAAGATTATTATCACTGAAGAGTGGAAGAATAAAGTTTTGCTGTTCATTTACTTTGTGCATTTGACACTCTACAGTCATTTTCACCATGTTCCCCAATACAGTTTTTTTCTGGCTGAAGAGACCCTTAAACACCAACAGGGAGTACTGAAGCACTTATTTTTAAATTAATTTTTGCACACATTTTTAAAAAGGTGCTTTATGAAAAAAAGTTTTGTTTTTAATATCAAATTGACCATGCCCCTTTTAATACATCCCTTCTAAGTACTAAGACAAGCGGCTATGAAAACAAATCTTATATGGAATCAATAAAATGCTCCTCCAAGCCCTGCCCAAGTGATGAAATTCAGCCAAGCTCATACTGCAGTAGTTAAAACCCCTCATTATCCGATCATTAGATTTAACAGCTTCCCATACTCAAATTCTTGTCTGAGAGATTCGCAGCATGCACCTACAATTAGTATTTATTACTTGAGGTTTGTGACTAGATACACTTCATCTTTCTTTTGATGGTCAGATCTTTTCATACGGTCTCATTTATTTATTTATCAACACAACCCCTTACCCTCATTGACATTTTAACCTTTTTTATAGTTTATAACCAGCTAAAGTCATTTTATAATGTACTCAACATTGTAGCATTTGAAGGCATAAAAAAAGTTACCACTACCATGATATTGTCACAATATGGGTTTATATTAACTCAAGTTTAGCACAGTTGGACTCTCAAGAGGTCAAACACTACAGCTCTGCCATTTTGGGGGAGAAAAATTATACTTTAGTGCTAACAGAATAGCTAGTATTATTGGCCCCAGTTAAAACCCCAGTAGCATGAATTAACTTCTACACTTCTATTATCCTTGCTATCAGATGCTAGGGCTATGTCTAGACTACAAGCACTACAGCATCAAAGCTGCAGCCATGCCACTGTAGTGCTAAAGTATAGACTCTTCCTACATCAACGAATGAATTTGTCTTTTGATGTAGGTAATCCTCATCCCTGAGTGGCGGTGGTTAGATTGACAAGGATTCTTCCATTGACCTAGCCACATCTATGCCAGGGATTGGGTTGGCCTAACTATGACACGGGGTGTAGCTGAATGGTGCAGCTACATTAATCTAAATTTTAAAATGTTGAGCACTCCAAACGTTTCCAAATTCTTTGCTCTTGAATCCTGACAGCACCGATACCTGCTTATCCTGACTGTGATCATACCTTCTGGTTTTCAGTAAGAATAGACTAGACTTGATCTCAAAGTGGTTTTACCAGTTTTTTCCCCCCACAATCCATGTTCCTACCTCCCCATGAAAAGGCCAGAACCATACCTTACTTTGCCCCCAAGGAGGCTAGTATAATTGTTTTTAAACAAGATGGTAAATAGGGAATGAAAGAAGTTATATGAGCAGTCATTTAGTAACAGTTTGTGATTAACAAACAGACTATATCTATGAGGAAATCCCCCCCGCCCCCCAAAAAAGTGCCCAAAAGCTGAATGTACAGAACATGTGCAAGAGTATATTAAAGCTTGATTTGAGAGCATAATTCTGAATCTGGCAGAGGTTTTCCTGGGTGTATGTGACAGTATTCAATTTGTGGGGAGGGTGTGGAAACACAGTGGAAGGGTCACTTATTCATTTAATTGCAGAACCGGAAAACCCAACTGTAACTCAAACCATAACTTCATGTGTGGATTAAATTTCAGAAGTAATCAGCACTTTCGGACTGTGGCAGCAGTTCTGGAAACATCCAATTTATTAAGGTCAGAACTGTTTGACACTTTCAGAAAGTTTAGTAATTACTACGTTATTTGAAGCTATGAAATAGTCCTTGTTCATTAAAAGGAAAACCTTTCTTCCTTTTGCATGACAGTTTGATACTTTTGCTTTTATAGTGAGACTCTTCTTTTGGCTGTAAGAAAAATATTAAAATTTAGTCTCTCAACTAAGTGTTTCATTTTTATAACAAGTAACACTTGTTTAAATATCTGGCTGGAAAACTATGAATCAAGACAAGAAAAAGAGGAGAGGAGAGAGGAGCCATGGGAAAAAAAGCAGAAACATCAAAGAACCCAAAATAATATGCTTAAAACGAAAAAAGCAGATAATGTTATGAAGTTCTGAAGTTTCCTAATTTAGAAATGCAGACTCATAGAAATGTAGGGCTGGAAGGGACCTTGAGAGGTCATGTACTCCAGACCCCCGCACTGAGGCAGAACCAAGTATATCTGTATCAGTGACACTCAGGCCTCAAGGCTTCAGGAGCCAAAATAGCGATGGAGAGCCACAGTAGTGTAAATTCAGTGTTTCATATATATAATTATACACACACACACACGGTTATTCTGACCAAGTATTATTAATTTTACCAACTACAATTGGTTAACAGTTAAAGCATCCTGATTGGTTAATAATTAAATAAAAAAAGTGTTTTACTATCATGTGTTGCAAAGAACTGCAGGCAGGATTGCCACCATTTTATCTAATTGCTGGTAACCAACCCCCAAAAGACCCCCACCCCACCTCTTCCCCCCCAACCTCCCCCCGCTCCAGGCCCGGCCAATATCACATGCTCTTCTCCCCTTCTCTCCCACATTGCTTGCCCGATCATCTCAAGGAGCGTGCCTGCAGGTAGGAGGTGGCCCCAGCTGACTGGGGGCTGGCACAGGTTAACGACCAGCACCTCCCTCTCCCTGCGGTAACTGGACTTTTGGTTCGGGTGCCATTTAGGGTTTCCAAGGACCTTGAAAACTGGATACCTAGCAACCCTAAATGGCACCCAGACACAGAAGCCAAAAAACAGACTGTCCAGGTAAAACCCAAACAGATGGCGCACGAGACATTAAAAAGCCACTTGCAGCTCCCCAGGCTTAATCTGAGTATCTCTGATCTAGACTATTCCTAACAGATGTTTGTCTAACCTGTTCCTCAAAACCTCCAAATGATGGGGATTCCACAACCTCCATTGAAAGCCTATTCCAGAGCTGAACTACCCCTATAGTCAGAAAGGTTTTCCTAACATCTAATGTAAATCTCCCTTACTTCAGATGAATTCTTGTCCTACCGTCAGTGACATGGAGAACAATTGAACACCGTTCTCTTTATAATAGCCCATAACATATTTGACAAGTATTATCAGTCCCCCTACCCCCACACACATTTTTTACGCCTTTCCTCATAGGTCAGGTTTTCTAAACCTTTATAATTTTTGCTGCTCTCCTCTGGACTCTCTCCAATTTGTCCATATTTTTCCTAAAGCGAGGGGCCTAGAACTTGACATTATTCCAGCTGAGGCCTCACCTGTGCCGAGCAGAGCAGGACAGTTACCTCCCGTATCTTACATATGACACTCTTGCTAATACACCCTAGAATATTAGCTTTTTGGCAAATGCACCATATTGTTAACTCATTCAATTTGTGATTCACTATAACTTCCAGGTCCTTTTCAGCGGTACTACTGCCTAGCCAGTTATTCCCCATTTTGTAATTTTTTCTTCTTAAGTGTAGTACTTTGCACTTGCCTTGACTGAATTTCATCTTGTTGATTTCAGACCATTTCTCTAATCTGTTATGGTCATTTTAAATCCTGTCCCATAAAGTGCTTGCAACTCCTCCCTGTGTGGCATCATCTGCAAATTTTATAAACATACTCTTCACTCCATTATTCAGGTCAATAATGAAAATACTGAATACAACAGAGTCCACTTATTAGCAACCTCTGCATTGCCAGCAAAAAGTTTGTTACCTAGCAGTTGCCAATAAGCAAAAGGCCAGTGAGTGAGGCTTCAGCCAGGGAAGACACGTCCCACTTCATTCCCAAGTTGCAGCCCCACAAACCTGCTTGTGGCTGGATAGGTTTACCACTTCTGAAATGCAAAAACCCTGGCAATCTCCTCTCCACAAGGCAAGCCCGTTGCAAACCCAACTCCCAAATCACAAGGCAACTTTCATACACCACCCCCGCCAACAGCCATTAATAGTATCTAGAGAGATAACATCACATGCCTCCTCACTCTTGCATGACTCAAATCCTCTCGTGCACGCATGCACGCACGTGCGCGCACACACACACACACAGTGTACTTGCGTGCTGGTGGGCAGACAGCTGCTATATTTTCAACAGTTTTGATCTGTTATCACTTAAACTGTGAAGTGGGAACACTGCAACATCTTTAGCTGGACACAGAAACTTAACATTAGATATCCCAGTGTATTACGATAATAGTGCAAATCCTTAGACCCAGCTAGAAAAACCCTGTAGATTAAGTTATTTTTCTGGCAACTTCATAAAAATACTGGCCAGGTGGTAACCCGGTGGCTGGGGACTTTCTTAAATACAAGTTCCATAAGCAGCATGCCATTGCCAATATCTGAATCCCCTTAATAATAAAGTTAATGGGAATGGTTCCTGGAAAAATATTGCTCTGAACCAGAAGTTATCATCAGGGTTGTGTTATTAAGCAGCATTCACTGTAGTACCAGACCCAGGGCAGACCCTCACAGGACCCACTAAACATGCCCTCCCAGTTTGACAGCAACCTACTGATAACTATTCTGAGTTTAGTCTTTTAACCAATTATCCATCCAATTTATAGCAATATTCCATACAGACCACATTTCCCTAGTTTGCTTATGATTACTTTTCTACTTGTGAATCATTTTCTATTTCTCTAACATTAAGAACATTTATATTTTAAAAAAAACTCCAGGACTTTAATTTCTTAAGAATTTCTCCCTCCCCCCACCTCTCTCAAATTATAATCCATTTGCAATAAATTCACACAGTAACATATTGTGACATTCCACTCATAAAAGAAAAAGTGCAGAATGAACACCAAAAGCACAAACTCTTTAAGAGGTTCTATTTTCACAGAAAGTGTCCTTAATAGAAAAAAAAGAAATTAGTAAATATGGTGTGAAGCAGAATGTTTTCTGAATGCAGAAGAATTTTTTCAAACCTTTCAATTTTGCATGAGTACCTTTTTAAAGCTGTCTAATTCCTATAGTAAATTCTTATAATTAGTACCCTATCAAATTCACAGCCATGAAAAACCATCACGGACTGTGAAATCTAGTCTACCTTCGTGAAATATAGTCTTTTGTGTGCTTTTACCCTATACTGTACAGATTCCACGGGGGAGACCAGCATTTCTCAAATTGGGGGTTCTGACCCAAAATGGAGTTGCAGGGGGGTTGCAAGGCCACTTTAGGGGGGATCGCAGTATTGCCACCCTTACTTCTGCCCTGCATTCAGAGCTGCATGGCCGGAGAATGGTGGCTGTTGACCAGGTGCCCAGCTCTGAAGGCAGCACCCCGCTACCAGCAGCAATGCAGAAGTAAAGGTGGCAATACCATACCATGCCACCTTTACTTCTGAGCTGCTGCTGGCAGCAGCTCTGCCTTCAGAGCTAGGCTCCTGGCCAGCACTGCCGTTCTCCAGCTACCCAGCTCTGAAGACAGCACTGCCAACAGATACATGATAGATACCACTTCAAGCCAGGGAATGCTACCACACCCCCAGCGCCCATAGTTCCAGCACTCCTGCCAAGTTCCAGTCATGTCCATGCAACCCACTAAGGTTGCACAGATGTCCTAGAGGGCCTCATCTGACCCACAAGGTGTTTTACTAGTTGATGATCTGAAGGAAAGAGCATAGCTTGACTGCCAAAGGCTTAAGTTTGAAGGGCTGGAAGTTAGACCCCTTATTTGTAAAATGCGCATAAAATATGCGCAAGTCACAAAAGTACACATCTTTCAGACACTGGGGGCGGGGGGGAGGGAGGGGATCCTGCTGCTTGAAAGGCAGCTGTAAAAGAATAGAAGGCGAGACTGTATATTCCAAGACCATACAGTGAAGTGACTGGTTAATTGTACCTACGATATTTGCAGCTATGAAGTTTGATAGCTTAGACTCAGCATTGTTATGGCTCTTGCTTCCTACCATAGTTCTCACAGCATCAAGCAACTCTTGGCATTTAAAACTAAATTTAAGAAATTTGTCTACTCCTGCTTTATTTTGCTTTTAAATCTGATCACTGTACTACTGTTTTACTGTAAACCCCCAGCAGTTCTCCTATGAAGACTGCTATATAACTGCAGTTTTTATTGATGTTTGCGTGGTCATCTTGCATTGCTTGCTTGTCTTTACCCAATGTTCAGCCAACTACTGTAAACCATTCAAATTGCTGTTTGAGAGATGCTTTTTTTGCTACTTCTCCACAGATGTTCAGGTGGAAGACTGAGAAACCATGGCACTATTTGAATAAATGAAACTGATAATGTGTGTCTTGGCCAACATAGTGTCTCAATAAGTCATCTTCTAAAGTCCACAGCTCTGCAAAACCTATTGCTGAGTGAATACATACTGTTACATTATAAATCACAACCCCATCATCTAACTCAGAGGTGGGCAAACTATAGCCCACAGGCCACATCTGGCCCGCACGACCCTCCTGCCTAGCCTCTGAGCTCCTTCCCCAGGAGGCTAGCCCCTGGCCCCTCCCCTGCTGTTCCCCCTTCCCCTGCAGCCTCACCTTGCCACCAGCACAATGCTCTGGGCAGCAGGGTTGTGAGCTCCTGGGGCAGTGCAGCTGCAGAGCCCAGCCTCACCTGGTGATGTGCTGTGTGGTGGCAGTGGCATGGCCCAGCTCCAGCTGGGCGGTGCGGCTGTAGCACCACTAGCCACCGGTGCGTCAGGCAGCGCAATAAGGGGGCATGGAGCAGGGGGGTTGGATAGAGGGCAGGGGAGTTCGGGATAGTTGTCAGAGGGCGGGGGTGTGGACAGGGGTTGGGGCCGGAACAGGGATTGAATGGGGCAGTGGTTCCAGGGGGACAGTCAGGAAGGAGAGGGGGGTTGGATAGGGCAGCAGGGGCAGTCAGGGGACAGGGAGAAGGGGTGGTTGGATGGGGCAGGGGTCCCGGGGGGAGGGGCAGTCATGAATGAGAGGAGGTGTTGGATGTGGCAGCAGGGGGGCAGTTAGGGGCAGGAGTCCGGGGGTGGTGGGGTGTGGAGGGGGCGGGGGTCCTGGGGGGGTGGGCACAGATAGGAGCCAGGCCACGACCCCCTCCCCTAACTGGCCCTCCATACAATTTCAGAAACCCGATGCGGCCCTCAGGCCAAAAAGTTTGCCAGCCGCTGATCTAAAACTTGTTGCTGTTACTGGAAAATGCTTCAAAAAAGTACCTTTCATTTGCTGGGTGCTGCATAAACCAAATTCTATTTAGAGACAGGAAAACATGGCAAGAGCAGTTGGGTTTTCTAACAGTCTTTTAGAAAGCTTTTTATATGACAATTATGTTGATTTGAGACTGCGTGGGAACCCTTTTAAAAATAAATGAAGATGAACTCATCAAAATACGAGGGAAGAAGGGAACCTCTAATCTCTGTCATTAAAAATGGGATGAGTTATATAAACCATTCAATTTTACAGTACCTCCCACAGCCAGCTTTCTGCTTATAAACACCCTTCTCCTTTTGGAAAACATCTCTGAATTATTGAGCTTGGTGTTCCAAGCATGTCAGATATTTTATTAATTGCCTACTGGCCGTATGTTATTCCATGTGCAGTGTACTTTTATCTTCTTTTGTACTAGCCACAGAAGTGATCATGATTTGGTTCAAAATTAGTCTTGTATAGTTGGCACTTAATACAAATTAACTCATTCTCTGCCAATGTTCCAGTATGTCAAATGCTCTCTTCCCTAGTCTTGCTGGATAACTCCTTGGAGGCCTCATATGTGGACTGGGGAGGTCCCTTGGCCTTTGACTGAAGAATTAAGGTATTGAATTTTTAAGAAAGGCCTATTTTCTCCCAATTGCCTCTCAGGTATCAAAGTTAAATAGGTGTTAGATGGAAAACCAGTTTTAAACAAAAACAGTTTGAATGCAAGTTATTCCTCATTGCTTCTATTTTTTCAGTCCTTCCCACCAATTAACTTTATTTTAAAAAGTTTATTTTATTAGCAAATGTTGATTACAAAGTGAGTAGTAGAATTACAGAAGAATCCAAGATGGCAGACAAAACAGCATGGTTAAAAAAGTTGAGGAAAAAATAAAGCTGGAGACAAATAAAGCTATAACCTAGATTGTTTAAGATATTTTGACAGATTCAGTCTTCACTATTATGGAGTGAGAGACTATTAATCTAACTTATTTTAAATGAGATGTACACCCAACATGCTGTTTCAATGCATCTCTTTCCACAAAGACTTAAAATTTCCACTCAGGAGTCACATCACTTAAAAGAATCGATAAAAAAAGGCATATGGTTGCAGATTAATCTACATTAAATTGACTTAAAACTGGTAGCTGGATATCTGTCCAGCCACCACAAGGTGTCTTATTTCTTGTACCACTACTAGAAAGGGAGTTAAGGAGGAAAAAAAAAAAATAGAATGGGAGAGTAAATTAAGTTCAATAACTTGGCTCCACTCACTGATTAATGTAGTCAGTACTGCAGATAAATGTTACTAGTAGAAGTTAGAACCACAGCTAAGTCTGAAAAGCAAATCTGTTACCTTGTCTACAGCCAGAATTGGAAGTTGTGATGATTTGGAGGTTCCCTTTGATAATTTATTGACAATATGTTGGCCTAATATATTGAGAGATTTTCTGGATGACTATATTGCTTTAACTCACTGAGGGTTGCTCTGGAATACAGTCAGAAACAAAGAGATGGCTCCAGATAGCCACCCATCAACTGAGAGACTTGAGAGTCTTTAAGAGACAACACCAGAACTGTTAGCTTTGATAATTCTCACTCTGTATCCACCCAACCTTCAAAAATGGTTCTCACTAGGAATGACCAATGATCTTCGAAAAACAGGAGAACAAAAACACTCTGGCAGGATTTAAAAGGGACACCCGAGAGCCATCTGTTCTGGTGAATCAGACAGGGACCGGCTGGGAGGGAGGGAGAGAGGGGGCGTTCAAAGAAGTTAGTTTACATGCGCCATGAATCCTGTTTTAAAATCCTTTCTTCCCCCCCAAAAAGCTTTGTTCCCACTGCTAAACAAACAATACTTTGGTTTTCAGACCTTTTTGGTCACTTGTCACCACTGTTCACAGATTCCTGACAAGACGACTCTTAGGTGCCTCAATGCAGGTTAGACTTGCAAGTTAAGAATGGTGGATACACAGATAGCCCATGTCCCAGTCAAAAAGTTGGAAGACTGGTAAACTTCATCCCAGGATACGTAAAGGCACAAGGCCTAACACTGGAGGCAGTGCACTCAGAGACCAGAAAGGGGACAGAGGTGCAGTAGTCCTGTAACCATGACCAGAGTACTCTGTATTTAAAAATTAAAATTGTATCTAAGCAAAGAAAAGTGGCCCGTGCAAATCTTTCCAATCAGGTTTAATTTTACATATCTGTTGTGTATGTAACTATTTTAAAAAGTTAACTTGACTTAGAGTTAAACACTATTGGTTTATATTAAAAATAGGTTTGCCCCAGTTTACTGAACATTTGCTAGACTATTCTGATACCCAATTTAGAGGCTGAAGAGTAAGAAAGCTCAGATGCCATCTTTCTGAGATCAGGATTTACTCTGGCCAGCTAGTAGGTATTTGCATGTTTGATGCACAGTTGATTGCAAGACATGACTGTATTGTAATACAACATCATGTCAAGCGTTCTTTCAAACTGGATGAGAGCCAACTATTTTGACTGTGTAGGATCCTGGTTTCATTAGAGATCTACATAAAATTTCTAAATTCAAGAGCAAATGACTATTTCCACTATTTGATCCACAAAGGAGGGGATTTACAAACTGAAAAGTATTTCAAACAAATGTGACGGAATGATTTTATTAAAGTATTTTTCATTTAAAAGCATAACTATATTAAAACAGATTTAGAACCATATGTTTAAGAAACTCTTCAAATATATTAATGAGTAGCAAAGGGAATACAGTTAAAGTATGAAACGTTAAACATATTTACAAGTATACACTGTTAAATTGGGTCTGGTTCAGTATTCTGTATGGGTGCTTTCATATTTAATCATTTCCAAATGCCAAATTCATACAAACAAGAAAGAATACATATATGACTTTCAGTTCTATTTGTTGATATTCAGTTAAAGTGACTCCAATGTAGTCACAGCACAGACACTATACATAAATTGATTCCGAGTACAAGGTTGGTAGTCATTTAAAAAAAAAAACTAGCTTTAAATCAACACAACCCATTTTCTTCCTCAATCACTAACACTATTTTTTTGGCTGATGGGCAACTCTACAGATTAAATAATTTAGGAATTAAAAACTATAACTTGACTAAGTATTTGTATGCGAAAACATTAGATAGTTGAAACAACAAGGAGTCCTTGTGACACCTTGGAGACTAAAATTTATTTGGGCATAAGCTTTTGTGGGTTAGAACCCACTTCATCAGATGCAGAGTGAAAATACAGGAGCAGGTATAAATACATGAAAGGATGGGGGTTGCTTTACCAAGTGTGAGGTCAGTCTAACAAGATAAATCAATTAACAGGAGGATACCAAGGGAGGAAAAATAACTTTTGAAGTGGTAAGAGTGGCCCATTACAGACAATTGACAAGAAGGTGTGAGTAACAGTAGGGAGAAATTAGTATTGGGGAAAATAAGTTTAGTTGAGTAATCTTCATGTCCACTCCTCTCTGGTCAGTGTTAAACTTCAGAGTTTATACTAATTGGACTTCTATGGTGTGAAATAAAGATGTACCAAGTTCTTTTTAAACAAAACATTCTAAGAAAGTCAGTTATATTTAATAATTTTGATTTGATTTGAAGTGCACTAATCAAAATATACATTGTGTTTAGGAATATTTAACTCAGTTATGAAAATCCTGAATTTTAAAAAGAATTATAAGTCAGTTCCCTATGGAAATTTTCTGCATCTCAAAAGATAAAGAACTATTCTATCCCTCATAACTTTTAGCCACAAGTTTGGATTTCTCCGGGCCTTCGTACTTAAAGACAGCATAGGTTTTTTTTTTCTTTTTACATTTACAAGAATTGTTGGTCTAAACCCAACAGTGATCCATGGACAAATGGTAGCCCGCAGAGCCCTGTGTTATGGTATACAAGGAGCTTGAAGGACATAAGGCACAGAGCAGGTCTACATTATAAATTTACAATGGTGTACTTGTGCCGCTGTTGTGATTCTGGTGAAGATGCTCCAAGCTGATGGGAGAGAGCACTCCATCGGCTTAATAACTCCATATTCACAAGACGCAGCGGCTACGGTTGGAGGAAGAAGTTCACTCGCTGACATAGGGCTGTCTACACTGGCACTTAAGTCAGTATAACTACATTGCTCAGGGGTGTGAATTATTGACGTTCTGAGCAACAATTATATTGAACTAATTTTGTAGCGTAGACCAGGCCGCAGGCTTTCCTGCTAGTTTCCAGCTAAAGCACAGTAAGAGAAGTTAGAAATATATTAAGCAGTTCCCAAATGTTACCTTTCCACGTAATCATTTGCTGTAGCAGTCTTGGTCACTCTGCTAAGGGCACCCAGATCCTAAGCTACTGTGATACCTCTCTGCCTCAGCAAGGGAGAGGTTTGCTAGAGTTTAGACTGTATGTCAGGTCCCTGCCACACCAGTCTGTCTACTTTATCAGCAAACTCCTTGAGACTGTACCAGGCTAAATCTTGCCTTGTCAGTAACATTCAGTGAACTCCAGTTCTAGAGTTGCCCAGAAATGTCTCTGCAGCAGCTAGTTCCTCTCACGGGACACTCTCAGAAGTTACAGAGTAGCAGCCATGTTAGTCTTTATTCGCAAAAAGAAAAGGAGGACTTGTGGCACCTTAGAGACTAACAAATTTATTTGAGCATAAGCTTTCGTGAGCTACAGCTCACTTCATCAGATCATGAAAGCTTATGCTCAAATAAATTTGTTAGTCTCTAAGGTGCCACAAGTCCTCCTTTTCTTTTCTCAGAAGTTAGGTTCACAACCTCCAAAGATACAGCACACACACCAACCTGTTGGCCCGCTGTAGACACTATCCTAAACACAGCAAAGAGATGGTTTATAGTAAAATTAAGAATAAGTTTTGTTAATAAAGAACAGAGATTTAAGTGATACTAAGCAGAGGTAATAAACAGAAAAAGGTTACAAACAAAACAAAACTACACTTCCTAGTGTCCAATACTTAACTTTAGCAGGCTACAATCTGTATCTAAATAGCTTTCCTCACATCAATGCAGAAGCATCTCCAGCCCTTCCTGTAGGAGGATCCAATGTCACAGAATCAGAGGGTGTTATCCTCTCTGTCCTTTAAGTGATGACTAACTAGAACGTCTCTTTGCTCCCCTTATATTTCCCAAAGTCCATTATCTTTGACTCAAGATCCCAGAAGATCCCGTGGGGGTTCAGACTCCAGTGTCTATCTTGCTGTGCTCACCAAGCTGTTGCCTCTGCCACTTGACTAGACTGCTTTGTTTACCTTAAATGAAGGTACACTTACATAATCGATGGCTTACAAAGCTTGACTAAGATACACAAAGGAATGTAAATTTGCCTAAGACAAACTTGTTCATTAAGTCTGCCCCCCAAAACATACTTTAGGAACATATTTCCAGCACACAGAACTCCTTACAGGCCACCCATACGTACATCAGAGTTATATTTATGACCAGTGTGTCACCAGTTTTTATATGATACTTTATACAATACATTTTTATAGTACAATAATATTGTACACAATCAGTTGGTTCCACTGATTGTATTCTTTAGTGATGCTTATTGTTTAGTGATTCTCTTGAGTGTCTGGGCCCTGATTGTCATAAGCCCACAGGGACATTATGTGATTAAAAACAGGAGTAGTAGTACAAATGGAAGATGTTTCAGAAGACACTCTTAGGATGAGGTCCACATTATGAAAAAGTTTGAAACTCTGTTTTAGACTGTGTTTTAAAGATGCTTTGTAATTTTATTCTCTTTTCATTTTGAAGGTATGTTTAAAGTAGTCTTTAACAACAGTATTCAGATCCAGTTCTCTTTTCAGCTCCCCAGATTTTTTTTAAAAAATGCTTTTGCTCGAGACAGATCTTATGGAGTGGCCCTGTGAAAATGTTTCTTTTTTTGCAAGTACATTTTATACTTCCAACTGTTCAGACAGTAATAACTTGTATCCTCATGCAAAAGTTGTACCACTGTAACTACACAGGTACAGTAAAATGATACAATCCCCACCCCCACACTGAAGATACTTCTATACCAGTATAATTGTATTTAAACCAGTATAGCTTATTCCTGTGTGAGAAGGGAAATACGCTAACTGCATCCAGACTAGAGGTTGTACAAATACAACTATCAGTTTAAAAAAAAAAAAAAGAAAAAAGTAAAAAAAGTTACACTCTTAACTGAGTTATACCAGTTCAAAATTTGCATGCAGACCAGGCCTGTTTTATATATTGAGAAACTAAGTATCTGAAAAACTCAAACAATTATGGAGCTGGAATATTTCACAAAATAAACTAAGTGGCAAAAAAAAATATAAGTAAGATTTTAAAGACATGGAGTCCTCTTTCAGGCTAGAGAGTGGCAAATTCTTATTAGACACGTGTATGATTTGCTTTGCACATGCATCAAGTAAAGAAGCATGTGATACCAGTTAACTAATTTTCTAGTAGGATAAAGCCAAGAGGCATCAGTGCTTCAATCAAACAAATCTCCCCAAAATGGATCCTCCAATTTCAGTAAACTATGAATTAGAGAAAATACGAACGAGTTTGAGGCAGTTTGAGCTAAGATAAAGGAAGCTGTTAACCCAAGAGTTCTGCAGTAGCTTAACTATGCAGCACTACAGGCTAAAGACCTTGTTTACATTCATAATCTTCCCCAAATCCAGCAACTGAATAGCCAGTCACCAACACAGCTACATGCGTTCACAAGATAAAATCAGCATGGAAGTTCCATTGATGCTAGTCAGACTACTAGCAGAATTTCTGCACAGATCACAGCTTCCTCATCTGCAGTTGGAGTCTGCACCAGGGCAGTTACATTGGTGGCTTGACACAGACTGCTAGAAGTAGGGCAAATTACTGATATCAACAAGGCATAGGCTTTCTTCTTAAAAATCCTTCAGTCTGTACTGACCAGTGAAACTTGATTGGTGGGACAAAAAGTTCTGCATAAACACTACTATGTACAGTATCACTTAAATTAATTTCAATTGAGCATACTGAAATATTGCAACTCCATATCAATAGCTGCTTCTACTAAACCTTGAATATTTGGACAGCATGATCCTGGAGAGTGAAATATTGTGTGGGATCTAACCCAAGTCTACAACTCTTCATTTGCATTAAGAAGCCAATCTCAAACGACTAAGCAGATTGGTGGGTTAAAACAGACATTTAAAGTAAATATTCCTTGAACAGTTTCTTTAAATTAAAGTATTCCTCCAGTTACCAAATCTCTTGAAGATATTTCAGTAATGATACAAGCATGGAACTTTCGTACAACAGTTTACTTTCTGAATGAAAAACTTTTAGCCATCTATCAAGCAGCTGAATAATGAGCAGACAGAATCCCACTATTGATTTTTGGACATAACTTTGGTCGCTATCTACCCAGAGAAAGATGCTCCAGAATGGAAATGGGTTTCACTCTTATGTAATTTCTGTTAAATGCTCTACTTAAGATCTGGTGCAGCAGCAAGCCAGCCAAGACGCAACCCCTATCCTATTCTGGTCTATTTAGTAAATTCACATGTAATGATCTTGAAGCACTAGGGGGAGGGGGGAAATCCTGCATTCATATGGAATATGGTCTTCAAACCAAACACATGCCCACTTTGTATAGATTTAGTTTAAAAATGAATCTTTAAAAACATCATTTTTAAACATGGCAGCCCATATTACCACCAATACTAGTGCAAATGTACAGGGTAAAGTGCCAAAAAGTCCTTTATCTTGTGATGAATTTTAATAGGGAAAGCTAATTTTGGTTAGGAAACAAGATCATGAGTTTTTTTTCTAGCATGTTTAAAATATTGGCTCAAAGTTAACTGACAAAAAAATAAAATCCATTTATGGATAATGCCTCTGTTCTTGTAACATAGTTCCACGCAACATTGCAGTTATCTGCCTAGCTTTTCTGCAAACTCTACCTAAGGTGGCTTATGCTACCAGGCTCTACTGAGGAGGAAACCCTAGTAAAGAGATTTTGAGATGGATGGGATTTCAGATGCAGACTAGGAGAATCAAATATAAATTACTATTTAGGTCCCTACTGTGATGGTTAAGAAGTCATAAAACTAAACTTTCTTCCTCCTATAATTTGAGCTTCTTTTCTGATGGCCAGGACTATAGTAAGGACAGACTAACCCACCCACAGAAAACCAGATACTCAGCTCCACAGAGTGAAACATGGCGTGTTACAATCTTTAATAGCCCTATTATCCATAGTGGAAATGAGACACAGACAATAAATGCACAACCCAAACCACCTCAGTGAGCAAGATCAAGGTAGAATGGAGAATTCAATGACTATTCTCTTCCTCCAACTTCCCAAACCAGTCGAAATGAATATCCAAATAAAGAGCAGCTTTTTACCTCTCTCCAAAATAGAAAGGAGAAAGTTAATACTTAATTTCCAGTGGACTTTTCTTCTGCAGATCTCAAAGCACCTTCTCATAATCAAACGAGAATTAGCCCTGTTCTACAGATAAAGAAATCCCTGAATTTCCCTCTCAAATTCCCTGAAGTCATAGTAAAACTAATTAACTCTGCAGAGAACAAAACCCAGGTCTCCTAACTCAGTCTGGTGACAGAGTAGCAGCCGTGTTAGTCTGTATTTGCAAAAAAGAAAAGGAGTACTTGTGGCACCTTAGAGACTAACAAATAAATTTGTTAGTCTCCAAGATGCCACAAGTACTCCTTTTCTTTTTTTCAGTCTGGTGAGTTAATAGATTATTGGTATGTTCTCCTAAGTACTGGAACATATCACTTATTCCTGTTAGCAGTAATAGTCAAAACAGTAGGTAAAATAATTTAAACAGTTAATATAGCCCAGTGAACAACAGTGGAGGCCTCTTGTGAAAAAAAAAAATTAAACCCCTCATTGCCACCAGTATTTCTTTGCTTCCCTATAATTCAGGCAATGAATGACTGATGCACACAGGGCAATTACAAGCCATCCACGCCATGTTGTCCAGTCCCAGCTTCTGGCAGTTGGAGGTGTAGGGACATATGGAGCCCTGTGTTGCATTCATTGCCGTCTTGGCTAATAGCCTAAGCTTAGCTAATGCTTTCTGGAACTCATCTATACTTCTGGCCTTCACAACATCCCTGGCCCCAAATTCCACAGATTGACTGTGTTGTGTGAAGAAGTACTTCCTTCTGTTTATTTTAAACCTGAGGCCTATTAATTTAATCGGGCATTTTAAACATATTTTGTTATGTGAATGGGTAAACACTTTCCATCTCTACACCATTCATGATTTTAGAGACCTCTTTCATATCCCCCCTTAGCTGCCTCTCTTCTAAAATGAGCAGACCCGGTCTTTTTAATCTATCCTCATATGGAAGCTCTTCAAGATACCTAATCATTTTTATTGCCCTTCTCTATCCTTTTTCCAGTTCTAAGATGTTTTCTGAGATGGGGTAACCAGAACTGTGTTTTCAGAGAACTATCCACAATGATTCTGAAATCTCTTTGAGTTGTAATAGCTAATTTAGACCCCATCATTTTGTATGTATAGTTGGGATTAGGTTTTCCAAAGTTCATTACTTTGCATTTATCTACACTGAATTTCACATACCATTCTGGTGCCCAGTCACCCAGTTTTGTAAGATCCCATCGTAAATCTTCACAGTCAGCTTAGGACTTATCTTGAGTAATTTTGTACTGCCTGCAAATTTTGCCACCTCACTGTTCCAGATCATTTATGAATACACTGAACATCATAGGTCCCTGTGCAGATCCTTGGAGGACAACATTATTTACCTCTCTCCATTATGAAAACCTGCCACTTGTTCCTATCCTTTGTTTTCTACCTTTCCCTGATACTGACCAGTTACTGATCCATAAGAGGACCTTTCCTCTTCTCCCGTGACTCCTTACGTTGCTTAACAGCCTTTGTGAGGGACATTGTGAAAGGCTTTCTGAAAGTCCAAGTACACTATATCCACTGGATCACTCTTATTGACATGTTTGTTGACACTCTCAAACAATTCTAATATAGACTGGTGAGGCATGATTTCCCTTTATAAAAGCCATATTGACTTTTCCCAACACATCATGTTCACCTATGTGTCTTAGAATTCTGTTCTTTACTACAATTTCCAACAATTTGCCTGGTACTGAAATTAGGCTTATTGGCCTATAAGTGCCAGGATCATCTCTGGAGCATTTTAAAAACTGATATTATAATAACTACCTTTCAGTCACCTGGTATAGAAGCTAAATTCATTTATGTTCTCTGCAACAGCCTTGCCTTCCTTGAGTGATCATTTAGCACCTCAATCATCCAGTGGCCCCACTGACTGTTGGGCATGCTTCTAATGTACTCACATTTTTTGCTGTTTGTGTGCTAGTTGTTCTTCAAATTCTCTCTTGGCTTGCCTTATTTTACTTTTCATGTGACTAGCCAGAGTTTATGCTCTATTGTTTCTATTTCCCTCACTAGGATTTGACTTCCAAGTTCTAAAAGGAGCCTCTAACCACCTCTTTTATTCTGCTGTTTAGACCCGATAGAGTTGTTTTGGTCCTCTTGCCATTGTTTTTAGGATATACATTTAATTTGAGCCTCTATAATGGTGTTTTTAAATAGCCATCACGAAGTTTGCAGGTATTTTACCCTTGTGACTGAAACTTTTAATTTCCGTTTAACTAGCTTCCTCATTTTTGGGTAGCTCCCATTTTTTAAGTTAAATGCTACTGAGGTGGGTTCTTTTGACATTTCCCCCTCCCCCACATTATGGTCATTATTACCAAGAAGTTCAGCTATATTCACCTCTTCGGCCAGATCCTATGGTCCATTTAAAACTAAGTTAAGAATCCCCTTGTGGGTTCCAGGACCAGCTACTCCAAGCAGTAGTCATTTGTGGTGTCTAGAAATTTTATCTCTGCATCCCTTCCTGAGGTGACATATACCCACTCAAGATGCAGATAGCTGAAATCCTCCATTACTATTGGGTTTTCTGTTTGTTTTTTCTCCAATATCCCTAAGCATTTCACAATCACTGCCAATCACCTGATCAGGATTGTGGCAGTATATTCCTACTGCTATACTCTTATTATTCAAGCATGTAATTTCTACCCAGAGAGTCTATAGTATAGTTTGATTCATTTCAGATTTTTATGTTTGACTATGCTCTTTCACAAATGGTTCATGCTGATGGGGATGTGGCACTATTACCATGTCCTACTGATTATTTGCATTCCACCAAGTTTCAGTGATGCCTATTATATCAATATCCTCATTTAATGCCAGGTACTCTAATTCACCCATCTTACTTATTTAGACTTCAGCAGTTGTATATTAGCACATATACTTTGTCAATATTCAGTTGATTGTCTTCATGTGTTAGATTTGAATGGGATTCTTATGTTTGACTATTCCTCACTAGCTCCTATCTATACTTTGCCAACTTCTTTCCTACCACTTTAATAAATCCATCCCTAAGGGATGTCTCCACATCAACTGTGTGCCCCTCCACACCTGACAGCTATCCCCCTGCCCTTAGTTTAAAAGAATTCTCTATAACCTTTTAATTTTACATGCTGGCAGTCTAGCTCCATTTTGGTTTTAGGTGGAATCCATCCTTCCTGTTTAGGCTCCTCCCTTCCCAAAATCTTCCCCAGTTCCTAATAAACCAAAAACCCTCTTCTCTATACCACTGTCTCATCCATGTATAAAAACCCTTCAGTTCAGCCTGTCTTTCTGGCCCGGTGCATGGAACTGAAAGCATTTTAGAGACTGCTTGCATGGAGGTCCTGGACTTTACTCTCTACTCTTACCTAGCAGCCTAAATTTGGCCTTCAGGTCCTTTCCCCTACCTTTCCTTGTATTATTGGTATCTACATATACCATAGCCACTGGCTCCTCCCCAGCACTGCATATAAGTCTATCGAGACATCTCATGAGATCTGCAACCTTCACACCCAGTAGGCAACTAACTATGTGGTTCCATTGGCTATCACAAACCCAACTATTGATATTTCTAATAATCATATCCCTTGAGTTATTTGCTCCTGATAGTAACTGCGGCTCCCTCCCTAGGAGTGGTATCTGTAGAGCGAGGATACCATGACATCACCTGAAAGGAGGTTCACAACTATGGAACTGTTGATTTTCTCTATCCCCGATACTTTCATCCTCCCAACACAAACTGTCTGACTGGGGTGTACTACTGCAACCCTGAAAGTCTCCTCAATGTAGATTTTTGTCCCCCTTACCTCCACCAACTCAGCCATTCTAGCCTGTACTGAATCGGAGGGCTATGAGCTGCTTGTATCAAATGCACACATACAATACCTGTCAGCAAGGTTCATGCTGCATTCAATGCAATAAACTGGATACCCACACTTTGCTGCTGGACTTCTGCCTGCATTATTTTTACTCTTGCAAGTTTTTTTTGGGGGGGGGAGGGGGTTTGAGTTGTTTGTTTGTTTTTGTGGGGAGAGGGTGTTATTGACCTAAATTTAGAGTATGTTTGTTACGTTTCTTTTCTAGCCCTTCTTGTAGCTAGATTATACTACTCCCCAGGCCACTGAACTCTCCCTGCAGCCAAACTCTCCTTACATTAGTAGCTCTCTCACTCCCTCTGAATTGTCTGCTGTAGCTGAATTTTGCCCCAGAGGACAACATGTTCTTTTTATTGCAAGACTATGACATTTCAGTAGAGGATAATTTCTTCTCAGACCCCCAATGAGAATTTAACGGTTCATTTTCTGACTTCCAATAATTGAGATTAGAAAAACATAAAAAAAATATGTTTACTCATGGGTATCACAGGCTGGGAGAGGCTGAGCCTCCCCAAACAGGCTGGAATGGCCCCATCCACGTACCGCATGGTGCTCTGGGGATGGTGGCGCTCGGGCAGCCCAGAGCTGGGGGTCTGACAGGCATGGTGGGGATGCTTTGGGCTCCGGTGGGAACGGATGGAAGGAGAGGCAGGTTCTCAGACAGAAGGAGAGGGGCCAGAGGCTAGCATCCCTCAATGGCCAGTTCACCCATGTTTTTACTCCACTTTTTTGGAATAAGTTGAAGAACACAGGAATGCTCAATATCGGCGTACATGAGCTGAGAACAATAGCACTCTGTTACCGCGAAAGCCAATAATTAAACAAGGAAAAAGAGTACAATTATCCAAATGGATTGCAGTATGGAAAGATGCTGAGCTGTGCAAACAGTCAGAACAGCATCAAAGACCATTTTTGTCTTTTCACTGCAGTTATTAGAGGAAAGGAGTTGCCGCTTGCTGTGTACAATTTTGTAAACGTTTCCTAAAAAACACTAAGAAATTTGAAGTAATAAAATGCTTTTTGCCTAAAACCAGAAACATTATGTCAGCAAGCCAGGCATATACTACAGGATAAGAAAGTATGGCAGGTGGAAATATTGCCAACTCCGGGTGTTCAAACATTATGCCTCATGAGATTTTTTTTTAAAAGAAGTTATAAGTTTGGCATTCTATTAAATTTGCCTTCTAGTTTTTGAGCCTTTAGGGTTCACATTTCCAATCTTTTCTTTGCAACCATGTGTGCTAGAGTTTTCTTTTTTAAATGAAAGCTAAAACTCTCACATACTAAAAAGACTTCAGGGGCTGGGTTCTAAGACAAACACTAAATATCACAAAACTTATATTTTCATGTCGAAGTGTGCTAATTCATTCTGAGAGCTCCTTAAAAAAAGATCACATCAGAGATTTCAGCAGGTGACTAATTTTAAGAGACCATAAAATTAAAGAGCTGTGATACAGCTCAAAACAGAGAAGTGACACATCATGACCACTAGGAAGAGTGGTGCACATATAGGAAGTATACAAGTTCATCTGAAGTCTTTAAAAATTAAGTGTAACATTGTAAAATGAAGAGATCGATTCATGTCACTAGTAATTTGACTATTAGGTTCCTTTAAAAAAAAATCACACTGTACAATCCTTTGACAATACACAAGGCTGTGTGTGGTCTGGCAGGTGCTTCCCACTTCCCAGCCTGGTTCAGCCTACTCTGAAACACAGTCATATCCAACTGGCTGTACTACTGTGGCATTTCCTTAACTTTGCTGGATGACATTCCTGAAAATCCTCCTGAATTCTACAAAGCAAATATCAGCATTTCCACCCACCTCTGCTACTCAAGTGGTATTACCTCACCTTTAGCCAGCAGCGACAGAACTAGCTTGCCAGATCCCTGCATCCGATGAAATGAGCTGTAGCTCACGAAAGCTTATGCTCAAATAAATTTGTTAGTCTCTAAGGTGCTACAAGTACTCCTTTTCTTATAGGAAGACTGCATTTTTATTTATTTATTCATGCTAACCTTTGTACAATGGGCTCTCCCATATTGAAAAAAGCGTTGTTTTTTTTCCAGAGATGGAAAACATCTTTAAAAAGGCATAACTTTGATTAATCCAAAATAAACAGACTATGCACTCTAAATCTAGTTTTTCTCCATTTACATCTTTCAGTATAAGATACCCCAATTCACCCAAACAAATTTGCATTTAGTTTGTCTGTTCTGAATTTCATTGTAAGCTGAGAGGCTTGTTTTCCCTCACTGCCATATCACCCCATCCACCAATAATTGTTGCTAAGAGACTATACTTTAGCAGTTTAAAATATAGACTCAAATAGACGAGAGTAGGAACTGATTAAGAATGTTTTATGAGCAGTTATTTTTCCAATGCATTGTCATGTTAGCTTTAAAAGAATATTGTCATAAAACAAGGTGAAGCAACAACAATCTTCAGGGCATTTTAGCATATACATTGAGATCCAGATCAAAGTTTGCATCTCATTTACACTTGAGAAGAATTTTGTATTTTCTATTTGTAAATTAGCTAATGTCGTGCAAAAGGTTAAAGTTTACACTGACTTTATTATAACAAACATATTAAATGCTTACAGAGCAAATGAGACAAGGTTTATATTACTATCAAGTATCAAAAGGGTAGCCGTATTAGTCTGTACCCACAAAAACAACAAGGAGCCCGGTGGCACCTGAAAAACTAACAGATTTATTTGGTCATAAGCTTCTGTGGGTAAAAAACTGCCACCAAACTCCTCATTGTTTTTGTATTGCTATGTTTGTTGGTTAGCCTGAAGGCTAGAGGCCATAACATCACAATCAATTCAATCACAAAATATCCCTCTCAAGTCACTTGCTCATAATTTAATTTCAATAACTGAACTGGAATTATGAATCCTCCAGCAAGAGTAGCACAGTCCACCAGCAGGGAATTCATAAGGCAGGCCGGCAAAGAGAGCTGCTCACATCCACTTAACCAACTAGGTTCCTATGCAGTGCCCAGCACTCTGATACCTAAGCATGCCACCATTATTCTCCATAATTTACTTGAATAGCAACATTTCATCAGAGGATATGTTGGTAAATAAATAATCATTCACAATCATTACTAGGAAAGTAATGCATGTTACAGGCTAGCAGAAAGTATATTATAGCCACAGTTGCTAGTATTAAAAAGGTATAAAACAAAAAACCTACTCACTAGTTTGAGACTATGGCTTTAAGAAATTTCAGATCAATTCAATTTTAGAAATACTAGGATTGCCAAACACCAGTTTATTAGTCATCTAAAACTGTTTATTTGACAAGAACAAAGCAAGTTCCCCTCCCCACTCTTTACATAGACGAGCGATCCTCAAACTTTTGTACTGGTGACCCCCTTCAGATAGCAAACCTCTCAGTACGACCCCCCTTATAAATTAAAAACACTTTTATATATTGAACACCATTATAAGTGCTGGATGCAAAGCAAGGTTTGGGGTAGAGGCTGATAGCTCGTGATCCCTGGGGTAATAACGTTGTGACCCCCCTTGAGGGGTCCTGACCCCCAGTTTGAGAACCCCTGCCATAGACCAATTCGACACCAATTAACCTGTTAAGCCAATCCTTTAAACATGTCAAATCTCACAGAGAGAGCTTCAGGCTTTTAATGTCTCAGAAGTTTTTCTGTAAATGTTTGTTTTCCTCAAAACAATTAATTAGCACGTTAAAGTTTGGCCATGCAGTGAAATAGTTAACATTAGACTGCAATGATAGGCACTTCTCTGACCCATTACATTTCTCACAAGCTGCACTACAATGAGCTGAGTACCAAGTATCAACTGTAATATGATCTAAGAGTTTATGGAAAAAATAACTGCACATACCAATTGCACATATTAAATAAGAGTTTGTTTCCCTTAAAATATTCTATAAACATGATTAAGACACACCCCTCTCTCTCATGCATTTTAAATATGCTCCCCCCTCCCTCTACACACCTCTTCTCCAAAAACCAACCCCTTTACAAAAAACAAACAAACAAACAAAAAAACCCAGCAGCCCACTGCAGCAAAAAGAGGCTTGAAAAACAACTTTGATTGGCACTTGGCCTGACCCACAGAGGAAGAAAAACAGTTTTTGGACAAAGAGCGCAAATATTTGAGCTCGCTGACTTACATGCTTTCTTAATATTTACAAGAACAACCCTGGTGCAAAATGTATTTAGAGAGATAGATGAGGAAAAAAAAATACTGCATTTTTCTCAGTCTTCCAGTCCTGATGCATTTGCACAGCTCAGCAATTTTAATTCATTTGCACTGGACAAACAAAAAGCACCTCAACTAATGTTCCCAATTAATCAGCTGTTGAGAGGAGTTAGTAAAGGATTAGAATATTTGCAAAAGACATTCTGGTCAGGGGACCTGTTAATAACCAGCTGATTTCCCCCCCCAAAAGCTTTACATTTCAGAGAGGCAGTCTGAAAATAAGGTTTTATAAAAATCGTAAAAAGAAAAGGAGTACTTGTGGCACCTTAGAGACTAACAAATTTATTAGAGCATAAGCTTTCGTGAGCTACAGCTCACTTCATCGGATGCATCGGATGAAGTGAGCTGTAGCTCACGAAAGCTTATGCTCTAATAAATTTGTTAGTCTCTAAGGTGCCACAAGTACTCCTTTTCTTTTTGCGAATACAGACTAACACGGCTGCTACTCTGAAACCTGTCATAAAAATCGTAGTGATACACGTTTTTTTACTAAGTGGATATGTGAATAAACTTGCTAAGCCCCTCTCTATGAGAATCAACCTGAGCCCAGTGTTTCTGATGATCCATCCCAGTAAACACTTTTGCTGAAAAACATACATACCCATACCCAATACAAATCCCCACATACATTTTATGTCCCAGGCGGAATCGCTAACAAGGGAAAGGCACTACAGGGGGTGGGGGAGTGCGAACCACGAGAAACTAAGAACCTCACGAATAGGAGATGTGGCTGAAGGTTGCGTTCACCGGGTAACAGGGACATCAGTGGGCCGGGGAACATCCCTCACACCGGGCAGAAGCAGATGCCGAGATCAGTGAAAGCAGAAAAGAGGGACCTTCGCCAGAGGCCCAGTGTCGGGTGGGAAGGACGATCTGCCCATCCCCTCTTCTCTACCATGCTGGGGCTGGTACCCCCCCCTCCCATCCCGGGAGAATGCCCCGTACTCCCCTCATACTCACCCACCTGCCACCCCCAGAGCCTCCCGTGCCCCCTCGCCTCGCTAAAGGGGCTGCCCCGCTCTTTCCCCTCAGATCTGCTGTTTCCCTCTCTCCGCCTCCCGTGCGCGGAGGGGGCAGCGGCTCCTGCGCTCCGCTCCCCCCCCCCCCCCAAACACACCAGCATCCGCTCGCGCCGCCGCCTGGGTCCCGTCCCCCGAGTCCCAGTATCCCGCCTCGCCCCCGACAGCCGGCCTCGAACCCCCAGCCGTCCCCACCCCAGCGGCCCGGCCGCCCCCCGCACCACATCCCCAACAGTCGCTCACATCCCCACGGCTCCACCGCCGCCCCCGGGCCCCTCACGCCAGCAGCGCCCCGGGTACCTGTCTCAGCACTTTCCGGCAGTTGCTGCAGACCCGGTACTCGCTGGCGGAGGCGGCGCTGCCGAGGGAGCCGGCGCTGCCCCGGTTCATGCTGTCGGGGAGCGGGTGCGCCCGGGTCGGAGGAGCTGGCGGCGCTCAGCTCACTGACCCGCTCCTCCGGCCATCCCCATCCTCCCGCAGCTTCCCAGTCCACCGCTCCCGGGCAGCCCCCCCCCCCGCCCCGCGCGCACAGCCCTCCGCCAATCACCGCGCTCCGGACACGCCCACTCTCGCTGCTAGCGACCAATCGACAAGCTCGCACGACGCTGACCAATTGCCAGAACGCTCGCCGGCTCCCGTCTCCGGGCAGCCTCAAGCCAGGGGCGGGGAAAAGGGCGGAGCCGCAGCACAAGGGGGTGGGGAAAGCTCCTGTCTCCGGGCGGCCTTGAGGCCAGGGCCCCAGCACGAGGGCGTGGCTTCTTCCAGCCAATAGAGGGCGACGGGCGCGAGGATTTGCAGATGAGGCACAGGAGCCCACGCTTACTAGGTGTCAGTCACACACACCCCTTTAAACTTTGGCTGCGGCTGCTGCGGGGATGTGGGCTGACTCAAGGAAGAGCTTGGAATACGAAAGAGAGGGAAGAAGGATCGGAGAGAGGGGGAGCTGAAAGGAGGAGGGGAAAGGCAGGGGAGAGGAGAGGAGGAGAAAGGCCAAGAGGAAGGGAAAAAAACAGGAAAATATAGTGCTCATAAACACCCCAGATACCAAACCACCATTTCCTCGTGCAGAAACGGGGAGGGGGAATCTGAGCCTTGCACCATGCCTGAAAAGCTAGCAAATTCTGAGGCTGTCAGACCCATGGAGGAAGCCAATCCTAGCGTCGTGCACGGCTGTTTACTCCAATCAGGGGTCTTTTAGGTCAAGCAGGTCCACTGATCTCAACCGCTGTCATTGGGAAGGGAGAGAGGAGTTGCTCCTCATAGCTACGACCCAAATCTTATTCAGTGCAGGTCAACAGATAAGAGTCATCACTTTGAACTGTACCCCAAATGTAATAGGAAGCAAACACAATTGTGCAGCAGAAGCAGTGTGATATGCTCTGCCACCAAGCAGACACAAAGTAGTTCTGCCCTGGCTGGAGCTTCAGAGTGGCTGTAGTTCACGAAAGCTTATGCTCAAATAAATTTGTTAGTCTCTAAGGTGCCACAAGTACTCCTTTTCTTTTTGTGAATACAGACTAACACGGCTGCTACTCTGAAACCTGTCTGGTACAGAGCGCATTGCAGTAAACCAATCTAGAATTTTTAAAAGTCATAGAGTACTATGGCAAGCTTCAAATCCCAGAAGTCTGGTCATGACTGCAACCAGACAAATTGCTTTTGGCCTCCAAATTTCCTGGTTTGCAGGAGCAAACAAGGGTAAAAAAGCCCCCACACGCCCACTGTAAATCTCTTGAGCAGAATAGACACAAACCCCTTCTTTGAGGAGACTACAAACATCAGATTCTTCCCCAGTTCATTAGCATCAACTCCATTTTCTTTGGATTATTATCCATTTCTCCCCAATGTGCATTAATCAATTATTTATCAAGAGAGAGATACCGCATTATTACCGCCTTCATACTAAAAGTGTAGAGATCAGATTATCTGGAGAAAAAAATGCTTTCTGGAAAAACATCCTGCTTTAAGGCTGTTGCTTGCACACGTAGAAACAAGACTGCTGTGCTGCCAGGCAGGATGAGATTAGATGTTTGCTTTAGGGGAAGTTGGGACTTGGGAATGTTTGGAGAGTATGTGTGTTGTCTCAGGTTGGGAGGATTATTAAAAAATGATGAGTCAGGTTTTCTAGCCTCCATGCTAATGCACAGAGAGACAAGGGATATAATTGGGACAAAGACAAATCTCGTTTACAGGGCAGGTGGGTGGGATGTAGTCCCCATTTTTCTGATAATAGTGGTGCACATGTTTTATACCATGTATCACTATAATTTCCCCCATTTATGGGCTATCATAACTTTAGATTTTAGGTTCTAAGCACTTATGCAAGTGCATTAAGCATGTGAGTAATCCTGTTGACTTCAATAAAATTCTGGAAATTAATGATAGGATAGTATATGATCTCAACTCTGAAAAATAATACTATAAAGTCATTTGATCTATCTGTTACAGAAACTTAGCACTCTAATATTATAGCCCTCTGAAATCCCTAAAATAGGTTTTACTGTTTTGTTATGTACATTGTTTAAAAGTTGTATCTTGTCAAAGTAATTGTAAATTGGCTGTAAACGAATTATGATCTGGTTCCTATATTTTTATCTTTGATAGTGTTATTTGTTTTTGCAAAGTTAAGCAACATAACATTTAGCTAAGTGATTTGCATAAAGGGACACTGTCAAACAGTTTATGTCTCCAGAGGAGATTAAATAAATACAAGGTCTGACTATCTTTAAAAAATACTGAAAATCTTCATGAGTTGAAAAAACATTTCTACCATAACCAGAACATCATTCACAGCATCAACCACTCCCATCATTGCCCTTGTCCTTCCTCCTGAAAAAGCACAGAATACTTTATGCTAAACATACTGATGTAAATAAGGCCCCAATCCTATAACCATTTCACATGGGCAGACCCTGACAGACAGTCAGAGCCCCTTTGGCTTCAATGGGATTCAATGCAAGTGCATGGTTCACCTCCCTGGATCAATTTGCATAAGCAGGGCCTAAATGTATTATTCATGCTTATTATGCAATTATTGACATAATAGATACAACTTGAGACATATAAAAGCATACCTAGGGTCTTCCATATCACTGGAAGAATTCTTTTTTGCACTAACACAAAATCTAACAATAAATGAAAATGTTATAGTAAAGTATTATTTTATGATTAATTATCTTTAGTGGACTCCAAAAAGCCAAAAATGCCAACCAAACAAACCTTGAACCAAAAACCTATGCCAGAGATAAACAATTGTGGGCTATGTAATACAGAAAATGCTATCTTATTACATATGCTGTGGAATTGTGTAAAACTACAGAAGCATGGCAGTGATTTTTGAAATGATACAACAAACAGTGAATGGATTGTTAGATTATAATGAAAATTTTCTACTGAATCATGAGAAAGATTCTCTTGGGTATCTCTTCTGAAGCTGACTGCTTCTGCTCACAAACAGAAATTCCTACATATTCTTTTTCTTGGACAATTTTATGAATCATGGTAATGGAAATCAGCAGGGGCATGCACAAGGGGAGACAAGCTGTGGCATACCCTCCCTCTCCCCCCATAATCATCAGGGCACAGAACTCCTCCAGTCCTGGGGCTGAGATAGTGGGGAGTGCGAGCTTCTCTGGGCCCTAGTCCTTCAGGGAGGTGAGTGAGCTCCTGCTGGAGCCAGGGTGGGGGCGGAAGGGAGGGAAAAGCAAGTTCTTGCATGGGGGGGGGCACAGAATGTGCCCACCCAAAAGGGGTCAAAGTTAAATTTTTGCACATGCCCCTCAGGAAAGCCCTTGATGGGACATGAATGGATTTCTCATTCTGTGCCACCAGTGGGGCTACTGGTTTATAGAGTAAGAACAGAAAAACTTTTTAAAAAACTGAAATATTTGACCAAATACCATGGAATGAAATGGATTATATCTTTCACTGTAGCCCCAATCCTGCAAAAATGTATGCATGTGCTTAGCTTGAAGCCATGTGACTTCAAAGTCTTGCACACGTGCTTAATTTTAAGTGTGTAATCAGTTCCACTGATTTCAAGGGAAGCATTTGCAGAACTGGGGCCTTTATAAAAAACTGCCTTTCTGCTAAATGTTTCAAAAATCTCTAGGATACTTCTTTTATGTACATGAATATACATGTATATAGTTGAAATGGTTTTTTTTTCAGTGCAGCCTCCACCTTTGACTGGCAGCTTTCACAGTCCAACTGCCCCCTCCTTTTCACCCACGGCTGTGATCTTCATTTGACTTTTGTCTAATCATCAAACTGGTGAAAGTTACTAAAGTCCTTTACTTAGCCTGTATTTTAGCTTATGGTATTGTGCATTGGCAGAGGGAGTTTAAATTTACCCACACAACTTTAATCTTGATATAGGGGTGAGAGTGTAGTTCAGTTTGCAAATTTGTTCAGTTCTTCGTTCTTCTGCTGAGACTGCCTACAAAGGAAGCCAGTTAGCACCGTATGCACTGGGGTGTTTTTCTGATATAGATACTTGTCAAACAGAAATTGGAATGAGACCCTCAAATTGATTTCACAGATTATTGAACAGCAATAAAAGGGCTGCATTTTTGGTCTCTCCTAATCTGGTTTACATAGATTTTATAATCAGTGGTCACAATTTTTGCACAAAATTTTAATAGTGGAAGTGATTAACCACTAGAACAAACTACCAGCAGAAGTGGTAGATTCTCCATCTCTTGAAGTCTTTGGATCAAGACTGGATGCCTTGCTGGAAGATACACTTTCATCAAATATGAATTATTGGGCTCACTACAGGAGTAACTGGATGAAATTATATTGCCTGTTATATAGGATGTCAGACTAGATGATCTAATGTTCCCTTCTGGTGTCAAAAGTCTATGAATCATACATTAACACTGCATTAAACATGGTTAAGGTTGGAACAGATAGCAAAAGCTAGCAAATACAGTTAAGAGGAGAAATATACATGGCTTCTCCAGAGCAAACCAAGAAATCCAGCATGGCACCTTGTGACCATAGGTGCTGTGTGACAGGGTCTACCTGGCCTTTACAGCTCCTTGCAGGAGGTCCCACAGTCCTATTACATCCCACGCCAGGAAAGGACCAGCAAAGTTGACTCCTCCAAGCCTGCCTAGAGAGGCCTCATGGACGAGCCAATCAGAGCCCATCAGGTTCCCATAAAAGGAGCTGTAGGGGCTAGCAGATTAGCTGAAGGCTAGGACTGGGGGGGAGTAAAGAAGGGTGTTCTTCTCTGGCCAAAGGAGTGTGATAATTAGTTAGGTGTTATTGCTGACTGAATTTACCTAGTGGGAATTATAGAGAGAGAAGAACCTGAGATAGGGATAGAGATAAAAGGGCCTCATTGGAAGAGGTTTAGGGACAGTGCAACAAAGAATTGAGTTAAGTGGTATGTGGCTACTGTGTTTAATGTCTCTGGGTTGGAACCTGGAGTAGTGGGTGAGCCTGTTTCCCATACTGGCTACAAATAAAGCACTGTAAAACCTATGAATGGGGATAGGACTGAATTGGGAACCCAAACAAAGAACCTGTATTTAAAGGGCTGAAGCTAGGACTGATGGCCACAGAAGGCTGGCCTGCAGAGGGTGCTTGTGTGAGAAACAGACTGCACTATCCCACCTAGCTGCTAGAGGTACATGAGGTAAGTTCTCCTGTTACATGCTGAAGGAACTACAGTGCTGCCTTTTAGATTTGTACATTTGTTAGTGCATTGCTGTAATGTTTATGCAGGCTTTATTTTAAATTCATCATGGGAGAAAAGATGGCAGTTAATATTTGTGCTCTGAATAATATTACATAAATGTTTTAAATTACAAAATGAAACTTTCTGACTTTTTATAATTACATATCCTAATTTGCAAAATGATAGTAGAGATAATTACATGAGACTGTGAGAGCTAATAGATTGTGGAATAGTCACTCCAGGGAAATGGTGCAAGCTTCTTTATCTGAGACATTTAAATCAGGACTAGATAAAGCACTAAAAAGTATGTATGTCTTAGGAAACAATTATGCACTGGCCCATGAGATGGACTAGATGACCTAATAAGTCTATTCCATCTCTAATTTCTCACTGCTGTGTAATTTTATAAAACATTCAAGTACTTTCTATCTATGAAATCTATTTTTTCTCTACCTCTCTATATTTTTTGTGTTTTGCATTATAACTTGCTAAGTATTCTAATGTTGTTTACCTTGCTCTACAGCTTTAATACCATATCAACCAACCGTGTAAAACAATAAATAGGGACGTTTGGAGAGCAAATAGGGTCTTGCTAAGTTATCTTTGGAAATCTTTTAGTCTAAGAAGTTTAAGGAGTGACAGTGTAGGGAGGGAAAAAGCCAATATATTGGCTTAAAAGGTAAGGACTGTTGGCATTTGGCTGCCCTTTACTCCTACACGAATGGCAAATAATTATTTGTAATGTATTTGCATCACTGTTGAGGCTACTCTGGCTTCTGGTTAGAGACAGGGTCTATACAATCAGCTGGGAGTGAAGTCAGGGAGTAGGAGTAGCAGTTTGGGCTGGAGACTAGGGGCCAAAATTCTGTTTACATGGGTAAATATGGAGACTCTAGATTCTCATTGTGAATGAGAGCAGAATTTGGCCCAATGTTCTGAAAGAGGGGGTTACAAGAAAAGTGAAACAGGGCTGGAGACAGAATGTTCAGGGGCTGGAGTAACAGAAGCTACTGAAGGAGGATATAGAGGGAAACTGGACTAGTGTCATCTTGAAAGAAAGGATGAAAGTAACAGTTGGGAGATGGAGCGGGGGAAGTACCACACAATAGTAGCCATAAGCTTCTAGGCAGGTTATCATATCTTATCACAGATGGCTTTAAGATGCCAAATTCACAAAGATTTTGAACAGCCCCTGCACCCCTCTTTCCCTGGAGGTGCATGTACCCTAAATCATTTGCCTCCATAGCACTCCCAATGGGAGTTAGGTGCCTAAATACCTTTGAGGAGCTGGGCCTATGAGCTGACATGCATTCAAAAGCATTCACATTGAGGGCTGAATTCTGTGCTGAAGTGCAAGGTGCTCAGCTCTTTGCAGGATGTGGCCCAATGTAAGGATATATTTGCAAACCTATAATTTTTTTTTTATGGTCATGTAAAAAGTCAAAACCAGTCAACAGGTGGAGAGGGAGATTGCACAAATACAACAGATTCCCACCACCAACATTCCAAAATTAATGCATGTGTCATGGTTACAGCTGGGGTAAACTGCATCTTCCTTTCCCCAGAGCGAACCTCCCCAGATATGTGGCTTCTGCCTACTCCTGTCCTGGAGTCCCATGATTCTCCTATTCAGACAGGTCCCTGGGCTGCAGCACCCATCTTTACCAACTGTGATTACTCAGCAGGTCTGACTGGGTTTGACACCTGCAAGAGATGTCTCTTCAGGAGCTGTGACTAGTAGGTAAATGGAGTGACTCAGAACAGCTTCTTCAAAACAAACAAGAACATGCACATGAATTGCCTTTGTGTAAACACAGATTACAGAGAGCAAAGTGACTCTAAGCTTGTTTACCATGAACTCTCCATGAAATTCATCATGCTCTATTACTATAGCTAATCAGGCAAAAGGGAACCTGTCTGTTCCCTTCTTGCAAATGAAACTCATTCTGTAGCATACCACCACATTCAGGATGGATCTGATCAGTGTAGTAAGCCTGCAGCATTCACTGTAGAACTTGACATCTATTTTCACAACCAATAGAACACTCAGCAGCTTTCAGGATTTGGCCCATAATTAAGGTCTGGTTCCCATTGAAGGCACTGACATTTTATTCCAATATATTAACAAAACTACACTGGAAGATCATGCTGAATTATGGGGCAGTTTTAGTCGTTTCTAGTGAAGAAAAATTGAAATGCAGAAAGATTTGCATCTATTGTGCCCTTGCCTGTATTTTGGCTAACAGATGTTTCTATTTCATTATTTCCCTGATCTTTATATCATGGAAAGACAGAAGTGTCAATTTTTCTCAAAAGGTGCCACCATTTAAAGAGATAAGATCAGGAGAGTAATTGAGGGGACTGAATGCAGATGTACCAGAGCAGGGTAGGCTTGGGTTTGAGGGCTAGAACTTGGTTGCAGGGAGTCTCTTTGCATTGAACACTATTGGGGTACCAGGAATGTTTGTGAATGTGAGAGGACCCAAAATCTGAAACTCAAAGACTAAAAAAAACAGCTTCCAAGGCAGCAGGAAAAAAATGACTGATCTAACAAGAAATGTCTAGCTGACTAGTCTTACATTTCTGTTCTCCCCCCTCCTTTGTGAAGCCAGCCAGTACCTATTATGATGCACAAAAATACAGACTGGGGCAGAGCCATTGCCACGATTATATAGGAGAAAAGGAGCAGCAACATTTCCTTTCCACAACTAACATCAGCAAAATCCATTTTCCCCCCTCCCCATGTCCTTTTAATTTGTGTATTCATTTTAGCTATAGGACCTTCACAAATCCCCTCTGAAAGCTCTTTGAACAATTTCACTTCATAGAGTAGTGCAGCTTCTGCAGAGGGATAGGACTCTTTATAGGCAAGGGGGGGGGGAATTCAGACTGCAGAGAGAACGGTGGGTACAAATTCTCCTCAGTTCCACCAGAGCAGCCCCAAAAACAGGTAGGATGGTACGGTCCAGTTGTCTGGGACTTGAGACTTATGTTAAATTTCCTACTGTACCAGTGCCTACCTTGGACAAGTGATTTAGTCTTTGTGCCTTAGTTCCCCGTCTTTAAAATGGAGTAATAGTATAGCCCTGAAACTCTGCCTCATAGAGGTGTTGTGAAGATAAATACACTAAAGACTGAAAGATGCTCAGATACTATAGTAATAGGGGCCACAGAAGTACCTAAGACAGAAGTCAGTAGAATTGCACTGATGTAACTGAAAGAAGAATTTGGCCCATGGTATTTTGCAGTGGGTTCTAGGATAGTTCTGGAAACAATTAATGTATTGGCTAAGAGCCTGATTTTGACATCCTTAGTCCTGTTCAGTTGTATGCTCTATCAGTTGCCTCATTGAAATCTAGAGGTAGAATCCAAAATGGACACAATTAAATTGTTACTCATTCACATTTGAATTAATAGTTGTGAGGATATTGGGTAGCAGAGGCACTAATGTGGATGTCTTAAAACCATACCAGCTCCCTGGTATAAGTATGCAATGAGATGTTACATAAAAGCACTGCATTTCAACAGTAAGGTCATGTCTCAAGAATTTTATTTATCCTTTTTCTAGTATAGTGTCCTGCTACAGAGGAAAATAATATGGCATTTTTAGCCATGCTGAATAACTCCTGAACTTTAACTTTCTTTAACTGTGGTTTATGAATCACTGGAAATAGTGGATTTTCTTATAATCAGACTAAAGATCAACTTACATTTTTGTATTATTTGGCTCCATCACTTAAACACAATGGGCCAAATTCTTTCCTGGCAAAATTCCACTCCCACTATTCTTTTACAAACACTGGGCCAGAATTCTGATCTCAATCCTGTCAGTGTAAATCCAGGGTAACTCCACTAATCAGTGGAGACACTGGTATAAATGCTGTGTGAAACAATGAGCAGAACCTAACCCTCTATTTAAATACCATTTTGAGCAAATTAGGAAAAAATAGTACTGAATGTAGATAAAACTATTGTGGTGATGAAAGATTAGTTAGTTCACACTTGGCTTAATTTTTTTTATTTCAGAGTTTTGTCAGGAAAAAAAAATCTGGCTGAAATAAGGAACAGAAATTAAACTTCTAAAAGGTGCTGCAACTCTCTCTCTCTCTCTCTCTCTCTCTCTCTCTATTTTATTTATATATATATATATATATATATATATATATATATATATATATATATATATATATATATAAATAAAATGTTGAATTTCATGGTAAACAAGTTTGGAGTCATTTTGCTCTATGTAATCTGTGTTTACACAAAGGCAATTTATATGCATGTTCTTGTTGGGCAAATAACTTGTTTTTCTTAATCTGTTTATGAAAACTGAATTGCTCCAGTGTAGGATATTACCTTCAAACAAAAGCAGGCATTTATGATGCCATACAAGCAATATATCAGCCAAAAACACTGGAGACAGAGGGCTACTAAGTCTGCCATGGGACAATGGCATCATTTTGTAAGAGTAGTGGAAGTTCTGTTGCCACTACTTGGTTAGCTAATGGGCAAAGCATTTTCTCTAGAAACTGAGGATCCTTCTAACCTCTTCAGTGACTTCCCCTCATGATAAAATATGGTATGTATTCACTTGATCAGAGAAATGGGACCTAGGCATTGAGTCCAAACCTTTTTGAAATATAAACCCCATATTTACAAGCTGTCTGCAACATAATTAAACTAGTTCTGTTTCAAAGCCATGGGAGGGAGAAAAATGTAATTGGTTCTGTATATTGCTACTGTTTGTCATTCTCACTAATGACTTGTGAAAGTGCCGCCTAATTTTGTCCATTTTGAGTTTGCATGTGCACTCTACAGCATAATCACTTACAATACGTTAAACACTCAGAGTTACAGGGAGCACAAGTGAACAAGCCACATGTTTGGAGAAACTACAACTTTAATCTTCACTGATTTGGTATAGCATGTACTTGGACTGAAAACAACTCGATCAAATAACAGGCTTCTAATAAACAAGAAATGCTGATTCTAAACCATGTTTATGCTTTGCCCACTAAGACAATGGAGGCAGAAATTAAACACCTGGATTGCTGGAGGGGATGCTGGTGCAGTTACCAAGGAATCCATTGATGGATATAATGCCAGCAACTAATCTCATCCATTCTAAACATTTTAATCTTTTCCCAAAGTCCACTGAAGCCAGTTAGTATTTTCATTGACTCTAGTAGGCTTTGAATCAGACCTAGAGAAGGGGATTGAGTGGGACATCTGAGTTCTGGGTTCTGCCACAAACTTCTCGGGTGACCTTGTGCAAGTTGCTTAACATCTACAGGACTGATTCTCTTCTGCTCGCATTTTGTTTAGTCATTAAAACCATGCAAAGAAAGTGTAAGATACTAACAAATCAGAATTCTCCATTCACAGAAATGGTAACATTTTGCTCTTTGCTCTTTTTGCACTTTGCATGCATGTAAAGGATTACACATGGCACTGGAGAATCAGACTCTATCTCCCTCCCATTATCCTCCTGCAGGATTTGAGACTTTTTTTTGCTAAGTGCTTTTGAAATTGTCTGTTGAAAGGTGTTAACAGTGTGAAAATAAGCCACAAAAGAGCAGCTTACTTCTCATGGCACATAATGGGCAACATTCTAGATCTGAAAAGTTATGGGGAAAGTAAATAAGATCTTCATATTGAACATGAAGCAGACATGACTACTGAGCTCTCGGCCATAACATTGGTAAGAAAAGTTATTGGTATCATGCTTTTCTGAGTCGTTTAAAATATTCTAATCAAGTGCTACCTAGATGACTGGTGGAAGTGAGTATTTATTCCTCTGACTAGGAAAAGTGTCTGAGGGAGCGTGACAAATAGAGAATGATCTCATTACTTGCGCTAGAAGAGTTCCCCAGCAGGCCATCCGAGAATGATTAAGGATGATAGTAGCTGTTCTGCTATCAGAACAGAAGAATATATGCTGTGTTGGGTAACAGTGTCAGATCTCTAATCTAAGATCGTGATAAAAGGAGATGCAAGCAAGAACATCCAGCAATGTAGATTTTTTTAAACCAATTACCCAAGGTTCTGGACCACTCTTCTAGAAACTGATTTATCCTGCATGTGTGGTCCAACTGCTGCAAAATTCCTATGGTAACCAGAACATAATAGCTCAGGCCAATTTCTAATGTGAAGTTTCTCAAGTTTAAAGGGACTTGAATTGTCTGCCTATATTTTGGTCTCTTTACTGAGCCGCAGAGTTCAGATCTGGATCCAAACCTTAGCATCAGAGGTAGACTGATTTGGGGTTTCAGTCCTGGCTTCTAGCCATCATAACTGAAAACTAACCATTAATATCAAAGATGTATCAGATTGGTCTGACAACATACAAAGAAGATGGTAGAAATGAACTATCTGTTCTGCCTTCATATGGAAATGATCATACTTCACTCATATTTATATTTAAAGGGGATGATAGGTGCTACAATCTGCTTTACACAAATGGAGGCACCAGCAAATGTGAGGAATATGCTGAGGAGCTATTAAACTGCTGGCTACAGTTAGTAACATTTGTAATGAAAATCAAAGGGGTTACATTTCAAGTGGAATACCCCAACCAGCATCACTATAACAATGCCTACTGCACAGACACACAAATGTGTCCCTGTGCAAACACTCCACCAAATGACTTATGAACTGTTTTAACCCTTTCCAGTTCCCTTTGTGTAATGATTCTCTGTATCCAAAGAACAGCCATATACTCGGTCTAAATGATTTTTTTTTAAATTTTAGATTAAGAGAATCCAATGGATGGAGAGCACAGTGTTTTCTGCTGTAGTACACAGCATCTGAATGGGATCACAAAATGCAGCCTCCAGAAACTTTAAGATGCACTACACAAATTGAAATCATAGCAGCTACTTGCAGCACAATTGCAAAAATGAAGAACAAGTTTAGTTCTGCTACCTGGGCCCCATATGGCATATGAAGAAGGCCCCTATAGTGTTAGACCAAACTCCACATTCTAAAGATTATTTGCAGTAAGCTGAGCCAATGATCATGAAGGTCAGTCTGGTGCAATAGTTTTGAGTTTTTTCTTTTAATAAAGCATCAAGACAGGCAATGAGGAACAGTGATATTGAAACTGCCTCTGAGAATCACAGGCTGAGGAGATAAAATAAGCAGTTATGGCAGCAATGTAGAATGGAGCAATTAGTTGGAGAAGCCAGGATACTTCAGGCACCCATGAACCAGGGGCAATTTCAAAAAGAGGATGCCCTGGAAAGATGCCAGGGCAGAAGTTGCAGTGAAGGCAAGGAATAAGGTGGCTGGCTGTCAATGGCCAGGAACTGAAATATGCATCTTTGTACCTCCATTAGTAAGGCAAACCCTAAAGTAAATAGGTGTCAAGTATCAGGGGTAGCCGTGTTGGTCTGTGTCCACAAACAAGGAGTCTGGTGGCACTTTAAAGACTAATAGATTTATTTGGGCATAAGCTTTCATGGGTAAAAAAACACTTCAGAAGCTTAAGCCCAATTAAATCTGTTAGTCTTAAAGGTGCCACCAGACTCCTTGTTTTAAAGTAAATAGGCAAACATAAAATATTGGGCCAAATTCTGCTCTGAGTTGCTGTAACACTCTTGAAGTGAATGGAGTTGCACCTGCTTACACCAAGATTGAATGTAGCCAATTATTTCTAATGTAACAATACTTAGCCTTTGTAGGCATGAAAAGCCTTATAGAAGAGGAAGTCAATAGGTGGATTGAAGACCAAATCTAGACTGCCAGATGCTTTTGAACAGACCCCAAAATCTTTATTTACTTATTGTTTTCTCTGGAGTCTGGACCTTGACTATGCCTTGACCAAAAAATTTGTACCTTGACAAAAAAAATAGACTACCCTGCACTATATAGTGCACCTTGGGGAATTTTACCAGGGTGGTCTTGTGGTTATGGTATGAGTCTGAGATTCAGGAAGTCTGGGCTCAGTTCCTGACTTTGCCTCAGCCTTCCAGTGTGACTGTAGGCAAGTCACTTTCCCTGCATCCTCCGTTCCCAACCTGTAGAACCTTTTTGTGTCTTTAGACTGTGAGCTCTTCAGGGCAGGGATTGTTTTGTACTATGTTTATATAGCACCTAGCACAATGGGACCCTGATTTAGGTTAAGGCCCCCAGGTGCTATTTTAATATAACTAATAATTGGTATGCATCATTCTCATTGTAGACAGGGTAGGTTATGCATAAAGTGACTTGTCAAAGATCACAAAGCAATTCAATGGCAGAATCAACAATAGATTCCAGGTCTCCTGATTCCCAGTCCTTTTCTCAGCTCACTAGAGCACAGCTGCTTCTTACATAAGTCTCAAAGAGAAATGGCTGATTTACAAAGGTATCATCTGAATGTATTCAATTGTATTTTTGTGGAGGGGGAGCAACCAGTCTAAAAGCAACAATTGAATCATTTAGTTTTGGAAGTCACAATTTGCCAACAAATTTCTAAAGTTGTATGTGTGAAGTAATCTGGTTTCACTGGAAAACATAGGCTATAGAGCAAGTCATCTTCCCAACTTGCTGAAAACGGTATCAATTGCTGTGCTTCAGAAGTTTTCCACCCAGCAACAAGATGATGTCAGTGGTAAAGGAAAGTGACCAATCAGAGGTAAGAATGAATCTGTCTGAGCAAAATCATAGCACTGTTTCCTAGCAAAGCAAGCTCTCCTGTGGTGCGCAAGGGCTCTTTGCACTTCCCTTGCACTTGCAGCATAGACAGGATGTCTCCAGACACTGAAAATGTACAAAAGAATGACTATACATTTGACATCATTTGCATCAAGACAAATAGGCATGGGGGTGATAAGTGCTGATTCAGGATTCTTAGCAAGCTGAGGTTTGCAGAGCACCCAGGCAATGTGATAAAAAGGGCTAAAAATATTTCCTTTGAATAGTGGTGTCTGTAAACAAAATATGCTGTGATATTATGCAACTCCTGGCAAGTTAACTATATTTCCATGCTCTTAAAACATGATTAGATGTTTGCTCTCTTAGTTCCTCTGCAACATGAGCACTCTTACTGTCCACTGGCATTCATTTGTATATCAGTTGTATTTATGCTGTCTGAGCACTGTCAACCCTTAGGATTTAGAAATGAGTCTGCTTTTCTTGGGGGGAATACATTTTGGGGTTCTTCTTTGCTGTCTGGCTTCCAAGCTTCTTGTGCTCACATTTTCAAGTTTTGTCCAAGACTGTGAGAGCTAAAAATTATTATTTTAAAATGAAAGTTGATATTCTTACAACCACAGGATTCCAGTAAGTGGGGCTTTAAGAAAAGCAACAAATATTATAAGACTCACAAGAGCTGGCAACACAACCAAAACAGCAGCCCCGTTGTAGACAGCCACTGATATAAACTGCTTAAATAGACAAGGCAAAAGGCAGGAGAGGAAATAGATACAGAAAGATGAAGTGACTTGGCCAAGGTCACAGAGCAGTTCAGGGGTGTTTACCAGTCTGGTGTAGGAGGAGCAAGTTACTGGTCAGAGCAGACCCACAGGGCAGAACTGGAGGCATGGCTAAGAGGTAAGTCAAAGGTTGGAATCAGGAGTTCAGAGGCAGGAAGGGTCTAGGGCTGCAGCAGAACGGGCAAGGGTGGAGCAAGGACTGGGCAGGAAGCAGGTCTGGCACAGCTGTAGGTGATCTCTTGGTCATTCTGCCCAAGAAATAGGGCCCTACCAAATTCACAGCTGTGAAAAATACATCATGGACCATGAAATCAGATCTTCCCTGTGAAATCTAGCTATTGAAAGGGGAGAGAGGGTTGGGGGGGGGGGGCTCCTACTATTCACCAGGCTCCAGCTGCTAATATACCACGCTGGGAAGGAACAGGACTTGCCCTGCATGGCTGCTTCCCAGGAGGAAGCAGACCTATCTCAGGGTACCTCCCCTGGCCACAGGAAGGTCTGCAGTTGCTCTGCCTTCAGAGACCAGCTCTGAAGACAGCACATAAGTGAGGGTGGCCATCCCAAAACCCCCCTACAACAACTCTGTGATCCTCCCCATGATGTCTTTTTGGTTGGAGACCTCCATGGTTATAACACAATGAAATTTCAGTTGTAAACATCTGAAAATGTGAAACTGACAAATTTTAAAACCCTTTGGCTGTGAAATTGATCAAAATGGACTGAATTTGGTAGGGCCCTACCTACCAATCAGGGAGCGCAGTCACTTGGTGTAGGTTTATTGTGCCCCACAGAGCTTATTGGGTTGCCAGGCCATCTAGCCCAAAAATAGCTGAGTTCCTGACAAGTGGCACAACTGGGAAAAGAACCAAGATGTTCTGATTCCAGTCCAGTGCCCTCCACTAACTCTTGGACTTAACTGATTATTTTAATGAATGGTGGCTCCATGCTCTTGCTTTGGTTATATTGAGATCTACCATACATGACTGCCTGAGGGGGCCAGTAGAAAAATCAATCGCCTACCAGAGACAGATGTTAGCAATATTGTACTAGAAACCTGGTGATACTGTAAAGTTTAAAGATTACATCAGGTATTTGGGGCCAAAATGTAGGTTTTGTGCAGAACTTTGCAAAATCCAATACTGTAAAGTGTTTTCATTATGTGGTTTTGTTTCAGTGAAGAAAGTCAGGATTTAAACACTCAGTTGTATCTCTTGCAACATGCATACTTTGAAGAAAACACAAGCACAGCTGGGTCCAAAAAAAATGTTTACTGAACATGTAGGGCCCAGCTACATCTATATGCTACTGCTCTGGCAAGGTTTCTGGTAGCTTCTGAAAAATAGAGTGAGAACCACAAAAGGGTTCAAAGGTATTTGAAAGTATACTAAATTCCTGAACTCTACATTTCCTCTGGAGCACTTGCAATGCAAACACTGCTTTCCTAGGTGTGAGAACCACAAAATTAAACTCAGGCTACTTCTAAGCTCAATAAAATACTAAAATAAAAAGATGAAACTTTCTAATGAAGGCAAATTCATTTTTTACATGTGACCTCAATTTACTATAAACTTCACAATGCACTGCATCAAGATCTGCAGTTTAGGACAGAAAGGTAACCTGCTTTAGTCCACTCAGTGAAAATTTTAGCCATATTCTTTTGCCTATATGTAAACTGGCATATGCCAGAAGTGATCAGAGAACAAATATTTTTCCTCAGGCTGGGCAAATTTGCCTTTCCCTGTGCACATGCAATCCCCATGAACAAAAATTTCACTCCAGAGTTACCCTAGGTCTGGGCATTTGAGTATGGGAATCCAGGTCTGAGCATCTACTGTAAGTGACAGTCAAGTCATATCCATGTAGCTGCATTGACACTGGCACTGCACTAAACCAGGTTAAGCACTAGGTTTTCTGAAGGAATATCCCAAGCCTATTAGCAAGCTGTGCCACTCTATGAATTGTTTTGCAATGTATTGTGGATAAAACTTGTTCACTTCCACACAGGGGCCCAGGAAGGTTCTTAGTCAACCAACCCAATAACTTAAAGCAACTCTGTAGCCTCCATTCCAGCTGGTAGCAAAGCATGGCTCCAGGTCGGGATGATTTTTTTTCCTCCAGTAAAAGGTCTGTGATATGAACTGTGACTGTATAGATCATTGTTGCAACCAAGGTCATATAGTGGCACCAAATCTTTTACAAAGGAGGGCAAGTAAGGTGTCTATCAAAAGGTTGTAATTTGCTGGTTATAATTATGCTATCTGTGTGTATCATTTTTGTATTTGAAGTTATTGAGAAGGGACTCTTCAGATTAAGTGCCCCGTCAAGAAACACTTAACTGACAATGGACCTTGTGAGACTCCAATCCACATCTAAGAGCCTTCCTGGGAAAGTTCAAGGTAGCATGTGAGCAATGGCTGCTCCACCTGTAAAGAACTGAGTCATGCATGGACATGTGACTTGCCCATGTGACTCCAAATTCCACCTTGCCACTGATTTTTTTTTTTTTCCACAGTAAGAACAAAGGAGTGTCCTTCTACATGGCAGAGAACATAAAAGGCCCTGGAAACATCTTCATTTTGTCTTCAATCCTGCTTTTTACCTCTGGAGGAATTTTGCTACGCTGAAGCTCTGAACAAAGGACTGAATGACCCATCCAAGCTGTGGATGTACTTCAGAGACTTGATTTGAACCTGCAGTTTATTACATCACTGCTACAAACCTGAAACAAAAACTTTGCCATTACTGTATGTCATCATTGATTCCATTTAACCAATTTTAACTCATATTTTATGAATAAACCTTACCTTTTTAGATTCTAAAGGATTAGCAACAGCATGATTGGATATGACTGGATATGAGTCAGCAGTGTGCCCTTGTTGCCAAGAAGGCCAATGGCATTTTGGGTTGTATAAGTAGGGGCATAGCGAGCAGATCGAGGGACGTGATCGTTCCCCTCTATTCGACACTGGTGAGGCCTCATCTGGAGTACTGTGTCCAGTTTTGGGCCCCACACTACAGGAAGGATGTGGATAAATTGGAAAGAGTACAACGAAGGGCAACAAAAATGATTAGGGGTCTAGAGCACATGACTTATGAGGAGAGGCTGAGGGAGCTGGGATTGTTTAGTCTGCAGAAGAGAAGAATGAGGGGGGATTTGATAGCTGCTTTCAACTACCTGAAAGGGGGTTTCAAAGAGGATGGCTCTAGACTGTTCTCAATGGTAGCAGATGACAGAACGAGGAGTAATGGTCTCAAGTTGCAATGGGGGAGGTTTAGATTGGATATTAGGAAAAACTTTTTCACTAAGAGGGTGGTGAAACACTGGAATGCGTTACCTAGGGAGGTGGTAGAATCTCCTTCCTTAGAGGTTTTTAAGGTCAGGCTTGACAAAGCCCTGGCTGGGATGATTTAACTGGGACTTGGTCCTGCTTTGAGCAGGGGGTTGGACTAGATGACCTTCTGGGGTCCCTTCCAACCCTGATATTCTATGATTCTATGATTTGTGGGTAAGATCTGATTTTGTCTATTTACCTGGGTCAGGACCTTGGTCCTTTGGGATCAGGAGAACCTTTTTTCTTTTACTGCAGTATTGGTTTTCATTACCATTCATCCTCCCCCATAAGCAGTGGCACTGGTGGTGACAAAAGGGAACTGGAATATCTGAGGGAATTGCTTTTATGACTTTTGGTTAGCCAGTGGGGTAAAACTGAAGTCCTCTGTTTGGCTGGCTGGTTTTGTGTGCCTTTAATAATAAAGGACACCCAGCCTTGGGCTGTGACTGCCTTGCTCTAAGCAATTTGTCCTGAATTGATACACTCAGTTGTGTCCCACCAGAGGCCTCCTTGTTACCAGGACATTAATGCAACTCTCATTTTAAGTAAATCCAATAAGACAGGGCATGAGATGTGATGGAGGGCATTTCAGCAGAGGCTTGTTGCCCTAAGAATGGGGTGGCTTTTATCAGTGGGGAGATCATGCAGACATGGCAGAGCCATCTGAGGTGGATTATAATATCTGTGGGATTTCCCTATGATGACCTGTAGTGTTAGAGTAGGACTGGGGTTGTCAACTTGGTGGCAATTTAAAACTAGACACTCCAGCAAGAGTGCTGGAATCTGCCCCACCCTGCCTCTTCTCCCCTCCCTTTTTCCCCCATTGCTCGCTGCTTTTTCCCCCTCCCTCAGGTCAGGAGGGACTCGCCTAAAGAGCTGGGGCTGGGAGCCACAGCCACCCAACACAGGTAGGAGGCAGCACAAGCTGAATAGAGGATGGCATGGGTGATGACCCAGTGCCTCCCCACCCACAGTAACTAGATTTTGGGTGTCAGGTCAGTAGATATGACCTGACTTTCCAGTCAAAAATCGGGCACCTGGACACCCTATGTAGGAGGCAAGCATAGAGTGGGGTGATTACATCATGCAGACCTTAAATGTCCAGCAATGGCACCAGAACCTCTAGTATATTTAGAGGAGAATTCCCCAGAGTCCTCACACAGCATATGGTAAGAAATAGAAGGTGAACAGACTTCCCTTTGGGCCCAGTTTTATGTGGTTCTACCTGTCCTTGACTGCCAAGGAAGCCAGTAGAAACTGGGGATACTCAGAACTTTGCAGGTATTAAGCAAAGCAGTTAGCAGGATCAAGTCCTTAGAAAATGAGACCCTTACATGACATCTGTGACAGCAAGTGGGCTTAACATGGCACAGGTTAATTGCTGCTCTTATTTACAGCTTTGTAAATGTGGGTAACAAATCAAGATTCTCACTGGTGTAGGTGAGAAGAAAATCTGACCATTACCTTTGTTTTGCACATAAAACAATAATCTGAGTGATCTCACTGGGGCTCTGTCCCAGCAGAGCTGGCCCTTGAGGGGGAGCCAGGCATTCACAGGCTCTGCTAAAGAGAATGAGCTAGCCCAGATCCATTTGAGGATGAGTGATTTGCCTAAGTCGCTGGGCAGTACTTAACTAAGTTACAGCTGAGCCTTAACTAATTATACAGAGTTATGTGGGCTCAGACTGGAAAGGGCACAGGGAAGAAGCACCTGGGGAAAATTCCTTTGGGGGAGCTGGCTAGAGGAAGGCTTCTTGGGGGTAGCTGTTGAGGGAATGTCCTAGGAAAGGAAACTAAGAAAAGTGTTCCTGGGGGGGAGAGGGAAGAGCTATCAATGCCAAGTCTCAGCAAAACTGCTCCCAATGGAAAGACTTCACCAGGTAGCAGCAGGAGCGCCAGGTCAGAGAAATTAATGCTCTTCTGAGGAAGTTGTCTGGGTTTGACCTCTGGAGACCTCAGCCCAAGAGGAGAGACCCTTCCACAAGTGATGACAAAAGCCCGTGTCTCCAGAAAAGTGCTCTGTATTGAGGACCTCGCTTGTAAGGGAGATGGATGTAAGTGGAGTTGATGGAATAAGGTTGTTAGCCCTTCCCCCCTCTAGCTAGACATGCTGAGGTAGAGGCCTGTTTGATCTGCCTTCAGGCTAAATAGCCTAGAACCCTGAATGAGCACTGTTCAATATACATAAATCTCATTGAACTTATTGAAAGCCCCCTGGGGAAACTGAGGCAGAGAAGTAATTGTGGCACTGCACTGTCTGCCAGGGGGTGCTTCTTGGATAAGGGCCTTACATGCACTCTGTGAAACTGTTCAGGGTCTCAATGTGCTACTTCCCTTTATATAGACATACACAAAATCACCCTCAATGAACCCCCACAGGAAACCTGGGCTGATATAGTGAGGAAGGCTAAAAGACAATCCCATCCCCACTCAGATTTTAAAATGGTTAATTAAGCACTTGAAGGGTCTAAGTTGTACTTTAATTTCTGAATATTTTCTCCCCCAAAACAGGCTATAGTTGTATGCTGTTGGGACTGATAATGACTGAAAGCAGGCACATCTGCTGATGCAGCCTAATTGGTGTTTTGATCACCCAGCCATGACTGGCCATAAAAATATTGTCTGCCTATGCCACCTCTCCACCCCCCCCCCACCCAAAAAAAAAGTCTGCAATCCAGAGATGGGCAATCTGAATTTAAAAATTCTCTAGTGAACCCAGCTCCCACCAGTGCCAGGCTGGGCCCAAATCACTGGATAAGATCTCCCTATGCCCATTAAGTCATATGTAGAGCACTATATTTACATTGTGTCTTAATCTCTGTCTGTAAAGTCCCCTGGCCTGTTCTGAAGAGTCTGACCTAAATTAGAGGAATGATGGTCCGGGGCTTTAGGGTGGCAGTCTGGAGATGCAGGTTAGCCTGCTCTGCCCTTTGTGACCTTGGGCAAGTGTATCCTAATAAATATCCCTTGTTCCAGAAATTGTTACTAAACCTTATGCTTTGGGATTTAAGCCAATCAGTCACCATTAGAGACCAAGATGAGATCTGATATGTGGGGGCAGAATATCCTGTATCCTATTGTGCAGTTCTTATACCTTTCTCTGGAGAATTCAGTGCTGCCCACTGTTGGAGACCCTGAGTCCAAGCCAATGTGGCAATTCTCACTCAGGCCTGGTCTCAAACAGGTCTTGTATTGTCAGGGGTATGATTTTTATCAAAAGTTACTCCTGTACAGCCCCTAGTTGGGATGCAATTATACTAGTATAGTTGAAGTAGTACAACTTTTGTCAGTAGACAAGAACTTAGTCCCTCTCTGCTTCAGTCCCCCATATTTAAAATGGGAATAAGAGCACAGCCATAACTCACAGGGCTGTTGTGAGGATAAATGCATGGCAAATTGTAAGTTTCTCAGATATGATGGGGGTAGGAGTAGAATATAAGTACTTTTAAATTGATCCCTGTATATTAACTTAGACTCTGGGTGAAGCGGTGTTGTAGCTGTGTTGGTCCCAGAATATGAGCGAGACAAGGTGGGTGAGGTAATATCTTTTCATTAAAACAACTTCTGTTGGTGAAGGACAAGCTTTCAAGCTACACAAAGGGTCTTCAGGTGTTATGGGATGAGGAGGAAAATGGGGGGGATTAGTGGATTATACAACAATCCCGCCTCCCCAGTGATTGGAGAGGTGTTAATGGGCCACTTCACCTTGACCGGTCCCTTGAAATGTGTTAATTATGCTAAACAATCTGTTCCGCCTTGTGTTTAGTTGTGACGCTCTGAAGAAGAGCTTGAAGCTTGTCTTTCACCAACAGAAGTTGGTCTAATAAAAGATATACTTGTGGCACCTTATAGACTAACAAATTTATTTGAGCATAAGCTTTCGTGAGCTACAGCTCACTTCATCGGATGCGCAAGCTGTAGCTCACGAAAGCTTATGCTCAAATTTGTTAGTCTCTAAGGTGCCACAAGTACTCCTTTTCTTTTTGTGAATACAGACTAAAATGGCTGCTACTCTGAAACCTAATAAAAGATATTACCTCACCCACCTTGTCTAACATAGGCCTGGCCTGGCCTTCGCTAGAAAATTAGGTCAGTGTAACTAGTCACTCTGGGGTGTAAAAAAAAAAAAATCTACACCCCGGAGCAGCATAGTTAAACTGACTGAAATCTTCCCTCAACCTAGCTATTGCCTCTTGGGGAAGTGGATTACTTACACCAGTGGAAACCTCTCTGCTGGCAGTGCAGGGTAATGTCCATCCTGAAGTGCTGCAGCAGTGCATAACACACAAACTAGGGGTCACCTACTGAAATTGATGGGAAAAAGGCTTAAAACAAAAGGAAGTATTTCTTTAAATAACACACAGTCAACCTGTGGAACTCCTTGCCAGAGGATGTTGTGAAGGCTAAGACTATAACGGGGTTCAAAAAAGAACTAGATAAATTCATGGAGGATAAGTCCATCAATGGCTATTAGGCAGGGATGGTGTCCCTAGACCTCTGTTTGCCGGAAGCTGGGAGTGGGCGACGGGATGGCTCACTTGATGATTACCTGTTCTGTTCATTCCCTCTGTTGCACATGGCATTGGCCACTGTTGGAAGATGGGATACTGGGCTAGATGGACCTTTGGTCTGACTCAGTATGGCTGCTCTTGTATTATGCTGCTGTAGAATTTTTAAGTGTAGACCGGCCCTTAGAGGGCCAATTTGCCGGTAATATAAGGGGGGAGGTGTAAATTACTCATAAAGTGGGTGTGAATCTGTCAGTCTGAGAATCTAGTGGAAATCCTAGGCCTCAATCCCACCAGTAGTTGTGTGTAGGCAAGCCCATGCACTCGGCTTTCCAGAGCCCAAGCCAATATATAGTCTGGATGATGGTAGACACTTATGTAGACTTTCTGAGCTAAACCATTCTCTCAGTTACAATCTCATTATGATCCAGTAGGTGTCACCAGTGTTGACCTGATTCTGAACCTCTTAGGCCCTGATCCTGCAAATGATTTCCACGGACAGATCTCTGAACCCCCATAGAGCCCCACTGAAGTTAATGGGGGATCTGTGTGCATGCAGGTGTCTGCATACTTAGAACAAGTGGCAGGATTGGGGCCCTAGATGCTTCTGAGTTTGACTGAATATTAAATGCATGCAAGGGCTGGGAGCAGGAATAATTCATGCAGGGGAAGATAAAGGATTGATCTATTCCAAGGGTGGGCAAACTTTTTGGCCCAAGGGCCACATCGGGGTGCAAACTGTATGGAGGGCTGGATAGGGAAGGCTGTGCTCCCCAAATAGCCTGGCCCCCGCCCCCTATCCGCCCCTCCCACTTACTGCCCCCCTCAGAACCTCCCACCCATCCAAGCCCCCCCCCCCCGCTCCTTTCCCCTCACTGCCCCCTCCTGGAACCCCCACCCATAACTGTCCCCCAGCACCCTGCCATCTAACCCCCTGCCATTTCCCCCCCCATACCCTCCTCCAGAACCTCTGCCCCATCCAACTGCTCCCTGTCCCCTGACTGCCCCCTGGGACCTCCTGCCCCTTACCCAATCCTCCACCCCCTTACCATGCTGCTCAGAGCACCATGTCTTGCAGCCATGCCGCCTGGCCAGAGCTGGACATGGTGCTGCTCTGCGCTGCAGGAGTGCGCAGCCCCGCCGCCCAGAGTGCTGCCCGTGCGGCAGCGGGGGAGGGAGAACAGCGGGGGAGGGCTGGGGGCTAGCGTCCCCGGCCAGGCAGGACGGTCCCGCGGGCTGTAGTTTGCCTACCTCTGATCTATCCAATCAATATCGCTTCAAATTGATCTTTTTCTTCCATCTTTCATATTTAATAGGCTTCAACCGAAAAGCAACAGTTTGTTCCTCACACCACTTCTAGTATGCTTCTTATCCCCACTCTAGAATCCTTTCAAGTCTTACTTAAAAAAATGAATTGAGTTAAACTGATTGTCAGTAAAACACAGTGTAAGCTAAAGTCTCCTTGTGGCTGCTCTAGCTTTGCTGAGCATGGCAGCTAGTCTTGGAGGGATGGCAGCAGTTTCCCTCTGAAATACCACTGCCATGTTACCAATCCCAAATGGTCAAAATCATAAGATTGGCTTAAAAATAATGAGATTTTAAAAAATGGAAGTTAATTTTTATATTCATTCTTTCAGGTTCTGAGCCATTGAGTGCTAGCAACTTTCTCTTTTCTTACAGAGAAGCCAGTTCTCCTGATTCCAGCATTTGGGACTTCAGAAAAACCACATGAGACTCATAATAAAATCATGACAGTTAGCAGTACTATCAGTGGTTGGTTTTGGAGTTGCAGCCATGTTAGTCTGTGTCCGCAAAAAGAACAAGAGTACTTGTGGCACCTTAGAGACTAACAAATTTATTAGAGCATAAGCTTTCGTGGGCTACAGCCCACTTCATTGGATGAACAGAATGGAACTTATAGTAAGGAGATATATATATATATACATACACACATACAGAGAAGGTGGAAGTTGCCATACAAACTGTAAGAGGCTAATTAATTAAGATGAGCTATTATCAGCAGGAGGAAAAAAAACTTGGCCCATTTAGAAAGTTGACAAGAAGGTTGAGGATACTTAACATGGGGAAATAGATTCAATATGTGTAATGACCCAGTCCCTCCCAGTCTCTATTCAAACCCAAGTTAATGGTATCTAGTTTGCATATTAATGTGTCAGTGTGTGTCACCAGCTCCTCCAGGGATGCTTGCTACCCAAGGGATCAGACAGGCAAGGTGGTATTGCCTCCCCAAACTGTTGTTTTAAAAAAAAGTTTGGGGTTTATTTTATTTGCCTTCTGGTTTCTGAACAGTTAGGCTGCAGTTGGGTCATATTTTTAAAGCTTTTCTGTGTAACTGTGAGGGCTAGAAACACATTCAGGGGGAAGGGAGATGAAGAAGATGAAAGCTAGTTGATGGTCTCATATAATCATGACTCCAGGAACTGGGACTTTAACAAAAACATCAAATATTACAATGCAATAAAATCTCTAAAGTTGGCAATACTGAACTATGTGTATGCCATCTGTAAAAGATTCTAGCTATTTCTATTTAAAATAATAGATCCCTACCCTGTCATAGAATAAATACACTTAAATTAAACCTTAGCAACAGCAAAATCTGTATCGGGATCTTAGCCAGTCACCTGTCCCCTTCATCTTCTAGGAAGCACATTCTCAGCCTTCTCCAGAAACTCTGTTGAAAAGGTGTCTTTTGCAACATGCTTGGAAAGTCACCAAGAGGGACTTGTACAACTACCGGGTAGAGACACCGTCTAGCAGACTATCTACCACATGACACAAAGCTGCTGAGAGTTTGTGGATGCTGTAGTGGAGGAAAGGAACTTTCAGCACAGCGTGCATTTAAACATTTGTTATGAGGTAACCACTCAGTCTCCAGACAAGACTTCTGTGCCTGGTGTTTTAGCTGTCTTCCAGTGGTTCAATTGCCTAAACCAGTGGTTTTCAACCTTTTTTTTATTTGTGGACCCCTAAAAAATTTCAAATGGAAGTGTGGACCCCTTTGTAAATCTTAGAGATAGTCTGCTGCCTCCAGGGGTCCATGGACCACAGGTTGAAAATCAGTGTTCTATGGTGGCAACCTTTTGTGGACCCCTTAGACATAGCCTGCAGACAACAGGTTGAAAACCACTGGCCTAAATCAATCCCAGTCTAAAAAACTGATTCAAAGTGTGACCAGCTATCAGTTGAGCCAGTAACAACCAGGGATAGGCCTATGGTCACCATGGTGGCCAGCAAATCCTGCACTGCCTCAGAAATTTCGTCATCTACCTGCAGATTGAAGTCAGCAAGAACAATCAATCTGTGCTAATGACAATTCATTGACAGTGGAGGGAGGGAATTTAATCAGTTTATGACATGAGCTGGCAGTGCAGCTGCTAACCATGCACTAAAAGTAGCCCTGTCTTAATCCCATCCTAGGACTTGTGTTTGAAATGGACACTCAGTCAGATCCAGTTTTGGAGAGGGATGCATTTCAGGCTGGATGCAATACACCCACACCTCTTCCCTACTGTATCCCCTCCCCTTTAGTTTATGATGGACTGTGAATACCTGCTGGTGATAACTGTGCCAAAACTGGCCCAGCAACAACATCTAATCAGGTTTTGATAATATATACAAAGTAGAGGGTCTCCTCTTTTATTAACTCAGAGTGTTTTTGTTTTTGCACCAACTGGGCATTAATCTTTGTGAACCAAAAGTTAGGATTCTTGTCTCCGGACAGCTCAACCTCCTAAGGGGGTGAGACCACAAGTGCAGAAATTAAACATCTTATTCCTGGCTTATACCATCTCCTTACAAGTTTACTTCCTTGTCTCTCCCTGCCACCTACTACAGTAACTGAGGACTCCAGGCTCATGCAACCATACCCCCATGGGCCTCCATTTTGCAAGCATATGGCACCATTGTCCTACCCTCTTGACCACTTGACAGTGGCTAGTAAAGGGACACAACTGGGTGCCCAAATAGTGATTTCTCCATCTCCACCCCAGGACTGGCTGCAAAAGACTTCTTGAATCAAAACACACACACCCTCCCCTGCTTCCTAACCCGCCACCCACTCACTGTCTCACAACAAAGGACCTCTGAGAGCCTACAGTGCCATCCCTCTCAAAAATGGGTGAACCCCCCCCCCCATTTCTACAGACATCATTTCTTTTTCTTGCCCTTAACCACACTGGCCCCTTGGCCTAATGGAAAGGAACACCATCATAATCACTCACGCTCTTGGTCTCTGCCACCCTCAGCCGCCAGTCCCGCTGCCATGGAATTACCAGAGGGAAGAATTCAGGACTCCCTTGCCTCCTAACTGGAGGAGCCTCTTCTGGTTATAGACACTCCTCCACCCTCTTACTTTTACTTCATCCAGCACTTACTTTTTTTTTTTTTTTACAAAACCTCCTGGCTTCTCATGCTGCAGGCTGCCCCCATTTCTAATCCTACCATCACCTATGGCCAGTCTCCCTGCCACAGAGGCTATGCCCATAGGAACTGATCTAAGGGATTCTCATTTTAATAACTTCTTACTCTGCTGGCCTCTCACCTCAGTAGGGGAACCCCCTTAACCATAACAACCTGCTGACCCACCTCTGCTCTCACTAGTAGCAAGGGAGAAAATAATTCCACAGTCAACCCACCAAGCAGAAGGTGTGAGGTATGTGCCCAGTCAGGCTGTTGAGTCCCTGCTGGCTGTGAAGAGGCCTGGTTACAGGACAAGCACCATAATTGCAGTCTCTGCCGGTGATGAGGGGCAGGGCCAGGCTGTGAGGTTAAATTAAGTTAAAAATCCAAGTTGGTATTACTGCAAATCAAAAGAAGAGGTTTTTTCTCCCACCACCATCACCTCCTTGCTAATTCTTGTAAATATCTTACTGTGTATCACAATTGAGTCACTAACATGGTCTGCTGCCAAACTATCACTTTGTGTGTGTGTCGGGTGGGGGAGAGGGTCATATTTCACAATTTTTCAACTTCCAAATAATCTGTTTTCTAAATGCAATGCTAAATTCTTGTTCTAACAGTCTCCCATCTGCTCATTCTTTCAACACACCCATTATGTAGTCTGCTGTTTTGTTATAGTGCCAGAACTTTGCATGCTGCAACCAAAGCAGTCAGTACTTTCAAATGTAAGATGTTTTTCTAATGTCACTGAAAAAGTTCTTCAATTAGCACCAAATTAAAGTGACTCCTTTGCCACTGGGCTTGATCTTATCCTAGAGACTGTGATGTAATCTCAACACCAGACATCTGAATTATAGGGTTATGATTCCATCCAGAGCTTCTGGTGACACCCTAAAATACCAGTTTGGAGGGCAAGTGTTTTGTGTCATTACCAGAATGCCTCAATGGAATTATAAATCCGTAAATCACAATGTTCATCATATTTAATATGTAGATCTGAGTCCCAAGATCCAGAGTCCTTTATTTTTCTATGTTCAGCCTCATCATAATTAGCTACTACACATTCAATGTGAAACAATTAAAACTAATTTAGTGCAAAAAATAGCGTCACTGGAGCACTGAAGGTCTGATCTACAAAGCATTTAAGCACATGCTTAACTTTAAGCATGAGTGGTAGCAAAGGGAGTACTCACATGCTTAAAGTTAAGCATGTGGTCAAGTACTATGCTGGATAGGACCTAATTTTGAGCTTTTAAGCTCTCAAAATTCAGGGCATTCTAAAAGCTAAGGTCATTTTTGCTCTCTTGTGCATATATCTTAGTATGTAATAGTAGCTTTTCATATTTAAAGCGTTGTGAAAATATTGGGCTACGTCTTGCTTGCCTCATTCTCAAGAGCCGTCCTGTTTTCTTTGGTGGGACTACTCAGGTGAGGACGACAAGGACTATTATCTAACTAAGTTTCATAACAGGCCTGGGAGATATTGTAGTTTGGTAGGTACCATTGCTTGCCTTTTCCACAAGGGAATCTGAGGCACAGTGGTCAAATGACTTGCCCAAGGTATGCAGAGAGTCAGTGTCAGGTCTGTCAGGAGACTAGAATTTGGGATTGATGGATAGCTCAGCAAAATAAATATTGACTTTGGCTCAAAGTAATCTTGCAATTCTAATGGCATTAACCTTTTGATCAGAAAGGACACTAGCTGGTATGATGGCCAGGGCTGCAGAACTATACAGACACCAAATAAGCTGGCAAGGGCTGTTGAAACTGGTCCAAACCAAAGCTGGCCTGACCCTACAACCAAGATGAAGAAAGCAGAAGGATCAGTGCTTCTAGAGGAGCATTAACACAGCTATGATAGCACTTCCTTGACAGAAATGAGCATAACTAGAGAATAATTCCAGAGAGTTGGTTTGTTTACAGATAGGGAACCAGAAAAGTCCTGTCTCCTTAGGCTTTCTGACTCCAACCATCAAAGCAGGGGTTTTCTCTGTCCTGCTCAAATAGGCTCCCTTCAGGCATAGCCCAAACTCAGGATGTGTGAAAGCTTCTCAGTCAGATGACACACTTTGAGTATTGAAAGACATGGGCTTTCTTCTGCTATGGTCCTTTCCTCTTAATCTGGTCTCTGCTACTCACGTGGGTTCCAAGGACCGGACTGAAGCACAGTTCAGCGGCTGGAAAGCCTGTCCCCAGGTTTCAACCCTGACTCTGATGCACTAAGAGACCTACTGGTCAACCAGTCTTTCCCCAAGTGCTCGACCCTTTGTACACTCCTTTACATGAGCTAAAGTACAGATTATAATCCAGTTATCAAGTAAATTAAGAATGACAAGGGGGACTGTGTATAATGTTTTATTCTCATTTTAGCTAAACAGTTATATGCTATATAAGCAGCAAGAGATTGGTAGACTGCTTAAAGGACAGTAAGATGGATCTTAGCAAGAAAGGCCAATATTACTGAGGAACTGAACCACATCTTTGATCACAATCCACCATACGAACGCTGGATGGCTTGCTTGAAATGGGTTCCCTGAAGGAGGGAGAGAGATGTGACTGGATTTTCTTTTAAAAAGAGCAGGATAATGTTGCCATTAATTCAGCAAGCCACTTAAGCATGTGCTTAACTTTTGGCATGTTCTTAAATCCCGCTGACTTCAAAGGCTGCAGAATTGTGGCTTTTATGACCAATGGTTATATTTGAGCTACCACCAAGAAAGTAAATTAAACCAATGGCTTCAATGTATAAGCTGATTCCAGGGCTCAGGAAAGATTCCCCTTCCACTTTTCCCAGCACACCTCCCACAAAGGGGCCATAGCGTGGGACCAAATCTGGCTCTGTCTTTTAAATGATGCTTTGTAGTCTTGCTATTAATGAACTGGATTAAGAGCTGCAATGCTCTATCATAGAAACCCCACCTCACCATACCACTATTCACCACCCTGTATGCCCCTTTCCTGGTAACCATTACAGATGTGATTAAACTATGATAAAAATAACTCCTTTAATGCTGAATGCTGTTATTTGGGTCATCTGCTGTAATTGGAGAAAATGTTGTTTATGTCCAATTCCCTTTTCCCCCCACAAATGCTTTTCAGTTCAGTCCTAAGTGAGTCACAGATCAAAGCATTTCTTCTTCATTCAGCTTTATAGGCCAAATTGTAATTTATAATGTCTGTGGTTTTAGCTAATCTGTCTCTGTGTCATCTCACTTTAAATCAACAGACTCCAACAGAAAATAACTCATTTAAGCATGCCCTGCTGAACTAAGAGTTTTAACTTGAGCATCCTGTTACTGATCCTTCCCAAAGGTAGAAGTTTTGTGGAGCTTTGTTGTTATTATAAAAATAACCTTTTAAACAACTTGTTTTAACAGAGCTGAAACAACTTGTTTTAACAGAGCTGAAACAACTGAGGTTCTTGTTAGAGCTCAACTAAAACTCCATTTTGCTTCTTTCTACAAGTTAACTATCAAATGGCAGCTTAACACTATAAAAAAATAAAACACTTTTATTTTCCATGAAGTGAAGGAGAGCAAACATACTTTTGCCTAATTTCAAACCCAGTTGAATATCCTGGGTGCAAAAGTTCAATTCAAACTTTTATCTTATTGGTTCTGTGTTGGAGAGATGGTGGGGTAAAATAGGGAGCAGACGGAGAGGGGAAACTACTTATGGAAAAACAAATGCTGTGGCCCTGAATCACCATTGTGCATCTCCAGTTTTACACTTGTATAACACCACTAAAATCACTGCATTTACACTGGGGTTAAATTGGAATATCACCGTGATGAATCAGACCCTGTGTAAGTAAAATACATACATAGGGATGAGGGTCTCTGCTGGAGTAAATCAGCATAGCTCTATTCATTTTGAATACACACATGTTCTGGGCCTGATTCTCTTCTCATACCAATTTTACATCCATGTAACTCCTGATTTACCTCTGTGTAAGTGAGAGGAGAGTTAAACCCACTATATCTATTTTCCCATCAAATTTCTTTCTCCTGTCCCCGTTCTTCGCTCTGTTCTCTGTATCTGTATTGTTGAGCCTTCCTACTGCTCTATTTGTCACCTTGTGAACCCGTGCTATTATACACACACCCTATGTAGGTAGGTACTTGGATACACCATCTGTTGAATACTCACTGGAGCAGCTTCAGTGAATAGGACTTGCTGTGATACCCCCAGAAAATCCATCTATTGGGATGGAGAATTTATCTCCCTATGCTGCAGTTCCGAGTTAGCTTTATTTCAGCAGCTCTTCTCAGCTGTCTTAGGGCTTGTCTTCACCTACAGTGCTGCAGTGATGCTGCTGTCATGCTTAGTGAAGACACTACCTATGCTGATGGGAAAGCATCTCCCATCAGTGTAGATACTCCACCTATGTCTACAGGAGAAGTCCTCCCATCAACATAGTGCTGTTTACACCAGGGGTTAGGTCAGTATCACCATTGCACATCTCCAGATCAAAACATTTCTTCTTCATTCAGTTTTATAGGCCAAATTGCAATTTATAATGTCTCTGGTTTTAGCTAATCTTCTAGCTATGGGGGTGTGGATTTTGCAAGCCTTAGAAATAAACCGTACATAAGACTCCCACTTGTGCCAGCCTGGCTTTTGGGCAGGGTTCTCCTAACTCTCATAAATAACGCAATGTTAATTTTAGCTGAAAATAAATCTTTTTTTAAAAAATGCTGACTCGCCCTTTAAAAGAATATGAGATACTCAGCAACTCCCATTGTTCTCAAAATACAGCCCAGCATCTGTTCACTTGTGAACTGAATGACTTTCAAACCAAATTGGCTGAGTCAAATATTACCATTTTGTATTTTCATTAAAGTAGTGCCTAGAAGCCCTAATCTTGATTGGCACCTTCTTATGCCAGGTGATGTAAAAAAAATGGGGTCCATGCCTCAATCTAGAAGACAAGTAGCATATGAAGGGTCAGGGGAGAAGGATTCAATCAATTATATGCAAATTGTATATACATATAAACACTGTCAATTAAAAATAATAACAACTAGATAGAGGAGCCAGCTTACTTCAAAGGCAGTACTGTTTCACCCCATCACTATCTATGGTAGACACACACCGGACACTACTCCTGGTTTGGTTGGTCCCTATGTCCTAGGGCTATAGGCCGGTATGGGTGCCTCTCCTGCCTGAGCTGTAAATTGTTTTCCTGGCAGGAAATGAGCTGCTGCTACAAATTGGCTCTTTTCTGATCTCCAACAGACCCCTACCTGGGCAGGAAACGGGGGCTCCCACATGGACTGGGACTAGTGGACCCCCCAAAATCTAGTGAATCCAACCTACTCCCCAAACATTACCATGTCCTCCAACCCCATAATCCAAAGACACCCTCCCCCCACTTTCTTTTTCAACCCCAAAACAACTTTTTACATTCCCACCCATTAGTCCACCAACCTTTCCTCCTGACTCACTAATTCCCTTAATGCAAAAGAACCCTCCTGCTCCTCAACCCAGAGACCCCTCTGTGACCGGTTCGGTCACAGAGACCCCCTTGGAATTGTCACCTGACGTGCTGAAGTTACCTCTGAGCCCATTTTCCCTACCAGCTTGGGATTTCCAGAACCCTGCCTTGTTGAGCCAGACACGCTAGCCTGATGCAACTCAGACCCAGGGTCCGGGCCCCGCCCCCAAAGCTGCAGGCTTTAAGTGAAAACAGGTCTGCAGGTTACCTCTCCAGCACCCAGACACCCAGCTCCCAGTGGGATCCAAACCCCAAATAAATCCGTTATATCTGAATAAAGCTTATATAGGGTAAACTCATAAATTGTCCACCCTCTATAACACTGATAGAGAGAGATGCACAGTCCTTCTTAGTTCCAGCAGACATCTTAGGTGGAAAACAAGGGCTTTCTCATGACTGGCCACTGCCCTCTGTTCTGTTCCACCCCCTTTTATAGCTGTGGCACAAGGTGGGAATCTTTTGTCTCTCTGGGTCCCCACCCTTCCTTCTAAATGGGAAAGTACCAGATTTAAGATGGATTCCAGTATCCTGTGATGTGGTCACATGTCCTGTGAGACCCCAGTCTCCATTCTTCCTGGACTGGCCCACACATACACAGGAAGGTTTGCAAGTAAAGAGCCGTTTATAGTTAATTGATTCTGAAGCACCCTTAATGACTTCCACTTAAATGCTTACATCAGTAATACAAGTTATATCTTATTCTCCTAACTTCAGACATAGAAATAATACATGCAAACAAATAGGATGAATACACTCAGTAGATTATAAGCTTTGTAATGATACCTTACAAGAGATCTTTTGCATAAAGCAGATTTCAGTTACATCATATTCACATTCATAAGCATATTTTCATAAAGCATATGGAATGTAACATCACACCCCCCTCGTGTCACCTTTTGCCTCAGTAGAACCCAGAGCCCTGGCTTCTTCATGGAATTCTCCTGGGAATTTTTCCCATAATGCTGGCAACTGTCTCCATGAAGATATAAGAGGGAACAAATTGTCTACTAAGTATGCTGGTACTAGCCCATTGTACAGGAGTGGTACAGAAGAGATATGTTGGTCTGTTATTTCAGGCAATCTGCAATGGGTACTGCTACTACCTTTCTCATAGTAGAAATCTCTGCCTAGTGCCTTCAGGTACTGTCTGTTTCACATATTATCCCTTTCAAATTAGGGTATAATTTAAACAAGAAGCTTGTAATAGTCCCACTCACAGGAGTCAATGGGAGCAGAATCAAGCCCTGAATTATCTGATGTCAACAATTCTGCTCTTTAAAAATTGGGGTGTATCTTGAGAAGGTATCCGGTTCATCTGGTTTGGCAGGGGCTAGGGGAGTGTGAGGGAAGAGGGCAAACCTTCATTGAAGTAGGGCCAGCATACAAAGGAGTGTATTTGACTAAAAAGGAGCAAGAAACATTCTCCCTGTCAATAGGGGGAAAATAATCCATGTAAGATTGAAGGATCCCTAGCATCTCTCTAATTCTTGTCACTCTCCATTATCGCAGATGCTGTTAATAGAGTAGCTTGAAGCTCAGCTGATCTGGTTTGCACAGACTCATATCTCTTTGATTGCTGTGGTTCTTAAGTCTTGCTTTTAGGTTTGATGAAAGCAAAATCCAAAGAAAATGTCGTTAAAACTGATAAACTTTCAGTCAGTTTTGCCTAAAAGGGTGAAATCCTGGGCCCATTGAAGCCAGTAGCAAAACTCCCCTTGACTTTAATGGTGCCAGGATTTCACCCCAAATGTTTTGTTTTGGTTGGTTGGTTTTTGGTTTTGTTTTATGGGTGGTTTTTATACCAAAATTGCTTTTTTCTATTGTAATACCATATTGGGTACCACAGAAGGGATAGGTCCCAAGATCCTCAAAGGTATGTAAGCATCTAACTCCCACTGAAGTCAATTACTTTTTGAGGATCTGTGTTTGCTTTACACAGAAACATAGACGTTGCTAAAATGAATCAGACCAATTAGTCTGGTATCCTGCCCCTGGGAATGACCAACACCAGTTCCCTTAAAGGATGCTGTAAAATCTGCATAATGTACAATTCTGCTATAGTATGTTCCTGGTGGAAGTTCCTTCTTAACCAGAGACTAGGAACAGCTGGTTTATGTCCTGAATCTGGGAGTTTGTATAGCCTCTATAAATGTTTTTGCTAGCTAGTGTAACTGCAGATGATGTTCTTATTAATATACTTATATAATCACTTTTTGAATTCTGCTAAGCTTGTTGCCGCAATATTATCTTGTATCAATAAGTTCCACATGTTGATCATGCAAAAAAGTATCTCCTTTTTATCAGTTTTAAATTTGTCACTTTTTAATTTAATTGAATTTCCCTTTGTTCTTGTACTGGGAGAATGGCTTTCTCCAATTCCATTCATTATCTTTCATGTCACCTGATATTCACCTTCTTTCTGTGGTAGCCTTACTCTTACTCTTCCCTTATGAAAGTCTTTCTATACCTCCAATCCCTTTTGTTGCCTTCCTTTTTTCCTATATCCTTGACATGACAACAAAAACTGAATACAGTATTCAAGGTAAAGCCATTGAGTTGTGTAATAGGCACAACAGCAGCTAGATTATTTCCTGAGTGGTTACAGTTAATTTAACCCCCCCTCATTAGTTCAAACTTCTCTTTCCAACAAGGATTACCTTGTACTGATGTAGGCCTAGTGATGGGCTATATAAATCCCATACAAGGCCAACAAAGATTTAATAAGAGCCTGAAAGACCAGCTAACCCACCTGGTTGCTCAATTCAGGCTCAATTCAGTATTAGACCCAACTGAAGAAGAACTGGGTAGTTTCCAGTGCTTAATTTGTGCCAGGGCATGCTAGGGCTGAGCCCCAGCACCTCAAGGCTTGGCGGTTCATAGCCCCGGCACCTAAGGGCTTGCTGCGTGAGTTATGAAAGTAAAAAAATTGCTTGAGCCCCAGCACCTACTTGCTTGAGCCCTGGCACCTCTTTCATTACAAATTAAGCACTGGTAGTTTCCATAAAGGAAGGAGTTCAGCGCAATAGTGAGAAGAGACCCAGGTATGAGAAGGTGGTTTTCAGTCCTCTTCTAAGTAGAAGGCCTAGGGGAGAGGCAGTGGGGAAACCTCTCCTGTGTGGAAAGGCTGAAGGAGACACAGTCATAGGGTGGGGGGAAGTGTCTGCACTGGGCTCATAACAGGGGGAGAAGGACCCAATAGAAATGGCCCTGCTGTTTAGTGTCTTGACAATAGGACAGAAGTGTTAGATTTTGTTTGTGTCTCAGTGAAGAGACTGAAAATCAAGTAAGACCGCAGGTGGGGCAGAAGATGTTTTAGTTTGCTACCTGTGGTTTAAAACCGGCAAAGGGCATTATTTAGGACACTAAGAACATTATTCCCTGGAAGGGGTGGAACTTCAGTGGGATCTGGCTGGAGAGCCAGGTTCTGAATACAGGAATCAGTTGGAAAATGCCACCACAGACACTCCAGGACAGTGAGGTCCATTACAGCCCCAGGTCTTGCTGATACTATGGGCACCAGGCTCAAGGATTATACTTGTCTACATTTAATTTCATCTGCCATCCCATTAGCCTGTTGCCTAACTTTGCTAGATTCTTCAGAAGTTATTGTTTATCATTTATATTGCAATAGTGGAGAGAGCTTTCAGCTACCTCAGGGCCTCATTATCCTAGGCACTGCACAAATACGATATTACAGCCTATCTTCAAAAGACAGTCTCAAAACAATACTGTCTTGTTTTGACTAACCTAAATCACTTTGAATCATCTTCAGAGTTTGCCAATTCACTCTTGAGCCCTTCCTCCAGATAATCTTCTGTCCAGCCACCCAAAACCTACATATCAAGGTAATATAAATTGTGTACATCAGATATACGGTACATGCTCCACTGCCAATCCATCTGTGGAACATGCAGCTTGCTAGCTGACTTTACCACCCTTGTAAGAGAGGAGCTGAAGATGATAATTCACGAGACAGAAAATATTTATTTGTTCTAGGAAACCATTTTAACTTCTCACTGCTCTTCTCTGGTTTATTTTTTTCTCTTCTTGTTCCTGTATGGCTGAATACCAATGAGATAGTATTTGGCCATATATCAACTGCCCATTTTTATTTAATTAACTAGACACAGATAGCAGCAATTAATAGTCCTGGTTTTCTCAGAAGGAAGCTGGCTGATTAAAAGGCCTCTCACTCTAATACATGTTCCTTTTTTATATATTTTAGCCCAGCATACTTGCTGATTTTAGTGTTCTCCCCATCAGTGTCTTGACCCCAATCACTGGCAAAACTACCAGTGGTTCTAATGGGAGCAGGATTGGGCTTTAGCTAAACTAAATTTTGAAACAAGGAATAATAGGAGGGTTCAAGAGAGGGTTGACCTTTGTGGTAGTTTAACCAGCAATATCTAGCCATTAGTGCTGGAAAGCTGTATTCAATGGGAGCCACAGTGGCTCAGTACCCTTGAAAATCAGGCCCAAGGCAGCTCAAATTGAGCATCCAAAACTGGAGGAACCTCAAATTAGAGAGGGTACTTTTTAAAATGTCTTAATGTGTTGGAGAACTGTATGTACATCCCCCAGGACATGAGAGCTAATTGGGAGGGTGGGAGGCAGGAGGCTGTTCCAGGGGCTGGAAGACCTCTGAAGGAGTTTGTTCTTAGTGGTAGGGGTGAGGGGGTGGGGGGGGGAGAAGGTCATGTGATTGTATCTCTTTTCAAAGTTGTGTAGGAACCTAGTGATTTTGACGGGCATAGCATCAAAGGTGGGTTGGATGGCTCAAGTCTCTTCTCCAGGACAAGAATACACCTGCCTTCAGAGCAGGTCCAGGGGTGAGATCCTGGGTGCTGCTGTTGGAGAAAGCAGGCACAAACAGTTTGCAGTTGAAATGTGTGGGAATCAGAAGGATGAGATTTAAGGTCTGATACTTCTCACTCATTGCAGGTAGCCAGAACAAGCTGCTATAGTCGTAAAGCTAGAAAAACAGTTTTGGTTGCATCCTGAACACATTTGGGCATTCCCTAGTGCATAGAAAGCCTGATTCAGAGTCTACTGAAGTCACTAAAAAGACTCCCATTGATTTCAATGGGCTTTGGATCAGACCCAAAATGAACATTTCATAGCTCATAGACTGTCTCTTTATAACAATAATATTCTTTTGAAATTATATTGACCAACCAAATTCTGGAGGATCTGAAGTAGCTCCCAATCCAGCTTTCTAAAGTCCCCCTCTTAAATTCATTTTAAATTTTCCCATCCTCCTTATTGCTTTGCTTCTGTCTGTGACTCTTAATTCCCACTGCCCATTTTTAATCTCATATAAACAAAGTCTTTCATACACACCCCAAACAGAGATACACATGATCTGCCCATACCATTACAAAATCATCTCAAGCAGTGAGATGAGGAAGTAAAATAGAAAAACAATATGAAGGTATTGGGTTTTTCCCCCCAGCTTACAGATCCTTTTTCAGTTCCTTCTTGTGTGAGTTGCTGCTCTTAAACTGAGTGACAGCTGATTATTCCTTGTGTATTTTAAATAATGCTGAATGTACAAGAAGTAGATCATCAGCATTCTGATGACTGCAAATGGATATACAGTAACTTTTTTTACATGATGAAAGAAGCCTAACCAAATACTGCAGTGTCTAGTCTAGTTTGTGTTCATCCTATTTCGATATAGGCCTATGTAAGGTCAATGACTCTTTTAAAAGTAAGGAAAACATGGATACATGCCCAGCTTATATCCTGCTGACAGTGCAGTTCTCTGTAACTTGTACAGTACGTTACTGAAACATTGATAGTGGTTTTTCACAGAGGTCTGCAATCTATTACTCTGCATTTACTGGTACATTTAAATGTATAAATTGATCCAAGGATAAGCAGATCATAAAAATTATGAACTATTTGGCTATATGGCAATGATCCTTTTAATCAACAATGTACAGTACACAGATACATAAATACACACACACATACACACACGTGCAATATATGGTGATGATCCCAATAAACTGATCTGGCGCCTTTGACTACTACTGACACACTCAGCGCATTAATCCATCTCCTCAATCTACTTCTAATGTTGCAAAACCTCTTGCCCACTGCCAGGAGCTGCCATTTCTTGAAGAGAAATCAACCTGCCACAAAACTACTTCCTTTCTTTCCGCCAAAGGAAAATTCCTTCCCCACCCACACTGCTGGTAGTTAAACAGAGCTGAAGTGCAGCATGGGCAATATTCATCCTGGACCAGGATGAATCCAATTATCATGGGATCTTGCAAGGCTAGAAAGGGGAATTTTTTCTGATTGGGAAAGAGATTCCCAGCTTCTTAAATTGGACCATCAGCACCAACTTTTAGTTCTGCAAAGTCCTGAGATATCAGGCTTTAAATTCATGACATATTTACAGAAAAATTTATTTTGTGTGATTTTTAGAAGTGTTTAAAGTGTATTATTTATGGTTTTTTCCTACATCTGAGCCCTCTACAGTTACATTCGTGGTAACTAAGGATCCTGGCTTTCCATGAGGAAGTATGCAAGAAATAATTGATACATTATTTTTTAAACTCTAAATTATTAGGAAAATAATTGTGGTTGTAGCATGCACAAAGGTGGCGTAATGTGGTATAAAACTTTTATTGGCATTAACTGCGGATGACTTGCATAACTCACCCCAGGCCTAATCCAAAACCCATTGAAGTCAATGGGAGTCTTTCCATTGACTTCAGATCCCCTGGGGATGCACACAGCCATCAAAAACTTATACTAATAAAACCTTTGTACCACACCATTCATTTTCTGTATATGATATATTCCAAATGGAGTCTGGGCATGTGGTTACTCATGAAAAGAACTTTATAATAAGTAGAAGAGCTAAAGTAGTGCAATAGCTTAATTTTAATTTTTGCAATTCAAAAACCAGTTTGTCCAAATAGTGAGGGGCAGCCTGAACAAAGAGCCAGGTAGCCCTTTCTAACTTGTTTTTCCTAATCATGGATCTGATAGAACTGAACTGGTGTCAAACTTGCTCTGCTGTTAGTTCTTATAGCTATTCCCATTGCTGCTGGAGCTCGAATGTGATTGCAAAATTGATTTAACATTATGTCTGCTTCATTTGTTCACCTATTGGCAGTTGCCTTGCTGAGATTATTGTGTTTTTTTTCCTCTGTATTTTTAGCTCTATGTACTGCCTTCAGCAGGCTGGTTATCAGAGCCCTGATCTCTACATTTTGTAGTTTAACAAGTCCCTGTTTTGTTAATCATGAAAAACTAGTTTCAACCAACTATGCAAGAAGGAAACTTCGTCTCTACACTGCTAGCACAGATGTATAATATTTATTGACTTGACAGTTTGAATTCTGACAGGCACGTAATGGTTTGGAAAATATTTAGGACATATTTTACTGCTTTTAAAACCAGAGTGGTTAACATGTACATTTAATCTTTTTGGGATATGAAGGCTCCCACCAGTATTGATTTTGTGGATCTTTGTACAATCCGATCTGCAATCTTGATGTGGGCCTATGGGTAGTTTCAGAACTTTGGGCTGGATTTCTCCATAGCCTGGCAGCCATACCAAGGGCACTAGATGCCATGTTGTCAAAGCTCAGTTTCATTGCAAGGCTCTCAGAGTTTGCTGTCTGTCTTAAAACCCCAGCTCCTGGAATCAAGTGCTTTTGTGCAAATCTGTTTTCATTTTTTTTTTAAAGAAGGAAATTTCTAGCCCTTGTGGTTGTGGAGAAAAGCTGGAAAGCATGAAGCGGGGGGAGGGGGGGCACCTAAATGCTCAGGCACCAGAAGACAGACAAAAAGACCACCAAATTTCTTATTTAAAAAAATAAAAAAAAAACCCTCCTGATTTCTTTTGTCTTGACTCCTGAGTTTTGAACAAATATGTCATGTAAATCTGTATTCTGCTGGGGTCAGTCTGTGATCCTCAAGAAGAGTCTGTGTCAAGTGGGTGCCAAACACTGTCATAACAGAGCTCTGTGAGAATCACAACTGTATGTCGAGTGACACACACTGCCCTAGATCTGTAGCACAATTTCCCTTGATGACAGCAGGCACCAGGCTCATGGACTTGGAGGAGAGGAAGGTGATCAGAAACAGTCAATATGGATTCACCAAGGGCAAGTCATGCCTGACCAACCTGATTGTCTTCTATGATGAAATAACTGGCTCTGTGTATATGGGGAAAGCGGTGGACGTGATATCATATACCTTGACTTTAGCAAAGCTTTTGATATGGTCTCCCACAGTATTCTTTCCAGCAAGTTAAAAAAGTATGGATTGGATGAATGGACTATAAGGTGGTGTGACAAAGCTCTGTCCTTGCCTCCATGGGTCTCACGTTTCCTGGCAGATTTCGCTAGCCTTAGAGGCTCACTGTGACCCTGCACATAACCCTTCTCTCTCTAGAGACAAGAGTCACAGTCTACTGAGCCATTTTCATCATAAGCCAGCGAGGGAGGTGAGGAGAAGTTATCCTTCCTTGAACAGTCTCTGTTGTCTCCCAGTCTCAGTGATTAAACAGGGGGCAAAGGTGGGGGGGAGCCTGGGCCCCCCTCTACTCTGGGCTCCAGCCCAGCGACCCTAGTAGTATCAGCAATGGTAGCTGACATTTTAGAAACATGTACAATTCCCTGGGCTACTTCCCCCACAACAGCCCTCACTTCCTCAAGCTCCACTTCACCCTGACCTCAGGGCCTCCTTCCTTGTGCCTGATATGGTGTGTACTACTCAGCCTCTCCAACAGCACAACTTCCTCCCACAGCTCCTGACATGCATCCCCACCTGACTAACTGGGAGGCTTTTAACTAGTTTCAGCCAGCCCCTGATTGACTCCAGGTGTCCCAATCAACCTAGCCTTCTCCCTGCCTTCTGGAAAGTTCTTAATTAGCCCCAGGTGTCTTAATTGACCTGGATCAGCTGCCATTTCACTTATCCTGGTTCCAGGGATCTGCTCAGCCTGGAGCTAATATATCTATCTCCCACTACTTTTCTATAGCCATCTGGCCTTGCCCCGTCACAGTGGATAGAAAGTTGGTTAGATTATCGGGCTCAATGGGTATAATCAACGGCTCAATGTCTAGTTGGAGCCAGTAACAAGCAGAGTTCCCCAGGGGTCTGTCTTAGGGCCGGTTTTGTTCAACATCTTAATTAATGATCTGGATGATGGAATGGATTGCACCCTCAGCAAGTTCATGGATGATACTAAGCTGGGGAGTGAGGTAGATACACTGGAGGGTATGGATAGGGTTCAGAGTGACCTAGACAAATTGGAGGATTGGGCTAAAAGAAATCTGATGAGGTTCAATAAGGACAAGCGCAGAACCCTGCACTTAGGACAGAAAAATCCCATGCACTGCTACAGGCTGGGGACTGACTGGCTAACTGGCAGTTCTGCAGAAAAGTATCTGGGGATTACGGTAGATAAGAAGCTGGATATGAGTCAGCAGCATGCCCTTTTTGCCAAGAAGGCTAACAGCATATTGGGCTGCATTAGTAGGAGCAGATCACTTGTCAGCAGATCAAGGGAAGTGATTATTCCCCTCTATTCGGCACTGGTGAGGCCATATCTGGAGTATTTCTTCCAGTTTTGGTCCACCCACTACAGAAAGGATGCGGACAAATTGGAAAGAATCCAGCGGAGGGCAACAGAAATGATTCATTTCAGAGTAGCAGCTGTGTTAGTCTGTATTCGCAAAAAGAAAAGGAGTACTTGTGGCACCTTAGAGACTAACAAATTTATTAGAGCATAAGCTTTCGTGAGCTACAGCTCACTTCATCGGATGCATTTGCAAATGCATCCGATGAAGTGAGCTGTAGCTCACGAAATCTTATGCTCTAATAAATTTGTTAGTCTCTAAAGTGCCACAAGTACTCCTTTTCTTTTTGAGAAATGATTCAGGGGCTGGGGCACATGGCTTATGAGGAGAGGCTGAGGGAACTAGGCTTATTTAGTCTGCAGAAGAGAAGAGTGAGGGGGGATTTGATAGCAGCCTTCAAATACCTGAATGGGGGGTTCCAAAAAGGGTGGAGCTAGGCTGTTCTCGGTAGTGGCAGATGATAGAACAAGGAGCAATGGTCTCAAGTTGCAGTTGGAGAGGTCTAGGTTGGATATTAGGAAAAACTATTTCACTAGGAGGGTGGTGAAGCACTGGAATCGGTTACCTAGGGAGGTGGTGGAATCTCTATTCTTAGAGATTTTTAAGGCCCGTCTTGACAAAGCCCTGGCTGGGATGATTTAGTTGGGGTTGGTCCTGCTTTGAGCAGGGGGTTGGACTAAACGACTTCCTGAGGTCTCTTCCAATCCTAATCTTCTATGATTCTGTGACTGAAGGTAATATAACAGCATATGCTGTCACATCTCCTAAGCACAGAAGCTGCTGTCAGACCTTCACAGTGTATGTACAGGAGGAGATTTTCTCTAATAGACTTTTTTCCCCCCATTCATTTTGCTAAAGGATTATTTCATCCATTTATTCTTGTTTCAGCACCAGCTGTGATTTAACCACAGAAATGGATTCTTTTGGAAATACTTGACCTCTCCTTAACAGTTTCCCTTTTTCATACCAATCTTACAGCATGTCCACAGCCATTTGCCAGCAGTCAGCTATTTACTCCCAACCTGTTGTTGAGGAAATAAAAAAATGACAATGTCAGCTTCTCTCCTCTTTAATTATACTGGCAGCTGGTTGGACTACAGGAAATTTATTCTCTATGCATGATTCAGGTTTCTCCAACAAGGAAAATTTGATTACAAAGCTAACAAAATACTACCTCTCAGATGATTATGCAGGACGTTCAAGGGCAGATGAAGCCAATAAGAGATTTGAGATAGTGTGATTCTAGTGGACACATGGTGGAACCAGTGTGCTCTGATTGCAAGGAGCTGGAGCTGGCCTCTGTTTGTACATCTCAGGCTTGTCTACACTTACAGCACTGCACTGGTGCAGCTGCACCACTGTAGTTCTTAGTGAAGATGCTACCTAAGATGATGGGATAACTCCCCTGGGTAAAGGTATTCCATCTCCCCAAGAGGCAATAGCTATGTTGATGGAAGAAGCTGCCCCCCCCCCGCCCAACATAGTGCTGTCCACACTCAGGTTAGGCCGGTATCATTGCATCACTCAGGGAGTGTGGATTTTCCACACCCCCTGAGCGACATAGTTATACTGACATAAATTGGTAGTAGAGATCAGCGCTGAGATTGGCACGTGGAGTATGGAGAGGTGTTGTGCCACAGAGGAGTCAAGATTTAATGGTTAAGAGAATGGAATGGAGAATCAAGAACCCTGGGTTCTGTTCCCAGCTTTACCTGTGACTGGTTGCAAGATGAGGGGCAAGTCGCTTACTCACCCTTTGCCTTAGTTTTCATAGGCTCAGTCCTCCCCCGACTCTCATGTGGGAGCCACCAAGGATCCAGTTCCCTGTTGCTGATCCAGGCTGGCCTGCGTCTCAGAGCAAACCAGGAGCTGCTCTATCTTATGCTGCCAGCATGAGGTCCCTTAAACTATAAGGTTCTTTAGAGTAGAGGATCCACATCCCTGCCCTACCTTTGTCCCACCTGTGTCATGTCTCCTTTCTTTCCCAGCCTGCCCCCTTTTGCCAGGGTAGAGGGTGGAGCAGCTGGCACTGGCACCACCTCTGGGTTTATGCCAATGAGGAGTTTACCTCTGTAAGTGGAATTTTCCGGTGGCCAGTTATGACCAGAATCCATCCTCTTTGCGCCGTAATGGTGCAAAGTGGCAGGATTGTGTTGGAGAATCTGGACCCCATCTGGTAAACTAATAATACCAACCTTGCAGGGGGTTGGGAGACTTAGGGCCAGATCTCCAGCTGGTGTAAATCAACATAGTTTCATTGGGTTTGCTGAGGATCTACCCTGTATGTTTGCGAACTGCTTTGAGATCCTTGGATGGAGATTGCTACAGATAGGCTAAGCATTATTATTGTGACTCAGCTGCACCCCAGGGCACACCCATGCATCACAGAATGTGTTACTGCCTATTATAAAATAGCCTTCTTCTGGGATATAGAGGTGGTTGCTGTTATTCATTTTTGTGCGTCTCTCCAGTAATTTAAGTTTATGACTTGAAGTGGTGAGTACTAGTCACTGAGGAGGTGAAGGTCTAGCTGACATGGGTTTGCTAGATGTAGGACCTCATTCTAGAAGCATGCTGTGTACAGAATTCCCACCAGAATCAATGGGAGTTCCAGACGCAGAGCATCTGTAGAATTTGGCCCGTAATCTGGAATACTTACTGACCAATCAGGTCTCTCAGTTTTTATTTGCTGTGTTACAAAGTCAAATACATCTCTCACTTGGGCAATGGGAGACATGAGCCTGTAGTCTGCACACAGGAACCTCTAGCACTGATTATTTGTGCTGCCAGGATCAAGTCACTTAACTTCCCACCCGCACTTTCCCCTTCGGTCAAATGGTTTTAAAAATACTGACCTACCCACTTTATAGGAATGCTGTGAAAATTAATTATTGTTTGAGCAGAGCTCTGACAATGTGGAGCATTGAACCCAGGTATGAACCCTGAGTATTATTATTAGATCATTGTTAAACCAGTCCTCTTCTGAAGTATTTGTGAACTTAGGAGTCACAAACCAGGGTGGATTTTATTTGGGTTCCCAGTCTTGAGGGACAGCCAAGCTTATATAATGCACTTGTTCAATGTGTCTTGTACTGTATCTGGAACACTGGGGAAGGGAAGAGGAAGAATACTAATATCTGCATTATGTTATTGCGTCCTTATATCATTTCAGCTCCTAGTCAAGGGAAAGATCTCTTTTTTCAATGACTTCAGTGGGAGCCGGTCAAGCCCAGAATGACCAAGGGCACTGGTAAAGAAAAGAGCATTACTGTGTGTACAGTAAATTGCAGATAAAAGAGCAGGGTAAAATAAATCAGGTACGTGGCTAAGAGGTGCAATCAGGTGTAAACGGAAAACTAAGAAGGGCAAGAGTGAGTAGAGAGCCTCTGATTAGTTTTGAGATTCTGAAACTGTATGTGTGGGGAATTTTGCTTGATTGAAATACTGGTATTTTAGAGCCCAATGAGTCTTTGTTCTTTATCAAGCTGTTTAAACTGGAGAATATAGGATAGTGAAGCATTGCAGTAACAATTGTCTGTTTTTGTTCACACTTTACATGGTTGGATCATCAAGTTGCTTGCTGTATTATGAATGTATGGGTGGAACAACGAGCATTGAACCTTGGCATTCACATCTGTTTACTGCAGTTTTTGAATGTGGCAGATTCTACAGTCCCATGGTAACTCCTCCAGAGGCTGTTATGGTCTGGTCTTGGTTTAAAAACAGCAGGCTGATCTCCATCTGATGTAAATTAGCACAGTGCTACACTGATTTACAGCGTCTGAGGATGCAAATTCCCAAGAAATGGGAATGCTGCTGAGCAGTACATACAAGTTTTATGCTGCTGCTGCTGTCTGAATAGATAGACAGACAAATGACATCCATGTCCTCTAGTACTGTTTATCCAGTACCTTTAATGAGCCTGAATCAAAGTGGATAATTTGATTCTAAGTTTCACTCATAGCTTGAGAGAATAGTGGCAAGGAAAGAAAATACTGTTTGTGAACCAGTTATTTGTAGAAATAGGTTCAAGTCACAAAATTTTGATCCAGATTTTGGACCAGAGTTTGGAGGAAGTAGGACCTAGTGCTTTTGTTCGTTGCATTAGAAAGAATTTTCAAAATTTGTGTTGAAATCCCAGACTTTTTGGGATTTTATACATTTCCAACACTGTGGGTGTTTCAGTCTGTGTTTTGGCTTTTGCCCTTCTGTATTCATTTGAGGAATAATTACTAAAAACCTTCAAACAAATCCAGACCCCAGTCTCCCTCCTCCTTCCTGGTTTCTTCAAACGCTCCAGTGTACACATTTTCTAATGCAACAGATCCTGAATTGTGGTCATGCAATAACGGTGCTTAGATCATTGGTTTTCCAAACATCCCTAGGGTGAACAACATCTTAATGAGAGCTGCTGAGTTAATGGGTCACCAATGCGCACATGCTCTTTATGGATACAGCTCCATTGAAAGCTAATTGAGTTGGATCATGTGATATAGGATAAAGAATGTGGCAAAACTACTGACTCAAATAAAGGGGAAATAACTCTAGACGGATGAGCATCTGTCACAAATTCACCTGAATGGAGAGACTGGAAATGAGAAGTGCCTCTAAGATTTTTATGAACTACAGATGGAACAAAGGATGGCTACAACTGACTGATACATGATGGAGAAATTGTGGGAAAACAGGCATGCATCTTACGTGTCTCTTGGATTGTGATGCATGGTTAGAAAGGATTAAACATCCTGCAAAATAAATAATCCTCAAAAGACATGTGGGGAGATAATGTTTGTGTTTTTATGTATTTACCTATGTATGCATAGGGTCAACAATGTAATCAACGTTCCCTGTCTATGCTGTATTCTGATAATTTCAAAAGAACATCCTATCATTTAAATGAATTGTAAACACTGGTTATCTCTGTATTCATCTCTCTTTGAAATGTATAGCAAATAGTCTGTGAATGGTGGAGGAACAAGCAAATTGCCTTATGTTAATTCTATAGCTAAGTACTGGTGATGGACCTCCTTCAAAGTCATGCTAATTACCTTTTGAACTCCAACTTGTCAAAAGACATGAAATTGCGTAAAAGATCCTTGGGTCCTGATTCAGTCATCTCAGATCTGCTTAGGCTTCATCAGGGGAAGCTTGAGTCCCAAGTCTGAGGTCCCAGTTGTGCTGGTATGCCCTGAATATGATATTTGGACATTGGACTATAACCTATGAACTATTTCTAAAAGAACTCTTTGCAACTACAAAGCTCACCATCTCTGCTATGAATCTGAACCCCAGTGGATTGAACTCATGTATGTATATTGATCTTTTAACCATACTTTCTCTCTCGTTTTTTTAATAAAGTTTAGTTTAGTTAATAAGAATTGGCTGTCGCGTGTATTTGGGTAAGATCTGGAATACTCAGTAACCTGGGAGGTATGTCCGATCCTTTGGGATTGGAAGAAGATTTTCTTTTATATGATGAAATAAGATTTACAGAAAATGTCATCATATTTGATGTGGGTACCTGGATGGAGGCCAGAGGCTGGACCACTTCAAGGGAACTGTATTGTTTGGACTTCTGAGTAACCAGTAAGGTAATAAAGAAGCTGTTTTATGCTGACTTGGTAAATCTAAATATTGGAATATCACCAGCTTTTTAGGGATTGTCTGCCCCATTCTTTGCAGTTCACCCTAATTGAATGACCACAGCTGGCCCCCACTAGGACCCCGACCACATGGATGCTTTCCAAATCCTCTCATTTGGGGCAACAGTACATCACTATTCCAACCATTCTAGAATTCTAGGCTAGGATTGAATCTCATTCACACCAGCGTAGCTGCAGTGAGGTCAAGAGAGTTACTTTGGTTTTATGGTGCTGTAACTGAATCAGAATTTGCACCTGAGCCAATCTATGATAGGCCAGTTCCTATTCTGCTGCACAGGGGATGGTCACAGTTGCAGTCTCTGTGCAAAAGCAAGCAAGGTTAGTGCTATTAGTCAACACCAAAGATTCTAGCTGGGCTCTGCGCATACTGAGTGTTGAGATCAGGATGTGGCCCACAGTGTTTGAAGCGTGTACAACCCACAGAGGTGTTGTGTTTGAAACAATAGCAATAAGTGATTTGTTGGAATTGTTGCAGTCAGTAGAGGCTTGCATGGAATTTAGGACTAGGCCCTAAGTGGCTTAAATTAGAAAAATTGCCATGAAGGCCTGATTCACCCCTCCATTATTCCAGTTTTTCAGTGGTGTTACTCCACTGACTCTGCCCACCCAAACCTGGAGTAACACGGTGTATCCAGCCTTAAAAGTGTAGTTTGCAGACAAAATTCAGAACTAATCAGGTCAGCCCATGCTGAAACAGAGTTTGGAGCACTGCATTATCAGAACAAACTCTCTTTAGCTGAGCATCATAACCTGAGACTTGATGCTGTTTTGAGAAGCCGCTAAAAGCTGCTGTTTCTGAATTAACCTTTTACCACACCGCATATAACACAGAGCCTTTTTTATTAGTGAAAAAACCATAATAGGCGTTTCTAAAATTAATGTTTTTATATATCATCACAGACACGTTAACAAGTGCACACATCTGGCCTAAATTAGACTACCTATTGAGGTGGCCTCCAAAATCTAGATGTTACCAGAGGAAACATTTGAAAAAGCAGTTTGCTACCAATGGGAGGAACATTTTAAAGCCAGCCCACCAGCAAAGAGCCTTGGCAGCCCATAAAAAATCTTCAATGGAGAGTGGAAAGTGCCACATGAAGGGATAGCTTCTGATTTCAGTTACACCAAGAATAATTTCATTGACTTCAGTGGACCTACTCTAGCATTACACCAGTGCAACATAATAGAACCTGACTGGAAGGTGACACATAGTCCTGAAACAGTCCAAGACATAAGCATGTCACAGAAATCCCCCTCCCCCATATCTCAGGTTGAAAGAAAACATCAGGAAATAAAATTATTTTTAGACTGTTGGAGAATGTAGAATACCCATTTTAGAAATAAAGTGGGTGAGGTCAGATCTTTTATTGGACTGACTTCTGTGGTGAAAGAGACAAGCTTACACAGGGCGCGATGCACACATTTCAAGGATATGTATATTTCAAGTATTTTTTCCCTATCTTTAGAGATGAGATCTCTTGACACTTACCTAAAAGACCAGACTAGGAGAACCACAAACTGTACTGTATAAATACTGTCTGTCCAACACTGATTTTAAAGAGTGTAAGTTGGCTCAAGACATTTAGAATGGCTGTACTTCTGTGGTTTCTCACTCCACTCTATCAACAACATGTTGGGTTAATAGGAAGATCAACTCCTATAAACATGATAATGCTCCACCCCACTGAAAAAGGAGTGCATTATGCTGAATCAACCCAAATACTTGAATTTAATATATCACACAAACACACAAAATATAATTGATTTTGACAGAACAAGTCCCATTCCCGGTGTACCTTCAGTGATATTGCTGGAGTCATGCCAGCAATGCCCTTAGTGTTTAAATTGTTCTAAATTTTACTTGTGCTTTAAATGATATTCTTTCTTCCCACTTAATTTGCAGCCTATTGGAATATCATTTGAGGTTGGTGCATTCTGCCATCTTGTGGGAGCGATTCACAGTGGCACAGAAGTGTCTGGGTTAAAGGTGGTGCATAGAGCCAGGGGATCTGTAGGGAAACCCAGCTTTGACTCTGGGATATCTTTGATTGCTTATCTGTGAGCCCCTCCCCTTTAAAAGCACTGCTGACTTAGTGGTGATGCTGCGGTTAGCTTCCCCCATCACATCACATCACCTACCACTCCAAGGACAACAGAAGCCATGCATTGGTATTCAGTGCTTCAAGGTGCAGCATTAATTGTAATAGCAATTTGCGTAGGTAACAAAGAGCTTCTGCTCCTTAGCATCCTCCCATTTCTGGCCAGTCACTCTCCCTACAATGTGAATATCTGGATACTCACCTTGTTTCTGTGGCTGCCTAGCAGTCAAGGATGAGGCAGTGAAGGAGAACAACACCGCATAGTGGCATAAAATATGCCACACTGGTTCACACCATTTAGCCCAACATCCTGTCTCCAGTAGTGACCAGCACCCTCTGCTTCAAGAGAAGGTGCAAGAAATCCTGCTGCAGGCAATTGTATAATACTCTGCCCCCAGGGAAAGTTTCTTCCTAACCCCCCTATTAGTTAGGGGTTGGTTAATGACCAAAGCATGATGGTTTATTTTTATTATTATTTACTATCTGTTTTGATGTAGTGCTAGTGTAACCCAGGTACCTAATCGGGAGATAGCTCTTTAAGAGGCTCATTCGCGGGAGGAGTGAGTTGTGTTTGGGTCATTGGTTTTTGTTTTTGTTTTCCCCCCAGCTTAACTCTTTATTGGTAAATATTACCTCCCATGAACAAACAGAAAAAAAAATCACTAAATGTTACGGAATAATTTGGCAAGGATTCTAACGAAAGAAAGCATGGACCTCACTTGCTAGGCAGATTAAGCACTCCACATCTTCTGGAATTGGGTGTGGTAGTTTTGGGTCTTCTCCAATAGGTTCCCTGTTGCTGGAGTCAGACTCCATGAGGGCAAGCAGGCAGGGCAGTTGCTTTGTAGAAGGCCATGTGCCCTGTGTGAGTTAGCAGAAGCTGAGCCCAGGAGCAGAAAGCAGTCTGTTGTCCCTAGCTTGGAAGCATTTTGCATCAGGCTAGTGATACTGTTAACTGTCAAACAGGGAAGCATGGGCAATGCTAATTATAGCAAGGGGAAATTGGAAGGGAAAAATAACTTCTATTTTAATTGTATGCTTTGAATGTTGTTCTGATTTTAGCCAAACTGTTCTAGTTAAATTGTCTCAACTAGTCTGAGTCACCAACTTTTCTTTAAATGTAGTAATGGCGAAAGAGTCGTTTATATTTCACTATTCTCAGTTTTGTATTTTCTTGTAACCAGGTTTTCTTTCTGTACACTTAGCTGAGTGATTGGTTAATCAGTTAGCTGACTGGCTAGCAGTGATTTCAGTAGAGGAAGAGTCTGCATGGATTCCAGCTGAAGATTCCTAAAAGCAAGTGGAGGGAAGATGTTGTTTTAGACTCACCAGACTGTATAGATTTGCTGAGCAAAGACTCTGAGACTTATGTGAACAAAACATAAAGCTTTTGGGAACTCAATTTATTCTCACTGTATTTCTGTGGGGACTGCACTGTTCAGATTTTAATTTGTTTTCTTTATTTATGTTTATGTATAACTGTGAAGGTAATGTGTATGGATTATAAAATAGCCATGTCATGCTGTAAAAATTAGATAATTTTTAGTTCTTTATCATAAGATTTTATAAAGTTATTTAATTAAATTCATTTCTTTAGTTCCTTTTGGGACTTGAATGTGGGGAGGTTGACTCTGTGCAATCCTTGCTGAAAATCCTTAGAGACTGAACTCTGGGTCTCCAGCTACTTTCTATGGGAGTTGTTTTTTTTTTTAAGGCACTGGAGAAGGGAAATGAAGTGAATTCTAGCCCACCCAAAGGTTACATTCGGATCCCCAGTAATGGACCAGGACCCCATTGTCCTAGGTCAGTGATGGGCAACCTGAGGCCCACGGGCCTCATGAGGCCCATCAGGGTAATCCCTGATGGCGGGGAACAGTGAACTGCAGCCACTGGGAGCTGCGGAGCCCATGCTTGTGGATGGTCAACTTCAGCAAAATGTCTCACAGCCCACAATCAGATTATCCTGATGGGCCGCATGCAGGCTGCAGGTTGCCCACCACTGTCCTAGGTGCTGTACAAACACAGAACAAAAAGACAGTTCCCCAAAGAGCTTACACTGTGAGTAACCTCCATTACTCCCCTTTCATGCTCCTAGGCCCCATTCCAAACAGGATGGCATATATCTACTCCCCGTGCATGGTGCATAATGCAAAGGCGTCTGACTCAAAGAGAATGGCATGAAAGGAGATAATTGCTTCTCTCTTCTGCTTCATAAGAGACTGATACTCATTGAAGGGTGCTGAGTGGGGAAGGTCAGCACAAATAATTGTGTGTTTCAAGCATTGCTGGGGCTCAAAGATACTTGCCTCAGTCTTTCACTTGTGGGACTGTGTGTATTTGAAGAGTGATTTTATGAAACAGCACACTCCAGCCAGAATTGCTTTTCTTTAAACAGTTACAGTGATTTTCCCCACAGAGTTTCAGAAGGATTTTCAGTTTGATTGACTGACACAGTGAAATGGAAGATACAGTTCAAGGATGAAAAGGCCCAGTGCTTTGTTTAGTTTTCAGTGAAACATCAATAAACCACATTAGCTGGTGTTTTGAGCTGTCAGAGGCATGGGCACTTTGTTTTGTTCATCTATCTGAATTATAGCCCTAACTGGGAAAAAGCAGAACTGAACAACCCCAAACTTGTGGGAAGTTGAGATCCAGATCCCAACTTCACAGGCAGCTGCTTGTCTCTCTGATGGTCCAAACCAAAACCCCAGATAAGAGACTTGACAGGTTGAGGGAGAAGTTAAAACTCAGATCCAATTCTAGAACCAAAGTTTTTAACTCACAAACTGGATTGCTCTTGTAGAGATGGCCCTGAGTGCTGGACAACTGACACTGGATGAGGTTGAAGGCATTTTTGTTTTGCTTTCTATACAAAGCATTGCTGCAATGATCTTGAAGAAAAAAAGACTTGGGGCCTGACTCTGCTTTTATTTACGTTAGGGTAAATCTGGCACAGAATTGCCACCAAAATAAAACTGGAGTGCAAACTGAAACTTGTAAGATGAAGTTCAACCAGATGTGGAGGGCTAGTACAATCTCCTCCAAATCACTTGCACTCAACAAGTAAGGCTGCGAGAGGAAAGAAATGGCCACAGGTGGAAGAACTGTTCAAGAGGCCTCATGTACTACCCTATTTGGAGCCCGGGTACAAACAATGTAGATCCCATGGTTAGGAACTCCTGTGAAGCATGAATGGAGGGGCTGCTGCTTCTATTCCAACCCAGAGGCTGGAGAAGCCGTGGCCGTAGAGGGAATGCATTACAACACTGAGGGACTCATTTGCAAGCTCTCTCTCTCTTTCTGTGTGTGTCTGGTTTAGTGTGTGTGGAATATGAGGCCTACCAATTTGGACACTGTTCCTTTAACTGATGTCCTTATGATCTTCAGTACCAAAATGCAAACCTCATGTAACTACAGTTTTAGCAAAGCCGAGGCTACCTTGCTTGATTAGATGTAGACACAGAATCAGCCTCAATTTAGCTGCTTCAAACATTTTACTGGCCTGTGCTGGATTTTTCATCAGAGTGGACTACACAGCTGACACTGGAAATACTTCTAATTTGATGGCTTTGATATCTCCCAGGTTTATTGTATAAAGCTATACACAAGAGTTCACAGCAAAATCTTTGCTTAATTGGCACAAAATCTCTCCATGCTATTGTTGGGTGGTGTTTTGCTCTTGGGTCAGAAGCAGGGTGCCACTAGAAATAATTGTATACAGTGTGTGTGGGAAGGAGGAGAGGAGGAGGAGGAGGAGAAGGCATGGAATGTCCCTTTTTACATGCCTGCAGCAAACTGCTAGGGTCACACTGATGAGCTGACCTGCAAGTTCATACTGGTTTCAGCCCATAATTGCTTCAAATATATTCATTAATGTAAGAGGGTTGGAACTCACCCAGTGAAATAACACAGGGCTTAAAGAGGAACTGAAAGACATGACATCTGCCAAGCCTTGAAGTCACGATTCTGTTTCCCCTGGCTACACTGTGTGTGATAAAGCCTTCTGTGCTGTTCTAGGAGTTGCTGATGCCATCCTCTGTAGCAAGTGAAACACAGAATCCTGAACACAGGTTGGGGCTGGTAACTAGAAGGGGAACTGATTTTCAACCTCTTTGATGATTCATCATCTATTCAATGATTATTTTACAATCTGCACATATTTGGGACCCTAAGAGGTTTGTTCCTTCTTTTCAAAGCATTTCTGTTCCCCTTTAAAGAATCTGAAGGACTGAAAGGGGTAAGATGTACTGAGGAGAGAAACAAGTTCAAAACAGCTTCAATGAACTGGATACAATCTTTTTCTTCCTTTTCTCTCCTAGAATCTGATCCAAATCCCATTTGTCTTTCCATTGACTTCAGGGGGAGCTGGATCAGGCCCCTAAAGATGTTGTGTTGGCATGGGCCATTAACCATCAATGGCAGATGAAGTGATTTTTGTGTTTGTGAAGAGTCTAAATCACTTTGGAGTCCTGCAGGAAAGTCTGTATGTAAGTCACTACTGTATGTAAAGTCTGGCTTTCAGTATGAAAAACACATGCTGAAAAGAATTACTTATGACAGTAGTGTCTACCTGCCCCAAAAGGAATTGGGGCTCCATTTTGTAGGATGTTGTACCAACACAGGCAAATAAAGTATTATTATTATTATTCCCACTCTACATATGGGAATCAGAGGCACAGAGTAAGCATCATCTTTGACTTGAACCTTTCTCTAGGTCCTTACATCCAGGCAACGTCTAAGATCTTGCTGATTCTTTCTGCAGAACATGTCTGAGATATGGCCTTTCCTATTGAGCCACACAGCTAAAACTCCTGTCCTGGCTGTTGTCATCTCGTATCTGCAACATTCTTCTCTCTGGCCTTCACAAATGCCATCTCGCCCTGCACATATTCGTTCAGAATGCTGCTGCCAAGATCATTTTCCTAGCCGATTGCTCTGACCATGTCACCCCTCTCTCTTTGAATCCTTCCACTGCCCCTCTCTTCTCTATCACATTAAACATAAACTACTTGTATTCACTTTCAAAGCCACTTTACAGTCTGTTCATCGTACAGTATGGAAAGTTTGACTCCTGCCTAATAGGGAGCCAGTCTCCATTGTCCACATGTTACATTTTCAAACATGCACCTTCATGCTTTCTCCCATGCTGCACCTCATGGTTGGGAGGAGCTCCCCTTGAACATCTGCAAACCTGTTTCATTGTCCTCCTTCAGATCGCTCCTTGAAACTCTCCTTTGCTGTGATGCCCACACGAAACTTGACAACAGCTGGTAAGCTGTTACCATTGCCTATCATACTGACTATTATTGTCTTTGTTTCCATGTCCCGTGCTGTTTGCCTGTATCTGTCTGTTGCCTCTTGTCTTATATTTACATTGAAAGCTTTTTGGGACAGGGACTGTTTTTGTTTGCTATTTGTACAGCGCCTAGCAAAAAGGGCTGTGACTGGAATTCCTAAGTACGATGGTAATACAAATACTCATAGACCTTAAGAACAGAAGGAACCATTGTGATTATCTAGTCTGACCTCCTGCACGTTGCAGGCCACAGAACCTCACTCACCCACTCCTGAAATAGACTCCAACCTCTGGCTGACTTCCTGAAGTCCTCAAATCATGGTTTAAAGACTTCAAGTTACTGAGAATTCACCATTTACACTAGTTTAAACCTGTAAGTGACCCGTGCCCCATGCTGCAGAAGAAGGCGAAAACTCTCCATGGTCTCTGCCAATCTGACCTGGGGGAAAATTTCCTTCCTGGCCCCAAATATGGCCATCAGCTAGACCCTGAGCATGTGAGCAAGATCCACCAGCCAGACACCTGGGAAAGAATTCTCTGTAGTAATTCCGAGCCCTCCCCATCTAGTGTCCCATCTCCAGCCATTGGGATTTTTGCTACTGGCAGTTGCCAATGGACCACATGCCATCGTGGGCAGTCCCATCATACCTTCCCCTCCATAAACTTATCAAGTTCGGTCTTCAAGCCAGTTAGGTTTTTTGCCCCCACTGCTCCCCTTGGAAAGCTGTTCCAGAACTTCACTCCTCTGATGGTTAGAAACCTTTGCCTAATTTCAAGCCTAAACTTGTTGAGGGCCAGTTTTTATCCATTTGTTCTTGTGTCCACATTGGCACTTAACTTAAATAACTCCTCTCCTTCCCTGGTATTTATCCCTCTGATGTATTTATAAAGAGCAATCATATCTCCCCTCAGCCTTCTTTTTGTTAGGCTGAACAAGCCAAGCTCTTTGAGTCTCCTCTCATAAGGTAGGTTTTCCATTCCTCTGATCATCCTAGTAATCCTTTTCTGCACCTGTTCCATTCTGAATTCATTTTTTCTTAAAAAAATATGGAAGACCAGAATTGCACACAGTATTCCAGATGAGGTCTCACCAGTGCCTTGTAGAATGGTACTAACACTTCCCTCTCTCTACTGGAAATACTTCTCCTGTTAGATTTCACAATAGCAGCCATGTTAGTCTGTATTCACAAAAAGAAAAGGAGTACTTGTGGCACCTTAGAGACTAACAAATTTATTTGAGCATAAGCTTTCGTGAGCTACAGCTCACTTCATCGGATGCACTCGATGAAGTGAGCTGTAGCTCACGAAAGCTTATGCTCAAATAAATTTGTTAGTCTCTAAGGTGCCACAAGTACTCCTTTTCTTTTTACTTCTGATGTATCCTAGGACTTTACTAGCCTTTTTCATGGCCATGTCAAATTGACAGCTCATAGTCATTTTGGGATCAAGGAATACACCCAAGTCTTTCTCTTCCTCTGTCGCTTCCAAGTGATAAGTCCCCAGCTTGTAGAAAAATTCTTATTGTTAATCTCTAAATGTATGATCTTGCACTTTGCGCTATTAAATTTAATCCCATTTCTATTGCTCCAGTTTACAAGGCCATCCAGCTCTTGTATAATATTCCAGTCCTCCTCCATATTGGCAATACCTCCCAACATTGTGTCATCTGCAAATTTTATTAGCACACTTTCACTTTGTGTGCCAAGGTAAGTAATAAAAATGTTAAATAAGATTGGTCCCAGGACCAGTCACTGAGGAACTTCACTAGTAACCTCCCTCCAGCCTGACAGCTCACCTTTCAGCATGACCCTTTGTAGCCTAATTGCTGAGGGTCACAGAGGAAATCCGTTAGAGAGCCAAGAAATGAACTCAGGGTCCTCCTGAGTCTTAGTCCAGTGCCTTAGTCACAGACCATCTTTCCTCCTTAACAGAAATACTATTATTAGTCAAAAATGAACCAAGTAGTTGTATATGTAAGAAAATATGTATCAGCATCTTTTATTGTAACCTTCTTTCTTCCCAAATATTTCTCACTTTGTCTGTCACCCTGCATGGTACTTTGTCTAACCTGAGTCAAAATCCATGCCCCTAAATAATCCAAGTGAGGCATGTGAGTAGGTCCATTGAAGTCAATGAGGCTACTCAGATGATAAGGGCTACTGAGCTGAATAAACTCTGTCAGCTCAGCTCCTTCTCAGGCATATGGTGAAATAAGAAACACAGGTAATAAAGATATCATTATAATGATTAATAATGCCTTCCCCCCAAAATTGCATGTGAAAATCTGTAAAGTGGGAAGTCATCAAGTGATCTCCAAATCAGCTGCATTTAAGTGCCTTTATTTTCATTTTAAGGATCTTCGAAAGAATCTGAAAGAAGGCCCCCAAAGCACAGAGAGAATCAAATACCCATGAGAGAGAGAATCTGCAGCACATGGTCCCAAAAAAGCTGCTAAACTTCACCTCTCAGTATTCTCCAGTAATATGGTGAAGGGTAAACAATCTGACAGTGCTCAGAGACCAGGGAGAGCAGCAGCTCAAGCTCATGCACCGAGCTTACGGTGTCTCAATATTATATTTAGAATTGGCAAGGTCCACTAGAACCTGGTACATGAGAATAAGTCTGTATTTTCACAATGGAATAAAATCCTTTCCACATGGAGCAGGTGTGGATTCACCAAACTGGTTGCCCATCTCCAATACCAGTTAACAGAGTGCCAGCAACACTGAGGCACCTCCTTCCCCACCTCAATCTGCAATATGGCAATCCCACCACACCACATCGAACTAGCCAGCAAGTCCAACACTGCATGTCTGTGCCAGACCTGCCGAAGCATGGAAGCAATGGGAGTGTAATGTGGGTCATGACTGATCCATCTGGTGATCATGTCACTGCCTAGTTGCTTCATTTCTACTGTTGCCATCATCAGTGGATATGTAGCCACTTTCTCTATGAAGGAAGGAACAATTCTGTAGCAAGCTATAGAAACCATTAGAATATTCCAACCATTGATAAACTCATTCTATGTGACATCAGTGCCTGAGCAGGAATTGGCAGTGCCTCCTGGTTCAACACCATGGTACACAGAAAGCAAACAGCAGTGGCAGTTTGCTATTCAAACGCTGTCTTCAGTGTAAATTTGCCAATAACACACATCACTTTACTGCCCCACATTTCTCCAAAACATTAAGGTGCCAGCACTGGCATCTCAAGGGTTATTCATAGATTTATATATTTTTGTAGGCATCACAGCAGAGAAGAATTCTAAGGAAGGATGTGAAAGGGTAGGCTGAGTTAAGCTACAATTATTTTTTAAGATAAAAGAGCAGGTTCTGGGACTCCTATCACCAGAAAGGTTTCAGAGTAGCAGCCGTGTTAGTCTGTATTCGCAAAAAGAAAAGGAGTACTTGTGGCACCTTAGAGACTAACAAATTTATTTGAGCATAAGCTGAGCTGTAGCTCACGAAAGCTTATGCTCAAATAAATTTGTTAGTTTCTAAGGTGCTACAAGTACTCCTTTTCTTATCACTAGAAAGGAGATCCATGTATCTCTCATTCTGTCTTGAGTATTACTACTTGTTACTGTGTGTCTGAGTGGGCAAGGGAGAATGGGAGGCCAGTTTTCAACAGATGAGTGCATTTTTATCAAATTCTCTGCAGGCTTTAAGGTAAACTGAAGATTGTTAAATATCACGAAATGACCATGGAAGGCTGAATCCTGGTCTTCTTACAAAGATAAGCAAGAGCTAGTGTGGTCATTGCACGTCATGCTCTGAATCAGGATGGATGAGATTGTACCCTGGAACTAATCATGTTTTTAGATTATTATTTATTATTATTTGTAACATTGTAGTGCCTAGCAAACCCAGGTATGCACCAGGACTCCATTTTGCTAGGCGCTGTACAGAACAAAAATAGATCCATGACATTATTTGATATATGTCAAATGACAAAAATTCAAATTCCCCCTGTTTTGAAGTGTATACACCAGCTGGATATAAGCTTGATCCTGTCATACTTTTTATGAGCCTATCCAAAGCCCTATGGAGTTGATGGAAAGAATCCCATTGATGCAAGAAGCTTTAGATCAGGCCCCATTGTGAGACAACTGTAGAGACCTGTAACCTTATTGTAATTGGAGAAAAGGATTGGCTTGCCTTCCCCCCCCCCCAAATGATTTGATTGTATGCCCCACCCTTCCCTCCCTCTTCCAAACTGATGGCAGGCTCCAACTTTAATCATCTATATCTTCCTTCTTTTAACAGTGATGGGTAGGAAGCTTGGGTCACTTAGGTCAATGGTGTTACACTTGAGATGGATTTAGTTCATTGGTGACATTCTCTAGGTACCATACCAAGGTGTAGAAATCCCCGTGAGCTACTTCATATATTAGAGCGTGAGACTTTTCTTCTTTTTCTTCTAGTGACATAAGTCTTTATTTTCTAGACATTTATATCCCAATGGCATTCGGACACCAAGGCTAAAGTAAATTAGAAGCATCATTTATAACCATGTTGTAACATGCAGGATCCCTAAGCATGGCCCAAATGGGGAAGAAGAGAAAACAAAACATGTTGAAATAAAATCTAAAATATCTGGTACGAAGAGAGAGGTTGTGTGCTCTAGTGGAGGAGGACTGTCCTGGGACTCAAGGAAATTCATGTTCTATTCCTGCTCTGACACTGACCTGCTCTGTGACCTTAGGCAAGTCTCTGTGCCTCTCCTACACATGGTCTGTTTTGTCTGCTTAAAGTGAAGGCTGTTTGGGATGAGGCTATCTCTTACTACGTGTGTACAGTACCAAATGCAATGGGGCACCAGTCTTGGAGGGGGCCTTTATGCACAAGCATATTACACATAATATTAATAATAATAACCAAGCTTCTCAATGATTGCTAATCTTGTTTATTATTTATTATTTGTATTGTGATAGCACTTAGGTACTCTAAGCGCTAATCAATGTCTAATCTATCTGTTCAGGTTCTTATATCATCCACATCACAGGGTTATCCAAGCACCTTTTAGTAAGAGTAGATCTAGGATGACTTCTGGTCAGAGTCTCTACTTTCTTGATCACAGAGTTGTCCTCTACATATGAACATTTAATTGCTTTGGTGCATGGTTGGCTGTATTTGTTTTCAGATAGCTGATGATTCAGGACAGTGCTGTAAAATGTAAGTGGCATCTGTGTCTTGGGGGAAGAACACCTGCCACCTTACTCCAGAGTGTTCTTTTTGCTTCAATTAGTCAAAGTACTATAGTGCATCTGTGGTGTTTTGCCTGAGCAAGCATAACAGGATCAGGCCATATGCCACTAAGACAAAAGAAAAGCACTTTCTTTGATCTAGAATACTGCTCTTTTGGTGATAGAGGCTGAGGTGCAGAGCTGTATGCCTGATTAGAGACACTGGAGTGGCTTTACACTTTTCTGTGATGAAACAAGCACTGTCCAGGTACTCGTCAGACAAAGTGGGCCATCAGTCCATTCTGCTATGGCAAATTGTGCAGGGCACACTACACAACAATGGACAAAGGACATTTTTGACCTAGTCTACCACGGCAAATCTCGGCTCTTATGAGAACTGCCATGGGCTATTTAATGACCTCTTTTTTTTTTAAACATGTCACTTAATAGATTACAGGCCATTTTCAAAAATGGGTGCCTAAAGACAGGCTCCTAAATCCCCATTATGGCACCCAAGTGATCGGATTTTCCAGAAGTGCTTGAGCACCCAGTAACTTCCATTGACTTCAGTGGCAGTTGCTGGATGCTCAGCACTTTTGAAAAATCTCATCACATATTTAGGGACCTCCCTATGGATTTTGAAGTCTGTGCTGTAGGCACCCATTTTTAAAAATCTAGGCCTGTATGTACATAGCCACTTGCGTGGCGCTCAGCTATCTGCCTTGCAAAGATGAAGGGCTGAGGTGGCCTGGCTGGGATTTGATGCTGTGGTTCAATGGAGACGAGGGTCCAAATCCTCAAGTAGTGTAATCTGGAAATCAATGGAGTTACACCAATTACACCAGCTAAGGATCTGGCCTCAGGTGCTCATCCATACCTGATACCATTATGCATTATTATTATTTTTAAATAAACCTTCCCACTCCTAACACTTCAGGACTTTCAACCCTGGACATCAAACCCTGATTCTCGCAGTTATAAATGGTCCAGAACATATTTTGGGGGATTCTGCTGCTGACATTGGTTACATCCTGTGTGTTCATATATCAGAGTCCTTCCTACATGCGTACAGGTAATTTATTCATCCCAAGATGAATGTGTACATTTGTAGGGCAAAGGTAGTGAGGAGTGTTCACTGTCATCATAATGGTGTTCAGTGTCCAAGGAGCCCAGATACACCACTGGATACTTAAACCATATTCTTCTCATCCTAGGCTTGATTCTCCTCGTGCTTTCTGGCAGATTTATGCCATTAAAACTTCATTGAATTCAGCAGGGTTACTCCTGATTTACACTAGAGTAAATGGAACCAAAGTCTGGCCGTTTGTGTATTATTTGTCTGTTAATGGCTGTGAAATTTGGTTTGAGCATCCTTGTGAACTTTAATCTCAAAGATATACTCATCCCTCCTTCATGCTGCATTTTGTTTAGAAACTAATCCAATGTGCTGATATTCTTTTTACATGCTGAAAAATGACCTTGCTTATTTTGATATGCACAGAACAATGGCATTCACTGTCTGCACTCGTTCTCAGCCCAAGGGCCGTGAGTCATCAGGATTATGAAAGACACAGCATTTAGTCACTGGCTGTCAATCACATGTGTTGTGAAAGATGGAGCCTTTCAGGAACGTCTGTCCTGGTAATCGTTGTTGTTTGTTGGGGGCATCTCACTAGAACCCAACCCTCCAATCAGAATTGAGGTCCTGTTATGTTAAGCACTGTGCAAACACACGTTGACACAAGCCTGGCCCTGAAGAGCTTATGATCTGTTTGATAATATCGACTTCTTTTGCAGTTTTCATCCAAGGATCTTCACAGACATCAGCTAGTTAAGCCTCGCAGCAGTCCTGACAGTGAGGGAAGTGTTAGTGCACTGTATAGAGAAGAAGCATGACCGAAGGGGTACGGCACTAGCCTAGAACTTGGGAAATCTGTGTTCAAGACCTTGCTCCACTCCAGACTTCTTGTATGACCTTGGGCAAGCCCCTTAGCCTCTAAGTGCCTCAGTTCTGTATTTGTATGTAGCAAACTCCCAGCCCCCATAGCAAGGGGGCTGTGTCCCAAAAGAGGACACACATCTCTTAGGGCCCTGTGGGGCCACCACAAAGTCCTGCACTGTTGAGTTCCCGAACAGCAGGAGGGAAGGGATGGGGATGAGACCCTCCCACCCCGCCATCATGGCAACCCTCTCCAATGGGAGGAGGGGAGACAACAGCAGTCCCCAGCAGTCAGTCAGAGGGCAGAAGACAGCCAGGCAGACAGCAAGCACGCTCTGCTCTGGGCAGCGCCCCGGATGCCTGGGAACTCAGCTGGGAGGCAGTGGATAGCCTGGCTGTCCCAGCACGGGGCAGAGACCAGCTGGGAGTGGAGAGGAGAGAGGTCTCCCTGCAGCCGGCTCGCACAACACATCCAGGCCCAGCAACTGGACCGTCTGTGACCTCAGGCTGCAGAAAAGCCTTAGGAGGGGACAATCAGCTCCTCCTGCCCCCTGTCTGCTGGCAATGAGAGGAGACAGCCCGGTTCTCCTGACACCACCTGTACCCTGCTGGCCCTGGAACAAGAGGTGGGAGTTTGTATCCAGAGACCCGACCTGCTTACAACTGAACCCGCAGGTTCCAAGCTTTAAAAACTGTCAGCATCGTTCCAGAATGGGCGGGTGGCTAGTCTCTCTCCGGTGACCTCCAGGATGGACTTGCCTGTCTGCCCAGTCTCCTGACAGCTCAGTGAGAAAAGGAGCCTGTGTGAGAACACTGTATTACCGCTAGAAAGGTAGTTAGGTAGTTAGTTAATCTTGCACCATTAAGGCCCATTGCATCCGCAAAAGGGCTTTCCCCTGCCTGGAACATCAAGACCTGCACTGCCAATTCCCAGTGTAATGAAGTGTGTTTCTAACAGCATCTCCTTACGAGGCTGCAACATGTCTCCACATGTACCTCCTGGGTACCTGAGATGTGGGGAATGGACAGAGCTAGGAGGGGAGACACTTTTGTTTAGGAACACGGGGGGAGTGTGTGGTCACATGACCTAGTATGCTTGCAGGCATAGCCTTTAGTAATTAAAAAAGCATTATTAATATCTCTAATCATACTCCTACTTGGAGGATAAAGGGGTAATCAGTAGCACCTAGCATGGATTTATTAAGAACAAATCATGCCAAAACAGCTTGATTTCCTTCTTTGACAGGGTAATTGGTTTGGGGGATAGGAAGAATGTGGTGGACAAAATATATATGGACTTTAGGTTTGACACAGTTCCACATGACATTCTGATAAATAATCTGGAGAAATGCAGGCTCAGTAGAATATCATTAAGTGGATACTTAATTCATTAAACAACTGCTAACAAAGAATAGCTATTGATGGAATGGAATGAGTTTGGAAAGAGGTTTAAAGTGCGGCTCCCCAGGGATTTGTTATGGGTCTGGTGTTATTTAACATCTTTATTGATGACCTGCATGTAGGATTAAAGAGCATACTGATCAAATTCATAGATAACACAAAGCTGGGGGGGGTTGTCAACATTTTTGGGGGATAGAGCTAAAATTCAAAGGGATCTTGATAAATTGGAGAACTGGGCTATAGACAACAAAGACAAATGTAAGGTACTACACTGAGGGAAGAAAAAACAAATGGACAAATACAGAATGAGGGATAACTGGCTTGGCAGCAGCACTGGTGAGAAGGATTTGTGAGTAGTGGTGGATCACAGCCTCAACATGAGTCAACAATGCAATGCTGTTGCAAAAAAAGCAAATGCAATCTGGGGTTGTAGTGACAGTGACATAGCATGGAAGTCACAGGAGGTGATAGTACTGCTCTACATGGCGCTGATTAGACCTCAGCTGGAGTATGGTATCCAGTTTTGGTCATCAATGTATAGAAAGGAAAACTGGAAAGGATCCAGAGTCGAGCAACAAACGATGATCAAAGGAATGGAATATAAGCCATATGAGCAAAGGCTGAAGGAACTGGGTATGTTTAGTTTGGAAAAGAGGAGATAAGGGGGGACATGATAGGAGTCTTCAAAGACTTGAAAGACTGCCATAAAAAAGATGGAGAAAAGTTGCCACAGAGGGCAGGCCAAGAGATAATGAGTTCAAACTACAGCATAGCAGATTTAGATTAAATCTCAGGAGAAACTTCCTAACTGTAAGAACAGTAGGACAATGGAAGAGATGGCCTAGGGAAATAATGGAATCTCCTTTACTGGAGGTTTTCAAAAGGAGGCAGGATAGCCATCTGTCTTGGGTGGTTAGACCATTGGCTCTCAACCTTTCCAGATTACTGTACCCCTTTCAGGAGTCTCATTTGTCTTGTATATCCTCAAGTTTCACCTCACTTAAAAACTACTTGCTTACAAAATCAGACATAAAAATACAAAAGTATCACACCACACTATTACTGAAACATTGCTTACTTTCTCATTTTTTACCATATAATTATAAAATAAATAAATTGAAATATAAACGTTGTACTTACATTTCAGTGTCTAGTATACAGAGCAGTATAAACAAGTCATTGTCTGTATGAAATTTTCATTTGTACTGACTTCAGTAGTGCTTTTTATGTAGCCTGTTGTAAAACTAGCCAAATATCTAGATGAGTTGAGGTACCTTGTTGAAGACCTCTGTGTACCCCCAGGGGTACGTGTATCCTTGGTTGAGAACCACTGGTTTAGACACAACAAATCCTGCATCTTGGCAGGGGTTTTGACTAGATGACCCTTGTGGTTCCTTCTAACCCTGTGCTTCTATGATAATCATTTAATGTTTTTATTGATAGTATATTTCTCTTTAAAGCAATTCTTACATAAATAAAGGTTACAGTTATTATTTTCAGTTTGTGTGAGTTTGATTGTTTGTGGGTTCAAGTGTGGTAGCTACTGCCTTAGTGTGAGTAAGCCCTGATGTCACTTCAGGCACTGCCAAGGAGCTTTATTCTTTAGCAGAAACATTGGAACTGTCCAAAGACTGTGAGGTGCCCCATTCTTGTCCGAACATCACACAGATACAAAGCCAGTGCTGAAGGGAGTGGGGATTCACATGTGGAATGGAGTTAACAGCATTTCCCTATCTCCCAGGTGTGCTGTGAGGATAAATAAATTTAAAGATTTTGAGGCAGATGCTATGGCAATAGAGACCAGATTATATGGCCATGGAGGCACAAAGGGCTTGTCTTCATTGCAGAGTTAACTTGGGCTTTTACATAGGAGCTGAGTTATGCACACTCCCATCCACACGCAAAACCCCCTTCTCTATGGTACATCAACACCACACACCATTGGTGGCAGCGCGTATCAGTAGCTACATGCTGCAATGAAAAGCAGGCTTCATCCACACTGTAGTGTGTAGCTGCGTGGGGCAGCGAAAGGCTCTGGCCTGAGGGAGGCAGAGGAGAAAGGCTGAGGCAGCAGGACACTAGGCTGTTAACAATAGCAGTGTAAATAGTGGAGGCACTGCTTGGGGGTGAAGAGAGCCCTGTAGGGTACATACCCTGGGGGTTCAGGACTGTCTACTCGACTCGCCTATGCAGTGCCTCACTGTCCACATTGCTATATATACCTGGGCTAGGAGGGCTACCTGTGTATGTACCCTACATGCTGCTATAAGGTGTGTGCAGTGTAGACATACCCTGTGTGTGGTGGTGCTTTCTACCTGAGCTATCTGGCCCAGCATGCAGTATAGGCTAGAGCAGTGGGTCTCAACCCGGGGTACATGTACCCCTGGGGGTATGCAGAGGACTTCCAGGAGGTACATCGACTCATCTAGATATTTGCTTAGTTTTACAACAGGCTACATAAAAAGCACTAGCAAAGTCAGTACAAAGTAAAATTTCATACAGACAATGACTTGTTTATACTGCTCTGTATACTAGACACTGAAATGTAAATACAATATTTATATTCCAGTTTATTTATTTCATAATTGTATGGTAAAAAATGAGAAAGGAAGCAATTTTTCCAGTACTAGTGGGCTGTGACACTTGTGTATTTTTATGTCTGATTTGGTAACTAAGTAGTTTAAATGAGGTGAAACTTGAGGATGCACAAGACCAATCAGTCCCCTGAAAGGGGTACAGTCGTCTGGAAAGGTTGAGAGCCACTGGACTAGAGCTCAGGTATCACTTTCACTAAGGCTGGTAACCCACCTCCTTTGCAGTAAGGACACAGACGAAACCACTCGAGTGCTGATAGTCTTCCAGTGCTTTCCCACAATTCCCCCTATGTGCCTAGATGGACAGAAAATTCTCTCATAATTCACGGCAAAAGAATTCATAGAGTGGTGCAGCTCTAAACACCATGGAGCTTCTGAAGTTCTAGCGCCAAACACGAGTGAGTGCAGCAGTAGTGTGGACACAGTAAAGTGTTGCCATTTACATCCAGACTAGGCCAAGCCGGGCACTTACACCTAAGCTAGGTCATCCCAGGTGCCAGTCACCCAAGTTAACTCTGCAATGAAAACATACCCCTAGGTGAAGTGATGTACCCACTTCATTGTCAGTGCCAGGATTAGGACACACATGCCCAGACTCCTAGTCCCCTGCTCAAGCTGCTAGGCTCACGTTCCTTCTCTAGTGCCAAAATCAGGCAGATTTAAATGAAATGACTCAGTGCCTTTGAAGTCTACCCGGTTAACCTACTTTACAGTATGGCAAGGGCCATTGCCTAAATGACTCCTCCTGCTCCCAACTTTGTTCAAGTTTGCATTCATAGTCTTTGGAAGTAAACTATTTTAAAGCAAAAGCATGACTCAAGAAGTATAAGAAAGTCCCAGTCAAGTAGCTTTTCTCTCCATTAATTATATTGATTGCATTTTGATACAGCATAACATCACACATCTCACAGGACACACAGAAAAAAAGCACTTAGCCAATCTACTGTCGGGCAAAACAGGGGCTCGCTAGATGCAGCACAATGTTTAGCCCTTTCTCTAATGCTCTACCTCATGCTGGTCTCAGTCTACATGGGTCAAATTCAACCTTTGGTTACACCCATTAGGAGTCAGTGGGTTACACATAGGTGTAGTTAAGGGTGGATAAGACAGATTCAGATCTGAAACACCTAACCAGGTGAGGTTCATGTTTCATTAGGAAAGTTTTGCACAACTCTAGTGAAAATTCTGAGAGCTGCTGATGCAGAGAAAAGCTGAAGGGGGCCGGGGAGGGGGAAGGTCACATGTCCCTATCTCCCAGGGGTGCTGTGAGGATAAATAAATTAAAGATTGTGAGGCAGATGCTATGGCAATGGAGGAAACGGGCTGGAGTAAATCAGGAGTAACTTCCCTTGCATCAGTGGAGTTTCAACATAGTGGTGCAAGTGAGCTCAGAATCAGGCCCAAGATTCCAACCTAGACCCACCCTGAAGAAGTGTATTGCAGTGTTGCTAAACCAGCCCATGACATTCACTTTTCACACATTGTATGTTATGGTTAATTATCATTTGTTAAGCGCTAACAATGTGCTTGGCACTGGACACGATACAGACAGTCCTTGACCCAGAGAGATTATAACCTAGAAACCCAACACAGAAAGGCAAGTTGCACTGGGAGATCAAGAGGAAGAGATCATCAGGTGCCTCAAAGTAATCTCATCCCTGAAATCCCGTTATGTCCTTCAGCTGAATACATTAGCATGTCTAGACCTATAATTCTGTCTGCAATAGAACTGCCCTCTCAAAGCCTTACACTAATATTAACTATTGTTTTAGTAACATACAGTGGAATTTTAATAAGTATCATGCTCTCCCCTTGGGGTCAGGTATGTTATCTCAGTGATTCCTGCAGAGTGATGTGATAAGTGAATATAGAACTGTGAGCTATCAGTGTCTCCATTTTAATTTCCTAAGGGTTGGTGTTTCTTTCAGCTGAAAAAAACAGCTGCACTGCAACGACAAACTTTTGTGTCTCAGTGAATGTGTCATCCTCATTTTACTAAACTTTGCTCAGCAATAATCTGCAGCAACTGGAATGTTATTATTCAAGAATGCTTTGCACTGCAATTTTCCTTTTCAAGTGGAAATATGACAAATTAGTTACAGCTAATAATCATAGCACCTGGAAAGGCAGGCGCTATCCTGCCTGGCAAATAGGACCTGCTTCCAATGGACCAAATTCTTCTCTTAGTTCCTCCAGTTTACACTGGTTCAACTCCACTGGGGCTGTACTGCAAAGTCAATGGAATTACAACAGTGTAAAATCAGTGTGAGACTAGAGTCATTAGAGCCTAATGACCTCAATAGTTACTCCAGGCAACATTTTCAAAAATGACTAGTGACTTTGAAGGAATGGTCTGAAGTTGCAGTAGGGGAGGTCTAGATTGGATATTAGGAAATACTATTTCACTAGGAGGGTGGTGAAGCACTGGAATGGGTTACCTAGGTCGGTGGTGGAATCTCTGTCCTTAGAGGTTTTTAAGGCCTGGCTTGACAAAGCCTTGGCTGGGATGATTTAGTTGGTGTTGGTCCTGCTTTGAGCAGGGGGTTGGACTAAATGACCTCCTGAGGTCTCTTCCAATCCTAATATTCTATGATTCTATGCTCTGGATGCACCCATTTTTTGAGCCCCACTTTAAAACATCTTAAAAGTGGAGCCACTTACCCTCTGAAAATCAGGCTTCTTTAGAGTGTCTGAAATTGGGCATCCAAAAGTTGAGGCAACTCAGGATTATTAGCCACTTTTGAAAATAATGAGTTCTGCATTTACATCAGTATAGCAGAGAAAAGAATTTAGCCCAACATGTATGCATTTCACTGCTCAGAGCTCACTCAACTTTATGACATGCCAGTAAGCTAATGTAACCTAACGTTGACATATCCACGCTGTCTCACATAGCTAAAGAACTCCTTTTTTTAGAAGTAGGTAATTAATACAGTAGGCAGAAGAAGCTGGAAGCAGGCATGTTATGACAAAGGTTTCTCTAGAATCTAGCAGGGCAACTAGCTAAATTAAAGAACACTGTGTCTGGCAGTGTTGGAGCCCTAATTAAATGGATGTGCAGATACATAGTTTAGCCATTAATATTCAGCAAACTCTAAGGAATCCATGAAAGCAACATTCAAATATTAACACAGTTGAGCTTAATTGCTCTCCCTCTGTCTCTTAGTTGGTGAAGCTAAAGCCAATTTTGGTCTTAAGAAAAGAAAAAAAAAAGAGTAATTCTCATAGGGGACAATATAGAGCAGCTCTTAAGGGTTCTGTTGCAAAACAGTTAGATGCAGGTATTGTTATTTAGCCCTTTAAAGAGCAGCAAAAAATTCGGCAATAAATTTAGAGCCCAATCCTGCAAAACCTAATTCACATGAATAATCCAAGTAGGTCCAGTGAGTAGAACATTGTGTGAGTAGAACATTGCATGACTGGAGTCAGTATGAATGATTTATATTCACTCAAGCAGATCTAGGTACTTATCTGGCCCTCATCTCCACACTGTCTGATCACCTCACTGTCATAAATAGATTTTATCCCTCCAACCCCTCTGTGAGGTAGCAAAGTTCTGTTATCCCCATTGATAGACAAATGGGGAACTGAGGCACAGGGTAGATTAAGTGACCTGACCAAGGTCACACAGGAAGTTTTTGACTGAGCCAGGCATAGAACCCAGGTGTCTTGAGTCCCATTTGTAAGTTGATGGGTGGTTTAACCATCCAGGAATGGAAATCAAGCTCCAAGCCTCAGTCCTTTTGAGGTGCTTTCCCCAGGACTTGTTTAGTGGCACCAATCACCAAACCACAAACCAAATAATTTGAAATACACAAGGCAATAATTCTCCAGGGGCTTTCCCTGCTTTACCAAACCAGGAGAGAGGACACACCATTCCCATTAGTTGCCCTTTAACCCCAGCGTACCTTTGCTTTTAAACCCTGTCCCAAGCCACCATGATCTGCTAACGCTTTACAGGGTGCAGTGCCTTTACCTTTTATCCTAAGTCCAGTCCCCCATCAACTACACCATCCTTCCTACCCCACTCTGTGTGTTGGTGCAAATGTACACATACAAAAAATAAGTGCACTTTTGCTGTTATTTTAACATTGGCCATTGGAAGCTGAAGAGTCTTCTCAACAGAGGGTCACTCAAAGTATTTTAATATTCTCTAGAGAGCAACAAAGGAAAACAACTTTTCTGTGCTTTAGGGAGCACTTGATATACATGTTTCTCTATTTTACTTTTTATTGCTCATAATTAAATAGTCATAAGTCTGAATCAAATTCACCGTGACCCAACTGTAAGTGTTTCACTTCGCTGGCCTAAACCTCTTTACATTCCTCAACTCTGATCTGTTAATCCTCCATAAATCATCAGAGTTGTTCAGCGAACTCAAGCAAGTGTAAAGATTTATGAGTAAAGGATTTGTCATTTCCCACCAGCCTTAACCTGAATCAAGATGTGCGGGTGGGTGGTGGGACTGAGGAAGGAGGAAATGAGATGGGGACTGTTCTGTGAGAGGAATATTGGCTTTGCTGTTTGCTGATCAGGGACTTGTGATCATACATCAGAATGTTTCCGAGTCCCACAATAAAATCCAGGAGGGAAAGAACCTCAGAGAGCAGGAATTACATTTCAGTAAACCATGTGAAGGCCTTGTGCCAGATCTTTTACTCTGCGTGAGCGCACACATGGATTTCAGTGGCACTGTACCCAGAAAGGTGACGACCTACTGACATTTGGCTTTTCTCCGCCTGTCCCGGTTGTGCATAGTCCCAGGTCTAAGGAGAGCAGAAGAAGATGGGGAGGGAGGGGAGGATGGGTTGTTTCTTAAAGAGAATAAAGAAGTGGCAGCAAATTTCATCTTCTGCCCCTCAATTATTGTGTCTGTCTTGACCCTTCCAGTGCAGGTGGCCATCCTTGAGAGTGTTCCCTGTTTTGTAAACATACATGATGCAGTTTTGTCCATGCATGTTACAGACTGGTTTTCCCGCTTGTCTAGTTACCAAGTGCATTCACATTCACCATCACTGTATTTCCATGTGATTTTTGTTTTAATGCAATTCCAGAGCATGCCCCCTTATGGCAGGTGTGGCACTGCAGGCAGCTTGGCCTCAGTTCTTTTCTGGTTCTCCCAATAACTCATTCACAGCACAGAGTATTTAAAGTAATATTCCTCCTCTTGGAATCTAATGTACTAACTTCTTAACTCTCCTTTGGCCTGTCAGACCTGAAACCTTCAGACCCTGTCATGGAATAGGGGTTGATTTGCCCTGGATTCCACTGCCCTTTAAAGGGGACAGAACACATTGTTTCAGACATGGACAGTACTTCAGTGGTTACCAGCTGTTCCCATAAGGGCCATAAACCATTTGCATTGAATTTGACTCTGCTTCTGCCAGTATGGAACAGTTCTACTGTATGCTTGGGCCAGATTCTGATCTCATTTACATGGAGTAAATCTATTGAATTGATTGAAGTTACCCTGAATTTACATTGGTGTAAGAAAGATCAGAATGTAGCTCCTTAAGATAAATATCTGTTCATTTTCCTTTGCAGGTTTTGTTACTGGTTGTTCAAAAGTAGGATTTGAAGTGGTGGGGGGAGGAAAAGGTAGTACTACTGTACCCCCTGCAAGGCACATCTTTTTCTTTGTCTCTGACCTCATTTTTATTCTGTTTCAATATTTCACTCTTTTATTTGATGTCTTCTCTTTCCTTTCATTTTCCATTTTCTCTCTTGCTTGTTTTCTCTTTTAAACTCTTCTTCCTTTACTGCATTCCCCACCCAGACCCTTTTTGGACCATTTTCTCCCACAGAGAAGGTTGATCTCTAACCTGATGTGAGCATAAGAATGGCCACACTGGGTCAGACCAATGGTCCATCCAGCCCAGTATCCTGTCTACCGACAATGGCCAATGCCAGGTGCTTCAGTCAGAATGAACAGAATGTGTTTGGGCCTGTTCAGGTGTGCTATAAGTACAATCGACCAATGAGATTGCAGGATGCTGGGTCACCATTCTTACTGGTCTTGAGACTCCTCTTTACCAGTTTGTCTCTAGCCTCTACGGAGTGGACAGCCCACGTCATGGTGAGTGTTCAATAATTCCTTCCAGAAGTATCTGTAATGTAGCTTCCCTCCATCTTATTTTTGCTAGGAGTCGCACTTAGAGGGATATTGACGTTGATTGAGAGTAAGAGGCAAAAACTGCTGTTGTTATAGAGAAAGAATGTTACCCTATAAGCAGGGTGTTTCTGTCTCCCATTCCAGACCCTTCAACCACCTCTGAGGTAGATCTAAGCTTCCAGACTTTTCATAGACTGCCTGCAGGAAGCAAGGAGCATTGTAAAGTTCTTAGAGCCAGGTTGGCCACAATGATGCAAAACTCTGACTCACACAATTCACTCCTTCCGTCCAGACTTATCTGCCCTGCAGATCAATGCCCTCAACAGTTAGACAGCAGCTGGTAATATCTTCTTTGCTTCTAATAATAAACTCATGAAGCGCTACATGTGCTTACATGAAAGAGGCCTATTGGTAATGCCTAGCCTTTTCTGGAAGTCATTGCTAAAATTGTTCCCAGTCCCTCAGTCCCATCTTATAATGTGTCTTTAAATGGTTTATTCTTCATCTCAAATGGTCTGAGTTATTAACTAAAACCTCTCTGCTATTATTCACCTTTCCCAAATTGCTGCAGGTCAGACAGATTTAACTAGGCTCAGGTTCTCAGATGAGGGCTAGATTCATAATGAAAAGTCACTGATCATTTTCGTATTTTGCTCTTAATTTGCTCCCAGTCCTATGCTGGAATGGCATCAAATTCCTGAGGTTGAGTTTCTGTGAGGTGCACCACGTAAGTTTTAAGAAGACCTGTGATGCTAATCCTAAATACACTGCCACCCAGAAGCTTATTCATAACATTTAGGCAGCATCAGACTCTTGTTTCACTTTTCAAGTGACTTCCTCCAGACTGTACAAATAGCCAGCTGAGAATGTGGATTCACTGGTGGCTAATACTCTGACAAGTGTCTTTCATTGGGGACAGGTTTCAGAGTAGCAGTCGTGTTAGTCTGTATTTGCAAAAAGAAAAGCAGTACTTGTGGCACCTTAGAGACTAACAAATTTATTAGAGCATAAGCTTTGAAGTGAGCTCTAGCTCACGAAAGCTTATGCTCTAATAAATTTGTTAGTCTCTAAGGTGCCACAAGTACTGCTTTTCTCATTGGGGACAGTCTTTCTTCAGTATTGTAGTGTGCATATTCTGGATACAGCTATTCACTTCAACTAAGCTGGGTCAAACAGACTCTTTCTATCTTTGGAGTTGTTTTTTCATTTTAACTACGTTTTTCACCTCCCAGCTTGTACATATATTACTATAAGGCTCTGGTAGACACACCTGGGTAAACTGAAAGGCAGTTTTAAACAACCTGGATTAGTGCTTCCAAATTCTGCAGTTTCATTAGTTGCTTGTGCCTGTTCAAGTATGACGTAAGCAAAAATCCTTCAAATTAGAGATTAACGGATCTTGTCTGCTCTGAGAAATGCCATTCCAGGTAAGAAACATTGTTCATTTCCCTTTCTGCTTGGTTTATGACTTTCTGCCAAGTTCGGAAATTACGGCTGGTCAAAATTTTCTGACAGAACATTTTTTCATCCAAAAATGCCAATTTGTCAAAAGCAAAAAGTTTCATGGACAGGTGTGAACTTCAGCAAAATTTCATTTGGGGAGAAAAATTGAAAAATGTATTTCAATAAGCATTTTCACCATTTGAAAAGGAACATTGCAAGTTTCTGTTTAGAAACTTTTTGTTTCAATTTTTTAAATTTTATAATAGAAAATAGTTAATTGGAATGAAACATCAGTTTTATTGAAATGAAACGTTTCTATCAACCCCCCAAATTTTTTTTTCAGAATCATGGGAAATTTCAACATTTTTTGGTTTGTTCCATTTTACAATGGAATTTTTTTTCATAATTACAGATTTTCTTGTGAAACAGAAAATCGGGTTCCCCCACAGCTTTATTTGGAACAATATTTGCTCTCAGGTATACTAGTATAAATCTGAGTGACTCTGGTGAAATCAGTAGAGTTACTGTGGATTTATACTGTGTGACAAAGTTCCTCCTCTGCCTTGGTGGGTTCTGCACTTATTGGCGGATTTGCTCGCCTCAGAGATTCATGGCAGCCCTCAGTTTGGCCACTTTTGCTAGTGGCTTAAACTTGCCGTTCACTCAGCTAACCGCATCACTGGCCAGCCTGGGAAAAAGCAAGGAGAACAATCCCCACAGTCTCTGTTGATCCATCATGTGGGTTGGGGAACAGCCCAGAGACCTTCCCCTCTGGTGGAACCCACAGTCCACGTCGACTACTGCTGTGTCTGATCAGGAGTTGGGAGGTTTGGGGGGAACCCGGGCCCTCCCTCTATTCTGGGTTCCAGCCCAGGGCCCTGTGGAATGCAGCTGTCTAGAGTGCCTCCTGGAACAGCTGTGCGACAGCTACAACTCCCTGGGCTACTTCCCCATGGCCTCCTCCCAACATCTTCTTTATCCTCACCACAGGATCTTCCTCCTGCTGTCTGATAATGCGTGTACTCCTCAGTCCTCCAGCGGTATGCCTTCTGACTTTCAGTTCCTAGTGCCTCTTGCTTCCAGCTCCTCACACGTGCACCACAAACTGAAGTGAGGTCCTTTTTAAACTCAGGTGCCCTGATTAGCCAGCCTGCCCTAATTGATTCTAGCAGCTTCTTAATTGGCTCCAGGTGTCCTAATTAGCCTGCCTGCCTGAATTTGTTCCAGCAAGTTCCTTCTTGTTCTGGAACTGCCCCTGTTACTTTACCCAGGGAAAATGGACCTGCTTAATCTGGGACTAATATATCTGCCTTCTAACACTCTCATGTAGCCATCTAGCCTGACCCTGTCACAAATGGTATAACTGAGAGAAGAATTTGGCAGTCTGTGTGTAAAGAACAGCTAGCAAAAAATCGAACTATGATTATTTCATTTCCTTCTACATCAGTCACTTGACATATGGAACATCTCTGGGAACTAAATATAGGTGAGACATCTGCTTAGGCAAAAATCTTTCATGTAGGAAGACAAGGGAAACCAGTACCTTGTACTTCAGTGGCAGGTCCTGACTGAGAGAAAGTCAGTCTTGGCTGGAAAGAAAAAGATTAGTAAGAAATCTACCTCAAACCAAAGTTGTGGGTTGTTGAGTTAAGTCTTAGCCACTAGAAAGTATATTTTTACTTTTATTTGTTTGTAACCGTTTCTAACTTTATTCTTTCAAACAAAACAAACTTGTTTTAATTTTATAATAAACCAGCTCAATGCTGTGTTCTCAAGGAAGGGTATATTTACCCCAGTTAAATTAATACACTGTGATGTGCTTTTGTCTTTTTAAAAGAGCAAACAAACCATTTTATTTCTCTGAGTGGAGAGGGTTGGACACATCAGGGCAGACAGTTTTGAGGAAATCTGGGACTTGGAGTGTGTTGAGGTTGCTCTGCAAATAGTAACCCAGGCTGGTAGAAATCAAGGTGGGGCTGTTGTATTGTAGACAGGCTGCAGGGGTCAGAGCACTGAACCAAGGATACTCCATGCTTTTCTGCTGGCTATCGATGTCCAGGTTGTAAGTCACAATAGCAGATCATTTGCAGATCATCTGTAGAGATAGAGGTGGTTAGGGACTATTTAGAAAAGCTGGACGTGCACAAGTCCATGGGGCCGGACGAATTGCATCCGAGAGTGCTGAAGGAATTGGCGGCTGTGATTGCAGAGCCCTTGGCCATTATCTTTGAAAACTCGTGGCGAACGGGGGAAGTCCCGGATGACTGGAAAAAGGCTAATGTAGTGCCCATCTTTAAAAAAGGGAAGAAGGAGGATCCTGGGAACTACAGGCCAGTCAGCCTCACCTCAGTCCCTGGAAAAATCATGGAGCAGGTCCTCAAAGAATCAATCCTGAAGCACTTAGAGGAGAGGAAAGTGATCAGGAACAGTCAGCATGGATTCACCAAGGGAAGGTCATGCCTGACTAATCTAATCGCCTTTTATGATGAGATTACTGGTTCTGTGGATGAAGGGAAAGCAGTGGATGTATTGTTTCTTGACTTTAGCAAAGCTTTTGACACGGTCTCCCACAGCATTCTTGTCAGCAAGTTAAGGAAGTATGGGCTGGATGAATGCACTATAAGGTGGGTAGAAAGCTGGCTAGATTGTCGGGCTCAACGGGTAGTGATCAATGGCTCCATGTCTAGTTGGCAGCCGGTGTTAAGTGGAGTGCCCCAGGGGTCGGTCCTGGGGCCCGTTTTGTTCAATATCTTCATAAATGATCTGGAGGATGGTGTGGATTGCACTCTCAGCAAATTTGCGGATGATACTAAACTGGGAGGAGTGGTAGATACGCTGGAGGGGAGGGATAGGATACAGAAGGACCTAGACAAATTGGAGGATTGGGCCAAAAGAAATCTAATGAGGTTCAATAAGGATAAGTGCAGGGTCCTGCACTTAGGATGGAAGAATCCAATGCACCGCTACAGACTAGGGACCGAATGGCTCGGCAGCAGTTCTGCGGAAAAGGACCTAGGGGTGACAGTGGACGAGAAGCTGGATATGAGTCAGCAGTGTGCCCTTGTTGCCAAGAAGGCCAATGGCATTTTGGGATGTATAAGTAGGGGCATAGCGAGCAGATCGAGGGACGTGATCGTTCCCCTCTATTCGACACTGGTGAGGCCTTATCTGGAGTACTGGGTCCAGTTTTGGGCCCCACACTACAGGAAGGATGTGGATAAATTGGAAAGAGTACAACGAAGGGCAACGAAAATGATTAGGGGTCTAGAGCACATGACTTATGAGGAGAGGCTGAGGGAGCTGGGATTGTTTAGTCTGCAGAAGAGAAGAATGAGGGGGGATTTGATAGCTGCTTTCAACTACCTGAAAGGGGGTTTCAAAGAGGATGGCTCTAGACTGTTCTCAATGGTAGCAGATGACAGAACGAGGAGTAATGGTCTCAAGTTGCAATGGGGGAGGTTTAGATTGGATATTAGGAAAAACTTTTTCACTAAGAGGGTGGTGAAACACTGGAATGCGTTACCTAGGGAGGTGGTAGAATCTCCTTCCTTAGAGGTTTTTAAGGTCAGGCTTGACAAAGCCCTGGCTGGGATGATTTAACTGGGACTTGGTCCTGCTTTGAGCAGGGGGTTGGACTAGATGACCTTCTGGGGTCCCTTCCAACCCTGATATTCTATGATTCTATGATTCTATGATTTAAGACACCCAGGGTTACAGGATAGGCGCCTTAGTGGTCTGGATTGCACCCCCATGATGAGGTTACTTTTAAATGTATTTTATAAAGGCCATGGAGAATTGATTTAAATAGTTAGGGCTCCTTTTAAGAAGAGAGGAGAACTGCTCTCACTGATGTTGATTTTATGGCTTCCTGAGACTCATTTGTGCCTTTTAATCTTAGTTGTTGTCTGAGTGTGACCCAGGGCCCTCTTGGTGGCAACTGGCAGAGGGCACAGGGGATGCCAAGGGTTTTACAGGGATCTTCTGGGTCAGAGATATGCATAATAATTTGCCAAAAGGTGTCATGTGAGATCTCTACCAAGAGCCAGTGGCCCATTTGTCATCATAAACATTGTGAAATGTATGCACAGATAATATTTGAGTTATGTATCTATACTGAAAATTATCTTCTTAAAGTCTTGGAGTTAAGGCATGTCACCAGGAGGAGATATACCTGGGAATTGTTCCTTTCAGGGAGTAGGTAACATAATGCTTATCTCTCCTTCTGGTTATATTTATATTGTCTCTCTCTCAATGGAGGCCTATTGGCATACTACGCCAGGTGCTAGTCAAAAGGTTGCAAAATGTCCAAGAGAAAATATACAGGAAAAAGAACACAGCAGAGGATGTCCTGTTTATGAATAAAGACAAAGGACGGGACCTGTATATCTTGGGAGGCAAAGGAACAAACTGAATCCTTCACCTGGGAGGAAAGCTGACAATTACTTGTCTCATGAAAAAATAATCCCAGCCAAGCCTGGCTGCAAAGCACCACAAGGACTTTGCATGAGCCAAACTCTCTACAAGACGTAAAAGTATTTAAGGCTAGGCTCTAGAATGCATGGTGTGACTTTATTTTATACATAATCATTTGTTTCCACTTCTTGCTCTCACTTGAATCTCTATCCATTGTTAAATAAACTTACATTTGATTTCACTATAAACATGTCTAAGTGCTGTGTGTTAAGCGGAACATTGATCTGAGGTGGAATTGGGAAGCTGGGGTGCACTGTTTCTATGGAAGCAACAAATCTGTGAGTGATATGACTATCCAGTGGATCAGGAGCTGGACACTCCAAGGAGAAACTTGGAGGGCTCAAGAGTAGCAGTGTGCCTATCACTAACCTGCAGATGCACAACAGAGGCTGCAAACTGTTGCTGGTGTTGCCCGTGGCTGCTGAAGATGGGGAGATGACCCTAGCAGTCACAGACAAGACTTCCTTAAGTTAGGTGCAGGTGAGGAAGCAACCCTTGCAACCCTGGGTACCCCTGGGAAGTGTCACAATGGGTTCTTATTTTGTTGTGGTTTTGAGTTGCTCCATTTGATGTATTTTTGCCTACCTCTCTTGTAAGAAGACAGAGAGTCCCTAGAACAATAACTTTTTAGGTAGCACTGATCTAGAAATATTTTAAGCATCCTGCAATAAAGTATAAATTTAAATCAAACCAGAATAAAGCAAACCACAGTTAAAATCTGATTTTTATAGTGTTCTGCTGAGGATTAGGTGAAATATTGTTGAACCGGGTGGGTGTAACGGCCACCCTTGATTCAGGATAAATGTAAAAAAGTAATTAAATTCCTTTATGGACTAGAGAAGTGAAGCCCTAGCAGCCGCCATCAAAATCAGGTCACATGCAATGCTGGAGTAAGAGTTGGTCTGAGGAGTTGTTCTTGGAGTCTGAATGCAAATGCAGGAGTCTGTGTGTTGTTTGATGGAGCCAAGTGTGTGTGAGTGAAATACCACAGAAGCACAACAAGAAGGCAGCAAGGAAGTCCCAGAGGCAGCCAGAGAAGCACCTGTGGCATGACCCTGAGAAAAAACAGAAAGTGCCAGATTTGGGGTGCTATGCTGGCTGGAGAGAGGCTTGAGACTTTTAGCAAAGAAACTTCCTCCTGTTTGATTCCTACTGCATTCAGGGAAACAGGACTTGATGTGCATTCTCTGTAAATAAACACCAAACACCTTCATCTAACGGAAACAACTCACAAGATCCCAAATACTGGCTAACCACTTGGATGAAAAGGGATAATTATAATATGATATTGTAAAGCCATTTGAAATATAGTGGATTTTAAACATGCTGTGTGAAAGGCCGGGGCTGATAAGAACAGAAACAGATGCCTGGATTTTGGCCAAGCTGCAACTTTATTCATTCCACAAACCGAATAATGTCTCAAGGTAGCCTGTCTAGGCTGCAGAGACAGATGGAAGGCAGCAGCAGCCTCAGCTTTCACCCAAGTTCCCCCTTTTCAGTATTCAGATCCAGAGCATCTTACACAATCCAATGCCTTATCAGAGCCTACATTACTCCTGTCTCCAAGGCTAATGCTGCGTCTTTAGCTCAAAAGAGAGAGCATTCCGGTGACAGTCTTCAAAGACAAAGAAATGGCAGCACTCTTGCAGCTTCTGCAAAGCCCTCCAGAAACCTCATCTTCTGGGAACAGATAGTGTAAGATAACAGAGACTCAGACAAGTGTGACGGGGCAATAAACTGCCCCAAAATAAGCATGATTGGCTCCCCAAAACCGCGAAAAAAGAATGAAATAAGCAAGGGTGGGGTTTGTGTCAAAATGTCATGACACTGGGTGGGTTTTGAGGCAAAAAACACCCTGGGGCACTGTTCAAGAAAAAAAAAAGCAGACCTCAGATAAAAGTGGAAAATCCCGTGGGCCGTGACTGCCTGAAAATAGCCACCCAAAGTCACCTATAATAAGCTGACTTGGCACCTTGCCAGCACCCCCTTAATAATCACGATGTTGAAGTTGTATTATGCTGAATCATAGAATCATAGAATCATAGAATATCAGGGGTGGAAGGGACCCCAGAAGGTCATCTAGTCCAACCCCCTGCTCAAAGCAGGACCAAGTCCCAGTTAAATCATCCCAGCCAGGGCTTTGTCAAGCCTGACCTTAAAAACCTCTAAGGAAGGAGATTCTACCACCTCCCTAGGTAACGCATTCCAGTGTTTCACCACCCTCTTAGTGAAAAAGTTTTTTCCTAATATCCAATCTAAACCTCCCCCATTGCAACTTGAGACCATTACTCCTCGTTCTGTCATCTGCTACCATTGAGAACAGTCTAGAGCCATCCTCTTTGAAACCCCCTTTCAGGTAGTTGAAAGCAGCTATCAAATCCCCCCTCATTCTTCTCTTCTGCAGACTAAACAATCCCAGCTCCCTCAGCCTCTCCTCATAAGTCATGTGCTCTAGACCCCTAATCATTTTCGTTGCCCTTCGTTGTACTCTTTCCAATTTATCCACATCCTTCCTGTAGTGTGGGGCCCAAAACTGGACCCAGTACTCCAGATGAGGCCTCACCAGTGTCGAATAGAGGGGAACGATCACGTCCCTCGATCTGCTCGCTATGCCCCTACTTATACATCCCAAAATGCCATTGGCCTTCTTGGCAACAAGGGCACACTGCTGACTCATATCCAGCTTCTCGTCCACTGTCACCCCTAGGTCCTTTTCCGCAGAACTGCTGCCGAGCCATTCGGTCCCTAGTCTGTAGCGGTGCATTGGATTCTTCCATCCTAAGTGCAGGACCCTGCACTTATCCTTATTGAACCTCATTAGATTTCTTTTGGCCCAATCCTCCAATTTGTCTAGGTCCTTCTGTATCCTATCCCTCCCCTCCAGCGTATCTACCACTCCTCCCAGTTTAGTATCATCCGCAAATTTGCTGAGAGTGCAATCCACACCATCCTCCAGATCATTTATGAAGATATTGAACAAAACGGGCCCCAGGACCGACCCCTGGGGCACTCCACTTGACACCGGCTGCCAACTAGACATGGAGCCATTGATCACTACCCGTTGAGCCCGACAATCTAGCCAGCTTTCTACCCACCTTATAGTGCATTCATCCAGCCCATACTTCCTTAACTTGCTGACAAGAATGCTATGGGAGACCGTGTCAAAAGCTTTGCTAAAGTCAAGAAACAATACATCCACTGCTTTCCCTTCATCCACAGAACCAGTAATCTCATCATAAAAGGCGATTAGATTAGTCAGGCATGACCTTCCCTTGGTGAATCCATGCTGACTGTTCCTGATCACTTTCCTCTCCTCTAAGTGCTTCAGGATTGATTCTTTGAGGACCTGCTCCATGATTTTTCCAGGGACTGAGGTGAGGCTGACCGGCCTGTAGTTCCCAGGATCCTCCTTCTTCCCTTTTTTAAAGATGGGCACTACATTAGCCTTTTTCCAGTCATCCGGGACTTCCTCCGTTCGCCACGAGTTTTCAAAGATAATGGCCAAGGGCTCTGCAATCACAGCCGCCAATTCCTTCAGCACTCTCAGATGCAATTCGTCCGGCCCCATGGACTTGTGCACGTCCAGCTTTTCTAAATAGTCCCTAACCACCTCTATCTCTACAGAGGGCTGGCCATCTCTTCCCCATTTTGTGTTGCCCAGCACAGCAGTCTGGGAGCTGACCTTGTTAGTGAAAACAGAGGCAAAAAAAGCATTGAGTACATTAGCTTTTTCCACATCCTCTGTCACTAGCTTGCCTCCCTCATTCAGTAAGGGGCCCACACTTTCCTTGGCTTTCTTCTTGTTGCCAACATACCTGAAGAAACCCTTCTTGTTACTCTTGACATCTCTTGCTAGCTGCAGCTCCAGGTGCGATTTGGCCCTCCTGATATCTTTCCTACATGCCCGAGCAATATTTTTATACTCTTCCCTGGTCATATGTCCAACCTTCCACTTCTTGTAAGCTTCTTTTTTATGTTTAAGATCCGCTAGGATTTCACCATTAAGCCAAGCTGGTCGCCTGCCATATTTACTATTCTTTCGACTCATCGGGATGGTTTGTCCCTGTAACCTCAACAGGGATTCCTTGAAATACAGCCAGCTCTCCTGGACTCCCTTCCCTTTCATGTTAGTCCCCCAGGGGATCCTGGCCATCTGTTCCCTGAGGGAGTCAAAGTCTGCTTTCCTGAAGTCCAGGGTCCGTATCCTGCTGCTTACCTTTCTTCCCTGCGTCAGGATCCTGAACTCAACCAACTCATGGTCACTGCCTCCCAGATTCCCATCCACTTTTGCTTCCCCCACTAATTCTACCCGGTTTGTGAGCAGCAGGTCAAGAAAAGCGCTCCCCCTAGTTGGCTCCCCTAGCACTTGCACCAGGAAATTGTCCCCTACGCTTTCCAAAAACTTCCTGGATTGTCTATGCACCGCTGTATTGCTCTCCCAGCAGATATCAGGAAAATTAAAGTCACCCATGAGAATCAGGGCATGCGATCTAGTAGCTTCCGTGAGTTGCCGGAAGAAAGCCTCATCCACCTCATCCCCCTGGTCCGGTGGTCTATAGCAGACTCCCACCATGACATCACTCTTGTTGCACACACTTCTAAACTTAATCCAGAGACACTCAGGTTTTTCCACAGTTTCATACCGGAGCTCTGAGCAGTCATACTGCTCCCTTACATACAGTGCTACTCCCCCACCTTTTCTGCCCTGCCTGTCCTTCCTGAACAGTTTATAACCATCCATGACTGTACTCCAGTCATGTGAGTTATCCCACCAAGTCTCTGTTATTCCAATCACGTCATAATTCCTTGACATCACCAGGACCTCCAGTTCTCCCTGCTTGTTTCCAAGGCTTTGTGCATTTGTATATAAGCACTTGAGATAACCTGTTGATCGCCCCTCATTCCCAGTATGAGGCAGGAGCCCTCCCCTCTCAGACATTCCTGCCTGTGCTTCCTCCCGGTATCCCGCTTTCCCACTTACCTCAGGGCTTTGGTCTCCTTCCCCCGGTGAACCTAGTTTAAAGCCCTCCTCACTAGGTTAGCCAGCCTGCTGGCAAAGATGTTCTTCCCTCTCTTCGTAAGATGGAGCCCGTCTCTGCCCAGCACTCCTCCTTCATGGAACACCATCCCATGGTCAAAGAATCCAAAGCCTTCTCTCCGACACCACCTGCGTAGCCATTCGTTGACCTCCACGATTCGACGGTCCCTACCCAGGCCTTTTCCTTCCACGGGGAGGATGGACGAGAACACCACTTGCGCCTCCAACTCCTTTATCCTTCTTCCCAGAGCCACGTAGTCCGCAGTGATCCGCTCAAGGTCATTCTTGGCAGTGTCATTGGTGCCCACGTGGAGAAGCAGGAAGGGGTAGCGATCCGAGGGCTTGATGAGTCTCGGCAGTCTCTCCGTCACATCACGAATCTTAGCCCCTGGCAAGCAGCAGACTTCTCGGTTTTCCCGGTCAGGGCGGCAGATAGATGACTCAGTCCCCCGGAGGAGAGAGTCCCCGACCACCACCACCCGCCTTCTCCTCTTGGGAGTGGTGGTCGTGGAACCCCCAACCTCAGGACATCGCATCTCATGCCTCCCAACCAGCGGGGTCTCCTTCTGCTTTCTCCCCCCAGACATATCATCTGGTCCACTCTCTGCATTGGTACCTGTGGAGAGAACATGAAAGCGGTTAGTTACCTGTGTCTGTGTTACTGGAACCCGGACATTCTGCTTACCTCTTCTGGAGGTCACATGTTGCCAAGCTTCTTCACTGGCCTCTTGGCTCCTCTGTGCAACCTGCTCTATATCTTTAGAGCTTTGTGCCCCTAGAAGGCTATCCTGAGTTTGGTCCAGAAAATCCTCAGTCTCTCGTATACAACGCAGGGTCGTTACCTGTTGCTCCAGACCTTCAATCTTCTCTTCCAATATGGAGACCAGCTTGCACTTTGTACAGACAAAGTCGCTTCTGTCCTGTGGAAGAAAGACAAACATGGCACATCCAGTGCAGGTCACAATAGCTGAACCCCCCCCTTCCATATCACCTACCTACTATGAGCTTCCTCAGAGACGTTGGCAAGATGTAAGCCTCACTGGGCTCACTCCAGGCGAACTCCCAGGCAAACTCCTGCTGTGAGCTGCTCTGCTGTCCCCGCTGCTCCGATGCTCCGCTGCCGCTCAGCTGGTTCGCGAGGCTCTGGCTATTTTCAAACAGCCAGGCTTCCCTGACGCAAACACACAGACACCCTAATGCCCGCCCCCTGCAGGCTAGCAGCCAATCAGACACTCACTCAGGCTCTCTCCCTGCCCTCCCAGCAAACACACGCTCGGATACTTCCTCAGCAAGCAAACACACACACTCGGATACTTACCAGTCCCAGGCAAACTCCTGCTGTGAGCTGCTCTGCTGTCCCCGCTGCTCCGCTGGTTCGCTGCCGCTCAGCTGGTTCGCGAGGCTCTGGCTATTTTCAAACAGCCAGGCTTCCCTGACGCACTTAGATCCAAGAGTTTTAAAAGAGCTGGCGGAGGAGCTCTTTGGACCATTAATGTTGATTTTTTCCATAAGCTTTTGTGCACTGGGGAAATTCCAGAAGACTGGAAGAATGCTAATGTTGTGCCAATTTTTAAATAGGGTAAACAGGATGACCTGCATAATTATAGGCCTGTCAACGTGACATCGATCCCGGGCAAGATAATGGAGCAGCTGCTGCGGAACTCGATTAATGAAGAATTAAAGGAGGGTAATTTAATTAATGCAAATCTGCATGGGTTTGTGGAAAATAGATCTTGTCAGACTAACTAGATATATTTTTGATGAGATTACAAGTTTTGTGGTAAATGCAATAGTGCTGATGTAATATACTTAGACTTCTGTAAGGCACTTGACTTGGTACCACACAACATTTTTATTAAAAAACTAAAACAATATAAAATTAACACGTCACACATTAAATAGATTCAAAATTGGCTAACTGATAGGTCTCAAAAAGTAACTAAACAGGGATTCATCATCAAGCAACTGTGTTTTCAGTTGGGTCCTGCAAGGGATCGGTTTTGGCCATATGCTATTTAACATTTTTATCAATGACCTGGAAGGAAACATAAAATCATCACTGATAAAGTTCGCAGATGACACAAAAATAGGGTAAATGATGAAGAGGGCAGGTCACTGATTCAGAGCCATCTGGATCACTTGGTACATTTTAATATAGTTAAATGTCAATGTGTACATCTAGGAACAAAGAATCAAGGCTCTACTTACAGGATGGGGGGACTCTATCCTGGCTAGCAGTGACTCTGAAAAAGATTTGGGGGTCACGGTGGATAATCAGCTGAACGTGAGCTCCCACTGTGACACTGTGGCCAAAAAAGCTAATGAGAAGAGCCGTGAGAATGATTCAAGGATTAGAAATGCCTTATAGTGGTAGACTGAAAGAGCTCAATCCTTGATTACAGTCTGTAAGTACCTACACGGGGAACAAATATTTGATATTGGGCTCTTCAATCTAGCAGAGAAAGGTAGAACCTGAGCCAATGGACAGAAGTTGAAGCTAGACAAATTCAGACTGGAAATAAGGCCTAAATTTTTAACAGTGAGAGTAATTAAACATTGGAACAATTTAGCAAGGGTCTGGGTAGATTCTCCATCACTGACAATTTTTAAATCAAGATTGGATGTTTTTCCAAAGGATATGCTTTCGGCATTACTTTGGGCAAGTTCTGTGGCCTGTCCTGTATAGGAGGTCAGACTAAATGATCACAATGGTCCCTCCTGGCTTTGGAATCTATGGACATGTCATACCATTTGGGAATTGTGGAAGAACAATAATGGGGGCAAATATATGAACCATAGCTGTTAGATGAAGCAGAACGTTGATCAATGCCTGGAAGGCTTTAGATAATGAAGGCAAAAGTAATTCTGTTTTTGTTAGTCCTGGCACATTTTTGTCCATTACCTTTGAAGGAAAAATTGAGACAGTTTAAACAGAGGCCAGCATGAATGATAGAAAAAAATGCCTGCCGTGTTAGTGGAACAACACAATGTATTGCCTTGCTGACAGTCCTGTGCGTATTTTTTGAGCAAACCATATGCCTTGCAAAGGAAATATGGTAATCGAGTTATATTGTAAAGTGACGGGCCTAATGGCACAATATTCTGATTATTTGAGAAAATGTCTTATGAAGATTAGAACATAGGATATTAACTATTACATAGAGTCATGTTTTATGGCCCACTCTGTGTTATTTAACATTACTCATTTTGTGTCAAGAGCTATTAAACTTTATTTTAAAGGGTGCCTGTAGGCCTGTTCTGGCTTTGGCAGAATAAGTGCATTGCTGCAGTTTACAGTCTACATGTCTCTTTGACTAATGTAACACTTACCAGTTTGAACTGTAATTCAGTTTTATAATGTCGTTTATTATTATGAGACATTGTCCCTTCTGGATTTCCCATAATCTAAAACTACATTTTCTCAAAAAAATTGTGTCCCTTATGCTTTATAATTTAGGATAGTGCATTACCTTAGTTCGTGAGCTAGACACATTGTGTTGCATTTTTGTTCCCTCCTATTAAGAAGCTACAGTTTTCTTTGATGTTGGAAGAGATTAGTCTTGAATCATAGTAATGTCAGCACAACACAGTTTGGTTAGTAATGCATCTATTTCTGTTTGTGTCAGACATATGGACAGTGGCATATTTTTATGGGTGACTAAGCCACATGCAACCTTTTAAAAAGTGTGAGAAGAATCCCTTTAAACTGTAAGCAGTTCTGTCTCTGTGGGAGAGATTTCATCTTAATTTAAAGAACAATCCAGTTCACATCAAATAGATTTCCATGTTGTATACTATAATCCTGCCTTGACAGATGCATAGTCTTTTACAGCTGTGACTTCTATTGACCAAATTCAACCCTGGTGTAAGCCCACACATCTCCCATTCAAGTCAATGACAGCCATCTCTGTTTATGCCAGGTCTGGATTTAGCCCAGTGATCAGAGATGATTTCAGCAAATCTGGAGCCCAGTCTGCAAAGCCATCAGAATAGGGCCGCTGGCTGCTGGGCTGAATATTCAGTGTTTTACCATCACCCTCCCCAAACTCTTGTGCCACCCAAGCTGCAGGGGTGACCATATTCAGACCTATAGGAACAAGAAGCTGTGTGTCCAGAACTGCTGTATCTGTTTATGGAAGGAGTTATCAGGAAAGTGAATGGAGATTTGCAGTTAAATTTGTGATGTACCCTCAGCTGAAGGTCAGCTATAAAGGAAAGAGGTGTGATTCCCCAGGAGAAGTTATCAACCACAAAAACTTTTTATTAGCATGTGGCAGCTCATCCACCCCACACAGTGTGAGAGAATGAACAGTAAGCATTACACAGCTTACACAACTGGTGGTTTGATAGCCCTGTTACTTGGGCTGGGAGGGAGGGGTCCAGCAGCTGCAAGCATGGCAGCACTGGGATTCTCTGTGTCTGTCCTTTACTAGTGCTTTTAACTGTGATTTATTTAGAGATGGGCCTGACCTGGAACCCCAGATCTAAACCCAAATTCTGGAGAGGCTTAGTTTTGACTGCTGTGCCTTGGGCTCATCTCTACAATAGTCATGTATTGGGACACTGATCCTAAATACAGTAAAGATTTGGGGAAGTTCAGCTTTAAATCACTTTGCTATTACAGACAAGGAAGACATCGAAGGTAGGAGAGATTCCAGAGGGCTGGAAAAAGGCAAATATAGTGCCAATCTATAAAAAAGAGAAATAAGGACAACTTGGGGAATTACAGACCAGTTAGCTTAACTTCAATACCTGGAAATATAATGGAGCAAATAATTAAGCAATCAATTTGCAAATAGAAAAATAGAAAATAATAAGGTGATAAATAACAGTCAGCAAGAATTTGTCAAGAACAAATCATGTCATACCAAACTAATAGCTTTCTTTGACAAAGTAACAAGTCTTGTGGATTGAGGGGAAGTAGTAGATGTTGTATATCTTGACTTTAGTAAGGCTTTTGATAGTGTCTCGCATGATCTTCTCATAAACAAACTAGGGAAATACAACCTAGATGGAGCTACTATAAGGTGGGTGCATAACTGGTTGGAAAACCATTCCGAGAGAGTAGTTATCAGTGGTTCACAGTCAAGCTGGAAGGGCATTTCAAGTAGGTTCCCGTTCTGGATCCAGTCCTGTTCAATATTTTCATCAATGATTTAGATCAATGGTTCCCAAACTTTAACAACCTGCAAACCCCTTTCACGAAAATATCAAATCTCACAAACCGCCTCCTAAAAATGAATATATCCAGAGATTTTTTCCCCTTACCTGAGCATAAATTATAGAAGTAGTGATCCTGGAAATAATTTGTTTTTTATGATACACTTATTACACACTATTTATTATTACATTATTATTTATCATTACATTATTAATGTTATTACATTATGAAAACGGCAACACTCTTCCAAGATTTCATTTTTTGTAGCTCATATCACTTCAATTAAGCCTCCTATATGTTTCATAAGGAGTACCAGATGTGAAACAGCATGAAGGTATTTAAGAAGCCAACTCAAATAAAGAGTTCCTCCCACAAGCATTCAGGTCTTGAGCAATCCAGGCAAACAATGCACAAGTACAACAAAGCTTAAACTTATTCTGTTAAGAAGTCACGGTCATGAGTCTTGGGCTGCCAGCCCCCGTGCCCCACAGGGCTCAGGCTGCTGGCCCCCGCACCCAACGGGGTTCAGGCTGCTGGCCCCCGCACCCAGGGTTCCTAGGGATGGCTCTATCCGCCATTACAGAATTTTTTTCTGAGAACCCCCTGATACATTTCATGCACCCCCCAAGGGTTCATGAACCCCAGTTTGGGAACCACTGGTCTAGATCAATGGTCACCAACCTGTTGATCGCGATCGACTGGTCAGTCCTGGAGATTCATGCAGTCAATTGCGATCTCCCCTGCTCCCAGAAGCGGCCAGCACAGCCCCATGGAGATGTGGGGGGCAGGTGTTTCACACACTGCTCCTGCCTGCAAGCACCACTCCTGCAGCTCCCATTGGCCGGGAACAGGGAGCTGTGGCCAATGGGAGCTGCGGGGGTGGTGCCTGCAGAGAGGGGCAGCACATGAAGTTATGTGCCTCCCCCAGGGGCCACAGAGGCACGTTGGCCCCTTCTGGGAGTGGTGTGGCCACGTGGTGCACTACTGGCTGGCAGGGTGGCTTGGCTTATGATAGGAAGGAGGTGCCAATGTGCCTGAGTGGGAACCTGCCTTACCCCCGCTGTCCTGTCAACTGGGAGCTGCCTGAGCTAAGTGCCCTCCTCCCAGAAACAGCACCCCATACCCCCTCCTGCACCCCAACCTCCTGCCCCAGTGCTGACCCCCTTCCCAGAGCCAGCACCCTGTACTACCTCCTGCACTCTGAACTCCCTTGTGCATCCCAACCCCCTGCCCCAGCTGGGAGCCCCCTTCCAGAGCAGCACCCTGTACCCTCTCTTGCACCCCAACACTCTGCCCCAGCTCGGAGCCCACTCCTGCACCCAAGCTCCCTCCCAGAGCTTTCACCCCCCCAACCGCTGCTGCACCCCAACCCCCTGCCCCAGGCTCAGCCCAGAGCCCCCTCCCACACTGTGAACCCCTTGGCCCCAGCCCAGAGACTGCACCCCCTCCTGAACTCCAACCCTCTGCCCCATCCCAGTGAAAGTGGGTGAGGGTGGGGGAGAGCGAGTGGTGGAGAGAGGGGCATGGAGTGAGCAGGGCAGGGCTTTGGGGAAGGGGCGGGACCTTGGGGAAGGGGCGGGGTAGATCCTGGGTTGCCTTTAATTTCAAAAAGTGATCTTGGGCATAAAAAGGTGGGAGACCACTGGTCTAGATAATATTGAGTCCTGCCGTGAGTGCAAAGGATGACTAGGTGACTCTTGAGTTCCCTTCCAGTCTTAAGATTCTGTGATTCTAAGGCATGTCTGACACTCTGCAGCCTGCCTATAGTTCTGTATAAATGTTCTTTGGTTCAAACCCATCTTCTGGTACTCAAATATGACTGTAACAGAGGCTTGCACCCACAGTATGGAGCTGTCTGATACCAGCATGTTGGAGCTCATGTTGGTTTTAAAAACTGGAGTCTATGGGTTGTGTTGACTGGGGTCCAGTCCCAGCAGTTTTACTTGGAATTTCATGTTCAGACAAACCTGAAAACCTGCTACAAAACTCGACGCCTTCCCAGCAAATCTAGTGCTTCTGTAACAACAATCTAAGCCCCCAAATGCTAGGTGTCACAATTCAGGGCAACTGCACCACTATTTCTTCTCAGGGGTTCAGCAAAGGCACTCCCAATCTTCAGTTTCCAGCTCACCAGCCAGGCCTTTTTTAGGCAGAGATCCACCTCTCACTCCCTTCTGACTGGGGTATTTCCAGGCTGCACAGGTCCTTGCCTTCACTGTGTTATTCCCAGCAGAGAAAGCCTGCCCAACCACATCTACTTGCTTTCTCTTCAGAGACCCTTAACAGTTTAACTCCCCACAGTTATAAAGACCACACAGCTCTTTGTATGCAAGCCTATTTTATTCTTAAGGGGAAAAAACTACAGAGAAAACATATTAAGAACAATAAAAGAACCTACATACATGCTCATAAGCTTACTAGAGATCACGTCAACCTTTGGGATAGTAGGAGCTCCATACCCAGGGAACATAGGATTGGGTAGAAACCCAGCTGACCCTGAAGCTGTTATAAAGGCTAACACATGAGTTAAGACCTGCATTGAGAATGGAAGGAGAAAGTTTTGTTTGTTGTTCTTCTGTATGTTTGAGAAGCAGTCAGATTCTGTTGTGACGAAGGCCATATAAGCACCTAGATAAAAAGAAAAGACCTTGCTAACAACTAATGCTTTCAGCTGAATCATTCCACTGATTTACAATGTTATCTCCATTTTATAATTTGTAATCCTGTACAAAGTGATTAAATCTGTAAAGTAATTGCAACACAAATAGAATAGTGAGATTATTCAAGCTCTGATTGGTTGATATACAGGGTATCATCCATTCTTTATAGATGCCCAATAGAAACCAGAGATGGGTCCAAGAACGAATTTCCAGATATCCAAACATCCTGGAGCTTTGGGGGAAGTTCAAATCTCAATTGGGATGTTTCAGCTTGGGTCCCTTCTTTAATTAAATCAGCACCAGTCATTTTTACAAAATCTATACACCATCTTCTTTTCTAGGGACTAGTGCATGGCCTGAAAAAGTTCTGCAAGCGATCAGCTCCTCTTGTCTGATCAAAAATCCACAAGAAATGCTTGCCCCTCAATAGTCATTGTTAACTAAACATGGGGATGTGGCATGTTCTCTCCATCAGCTGGTTCTTGCCAAGGATGCCAGTTAGAGCGTAATAGAGATGGATGAACTGGCTGGGATAAAATGAGGCACCCTTTTCCCCAAGCCTTTACTGTTTTTAAAACTGATCCAGCTGGGGCCATTCCCCTGGACCCAGAACTGGGGTGTGTGCGTGATCCACCCCCAATACTCTAGAGGAGCGGTGGGCAAACTTTTTGGCCTGAGGGCCGCATCGGGTTTCAGAAATTGTATGGAGGGCTGGTTAGGGCTGGTCCAAACAGCCAGGTGAGGCCCAGCCCCTGCCACCTATCTGACCTCCCCAGCTTCTTGCCCCTGATGGCCCCCCCCGGGATTTCTGCCCCATCCACCCCTCACCCCGCTCCCTATCCCCTGACTGCCCTGGAACCCCCACCCCTGACTGCCCACCGCCGCCCCATTCAACCCCTTCTCTCCTTCCTGACTGCCCCCCGGGACCCCTGCCCTGACTGCCCCCTGCTGCCCCATCCACCCCCCCTCCTTCCTGACTCCCCCCAGGGACCCCTGCCCCCATTCAACCCCCCCATTCCCCGCCCTCTGACAGCCATGACCCCATCCACCCCCCGCCCCCTGAACTCCCCTGCCCTCTATCCAACCCCGCCCCCTGCTCCCTGCCCCCTTACAGCGCTGCCTGGAGCAACAGTGGCTGGCGGCACAGCTGCACCAGGTTAGGCAGCCGTGCCGCCGGGCTGGAGCCAGCCACGCACCGCGCAGCACAGAGCACCGGGTCAGGCTGGCGGCGCAGTGAGCTGAGGCTGCGGGGGAAGGAGAGGAGTGGGGAGGGGCCGGGGGTGAGCCTCCCTGCCTGAAACTCAGGGGATGGGCAGAGGGTCCCGTGGGGCAGATGTGTTTGCCCACCTCTGCTCAAGAGGCACTAGAACCCATGTGGTGCTTTCCTCTCCCTTCCCCACCCCTGATCTTGTGGTCTTGGAGTTCTTGCACAGAAGCCAGCCAGAGACTCCCGCCAGTTGGGGAAGAAGTAGCGGAAGCAGGGGCCTCTGGGCATTCAGAGAACCCCCTACAGTACTGACTGGACGTTCTCTGCCCTGTGCTGATTGGCCGTTGACTCCATCCCCCTCCCTCACACTCTCTTCACCCCAGATTCACTCCACACCTGCCCCTGTTATTCTCTCCGCCCCTGCCCTGGCCCCCTCATTCGCCTCCTCTTCCCTTTCCACTTAGCTGAGCCCCTCCTAACTAAACCCACCGCAAAAAAAAAGGGGCACTACCATGCAGTTTGCTGCCATCCCGTTGTTCCCTCTGCTCGTGTATCAGACCCTGCATCTGTCTTGTCTATGAAGATTGTAAACTGGTTACCCCTCTGCACTTGTGCAGTGCCTAGCACCATGGGACTCTAGTCTGGGTTGGCTCTTAGGGCACTCTCATGCTTGGTGCCACCTCTGACTAAACCTCTGACTGCCAGAAGCCAGGAGTGGAAGACAGGAGCGGATCACTACAAAATTGCTCTGTTCTGTACACTCTCCTTGAAGCTCAGAGACAGGATACTGGGCGAGATGGACCATTGATCTGACTCAGTGTGGCAGCTCTTATGTTCTTTTAAACATGAATATTAATAAATGACCCTGAACTGAGCTTATCTGCAGTCCTGAAGGGTTTGGATAACTTTCTCTCCATATTCACTTGTCTCTGCAAACCTGGATTCTATATGAGAGCAAAATTGGAGGGGCCAAGTACTGCAAAAGGGGCTGTGTTCCCTTAATATTTGTGGTGTGTACTATAAGTGGAAGTGCTGTAAATCTTGCCAAAAAAATAAAAATAAAGAGAGGGAGTTGTTTTCTGGTGTTTCCTAACCTTGTGCTACAGCTCCAGTTCCAGGTAAGCATCAAGCAATAGGATAAGTCTCTGAAACAAACTCAGTTTCAAGCCTTTGGCACTTCATCCAACATTCATTTTAATGTTTATTATTAACAGTAGAGATGTGCCAAAACCAAAACCTTAGATCCAACATCTGGGGAAGTTCTCATCCGGATCCAAACTTTGTAATTTACTCCTCTTCTTCCAATGGGTGGAGCCAAAAAGCTGCCCTAGGGAAAATTGAGATATGAATCTAGATATGAACTTCCAGGCTGGAGCACATCTCTCATTATTAGTCATAGGCTCTTCTCGTATCACTTGTTCTGGTTAGTCTGCCATGGGTGGATAACAAATTATTTATATCCACTTCAGTTTACCATTCTGATCTATTAAATAACTCTACCCCAACAAGGACTCCAATGTCAATTACTTCCAAACATGTCTACTCCTCCTCCTCACCATTCCCCTCAGGCTGCTCTCTTCTAAATAACTGACAGTCTACTCAACAGGCCCTCTCAAATTGTGCCTTAGTAGAAGTCAGTGGGTCACTCTAGTTTTATACAGGGTTAACTGAGGCTGGATTTTGGCCCATTCTCCCTACTTCAAATTCCCTCCACAATTTCAACTGGAGAAGATTTTCTTCTCTCTTTAGCTATTTGTCCCTTTCTTCCATTTCTCCCTGCCTTATGCTTTCTTGACTGAATCCTCAGAGGACTTACCTGCCTCCATTCCTCATATCCCACACTCCAAGTGCCTGCTTCTTTGCTCTTCCAGTAGCTGACACTCACCTAGATTTGGTTCATAAATATCTGAACAGCCTATTGAGCATACGTGTGGCATCCTAGAGGCAAAATATGTCTACTTATTTAATTTTTTGGCCTGTCTTCTTGTATATGACAAATATTTAGGGGGAAGGATAGGAAGAATAAGGCTTAAAGAGAGTCTCTGCAGACTGAAAGAATGAGACACTGGATATGCAACAAAACCCATAGTCATTAAAGAAAAAATTCATGTGTCCTGTTTCAAACACAGAGTTCCTCCAGCAAAACTCAATATCACTGAGTTCCTTATCAGCAGATAGAAAACACATGTTTTCTTCAGGAAGCCATGAGAGCAAGACTTTTTTTTGTGTTAGCTGAAACAGCAGCACTTCTGTGTCTTTATACACCCCTAACACAACCCATAATTGGTTCCAGTCCCTGAGACTGCTTAATGGGAATAAGGATGCAATCACTTACCGCATGGCCCTGGCTACATCCATTCAGAACCAGACCCAAAAGAAACACACAGACATTTTCGCAAAATCTGCATTGGGTTCATTTAAAATCTATAGAAGATTTGCATATATTCTTCAGTTCTTCTTTTTCTTCTTTGTTACATTTTGATAACGTATTTTTGCTTAAAATAAAATAAATCAGTATTAATACACAGATGCCACTGAGTCAAACAACTGCCAACTGAAACCACAAAGGAGGGTGATTTACTTTACATGAATACAGCAGAATTAGAGGGCTCAGAGGATGGTTTGTGGGCAGAAACAATCTTGGGGTTCATTAACTAACACTCCAATGAATGAGAAAGGAATAAAACTTTAAAAAAACCAACTGGAGAGCTTCTGTAGTGAGCTGTGGCACATAGACATGTGGACCCCCAGCACCCATCTCCAAATTCCTATATTCATAATACTGTCCCTTAGGATAGAGCATCTCTAAATTATAATCTTCTTCAAACATATCTTTACATGGACTACTGAGCTTTTCACCTTTCATAGACGGAAGACTGGCTGGGTGAGTAGCATTTGTGACCCGGCGTATGGGGCTGCAATGCCACTCAAATCTGGCTCCAAGTAGAAGATGGCTTACAACTCTGCCTTTCAAACACAGGACCTCCCACTGATTTGCTTCCCAGTACCAAACAAGGCCAAATCTCTCACTGACTGACATAAGCAGCACTAATAGAGGTGAGGGGTGTTTTTATAGTACCATTTGGCTTGCATTTTGAATAATTTGCCTGGCATCTTCTGAACAAATGGGCAGTATCCCTCTCACTATTGTAAAGGGAGGGAGGACTCCAAGTAAAAAAAAAAAGCTAAGGTGGGGCATGATTCAAAAAAGGTTGAGAACCCTGCTCTAGATCAGAGCTGAGGCAGATAGCTGAAGTGATGTAGGGAAGCTTACCCTTCCACTGTCCATGCTGTGCCTGTTTTGTGTATATTAAATTCCAGGACTGTCATTCCTTCACTTTTCATGAGCACTAAGTTCCAATATAGTGTGCTTAAAACAAAGGAGTAAGAATCCCAGGTTAAGTTGCAAGCAAACAGCAGAATAATCAATAAAGAAGACAGGAGCAGAAGGCAGAGGAGTGCATAGGAATCCTGGGCCCTATCCTTTTAATAGATCCTCTTCCAAAAATAGTGTTGCCTTCCCTAGGATCCAGATATCTATTTTTGGTACCTGTATGACCCCCCACTGCTGTAGTGAGGTGTAAGCACCTCACTATCTGTAATATATTTATCCTCACAATATCCCTGTGAGGGAGAAAAGAACTGAGGCCCTGAGAGATTCTGGGTTTGTCTACACTATAGACACTACAACGGCACCGCTACAATGCTGGCAACTGTAGCATAGACCCTTCCCACAGTGACAGAAGGGGTTTTTCTGACATTGTAGTTAATCCCCCCTCCCCAAGAGATGGAAGGTAGGTTGATGGAAGAAATCTTCCATTGACCTAGCAGTGTCTTTACCAAGGCTTGAGCCAGTTTAACTACATCTCTCGGGGCGTGGGGTGGGTGAATTTTTCATACCGCTGAGCAACATAGCAAGGTTGACCTAAATTTTAGGTGTAGGCCGGGCCTCTAAGTGTCTTGCCTATGGTCACACAGAGAGTCTGGGATAGAGGTAGGAACTGAGTCCCAGGCTAGAGCCCTAACCGCTGGACCATCCTTCCGTATGCTTTTCTGTTGTACAACCCTGGCCTGTCCAGCAGAGATCACTTAGCAAAAACAAAACAGTCAAACTGGCAAACAGAAAAGCAACATTATTGTGTCAGCAGCTCTTACTTTTGGGTGTATTCCTGTCTTGCTTAAGACCTTGCAGCGTGCAGCATGGTTGAGGCCCACAGTCAAAAGACACAGGCTGCTGGGACAAATATACATAGTGAAGAAGCCTGGGCCATGTACTCCTCTTCTGATGATCCGTAGTACATTTTAGGTAGGCACATGCTCTGTTGCATGTACATGTAACCCGCACACCTCCTGGGTGTGGTGTTCTATCCCAGCTAGTGGCACCAAGACCACTTAGAGAGCAATTAATGAATTTGCTCCTACAGCCTTAACTAAGAGCCAGGTTTCAGAGTAGCAGCCGTGTTAGTCTGTATTCGCAAAAAAGAAAAGGAGTACTTGTGGCACCTTAGAGACTAAATAAATATGCTCAAATAAATTTGTTAGTAACTAAGAGCCAGTTAGCTTTCAGCTCATGCAGTAGAGGCTCATGAACTAAGCTTTGGAGGTCCCTGATTCGATTCTGCCCGCTGACAACCGGGGTCTGTGGGCGTTACGTACACAGTAGGTGGCATGATAACCCCCAGGCACCGGAGCCCTAAGGGACCAAAGGCCTAAGTAGCACCAATTCCCACTTGTATATTTACCATTATACACCATGGTCTGTCTGAGGTCCATGTATGTTCATAGCCAACTGGCAAACTGCATATGTAACACCAACAGTCCCCGATCATCGGCAGGTGGGATCAAACCGGCGAGCTTAGTGCATGAGCCTCTACTGCATGAGCTAAAAGCCATATGGCTCTTAGCTAAGGCTGTAAAGCAGACTCATTAATCTCTCTCTCTAAGTGGCCTCGGTACCACTAGATGTGACAGAACACCACACCCAAGACGTGTGGGTCACACATACACAGATTAGGCAGCCATCAGGTGTGCTTTCACACATGGGAAATAGTAGCCACACTTTCTTGGCATGACACCATGAAACATCCATGCTAGCCAAATAACCAGTTTAAAGGACAAATAAAAGTAAAACAAATAGATCCAGAATAAGCAGCAAGTAGCAATGCAGGGACTGTTGAGACAATAACCAGTTAATCAACATAAGGAGATTTTTAAAAAGGGAATGTTTTCTTCATAGTGTCAGTGGAGTAAATAGTCCTTTTGTCCCTGGGGTATTACTGGTATAATCCGTTGGATGGAACACTGTTTCAAATCTGCTTGTTTTCTCATGTAACCACACTTCCTGCTGCTGCTTTCAGTACAGAGCTGCCATCAGCTCTACTTTGAAAGGGATTAGTTCTCCTGAACTATGTTTGTTTTCAGGTTTAAATCCAGTCACCTAGAAATCTGTCACCTGCAAAAATCTTCAATGCCACCGGCCTGCTTTGTATCACAGAGCTGTGCTATTCAATCGCTGTGTCGGCCGGATAAGGGGCTACAAAGGGAATAATAACATGGGAGCAAGATTGAGGCCAGTGATATTTTCCTTCTCCCCTTTGTTTCAAGTGGGGGCTGGGGGGAAGGGGAGATGGGGTTAGTCCCACAGATTAATTTCCTTCACAAGGTCCCTGTTCAGAAATGGATTTCCTTCCCACAGTAGAGGAAATCCCATTACTGATGAGTCGAGTGATTTGGCCCCCTCTCTATCTCTTTTTGTATCAGGCCTGTCACCATGCAGTTGAAGGTCCAACAGCTATTTTAGCAAGGTTGTTGTGCTTGTTGGTTTCAACACGGGATGTTAGCAAAACCCCTTAATGATGCATTGCTCTTTCAAGAGCTAACTCGGCTCTCAGTTACACCAGTGTAATTCTGAAATACTATCACTGGGCCAAATCCCAAGGTGCTTTCTCAGTTTTTACTCAGTCAATGGGAAATTGAAGTCAGTGAAAAATTTGCCAGCGGCCTGGTATGTACACAAAGTTTCATTAAAGCTGTGTTTTTAGTTTGATTTGGTTAAACTGGTTCAGACACTCTTAAATCTATTTATACCTGGCTTACATCAAGTTAGCTGAATTCAGTCTGGAATATTTTTAAGTCAAATGGAAAGAAGCCAACTTTACATTGATTTGATTGTGCACCAGTTTAACTGAATACATTTAAAATCTCACTTTGAGTTAAACCGGTGCAACTTTGTGGGGAGACAAGGGCTGAGTAAAAACTGAGTAGAAACCTCAGCATTTAGCCCAATGCATTTACACCAGTGTAACTGAAAGCAGAATCTGGTCCTCTGTCTTTGGACTGAGGTATAATGGTAGATGCCCTTACTTTAAATAACATACTTTCTTACACTGACACTCTAAGGCCATGTGCACACACAAAGTTGTCCCACTTTAACTATACCAGTATAGTTAAAACAGTACAATCCCCGCAGTGTGGAGACAGTTACACCATTATAAAGGTGGTTATCCTGGTATAACTTATTCCCATATGGGAAGGGGAATAATCTATCCCAGGATAGGCACCTTCATACCAGGGTAACTGCATCCACCATAGGGGTTTGTACTAGTAGAACTATTCCAGTCGGTAACAAAACACACCCCTGGCTGACATAGTTATACTGATACAATAACTGTGTGTAGACCAGGTTTAATTCTAATATATGCAGCATCCACACTGCTCCCGCAGGCACAAACACTATCAACCATAAAGAACCAGAGATTGTGCTTGGCTGGCCCAGGGATGTGCATGGACGAGATGAGGGTACAAGGAGTATTGCTGCCGTGCAACATCAGGGCAAAGTTGCAGTCTCTGTGCTCGGGGGCATGCAAGGGCTGCTCCTTGGTATTCCCCTGGGGTACAAAACACCCCAATGGTGCGGGAAGGAGGCAGGACAATGGCCATGATGAGGGGAGCTATGTGGCACTCCTTTAGGCTAAAGTCTGCCTGGAACTCCCCTCGGGGAAGTGTGGGCTCACAGAATACCACAGGCAGGGCTGTGCTACAGGGCAGCCTGAGCCCAAAGGAGGCTAACAACATATTTAAACTCAAGCATGGCTTCTGTGTCTTCCTAAATGTGGCGGGTGAGCTCTGAGCTCTAGTTGGCTACATGCATTCATTCCCCTGAGCCACTCTGACACTGGAGAAACCCATTCTCTTGCCCAGCATCTCATTAAAACCACTTGCTACTGACAGCGCTACTCCCACAATGTTTCTTTGATAGTGGTTTTAATATAACTCCTAAATTATTTTATACATAAACATCTGGATTGAATAAAAAAACATCCAGTAAATCTCACATGCACAAAAATGATTTTCACCAAAATTTCACAATTTTTATTTTTTTACTACAGTTCCAAAACCATAGGAAAAAATTCTCTCTGGTCTCTATTTTACATTTTGTACACAGCTCTGAAAACAGGAGTTTGTGTCAGATTCACTCTCCTTAGAGACGTGTTTGAAAGTGTTTGAAAGGCCAGTTTGAAAGTGTTTATTACCAAGAGCCAGGGAACTCCTGGCCACAGTAGTAAATTCTAGCCCTACTCTACATCCTGGGTGTAGCAAAGACCCAGATGTTCGTGTGAATAGCCGGTTGTGGGTGAGCTTGGAAGCCAGAGGAAAATGCTCACTCTCCCTGCATGAGATGACTTCCTTACACTATCAGCCTTAAATTTGGGGCTGGCTTCCAGTTTAGTACTCTCTGAATGACTGGACAGGCTCCTGCATATTGGAGAACATGCACAGTATATAGCTCATTATTAAAGGAGTATGTCCTTATAAGCCTCACAGAATCCACAAAGCAACCTGATGTATAGAACAATAGAAGTAGTGGAGAAGGTATTTTCTTTTCTATTCCTCTGACCCATTGCTCACTTCTGGGCTTGTCACCTACCGTACTGTAGGCAGAGTAAGGGCATTCCTCCTCCAAACGCTACCCTCTTGCACCCTATGTTCCTCCCGCCAGATTCTTTGCATGTTTCTACAAACTTCCCCTCCCGTTTTCAAATACCCAAGAACTCAGTGGTCACTACAACCACCGCTCACAAGGAAAAGTGATATTAGGAGAGTACTGAGGTATTTTCAGCTTTTTTGTCTTTAGTGGGGTGAGTGGTTTTGAAGAATGTTAATCACACGGTTTACTTGTGCTCTTCATTTCACACACACACACACACACACACCCATTATCACCTGTTCTGTTACTTTCATCTGGCACAATCTGATTACCAGCCTTTCTATGAAGAACAAGCATTCCAGACCTTCCGTAGGGAACCTCTGTTTGATAGTACTGCGGTTCTTTCAGGATATTTCCCAACTTTGCCTTCAAATACTAAGTCAGGAGTTATTTGCATCACACCCACTCTTGGAATTTTTTTTTTAACTTGGAGCCCTCCTCATTCCCCCTAATAGTGAGAAGGATACTACCACCTAGCATTGCTAATGTGTTGTGCTAATACAAGGCAAATTACTCAAAATGAAAGTCAAATGGTACTATAAAAACACCCCTTAACCTGTATTAGTGCTTCTGATGTCAGTCAGTGAGAGATTTGGTTTGGTACTAGAAAGCAGGTCAACATGAGGCTTTGTGTTTGAACTCTGGTCTAAGTTTATGTATTGCCAAGCTCAAGCTTTCAAGACTCATGAGCCAGGCCTCCCAAACTCATGAAATTAATTAATGAGGGCTTTTTTGTTTTTGTTTTGTTTCATTTAAGCCTGTATTTGTGATTCATTTTGTTTACTTTCCAATTTCTGGGTCTTTGGATCAAATTTTTAGAGCCCTGTGCAGATACAAAAATGTGTATCCACATCCGATTCATGAGCCACAAAAATTTTCTGAAGATATCCACAGATTTGCAGGGCTCTAAACAACTCCACAGGTCACCGCGGAACAGTGATGCAGGGCTGTGCCAAGCCCCCTCCCCCCTTCTCCCCAGAGGTCTCCTGCCCCACCTCCTGCTCCACTCCCTCCGTACTTCCTTCCTCACTCTGGGTAGGAAGGCTACAATCTTGGGCCCTCGTGTGCAGCACCGCCCTCTGAGTGAGAGGCTTGGATACCCCAATGCAGCTGCAGCAGCTGTAATGCATGCAGACCTGGCCGGAACAGAGAGTGGCTACAACTACTCTCATCACAGCGCCCACCGTTGCTGCCCGCTATTTTAAATGACAACCACACCTCTTTCAAAATGACGCTTGGCTCACTCCCTTTTAGGAATTGTAGTTTACTTCCTCCGTCCAAGCAAGCTGGGGATTAAAACTCCCAGAATGCTCAGGAGACTATCCCTGCTGCTTCAAGAGTCAGAGAGCCGAGCTTGAGCCTGCAGGATGGGTGACAGCTACTTCATTCAGGTGAGTGTATGCTGCAGATTCCTGTGCAGATACAAAATTTGTATCCGCATCCGAGCTGCGATCCGCAGAAATGGTCCATGGATATAAAGCAGATGCCCGCGGATTTGCAGGCAGTTACAAATTTTCAAGCTTTTCTCTGCAATCAAACCCCTTTTTTTTAAAAAAAAAAGTAAAAGCTGAGATTCTCATAGAATCCCATGATTCCAGGAGCTTGGACTTAAAGAAAAACCACCAGATATCTAATGAGGCTTATGATAAATTCTTGAGAGTCACCAACAGTGAGCTAATAATGTTAGCAAAAATGACCAGTAGAATTGTCACAGCTCTGGCTCAGTGCTACACCTGGACCACCCTGAACCTGGGCCTGAATCCATCCCCTAAGTCAGAGGTCCCCAAACTGTGGGGTTTGCCCCCAGGGGGTTGCAGAGTAACATTCACGGGTGCACAGCTGGTGCCAGGGCCAGCCCCCATGGAAGGTGAGGAGGGAGCACCACCCAGCTCGGCTCCTGGCCCCGGCCCTGGCTGCTGGCTCTGGCTGCTGGCCCCGCATCCAGAACTCCGCTCCTGAGCCTGGGACCCTGGCTGCCAGCCCTGTGCCCACAGGCCTCGGCCCCGGCCGAGGCTCCATTCCCAGCCCTGCCCTGCCCCCTTCCCCAGCTGTGGCCCCAGCCTTGGCTCGTTTACCCCTGTCCATGTACCCCCTCCTCGCTCCGGTTCTGGAGGTGTGGGATAGACAGAGGTAAGGGGGAAACAAGGTAAAATGTCTGGAGACCACTGCCCTAAGTATAATTACCAACTGTAGTTAAATAGGAATATGCCTCTTGTATATCTCAAGAAACATACTTCGGCCCATATGCACTTGTAAAAGCTATTTTTCCCTTCTCAAAAGCCCACAGATAATTATCTATCTTCCTCTGCTATTAGCTACGACATTTTCAGTTACAAATCGCTTATGCTTTTAATCAAATTTGCATGGCAAGTAAGGCAGGAATGACAAACCTGTCATATCCATGGACTCCTCGCTACACTGTATCTGACCCCACAGCCTTACATGAACAGCCCTTACTCACATGTACAGTCCCATTCAGTCAATGGCACTACTCACATGAGTAAGAGGTTGCAGAATCCGAACTAAAACCTTCCAGTTACTCCATGCATAGACTGTACTTAACCTGCACATATAATTCAGTGATATTAACCAAGACTTGCTATTCTATCTTATTGCTGATAATTACATTGACTAATGCCCCCCGTGACAGTGACATTTCTTGAGGTCTGTATTTGAAGTTAAGATCTCACTCTGCAAGCTCCAAGAATAATGTTTGCGATTTAGTCAATCAGAATCTAAATTGAATCTGGCAGGCTGATTTGGCAACAAGAATTCTAAAGTTAAAGTTACCTGAATAGCCATGGAGAATGAAGATAAGTGGAAACAGATATACGCGGATTTATTGCGCTGACATTGCAAAGAAATAATATTTAAGAAAGACTCCTTTCCTCTGATCCCCATTATTATTTGAGCACAGTTAGTGCTTTGCAGAAGAAGAATTGTTACTGCAGTAAATATGTAACAGGTAATATCTGCTATCACATACTAATATAAACAATGCCCTTCATGCATTGGCTCTAAGGGACAGGGACAAACACCAGAACTTGAAATTGATTGCTGATATCAACCAATGAGAAGCGTGGTGATCCTATTGATAATGATGATGGATGTCTAGATTTGCCTTTTTCTAGGCCACTTGCAGTTAGTGATGGGCTAACACTTAGAATAGGATTCACATTAGATAAACTCCTAAAAGTCTGTCTATTTGCAGTGAAGTCAGCAGTGTCAAGTTGTTAGAGCCAGGAGATGAATGTTCCATTACCATCTTTACTACTGATTCAATGACTGACCTTGAGCAAGAAAAACCCACTGAGTAGAAGCCTCTCCTGTTGTGGGGGGGGGGAAGAGTTGTTCCTCAGCTCCTCACTGGAAGGAGAAGGTTAGAACTGGGATCAGGATAGTATTTCCCCTGCTCATCTCCTTCCAAACAGGCACAGTTGTGGATCAATGTAACTTGCTATCATATTCTGGGATGCAATCCAGACTAGAGAGGGGTTGTGTCACCCCCTGCCCTGCAATCTGGAGTGCCTCACAATGCTTTGTTGCTTTAGCTCCCAACCTGGGCTCTTCACAAACAGCATGTTGGTCACACCCTGAGTGTCTGTGTATGGCTGCAGCCTGCCAACAATACTCCAGTCAACACTGGCTTTGGCAGCCTGGGTTACCACTTGCTGGGTGGCCCCAACACACTCCCAGTCCTGAATTTTCCCCCAAAATGTGTGTCCTGCACTCTCCTGGACAGTTCAGATATTAGAGCTCCATTGGCCCTAAAGTAGTTTGCTACTTTAACTGGATTTAGCACACACTTTGGTTTAAATACAACACTGGATTAGTTTTGATTAAAGAAAAAAACAAGTTTATTGAACTACAAAGAGAGAGATTTTAAGTGAGCACAAGTACAAGGTATTAAAGTCAGAAATGGTTACAAGTGAAATAAAGATAAAATGCTTCCTAGTAGCTAGGATTTAACAAAATAGACTTCAAGGTAAAATCCTTTCCACATGTTCCCAGCAACACTGCTGACCAAATTCTCAAGTTAGCATCTGTCCCACACCCCCAGTCGATAGGGCTGATTCCTTTGTCTTCTTAGGTGAAAAAGTGAGAGAAAGAGAAAGAATACCTGGGGTGTTTTTGCCCCTCACTTTTATAGTCCAGTCACCCTTGAAATGAATTTTTCTGTGGGTCACCCCTAGATAAAGTTCATTCTCATTGTGAGGACAGAGACATGGAGTCTTTTGGTAGAAAAGGTTCCATGATGTTGTTTGTTAAAATGCAGATTGATCTGTTCCTGCCCCACTCCATTGCCATAGAATGGCCACTTGATCAGTGACTGTCTATCAACCCTGACACCTGACTAGAGGTGTTAGCTTGTCCTTTGTCTTTGAGGAACAGGTTTTCCGCCTTCCCCAGACTTGTCTGGTAAACACATTTCAGTCATAATTTCAACTGATGTTTATAACTTTACGTATAATGTTGCTACACACATTTCACCATGATATTATTGACCAGCAAGTTATTAGTTTTAAAGTGATACCTTACAAAACATATTTTGTACAAAGATTATTACAGTGGTGTGTAGGGTGTGAATTCAGGGGGCATTCAGTCACATTTGCCTCAGATGAACTTTACAGGCTCTTCAGCTGCCATGCATGCTGCTTGTCCTCTGAAAGGGAGGGTTGGAGTGTGGCAAAACTGGGCTGGTTTGATCAACGAACTGAGATTGCGACATCACTGACAGTCTCTAACATGCATTCTACTGTGTGCACAATGATATGTCACTTAATTATATTGTTACACTTTTAAAGGGGAAAAATGTGACTTCCCATTAACTGGGGATATTTTAGTGCACCAAGAACATCAATACAGGACAAAGGACACTGCTCTGAAATTCAGGACAATCCCTCAAACTTCAGTCCCTTTAGGTACCCTGTTAAAAAACTCATCTTTATGCATTACCTGAGGCTGAATAAAAAAACATAGTGCCCTTGCGAATGGCACTTCCAGGATCACATTCTTCAGTTTACAAAGCTGCATCAGTGTTTCAAAATGGCAGATTAATTTACAATGAAAATGGGTCAGACAAGCCATCAGTCAACAGCCTAAGTGGATGATGGTCCCATGTTTGCTGCAGTATCTGCCAGGTAGAGGGAGCAATGCTGCAGTTGAAATAAACATCTTTGAAGGCTGGCATCTTCTATGGTAGGACTGTGCATTCCACTCATGTATAGCCAGGCGGCTTCAGTTGTTGATGACGCTGTTGGAAGTACCAGCTAGGAGACTGAAAACTGTGTTGCAAAATATAATTAGTTATTTTGCCACACTCAGCAGAAACACAATACAGAGTGCCCCTAAGACACAGTATCATAAAACACTTTGCAGGGAGAATGCATTATGAGCTCCGGAGAGAAGGAAGATTTAAAAGGCAAAATTTAAAGAGAGGTGTATTCAGTGGTTGCAAACTAGGGGATGGTGAATGAATGCCAGGTAAGTCTCTGAGAGAGGGACTTGTCTGTACAACACCAGCACAACTGGAGTTCCAAGGTGCTACCATAATATAAAAAACAATAAGGTATAGTGAGGGAGGAAGGTAAGTTTGGTGGTAGTGTTGATAGATGGAAGATTGTTATGAGATCAGGTATGTAAGATGGACTATAGAGGGCCAATCTTGAATTCTATTCAGAGATAACTAGGAAGCCAGTGAAGGTCATGGAAGATAGTGAAGGACATGACTCCATTTCCTAGAGCTAGAGTGTGATCTGCTGTAGTATTGTAGACCTCTAAAGTTTAGAGTAAGAAATTAGGAAATCCCATCATGAGGAAATGTTGGGCTTGACTACATGGTGAGATAAAATACTCTATGGGATATGATTTCTAAAGTGCACTGACGTGTTGCACATTAATTGATCTGTGTAGACCCTGCTGGTGAGCTTTAACATAAGGCTGTTTGAAGCAGAACTATGTTAAAGCACCCTAGAGAACCTTTACAAAACACCAGCAGGGTCTACACAGACCAATTAATGCACAACACATTAGTGATCTTTAGAAATCATAGAGTGCTTTACATCACTGTGTTGATAAGTCTTTTGTTAGTTAATGCAGGAAGACATTGCTACCCACTGCTACACATTTCATAACTGATTTCTCTTGGCAGTGAACAGAGTTAATAAAAGATAATTTAAAAAATGTTCCGAATCAATGTTACACCTTAAACCTAAATTTTGGTAATTAGAAGAAAAAAAGGAAAGCAAAAACAATTAACATCATTAGGTCTTTTGTAGACATAATAATTTCCCTGATTTTAAAGACATAAAGTGCCAACAATTCTAGTCTCCGAGCCTCTGGAATCACTTCTTAATCCCTGAAGCCAAATCTGGAACATAACATAGCTGATGTTATGCCAATTCCCATCTTATTAATAGTTTCTTTAGTTGCCTTACAGTGTAAATCTGTCTGTGTCTGCAGTCTTCTGTGAAAGTTTTGAATCCTGCTGCTCCTCAGTCTCCAGCTTTATACCTTTTATATGCAAATAAAAAGCTATCTGATTGGCTGCTGAATAATCCCCTTTAGTTCCTACTGTGTTTTTCAGAATCCTGTCCTACAATTCAGTTATGTTTAAGTTATACAAAGTTTTGAACAGGTAGCACAAAAGGGAACCAAAGCTTAATTTTATGTTACTTTAATCATATAAAATTAATATAATTAGGCCTATTTCCCACTGACATAAACAACTACAATTACATGGATGGAGTCAAACTAGGTGACTCAATCACCATAAACTATCACTAAAGGTTATGGGACAGATTTCCAAAGAGGAGGTAAGTGCCTAACTCCCACTGACTTTCAATGGTAATTGGGCCCCCAACTTCCCTTTGTGCCTTTGGAAATCTGTCCCTACAGTTTCAGTGACCGAAAGCAAATCAGCCCCACAGTGCTATTTAATGATGTTGACAGAGGTTTCGTACAAACAGGAGTAAAGACATCTGGGTTTTGGAGCAGTAAGTATTGGAACATCAAGCTGTAATTAACAATCAAGACAGGCAAAAAAAGACATTGAAGACTGGGGTCAGGTCTACATTATGAAATTATAGTATGTATAACTACGTCACTTGGGTATGAAAAATCCACACCCCTGAGTGATGCTGTTAAACCAACCTAACCCACGGTGAAGACAATGCTAAGTTGATGGGAGAATTTTCCTGTTGACATAGCTCAGGGTTGGGCAAACTACGGCCCGAAGGCTGGATCCGGCCCCTCAGGGCTGTGGATCTGGCATGTGGGATTGCCAGCCCCCATGGCGCCGCGGGCCCCGCGCCGCTCTCAGAAGTGGCTGGCATCATGTCCCTGCTGCCCCGGTGGGGGTTGGGGGCCAGAGGGCTCCATGCGCTGCCCTTGCCTGTGGGTACCTCCCCCGAAGCTCCCATTGGCCGGGAACGAGATTGCCTACAATGGCATATTAGCAAATATCTCTAACAACCAGAGATTGGAAACTAGATGGGGAAGGTTCTGAGTTACTACAGAGAACTGGCTGCTGGGTCTCGCTCAGATGCTCAGGGTCTAACTGATTGCTACATTGGGGATTGGGAAGGAATTTCCCCCAGAACCATGGGCATGAGGCCAGCAGCAGAGCCCCGGGTGCAGGGCTGGCAGCTGGGGCCAGCAGTCGGGGCCAGGGCCAGGAGCAAAGCAGGGTGGCACTTGCCCCCTCACCTCCCCATGGTGGCTGGCCCGGGCCTCAGCCACACAACCACGGATTTCCTCCATGCCCCTGAGGGGGGCATGCCCCATAGTTTGGGGACCTCTGCCTTAGAGATAGCACCTGAGAGCATGTGGGCATGAGAGTTTTAGAAAGTATCACAGTATCTGCTACTCGTCTGACAATTTTAGCCAATGATCACATGTGCCCCCTGCTAAGCACAGATCACACACACAAGGAGTGTCCTCCCCACTAAAACAACACTATGGCTTTGTGTCTCAGATCCACAGGTCTGGTGCTCTTGAACAAATCTGGGACAGGTCCTGGGAGGACCCCTTCAGTGTGCCAGCCCTCTTCGGGTAACACTCTTTCACTAGGGAGTCAGCCACTTGGCTTCATTGCCTCCATAGACCAAACCTCAGAGCCTTCAGCACCCCTGCTTCACACCATGAGCTTCCTCCAGCAAGCACATCTGAGCTGGTCACCTGAGAGACAGAGAGATGTGTACACCCAAAGGAAGCCATGCACCCCCCCAACGTCCTTAAACTGGAGTGACTCTCAGTCAGTGACAAGCGTTGTAAAAGCAGAAGAGTTTACATATGTCTGGAACACAGCACAGAAAGTCCTTGGTTAACACGGAGAACAGAAAGTCACAGCATAGTCCATATTGGTCCGCCCAGCCCTCTGACCCCTCTTTAGTCCCCATCCAGGAGCAACTCCCGCTTCCAGCCGCCCACACTTAACAACCCCACCTGGCCCCTCATCAGTGCTTTGTCCTTGTTCCTACCTGGCCCCCCTCCTCAGCCCTTTGTTCTCCAGCTGGTCACACTGGCTGGCTTCCTACAGAGGGAGGGCCATCCATAGTCATTAGGTGGTAGGTGCCAAATGTCCAGGCAATTGGGATGGTCATTGTCTTCTTGGATTGTCCCTGGCATGGGGGATCTCTGGGTCTGTCCTAAGAGTAAGTGACCTTTTCCCACTGCCTAATTAACCATGCACCATAGGGAAACTGAGGCACATACCCTGTTCATACAAAATATTATGAAAATATCCCACCCCATTTCACACTTTGTGAAAGCAATGCAAAATGACAATATGATCAGTAGTGGCTGCTCATAGCCAAATCAGTACAGTCACACCTGTTTGGTAGAAGGATGCTTCATCTCTTACAAGCTATGTCGGGGACTCTGTCCCAGTGTATCTCACTTCAACTCTTCCTTCTAGGGCAGCTTTTCTCGCCTTCAAAGTTGTAGTCCCTCTTGGGGTAGGAACATCATTTTTAAGAGCTCACTGACGTGCGATCTCCATTTCCGTTGTGGGATGGCTTCATTGATTTTCCATTGAAATATCTTATCTTTAGACTTCCACAGCAAGAATCAAATGAGTCATAGACTGTAGTTACAAACACAGGACATTTTTTGTCACCCAAATGATTTCTTCAATGATATTCAGGTACATGAATTAGAAAACCCTCATAAAATTAGCGAGCAAAGCAGTATAATAAAGCATAGTGATGGTACGCTTGGGCAATTGTCCTTTTTATCAATGGGAAAGACTGAAAGACTGCTAGATACAGCAGCAAAATCATAAATCAAGTTTGAATAAACACACACAACCATTACACTGACCTTATGTCGAGTTGTACTGCTTCTGCCATTAATATTATTGTCGACTTGTCGTGCCACTGCAGAATAGGATTTGCAGAGGACTTTTCTAGCTGTGGTAGAAAATAATATAGTGATACAACACGCGTCTGCATTTTAAAAATAATGGTACAGACATTGCCATTTGAGAGCTGTGCAGAATTCCTTGCTAGCTTCACAAATGAAAGCAGACGCGAAAGGCTTTACCAAAAAAAATCAGACCATTGGAGGGAAAAGCTCTATGTTTTTTTCTTCCATTTTTTCTTTTTAAATGAACGTGATGTTTTTAGGAAGGAGGGTCTTGGGATTAAGAGAGAGAGAGGGGGACAATCCCTGGCTCTGTCACAGATTGCCAGCGTTCCCCTGAATAAGCCACACAGCGTTGGATTATCACTACCAGTCCAGCCTGAGTGAGGAGCGGCACATACCTGCTGTGCTCCAGGAGCAGGGAATGCACTATCCTGTGTGAGCCAAAGGTGACAATCTGATACTCTTCCCTTGTTCAAGGTGCTGTCTTTTTACTGTCAGGGCATTCCCCCTACTCCTGAACTGGCTGGGGGAAGTTGGAGGGAGAGAGGACACAGCTAAAGGCAGGTCCACTACACAGCCCTGCTCACCCACACCCCATCCACCTGCACTGGAGGGGGAGTAGCAGCTTGGTAGCACTACTTTCCTCTCCATCCACAGGTAGGCTCCAGTGAGGTGGTTAAGCCATGCAGGGGAGTGAAGAGGGTTGCTTCCCTGCACAGCCATGTAAGAGGGCTCATGACTGAGCCCTGAATCTCTCTATGCCTCAGTTCTGCCCCATTTCAGTCCCTATCTCTGGAATCGCTCCTTCCTCAGTCTCCCTCCCCATGGCTATTCCTGCTGTCTCTCCTCCTCCTCCTCCCCCACATGTGCTACCACCTTTCTGAATGCCTCTGGTCAGGTCCCACCCAGAAACTTCTCTCTCCATCATGGCCTCTGACTCTCACCCCATGTAGGGGATTCCTTCCTCTCTCCTCCACAGCTCCCCTGCCCCCCTCATACTTTGAGACTCTGCCAAAGCTGTGTGTTAAGCCGCATAGAGGGAATGGAGGAGCTCACCCTGCCTTGGGAGGCAAGCAGGTGTTGAATCCCCTGTGCCTCTCTGAACACTCCTAGCTGGGGGAAGGAGGAGTTGATGGGGCAGAAGAGAATCAGTCACCTGTGCCAGAGCAGAGGCAGCAGCTACATGGCACCCTCTGTGTTGTGTTGGGATTCTGAGCTGACAGCCTGCCATAGCCAACTGGGCTGTGAATAAAAGAGAAGAGGCCAAAGCAGAAAGATGGTGAGTACAACTGAGGACTCAGAAGGTCCTAATTCTCTGGTGACCAGCCTAGCTGGTTCCCATTTCAGTAAAAATGCATTCAGCTGTCTCAGGCTGGAGGGGTGAAAGGCTGCAGAAGCACAGGACTGGCCCCAGCTACTCAGGATTAGCCTGACTTGACAATCACTGCTTTCCTTTGCCATGTGTGGGCCTGTTTGTTACACACACAAAGATGGTCCAAGTGGGCAAGGAGAAGGAGGAGGAAGGTTAAGTACAGTTGCCAAGGCCCAGAGCTGTGCAAAAGGGCTAGAATTAACTTCCATGGAGGACTCTGTGTGGACTGGTGGCAGTGGTAGCATGGTCCCCTCCCTCCCACATAAAGGGAGAAAGATGTAGTGTTTCTCCTTTGAAGTTATTCAGGATGGTGCTTGCACATGTTCTACAGATTTGCTTTTCTTCTTTCCATTCATCCAGTGGTGGATGTAAAGCTATTGAACTGTTAGACTGGGGAGGGACAGTGGATGTGAAAGCTGACCATAGTCCCACCAAGCCAGCCCTTACGACTGAGCTGCAAACTGATGGCAAAAGACATAGTGATGGTCACAATGAGAAAACAGTATCATTCCCACCTCATTCTGGGCATGATCTCCTTGTTGGTAGGCATGCACATGAAAACAAGAGCAGAGGGAGTCACGATGGTATCCATTTCCAATTAAAAACTTAGCAAGCATTTTAAAGTCCCTCGAACAAGTGACTATGTTACACTTTGATAAATATTGTCAAGTTTTATCAATCCACATAATATGTTTTAGCTGAGTTTTCTCTTGCTCTTAATCCAGAAGAGAATTTAGAGATTTTTCAAAGGGTGCAACTATTGGTACTACACTGGTTTACAGTGTTGATCTTTTTGAAATAAAAAAATATCACTAAGAAAGGGAAGTTTATGGGTAAGACAATGGGCAGTGATTCTGGAGGTCTGGGTTAAATTCCTAGCTGTGCTACTGACTGCCTGTATAACCTTGAGTAAGTCACTTCCTATCTTTCACCATTAGTCTGGTGTGTCTGTAGAGTGTAAGCACTTCAGGGTAGGGTCTGCCTCATTTTATGTGTGTGTGTGTGTGTGTGTGCACATGCACACACATAGTATTTGTGTACATACACACAATTGGGACAGTGGATCCTGATTATAAGTATAATGTAAACATATAGTAATACTTCTGAATAATGGCCCAAAACACTGTAGTAACTTTTAAAACGTTTAGTGCCCATGAAACATGAAATCCTTCAGCAAAGCCCTGGAGACACTGGCCAAATTTTTCAAACCTCCTAAATCCACATGTAGGCACCAAAATAGAAGTGGCTTGATTTCAATTTTACGACTGTACTTTAAATGGTTTTATTGCTCAATAAAGGGATTTTACACCTTCCTGTGAGACCTCTGAAACTGGCCTCAGCTGGCGACAGGAGACTGGACTACGTGGACCGTGAGTCTAATCCAGTCAGGCAATTCCTGTGTACCTTGTTTACTGAGAAATGAACTAAGACCATCAGCTCATTTCACCTAGGTCATGAATATCCACCAAATGGTAACAAATTGTGATTACCATTTGGTGGATTACCAGCTTAGACTGGTTTTCACCAAATGATCTAAAGATCACGAGCGAAGATCTTTCAAATTGTGTGTGTGTGTGGGGGGTTCTGTGTGAAATTTCAAGTTGTGGGCAAAAAAACAAACCCCCAAATATTTTGATTCTGAAATGCCACAGTGGTGCCTCATAGAAGTTGTAGTTTGAATGCCTTAAGCTCCCGTTTGCTATGATAAGCCAGACTCCCTGGTTGGACTACATCTCCCATGATGCATCACAGTCTTTCCTGGTAGTAAGAGGGGGTGGGTGCATCATGGCAGTTGCATGGCTACAGTACTTTGTGGAAAATGAAGCTGAGCTGGGAAGCCTGGCCCATAAAGGAGAATAAGAGTAAAAGGCTACCACACTACAGGTCTCAGGTTTTCTGCAGCAAGATTTCAGAATTGAAACGGTTTGGTTTACGGGCAAAATATTTTGGTTTTCAGACATTCTGTTTTTCAGTGACAAAATGAAATTTTCCGCTGAAAACAGATACTTTTCACAAAAAGTTTCATTTAGTTGAAAACCTAATTTTCTGTCAAAAAATAGAAATGTCCTGATCATCCAGCTAGTTCCTTCACTGTGATAAGTTCTATTGGTTTTGACCATCATTGCAAAATTCTGTCTTTTTAAAAAAAATAAAATAAGGATGAAATTTATCTGTACAGTTTGGAAATCAGCTGTTTTCTATTGCATTTACACATCTTTCACCATCTGCAATAAGTGCTTCATGTTATGGAATTTGTCTCCAAATTGGTTTGCGGTTTGAACATAGATACCTATCATTACAAGGATAAGCACACACTGCTCTGTGATCTATCTAAAGAGTTATAAAGTGCCCAAAAACCAGTATTTAGCCACCAATGAAATGATAATAGTACAGGAAGCTGTTACAGTGCACTAGACAGAGATAATTTTGTAATGTACGTTCCTGCTGACAAGGAAACTTTCAACAGAATTTGTAGCCTATGTAGATTGTCAGCTTTTGGGGCAGGGACTGTCTTCTTGTTATGTTTGCACAGTGCCTAGCAGTGCTTACCACAACTGTTATGTTTCATTACATACAAACAGAGAAGTTAGACAAAAACATAAAATACTCTTCCCAAGCTTGTAATGTAACATTGTTTTATTTCTTAGAATTCAGAATAACATACAAGAACCCAAAACAGCGGGGGTGGGGGGAGAAAGATCAGGCTGCTTCCTAAAATGGAGAGGCACAACTCATCCCTTCTTTCTCTAGGCTGGCTAGCCGCAGACTGAGTGATGCTAGGCTCTGTTTGCACATTTCCCAGACAGTTCTTTACCCTGAAAGTAAGACCAGGAAAAAAAACACCCTGATGATATAAAGTGACAGGTTACAATTTCACTATACCACCACAATGGGGTCCTGGTCCATAAATAACAATAGCCGGTTACTGGGAAGTTTGGCTCTAAACATGGCTTGTATCAGTATGAGACAGAATGCGCTGATGAGATGAACAGGGATAGGCAGTGGGGTTGGTGCATAAGCACAAGCACAATTGTGATAGGATGGTGCGTAGATGCAAATTGAACAGTCTTTCATGTAAGTCTTTCATGGTTAAGGTGATTGTCCCTCCAATTGGCTGCAGGATCCCAGGTCATAGTTATAATATGGACAGGGTCTTTGTTCTCTATTTTTCTTGCATTTTGCTCTGACAGAAAACGAACTGCAGATTCCCACTGTGAGTGGTGGAAGCTTTGCCACTCCACTGGAAAACAGGCCACCATGACAATAAAGAGCAGCGCTTAGATATGGGCCAATGGTTGCTCCCATTTTGGACTAACACCAACCAGTACAATTTTTTTTTGAACTTAAGCCCTTCTTTAGGGTAATCTATTTTGCATGTAGTTATTTATCTGCAAGTGAACCCCATTAAGGACAGGCAGAGACACCGACTCTAAACAACTACAAAAAGCACACTTAAATGCTTAATCTATTTCTCTGGGATATTTCTTCACCACCTTCAGTTGAATTTACCCCATGTTTGCAAGCTTGGCGATCTGGCTAAATCAGCAATATTTGTAAAGCTTTCTTAGCTCACAACGAATGCATTCTTTGCCCTGTTTGTCAGAGTAACGGAGCGATTATTACTGAGATGTGATTGCACATTACGCGGAGGAGGGTGGGGTGGGGGTTGGAAAAATAATGTAATAATGAAATTCATTGTCATGGATAAATCTGTAGGCACACGTAGATGTTTTTCCCTTTCTCTGACCGACTTGGTCCTCACATGTCTGGATCTGCTGAGACGGCTGTTTATCCTGAGTTGAGGTAATGCAGGGGTCATGAGCAGATCACACTCACTTCATGCCACAAACAGGTTGGCGTTTGTACATCTGTATTTAAAAATAAACCCTTTTTGATTTCTTTCTGCTTCAGCGTGTGTGGAATGATCACAAGGACTAAAAGCTGATGTCCTTTTGCAGGGGGACCTGTACATTTCTGCAATAGAAGTAGGAGAATTTGCATGGAGCAGCTCATACTTGCATAGATAAGAAATGGGGGAGGAAACAGAAGAGGTATTTGTCCCATGATCCCCGAACAGAACCCAGAACTCTCCAAAGTGCCCCTCATTGCCATATCTAGCCATCCAGTGCCCTCTGATTGCAATGCACAGAAGTTTGACCAATGCAATGCAAGCTATTCATACATTTTAAATATTGATTTTCTTGTCCTTCTATTCTAAATCTTTCCACTTCTACCATTTACTGTTTCCAAATGCTAGATATCTCTTTGTTTTAGGGACCTATCCTGGTCTGTTGCAAATTCCCAATTTTGGCACACTTCTTAGTTTATTTTAACTCTCTTTATATTTTTGTTTAACTATCATAGTCATTTTGGCCGAGATCTTCAAAAGCATTTTAGGCTCCACTGAAATTAATGGAAGTTACATGTCTAAGTACTTCTGGAGAACTGAGCCTTTCCTCCTAACTGTGGGGCATAGACTCCCTGAACCTTGAGAAGAGAAAGGAAATTCCTTTTTACATCCTCTCCATCTAGCTTTCAATAGCACTGACTTTATAGTTCTATAGTTCCTCTGACTCTTCAAGATGCATATTTAGAGCCCATGGACCAAGCTGATTTTTTCTAAAACTCCTGAGTGCCTTGTATTTATTACACTTTTGATGAAAGTGGCTCACTGATAAATCATTTGGGGAAATCCTGGAAGGAAGGTCACCTTGGGATTCCCGTTTTTGTGACAAATCCTGAAACCAGGTGAGTTTACTTCCTTTGGTGTTTCTTTCTATACCCATCGGGTCAGGCTTATCAAGGTTTCATGAGCCTGAGCTGAGGTATGCCATCCAAAACTTGAAACCAGGCAAAACACACCAGTTTAGTCTGTTTTGCTTTCATTTTCAAGGTACATGGACTCAAAACTCAAAATGAACTCAATGGGGATCCAGAGTCGTGCAAACCGAAATCACAGAGTTTTGCACAGCACTAGTGGAAGGGCTCTGCAATGACAGAGACCACCAGGCCAGCAGAGGAGTTGCTATGAAATGGCATTCAATGCTAAAGCCCACTCCAGAGGGGAAAGGCAGGGTAGAATATACAGTCCCCCTATATTCTAACTGTTACTAGAGCCAGGTATTCTCCTTCTGAGGGTATGGAAGCTCTGGACACATCAGAATCTGAAGTGTGGTGATACATAGAGTCTGTTCAGAAGTTGAAGTCCTTGTGCCACAGGGCATAACTCTGCAGTGACTCACTATACCCAGACCTCAAGGAGGTTTTGGAGGCAGAGTGATGGAGAAGCTGGTGGATCCAGCAGTCTTTTTCCTCCCCTGGGCAGAGAGGGAGTTTATCAATTAGCATGCAGTGCATGTAGCGCTTAGGAAAGAAGGATTCTCCACTCCTGTGGAGATTCTCAGCCCACAAGGCCATCGGGCATGCTGTGAGGTACAGAATTTAGCTCTCTGTTAAAAGAGAAGAATTAGTTACTTATTACCTGTACAAATATAGAGATGGCTCAAAATGCTAGGAAGAAATGAAGGAAGTAATGAACATTCAAGGAAGCAAAACCAAAGCACCGGAGCTGAGGTTCAGATGGGGCTTTTTTTTGGTGTGGTGGGGGTAGCCACTGGGTGGAAAAGCAGAAAGAAGCAAACAAGGATTCAAGATGAGTTCATCCCTGCTAAAATCCTACCTCATTGATACACATCTGCGTTTCCATGGCTGTGCAGAGCTGAAACTGCCTTCGTCAGCTCTTGTTATTTTAGGCTTTGTTCGGGGCTATTTGTGCAGTTCCTCTTCCCCCCCCCCACCCCCCAGTCAGACTCTGTGGTGCACAGGGTCCAATTCAGCCAAAGCTTTATCCAGAAAGCTGCACCCAACACTTCCTAATCTCATAAACAAGAAAGAGATGACTTAATACCCTGGAGCAGAAAGAGTTTTGCAATAGCAGTACAGAGGAGGCAGTCTAAAAACATCATTTGTTTCAGTACCAATGCAGAGGCTGCAGATAATTGACAATAGAATGGCATTTTCTAATCCAGTGAAATTACATTTTATTGCAAACTGGTATATACCAGTAATTATTATATTTATATAGTAGTTCCAGCCAGCATTTGACAGTGAGCTGATTAAATCACTGAGGTGGAACTGAAGGGTATGATTGCAGTACATCTAGGCTGATCAGCATTAGCATTATCTGTGATGTCAGCTCTTTTAAAGGTTGGAAGTGCAACTGTCACTGCCACGGTGCTCTCACCCCTTTTTGGCCCAAGGTACTACAGTCCAGAGGTGACCACAAAAGAGTCATACTGGTGATAGCGCTATTCACCAATGCGTGTTGTTGACTCTCATGAGTCTTGTGATAATTGGTGCTGTTTCTTAAAGCCCGAGTTGTCTGAGTCATATGAATACATGAGGATCTCAGCTTTCATTTACCAAAAAAAGAAAGTTTTTAGTCCACATGGCTGATGAGAAAAGCTGGAAAATGTGACTCCAGCATATCCTAAAAGCTCAAAAACCAGAAGGCAAATAAAAAGAACACTTCCCCCTCAATTTTTTTAATTTCATGGTTTTAAAAGCCCATCTAATGATTTTAAAATATTTGGGATTGGCAATAATGAATACATTTATGTTTGTAATAATATAAATGCATTTTCAAGGAGTATCCATTTGACACTTCGAAGAAACCAACACCAGCTGAAAGGACTTTGCTACCCTAGATGAACTGGAAATGTTTCTTCTACTCAGCCTAATCGACTACTGCATGCTAAGGGACTAAGCACTGCAGCTGGAATCAAGCCTTCCAGCTCAGGTAGCCAGACTTGCAGAGTTGGAGGTCGGGCAATGTAGACATTGTGGCTCAGGCTGGAGTAGGGTGACCAGACAGCAAGTGTGAAAAATCCGGACGGGGGTGGAGGGTAATAGGAACCTATATAAGAAAAAGACCCCAAAATTGGGATTGTCCCTATAAAATCAGGTCATCTGGTCACCCTAGGCTGGAGCTTGGGCTCTAAAGTCTATGGGGTTGGGTTAGTCTGGGTGACCGAGCTTCTGCCCAAGTCCGAACATCCACATTGCTTTTTTTTTTTGTGTTCTAGCTTGAGCCCTGCTATCATAGCTCTATCTACCCAGGCTAGGAGACTTGCTCCCACCTGCATTGTAAATGTTCCTTCAGGGCCTAGTCTTGGTTCTGCTGACATCCAGGGGGGTTTGGCCATCAGCTTCAATAGGAATTAGGTACAGGTGCTGAATAGTGTATCTGAGCACATAGTGAAAACCTTTCCACATGAATATTCATTTGAATTCTGTGATGAAGTGGGAATTTCTTGTAATATTTTTTGAAGCCTGTGTGTGCCTCAGTTTCCCCTGTGTGCTGTATTGATACCTAAGGGGTGGGAAAGGGCTGTTTGCTTTCAGGGTAGGTGAAGAGCCATAGATATGGGTGTCATTTAACTGTATAGGTCTTGGTCCCCATACCAGTGGAGCATCTGAGAAAACAATGGCAAATCCAATTGCCAGGACATTGATACCTAGCAACCAATTACCGAGAGAAATATGGACTTCCCTGCTTCTCAGCAGGGGGGCTAAGCCACGTCTTCCCAGCTCAGGAACAAGGAACTGGAGAGGAGTGAGATTTGGCTGCCGGAGGTAGCTGGGGTGGGGTTTCTAATCTGGGATTCAGACCAAGGAGGTCGGATGGACGGAGAGACAGAGCTTGGACAATGGGGTTCACTACAGCTTGGCTGGGCGCTGGGCTACCCAGAATGGACTGTGCTTTAATCTTCATTCCTCTGTGCTAACCTGTGGACTTCCTATGCTGTGTTTCAGACGACTAATAAACCCTACTGTTTTGACAATGCTGTGTGAGTGTCACTGCACATGCTTGGCGAGGTGCATTAGTCCCTGAAGAGTGTACAAGTCTCCACTGGGATCTGTCTCAGTTGGACTCACTGAACGGAGCTCACAATGCAAAGCAGGAGTTCTGAAGGCCCAGAGGTCTAGTCTAAGGAGGCAGGGAAGCCACATGACTTATCCTGGAGGAAGTGTGAGATGCCTTGGGAGGTCTGAGACACTGAAGGGAGTTCTTCTGAGGGGCTGTTTCAAAGCTGAGGCCATAGCACCGATCCTGTGGATCTGTGACAAATTCCAAAACAAATATCGATTTAGTCATGTCTGTGGCCATTGTGTTTTCAGGTGTCAATACTTGAGAAAAATTGATTTTGTATTCAAATAGTTGTCAGCTAGAATACATTCAATTACAATACTAAGCATTTTAATTTTCACTGCCATCCAGTCAGGGAACAGACTTTATATGATGTGATTTTGCGTATCAACCAACACAGTGTGAACTTTGAAATTCAGATACTGAGTATCCCCAATGAATTGTCTGACACCTATTTGTAGAGCGGGAACATCTCCTCAGAGCAGAGAGTCTGCACCAGGCCTATGCACTGCTTAACACTATTTTGAGCTCTTAAATTGGACAGTGCATAAGCCTTGAGTGAACTTTCTGCAGTTGTTAATTTCACCTATGTGGGGGGGAAAATGTGAAAAAAATACAGAAATATTTTCAAATAACTGGTACATTTGAAATCTCATGACGTATTGATGATTAAAAATTGGAGGTGAAATTTAAAAAAATAAATTATACACTACGAATTATTCAATCAGAGACACTAGCCTTTTTGTGGTCTCAGGCAGCTACTTGGACTGTTGACAGTATATCCTATAGCTCTAGAAATAAAATATAATCTCATTAGTAATTTTAGAATTTTAAAATTCATATCCCTTGATCTCAAGTTGTATATTCAACTAATTTAAAATATATTAAAAACACATACAAAACATACAACACTCCTACCATTCAGCATACCACACGAGAAACCTGTCCTATCAAAGAATGCCTCTGCTTAGAACGGGCCTTCCAGCTGCTCTGAAAGTCAACAATTCAGGCTGTAACATATCAGCAGAAAGAACAAATTTGAAGGTAGATGACTCAAAAGTAGATGACCCCTGAGAACTCTAGACCCTTCTTGTTTACAACAGAACAGGGAGAAGTTCTGATTTCAATTGTTGTGATTAGCATAAGTAGGGAGAAGGGCTTAGAAGCAGCAGAGACTCAAACCACACAAGCAGCATGCTGAATTTCACCCAGAAATTAACTGAGAGCCACAGAAGAATACGTACAAAGGTTTCTAACTATCAGAAGAGTGAAGTTCTGGATTAGCCTCCCAAGGGGAGAAGTGGGAGCAAAAAACCTAACTGGCTTCAAAACTGATCTTGATAAGTTCATAGAGGGGATGGTATGATGAGATTGCCTACAATGGCATATAGCTGATCCACAACTGCTAGCAGCAAATATCTCCAACGGCTGGTGATGGGACAGTAGGTAGGGAGGGCTCTGAATTACTACAGAGAATTCTTACCCAGGTGTCTGGTTGGTGGGTCTTGCCCACATGTTCCGGGTCTAACTGACCGCCATATTTGGGGTTGTGAAGGAATTTTCCCTTGGGTCAGATTGGCAGACACCATGGGGGGGTTTCACCTTCCTCTGCAGCATGGGGCACGGCTCACTTGCAGGTTTAAACTAGTGTAAATGGTGGATTCTCTGTAACTTGAAATCTTTAAATCATGATTTGAAGACTTCAGTAATTCAGCAAGAGGTTAGGGGTCTATTACAGGAATAGGCAGGTGAGGTTCTGTGGCCAGCAATGTGCAGGAGGTCACACTAGATGATCATGATGGTCCTTTCTGGCTTTAATGTTCATGAATCTATGTTGAACAGATGTAATACGCTCCCAGCAGGAAACTCTGCTAAATAAGTAGGTAACAGCATTCGGCACTAGCTGAAGTTCCAGTGTGGTCCTCAAGGACAACTCTAAGAAGAGCGATATTCCAGTCTGGAGGTGAAAAAGTCACAGGTGATGGTCATGAAGACCTCATCTGAGAGAAAAGACTACAATCTTCTTGTCAAATGCAGCTGGAGAAATGTGCACTTATTAGGACATTCACAAGCAACCCTACATCCTGTGAACTATCCAAGTTGCAAAATTATAATAAATATTAAGTGCAAACATGTTAAGAACCTGAAGTAAATTCAATAATTTGTTACCATTTATATGGCAGCTGTGACACACAGTACTAATGGAGATACCATAATTAAGTCAAGGGGGGATAGTCAGTCATATGACTGAAAAAAAAACACCAGTGAAGAAGTGAGTTTTAAGTAGGGACTGAGTGGTAATAGGTAGCAAACAAGGATGCTTGCGCCGAACAACCCAGGAAATTAGTTTCATTAGTGTGGTAGCCAGAAGAGAGAAGATGAAGATCGTGTGAGAGAGCCAAGACGTGGAGTATATATAGAATAGTGATTTTATTATTAACAGGAAAGATTCATAGATAATGCTGGTGTAGGGTTGAAGGGCTCAGGTGAAAAGGAAATATGGAAAAGGCCAGCTGTATGCAAGGGAATCAGGTACATACTTTTCCTGAGATACTGATAGAGATCAAGTAACTTGATGCACTTTATTATTAGTATAAGGGGCTTTCATGAAGGGGAGCATGAGGGAGAAAAACAGCATTGAACCCTTGCTGGCAATGTAACTGGATATTCTAAAAGGAAGAGAGAAGAGACCACTTTAAAATTGTAGACAAGGAAGGTCAGATTCTAATTTCAATTAGAGTTAATTTAGTTAATTAATTTCAAGTCAGTGCATTTCACTTGACGTCAGTGGGAGTTTTGCATGGCTAAGGAGGGCTGGTTTTAGCCCAGTAATGATCCCTATGAGGTAATTTACCAGCCAGTTTGTTTTAATGTACTTTGGGATGGTGGATGAGAGTTGATTTCCTGCTCCTGATATAAGTACGCTGTAGGGCACTGACATTGGAGAGTAGTGGCTCTTATTTCATATGCACTTGAGGGCCATTTCTGCTCCCTTTCTCCAGCTCCAGACCCAGTGTAACCAGTGCCATTGCACTGCCTTGCAGATGGGGCAGGATTTGGGAAGTTCTGCATGCCCATATTTTGGGGGCAGACTAGGAATCTGGGCATGATCAGTGGCTCTGCTACCTAGTCCTGGCATAATCCCCTGCACCATGATTGGCTGCTTGGGATGCAAGAGAGAACTTAGACCGTAACTATTCCTTTGGTAAAGTCAGTGAGCCCTTTGTGGAGTTGACAAACCTGCAGTCAGATGCAAGAGAGTTGTTGCTTGTGGATCACACCTTCCTTCACATGCAGACATAAGCCCGAGGAGAGCAAGTGCTAAAAATTTAGAGGTGCAGATTGCCTTTTGCTCCTGCCAGTCCTTAGACTTAGTTTAATTCCACTGCCAGATGAAAACCATCAAAGGCAGGGTCTAGGAAATTGTCTTGCTCCCCTCCTGTGAGGGGCTATTTACTCTACTCACAAAATACAATTTATTTTTGTAGTGTAGCATCAGCAAGCACTGTATAGAGCTAAGCAGTGGTAAGTGGAGCAGAAGGCAGGTTGGTTTAGAGGTGAATTTTAAAGAGAGGAAGGAGCTCAAGGAAAGGAAGGAGTCCCAGAGAGGTGAGGCAGCCTCAGAGAAAGAGCATCTGATTCCGCAGTATGTGGTAGGGAAGGTCAGAACTGGAGGAGTGGAGTGAGTGGTTAGTAGAGGATAGGAACCAGAGATGAAAGCAACTGGTTTATTCTGCAAGCAAATCTGGGGAAGAACATACACCATGATTAAAGGCTGATCTGGCTCCCATTGAGGTCAATGGGGATTTTGCTGATGACTTCAGCAGAAGAAGAATCAGGCCCAAAATCTGGAAAGAAAAATGCATTTGCCATTAAACATACTCCCCTGGGACAACTGGGACAAATCCTGCCCCCCTGTGCTGAGCGCAAGCAAATGCTCTGATGGAGGGGGTCCTGTGATGACTGGAGTGGAGAATCAGAGTGGAGGATCAGAGCCCTCCTTCTGCAATTGCTCCAGGGGTGCTACTGCAGTCTCAGAGCTACAGAAGCATCCACACTCCTGCATCCTCCCCACTTACAGTGAGATTTGGCTGATGGATCTGCATAGTCATGGGTACATTATGTTCTGTGTGGTCATGCACTCCATGCATGGGGTACCCATGCCCTGTCCCCCTTGCACTGCAGTCTGGGACCTCTGCATTGAGCGAGCACGGTCAGGATTTATGGCCGGGCTTCTCTAGTGTATTACATAACTCATAGGCAGTTTACCGTGACACTGATTGGGCTGCAATTCATCCCATATTAGATCCTTGTCATTGTTAATCCCACACAAAAAGAGAAATTGAAAAAAATCTATATGGTCAGCAATGTTTTACATGGAACTCATCCTGAACATCTACTGTAAAACTAGAGAAGAGGTAAGAAAAGTAGCTGGGGCAAGGGCATTTGTTTGGTCTCGGCACAAAAACAAATGGGCACAACTCTGCTCCCTTTAAAGTCAATGGGAATTTTGCAGTTGATTTCAATAGGAAAAGCATCTGAACTAGTTTCTCAAACCTGGGATCAGTTTTCAGTAGGCAGTGATTATGCTCAGAGCTCTTTTGAGTTTCTTGCAGTGGGCGCTTTAAAGTCTGTCCAAGGCTCTATGAGTCCCACCACTGGAGACAGCACAGAACAGACGGTAAATCAACACCTCTCCCAGCCAGCCTGGCATCAGCCCCCACATAGGCCAGCCCATCTACTTCTGGGGGTGTGCCAGCTGGCTATCTCTGGGTCCCCTAGCATAAGCTGGCAGAACCCAAGGGGTGAATCAGACTCCTAGAACATTCACTGCAAATATAAACAATTCTAGGGTTGGCAAAGACTAAATTAAACAGCTGAAAATTAATGAAAAAGAAACTGCAGGAGAAAAATCTACCAGCTCTGTCTCTACTAAATTGTAATTGTAGATTGTAATTGTAATTGTAAAATGTTATAGTAATAGTGACAAATATTGCAGCTTACAATACTGTTTCTGCAAATGAAGAAGGCCAGAGAAGAAACTAGTCAGACAGAAAAATTCTCTGGTGTTGGGATTTGTTTGCAACTGGAGTTGTGGGTCAGCTCGTTAAGGAAATAAAGACCAGTCATGAAGGTCAGATTCAGGTTTCAAGTTCCTCAAAGGTTATGATGTTCAAATCCGGTGTTTTGTCTCATGCCCATCTCTACTTTCTTTATTTGTGTCTGAACACCTAAGACTAGATCTTCTCTGTAGGTAAATCAGTGTAGGCCTGTTGAAATCAATGCAGCAATGTTGATATACATCAGCAGAGGATCTGGCTCCCTGTTCTTAATGAATCACTTAACCACTCCACAATAACAATGAGAACAGACTTGAACAAAAACAAAGTAGCGCTTAGAGCTTCTGTTACCTTTCCCTCTGTAAATTATATGTTGGTTTGCCTTTTCAAGGCAATACACACAGCCAGTGTCCTGCACTTGGGTAGAGCAACCTTTAGTATTTTCATGATTCCAAAAAATAAAAAAGTTGAGGAAAGAAAGGGACTTGTTTACTATTAGCTGCCATTCATGCTTGACATTTGGCCTGTTTTTCAAAGGTGTTTTGCACCTATAGCTACCGCTGATGTCAGTAAGATTTGTGGATGCGCAGACCTTCGAAAAACTAGGCCAGCTGTGGGGTCATTGTTTGTATTTTGTAAAGCTAAAACAATTCAGGTTAAACACTGTACCGCCTGGCACAGATACCCTTTGTCTAAAGCTTTTCACCAGGGCACAGTGAATGAAGTTGGTGGTGTTATTGCTGAGCTGCTCACTATTCTGCACCAGAATGTCTTGATGGCATGCAAGATTGTAAAAAGAGATTTCTCACAAGAGAGACCAAGCCCAGAAGCGGCTGTCAATAGAAACATTAGCTGCAGTCAGCATACAATATATTAAATACTCAAATTGAGGATTGACAGACTGCTGACACTGGGAATAGTTAGCAAGCTCCTGCAACAGAGACAGTTGTTGTGCTTTGAAGCCCCTTAAAAAGCACACACAGAACAAATATGACCGAAGCTACCGCAATTTTATTTGTTTCTCACCCACATCAGCAGTTGTCCTTCCTCTTCACTTCCAAAAAAATCAGAACAAAAAAACCCCAACACCAGACAGAGATAGTTTGTAGTTATCTGCATCTTCCACAGAAGCGCCATACATTTAGATAGCATCTTCAATTCTGAAAGATCTCCAAGCATTTTACATACTGTGCATGGGGAATGCTCTATCACCAACAAAACACAGCCACCCCAAGGGTGGGACACAATGGTGCCAATTAGAAGGGGCTGGGAGCTGAATGCCCCCACTCCCAGGTTTTTGCACTTGCTCAAAGTCCCCATAGGCCATGGAGCCGGAGGGGCCATGGCTCAATCACTGTTAAGTAGTGGTCCCATACCAAATCAGTACTGATGCTGGTCGAGCAGTGCAGAGCATCGGGTGCGTGGTCACTACACCACTGAAATCTGACCTGGCCACCCCTCAGCACAGGCAGAGGGGCAACCAGGCCAAACGATGTTGCGACCTGGCATGGGGGGTGTCTGTTCTTGTACAGCCGTGCAGAGGGGAATCTGCAGAGCACTCGACTCCTGGCAGCACCAACCCATGCACTGTGTGGGTAACAGAGAGTGAGGCCCTGGGTCCAGGAGCGGGGAAAGCAGGAACTGGAAGGGGTCCTGTCACAGGGCAGGTTCCATTCCTGCCCTGCAATCCCACACAGTCTTGTATACTTATTGTTTGTTAACACCCTATGGGATTTATTACTATTATCACCACCATCACAATCCAGTGCAGCAGCTCTATCTATAACATTCTTCAGATGTTTCAGAGTAGCAGCCGTGTTAGTCTGTATTCGCAAAAAGAAAAGGAGTACTTGTGGCACCTTAGAGACTAACAAATTTATTTGAGCATACGCTTTCGTGAGCTACAGCTCACTTCATCGGATGCTTATGCTCTAATAAATTAGTTAGTCTCTAAGGTGCCACAAGTACTCTCATTCTTCAGATGTAAGCCCTTTCTCCAGGGGCAGAGAGAGATCTCACCCACCTGAAATCCCTTGACCCTCAGTTCTATTAGCCTTTTCTCCTCTGTACTTCCTCCTCTGCTTTTTAACTACCCTCCCAGCTGATGGGACAATTAGCTCCTTAGTGCCCCTATTCCACAGTCTGCTAGGTAATTAATGACAGGTTTCAGAATAGCAGCCGTGTTAGTCTCTATTCGCAAAAAGAAAAGGAGTACTTGTGGCACCTTAGAGACTAACAAATTTATTTGAGCATACGCTTTCGTGAGCTACAGCTCACTTCATCAGATGCATTTTTGTAAATGCATCCGATGAAGTAAGCTGTAACTCAAGAAAGCGTATGCTCAAATAAATTTGTTAGTCTCTAAGGTGCCACAAGTAGTCCTTTTCTTTCTAGGTAATTAAGTAATCCATTCCTCAATCAAGTCTTCTCCGGGGGGAACTAATCAGATCTTATGTGCCGAGAGTGCCGGGACAGCTATTAGCTCTCAGCACTCTGTCACAATCCCCCCAAGAAATTCTGAACCGGTGGGACAGTGCAGCTACTTACACAAGTTTAGGACAGGGAGTGAAGAAAGTGCAGGGGGGCACCTAGTGGGGATTGAAAGTGCAGGGGGGCACCTATGGAGGTAGAATATGCCAGCTTTGCCAGAAGCCTGTGACCAACACCCTTGCTCTTGTGGAACATTCCATGGGCTCTTTAATACCATAAACCATTAGGAAATATTTCCCCTACCTTTATGTTGTCAGACTTGATGAGCATAATGGTCCCTTCTAGCCTTAAAATCTAAGGGTGAAATCAGTGGGATTTTTCTCATTAACTTTAATGGGGCTAGGGTTTCAGTCTATGAATCTATACTATGCTTGGGATACAGGCAAGTACCATTTCAAAGGGAAGTATTCCACCTACTGAATCACCAACACTGTTCCAAGTACTCCACGACTCCAGGTTTTTCCAACATGCTGACGATCAGGCAGTCAGATGCCAGGCTGATGAGTGGGGAGAGGTGTTTGAGAGTACTGACCTAGCCTGATGCTGCTGACTTGGTGAGAAGCGAGGGGAGCCCAGCATAATCTGTGTCCTCATTTTCCTCCTTAGCATAATTAATCTTTAATAATTCAAGCAAGTTCCCACAGATGCTTTTTAATTTCGCTTTCTAAATCTAAGCTTAAAAAAATCCTAACTTCCTTTCGAAAGCAAGTTGGTTTAGGGTGTGTTAGAATTTGTTCAGAATGTGTTTTCTTCCCAGTAAACAAAGTTTCCTTTTATTATCAGCCAGGATTGCCAGGCACAGTCTTCAGACATCTGAGCTTCCCAGTAAATCCTAACGTTGGGTTTGTTGCGGGTTTCCATTAAAGTCGATGGCTAAAGTTTTCACTTACTTCAGTGGTGCAGGATCTGGATCTTCAAAAGCAATGACTCTCCAAGTCACATTGTCCATATGTTCTATTCTAGTGAAAGTAAATTGAGATCCTTTTAAAACAACTCTTACCTTGCCAACTGTCAGCAACTAATATCTTTGGTCTAGATATTTGCTGATGCCAGCTGCCACACATTGATCTTGCACAGGTATAACTGAAGATAGGTTCGTTCCAGGTCCTCTATCGTTGCCTTGTCCTGGTTCAGTCCCACAACCCTCAGAGTTATCACCTGCCCCGAATTAATCTATCTGCCCCAATTCCAGACTCTCTGCAGAACCCCAAGGAAACTATTCTATTGTCACTACTTTTTAGGCACTGTGTTTCTTTCAGGTCAGGATGGTGAAGTGAAACTTTGTAAAAGCTACTCTCAGTTCTCCTTTCAAAAAAGGAAACACATCAGAAGCTCCAATGGCAGAGACAGAGGCTTATGGCTGATGTGTTCTCTCAACAAATATTTAATTAGTGTTCAGGTGAAACTTAAATTTTCATGTAAAGCTGCAACACAATGTCCTGGCTCAGTATTTTGTTGGAGCTTCAGCCTTGTTTTTATTTGAATGTAGAAAAAACATAAACCCACACATCTCTCAGTTGTGATCACATTTCATGGCTGTGTATTGTGCCTCTGAAATATTAACTTACCCCTTCCTCCCCACAGTGCTCAGTTCATACCCACTGCTGCAGTTGACTTTGACTTTTTATTTGAAAAGTTCAGTGGTGAGCTAAAAATTCCTGAATAAGCTTTTTAAATACGAGGAAAGCTATGCAGCTTAGGGGGTTGGTAATGGGCTCGGGAACCTATATTTATGCAATTAACATTTGTCCATGGTTGAGACCAAGTGCTCTGTGTTTGACGGGTGTTCACTAGTGTCTTTGAAATATGTTTATAATTATGAGGATAGTAATATTAGGCATTTGTTTAGTGCTTTTCAGTGGCAGACCACAAAGTGTTTTACAAAGGTGGGTAAAGTGTAGTTATCTCCAATTTACAGATAGGGAAAAATGAAATATAGAGAGGTTAAGGGTAAAATTTTCAAAAGTGCATTAGGAGACTCAATCCTTTTTCAAAAATGACTTAGGCACTTTGGAAGTTTTCAGTGAGACTAAAGGCTTGTCTATGCAAACATTTGGTTCGCAGCAAGCTGGAGCATGAATCTGCCCTGTGCTAGCCTGCTGTGCTTCAACTGTCAGTGAGGTCTCTGCTGATCCACATTAACAGTTCAATCATGTGTTTTGCTCTAGTCCCCTTTGAAACAGGAGTAGATCCTATATGACATGTTAATGCATGTCTGCAGGCTCAACATGGACAGTTGGAGCTGGCAAGTGCTGGGTAGATTTTGCCGTGAGTGAAATGTTCATGTAGACAAACCCTTAGTCTCACTAAAAACCTCCAAAGTGCCTAAGTCATTTTTGAAAAAGGATTTGAAAATGGGACATGGGCACTTTTGAAAATATTACCCTAGGTGACCTGTCCTAGCTTACATACCACCCCCGAAATTGGATTCACTGGCAAGGAGCCCCACTTCAGAAAAGTTCTGCCTAGATGCACAGGTTTGCCAATGGGAATCCAACTGCAGAATTAGGGCTCAAGTCAATGGCAAAGCCAGGAATAAAAACCTACACCTCCTGACTCCTTTGCTGGTGCACTATTGTCTGGACCATCCACGCCCTCAGCTAGTAGACTAACTTCTTTTCCTAGAACACAACCCGTCACCACAACTGACCACATGTGTTAGGAATTTTAACAGAGGTGGTGGCCTGGATGTGCAATGGAACTACCCTCTTATCCACAAGTTGCATTGGTGCATGCATAAACAGAAGCTCTAGGTTTCTCATAGCGCTGACCAGAAACATGGGAGCTGGGATACAACAATAGCTAAAAACTGCATTTCCATTTTCTTGGACACTTTCCGAGCAGCACTAGTTTCTATGCTGTCAGTAAGCTCCCAGCACCTGTCAGGGGCACTTAACGTATTCAAAGCTTTTAAAATTCAAAGGAAAGAGTGGAGTCCCTCATTAACAACCAGCAAGTGCTTGGCGTTGCCACACCAGAGCAGACCAGCAACCCATTGAGCTTGGCAGCCTGTCTCTGACAGGAGCTAGTAGCAAATGCTCTATTTGCTCAGAGGCAGAGGCAAGAACCCTCATAATGAACAATTTTGCCTGCCCATGGGGGAGGGGATTATTAGCTGCCTTGTGGTGGGAAGCATGAGGGTTTATATTCCCTATAAATGTTTATGCTACGTAATGTGACTCTGGAGGCCCATCTAGATATAAGCAATACCAAAGCACTGACTGCTTTTCAAACATTGCTCGCTTCTTTCTTTCCCTCTCCTCATCTCTCCACTGATTTTCTTCAGACCCTTTCTCTCCTTCACACTCCCCCCCCTTCTCTCCTCCCACTTCAGAGGATCAATTTGAACCCAGGCTGCCTGAGTCAAAGCATAACACACTGCACATAAGTAGAAGGGATTTCTACATCTGGCTGTGTCTGTAGTTACCATTGGCTTGGGCCCCTTCTGAAGAGAAACAAGACAAACACACAAATGGAAAAGAAGCAGAGATCATTTCTTCTGGCAAAGGGGCAGCTGCTTGAATTTTCTGTACCTTTGCCCATACTAAAATTTTTACCAGTCCTTTTTAATATAGTTTTTCTCCTGTGATTTCCCATTTCCCCTTCAGTATCATATTTCTGTCCCCTCCCTGTTTTTTTTCTCCTCTTTTTTTCCCTTTAGCTTCCCTTCCTCCATGCATTATTATTTATCTTATTATTCTCTTCTCTCAGCTCTGGCAAGCTACTCCAAGCCGGCTCTCTCCCTGCTAAGGAGTGCTCTCTCTCTTTTCCACTTTCAGCACTCACCAAGATGTCTTCTCTTCCCACCCAGGCCCTCTTGCAAACTGCCCAGCTCTTTACCTTCACATTCTTTGTCTTCTCATTTACACCTCTTGCCCTACATCTCAACCTCAGGACCCCCCTTCTCTGTACTTTTGCTGGCCCTTTGGCCTAGAGTCTATTGTATTAGTCTGGGCCTTAGAAAACCAGAATTCTATTCCTGGCTCTGCCATTAGCCTGCTGGGTGACCTTGGACAAATCACGTCCCGCTCTGTGCCTCAGTTTCCCCATCTGTAGAATGGGAGTAACAATACTGCTTTGAGATCTACTGATGAAAAATGCTATATAAGAAAAAAGTAGTGGCTCTCTCTCCCCCTTCTCCTCAACAGTCTGCTAGCGCGTACTGTATCTTCCATTCAGGCCATCAGCAGCAACTAGAGCTGGTTGAAAAATTCCAATTATTTTCATGAGAAATTTCAATGGTTTTTCTTTTTAAATTTCCTGCAAACATTTTTCTTTTTTTATGAAAAAACTGAAACCTCCAAAATGCTGCAGTTTTCAGTGGAAAATTTTTACCAAAAACACTCAATTTTTTTGAACAAAAGCCAATAAATGTTCACGTTTTTTTCTCATGTTTATGCTCCTCTTGCCTGCGCTGCATCTCTGGCTGGAAATCGCACAGACAGCTGCCAGTGCTGCAGAGAGAAGTGTTCTGTAGTGTCAGCTGTTGGGGTGAAGAGGCAGTCCCTGATCATTAGCTGCCATTCATGCTTGACATTTGGCCTGATTTTCAAAGGTGTTCTGCACCTACAGCTACCGCTGATGTCAGTAAGATTTGTGCTTGGGGTGGCTCTGTCTGTCTTGAGCCAGCTCACCACCGTAACTGTGAGTTCCCTGCTGTGGCTCGAAGGGGAATCTGTGCGGGGGTGGATCTCATGGGAGAATCTGAGAGCCATCTAAAAATTAGGGAAACAGCTGTGAATTCCCAGGTTTTCATGAAGGTTGGCAGGTTGAGGGTCCTGCCCTCCGTGAAAAACATTCACACACATTCTGAACAGATTTCAGAGGAGCAGCCGTGTTAGTCTGTATTCACAAAAAAGAAAAGGAGGACTTGTGGCACCTTAGAGACTAACAAATTTATTTGAGCATAAGCTTACCTCTGATGCATTCGATGAAGTGAGCTGTAGCTCATGAAAGCTTATGCTCAAATAAATTTGTTAGTCTCTAAGGTGCCACAAGTACTCCTTTTCTTTTTTATTCTGACCAGAGTAGATCTGGGCTGAAGAGAGACCCCCGGATGCCATCTCCCAAACACTACAGAGGTTAGGATCAAACTTTGCGGTGGACTTTTCTCCAGTGGGCTGAACTGGAACCCTGGGTCTGAGGATCACCAAACTTTTAAGGAGATGTTCCTATTTTGGAACCAGATTTGAATGTGAACTACCTGGCTTGAGCAACCTTCTATTTGAGACAATTCTGCTCCTATGTCAGCTGCTTGCTGTATTTCTTTCTCGGCTGGTTTCTTTTTGTCTTTTTTCTTTGTTTTAATTTCTTAGAACTCAGGAGCAGGCATCTGAAGATGTAATCCACCATTTGTGATATCACTGCCGGCTCCTATGAAATATCAAAGCGGATTGTTACTTTCTTCGGAGCCAATCAGTTGCTGCCCATTGACACCTGCAGGATCTCTGCTGAGATGGGGTATCAACTCCCACAGTATTTTATTGGTTTTATTATTTGTATTAAGCCCCCAAATAAGATCAGACCATTGTGGTAGGTGCTGTACAAAAGACAGTAAGAGACAGCCCTTGCCCTAAAGAGCATATAATCTGAACAAACAAGGCAGACAAAGGTTGGGAGGAGAAAAAGAGGCACAGAAAAGTGAAACTGTTTGCTCAGGGTCACACAATAATTCAGCTGAGACTACAGCCCAGGACCACAGCCACAGTCCAATAAATTAATGAATGCACCGTGCTGCCTTTCAATGTCATACATGTACAGTACCTATGAAATGCACCCGGAGGATCTCTAAATAAGATTCTCCGTGTTCTCCATGAGACATCCGGCAGGGTTTCTAAGCTATGTGGGATGGGTAAATCCAAGGCTATCATTTTGTTTTTCAATGTGTTTGTCCTGCTTTTCAAAATTTGAATTTCATGCAGATGAACAGCGCGGGACTGACTGCACCAGCCAGAGAGGATGTTTTCTTCATCCATAGAGACAGTGCAGTAGAAGCAGAAGCAATGGCAGGACAAGCTTTCTCATAAAAGCCTCTGCTAACTTGCTGAGCCACCGGGGGATTCTGTCTGGAGTGGGTGGGGGGGGGGTCCACACTCACTCGGTCTTTAGCCACCCTCTGCGGAGTCTTGCCAGTGAGGAGGAGGATTTTTAGCAGACAGACAACCTTGTAAATGGGCGCTCCCGGCCTTTTGTTAAGTTCTTGTTTTGCCGAGGGTAGTTGAAAATTCCCAAGGCATTGTAAACACATCACTGACACGAGTTCTCTGGTGTAAGCATATTACAGTGCCTTGACATTTTCGTTAGTTTCTTGACATTTTCAGAAGGGCACAAAGGGCCTAAAAAGAGAAACAAGCCTGCTCCCAAGACACCATATGTTTTTAGTTCCAGCCTGCAATGGTATCATGGATGGTCTTGTTATACATACACAGCAACTTTTTCCAGTCTTTCTCTCTCCTCCTCCTCCCCCTTTCAAATAACTGGATATAACAGCACAAAACTGCAGTGGTCAGAAAAAGGGAGATGAAAAATGGGCCAGGGGGTGCCCTTAGTGCCTTTAGGCTCTGAATTCTGAGTGCGCTGATATATCCCATTAAAATTCCAGTTATCACCTAAGATGGATGCTGAAAACATTTACAGAGGTGAATCACTTTACTCAAGCGAATAGTCCCCTTGCTACAGCTTGGCAGAGGTTGCCAGTCTGGAATAAAAGAAATTTTGTACAATTTTTTCCCCTGCAGCTGTTACTTTATCTTAGGCATTAAGCTGATTTTATAACTCGCTCAGTAAATGATCGTTTCTGTTTGAGATTTCTAGTGTGTCATGAAATTGCTCTCAGCAACTGTTATTTATCACTGATTTTTTTATATAGGTTCTCCTGGCAAATGACCAACTTTCTTGCAACTGTTTATTCTGTTCTTAAAACAGTCATGCAAACATAGTAGGGCTAGAATAATTTTCCCTTGATCTGCTAGATCAAATGTGATCACAGTCTGGCCTGCAAGCCAATGTAGCTGTGGCAAGATGTAAAGGTGCTCCGACTGGGTCCCTATCTATTGCATAGCTGCTTTGGGTGAGGTTATTACAGGCAGCTTGCTAGCACCATCTTTTATTAAGGTTTCTCAACACTCAATTATAGGACCCTGATTTTAGTTGTTTATAACTTAGCCAAACTTTAACTGTTTAGGCTGATATTTTCTATGCTGGGTATCTGCCCGCATGATTTTTTTTTTTAGAAAATTTCACATAAAAACAATTCATCAGATTCAAAGAACAGGGCTGCAGAAAATTACATTATTTTGACCATGTTGAAAAAATTTGGCAACCTTTTCTTTAAGAAGCTCAGCATCCCCACAAGTAGGGATGTGAAATGTGACAGGGGATTGCCTTTATGTCAGGGATGTGCCTTTTGCCATCTTTGTGAAAATCCACCCAAATTATAAGCCTTTGCACATGCTCAATGGAGACTTGCTAGAGCTTTGCAGCTAAACTCCTTGAAAATTCTGTCTGCAGTAGGTATGCAAAGGCTGAGCAGGATTTTCTACAATCTCAGCTCTTGGTTGCTGCAGGAAATTTGAAGTTATTTACTTGTCTATTTTGACATGTGATGTTGACTGTGTTATAGCAGTTATAAAGCTTTAACTTTTTATGTCTCAATGATAATCTCTCAGGAGGGAGGGAGAGGTATAACTCGGTGGTTTTAGAATTGGCCTGCTAAACCCAGAGTTGGGAGTTCAATCCTTGAAGGGGTCATTTAGGGATCTGGGGCAAAATTGGGGATTGGTCCTGCTTTGAGCAGGGGGTTGGACTAGATGACCTCCTGAGGTTCCTTCTAACCCTGATATCTATTAATGTCTACTGTCATTAAATAATTATTGTCTGATCCTCCCTCAATACATTCCCACAACCATGAAAATGTAAATAGATAAAAAATTGAAAAAATACTTAAATAAACAGATTTTATCCATCAAAATTATAAAAAAGTAAAAATTGAATTCTTCCAAGCCTAGTTATAAATGATAAAGGTTGATATACAAACTAAAGCATTGGGATCGCCCCAACAAAATGTATGTTTATTCTATTCTTTTCCTTCAGGTTCATAAGAAAATGAATGTCATTTTTTGTCCAATAATACTTTGGGAATAATATTTTTGGTGATAAGTAATAAATTAAATGGTCTTCAGAGTCTGGTACAGCGTGGGATTTACATTTGCCATAAAGTTTGGTTTTCTGTTTCCAGTTTTATAGATGTATTCTTTTTTCAGCCAGTTAGACCCCTTTTATAGCAGATTTTTTTTATACGGAAGAGGCATAAAATGAGTGTCTCTTCAGGGGAATTTATGAAATAGCAGCATTTGTCAATATGGATCATTCAAAGAAAAACCTTAAAGGAACAAAGAACCAGGATGAATCATGGAATCATAGGACTGGAAGGGACCTTGAGAGGTCATCTAGTCCAGGCCCCTGCACTCATGGCAGGACTTAGTATTATCTAGACCAGGGACCGGCAACCTTTGAATGTGGCCTGTCAGGAAAATCTGTTGGCAGGCCAGGACGGTTTGTTTACCTGCAGTGTCTGCAGGTTCAGCTGATCGCAGCTCCCACTGGCCGCGGTTCGCTGTTCCAGGCCAATGGGGGCTGCGGGAAGCGGCATCCCGCACAACCCTTGGCCCGTGCCACTTCCCGCAGCCCCCATTGGCCTGGAATGGTGAACCGCGGTCAGTGGGATCCATGATCAGCTGAACCTATGGATGCTGAAGGTAAACAAATCATCCTGGCCCACCATCGGATTTCCCTGATTGGCTGTGTGCCAAAGGTTGCCGATCCCTGATCTAGACCATTCCTGACAGGTGTTTGTCTAACCTACTTTTAAAAATCTTCAATGATGGAGATTCCACAACCTCTCTAGGCAATTTATTCCAGTGCTTAACCACCCTGACAATTAGGAAGTTTTTCCTAATGTCCAACCTAACCTGCCCTTGATGCAATTTAAGCCTATTGCTTCTTGTCCTATACTCAGAGGTTAAGGAGAACAATTTTTCTCCCTCCTCCTTGTAACAACCTTTTATGTACTTGAAACATGTTATCATGTCCCCTCTCAGTCTTCTCTTCTCCAGACTAAACAAGCCCAATTTTTTCAACCTTCCCTCATCGTTCATGTTTTCTAAACCTTTAATCATTTTTGTTGCTCGTCTCTGAACTTTCTCCAATTTGTCCATATCTTTCCTGAAATGCAGTGTCCAGTTGAGGCCTAATCAGCGTGGAGTAGAACAGAAGAATTACTTCTCATGTCTTGCTTGCAATGTTCCTCCTAATACATCCCAGAAAGATGTTCGCTTTTTTTACAAAAGTGTTACACTGTTGATTCATATTTAGCTTGTGATCCACTATGACCCCCACACCCCTTTCCACAGTACTCCTTCCTAGGCAGTCATTTCCCATTTTGTATGTGTATAACTGATTGTTCCTTCCTAAGTGGAGTACTTGCATGAGTGAGTGGGACTGGTATGACCAAGTAAAATGTAGCAATTCATGGACACAAAAAAGGGGAAATATTTTTAGAAAAAAGGTGAGTGCACAAATTTAAACTAGATTCCAAAAGAGTCAGTCTTAAACAACTGGAACCAGCAATCTCAGCTCTCAGGGATCTTGTCAGTATGGAGAAGTAATATTTTCACAAGGAAAAACTGTTTTTGAACTATGTACCCAATGTATTTGACAGACATATGTGGTCCTTCAAACAGCAAGCATTGCATGTTGGCTTTCCCCATTTGTATTTTTTCCCTTGAAGATACATTTATTGTGGTTTCATCAAGGCTACTTCTCCACTTATTTGATGCTTGTCTCCTGTATCCCACTGATATAAGGCTAATTTTTCAAATGAACCTTCCCCAACAAAAACCTACATTTGGCAACTGTGTGCATAGAAGAGCTCCTGGCTAATTGCGTGCACAAACTAGAAGACATGCAATTACCCCCCTTTGATTGTGTAGATGCAGGTTTTTAAGCCACAAGGGGTAAACACACTTTTTGCTGGTGCACCCTGTGCCCCAGCTATAAAAATGATGTCCTATGAAGTCAGAATATTGATTTGTCCCACTGTGATGGGGTGTGGTTCCCACACTGGCCCTGCAAGAGCTGAATTAGGCAAAGTGGGCCCAATCAGCCAATTAGGCTGCAAACAAAGGAGCTTTAGGCTGGAGGCAGCTAATTAGAGAGAAGCCCACCTGCAAGGTGCAGGCAGGGCTTCTACAAAAGACAGGAACTGGGAAGCAGGGATGGTAGCAGGGTAAAGTCTGCAGTAGCTTCCTGAGAGAAGGGAGGAACATTTTGGGGCTGCAGTGATGAGTTGCCCACAGTTACCCCCTGGGAGGAGGGAGTGATGAGACTGGCAAACCCAGAGGTGTGGGGAAGGCCAGGAGCTATGGAAGTGGTTCAGGGAAAGGCAGCAAGGTGCAGGGATTGGATCTTGGCTATTGTGTTGAGGGTCCCGGAGCCTGGAATAGAGGGTGGGCTGGGGTTCCCCTGCCAGCCACTGCAGGATTGGCACTGTGAGGCAGTGAAGCAGAAGACTCCCTGAGACTGCTGGAGAGCAGGAACCTTGACACACTCCCCCTGGGATGGGAAACCACCATAGTGACCTAGCTGGAGGGCTGAGGGTAGCTGCGGCTCCTGAGAGCGAGAGGGGGCTGCAGAGGAAAAACTGACAGGGCATAACCTCAGGAAGGGGCATTGGCCTGACCGAGCTAATCCCCAGAACCGCTAAGAGGTGGTGCCATCTAGCGATGAGTAGAGTAAACCTGTCACCCATTATGGTAGGAAATTCTCGTATGACTGATTATTTGTTCCTGTTACCTAGAGGCCCATTGTGTTAGACACTGCACCAACACAGTGTGCAACTGTTCCTGTCCAGAAGAGCTTACATTTTAAGTAAACAAGACAAAGGCTGGGAAGGGAAACACAGGCACAGTGAAGTGCCTTGCCCATGGTCACACGACAAGTCAGTGGTAGAGCTTGGAACAGAATCCATGTCACCCAAGTCCCACTTCAGAGGCATAACTGGCTCCCCTGATGCCCTGTTCCCTTCAACTGCAGGGGGGAAATCTAGCCCATTGAATTGATCTGGTCAAAAGAGTGTCCTGAAGGGGACTGCAGCTATCATTGTGTCAAGAAGTATAGATTCCTACCACTGTGACAGAAATTGCTGTACAAACTCCCTGGAAATGCTCCATGTACCACTTAGAGAGAACAAATGCTGTAAACTATATCTTCTAAACTTCAGTGGCAAAAGAGCAACAGGTAGCCTCCCATGACTGGTTGTACAGTGGTCTGCACTTTTCCCCCTATACTTGGAATAGCAAATAACTGTGTGGTATCTGTTAGCAAATGTTGATTAATAAATGGCGACCACCATTCCCAGCACTCCTCTCTATGGCCAAGTGAAATGTTTTTTCCTCCTCTTATACAGAATAAGGCCAAACTTGGCTCCTTCTCTGAGTGCATCCAGGCAGCAGTTTTCATGTCTGCAAATCTAGAGTGATCAGAACAAACCAAACTGGGATTAGACCCTTTCTCTTATATGGTAAAACAAACAGGTCTCCTTGAGGTCATAGTCAAAATGACAGTGAAAAATGTAAAGGGGGTGGGGGAGAGATAATACTGGCCAAATGCCAATAACTGTTCACATGTCTTTGTTTTTTGTTGATGAAAACCATACTGATCCCAAGGCTGACATTCTTGTAGGCCATATGCATGTGCATATATAAACCATGCATATCCATTCAGAACAGCACTTCTAAGTCAATTCTCCACACTGCTTCTTGCCATCTCCCTGTAGGGATGGGTGAGAACCGTGCTGTGTTTGACAAGAACTTGATGCTGTTAGCTCATTTCCCTCACTCTGCTGGCTTTACTGCCACCACTAAGGATTTTCTGAGGAGCTGTTGCTCAATGGTTCTTTCTCAGACTGAGAAAAGTCACTGACCCAGTGACTTCAGAGGCGTGTCTCCTTAGGGGGAAGAAATCCTTTCATCCTTTCTTTCCCTTGTGAGCATTTGGCTCTCTATGCTGGCTTCAGAGGAAGGTGCAAAATCAGGCTAAGGGTTTGCTCTAACAATATTTCAGGTGATTTTGGTTATCCTCAAAGGAGCTGGCTGTTTTGTCTATCCTCTGGCTTTTAAAGAGAAGTTTGATGCCAGCACAAGAGATTCCCATGGATCGACCCGTCTGCCACCTGGGGCCGAGCTGGATCTGTTTTCCCCCGGGATGCCCCAGCCTGGGATATCAGTAGGGAACCCTGGAAAGGCCTGTACAAAGGTGACAGCAGCTGGGCGGGAGCCAGGCCTAAAGCCCCTCACTGCACTCTCTGGCATTGACCATGCTCTGTCCAGTGACCTCCATGTGGGGCTTGAGGGGGGAAACAGGTGGGAGAAGTGGCTGAGCTCTGCAATCTGGAGCAGTGGCTGCTGGTGTGGGCTCTAGGACTTGGATGCAGTCTTCCATGTGGCATGCTCTTTATGGCATTGTTCCCCTCAGGGAAAATAGGGACTTTAGGGAGTTGCTTGCTGCTGGAGCTGGCTTTTCCAATCCTGCCTGGTTCCTTTCCTGCCCAGGCAAGGGGAGCCAAGGTGACCCCAGCCTGGACTAAGCTACGGAGACAGTGTCTGTATCTTGACCCTCAGAGCCAACTTCTCCTGAAAGCCAACCCTCTTGCCCCTCAGAGCCAAGCCTGCCCCGAGTGGGCTGCTGAGACAGTGCCTGCATTTTGCTCACCAAAACTGGCCTCCCTAAGCCTGCCTGAGAGAGACCCCACTCTTGGCTGGGCTATGAGGGGGAAACTGTATTCTACCAACGGAGAAGGCTGAATTCTCTGTTGAGACATTCAGCAAAGGAGGGCAAAGCAGGAGACACGGACTCTTGCCTTTTGCCCTTGGTTTTCCCGGGCTGTTTTCTTCCGAGTGGCTGCCGCTCACCAGCTGCTTCAAATGCTTCAGAATAGGAAGCAGAGCCTAGGGGGGAAAACTTCCCAAAAGGCAAACACAGCTCTGGCACACAGCTGGAATTTACCCAGCCAGATCTGGGCAGAAGAGCTAGTCAGAACTCGAAGTGAAATTATTAGGGTTTTCCTCAGAAGGACATTGGCCCAGATGTCTGGTGAAGCCTGCCTGCCACAGTGAAGGCAAAACAAAACTGGCCCCTCCTTAAGATTAATGGAGCTACACCAGCATAAAAACGGAGTATTGCAATGGTGAATCAGGGCCAATGTCTATAAGAAAAGAAATGAGAGGATGAATGTTTGTTTTAGTTTCTTGCTATTAAGTGCAGGGGAGAAAATATACATCTGAGTGCTATAGAAACATTCTAGGTCGCTTGGGTTGTGTCAGTGAAAGGAAAATAGTTTATCTGGTTTAAAGTTTAGTACAGCAAAATGAAAACATCTTTGTGCTGCTCTCAGAGACTGTAATCTGGGCTCCAATGTTTAAATATTTAAACAAAGAACACCCACTCCCTGCTGTTCTCTTCCCGCATGCATTCAACAAATTGCTTCATATTAACAAGAGAATATGAGCCCTGATTAAATCAGTTGGGCCCTGATTGAGAGAGGTGAATGCAAAATCAAATCAGTTATACATAAAGTTTCATATCTACTACCATTTTAAGTTATATCCTTGCCAGCCACTATTAAAGGTCAAGTAATTACTTCCAAAAGAAACTTTATATTTTGGTTTTACAGACTGCATTTTATGACACATAGGTTCATAAATTTCCCTCTTCCCACTCACCACTGAAATGTTTTGCATTTATTAAAAAAAAATCTCAGGGAGATCAATCAATATCTCAGATGTTTAAAACTTGCAAAATAGTCTCCAGTTACATTTTAAAAAATGATTTCTACATTTAGAATTCCTTCAGCTAACCTGAGCTTGCAAACAAAATGTGGTCTCATCTAGAGTTGTTTACTCCACATAACACAATTTAGCTGGCTCTTCTTTCATTGCGGTGGTCACTGCCTTCTCCCTTTAGGAGGGCTGAGGTAGGAAGCGTATGCTTTTCCACTGGTGATGTTATTGCCTCACTCCCAGGCTAGTTGTCCACTAGGGAGGTCCCTTTCCAGATGTTTGCCATAAAACCACCCACAGAATCAATCTCTCCCTTCCTCATTCAGCTTTTCTTAGGCCCTGATTCAGCAAACATCACTATTCAGTGAAGCCTGTTTTAAGTCTCATTAGGTGAACTCCTGGCCCTATTGAAGTCAGTAGCAAATCTCCCAATGACTTCAGTGGGGCCAGGATTTCACACATTAATTTTAATGAAAGGATCTGAGGGTTATAGTGGATCACAAATGGAATATGAGCCAATAATGGGGTGGTGGTGTGAAAGAGTCTAATATAATTCAGGGGTATATTAACAGGAATGCCATACGTAAGACATGGGAGGCAATTGTCCCACTCCACTCAGCACTGGTGCGGCCTCTGCTGGAGTACCATGTCCAGTTTTGGGCACTATCCTTAAGTGGAGAGAGTTCAAAGGAGAGCAACATAAACGATAAATCCTTTAGAAAACATCACCAGGACAGGTTAAAAAAAACTGGGTATGTTTAGTCTTGAGAAAAGAAGACTGAGGGGGCACCTGATGACAAGTCTTCAAATATATTAATGGCTGTTCTAAAGAAGACAGTGATCAATTGTTCTCCATGTCTTCTGAAGGTAGGACAAGAAGTAAGGGGCTTAATCTGCAGCAAGAGAGATTCAGGTTAGATATCAGGAAAAACTTTCTAACTATAAGGATAGCTAAGAACTGGAACAGGTTATCAAAGAAAGCTGTGGACTCCCCATCACTGGAGGCTTTTAAGAACAGGTTAGACAAACACCTTTTGGGGATGAGCTAGATTAGGTTCTGAATCAGTGCAGGGGGCTGGACTAAATACCCTTTTGAGGTCCTTTCCAGACTTAACTTTCTCTGAGTCTAATGAGACTTAAGCATATGCTTATATTCTTTGCTAAAGTAGGAATGAAGTTAAACATGTGCTTAAAGTTCTTGACTGAACTGGGATCTAAGTGCAGTCACCACAATTAGCAACAAAGAATAAGATAATTGGAATGATATGTTATTTCTGGTGACATACATTCAGATTCTGTCATTTGCTAATTTACTGCTGTAATATGCAGATTTAAAAACAAATGCTTTTTATAGCTAATAGTCCACATCATCACTGCTGTTTTAAATGTCAAAACCAAACCATCTATGAGCTGGTGATAGCACTTTAATGATAATGGAAATAAATATAAGGAACGTTATTCAGAGACATTGACATTTAGGGGTTTGCATTCACATGAACATTTGGGGGCCAGTTTATGAGACTGATCCTGTGCAAGGGCTGAGCATTTCCAAGTGGTGGTCAGTACCTTTAATACCCACGAAAGTCAGTGAGCCTGATTCTCCACTACCCTGCACTCTACGTAACCCTCCCATCCATACAGCATATTAAACACAACTCTTAATTTTAACATTTTTATACCCACTTGGTAGGGATGTAGACGACTGACCAGGTACAAAATGGTGGGGAATCAAGGCTCAGTGGGATTCGAGGGCTCTGAGCACCTCTCAGAAGAACTCAGGATTGCAGCATTAGGCCCTATATCACTAACCCTATTTGCATAGGCCTAGATTCACACAGAAATATGTAGGTGTTGTGAGGCTGAGTGTCACAACACCTAACTTCTAGGTACATAGAAAATCACGGGAACACCACTACAATTTACAAAGCCTGAGTTAGGCACCTAAGCTGGGGTGACCACCCATCCCGAATTGGGTGGAACATCCTGAAATGCAGAGTTCAAGTCCCGCCTGAATGACTTCAGGACAGCATTCATACTGGATTCGCTGCACCACTCCACGCCTGCCTGAGGTTCAGGGGTGGTGCCAGCCTCTTCCCGATGAGGGAGATCGAGGTGGGCCTTAGCCCCGCTTGCCAAAAGGCCCCTCCCTTTGCTTGTTCGCTCCCGCTGAGGCCCCACGCCTTGGCCAGGCCAGAACCTGGAGCTGGGTAGTAGTAAGAGCTGCTTGGGGAGCCTGAGTCGCTGTGGGGAGCTCTAGATCCTCCACCTACCCTTGGTGGTGTGCCCGGGGTGGGGAGGGGGAGGCAAGGACCCAGGCCAGGAGCTGCTCTGTAACTCCATCCCCCACCCAGGGCAGGTGAAGGGTCCAGGGCTCCCCACAGCAGCCCAGGCTTCCTGGGCAGCTCTTCCACAGCTTGGCCCTGGTTTCCGGCATGGCCAGGAGGTGGGGACCTTGCGGGCGGGAGGAAAAGGAGGGGCAGACAGCACCCCTTCCCCCCATGGGGGGAAGAGAAGGGGCGGGGGGGGACAGAGGGGAGTGGGGCTCTTGCATGTGTCCTGCTTTTGCCTTTTAAAAAGGTGGTCACCCTAACCTAGGCAACCTATACAATGAGTAGGCAGAGACAAGCAACTTAGACTGTGATTCACAAAAGTCCACATGCTGGGCAGGGAGCTGCCAACAAAAGAGATGTGTGCTAAGCCCCGCCCCCCTCATGGCTATAGGCACCTGTCTCTGCTAGCCACCCACAACTGGGGACCCCTCGCCTAGAGCTGGGGGCCTGTGGAATTTCTCACAAAAATCGGGAGGGGGGGAGTACAAATGTTATATTTTTAGCTCAGTGTGCAGGTATTTACCTGGGATGTGGGAGACCCCAGTTCCTGAACCACTGGGCTGTGAGGTATTCTGATGCTGGGCTCCCTCAGTCTCTCCTGTTGAAGCTGCTCCACTGTGGCTAAATAAACGGACATTTGAGCCAGAGAGGGAGTGATTCTGCAGCCTGGTGGTTAGAGCACTCACGCAGGGACCACTTCCCTTTACCCCACTGGCTAATTATTGAGCCAAAGTGCAACACCTTCAGCCTGAGAGAATGAGGGCAGAATATCCCCTAGCCCACTGCTTAGGGCACGCACCTGAGAGATGGTGGATCCCAGTTCAAATCCCTTCTCCTAATCAGATGGTGGGGGGAAATAGGCTATGGGAGGCCCCCAGCTCAAGTGAGTATCTAACCACTAGGCATCCCTCACCCCTACTAGTTTTGTGTGAACTCACCTACAGGGCCTAATCTGGTAGGTTGTCTCTGAACACACCTACCGGATCATGCCCTGCATGTGAGTCAGGTGGCTGAAGGCCTATCTTCCCCTGGTTTGTGAATCCTTCTGGGGCTCAGGTGGGAGTTAGGTGTCTGGATACCTAGAGAGTGCCAGCAGAACAAGTGCACAGAGTTAGAAAATATAGGTGCTTAGGGAACTTTTTACTCCAAAAACTAAGGTGCCGAGTGAATTTAGGCAACTTCAGGGTTCAGCAGGAGTTTTGTGACTTGCAATGGAGCCTAAAACTGGGACTTAGGTGCCTAAACGCCTAAGTACTTTTGTGACTTACTTTACTGGCTAAGGTGTTATGTGTACAAACAAAAGTGTTCATGATTATCACTACTCATTTGCATAAAAAGCTTTAGCCCTCCAGTCAGGGAGTAGAACAATACCATCTAACTTATGTGACGAGTCACCTACCATGAACAGCAAACAGCTGAAATGCAGAGTTTGCAAACAACCCACTGAGCTGAAATTTGTTCATACACAATTCAGCAAATACCACTGCCTAGCTAACTCGAGCGCAGTTCACAAACAAGTGGTGTGAACCAAAAGAGGACTAGATGTGTCAGATAACTGATTTACAATGAATAATTCTACCAGCCCTAATTCTAATTATGATTTGTAAATCTAAGTACACTTTGTTAATAATAGGTATGAAGAAATATTGGGACCCGGTTCTAACTATAGATAGCTGTTTACATTTAGTCACATTTTTGAGTCATGGAGCTTTGAGATACATGAGATCCTGAGAAGATTTCTTTAATGGGAATATAGGCATCTTGACAACACAGCTTGTGATCTTTGTTCAAGTCATTTAGCACAGCATCAAGAAATCTGGTCCAAGCTGTTCATGATTGGGGGATTGGGGCAAATCCAGGACTAGCGGTCAGGCCAAGTTCACATTCATACATAATGTACGTTGTGCTTTAATAAGGGCCTTTTTATACTTCAATCTGCCTCACTTTGTGTGAAGCTGTAAAGTCACAGGCAGTACTATTTAAAATGAAAAAGGAACAAATAAAATCTGAGCCTCTTGCACTTTTAAGTTCTATCTATTTTTCCAGGTCACTTCATCAAGACCCATTAGAGCTGTAAGTCAGATGTGCAGTGTGCTTATCCTGTGCTGGAGGGGAACTCCTCCCCCCGGAGCGAATTATCCAGTTCTTGGCTTTAGCTTCTCCATTTGCTGAAGGCATATCAAGCCTGGGAAAATCCAACAGCCTTGATTTGCTGATAGTGGAAACACTCTAATTTTTTTAACACACAGCTTAAGCCTTTAAAAATGGTTATTAATACCCATTGATACAGATGGACACTTCTCACTGTAGGATACTGACAAGGGAAACTTCATTCTCTTTCCCAACTATTAAAATGGTACCATCATGGGATCCAGTACTTTTGCACTGCTGCTGGCAGCGGCACTGCTCTTCAGAGCTGGGAGGCTGGAGAGCGGCGGCTGCTGGCGGGGCGTCCAGCTCTGAAGGCAGCCCCGCCACCAGCAGCACTGCAGAAATAAGGCTGGCAGGGTATTGACCACTGAGTTGCTGAAAGGGATCCTGTGTGTCCAGTACAACTTCAGGCACACATCTTGCAAAGACTTCCATGGCTACTTGATGAGCAATCACACTCTACAGAGAAATATGCATGGGCACAACAGGAAGAAGTGCAGTAGAAAAAGACTGAATGCATGTAAAAAGGTACATTTAAATTTGATTTACATTTATTTTTGATGCCATTACACTTGTTATTTATAAATGTTAGACAGTCAAAGTAGAAAGAAACTGTACCCGCCCTCCCACTCCAATTCCCCCTTCCCTCAGCAGTGTCCTCTTTTTGGGAACTTGAAATATGGTAATCCTACACTAGCAGAAGTCTGCAGATCTGATGCAGGGTAGCACTGCCCTTAGTGAAGTCTGCGTGTGATGAATTCAAAGCTCATGAAAGGAGCCATTAAACCTAATCAAGTAACTATTATAATACTTCACACTTCAGTTGTGCCCCTTTATGCAGAGCTGCACTCACTCATAAAAATACCCAGAGTTTTCGTAGTTAGGATTTAAAGAACAAAATCCCCAGGAGTTTAGAAGCTCAAACTTCAGGGCTTAAATCAACTTCTGATTGATGAGGATTAGGAAGAACTTTCCCTGGGCGCAGGTTATACTGCATTTTACTCTGAAACATCTGGTACCAGGAGACAGGATACTAGACTAGACAGAATTGGGTCTGATCAACTACAGAGATCACTATGTTCCATAAATCAATTAGAGCCCCTATGTGATAATTAAGTATTTTCTCCATTTTATAGATGGAGCAGTGTGGCAGGAAAGGGGTAAGTGACTTCCCTTAGGTCACAAAATGAGTAGAACTTGTATCTCCTGATCTTGTCCCATTCCTTGACCAGTCATGCAAACAGGTGACTGAGAACAGATAATAGCATATTTAACTGATTATCTGTATTCATAATTATCTGTGGAGAATGTGAATGCCCATTTATGGATGCAAATACATGGGTGCAATGTATGCACCTGCCATTGAAAGTTTTTTAGTGGGGCCTTTTCTGTGATAAACTATTGTCCAATCCATTCACAAATGAAAAATCAGTGGCATTTAATAGTGAGTGTCTAATAAACTATAATAGGAAATATAGTGCTGGATAAATACAGTAACTACAGTATATAAGCACACAGTTGTTTCATATCCTTAAAATGTAACTGCATGCCAAATACATATTATATGAATGTACCAAACACTTGCCAAGCTCATAAACTGTTACAATTTCTTTACACCAAGGGCAATACTGCTTTGTCCTTCTCTATAAGGCACTCCTATTATATAGCAAAATATGCACAAAGATCAGAAGAAGATAATGGCTAAGATCCTAAATGTGCTTACAGCATTTGAAAGCTCATTTGATATTTACTTGCATTGCTTAGCTACTGTAACTGTACCTCACTAATTGGGTCTTGTGACCATATCATACAGGTTCTTGCACATCTACTTAAGTGATTAATGTACTTTCATGTGGTCAAATCCCAAAAATTAGCACACAGGCAGAATAAATGGGCTACACATAGAGAAGATGCATGGGAATGAAATACAGACTCCTCTGGCTCATCACAAAACCTCCACTGCGGGAGGAGCAGAGATGGTCATGCCTGAACTACACTGAGAAATTTTAACTCTTGCATATGATGGCTGGATACCATGGTGAGCTGCACATAGATTTGTGTTATGTTTTTCCAGAAATAAAGAGCAACCATATACACCCAGTCTGAAATAATACCGAGCTCCAATAGAGCATTTGTGTAATAAAACAAGAAAGAACAAATGCTGAGTCTGCATGTGAGAGCCCAGCAAGCGTGAGTCACTCTGTGCCAGTAGACACTTTAAACTACTTTCTAAAATAGAGAGCCTAACAGCAGCCTGCTTGGAAACTTAAAGCAGTAGTGCATAAAAAGAGACAAAACCAGTTACGTAACTATATACACAAGATATAACATGCAGTGGTCAGTAGACAAACAGGGTATAGTACTACTAGAGCTGTGGTTCTCAAACTGTGGGTCAGGACCCCAAAGTGGGTTGCAACCCTGTTTTAATGGGATCACTAGGGATGGTATTAGACTTACTGGAGCCTGGGACCGAAGCCCGAGCCCCACCACTCAGGGCCGAAGCCCTTGTTCCTGTTCACTGCACTGGCTGGCATATAGGGCTGGGAAACCCAAGGCTCCACCCATTTCCCTGCCTCTGTCCACTCACCTGCTTAAGCAGGTGCACCCCACTTAAGCAGGTACATTGCCACTTACTTCTGTGCCCCCAGATCCAAAGTCCAGGTAGCTGTGAAAGGTAATTCTTATTCCCTTGTGCAGGCACTTAGCCCAAGTCACAATCTAGACCCATGTAAACATAACTTAATTTCAAAAGTTAATTCCAAGGCATTTACCATGTGATTAAAAAGATAATTCCCCCAAATAAGATTTTATAACCGCTCCCCAGTCTCCCATACAAGATATGTGATCTAGTGTGATGTGCTTATATTGCTAGTCACATTACTTGAGATGTTTAAAACTAACTTTTCCAAAGCACTAAAAAAACAAAGAACAAGCCTTCACTAGACTAGATGATTTAATGCATCTTTTCCATTTCTGACTTCTAAAACTCAAAGGTCACCAGAGCTCAGAGTGAGGATTGCTTAATTCATTATAACCACAATGAACTGCCTTTTAAGTCCCTAATGATGATGCAACCAACACTAAATTCTCCTTGTTTACAAGAGCTGAACTTTTCCAGCTATTCCCTTTTTGAGAGGATGTTTCTTTACAGTTGTGGTGCATGACTGACATTTTTGCTGTTTTCCTAAAGGTAACAAACTTGTTGAGTCTCCCAAACTTAAGGGGGTGGATGGGGAAGCAATTTTGTTTTTTGATAAACAAAGCCCTTTAGGTACTATATTTAGGTACTGCTTCCCAGCAGCCCTCTGCCTCCTCAGGCCTTATTTGCATATTCTTGCAACATTTTCCAGCGGTGCCACCAGTGCCATATTGTTGGCTCCCAGACTGGTTTGTAAGAAGCCAGCAACATTAACTTTTGATAAAGCCTTTTGAGGGTGGGAAATCTTTATGCAGGGGCTTTCATACTGGGTAAGTGTTTTGGATCCATCTTATTTCAAACCTAAAACTACTTACCATTGAAGGATTTTTAATTCTTCTTCCTTTCTCAAAGCAATTTGCTTTTCTTTTAAAATCAAAATCATGCAGATTATTTTTAAATCCCAGGTTCTCCTCTTTCCCAGGCCTGCTCTTAGCACCACAGCTGCTGCAGTGACATTACAATACACGCTATGTAATGTCACAAATATTGCAGATGATGTCATCAACACAGGAGTAAGACTTCACTGCTGTCTTAAGAGGAAACAGAGGCTGGAGTGGTAAATACAAGTTTGCCAGGGGCACAATTTTCCCTAAGGCCAGCCATGCCAAGGGGAGGGGCAATTGGAGGGGGAGGAGGGGTATCATTTCTACTGCACGGTTTCTTTCTACTTTGAATATCTAACATTTATAAATAACAAATGTAATGGCATCAAAAATAAATGTAAATGAAATTTAAATGTACCTTTTTACATGCATTCAGTCCTTTCCTACTGCACTTCTTCCTGTTGTGTCCGTGCATATTTCTCTGTAGAGCTTAGCTTTCTCAGCAGTGGTGGATTGCTCATCAAGTGGCCATGAAAGTCTTTGCAAGATGTCTGTCTGAAGTTGTACTGTACAAGTAGGATCCCTTTCAGTGACTCAATAGTCAATACCCTGCCACCCTTACTTCTGTACCCGTGTGGGGCTGCCTTCAGAGCCGGGCAGCTGGCCAGCAGCCACTGCTCTCCGGCCTCCCAGCTCTGAAGGCCGTGCCATGGCCGGCAGCAGTGCAGAAATAAGGGTAGCAAACCAGTAAATGTGCATGCCGCTCTTAGGGCACTCCAGGAATTGCAGTTCTACCAGAGTCGATGTTGGAAAAAGGACAAGGAAGGAAAAAAGCATGGACATTTGTTCATATATCAAAAATCCCTCCAGATGGAGATCAGAGGACCAAGAAAAGAAGTCATGTCTGGGGGAAACCCGCGGACACATGGTAACCCTACTAAACTCCTAATCTCAGCATCCCTAGATTGGAGCGTGGGGGGAGGAGAGTCTCTAAATCCCGGCCCCGATCCCAATGTTGCGGCTGCAGACCATTTCTAATTTTAAAATAAAATCTCTAGATAATAGGGTGGAGAGGGGAACCATTAAAATCCCCTTTTCACCTCTCAGAGGCTTGGAAGTTTATCACAGTACAAAAGGAGGGAGGGACAGGTTAATCGTTCCTTTCTGAGACTTGCATTTGAAATACACATTAACCTAATGAAGTTGTTGTGCCATTAAGTCTACACAGAAAAAAGAACACCACAGCAGCAAGTCTCAGAGCCCAGCTCAACTGACTCAGGCTCGTGAGGCTCGCACTAGACTTAGAGTGACTTTTTTCAACGACAGATGGGAAACAGCATAAGTCTTAGTACCTACATACTTTACACATGGGGAATTCTACACCAAAACATTACATTCTGCACCAAAAAAATAAAAATTCTGCACACAGTATTTTAGAATTCTGCAAATTTTATTTGTCAAAATAACACTACATAATCACACCAGTTTCAATTATTTTGGTGATTTATTTCAAAATATCTGTCAGCAAGTATGTCTGTAACAATACAGACACACACAAATTCCCCTCTGGAGTAGGGAGTTAAAGAAACCCTAGAACAACCCAGTTCCCGCTTCTCTGCTCCCCAGAGCCCAGCCAAGGGGCCAGACACCCACAATCCCTCTGTCCCCAGAGCACAGCTGTGGGGTCCCCCAGCCCAAATACCTGCACCCTTCCCCCCACAGAGCCCAGGGATCCAGAGGGAGAAACAGCCTGATGCTCCATCCCAGGCTTGTATGGAGTTTCTTGTGCACAGCCATCTCCTTCCCTCAGGGCATGCTTGTTCCTGCCACACTGATAAAATTGTTTGAGTCAGTTTTAGGACACAGAGTTCATCTGTGTAAAGCTGTGATTCCTTTAATAATGCTGTAACGCTGTACTGAATCTGGGGTGGGGGACACTCTTGGATATTATGAATACCAATATTGTAAAATTGCCATGAGTTATGGCAGATATGCCATGTAAAATATCTGCAAAAATGTTATAATTTGCCAGATCTGATAATCTGCCTTATATATTTGTATCATCTTTGTATTATGAGTTATGAATATGTATGTCTGTATTTCAAACTTGTGCTATGCTTCTGGGGGCAGGGGTAGCGAGTCATGTGGGCCCGTGCTCCAGTAATACTGAGGGACCGGGGGCCCGGCTCCACCAATGTTCAGGCCCAGCTCTCTCCCGCAGCCCTGCCTGCCGCCCCCCGCGCGCCTCCCCCGGAGCGCTCCTGCCTGCACCGCAGGCGGCTGCCCGGCCTCTCCGCGCTGCGCTTCCTTGCGGGCCGCTGCTGGCTACAACAAAGGGAGCGGCACTGGAGGCAGGCTGAGGCGGCTGCTGTGCCTGCCAGGGGAGGAGGCGCACACGTGACGGCAGCCTCCCCCCCCCCCGCCACGGCACCCACCAGGAGATGACGCCGAATCCGAGAGGGCTTTCTGGAGTCTGGACCCGAGCAGCTGGGGCTTGAGCGAGTGTCCGACTCGTGACACCCTGCCCCCCCCCCACCTGCAGTCACCGCTCCTACCCCACACTGGGCAAGGGCCAGCCCCATCCCCCACCCCCCGTGAGGCTACTGTGAGGGGCAGAAGCAGGGGAGGAAGCGCACACGTGATGGCATCCCCCTCCCCCGGTACCCACCACAGGGGAGGCGAGGGGGCTTCCTGGACCTGAGCAGCTGGGGCTTGGGTGAGTGTCGCCCTGCTGCCTGCAGTCACCACTCCTGCCCCACACTAGGCAAGGGGTAGCCCCCTCCCACACCAAACAATGACAAAAAGTGTTTGCTGCCTCCGGAAGAATATCGCAAAAGAAGGGGCTATATTTTGTTTTAATTTTAGAAAGTATTTGCTTTTGAGAGTTATTGATGCAAGAGTGCTTAGTTGTTTCTGTATTCAAAAGAGTATTAATAAAGTTGATATTCTTAGTTAAATACAATTTTCTTAATGATAGTTATATTGTGACATATAGGGAAACTGTTAAACGCTTACTGTTTCCAGTCCATTTTAACATTATTTTAAAAAATATATATTGGTTTACAAGGCAGGTCAGGGGGTGGGGGCAGGACTTGGACCCGTTCTGGGTACCACCAAAAATTATACAAACCTACTGCTTATGGATGGACAGAACTCTACGTTTTCCAACCCATGTGCTGGGCAGCTTGTGTTTGGGACAAAGGAAGTGCAGGCTGCATGGCCAAAGACTATAAAAGGCAGCTTAACTTCTCCATTTTGTCTTCAGTCCTGTTTCTTACCTCTGGAGGAACTTTGCTACAAACTGAAGCTCTGAACAAAGGACTGAATGACCCACCCAAGCTGTGGATGTACTCCAGAGGGACTTTCAAGCCAGCAAACTCACCAATACTGCTAGGAACCTGATATATGGACTTTGAAGTCTTTGTATGTATGTGACTGCTTTACCATTTAACATCTCTCTTCTTGTTCTTTCTTTTTCTTTATAATAAACCTTTAGTGTTAGATACCAAATGATTGGGCTGGTAGTGTGGTATTTTGGGTAAGATCCAAACCTCTATTGATTTGGTAATGTGGCTGACCTCTCAAAGAATTCTAGTAAATTGGTAAGACATGATTTCCCTTTACAAAAACCATATTGATGCTTCCCCCAAAGAATTATGTTCATCTATGTGTCTGACAATTGTGTTCTTTACTACAGTTTCAACCAGTTTGCCTGGTACTGAAGTCAGGCTTACCGGCCTGTAATTGATGGGATCACCTCTGGAGCCCTTTTTAAAAATTGGCGTCACATTAGCTATCATCCAGTCATTTGGAACAGAAGCTGATTTAAATTATAGGGGATTTAATTACAAATTACTGTTAGTAGTTCTGTAATTTCACATTTGAGTTCCTTCAGAACTCTTGGGTGAATCCATCTGGTCCTGGTGACTTATTACTGTTTAGTTTATCAGTTTGTTCTAAAACCTCCTCTAATGACACCTCAGTCTGTGACAGTTCTTCAGATTTGTCACCTAAAAAGAATGGCTCAGGTTTGGGAATTTCTCTCATATCCTCAGCCATGAAGACCAATTCAAAAAATTCATTTAGTTTCTCCACAATGGCCTTATCATCCTTGAGTGATCCTTTAGCATCTCAATTATCCAGTGGCCCCACTGGTTGTTTAGCACAGTGGTTCTCAAACTAGGGCTGCCGCTTGTTCAGGGAAAGCCCCTGGCAGGCCGGGCCAGTTTGTTTACCTGCCACATCTGTGGGTTTGGCCGCTCCAGGCCAATGTGGGCTGTGGGAAGCGGCGCGGGCCGAGGGATGTGCTGGCCGCCCTTCCTGCAGCCCCCATTGGCCTGGAGCGGCGAAGTGCAGCCAGTGGGAGCCGCGATCAGCCGAACCTGCAGACGTGGCAGGTAAACAAACCGGCCCAGCCCGCCAGGGACTTTCCCTGAACAAGCGGCGGCCCTAGTTTGAGAACCAGTGGTTTAGCAGGCTTCCTGCTTTTGATGTACTTAAACATTTTTTTGCTATTACTTTTTAAGTCTTTGGCTAACTATTCTTCAAATTCTTTTGGCCTTCCTAATTATATTTTTATACTTCATTTGCCAGAGTTTATGCTCCTTTCTGTTTTCCTCACTAGGATTTAACTTCCACTTTTTAAAGGATGCCTTTTTGTCTTTCACTGCTTCTTTTACTTTGTTGTTTAGCCCCGGTGGTGCTTATTTGGTTCTCTTACTATGTTTTTTAATTTGGGATATTGAGCCTCTATTATGGTGTCTTTAAAAAGTTTCCATGCAGCTTGCAGGGCTTTCACTATTTGGGTTGTACCTTTTAATTTCTGTTTAACCGATTTCCTCATTTTTGTGTAATCTCACTTTCTGAAATTAAATGCTACAGTGCTGGGCTGCTGTGGTATTTTCCCCACCACAGGGGTATTAAATTTATTTATATTATGGTCACTATTACCAAGCAGTCCAGCTATATTCACCTCTTGGACCACATCCTGTGCTGCATTTAGGACTAAATCAAGAATTGCCTCTCCTCTTGTGGGTTCTAGGACTAACTGCTCTGAAGCAGTCATTTAAGGTGTCAAGAAACTTTATTTCTGCATCTCGTCCTGAGATGACATGTACCCAGTCAATATGGGGATAATTGAAATCCCCCATTATTATTGAGTTTTTTGTTTTTATAGCCTCATTCATCTCCCTGAGCATTTCACAGTCACTATCACCATCCTGGTCAGGTAGTCGATAATATAGCACAAGTTTCTGTGATGCCTGTTATATCAATATCCTCACTGAATACAAGACACTCTAGTTCACCCATCTTATTATTTAGACTTCTAGCATTTGTATAAAAGCACTTTAAAAACTTGTCACTTTTTAGCTGTCTGCCATTACATGATATAATTGAATGGGACTCTTTTTTTCATTTGGCTGTTTCTCATCAGATGCCACACTTATTTTACCATCTTCCATCCTCTCCTCTTTACTAAGACATAGAGAATCTCCCTTAATAGATCCTCCCCTAAGGGATGCCTCTATCTGAACCACGTGCTCCTCCACACCTGTTGGCTTTCCCCCAGCTCTTAGTTTAAAAACTGCTCAATGACCTTTTCAGTTTTAAGTGCCAGCGATCTGGTTCCATTTTGATTTAGGTGGAGCCCATCCTTCCTGTATAGGCTCCCCCTTTCCAAAAAGGTTCCCCAGTTCCTAATAAATCTAAACCTCTCTTCCCTACACCATCCATGCGTTGAGACCTTGCAGTTCTGCCTGTCTAACTGGCCCTGTGCGTGGAACTGGAAGCATTTCAAAGAATGCTACCATGGAGGTCCTGGACTTCAATCTCTTACCTAGCAGCCTAAATTTGGCCTCCAGGACCTCTCTCCTATATTCACACCAGGCAGGCAAGTCACCATGAAGTTCTCCCGGTTATCGCAAATCCAGCTATCTATGTTTCTAATGATTGAATCCCCCATAACTATTACCTGTCTCTTCCTAATATTTGGAGTTCCCTCCCCGGGAGAGGTATCCTTAGTACGAGAGGATATCACAACATCATCTGGAAGGAGGGTCCCAACTATGGTATCATTTCCCTCTGCTCCAGTTGGATGTTCTCCTTCCCTGAGTCTTTCATCCTCCTCCACAGCACAGAAGCTGTCAGACTGGGGCTGGGACCATTCTATTGTGTCCAAGAAAGTCTCATCTATCTTCCTCTCTGTCTTCCTTAGCTCTTCCAGCTCAGTCCCTCTGGTCTCCAAAGCCCATACATGGTCTCTGTTGGCCACGAGCTCCTTGCACCAAATGCACACAAATGCCATCTGCCCATAGGGCAGGTAATCATGCATGCTACATTGGGTGCAATAAACTGGATAGCCCCCACTCTGTTGCTGGACTTCTGCCTGCATTCTCTTTATATTTCTGCAGCTCGTTCCTTTGTTGATTTTTTTTTAAATCAGGGGGTGTTTTTGGCTTTAAGATTAAAGAATGTTAAAATGTATCTAGCCCCTCACCCCCACACACTCTCCCTCTAAACTCCCTCACAAAACTCTCCTGTTAGCCACTCCTGTAAATCATCACCCCCTTTTCCACTCTGATCTAGGGGCAAGAGAAACTAGTTAGGTTCTCTGCTTGTGAAATGAATATCAGTATCAGTGAAAAACTGCTGAAAAAATTACTATGTTAGTAAAGGATTTTTCCACTTTTGTGACCACTCATGGATGTAACCTTCTGTTCTGATTTTCTCTATATGTCTGATCCTCCACTTTGGCTGTTCTCCATCCCTCTGAAAGACAGACTTCATTTTCTGTTGTGTATTTTCATTGTCTCTCAGCGTTGTCTCTTCCTTGTTGTTTTGCTCTGAATTTTATCCTGTAATTCATCTAAAAAGAACTAAATTAAATGTTTGTTTGAAAAGTACTTTGCCTTTTGCCATGCTATATCTACTGAGATCAATACCTGCAGTTAACTTGGCCTAGGCTGTGATCCTGTCAGTTTTCCCAAACTATGCAACACTGGACCAGCATAGGATGGGAGGGTTCCAAGAAACACCAGCTTGTTTCTGGATGTGGTGCTGGTGATTCAGTAGGAAATGCTCTTCTCTCTGAGTCAGCATTGACCCAGTGTCCCAGCGTGCTGCCAGAGAGCCCCTTTCTACCACTGGAGGGGATATTTTAGGTGTAGTGGGGTGTTATTAAGATATTGGGTAAGATTTTCAAAGGCACCTTAGAGTTGGATGCCCAGTTCCCTTTGAAAATCCACCTAACTGCCCTAGGCACCTTTGAAACTCCAACCCCTTGTGATTACCTGGGCTGGATTTAAAGCATAAAGGAAAAATTTACATTGCCTATTTAAAACAATAAATGCAAAGCTACCATTGCCCATTTCAGAGGAGAAGAGCAGGTAGAAAGTAGTGATATTATGTATCTTTCCTCCCCGACCTCCTCCTGTCCCCCATTCCGGCCACCTGCCTCCCTGTTGTTCAGGCCTGTAATCTGAGTCATTTTACTCCTCCCTCTCCCTTGCCCCACATGACCAAGCTGTGTCCAAATCCTGCCACTTCTTGCTCCATAGCATTTCCACACTCTGCCTTTTTCTTTCAGTGTATATTGCTCAACCTCGAGGTCTGGCCCTCATCATCTCATGCCTTCACTACTGCAACCTCCTCCTTTCTGGCCTTCCCAGTGCTCAATTTGCCTTCTCAGGTCCATTCAAAATGCGGCTTCCACAACCATCTTCCTGGCCTGTTGCTCTGACCATGTTATCCCCTCACTTCTATGAAAACATTTTAACTTAAAATGTATTTTCCAGTCCCTTCCTCCCCACCCCTTCCCCTCCCTACATACACATGGGGGGCGGGGGAGGGTGATCAATAGAAACATGGATACAAAATAATTAGGTGAATCAAATAAAATGTCAAGGGGGAGATTTAAGTATGATCCATGGGTATTTCTTCAGCAATATTAAACATTAGCTGACATTTTTTATTTTCAATATTCAATAGCATCAATACATCAACATAGTGCATAAAGATCATTTGAGATACTTATATGAGCTCCTTGCAATCTTTAATTAATTTGTGAGGTAGGGACATGCTATTATTCTCATTTTACAGATGAGGAATTGAGGCATAGAGAGAATAACTGATTTACGTAAGGTAACATTGTCCAAGGAACTGAACCTGGATCTCCCAAGACCCAGGTTAAAACCCTAACTGCTGGACTTCCTCTCAAAAGCCAGCTAAAATATAGCCAAGGTGCAACTAATTTTATCCATATCTGAGTTGCTTGCTTAAATACCTGTGACCTGTTTGTATACAGTGTTGTTGCAGCTGTGGTGAGTCCCAGGATATTAGAGAGACAAGGTAGGTGAGGTAATATCTTTTATTGGACCAGAAGTTGATCAATAAAATATATTACTTCACCCATCTTGTCTCTGTGACCTCTTTAAAAAATCTAACAAAGTGCCCCTGTGGTCCACATGCAAACATAATCCACTTTGGGGTGCCACATTGCAGGAAAGATGTTGACAAATGGGAGTGAGTCTAGAGGAAAGCATCAAAAATTATTATAGGTTTAGAAAATCTGACCTCTGAGGAAAGATTGAAAAATTAGGCATGTTTGGTCTTGAGAAAAGAAGACTGGGGTGTGGGGGGGAGAACCTGATAACAGTCTTCAAATGTATTAAGGGCTGTTATGGTAATCAGTTGTCTTCCCTGTCTACAGAAGGTAGGACAAGATGCGATGAGCTTAATCTGCAGCAAGGGAGATTTAGATTAGATATTAAGAAAAACTCCCTAACTACAAGGGTAGCTACATACTAGAATAGGTTACCTAGGGAGGTTGTGGAATCCCCATCACTGGACATTTTTAAGAACAGCCTTTTCAGCGATGTGGACTGCATGCATAGTTGTGCAGTACCTCAAGGGGCAACATTCAGAAGCAAAATGGCATCTTCCATGTGGCATGACCTCACACATACAGTGTTTGCAAGGTCATTCTGTGCTGAGAGAGCCATTTTGAGAGCAACATGGCATCCTCTGCACAGTGTCACCTTGCACGCACCATATGTGTGAGGTTACACTGCGTGCAGGATGCCATTTTGTAGAGCAAAATGGAGCAGAGCCAGACGCATTCAGGAGCTGGACAGAATTGTCCTGAGGGCCGGATCCAGCCCACAGACCACCAGTTGGACTAACCTAGATCACTTGTCAGGGATGGTCTAGGCATACTTGGTCCTTTCTCAGTGCAGCAGCCTGGACTAGGTGACCATTGGAAATCACTTCCGGCCCTACATTTCTATAATTCTGTTATGGAGTAAAATAAAAATGTAAATAAGCTAATCCACTTCATGAAATGGCAGAAAAACCTATTTTAGATAAGATTATAATTGCTGGTATATGTCCTACCTCAGTACTTAGTTCAAGAACAAATTCACTATTGTGCTTCTGAGATTAGAATCATAGACTGGATTAGAATCATAGGACTGGAAGGGACCTCGAGAAGTCATCTAGTCCAGTCCCCTGCACTCAAAGCAGGACTAAGTATTATCTAGACCATTTATTGGAATTTATTATTAGAATCAGACTTCTTTTTAAGTCCCATGCATTATATTATTGATACAAAACCCCTGATTGCTGCTGTCAGTTCCTCCAGCTGTGTTATAGCTGTTGAGAATGTTACAAAGACACATGAGAAGGAAATGCCTAACTTCAGTATATATTGATAGTTATGTATGCAGATATCCAGTACGTTCAAAAGCACCAATCCAGGGTCCCAGGTGCCTTTGTCATGTTAATCAAAATACAGTAAATACATCAGATAATTGCAGCAGCCTCCCCAAAGCCTGGAAGGGGTGAGAAAACCTCACCCCAGCCACATAATCTCAGCATTCAGTGCATCCCTCCCCAAAAGTCTATGAAAAGAGATGGAATTTTCAGTGTGCCCTCTAGCACATAGATATGGGCGATTTCAGACCAAAGGGAGAACATCCTGGCAGGGTAGTTTCTTCTCTTAAGTTCTAAGAGGCCTCTGGCTCCAGTGTCTCTGGTGATCTCAGTTGCAGCATGATGGCACAGGGAGATGCTGTCTCTCAGGTAGGCAAATTCTAGGCTATTTAGGGCTTTATAGATCAATATCACTTGATCACATGCCAGGCAGCCCGGGCAGAGGTTGGAGCACTCGTGTCATGTGCTGGCAGTATGAAACTCCAATTTATGAGGAAGTGCTACATTCTTCACAACACGCCTGCCTTTACTGACCAGCATGGTCTCATTGATGTAAATGAACAATCCTATATGCCTGGCTATGACGGAAAACTAACAAGGATCATGAGATGTCAGAGCCAGGGATTATTTTACTCGGCAGAACCTTCTCTGCGAGGCTCGTGGGATTCCACCATCTGCTTGAGGTTCACTTAAAACTTTGTTTGTGTTGAGCAGGGAGCCAGCCTTGTGGTCTCTAAGGACACTAATGGGCAAAGCAAACACTGTACTTGGCATCGTTCCGGGAACGAGAACAAAGAGGCAGGTTGTAGAGTTGTTTTTGAACAAGAAGATAGTGAGAGACCTAAAACAACAGGAAAGCCAAGTTGTGCAAGACTGTACAGTGCGTCCCCAAAAGCAGTAAACATAATTAAAATGATTTAGTTTGTAGCAAAAAATAAATGTGTTACTTATGTCCACACCAAAAGTCATATCTGTGTTAATGCATTTTCTACAGCGTGTTAACCCTTTTCTAACATGCAAGCCATCTCTCCAGGAATAATCTCTTTCTATACAGTGCATAGCCAGTTCAGAATTTTTCCTTTCTTCACCAAAGAAAAATCCTTCCTGGCAGTTTCCTGGCTCAACAGATAAAAGCTGAGGAGTAAAAGATGGTTTTCAAAACTATATAACAAATTTTCAGTGACTATTTCAGTTAGTGACTACTGCAAAGCTGTAACAGTTTAGCCCGCTAAAGATGTTCCCAAAAACTTGCTCAGCATGATAACACAGGGCTGAGAGCCAAGGCTGAGGTAATACAATAATTACTTTACGAACACAATAGCTGAGCCAAAAGAAAAATGCAGTCCAAATCACTTTTAATTGAAAGTGCTTATTGAATTTTAGAATACCCTGACCAGGCTTTGAAGACTTGTTTTCCCTTCCCCCCAGCTATACCTCTGACATGACTATTCCCATTAAAATGGGCTAGGGATATGGCAAAGAAATTCCATGTGGAGATGATTGCTGAAGCAAAAATGAGTAGAGGTTAGGACACCATACAAAAGTTTATTATCTATAGCATTAAAAGCAGGCAGAGAGTAGGGTTTCCTTCACCGAATTCCAGCCAACACTAATGGCATCAGTCATCCTCATGTCATCTGCTGTCTCTGTGCCATGCCCTGGAGCCATGGGAAGGCAGGAGAGAACTCCTGGATTGCTCCCTGGAGTGTAGATAACTATATCTTTAAGAATTTTGTTGTCAGTTGAACTGTGTCTTTAAATTTCTAGTAGTCTGCTGGAGATAGCTTCCCTTTTGTGTTCGGTTCTGATGGTGCCTGTTACAGAGGATACTCAGGCTATGGTCTCTGTCTCTCAGGCAGCCTTTACATTCATTCTTCCTTCTTTGGTGGCTCTCTTAGGACCAGATCCCCAGCTGTTGTAGACTGAAGTAAACGGGGCTATGCCAATTTATGCCAGTTGTTGATCTGGCCTGAAGTACATGGTTAGTCTTTGTGTAGGCAAAACATAACATCACCCTTTTGGGTTTCACATCCTTCTCTACTCCATAAATATAGACTCTTCTGTATCCTGTAGCCTCAATTACACATGTAGGGGACCCACTTATGCAGAGTAAGCGAGAGTACAATCAGGCACTTGGTTTTATCTGTAACTCCAAATGTTTTGGTTTATCTCAGGGGCCCATTTCTATTCCCCCTCCCACCACCATCACTTCCCCAGCAAGATCCAGTAACAATATTACAATAATCTGAGGTTCTAGCACCATTCAAACTCACGGCAGAAGGCTCTTTTTAAACAATCATTAATTAAGCTGTACAACACCTGTGGGAATAAGTAAGGCCTTGCCTGCCACTGAAAAGCAACTGCTTCTTGGTGCAGCTGCACTATCCAAGTTCAGGAGAAGAAGTGAAGACCACCATTTCCAATTGAAACCACAGGGGGATACTGGGGCAGGAAGAATGAGTTAACAACTAAGTTAACAACCCGCCTCTTACAGAGAAGTCCTATGGGATTTTTAATGCACACAGCTGGTCTGGACCTTGATTTTAATCTTAGCGGAAAGACAGCCAGTTAGCTAACACCACGCTGGGACATTGGGTTTAGTCAGGACCAGACTAGAGAGCACTCACTGCTGAATCCTCAACACCTCCTCTGTAGTATTTAGATATGCATGTTCGGAGATCTCTCACTCTGGTACTGAGTCAGCACCATGTGGGCTCATTTGTGGGAGCTAACAGGTTCACGGCATAAGCAGGCAGCAATTAACGATACACTGGCCCCTTTCAGGAATCTAGTCCTCATCCTTGCCCGTGAAAGATTTTCTCTTACTGAACATTTGTCTGGACTAGTTTGAAATGTCCACAAAGCACTGGAGGCATCCCCCTTATCCCTTGGGTGTCTCCTCCACAGCCTGACATGTTCTCCTGTCTTGCAGCTCTTCTCGATAGCCTGCACATTGCCTTTCAGGCTGCTGTTCCTCACATTAGAAGCGACACCCTGCTTCATACACCAATGTGGATAAAGCTTTGGCTGGATCCCTTAAAAAGAATTAGGAGAAAGATCAGCCCCATATGATGTCAGAACACTACAGATGCTGCAGCTCTGAGCCTCTGTGGCATGGTATCTAGGTGATGATTATTACAGTGCTGCTGAAAGGCCCCTCATGAGATCAGAGCCTCATTGTGGCTGGAGGGTTGTGATTACAAGAGGATATTTCATTTGATTGTCGGTACTTACACACAGAGTGGGCGTTGCAGTGTGTTTCTTGCCCCTTTCACAAGTGCCGGCACCAAAGCGGCATCATCAAGGACTAACATGGCGGGATCAGAAATGCAGATTGGCTCTATTTGTAATGTCATGCCTGGGAGTCCTCACTTCTGGACATGGTATTTCCAGGGAAAATATTGCAGCACAGCTGTTCAAAATCACTGCAGCTAGGTGGGAACATGGGGGGTGGGAAGAGATGTCTACAAGTGCTGTGTGAGTACAAGAATCATGACAGTAAGAGGAGATGGCTATTGTCACTGATTATAGATTCATAGATACTAAGGTCAGAAGGGACCATTCTGATCATCTAGTCTGACCTCCTGCACAATGCAGGCCACAGAATCTCACCCACCCACTCCTACGAAAAACCTCACCTATGTCTAAGCTATTGAAGTCCTCAAATCATGGTTTAAAGACTTCAAGAAGCAGAGAATCCTCCCTCAAGTGACCCGTGCCCCATGCTACAGAGGAAGGCAAAAAACCTCCAGGGCCTCTTCCAATCTGCCCTGGAGGAAAATTCCTTCCCGACCCCAAATATGGCGATCAGCTAAATCCTGAGCATATGGGCAAGATTCACCAGCCAGATACTACAGAAAATTCTTTCCTGGGTAACTCAGATCCCACCCATCTAATATCCCATCTCAGGGAGCCTTTGATTAAGATGCTAAAACTCAGTCTTAAATTAGACAACTAGCTTTACTGAATACAACAGATTTACTGCAGGTCTACACAGTACTAACAAATTCCCAATGTATCCAATCCAGCCAGCAGTAGATCTTGTCTTATGTAAAATCTGGGACACATGGTAACATTTACAAAAGCCCCATTTTTAGAAGTGACTTAAGCTATAAGCCTAAGGTCCATTGACTTTCAATGAGATTTGACTCCTTAGTAACTAAGGGCCAGAGCCTCAAAGGTATTTAGGCACCTAAGCCCCATTGATTTCAGATCTCCTCAAATACTGACCATGATTCAGCAGCTGTGCTTGTTTTAGCTCCATTTTCCTGACCAGTGGTAATGGGGACCCTATAGGTCCCATCTACAATACAAATACTGGGCTAGGACATCGGGTAAATACCTGAGACCTTCTAATAACAGTTTTCTCTTCCTGTGTGGATGGAACCAAATCATTGGATGGCTGGAACCATGCTAAAGCCCTGAAAAAACAGGGCTGTGTTCTTATTGTTCTGTAACATGATCAGGATACAGTTTGGGCCTGTCCATACAGGTAAGGCCAAACCATGTGATAAAACACGAAAGACACTACGACATTTACACTCGGTGATAAAACACGTAGCATAGTGAGGACTAAGAAGTGGTGCCCACACGCTGTGCTTGGTGGTTTTCCATTTTAGCATTTCAGAGGGGTTTATATATTACACTAGAAAAAAGGTGTAGGCAATGCTGTTGTAGCTGGGTCAAAAAGCTTGTCTCTCTCTCCAACAGAAGTTGGTCCAATAAAAGATATTACCTCACCCACCCTGGCTCCCTAGAAAGAGCTGTTGGTTGACAACAGGGGTCATCCCCAACATAACCGTTCTCAGTATCTGTTACAGAAAGAATCACCTTCTTCCGTACAGCACGTTATTCCACCAGAGGGCCTAGCACACTATATGAAAATGGTTTGGCCTGGAACTTGCACCATCCAGTCCAGTTGTGGGGGAATAGTAGTCGACACCTGTTGTCAGTCATAGGTAAGGCTATGTTCATGGAATCCGTGACTTCCAGAGTGCTCCGCGACATTCTCTGCTTCAGCCCTTGGGGCTGCAGGACTCTGGAGCTGACAGCCAGTGAGGCCCCGGCAGGGTTCCAGCAACAGGCAACAGCCTCACGTGGTGGGAGGGGGCTGGGGTGTCCCGTTTTCTCTTTGGAAAATATGATCACCCTTCAGATCCCAGCTGCCGTGGGTGGAGGGGGAACGCCACAGATCCCAGTCACCATGGTGGCTGGGGAAACTATGGAGCCGCAGCAGCAAAAGTCACAGGCAGGTCACGACAGGCTTCCGTGAATTTTTCTTTATTGCCCATGACCTGTCTGTGACTTTTACTAAAAATAACCATGACAAAATCTTAGCCTTAGTCATAGGTCACTTTCCTTATGCAGATAAGGCTTCTGATGCTGCCTGCATGGCAGGCACTTGTCACAGAAGGTTGATGACTTCTTGTGGAAATCAAAGCAGAAGGGGCTTTAAAACACAATTTATCTCAAAAGGGATTAGGCAGACAATTGCAACAAATTATACAAATTGCTAGTTTACTTGCGTGTAAAAGGGTTGTCATTGGATAATTCCCCAACATGGACTGCTGCCTACTCCCTCAATGCCTTGTTTGATCATCAGGCAGAGATGTCTTTTCAGCTCATTGCTCAACACTGCAGCTGGAGCCATCAAACCTAAGGTGATTGCACTTCCTCTCAGATAATCAAGTCAGTGTTTGTTCAACAGGCAGAGGGTTTAGCAAGGGTGCTCCATTCTCTTCACTTAGACTCACAAGTGAAATGTCCCCTCTCCGCGGACTGAAAAGAGCCCAGTCAGTATTTCCCTGGAGAACCTAAAGCTCAACTTCAAAAGGTTGCTTCGTTACTGGAATGCCAGCAACTTCCCAAACTCTCTCTCTCTCTCTCTCTCTCTCTCTCTCTCTGTGTATGTACACACATATGCCCACACATATAGAAAGGAGGGATTCTACTGAGGTTTTTTCTTTATACATTTGATGTACAAAATGAGTGTATAAAATGAGTGTATAAAAGAGCAACCATTTTTTAAATGTTAACTCAGTTATACAAGCCAACCATCCAATCAAAATATCAATCTGTCCAATATTACATATACATTATTATTACACATCTATAGGGTTCCCCTCACCATGGTGTCTAGGTGATGATTATTACAGTGCTGCTGAAAGGCCCCTCGTGAGATCAGAGCCTCATTGTGCTAGCCGCTGGGCACAGGGGTAGTAAGAAACTGTCCCTGCCCTGAAGAGCTTGTAATCTAAACAGACAAAACAAGGATGGGAGAAGGGATCCCCTATTCTCCAGATGGGAAATTGAAGCATGTATTAATAGGGGGTGGCCCCCATCAAAGTCAGTGGAAGTTCTGCCATTTGCTTCAAAGGGGCCAGGATTTCATGCCAAATGCCTAATCCAAATCTCATTGAAACTATTAAAGACACCCAATGGGCTTTGAATCGGGTCCCTTCTTGGTCCATCTTGCAAGGACACATACGAAGTTCATGACAAAGTGAGGACCTGAACCCGAGTCCCACATCGGTGCCATCATTTCTCTAGGTACATTTTAATTGACTCCTAAAGCTAAAAAACTGTACTCAGCATTTGAGTGAATAAAATAGTTGGTCATATTATTGGGCAGAAAGACAGTACAACTACTGGTTCCCTCTAGCACCGTAATCTAAACCAGCAAAGGGCATCCCACGATGAATGTCCAGCCTTCTGGTTATGAGGGAAAGGAGTATCGAGTGCAGTGAAGAAAAGCTGGCAAACTCTTTGCTGTTCTGCTGCTCTCGGAATCATCTTCTACCAATCCATTCCCTTCCTAGTGTTTGGACAGAGTGTGATGGCACAACAGCTAGCAGGAGGGACACACAGGGATGACAGTTTAAAAGCAACTAAACGTGAAAGAGGGTGGGGATGATATATATGGAGACTGGGGAAGGATTAATTACAGCAAAGATAAGACACTTGGAATCCTTTCAACTTCTGCTCTGTAACGTATAAAGAGGGCTATGCAAAAAAAAATCTCAAACAGAGAGAGAAATCAAACGGCACTTTAAACAAGCAAGCGGAAAAGTTGTGGCTGGAATTAGGATTTTTTAACAGGCTGCTTTAAAGAGGGACTAGTAATGACATGAATCTTTCACCACCTGTTCAGACTGAAGCCAGATCAGAAGAGCCTGAAAGGTGCTGCCACCTGATGGCTGTCCAATAGCACTTGTAAAATGTGATGAGTGACAATGTGTCACCTCCTCAGCAATAAGAATGGACATTAAGGAGGTACTGCCCAGATGGAAGAGAGAGAGATGTAGCTGCCAGTGGCAGAATGACCATTTTCGGGCTGCAGCTGCTTGGCTCAGCCAAATTTAAAGAGACAGTCCCAAAAAGGCATGCTGGGAAAGGCATCCCTGTACTGTAGGGAGAGTTAGAATAGCACATGCTATTGGGATATGGGCTACTTTGCTGTTGTGCCTGTCACTATATCACAGGCTAGTCTAGTTATTAGTGGAGAGGTGGCCACACTACACCCCCAAAGGACTATTGGTTGGCACCCTGATTGGTTGGATTAGCATCAGCAGTGAGGCTAAGAATCGAACAGGCATGGAGACTTCCATGAAGAGAAGAGGGGTCAGTGGTTTTAGCAATTATATATTCAACCGCAGCTAGAGGCCAATACAAGGGAGGCCCCCATTGTACTAGGTGCTGTACAAACATATAGGAAGTGTCAGTCCCAGCTCAAAGAGATGGCCATCTCTTGGCACTCAGTTATTAGGCTGCTTTTCTTATTCACTAACCACCCATTTTATGTACATATACGGCCCCCCATTGTCATAATATGTGAGCACCTCACAACCTAGGATGTATTTATCCTTGCAACACCCATGTGGGGTAGGGATATGCTACTATTCTCATTTTATATATGGGGAACTGAAGCACCCAGAGACTACGTGACTTGTTCAAAGTCACACATGGAGGAGGAAATGGAGTCCAGGTCTCCCAAGGCTCAGGATAGCACTCTAGCCACCAGAGCATCCTTCCCATTAGGTTCCTACTGTAGATGGATCTAAAAGACAACGCATACCAGTGGTCATAGGTTGGAGTGGGCAACCTGAGCCTGAGAAGGAGCCAGAATTTACCAATGTACATTGCCAAAGAGACACAGTAATACGTCAGCAGCCCCCAGTCAGATTCCCCCCTGCTCCCAGCGCCCCCACCCACTGCCGATCAGCACCTCCCTCTCCCTCCCCCACCTCCCAATGAGCTGTTTTGTGGCATGCAAGAGGCTCAGGGGAGGGGGGAGGAGCGAGGGCACGGCAAACTCATGGGAGGGTATGGGAAGGGGTGGAGTGGGAGCACGGCCTGTGGCAGAGTCAGGGATTGAGCAGTGAGCACCCTGCAGCACATTGGAAAGTTGGCACCTGTAGCTCCAGCCCTGGAATCGGTGCCTATCCAAGGAGCCTCATATTAACTTCTGAAGAGCCGCATGTGGCTCCGGAGCCACAGGTTGGCAACCCTTATCATAGGTGCTGGAACTAGGGGTGCTGCTGCACCCCCTGGTTTGAAGTGCTTTCCATCATATTCAGGGTTTACAGTTTGGCTCAATGGCTCTCAGCAGCCTCACTATATAGATTGTTCCAGCACCCCTGAATACCAGGTTGACAAGATGAAAAGTGGATCAGGGTGCAGGCAATAATAATAATATCAATTTTGTTTGAATTTTAATCCAAATCGGAAGCCATTTTGTATTTAGGAGGCAGCTAACCTACGTGGTTCTTTATCATGTAGCACATCATGCAGCACAAGTAATACCCTCGCCAGGAGTGGGAGCTGTGGTTCTAACACAATTAAACATGGCTTTAGTTTTCTTACCTCTCCACCAACATACTTTGTCCCTATTACAGGTGTGGGAGTCAGAGTGTACAGGGTTAATGAAAACCTATTGATAAATGTGTTAGTGGTCTCACCAGACTGCACTGGAAAAGAACTGTGGGCATAAGGTTCACAGAGAAATGATGACCATAAATGAAAAATATTGAGTCTGTTCCTGAAACCTGCTTCATGCAGGCAGGGCCTTATTGAGGGCAAGGGGTTCTGCATGGACACAGGAGCGTGTTAGGGAGCAGTTTGCAGGATCGGGGCCTTCGATCAGATTCCCTCATTTTTGCTATTTTGAACATAACCTATCTTTGTTTTTGGAAAATGCTCAGCCTTCCCCTGCCCAAGTGATAGACACGCTAATCTTCTTGCTCTGCACTTTGCTGAGCTCTTTGCTTGTTAACTGAGTAATCTGTCACCAGCCACTAGATGCACAAAAGATGTGAACTCCCAGCATGACTCATAGAATCATAGAAGATTAGGGTTGGAAGAGACCTCAGGAGGTCATCTAGTCCAACCCCTTGCTCAAAGCAGGACCAATCCCAACTAAATCATCCCAGCCAAGGCTTTGTCAAGCTGGGCCTTATCTCCTCATCTCAGTGAGATGTGAAGTTTAGAGACATGTGACCTCCAGAAGAGGTAAGCGGAATGTCCGGGTTCCAGTAACACAGACACAGGTAACTAACCGCTTTCATGTTCTCTCCACAGGTACCAATGCGGAGAGTGGACCAGATGATATGTCTGGGGGGAGAAAGCAGAAGGAGACTCCGCTGGTTGGGAGGCATGAGATGCGATGTCCTGAGGTTGGGGGTTCCACGACCACCACTCCCAAGAGGAGAAGGCGGGTGGTGGTGGTCGGGGACTCTCTCCTCCGGGGGACTGAGTCATCTATCTGCCGCCCTGACCGGGAAAACCGAGAAGTCTGCTGCTTGCCAGGGGCTAAGATTCGTGATGTGACGGAGAGACTGCCGAGACTCATCAAGCCCTCGGATCGCTACCCCTTCCTGCTTCTCCACGTGGGCACCAATGATACTGCCAAGAATGACCTTGAGCGGATCACTGCGGACTACGTGGCTCTGGGAAGAAGGATAAAGGAGTTGGAGGTGCAAGTGGTGTTCTCGTCCATCCTCCCCGTGGAAGGAAAAGGCCTGGGTAGGGACCGTCGAATCGTGGAGGTCAACGAATGGCTACGCAGGTGGTGTCGGAGAGAAGGCTTTGGATTCTTTGACCATGGGATGGTGTTCCATGAAGGAGGAGTGCTGGGCAGAGACGGGCTCCATCTTACGAAGAGAGGGAAGAACATCTTTGCCAGCAGGCTGGCTAACCTAGTGAGGAGGGCTTTAAACTAGGTTCACCGGGGGAAGGAGACCAAAGCCCTGAGGTAAGTGGGAAAGCGGGATACCGGGAGGAAGCACAGGCAGGAATGTCTGTGAGGGGAGGGCTCCTGCCTCATACTGGGAATGAGGGGCGATCAACAGGTTATCTCAAGTGCTTATATACAAATGCACAAAGCCTTGGAAACAAGCAGGGAGAACTGGAGGTCCTGGTGATGTCAAGGAATTATGACGTGATTGGAATAACAGAGACTTGGTGGGATAACTCACATGACTGGAGTACAGTCATGGATGGTTATAAACTGTTCAGGAAGGACAGGCAGGGCAGAAAAGGTGGGGGAGTAGCACTGTATGTAAGGGAGCAGTATGACTGCTCAGAGCTCCGGTACGAAACTGTGGAAAAACCTGAGTGTCTCTGGATTAAGTTTAGAAGTGTGTGCAACAAGAGTGATGTCATGGTGGGAGTCTGCTATAGACCACCGGACCAGGGGGATGAGGTGGATGAGGCTTTCTTCCGGCAACTCACGGAAGCTACTAGATCGCATGCCCTGATTCTCATGGGTGACTTTAATTTTCCTGATATCTGCTGGGAGAGCAATACAGCGGTGCATAGACAATCCAGGAAGTTTTTGGAAAGCGTAGGGGACAATTTCCTGGTGCAAGTGCTAGGGGAGCCAACTAGGGGGAGCGCTTTTCTTGACCTGCTGCTCACAAACCGGGTAGAATTAGTGGGGGAAGCAAAAGTGGATGGGAATCTGGGAGGCAGTGACCATGAGTTGGTTGAGTTCAGGATCCTGACGCAGGGAAGAAAGGTAAGCAGCAGGATACGGACCCTGGACTTCAGGAAAGCAGACTTTGACTCCCTCAGGGAACAGATGGCCAGGATCCCCTGGGGGACTAACATGAAAGGGAAGGGAGTCCAGGAGAGCTGGCTGTATTTCAAGGAATCCCTGTTGAGGTTACAGGGACAAACCATCCCGATGAGTCGAAAGAATAGTAAATATGGCAGGCGACCAGCTTGGCTTAATGGTGAAATCTTAGCGGATCTTAAACATAAAAAAGAAGCTTACAAGAAGTGGAAGGTTGGACATATGACCAGGGAAGAGTATAAAAATATTGCTCGGGCATGTAGGAAAGATATCAGGAGGGCCAAATCACACCTGGAGCTGCAGCTAGCAAGAGATGTCAAGAGTAACAAGAAGGGTTTCTTCAGGTATGTTGGCAACAAGAAGAAAGCCAAGGAAAGTGTGGGCCCCTTACTGAATGAGGGAGGCAAGCTAGTGACAGAGGATGTGGAAAAAGCTAATGTACTCAATGCTTTTTTGCCTCTGTTTTCACTAACAAGGTCAGCTCCCAGACTGCTGTGCTGGGCATCACAAAATGGGGAAGAGATGGCCAGCCCTCTGTAGAGATAGAGGTGGTTAGGGACTATTTAGAAAAGCTGGACGTGCACAAGTCCATGGGGCCGGACGAATTGCATCCGAGAGTGCTGAGGGAATTGGCGGCTGTGATTGCAGAGCCCTTGGCCATTATCTTTGAAAACTCGTGGCGAACGGGGGAAGTCCCGGATGACTGGAAAAAGGCTAATGTAGTGCCCATCTTTAAAAAAGGGAAGAAGGAGGATCCTGGGAACTACAGGCCGGTCAGCCTCACCTCAGTCCCTGGACAAATCATGGAGCAGGTCCTCAAAGAATCAATCCTGAAGCACTTAGAGGAGAGGAAAGTGATCAGGAACAGTCAGCATGGATTCACCAAGGGAAGGTCATGCCTGACTAATCTAATCGCCTTTTATGATGAGATTACTGGTTCTGTGGATGAAGGGAAAGCAGTGGATGTATTGTTTCTTGACTTTAGCAAAGCTTTTGACACGGTCTCCCACAGCATTCTTGTCAGCAAGTTAAGGAAGTATGGGCTGGATGAATGCACTATAAGGTGGGTAGAAAGCTGGCTAGATTGTCGGGCTCAACGGGTAGTGATCAATGGCTCCATGTCTAGTTGGCAGCCGGTGTCAAGTGGAGTGCCCCAGGGGTCGGTCCTGGGGCCCGTTTTGTTCAATATCTTCATAAATGATCTGGAGGATGGTGTGGATTGCACTCTCAGCAAATTTGCGGATGATACTAAACTGGGAGGAGTGGTAGATACGCTGGAGGGGAGGGATAGGATACAGAAGGACCTAGACAAATTGGAAGATTGGGCCAAAAGAAATCTAATGAGGTTCAATAAGGATAAGTGCAGGGTCCTGCACTTAGGATGGAAGAATCCAATGCACCGCTACAGACTAGGGACCGAATGGCTCGGCAGCAGTTCTGCGGAAAAGGACCTAGGGGTGACAGTGGACGAGAAGCTGGATATGAGTCAGCAGTGTGCCCTTGTTGCCAAGAAGGCCAATGGCATTTTGGGATGTATAAGTAGGGGCATAGCGAGCAGATCGAGGGACGTGATCGTTCCCCTCTATTCGACACTGGTGAGGCCTCATCTGGAGTACTGTGTCCAGTTTTGGGCCCCACACTACAAGAAGGATGTGGATAAATTGGAAAGAGTACAGCGAAGGGCAACAAAAATGATTAGGGGTCTAGAGCACATGACTTACGAGGAGAGGCTGAGGGAGCTGGGATTGTTTAGTCTGCAGAAGAGAAGAATGAGGGGGGATTTGATAGCTGCTTTCAACTCCCTGAAAGGGGGTTTCAAAGAGGATGGCTCTAGACTGTTCTCAATGGTAGCAGATGACAGAACGAGGAGTAATGGTCTCAAGTTGCAATGGGGGAGGTTTAGATTGGATATTAGGAAAAACTTTTTCACTAAGAGGGTGGTGAAACACTGGAATGCGTTACCTAGGGAGGTGGTAGAATCTCCTTCCTTAGAGGTTTTTAAGGTCAGGCTTGACAAAGCCCTGGCTAGGATGATTTAACTGGGACTTGGTCCTGCTTTGAGCAGGGGGTTGGACTAGATGACCTTCTGGGGTCCCTTCCAACCCTGATATTCTATGATTCTATGATTCTATGACTAGAGTTAGGACCATCTAAACGATAGTATAATCAAACAGTCTAGAAGGAACATTCAGCAGGAATCAGATCTTTCTACTGCACTTTAGGGAGGAGGTTGGGGTTACTCCATCTCAACACACTTCGTGTTTTAACTCCCCACCCCACGCTGCCTTCCCTCCAGTATCAGCAACATGCTTGTTTGATCTCCAACTTTAAAAAGTGCATATGTATTCATTTAACTTGCTGTTACCCAATGAATCCCCCAGCCTGGGATGTGTGGAGCGACAAGGTTTGCGCCTGTCCATCGGAGACCGCCTGGGGTACTCCAAGGGATTGCCACACCATCACTATGATAATGATCGGTCACGTCTTATTCTTCATTGCAGGGGCCAGTAAATCACTTCCATGGATGTCCCAGAGTAGGCATGAGGGCAGGTGAATGGGCTGGGGGAATGGTTGATGAGCCACAGGTCCAGGAAAATAAAAAGCAGGAAAGACCTCTCCATAGAACTCCAGAGGAAGACAAAGATGCACTTGGGCCAAACGTTCCAGTGGAAGGGAGACAAAATGATGTCTGCTTATGAACAGCAGGATTTACCTGTCTTTTTAATACCCATTTTAGTTCCTAATGGGTTCTGTTCCCTGAAATGTGTGAGCAGAGATCAGTCATGCTTGTACGTCCTGCAGGTCCTGAGAATCATACAAATACTGCTGAGCTGTCGGATCCAGTCCCAGACCACGTCACATGCTTTGGTGCCTCCGGGGGGAGACTAGAAAGTATGAAAGGGGATCACGCACAGTTTATTTGTTCTTTCCCAAATAATGTGGTCACCTTTGCAAGTCTTTCAGTTCATGTCATTAATTATTGAGCCCCTTCTTATTCCCTCACCTCTCACCCAGCAGCTTTATCTTATTAGGTGCATTTATTGCTGACGAAAGGTGTCAGATTATCAGCCCCGAAGACTCTGATTACCCACACAAGTACCATAACACGATACATATGGAGCAGCACCATTTTCCTCTGCCATTGCTAAAGAACCAAACACAAAAACATACAAGCCCAAATGACTCGGTCACTCTACAGCAGCATTTTCAGACTCAACAATACTAACCTTCAGAAGAACAGAGCCAACCCGCCCCCCGACCACTACCTACTAAATCCAAATGCTACTTAAACCTCTAGACAGAAACCTAGACATACAACATACAAGTTGCTGGAAAATCTGGATTAAAACTCACAACAGTATCCTGTTCCCAAAATATTAAGTAACCAATGGGGATAGTCTCAGTTTTTCATCTAATGTCCCATTGTCTAAGGAACTTCTTCCAGGACACCTGAAATGTCCCAGTTTTTCATTTCAACAATCAGACCATTTTTTTTAATAGCTATCGTTTCTTCAACATATATTTTGAAGAATTTGCTTTGTATTTACAGGAACTAACAGTCCAATGGAACTAGCGCTCAGTAATGGACAATGTTGGGAGTGAAGAGAGAATTGAACGAATGTAGATGTTGTCCAATCTGTACTTTTGCTCAAAAATGTATGTTCAGTGTGCCATAATAAACTCACTCCGATGCAAGGCTATGGGGAAAAAACTTCCTCTCTGAGAAATGTGCAGAGGTTGCCATTGAGTCAGAAGCTGCCAGTAGCGACACTCACATGCATTTTTTAAGAATGTACTTTTGTGGGAGTATTTCACAACCTTCAAAAAATGTCACCACAAAAATGACCCAGTTTTTGCTTTTATGGTCACCATACCTAAACAGAACCTTCTTACTAGCAGATCACCATCCCAAGCCCTGTAAAATAGGCAGGACACAGACAAACATTCATGAATCATGACTCCTTCAGACCAGAACACAGCAAGAACATGGTTCTGCTGGCATTGGTGGACGGCTTTCTTTTGGATAGAAAATCACCAGCCACGCTGCTGCCAGTCGGCAGTCAAGCGGCTTGAACAATTCTTTGTAATAAAGTTTTGTGAGAGTACAATTTAGTGTCCATGACCATCAGTCCTTGGACTTTCCATTGAGACTACCAGCTAGGGTCTCAGCAGTGAATGTACTTTGGACTGAAGACAGCTGCCTCCTAACTCATTCTGCATAAGCCACTGTTTGGCTGTTAACAACTTTTGTCAGTATAGCCCTTGGTCACATTGCAACTGGGTAACTTCTAGGACTGTAAAGCCCCATCTAGTCTTGTGCCAGTTGAATAATATACATATAGATTTTAAATAGGTGGTCAGAACTTGAGTGTACCTTTATTACATCTCCTAGTAAGTACAGTAGTGGGGATATTTAAACAAGATGGGCTGCTATAAACAGCTAACATACTGAAAGACTCAGTTCTGAAACCAATATTAGCCTGAAAACATTATCTTGACATAAGGAGACATAGTTTATCATTTATATGGCTAAAAAGGGGATACAGAGCAACATCTGTGTTCTGTTTGCTAATTTTGCTTTGCAAATATATTCCAGCAGTACAAACCACAAAAGAGTCTTAAAGAATAACAATTGGTGGCAAATTAAATACAGAACAAACAAACACTGAGCTATAATTGATTCCACCCTCAGTGAGGTGGAGGGACAAATTCTTTACATAGTTAAGCCAAATGTTACTTGTTTATCCAATAATGTTATTTGTTATTTACCTACAGCATCATGGTATTTATTCTGGAAAAAGTCTGCTTTTAATGCCAGAACTGTTTTAGGATATTCAGAAATTAAGGGCTTTATTCTGACCTCACTTACATGACCGTAAATCAGTGGTAACTCCACTGACGTTGTTGATTGAGCTACACTACTGTAAAAAACATTGTTAATGAGATCAGAACTCAGCACAGAATGCCTTTCAATAAGGATACTTAGTACTTACATAACTTCACTGTACATCTTGAAGGTGTTTTGCAAAACACTGGTTGTGTGACGTTGGGAATTTCCCTCTCTGTTCTTCAGTTTTCCCTATCTGAACATTGGGATAATGATACTCGCTAATCTTTTTAAAATGCTTTGAGATTGTGACAGGCTCCATCAGGCCTTCGCTGCTCCATGCTGATAGCATCTGTGCCCTGATATCCCCTTGCTCAGGCCAAGCTACCAACAAGACTTAGTCCTCCAGAAGCCTAGATGGCCAGGAGGAGACACTGATCAATTAGGAGCCAACAGACCTGTTAAGAAGACTTGCTTGCTTTTTCTCAGGAGCAATGCTCAGTGAGACTAGGACACAGGAGGAGATCCTCAGTGCCAGCTCAGAGCCCCAGGTCAAGGCCTGGCCTTCAAGCACTGCAACTAAGCGCTTGCCATTGAGGTTTTGTTTAAAGGCTCAGACAGCCACATTCTGAGTTTATTTTTATTTAACTGCGTAGAGACTGTCGCCGAGCTTACAGCACATGCCATCCTACTCTAAGCAGGCAGCTACAACTTATGGACTTAGACAGGGAGTGCCTGCAGTATCATGCTTGGCTGTGCAGGGGGTGCTACAGAGCAGCCCCACCTTGACAGAGATCCATGGATGAATAGCACCCTGTATCTGCTAAGCATTAGTAATTGAGGCCTGGTCTACACTACAGGGTTAGTATAATCCACACACCTCCTGGGTGTGGTGTTCTGTCCCATCTAGTGGCACCGAGACCACTTAGAGAGAGAGGTAAAATGAGTCTGCTCTACAGCCTTAGCTAAGAGTCAGTTAGCTTTTAGCTCATGCAGTAGAGACTCATGCACTAAGCTCCAGAGGTCCCAGGTTCGATCCCGCCCGCCGACGACCGGGGTCTGTTGGCATTACATTAGGTCAACATAAGGCAGCTTACATCGTCCTAATTATGTCAGTGTCTACACTACAGCCTTCCTTCCGATGATGTAAGTGCCCTACAACACTGACGTAATAACTTCACCTCCACAAGAGGCATAGCGCTTATGTCAGTATAGTTAGGGTGACCTAGTGTCCACCTAAACATTGTGTTACTTACATCAGCTGTTGGCTATCATTCTTGTCAATTTCACAGCTCCACTCTGCAGCAGATGGCTCACAGCTGGAGCTAGACAAGAAAGGCCGGTAGGCTCCCTACTATGAAATTGAGCCCCAAACTTGGCTCACAGCTGTTCCCCTACCCAGCTGGAGCCCCCATTGCCCACCCCGTGGTGACAGCCCCAGCTCTGAACCTGTTGCAGAACTCACAGCTCAGGCTGTCACCCCAGGGTGGATGCGGGGGCTCAAGCTGAGAGCCTGGCTACCTCCCAGGTGCTCAGCTCCCCACGGACAGGCAGCAGCTGGGCTCCCAGCTGGGAGCTCCATGCCTAGCTGACAGCCTGGACTCTCAGGCCCTCTCACTGCCCCTCTTAAGTCAGTGCAAGCGCTCCTGGTGAGGATGCACACCACCGACAGAAAGAAGGTAATGTGGATATGAAAAACCACAGTAATTCCTGCAATGGCTGTATGTCAACTTAAGTTTGTAGTGTAGATATGCCCTAATCCTCACACTACCACTGTGGTGAAGGGAAGTTTTATTATCCCCATTTCACAAATGGGAAAGTGGGACAAATTTGTTAAGATAAAAAATTTCAAATATGGCTGCCTCCCTGTAGGGCTCTAACCCAGCGTGAGGCACCTGTGGGGTGATTTTCAGAACAAGTGAGTTCCTGCACTTCCCATTTCCCACACAGTTAAAATGGGCTGAGTCAGTGGTGCTGAGCAGCCAGTTTCCACTGACAAAGTGAGTCAGTGGCACAGTCAATATTAGAATGTAGGAGGATTCTGATTCCCCGCCTGAGCTCAATCTGCTCGACCATAAATGAATAGGGAGCTGATCTCACACACCCACTGGAATCAGTGCAGCCAAGCCAGGATTTTCAAAGAAGCCTAAGAGAGTTGGGGTTAGGGTGACCAGACAGCAAGTGTGAAAAATCGGGACGGGGGTGGGGGTAATAGGAGCCTATATAAGAAAAAGACCCAAAATCGGGCCTGCCCCATAAAACCAGGACATCTGATCACCCTAGTTGGTGTCCTTGGTATCTTTGAAATTCCCAGCCACAATGCCTAGCACACCCTGTGGAGGGAAAACAAAGTAGCCTAAATGTTCATAGAATCACACAAATTATATATGGAAAAGTGCAGCTGTGTCACAGCCATACCCCCCCGTGCCAGCAGCTTTGTCGCTTATTGTGTGTTTTCTGGGGCTTTGTCTAGTCCACTTTTAAATATCTCAGGCAATGAGCTTCCACCAGCAAGTACAGAGAGTGTCAGTGAAAGTGTCTCTTTTTTTTCCTAATATACATTCTCTGTATGTTAGACTGACACTATTCAGCCACACCCCCAACAGAAATCCATTCCCATGCTGTCGCTCAGAAGAGCAATGAAATTCCCTGCCCCAGGAGAGTGGCATGAGATCATATCTTGCCTCTTAAAGGGCACCATACATGACACATTTTTGGTGACAATCACAGATTCTTCCTTCCATAGATGGCTCTCTCTAAAGAAGCCCCACACAATAAAACCCACCAAGGGAAGAGCTGAGGCATTCATCTCACCAGGATGATGCTGAAATGCTAAGGTATTTGGTACCTAGGTAACATGGCAACCGGCACTCTAGATAGAAAGAAAATGCCACACCATGTAACTGGTCATAATGACAATGGCTTGTACAACATATGGGTGGAAACCTACTCCCTCTCACACCACTCACATGAAAACATTTGTCCCACAACGTGACAAGGCACTCAAACAGAGTAGTGGGATCAATCCAGCACAGGACGGCTCTATCTCTTATTTTTATGCTTCTGGGATGACTACTTAAACAACATGATTGGAATAACAGAGACTTGGTGGGGTAACTTACATGACTGGAGCACTGTCATGGATGAATATAAATTGTTCAGGAAGGACAGGCCGGGGAGAATAGGTGGAGGAGTTGCACTGTATGTAAGAGAGCTGTCTGATTGCTCAGAGCTTCAGTATGACACTGGAGAAAAGCCTGTTGAGAGTCTTTGGGTTAAGTTTAGAGGCAAGAGCAAAAAGGCTGGTGTCGTGGTGGGCGTCTGCTAGACCACCGGATCAGGAAGATGAGGTAGACGAGGCTTTCTTCGGACAACTTACAAAAGTTTCCAGATCACAGGCCCTAGTTCAATCACCCTGACCTCTGCTGGGAGAGCAATACAGCAGTGCACAAACAATCCAGGAAGTTTTTGGAGAGCACTGGGGACAGTTTCCTGGTGCAAGTGCTGGAGGAAGGAACTAGGGGCTTGTGCTCCTCTTGACCTGCTGCTCACAAACAGGGAAGAATTGGTGGGGGAAGTAGAAGTGGGTGGCAACCTGGGCAGCAGTGACGATGAGATGGTCGAGCTCAGGATCCTGACAAAAGGAAGAAAGAAGAGCAGCAGAATTTAGACCCAGGACTTCAGAAAAGCAGATTTTGACTCCCTCAGGGAGCCGATGGGTTGGATCCCCTAGGAGGCTAATATGAGGGGGAAAGGAGTCCAGGAGAGCTGGCTGTATTTTAAAGAAACCTTTTTGAGGGTGCAGGAACAAACCATCCCAATGTGCAGAAAGAATGGCAAATATGGCAGGCGACCAGCTTGGCTTAACAGTGATATCTTCAGCGAGTTTAAACACAAAAAGGAAGCTTACAAGAAGTGGAAACTTGGACAGATGACTAGCGAGGAGTACAAAAATATTGCTCGAGCATGCAGGGATGTAATCAGGAAGGCCAAAGCACAACTGGAGGTGCAGCTAGCAAGGGATGTGAAAGGGAACAAGAAGGATTTCTACAGGGATGTTAGCTACAAGCGGAAGGTCAGGAAAAGTGTGGGACCCTTCCTGAATGGGGGAGGCAACCTAGTGACAGATTATGTGGAAAAAGCTGAAGTACTCAATGCTTTTTTTGCCTCCATCTTTACAGACAAGGTCAGCTCCCAGACTGCTGCACTGAACAGCACAGTATGGAGAGGAGGTGAGTAGCTGTCAGTGTTGAAAGAACAGGTTAAGGAGCACAAGTCTGGCCGGATGCAATGCATCTGAGGGTGCTGAGGGAATTGGCTGATGTGATTGCAGAGCCAATGGCCATTATTCCTGAAAACTTGTGGCGATCAGGGGAGGTCCTGGACAATTGAAAAAAGGCAAATATAGTGCCCATCTTTAAAAAAAGGGAAGAAGGAGAATCCAGGGAACTACAGACCAGTCAGCCTCACCTCTGTTCCCAGAAAAATCATGGAGCAGGTCCTCAAGGAATCCATTTTGAAGCATTTGGAGGAGATGAAGGTGATCAGGAACAGTCAACATGGATTCACCAAGGGCAAATCATGCTTGACCAATCTGATTGCCTTCTATGATGAGATAACTGGCTCTGTGGATATGGGAAATGTGTTGGACATGATATACTTTGACTTTAGCAAAGCTTTTGATATGGTCTCCCACAATATTTTTGCCAGAGAGTTAAAGAAGTATGGATTGGATGAATGGACTATAGGGTGGATAGAAAGCTGGCTAGATCATCAGGCTCAATGGATAGTGATCAATGGCTCGAAGTCTAGTTGGCAGCCAGTATCAAGTTGGTCCTGGGGCCATTTTTGTTCAACCTCTTCATTAATTATCAGGATGATGGGATGGATTGCACCCTCAGCAAGTTCATGGATGACACTAAGCTGCAGGGAGAGGTAGATACGCTGGAGGGTAGGGATAGGGTACAGAGTGACCTAGAATTGGACCAAAGGACATCTGGTGAGGCTCAAAAAGAAAAAGTGCAGAGACCTGCACTTAGTATGGGAGAATCCCATGCACTACTACAGGCTGGGGACTGACTGGCTAAGCTGTAGTTCTGCAGAAAAGGACCTGGGGATTACAGTGGACAAGAAGCTGGATATGAGTCAACAGTGTGCCCTTGTTGCCAAGAAGGCTAACAGTATATTGGGAGGCATTAATAGGAGCATTGCCAGCAGATCGAGGGAAGTGATTATTCCCCTCTATTTGGCACTGGTGAGGCCACACCTGGAGTATTGTGTCCAGTTTTGGTCCGCCCACTACAGAAAGGATGTGGACAAATTGGAGAGAGTCCAGCAGAGGGCAACGAAAATGATCAGAGGGCTGGGGAACATGACTTATGAGGAGAGGCTGAGGGGACTGGGGTTATTTAGTCTGCAGAAGAGAAGAGTGAGGCGGGATTTGATAGCAGTCTTCAACTACCTGAAGGGAGGTTTCAAAGAGGATGGAGCTAGGCTGTTCTCATAGTGGCAGATGATAGAACAAGGAGCAATGGTCTCAAGTTGCAGTGGGGGAGGTCTAAGTTGGATATTAGGAAAAACTATTTCACTAGGAGGGTGGTGAAGCACTGGAAGGGGCTACTTAGGGAGGTGGTAGAATCTCCATCCATAGAGATTTTTAAGGTCAGGCTTGACAAAGCCCTGGCTGGGATGATTTAGTTGGGGATTGGTCCTGCTTTGAGCAGAGGGTTGGACTAGATGACCTCCAAGGTCTCTTCCAACCCTAATCTTCTATGATTCTATTATCTGGCACCATGGCGGTGGGCACGGCTGACAACCAGAACAGAATAGAATTGCTACCTTTCTGAATCATGGTGAAGTTTAGCACTTTGGGTGTATCTCTGTGTGTGTGCATGCACATGCTCATGCTTCTTGAGAGTGGGAGGAGAGTGGGAGGAGAGTTTGCTAGCCACAATGCCATTCCTTGAAATCTTCTTACATTTGGATGTACAAGTATTGTGATTAACCAGAAGCCAAGGAATTCCATTTTTTTTAACATGAACAAATATCTCATGGTAGTAAAGTTGAACAAAAGCTCCACATTTGTTTCTCCTATTGTTGCAATAAATTGTGCTGTCAAGCTGTCAGAGAATCTGATGTCATCACAGACATGAAGCAAGGAAGAGTTTTAAAGGTCATCTCTTCTCTTGTCATTCTGGTGCAAATTTCCCCTTAACAATGTAAAAGCACCAGAATGCAAAAGGGAAACAAAACACCGACATGAAAGACAACAAAGTTTTGCTCTCTTGAATGAGAAGCTTCAGCAAAAAGGATTCGTTTTAAAGTAATGTCTTTCCTGACATCCCTGATGCCTCTGACATACCCAGGGCACAGCTGCTAATTATGGATTCAAACTTAGCTTTGATTTGAATAATTGTTATTGTTTGCAGAATTGTTCAGGTTAGTCAAGAGGACTTTGAACAACTTCAGACAGACATAACAAAGAGAGGGAAGCAGGTGACATGAGGGCAGATTAAATCCAATATAGACCGTTGTTTGGTGATGCTCGTTGGCAGGAACTACTCGAATTACACATGGATGGTTCCAAATTAACAGTAATTGTTCCTGGGTTGAGAAACTAAGGGTCAGATTTTTAAAGGTATTTAAACACCTGTGATGAAAGTGGACATTTTTTGGTAATTTTTTTTATAAATCCTGTTTGTGCCTCAGTTTCCCCCTATATTTTGCATTGCTACCCATCGCAGGGGAAAAGGATTGTGTTTGCTCTCAGGGCAGACTAAGAGACATAGAATCATAAGACTGGAAGGGACCTCAAGAGTTCATCTTAGTCCAGTCCCCTGCACTCATGGCAGGACTAAGTATTACCTAGACCATCCCTGACAAGTGTTTGTCTAACCTGCTCTTAAAAATCTCCAGTGATGGAGATTCCACAACCTCCCTAGGTAATTTATTCCAATGCTTAACCACCCTGACAATTAGGAAGTTTTTCCCAATGTCCAGCGTAAACCTCCCTTGCTGCAATTTAAGCCCATTGCTTCTTGTCCTATCCTCAGAGGTTAAGAAGAAGAATTCTTCTCCCTCCTCCTTGTAACAACCTTTTATCTACTCAAAAACTGTTATCATGTCCCATCTCAGTCTTCTCTTCTCCAGACTAAACAAACCCAATTTTTCCAATCTTCCCTCATAAGTCATGTTTTCTAGACCTTTAATCATTTTTGTTGTTCTTCTCTGGAATTTCTCCAATTTGTCCACATCTTTCATGAAACATGACACCCAGAACTGGACACAATACTCCAGTTGAGGCCTAATCAGCGCGGAGCGGAGCAGAAGAATTACTTCTTGTGTCTTGCTTACAACACTCCTGCTCATACATCCAGCTGATATGTTAAATTTTTTTGCAACTATGTTGCATCATTGACTCATATTTAGCTTGTGGTCCACTATGACCCCCAGATCCCTTTCTGCAGCACTCCTTCCTAGGCAGTCATTTCCCATTTTGTATTTGTGCAACTGATTATTCCTTCCTAAATGGAGTACTTTACATTTGTCCTTATTGAATTTCATCCTATTTATTTTGGAACATTTCTCCAGTTTCTCCATAGGTGTGTGTGTGTGTTTGTGTCACTTCCCTGTGTGGGTGGAATGAACAGAGTCATTAAGGAACTGGCTGAAATCTACTCAGATCAACAAGGGAGCCAGAGAGACAATGGAAGCTCTAATGACTCCTGGATTTTTCCACCTCTCAGCAGGAAGCTGAGCAAAGACCCCAGCTCAAGAACAAATGACTGAGAGATGTGACTGGGAGGGGATATATGTGAGCTCTGAGAGAGGGTTTGGAGCTCTCTCACCTGGGAACTGACACAGGCCATGTCTACACGGAACTTACATTCTTAAAAGTTTTGTTGCTCAGGGCAGGGTGTGAAAAACCACACCCCTGAACAACAAAAGTTTTAATGATGAAAAGCGCCAGTGTGAACAGTGCTTCCTCAGCGGAAGATGCTCTCCTGGTGATGAAGCTATCGCCCCTCATTGTGGGTGGTTTTATTTTGTCACTGGGAGTGCTCACTCCCGGCGATAAAGAGCGGCTACACAGCACACCTTACAACATCACAGCGGCAGTGGCACAGCTGCACCATTGTAATGTGCACAGTGTAGACATAGCCTAAGAAAGGAAGTCAGCAAGAAAGAACCTGAAAATGGAGTTTGCTACAGCTGGGCTCTGGGCTACCCAGAATGCTATGCTTTAACCTTCATTTCTCTGTGCTAACCTAAGAACTTCATAGGCTGTGTTCCAGTTGACTCATAAACCCAACTTTTGAAAATGCTGCTGGAGTGTCACTGTAAACACCGGGTGAGATGCATGAATCCGTGAAGAGTGTACAAGTCTCCAACAGGAGTCTAGCTCCGTTGGATTTGCTGAATAGAGCTTATGCTTTGAAATAGAAGCGCTGAAATCCCAGAGGTTCAGGCTCAGGAGGCAGTGATTCCATGTGACCTGCTCTGAAGGAAGCATGAAACCGCTTGGGTATCTGGCACGATGATGGGATTCCGCCAAGAGATTGTTCCAAGATGGGGGCGGAGCATCAATCCTGTGGTTCTGTGACAACACCTAAAGATGCAGATTTTCAGAAATGCTGAAGTGCTTAATTCCCTTGAAATCAGGTGCCTGGCGTTTAGTGGAATTTTCAAAAGCGTCACTAGACACCTAAATACCTTTAAAATTCTGACCCTAAGTAACTCAGTTACTTACTTAGTAAGTGAATAACTAAGTTTCAGACCAAAGCATATTTTTTCAGTTAAGTCACTTAAGAGAATGGGGGGTCAGATGCTTGGTTGATGTAAATCAGCATTGTCAATGGAGCTACAGAGATTTACACCAGCTGAGAATCTGGTTTGAAGGTGCCCCTAATGTAATCTGAGGCCATTAGGGCCCAATCCCACAGCCCAAACTCAGGCAAAACTCCCACTGAAGTCCCATTGATTTCACTGAGAAGTCAACAAAATTTCCATGGGAGTTTTACTGAAATAAAGGCTGTAGGATCCTTTAATTAAGCTCTTTAGGGCAGGGACTGTCTTTTTGTTCTGTGTTTGTACAGTGCCTAGCACAATGGGATCCTGGTCCATGACGGGGGCTGGCAGGTACTAGGATAATATAAATAATAATAATACAGTTTAGCAAACTGCTCTGTTTTAATGAGATGGAGAAGGATACTCCAAGACATAAATCTGAAATCCCTGCATACTTCTGAAGTACATCTAGTTTATACCTATACTGAAACTATATTGGCTCCTGTATTCTCTGGTATAAATAGCAATGATTGCCTTAACCCCAATCAAGGACCTTCGAAAATACTGCTTTTGTTTATTATTAAAAAGCCATCTTCATTTCATTCTTTTTGCTGGCGCTAACCACTTGTTTCAAGTTTGGAAAACAAACAGCACATACTTCCCAGTGATGAGAGTTTACACAAGGTCCAGTGTATCTGTGTAAAGAATAATCTGTGAACTCTGTTTGGCCTTTTGGGCAGCAAATATAACCCTTGTTTCCCTTTAGTGTTGACTTGAAATAATAGCTAGCCTTGACAAAGGTCTCTTCCGTCCGTCTCCTGGGGATTTCTGTTAATGACTAAAGGGATCGCAGCTATAGTGGGCTGTATCCACTAATGAGGGCGTCTTTGGCTCTCTTCACACCAAATGCCTCAAGATGAACAGCAGTCAGCTTAATCACCATACCTTTGTGCTTAAGCTTTTAATAACAGTCATCATAAAAATAATATTTAATACCTTTCAAGGAGGCTCTCAAAGCACATTACACTGGTGGGTATTCCTAGCTCCATTTCACAGATGGACAAACTGAGGTCCAGAGAGTCTGTGACCTTCTCAACGCCCAACACAGCTGGAGTCAGAGCTGGGAATATTATTGCTGTTATTATTTGTAATGCACTGATGGTGTGCTTGGCACTGTAAAAAACACAGAAGACATGGTCTCAGGAGTTTATAGTCTTAGGACCAGTTCCAAAGCCCATTGAAGTTATTGGAATCTCTCCTGTTGATTTCAGTGAGTGTTGGATCAGCTCTCAAATGGACTGACAATTATAACCAAATTCGAATGTATAGATTCTTAGATTTTAGTGCCAGGAAGCACCATTGTGATCATCTAGTCTGAGTTGCAGTACGACACAGGGTTAAGAGTTTCACCCAGTGATTCCTGCATTTAGCTCAATGCGGTTGAGCTCGAGCCCGCTTTCTAGGAAGACATTCATTTTGATTGAAAGATTTCGAGTAAGGGGGGGGATCCACCACATCTCTTGGTGATCTGTTCCAATAGTTAATTAACATCACTGTTCAAAAATTGCAGCTTGTTTCCAGTTTGAATTTGTCTCGCTTGGAAATGGGTGGTTTCCAGTATTTTGATGAAGCCAGTTTATATTTAGGCTGGACAGAATTCAATTTTATTTTTTTTATAGAATTTTAACAGCTAATAGTGATGTTTATTTTTAAGCATTTTTATCAGTTTGTACTTATTTAAGTTTTCACGGTTGTGGGAAACCGTTGTGGGTCAGGCAATAATTATTTAACGATAGTAGACTTTGAAATTCAAAAAGTTAAAGCTTTATAACAGTTAAAACACAAATTGTCAACATCATATGTCAAAATAGACAAAGTAAATATCCTTAACTCAAACTCTAAGGAAAATGCTCATTGAGAACTTATTAATTTGCCCAGCTGTACATTTTGATTATTATCAATAGAAACATGTTTTCATTGGTTTGGATGTGTATGGTGAAATTGACATTTACCAACATTTAACCAATAAAAATCTACTCCTTCCAAGCCTATCTATATCTGTAGGCTTCAGAGAAGAAATATACTTTAAAAATGGGATATGAATGCAGAGAGAGAGAGAATAAAGGGTTAGAACCCAGATATAGAGCTCAAGTCTCCTAGTTCCCAATTCCCTTGTTTAACCACTGTGTGACTGGTTTGAAAATGCTGAAAGAATTTTGCTGGAAAAGATGCCTTGACTGCCTCCCCCTGTCTTTTTCCACCTGTTGCAACCATCACAATGGCTTCTTTGAAATCCAAATGCTTCCAGCGACTCATTTGGAAATGATGCGTTTCAGCTTCTAAGAGTTGTGCTAAGTGAGAGAAAAAAATAAATGCTATATTGTTTCCACCTTCAAATACATTTACATAGTAAATATCAGCAGCAAGGATTGTGTTCTGGTGACTGCATGACTAAAGGTCTTTAGCTTCATCTTTCCACTTCAGCAACTTTCCAGAGAAGTCTCTATAGAAAATCTTTCTTCAACACCATATTTTCCATTTTGCATTGTGGCCACCCATAAGGACCTTGATCCTGCAAATATTTGTGCAATGCACAGCCAGGTGTGCAAGTCCGTTGTGCTCCAAGACAAGTGGAGGCTATGTGTGAGGTTCGGTAAAACTAGATGGAGTGTGAATCTTCACACACCCTCTGCGCTCAATCCCTTACTCACAAGTACACAGGGGAAAAAAAGAGGTGGGGTGTAAGCAGAGAATGGGAGTGTCTGACAGGGACTTATGGATGATCCTCATCCAAAGCTCACAAGGTGCTTAGTAACAGATGTGATCCTCCCTTAGGGACTGATGCAAAGATGGTGGAAGTCAAGGGAAAGATTCTCATTGACTTCAGTGAGTTGAGCATCTGGCCTATTGGCCTTCCACAACCTGCAGCCATGCGGAATTGGGTTCCCCATGTCCTTCTCAGCTGTTATTACTTTGCATATGCACACAACACTGACCGATGCAGGAAGACACCTGGGGCAGTGGTCCCCAAACTTTTGAGGGTCGTGCCCCCCCTTTACCTGTTTCCAGTCCCCGTCCCTGTCCCCCCTGCTGCCCCCAGAGCTGGGGCTGGGAGTGGGGCCATAGACAGGAGTAAGGGGGCCGAGGCTGGGGCCGCATCTGGGGGTGGGGCTGGGGCTGGGAGCAGGACCGGGGCCAAGGCTGGGGGGTGGGGCAGGAGCAGAGGCAGGCCCCACAATTTGGGGACCTCTGACCCAGGGAGTTACTATAGTAAGTCTCAGCACACCCAGAACCAGTGGTGCCCCTTCTGACTCTGTCAAGGTTCCTTCTCCACTCTGAACTCGGGTACAGATATGGGGACCTACATAAAAGACCTTCTAAGCTTATTCTTACCAGCTTAGGTTAAAACTTCCGCAAGGTACAAACTTTTACCTTTTGTCCTTGGACCTTATGCTGCCACCACCAAGCTTGTTAAACAAAGAACAGGGAAAGAGCCCACTTGGAGATGTCTTCCCCCAAAATATCCCCCCAAGCCCTACACCCCCTTTCCTGGGAAAAGCTTGGTAAAAATCCTCACCAATTTGCATAGGTGAACACAGACCCAAACCCTTGGATCTTAAGAGCAATGAAAAAGCAATCAGGTTCTTAAAAGAAGAATTTTAATTAAAGAAAAAGTAAAAGAAAAACTCTGTAAAATCAAGAAGGGAAATACCTTACATAGTCAGATTCAAAACATAGAGAATCTCTGTAGGCAAAACCTTAAGTTACAAAAAGACACAAAAACAGGAATATACATTCCATTCAGCACAACTTATTTTATCAGCCATTTAAACAAAACAGAATCTAATGCATATCTAACTAGATTGCTTACTAACTCTTTACAGGAGTTCTGACCTGCATTTCTGCTCTGGTCCCGGCAAAAGCATCACACACCCCAACAGAACCTTTGTCCCCCTCCCCCCCTGCTCCAGCTTTGAAAGTAACTTGTCTCCTCATTGGTCATTTTGGTCAGGTACCAACGAGGTTATCCTAGCTTCTTAACCCTTTACAGGTGAAAGGGTTTTGCCTCTGGCCAGGATTTTATCGTTCTGTATACAGAAAGGTAGTTACCTTTCCCTTTATATTTATGACAGTCTCCATTATTACTAATCAAGCACTTACCTCTGTTGCACCTATGCGAGCAGCTCTGTGCATCCTGCTGCTGCCTGCACCACATGGATCCTACTTCCAGAGAGAGGACAGAATAAGCAGAAAATAATAAAGAAACTCTTCAGTAGTGGGGAGCGGGGGACTGACTGTGCTGCCAAAGCTCAACCAAGGGCTTGTCTGCAATAGAAAATGCCAGCAAGTTGGAACACCCTCTTTAGGAGTTATATTAACTAACATGATGCTAACCATGACTTTGCAGTCAGTCCCCCAACCTCATAGGGTCCAGTGCAGATGGTGTGACAAGGTAGAACAGAGCATATGGTATGGGAGGAGATGTGCCTGTGACACTCACTGCTACAGGGATTCGGGCTACAACACAGCCCTTAGGTAGCCCAGAGGAGGCTGTCAAAAGTACAGTAGCTCCTGGGGCTGTTCTCACTTACCCTGGAAGCCATATTGGCTCACACAGCAGTCCAGAATCTGGGTGGCACAGAGGTGGTTTAAAGTCATCTTTGCCCCCAGTTCCCCTGGGTCCCTCAGAAAGTGCAGTGCAGAATCTGCCCCACAATCATGAACACAACTTGTTTCTGTCTCCACTTACTCAATGTTATGGTCAACATCTTATTTCTCTGCAATCACCTTCCAAAGGTCTCGGCTTCCGGTTAGGCACCTACATGAACAGATTTTTCTCAACTGGAATTGTTGGGTATGCACTTTTGAAAATCTAGTCCTATAACCATAGCTCCATAGCATATTCAGCAGAAGATCTGAAAGGCTCAAAGAGGATGGAACTTGTGGCCAGAAAAAGCTAAGTGAGTCCATTGGCTGGACAAAAATGGGAGGACTCCCAGAAAATATTTGGTTTTCCTCTTAGGTTTAAAATAGTCCAGCTCATTGGAGGGCTTGAGAAATGCTGTCGCCCAAAGTCCAGAAGAATGAGCTTCCTTTCCTACAGACCCCTGACATCATGAGTCTGAGGCAGCGACAAGAGCTGCAGAGATGCTACTGACAAATCTGAAAGCTACAGAAGAGTCTAGTTGAGTTAAGCAATTCTCAGTCGTGAATTAGCCTCTTAGGGGACCCCTGAGCTAGACAAAGTGGAAATCTGCCAAAGAAACAAACAAAACCAAAAATGAATCGCTCAGGAGAAGGGAAAAGAGCCAACCCTAAGGTCAAAGGAAAGAAAGTGAAGATCCAGAGAGGAAAGCAGCAGGGTGCATTAATAGACAGGCTGCAGAATGAGGAAGAACAGGCTTAGAGCCACTTCTAACTAGAGACAGTTCCAGGCTCAGATAGTCTTACCCTACACTCCAGATAGTTTATGGTTGCCTTCCTAGGGCTTTTCAATACACAGATATGGTAGAAGTTGAGGTTATATAAAGCATAAATGGTCATGGTTTGGAAACGGGGTTTCTATGGTTAAAAAAAGGGGCAATGTGCTGGAAGGAACTTAGGTCCTAGTTCACTCACACATTTAAGCACCTGTTTGAATCCATCCCTATTCAGCAAAGCTCTGCAGCCCAGGGGTGGACAGCTGATTGGAGGCTTTCAAGACTTACATGGTAGATCTTGCTGCATGCAGAAATTCTCCCTATCCCAGCTCAAATGCTGAATCCTGTACAAATGCTGACTTTCACCACTTCATCTGCCCTTCTCTAAGGTCCTTCTCACTGTGTCTGTGAGCAGCTGGCTGGTTAGTTTCTCTGGTGCAAAATGTTTTGCTTCTGAATTTTCTTGTATTTTTCACCAAACCCAATTGAAAGAACACTGTAGAGATAAATGATGCTTTACAGGGACTACCATGCAGGCATCCAGAGTTATTTTTCTGCCCACATGTTCCCTTTAAGGTCTGACTGCACTGATGTACCAAGTGACTCATCACATCACCTTTCACAAACGGGTTACTGAGCACCACTATCACTGCCTAGCTGCGTAGTGCACTAGATAACAACCACCGTGGAAAACTTTCCTTTAAGTAGGTAGCTGCCTGGATGTGGATTCAAACTATTTAATGATACTGTAGTTTCTTTTTTTTCTGCATTCACCAACCCCGTTTGTTCGATAGCTTTCAATCAGTTATTTCAGATTATTCGAATGCTTTCATTGACCTTTACTTTTATCCTTCTACCAGTCTCTGCACCAAGACATATTAGAGGACACAGCCTCAGAACAGGTGTTTTGCATGAAACCCATTTCCAAGCCAGTACTTGTTGGAATGAATGTTGCCTTTTGAAAAAAGCAACTTTGGGCTAGATTGTGCCTTCAAGAGATCAAAGGACATTGTCCAAGCCAGATCATCTCAGGAGTGGCCTAGGGAGGCACTGTACCTTAGTCACCCATCTGGGAGGCACAATTCCTTTCCTGTTTTCCCCTTGCTCCAAGATGGCAACAACAGGCTGCTGGCCTACACTGGCAGAAAATTACTGTATAACACCCACACCTACAATATAAATCAGAAGCTAGGAATAGTAGAAAATTGATAAGGGAAGCAAACGGACACAAGAGGAAATCTATGGCCAGCAGAGTTAAGGACAACAAGAAGGAGTTTTTAAGGAACTCAAGCCATTTAGCTTAACAAAGAGAAAGTTAATGGGTGACTTGATTACAGTGTATAAGTACCTACATGGGGAACAAATATTTCATAATGGGCTCTTCAATCTAACAGAGAAAGGTAGAACATGACCCAGTGACTGGAAGTTGAAGAAAGACAAATTTGGACTGGAAATAAGGCATAGTTTTTAACAGTGAAGGTAATTACCCATTGGAACAATTTACCAAGGATCACAATGGATTCTTCACCACTGACAATTTTTAGATCAAGGTTGGATGTTTTTGTAAAAGTTCTGTTCTATGTATTATTTTGGGGACATTCTATGGCCTGTACTGTCCAGAAGGTCAGAGCAGATGATCACAATGGCCCCTTCTGGCCTTGGAATCTATGAATATACGAACCACCACCACCACTCCCACAGCATCTACTCAATTCTGCTAGCTGGCACATAGGGGGCATGGTCAAGACTTCGCCCATTTCCTCACTGACCAGCTCCAGGAGAAGGGGAAGTGAGTGAGTATGTTACTCCTATGTGCTGCATCCCAAGATCCAGGTAACCCATATGCAGACACATAGATCAATTTTCTAGCAGACAGTTTCATGGGCTTTTTGTACTTCTTAAATCTTCTCATATCAAGTAACAGGACATAACCCTGTAACCCTCACTGTATCATAACAAAGCTTGAAATGTAAGCTTTTTAATAACACCTGAGTCTCCTCTCAGTTATATTGGTTGTACACTGGTGTAAAGCCATGGATTGAAGTGGAGTTGCTCCTGATTCACATCAGTTCATGTGAGGGGAGAATCAGGCTCGTTATTGCTCCTTCTTTGGTTGTTCCCTCCCTCCTGCAATTTTTTCTTATTATCCTTTTGAAATAATTGAAAACCTAGCAGTTATTCAAGAAGTAACTACCCAGGATTACTAACTCATCACGTACACTGCTATTCTCAATGACAAATGAATCCCTGCTATGAAAGTCCACAAAAAGATGCCATAGTGAAAGTCTGATTAAAAAAAAAAGCAATATCACTTAGAAAAAGAAATACATACATACATACATAAATACATACATCAAATTATCAAAATGAGCAGAGAACAGTGTAATTTGGGATTCTTAGCATATTATTATATTTGTTTCCAACAGAATGTGCTAAGCAAAGTTTTCAGGAAAGGATGTAAGCACATGCTTAACTTTAAGCACATATAAGTTCAGGCCTGTTCAGCAAAGCACATGTGCATGTCTGTGGGACTTAAACATGTGCTTATAATTAGCACATGTGCTTTGCTGAATCAGGTGCTGTATTAAAATAAAGGCACAGTTCCTGTCTCAAAGTGTTTATGCTCTAAAAAGACCAAGCTGAACAGAGAAATGGATGGGAACAACTAACTAAGGTGACCACGTGGCAATTGTCTCCATTCCTATAATACAAAGTCTGAATCGCATAATGGTGTATGGATTTTGTTTGAGGTCTTTTAAAAAAAAGTTGTATAGACTGTCCCAAGTTACCCTACCTCCTAATCAATATCAGCTTGTAGGCATCGTGGTAGAAGCAGCTCTTCAAGAGGGATTGGAAAAAGGCACGGGTTGCGGCTTTGTGGATGCGGTTGGCAAGATGTAGGGGGTGATGTGGAAGGAAATGCAGAGGTGTGTTGTGGGAGAAGCAGACAGATGGCATGTCAAGGCTGGCAGCATTAGCAGAGTGGAGCGGACACGTGGAGCGAAGTGACGGGGACCTGGATGGACAGGATAGAGGAAGATAAATTATGCAGGGCCTTGAAGGCAAGGACAAGAATGCTGAAGCAGGAGGAGGAGAATGTGAAATATTGAAAAACTAAGGATAATGGTCCATAATGCATCCTTGGTGTAACTCTATAGACTTAATCTGCGATACATTACGGCTCAAGGTACACATTCTATATTCTAAAGTAAACAGAGAGTCAGAAAAACTTGGCTCCAGTCCATTCCACCCTCCCCTTCTTCCCCTTCCCTTGTCTCATTGCTATTTTGCTTTTTGCAGCTAAGTGCTTTCTCCTACATCCTGCTTTCTCCCTCATGCTGAGCTATCCACAGACTGCTCCAAAATAGGCTCCTAAGCCGTCCACCAGCCTGCCCTGAAATATGATTTTCAAAGTGCTTTTTTGCAGCATTTCCAAAGAAAAGATTGGAATTCAGGCACCGACAGCTGAAAGTATTCCAAGGAAGGCCTAACTTGCAGTACTTTCATTTGGCAGAGAAATTACTGTAATTCCCTGAAGCTTGACACACTCAGATACAACAGGGATGGGGCCCACATGAGTAAATACATGAATAGGTAGGTAGATTCCTCTATTTCTCTAATGGGAAAAATGATAATGAAATCAGAAACTATTTGTGCTTTTATTTTGCCTTTTCTGTGGAAGGAAATATTTCTTCTTCCACAACCATCCATTGCTAACTTATATCTACTCCTTAGTGTTCGACAGCACACTGCGAAGACTCTCAGCAAGAGTTCATAATATACTAACATGAGCATACTGTGTTGAGTAAACATTTCCAGTTATGCATCTTTTTCATTAACAAAATTCCTGCTACGATAAGCTCCCTTTGGCAGATTTGCTTTCTGAACAGTGCAAGAATTTGAGACAGGCTGTCACCTCTGGAAAATTTCATGGCAAGTCAGGGAGGGCTGCTTTTCTTCAGATGTGTTTGCTGTTATTGGACATAAGAGCTCCTGCTCCTGCTCAGTTGTGTGTGGAAGTGGATTTCAAAACGCCAAAGAATGAAGGATACTGTTGCAGTCCAGATTCTGATCCTAGACACACCAATGTAGAGACAGAGTAACTCTTTTGACTGTATGGTAACACCCATTGTTTCATGTTCTCTGTGTATATAAAATCTCCCCACTGTATTTTCCACTGAATGCATCCGATGAAGTGAGCTGTAGTTCACGGAAGCTTATGCTCAAATAAATTTGTTAGTCTCTAAGGTGCCACAAGTCCTCCTTTTCTTTTTGTGGATATAGACTAACACGGCTGCTACTCTGAAACCTGTCTTTTGACTTCTGTAATTGAGGTTGTAACTGAGATCAGAATAGGTCCCACACATTGCTGTTTACAGGCAAAATACAACAAGCTACCATTACCAGACAGTGCCATTAAGTATGTATGAAAAGTATACATAAAAATTTGCATTAGGTTAGTAATTTAATAATTGATTGCAAATTGTGATGTCTGGGAAATAAAGAGAATTTTGGAAAACGTAAGGTTAGGTTGTAACTCCAATAAAAGCAGGAAATGAACAACAATAATAGTCTAAATGTTGGGGGGGGGTGCATGACTCAGAAGTCCTGCACCAGAAACTGCTGTAAGCTTCTACACTTCTTAACGATTCAAAACAGATTACAAGACACTAGACAAATGCCAAATTCAAAATCACGTAAGAGCTAGAGACTAAATATAACCCTGAACTTCCAGACAACTATTGGAAATGGAATTGAAGGACAAACGCTATCCTGGTAGGATTTTCTTTACCCATTCCTCACGAAGGCCAAAGTTATCGTGCTTGCCAAGCAGGAAGGCAACATTTGGACTTGACGTGTCTGCAAAGTCAAAGGCTGTGAATATCTGCCCTGTTGCATCACTTGAATGTTTAAGGCAATTTGTTCAGCACTACACAGCTCATCAAGTGCGGAAAATGTCCATCCACAAGAGCTGGGAGAACAAACCATTATATTGATTGAAAGGGTGGATGTGAGTTTATAGATATCTGTTACAGGGATCTGTTTGTATGTGGGATTTATTGGATCGCAGTGAGAGGAAGCATGACCCATTACTGGGTGAAATTTGCCACTGTTCAAAGGGCCTATTTTGAGGTGGTACCATGGGCGGTGCAAAAATAGGCTGGGGAAGGCTGTGTCTTCCCAAACAGCCCCGTATGGCCCTGCCCACACTCTGCCCCGAGGCCTCCTTCTGCTGCTAGTTGGCCCCAGGTCAGGCAGGCTGCTCCTCTTCCGGGAAGGGAAGCCTGCTGTGGATGGGGCTAGGGCAGCTGGGACTTGGGGTGACTGGGGCCACCCAGCACTGTGGAGGCCCCAGCATTGGAGCCACCTTGTCAAGTGTTCCAGGGCTCGGGGTGGGAAAGGAGAGGAGCTGTGTGCCACCACCCGTCTGGTGCTCCAGGGCTGGGGAGAGGTCCATGCACTGCCCACCAGGCACACTGGGGCTGGAGGCACTCGGGCAACCTGGGGCCACGGGGTGTGGGGAGAGAGGAGCGTTTGGTGGCTGCAGAGCAGGGGCCTCTGGGTTTGGGGAGGAAGAGGGGGCAGGGCCTGGGGCAGAAGGGGTGGGCCAGGCTGGGGGCTAGCCTCCCTGAGTGCATGGTTCACCACTGCCCATGGGTGGTACATAGGTCATATGATGATCCCTCTGCATGGGGTGTCTTTCACCCAGGGTGCTTAATCCAAGGATAGGCAGAGAAGACAGGACCGGAGCAGAAAAAGTAGAGTGGAAATAATCAAGAGCTGTTACTGTTTTTTAAACAAGTTTCAGGGTCAGAGGTTTCCTGAACATTCTGGTGGGTTTTAGATTATTTTTTGTCTTTTATCTCACCCTTCTAAGGAGAAAATAACCTACATTTTTCCAGGATGCACATCAAAGCCTCCAGTGCCTTAGGGGCACAGAAGCACTCAGACCTATGGCTTAGTAGAAAAAATTGCCCTGTGGAACACACTTTGAAATGCTGAACACTCTAAGCTATCACTGAGGACTTGATCTTGGCTGGAATTGATACAGGTAATGTAACTGATATCCAAAATTCATACCCCAGTAAAAATCAAGCTTGTAAATACCTCTATGCCAAGATATGTTGGGAAACTATCCTGGTGCCAGGAAGAGTGGCAGCCCATCATTTCTTCTGACAGAGAAAAGAGTGAGAGGAGCCCAGTGCTGGTTGAGTTTTCTTCAAGAATGCTCAGCATCTTCCAGTGAGTGACAGTCACTGCTAGAGATGCAGGAACATGGCCCAGGCAAATCTTTAGACTGTCCATAAGGGTGTTAATTCACTGCAGTTTTCATTATGTACTCCCCTGTGTTCTGAGGAATTCCCCCCCCCCCCCGGTTCGCTACTTTAACTTTAGGCCCCTGAAGAGCCACTAGATGGTAACAGATCTGACTTGAGTTACTCCTGATTTGAGTTTTATAGATTCATAGATTTTTGAGGCCAGAAAGGGACATTAGATCATCTAGTCAGACCTCCTGCATGTCTCAGACCATAGAAGTTCACCCAGTCATCCCTGTAGTGAGCCCAATATAAGTGATTACAAACAAGTGAAATTGAGCCATCCAGTCCCCTTAATGAGTCTAGTTCAGAAAAGGGAGCTGAGCACATAGAACCACATCTCACTCAATTAAGACCCAATCCTGTTCCCATTTCGGTCAATGGGAGTTCAGCATTAGGCCCATAAATATTAGTAATGGAACAATAGGTTAGTCCACTATTATTATTATGTATTATGCTGGCAAACTGAGACCCTTTCCAAGACCAGACCCCACTGTGTACTTCTGGGGAAATTCTGAGCCACTACGCATGTGCATAATTAATGTGCCAAGCATATTTTTTATTTTTGTGTGTGTGCAGAAAATAACTTCAGCTGGAAAGTTTCTGCAGTTCCACCTTTTGCCTACCAGAGGGCACTGTGGTGCTAGAACAGAGCCGTTGCTCCCAGCCAGCTAGGGAAGAGAAAGCACCTGCAGTGCTTTCTTCACCGCGCCTGTCGGGCCAGGTCAGGAGACAGGGGATATGGGGAGACAGACAGCATGTGGCTGCTGGGGGGGTGTCACAGACAGGGGGCCATAAGGGCTTCTGGGGGAGGACAGACTGGGGCTGAATGGGAGTGGAGACGCAGGGCCACAGTGGGATGGGGAAGGAGGTGCAGGGCCACATAGGGTCAGGAGGTGGCTGAGTGGGGGCACAGAGACACATAAGGACAGGCAGGTGCAGGGACACATGGGGGTGGGGGGAGGGGGTGTTTAAGTGGGGGTGGAGGGTCACATGTGGATGGGGCAGATATGCCTGACTGAATGGGAGAGGCCGGGCTCTGCAAGGGGGAAGCTTCCTAACAATTCCTCCCCACTCCCAAAAAACCCTACTCCATACTTTTCCCACCCTCACCCAACAACCTTCCAACTTCACACCCAGGCTCCTTCCCAGCAATTACTTCCCTCTTCCTCAGCTCCTCCATTACCCCTGAAAGCTCCAAGCCTTTGCACTGCTTCTGAGGGGTGCAGAAAATACAGTTCTGTATTGTATTTTAAATGAATTATTACTCAGGGTTCTGTATTAATATGCCTAGTAAGGAATCTATTTGTCAAAAAATATTTCCTGAATCTTTTTTTGTTGTCTGTACTCTTACAGACATACTTGCTGTCAGGTATTTTGAAGTAGAAGACCAAAAATAATTGAAATTGGTGTGATTATATTGTGTTATTTTGATAAATAAAATATGCATAATTTTAAAATATTGTGTGCAGAATTTTTAATTTTTTGGCACATAATTTTTATATTTTTGGTCCAGAATTCCCCCAGGAGTAACGGTGTCAAGCATTGTAAAAAGCATAGTAAGCAACAATCCCTGCCCTGAAGAGCCTAACAGAAGAAAGACACAGGGTGGAAGAAAGGGATATTATTAGCTCTGTTTTACACAAGGGAAACTGAGGCATTGAGAGATTAAACCCAAGGTCACAATGGAAATCAGTGACAAAGCTGGGAATTGAACCAAAGATCTCCTAAAACCGTATCAAACATATTAGGCAGGAAGAGCTGTTTATTCTTAACTCTCTAAACAACCAACTCTGCAAATGGTTCTATAATTAAAAATAGTAAACATTTTAATCAGACTTGTTCTCTGATATTTAAGAATGAACTCAAATCTCACAACACAAGAACCACCCATTGTCAGCATATTTCAATAATAAGGCCACAGTGAGTGAAATGTCTGGTCTAACTTTGAAATTCCTTCCTTCTCCGTGCTCTTCTTCTTAGAATCACAGACTTTAAGGCCAGAAGGGACCAGTATGATCATCAGGTCTGACCTCCTGCTCATTGCAGATATGGAACCTCACCCACCCACTCCTATAATGAACCCATAAGCTCTGGCTGAGTTATTGAAGCCTCAAATCATGATTTAAAGACTTCAAGATACAGAGAATCCACCATTTTCTCTATTTTAGGCCAGCACATGACCCATGACCCACGTTGCAGAGGAGGGAAACATAAAAAAAAAAAAAAAATCAGACCTCGGAGAAAATTCCTTCCCAACCCCAAATATGGTGATCAGTTCGGCCGTAACATGTGGGAGAGACCCACTAGCCAGACACCTGGGACAGAATTCTCTGTAGTAACCCAGACCCTCTCCTATCCAGTGCCCCATCTCTGGCCATTGGAGATATTTCTTCTTCTTTGCAAACACACTGCAGGTGGCAAAAAGAAAAGGAGGACTTGTGGCACCTTAGAGACTAACAAATTTATTTGAGCATAAGCTTTCATGAGCTACAGCTCACTTATCAGATGCAGGTGTTAAATGTCAAAGCAGTGATTTTCCATCTGCTCTGTTAAATGTTTTTCCCCACTGACATGAAAGGGAAAAACATGTCCGCCTCTATCGATATCTCTGTTTTCTTTTCTCCCCTTCCTGTGTATTTCAAACAGCTCATTCACATTTCCCAGACCTAGAACTATACAGCAGCACCAAAAGGTATGTTTTTGATGGCCTCTTTCAATGGCCTTGATTCTGTGTGCCTTACGAACGTGCTCTTTTATTCACACTGTGTGCAAGCAGCAAGGTCAAACAGGCATCTGCCAAGGGGCTCTGGTAGTGATGTAATTCACAAGTACAAAGGCTGAGAGGTGTCATGGGAGACTCTCCAGGGCATTGTGTTGCACTATGTGTTTTGTGTTCACCACCTAGTTCCTCTTACTCCTTTAAAGCTGTTTTATCCCATTGACCTCCTCTCCATTTACTTTGCAAATGAATCCAGAAAGCTCTTTATTTTAGCAAGTTGGTTATAATGCTACCAATGCCAAGGCATGTACAGTACTCATAGAGGCAACCTACAGAAAGGCCCACACCCCAATAGGCTAATATTTGAATGAAGTCACAAATAAATGTAGCATTTTTATCTGGTGTGGAGCAAAATGGCAACATTTTCTTTCTACCTTACATACTTATCTGGCCCCCATTCCTAACCCTGTGATGCAGGGAAGTGCTGTTATCCCCATTTCACAGATGAAAAATTGAGGTACAAGAGAATCTAAGTGACTTACCCACGGTCATCCAGGAGGTCTGCGGCAGAGCAGGAAATGGAACGTGGGTCTCCAAGTTCCTAAGCTAGTGCCCAAACCAACAGCCCATCTTTCCTTTCTAGCCACAATTGACCTCACTTAAGCGCAAGCTTAACTTTAGGCACATGCTGAAAGTCGGTAAAGTCAATGGGGCTTAAGCATGTGCTTTGCTGAATTAGGCTATTTAATGTATTTCTAATTATATTCATCTTGTTACATAAGTGTTGTGCGGTATTAACTATTGACCTTCATGCTAAACATTATGTTAGCAATTGAATATACCAAAGAATTTACAGTAAAGATTTGACTGGCTTATGTTTTCTCATGAATGCACAATACTAGGGTTTTTGCATGAAACAGCATCTAAGACATACCCTTATGGAATGGGTCTAATTTAATAACAGTTGATAAGCTTTCCATAGAAAGTGTAAACCAGCCTATTGCAAGTAAGAGACAATGATATCCCTGCTCTAAAATTGCTCAGTTCTAGGGTCCAGATTCACAAAGGTACTTGGGCACCTAACTCCCATGGAAATCAGTGCCTAGGTAGCTAACTGAGAAGCTCTCCAACTCCACCTAGATCCTGACAACATCCTGGACCTCTCCCACTCAGATTTCAGGCCAGAACACAAACATGGACTAGGCATGATGCTGTTGTCCATGGCTAAGAAAAGATCATCATGGAATAAATTGCTTAGGGACTTTGTGGAATCTCCTTCATTAGAGATTTTTAAGAGCACATTGGACAAACACCTATCAGGTCTAGATAATACTTAGTCCTGCCTTGAGTGCAGGGGACTGGACTAGAAGACCTCTCGAGGTCTCTTTCAGTCCTATGATTCTATCAGTGCCAAGAGCCAAAGATCCCTACTCACGTTGGACCTCTCCACAGCATTCGACTGGCTGACCAAAGACTTCTGCTTTCCCACCCCAGAGGTGGGGAGGGAGAGGAGGCTCATGTGGAGATGGCTTTGACCATTTCTCTCAGACTGCACCCAGAGTGGTCTGTTGGGACCCTGTTCCTCCATCTCCAGAGCTCTCAACTGAGTCACACAGATTCATGCTATCCAACCTCTACATGCAGCCAGTAGGGGAGATTGTGGAACTGCATGGACTTGAATGCCAACAATAGGCCAATGACAGCTCCAAGGGTTTGTCTGAGATCAGCAGCTGGATGTAGATGAGATGACAGAATCTGGAAATACTAGGGTGATACTGATGGGGAGAGGGAAGCACTTTGAAGAATGCACCACCTCCATGGCATCACCCTCCACCAAAGCAAACAGCCCTAAAATTATTAAACTGGTTTACAGCCTTGGTGTCCATCTACATTCTTCATGTCAATGTCTGCTGGATTCCCAAATAGCCACAGCCATGAAAAATGCCCTTTACCATCTCTGGCTGGCAAGGTGACGGTTCCTTCTTCTTTTGGATTCAGCCTTATTCACAGCGATCCATGATCCCCAGCCTCACATATTAAAATTCTCCATGCTTAGGAATGAACTCACCAACCCTAAAAAATCCCAGATCCCAGCAACTCTACAGGCTACCAAGAGCACATGAAACCTGTGCTTCACTCTCTTCACAGGTTTCAGAGTAGCAGCCGTGTTAGTCTGTATTCGCAAAAAGAAAAGGAGTACTTGTGGCACCTTAAAGACTAACAAATTTATTAGAGCATAAGCTTTCGTGAGCTACAGCTCACTTCATCGGAAGTGAGCTGTAGCTCACGAAAGCTTATGCTCTAATAAATTTGTTAGTCTCTAAGGTGCCACAAGTACTCCTTTTCTTTTTACTCTCTTCACAGTTCCCTGTGGAATACTGGGTGAGATGTTTTGGTTTTGGTTCTCATCTTCAAAGCCCTTCCTGGCACTAACCCAAGTTACCTGAGAGATTGCTTCTCCCTCAATAATTGTGACCTCCCAGGAGAGCTATGTTCCAGTGGAATAATCAAACTAAAAGTGAAATTTGTAAGGACAGCAGCCAGGCCCACAAATCTGGAACTCACTCTCCTGAGAGACCAGAATAACCCTGAACTTCACAGTTTTGGAGCAAAGTGCAAATCTCACTTTCTTTGGTTGAGTTTTCCCACCATAAATCCACACTGAAAAATAAACAATTTGACTAAGTCCAGTGCCCTGTGCTCTCTACAATTTTTAGACACACTCTGACAGCACAGTGTGGAGGCTGTATAAAACTTGGATGTGGCAGATTAAAAAATTATTTGGGAAGGATAATATTCTATTAAATTCTGTTGTTTTTAGAGTGGTTTCTGTAGAACTATACTGGCTCCATCCCTATTAATTAAATTCTATAGGATTCTTTCTACAGTGCCATGTATACCTTTCCCTGGTGCAACTTAACTAATGAAACAAGAGGGTTTTCTAGTAAAACTTTATCAAAGTGTTATTGAATGCATGCGAAAGCAAAATTACAATAATGATTGGGTTAAATTATGTACTTTGCACGCATTGGCAATAAATCCAGATTTTGGGCTCTAAAGGTTGCCAGAAAAGGCTTTGTAGAATACCATACTGCTAAAAACTTAATGCATTTTAGTAGAAAAGAACATAATTCTAAAGTTCAGCAGAAGGTGTATGTTTGTATGCAGTGACTAAGTGTATGTGAGTGGGAGGCAAATGCAGATGGTTGGAAATATGCTACTACTGCTAAACACATATGATGTTTGGTAGTCTATAGCAGAAAGCAGGAATTGTCTAAAATACGGCAGTTCAGTTACTAGTTATTGTAACAATAACTGCTGAGTTATGTATCTTCAGAAGCACTGAATCCCCCCAGGAACAAAATTTTCCATACTTTCTGAAAATGAAAGAGGTCATATTAAGACTTAGGCTCACAGAGAGTTTGCAGAAGTATAAGGGGAACAAGACAAAGGGAAAAAACAGTTCAATAAACCACATTCTGTAAATTTTCCTGTTAAAAGCAAAGGCTGCACGAGTTGGCTAGAAAGCAATTTGCTTTTGGTACATAGAAAATGAAACTTAAGTACGTTCCCAAGTGGTTCTCCATTGTGGCTCAGTCCTGTCTTCACTTTTAGCTGGCTTTTAGACAAGTAGCTAATTAGGGAAAGGACTGTCTCACTTTGTGTCTTGTACTGCTCCTGGATTGGTTGAAACTTATTGAAATTACTTCTGATTGGTGAGTGACTGTTCAGTAAATCCAGCTTGTGGAGTTTCTAATTCGAGCTGATATCTTTTCTGGACATATTTTTACCTTTAGTTAAATAATCCTTTACCCTAGGGGTTGAGAAGTCAGTTCTACAGCTCTGCCGAATTAACACAATACCCAGCTGAGGCCCCTCAAGGGGATTGTTCTGGAATGGTTGAGTGGCTGATGCCATTAATGGGAGACCTGTTGGTGTGGAGGGGGAAATGGAGAGCTGGCAATACTTGATGGGAAGAGCAGCGGTCTGGAGTTCTCAAAATATGTTCTCTCACCCCTTATCAAAAATTACACTACAATTAGCTTAAAAACTTGAAAACTTAAAAACTTTTCTTGTATATTACAGTAATTGTTAAAAAATGTATAATGTTAATAAATACATAGGTTTGATGAAACAAAGTACAGTAGTTGTACTTATGTGCCTGTGCTTAATTTGTGTTTTCGATGATTTACTTTCTAAAAAAATCTCACGTCTCCCACCCGCAGAAAGGTCGTCCTGCACCCCAGGTTAAGAACCACTGCACTAAACTGATAAGATCTGCATTTTAATTTAATTTTAAATTAAACTTCTTAAACATTTTAAAAACCTTGTTTACTTTACATACAACAATAGTTTAGTTAAATAATATAGACTTATAGAGAGAGGCATTCTAAACACGTTAAAATGTATTACTGGCACGCGAAACCTTAAATTAGAGTGAATAAATGAAGACTCGGCACACCACTTCTGAAAGGTTGCTGACCCCTGGTGTAGACACTTTTGGTGTCACACTAAACATTTTTATTAGCCACTACTCAGAATATTCTGGAGACAAATTAATTTTCTTTGCTCAGTATTTATTACTATACTAGTGTCATTCTCTCTCTGGCCCAATGACTCTTTAAGTATTTATCCAAAGTGGAACAACTTTAACAGGAGAGATTGAGGGAACCCTGCATGAGAATATCTCATAGCTCAGTGGTTAGCGCGCGCGCTCTCCTGTGAGGTGGGAGACCCCTGTTCAAATCCCTTCAGCTGTGGGGGAACTGAATTTGAATCTCCCACATCCCAGATGAATGCACTAACCACCACTGGCTTTAAAGTTACGAGGTGAGACGTGGCAGCAGCACCTCCTCTTCCTCCACCCCAGCTTTGTGTGGAGCCCCTGCCTCAATTACGCTCACAAGAAACAACTTAGGTGCCTAAGGCACCTGACTCCAGGAGAGGGGTCCCCAGCTGTGGATTGCTTGCAGAGGTAAGTGCCTCAGTGCAGGCTAGACTTCGGTGCCTATCTCCATGAGAGGGGAGGGGCTTAAGACACACCCTTCTCCTTGGTATCTCCCGTTGGCTAACTTAGATAGCTCCTCACCTAGCATGCTGGCTTTGTGCATTCTATTCTAAGGGGCCTGCCTCTCCCCACTCATTGTATGGGGAGTCTAGGCACCTAACTCAGGCTTTGCGGATTGGAGTGTTGTTCCTGTAATTTTCTAGGTGCCTGAAAGTTAGGCTTTGCTCAGTGTCACAACACCTAAGTCCACTTGTTGATCCAGGCTTAAATCACTTTTGAAAATGGGACCTAGGTGCTCTTGAGAATTTTACTCAATAGCTGTCTTAAAAAAAACTAGGAAATAAGGTACAATAAACATTGTCAGATGTTTCTCTGCATTTTCATAGTATGAAAATTATCCCATATTGTTAACAGATTAGCAAGGAAGAAGAAGGTGAGAGTCACTGCTTCATGCCCTGTGTACTTGAAGCTTTCTTCCCAAAATAGCTCTTGAAAATGCCTCTTCATGCAGAAACATTCCAATTACAAACCAGCAGACTATAGTTAGAGGATTACTTTCCAATTTGCTCTTTCAAATTAAACCTAACCCCTATATTACATTTTGCTTACTAGTTAGATTGTTAATGCAAAAATTACTGTCTCTTTCATATAACAGAACTGAAAACAAGGAGCAGAAGGTATACAATTGTATGAGTATGGAAGTAATTTCTGACAACGCTCAATCAGAAACATTAAAACTTAGGCTAGATAGCAATTCTCCCACAATACAAGCACATATTTTAATGATCCACATGAACTAACACTATTAAATTTTCATTTACCATGTGTAGGTTCCAGGGTCACGTCTTCCAGCTCATAAAACACACATACACACTATACAAAAATGCCCTGAACAACATGTGGAGCTGCTGAGGAAAAGGCTTGGTTGTTTAATAATCTGGTTATCAGAATTGAAGTTATTATGCCCTTAAAGCTTTAGGACTCAATTCAAGTAGACCCTGAGTTCTTAAATGATTACCTGGATTATATCCTTTGTTGGCAAGTCCACATGATCTCAAATATTTCTACTACTACAATCAATTTGTCTGGGAGATATCTGGATCAGAATTATGTCAAAGGGAAAAAGAAAGAGGAAACTAGTCAAGCCTAATTAGATTTAGTGCCAAAGGGGTACTGCTTTTGCCTATATATACTGAACCTGGAAATATATCATTTAAATTCCAAAATTATTTATTTCCCTGTTAACTTATACAGAAACTGACAGCACAGTCCAGTGGCTAATGCCATAGCCTGGGCATCAGGAGACCTAGATCCAGTTCCCAGTTCTATCATTGCATTGTTGCTTGACGGTGGGCAAGTTACCTCTGGGCCTCATAAAAAGGATATATTTTTCTCCAAATACAATGATTTAAGATCTATGGCTGAAAAAAATCACTATTTAAGTGACAAGGGTTATTGAATTACTACAAAGATTTTTACTTTGTTATCCAAAATAACTTTCGTATTTTCACTTTACAGATCTACTAAAACAGATCTAGAGAATATGGCTATTTAAGCAGCCAAGGTGTTTTCATGTTGGTGACTTTGGAAGGACAGAGAATTCCTAGCTCCCCAATGACATCTCTTGTGTAGCTGCTGATGTGTGCAGCAATACATTGTACAGCATATGCTTCTGAGAAAGTATATGGTTTAAGCAACATCTAGTGGTTAATACCCGAACAAGCAGCCATTCACATTCAGCTCAAGGCTCATTTTTAAAATTCAGTGTTTAGGTAATAAGGGCAAGGACTTGGGTAAACTCCACAACATGCTTTCTGTAATGAACATTTAAAGGAGAATTTGCTATAAACAAAATTTCATGTGGACGTGCACTCACTGTCAGACTGTCTGGAGTGGCTCACAACTCTGAGTGCCTCCATGAGGCCAAACTGTCAAAAACAGGGCGGACACCCCAAACAGGTGATATGTTCTATTATTAGATTTCACCAACCCAATAATAAACGTGAACTCCCAAAGCACTACAGTAGTCTTACCATGGAGTCACAGACAATCCCCTTAGACACTCTGATCTATCTTGCCACCCAGGCAAGCTGAACTCTATGATAAATGGTCATTTACAGCAAAATCACAATCATATTCAGATTACACCCCGTCCCAAGAGACCAGTTACTCACCCAAGCCGATTTGCATCCTCAATCTCACACCAGACAACACTGGTAGCCAATTCTATAGTAAACTAATTAAAGGTTTGTTAACTAAGCAAAAGGAATGAGAGTTATTGAGAGGCTAAAGCAGGTAAATATATATGTACAGGTGAGTCAGTCTATAATTTCAAAAGGTAGCACAGATGTAGTAATCTGCCAGCTTCCCAAAAGTCTTAACTCTGAGGATCTCCATCTTCTAATTCAGTTATTCTGCCCTGTTAGAATCCAAACAGAAGAATTTGTTCCTTGTGTCCACACTTATAGCTTCTTCTCTCAGAACAAGTTAACAGTTCAGCTATCCATGTGGGCTCTTTGATGATGGAGTGGGGAATGCATTTAGAGTTTTTGATTTCTGATCACACACAATGAGCATTTGCTTTGAAATGTGCAGGAATTAGCACCTTCCTGTTATAGTTTGAATTACACATGGTTTCCTTATGTTTGATCAGTCACTTAGGTATAAGGTATATACAATATAAATGTTTGCTATTTCATTCTAAGAGGATACAGATAAGTGAAAACAATGCATGCAACATCCCATTAGTTTTCATGAGGTTTAAACACCAAACACGTTCTAACACATTCAACAATTACTTTCATCTATACTAATACACAAGTGAATTGGCCTGGCTTCCAGCTGCAAGTTTGTCAGTTTTTTATTGACGCCTACACCTTGGCCAGAGCTAGCACTTAGCTCATCAGCGTCACACTCACTATCTTTAATACAGAATGGCTGAAAAAGTACAACAAGTGATATTAACAGTCATACTCCACAGACAGGAGCAGTCTGTCACCTGAAGGGACAAGATTTCTTTAACCAAAAACAGCAAGGGAAATTCACTGATTTATATTGGTTAAGTCATTCCCTCTTGCAATCAGCACTTCCAGAAGAAAGCTTCTTACACAGGCAGAGGGTTTGGGTGAGCAAACTCTCTCTGGGTTTGTGGATATCACTATTTCACCACTAACAAAAGCAAAATTGTTGGGAAATACTAAGCTAAATTAAGGATTCCACTATTGCTGCTACTGATTTTTCTGACCCAGTGAGAGGTGTGGTGGGAAAGATGTCCAAGTTTATCTACTGTAGACAAGCCTTAGTACATGGTCCCTTCCTGGCAAGCCTTTGTTTACACTAGAACAAGTGTAGTGTTCTACCTCTTTAACTGTAGGGTATCATTAAGTGATACAACCCCCCTAGACATGATTATACTGGTAAAACTATGCTGGTTATAAGCTTATACCATCAAGAAGGATAGAACAATTTCAGAAAAAAAAAATCACACCCCTAAGCAAAACAGTTGTATCGGTAAACTTTTAAAGGGAAGACTAAGACTAAATGTGTCAGACTGGAAGAGGAGCAGGAATTAGAGAAATTTAACTCTAGCCTTTTTTGTGGTAGTGTGAAATTTTGAATACCTAAATGCAAGAAGGGAAAACTATAGATGCTGAGAAATGTTAAACTTATGCAAGTATGTGCCTGAGATAGCTTATCTCAAACTACTAAATCAAGTTCACCAAGCACAGCTTGCTCTAGATTAGTGGTTCTCAAACTTTTTTATTGGTGATCCCTTTTACACAGCAAACCTCTGAGTGTGACCTGCCCGACTTATAAATTAAAAACCACATTTATTTATATTTAACTCTATGATAAATGCTGGAGATATTCTCCCATTCTGTCTCAATGAAAATGGCATAGATTTCCTCCTACTGTATTTTAGTTTTTGTTTTATCTCCTCTGAAGCATGAGGGACGGCCACAGCTGGAGATAGAACATTGGATGGGGAGGACCAGGGCTCTGAGGTGGTACCAAGCATTCTCTCAGGTGCTTGTCTGGCTGATTTTTTGCTCACATGCTGTTTCTAACAGATCACCATATGTGGGGTTGGTAAAGAATTTTCCCCCAGGTCAGATTGGAAATGATCTTGGTGGTTTTTCATCCTCCTCTTCAGCATGGGGTGCAGGTCACTCGCCAGGATGATTTGGGTATATCTCATTTCCCTGCCACTGCAAGGCCTTGAGGATGGTGCACCTCAGTTCCTCCTATTCTCTTCCTGCAGCACACAAGTCTAATCTCTTGTGGGCTGTAATATTTTGGTCCAAGTCTGGTTGTGGGAGTTAGTGTGTGGGTATTGGAGGCCCGTGATATACCTGAGGTCAGACGAAATGATCAGACTAAATGAGGTCAGACTAAATGATTGTCCCCTCTTGCCTTAAAATTCTATGACTGTATAATAATACAACTAGTGTTTTATTTTGAAGAACATTTGCTGGCCAATGCATAAGAATACAGGTAGACAAAGTGAGGTCAAGACACTTGTAAGGTAAACAAACTCCTGTCTTGCTTCAAGTGGGTCAATGGGATAGAATGGTCTTTTCAAGTGAACATTTATATTTTCCACCCAGTTTCTTCTTACTCTGAAACAAGCCACATTTACAGGTTTCAGAGTAGCAGCTGTGTTAATCTGTATTCGCAAAAAAGAAGAGTACTTGTGGCACCTTAAAGACTAACAAATTTATTTGAGCGTAAGCTTTCGTGAGCTACAGCTCACTTCGTCAGATGCATTCAGTGGAAAATACAATGGGGAGATTTATATACACAGACAGAGAACATGAAACAATGGGTTTTATCATACACACTGTAAGGAGAGTGTTGGTAGGAAGGTCCCTGTGGGTTAATACATTAGTTAGAGGTGTGTTGGAAATATTCCTTGAGTCGGAGACGTCGAAAATAGGATTCTAGGTCACCAGAGAACTGTATCATGTTCGTGGGGGTGGAGGGGCAAAAGGAGAGGCCCCAAGATAGGACAGATTCTTCTGCTGGGCTAAGAGTATAGTTGGACAGATTAACAATATTGCTGGGCGGGTTAAGGGAACCACTGTTGTGGCCCCTTGTGTAGTTTCGAGAATTTAGTGTCCTTTTTCTTTTGAAGAGAAGCAAAGTGTGTGTTGTAGATGGCTTGTCTAGTTTTTGTAAAGTCCAGACACCAACACTACAAAAAGAAGGATTCTGGGTGGACTCCTCCTGAAGGTCGAAATAACAGACTGGACTTCTATATAGAGTGCTTCCACCGACGTGCATGGGCTGAAATTATGGAAAAGGTGCTGTCGTCATCATGAATAGGTCGGAATATGAACAAGAGGCTACTAGGCAGCTCTCCAACACCACTTTCTACAAGGCATTACCCTCTGATCCCACTGAGAGTTACCAAAAGAAACTACAGCATTTGCTCAAGAAACTCCCTGAAAAAGTACAAGAACAAATCCGCACAGACACACCCCTGGAACTGCGACCTGGGGTATTCTATCTCCTACCCAAGATCCATAAACCTGGAAATCCTGGATGCCCCATCATCTCAGGCATTGGCACCCTGACAGCAGGATTGTCTGGCTATGTAGACTCTCTCCTCAGGCCCTACGCTACCAGCACTCCCAGCTATCTTCGAGACACCACTGACTTCCTGAGGAAACTACAATCCATCGGTGATCTTCCTAAAAACACCATCCTAGCCATTATGGATGTAGAAGCCCTCTACACCAACATTCCACACAAAGATGGACTACAAGTTATCAGGAACAGTATCCCCGATAATGTCACGGCTAACCTGGTGGCTGAACTTTGTGACTTTGTCCTCACCCATAACTATTTCACATTTGGGGACAATATATACCTTCAAATCAGCGACACTGCGATGGGTACCCGCATGGCCCCACAATATGCCAACATTTTTATGGCTGACTTAGAACAACAATTCCTCAGCTCTTGTCCCCTAATGCCCCTACTCTACTTGCGCTACACTGATGTCATCATCATCTGGACCCATGGAAAAGAAGCCCTTGAGGAATTCCACCATGATTTCAACAATTTCCATCCCACCATCAACCTCAGCCTGGACCAGTCCACACAAGAGATCCACTTCCTGGACACTACGGTGCTAATACGCGATGGTCACATAAACACCACCCTATACCAGAAACCTACTGACCGCTATTCCTACCTACATGCCTCCAGCTTTCCACACCACACGATCCATTGTCTACAGCCAAGGTCTACGATACATCCGCATTTGCTTCAACCCCTCAGACAGAGACAAACACCTACAAGATCTCTATCAAGCATTCTTACAACTACAATACCCACCTATTTCTCCCCCCACCCCACCCCCACTGTTCCTCAGACTTTCTTGTTAATTGCTGGAAATGGCCCACCTTGATTATCACCACAAAAGATTTTCCTCCCCCCCCCCCTTCCTGCTGGTAATAGCTCATCTTAAGTGATCACTCTCCTTACAGTGTGTATGATAAAACCCATTGTTTCATGTTCTCTATGGGAATGTATATAAATCTCCCCACTGTATTTTCCACCAAATGCATCTGATGAAGTGAGCTGTAGCTCACAAAAGCTTATGCTCAAATATATTTGTTAGTCTCTAAGGTGCCACAAGTACTCCTTTTCTTTTTTGCGAATACAGACTAACACAGCTGCTACTCTGAAACTTGATTCATCCTGTAACTCAAGTTTACTTATATAAGCTATATAGAAATGCCAGGTTTAAAATGAGTCACATCCACACATGCAACTCACTCAGCTTTAAAAATCACATAATTAAAGCCACAAGGTAGGTGAGGTAATATCTTTTATTGGACCAACTTCTGTTGGTGAGAGAGACACGCTTGTGAGCTACACAGAGCTATTCTTCAGCTCTGGGCCTGACCCAAGTTTGCGCTAGCCTAAGAGTATTGTTCTATTGAGACTGGTTTCATTGTAGTGATGACAGGATTTGTAATAGCAGTGTCTGACGCTTGAGCTGAGCCAAGCCAAGTAAACAAACTGAAGATTGTGAGATTAATATCAGAATCCTTCCAATGATGAAATGCGGGTCAGTTTAAGCAGTTTCAAAACTCACAAGATATGACCTTACATTAGTTCCAAGATGCTATACATTAATAAGCCCATCCAACTCATTTCCTATAATGATGATGCGGATGGTTCATATACGTAAGAGTTTAGTGTAAAGCAGTCTAAGAAAATCATGGAAACACTATTTTGGAAGGCTGATGCTAAGGGCAAAGTAAACTCCAAGAAAATGTCTTGTTCTCTCCACAGAGAACATAAGACGATGATAGAATGAAGTAACTAGGTTTTTTGAAGGTGAAGCATGAGGAATAGAGAAATAGCCTGCAGTTTAATGAACAAGCTCTATCAAAACTAAGTATGAGGAAATTGTCAATTTGGAAGAGAATCTTTCAGTTCAACATGCCCAATTTTATAGCATCTCTACGTTTTTGTTGAATGCTTAGGAAGTCTCACTAGGAGTATGTCTACCCTACAAGCATTACTGTGACAACTGCAGAGCAGAAGCTAGAGCCATTGTAGTGCAGACACTTCAGCAACAAAAGGGGTTTTTCCCACTGCTGCAGCAAATTCACCCCCTTGAGACAGTAGCTAGGTCAAACGAATAATTCTTCTGTCAACACAGCTACATCGCAGAGGGTGTTAAAGCTGCATTGCTCAGGGCTGTGAAAATTAAGTTGGCCTAAGTTTTAGGTCTATACCAGGCCTATTTCTCTTGAGTTACACATGTAGTCGTTCCCCTGAAGCAGCTCCATGCATTATCAGTCTATCACATTATAACAGAGAATAGCAATAATTTAATATATTGAGTCACTAAAGTAGGTAATTATTCAAAAACTATCACTTGTTGCAATTTGAAGAATGCTCCATGTATGTAATATCTGTGGCAGCTTAGTTCTTTGAACAGATCCTTCACAATTCCCCTCAAAAGTGGGACTGATGTTGAGTTCTGGTTAACTTTTGGCACTATGGATGTTTAAAACAAATTACGACTTTCCGAGTAATATAAAACAGACAACTAAATGTTTTGACAAGCTTTTATTGTGAAATATTGGATTTAGAAAAAGGTACAAAATGTCAATCAGATGTGTGTCAATACAGAATTTCAATAGTCTATAAACGTGGACAACTGAATAGCTTCACTACAGGATGCATATTTAGACATATTATCTAAAAAGAGACTGCAATATTCACAGACTTAATATACATAAATAACTTGAGCCAAAGTGGCAATCACCTGTCAATGTTAACTGACAACTAAAAACAGGCTAAAAAGCACATTACAGTACAACATCTCTTTCCAGATCAACACTAAAAGAACATCAGTTCCTTATGTCAATACTCTACAGCTCCAGGATCGCATTCGTCAGGACTGGGAATTCAATTGACTAGTTTACAAACTTTAAAAAATTAAAGTTAAAAGTTAGGTTACAGAATAAAGAGATCAAGTATTTAATTATAACTAAATACTGTGAAGCCCCTAAATGTTTTTCGCACTGGGATCTATAAAACTCAAGTATAATATTGAACTTTTTCTTTAAAAAAAAATTATATTGCAGCTCAAGGAGGTTGGAATAAGAATTGCTTAATGGGATAATTCCTCAATTTGATGTGCATGGTTCTGAATCCACATGCATCATGGACTGGTGGCCAGTAAACTGGAGAGAAAAGCCCCCAGTATCAAAATATTACTCTGAACTAATGAAAGTCAGAAAAACTCCTAAATTTTTTTTTAAAAAAATCTTTCAATACAACTAACATCCCAATAGGATAGCAGCAGCATTTTCTATCCTAGCTGTATTAGTAAGTTTAAAGAACAGTTTTTATAAACTTACAAAGTTGATCTTCATGTACAAAAAAAATCAAATACATCTTCACTGTATGAAACAAGCTAGTTTGATTTTTCCCAATTAAAATTATTCATTAGACTAAGTCTTGTCTAAATTGCTGAGGTTGTTCACAATTCAGTAGCATCTGGGTAGATAGCCAGAGGACTTTAGATTCTAGTCCTCCAAGCAGCAAGATGTCACAGACAATAAAGCTAGCTGAAGTGCAAGCAGTTCCCGAGTCACCAAATCAACGTCCACATCTGAACTGGAGCTCCCATCTGACAGACGACTATTCCAAGTAATGCTGGTTTAGAATTTGCTTTCCTAAACAGTGTACCCCCAGTTACGCGAAGTTGTTTCATCCTACTAAGACACTTGTACTGATGTCCATTAGGAGCAGAGCTAAAACTGAGCTAACTAAATGTAAAAACAGAAGATTCCATTCGAGGGGGTGAACAATAAATTTTCATTTGACACCACATCCATTCCCTTTATTTACGTACTGACCATTACAGTTTTGACTACTGTTTTCTCGATGTATATCTTTACTAAACTAAGTACGTGTCAATCTAGTTACTTAAAAAGTGACCATAAGTTACAACTAAGTACATTTAAAACAAAGACAAACTGAATATGCAAGTTTTAAAAATAAAGTAGTGAGTATTAACTATACTGCTAATTCAGGATATAACACTGGGAGTACAATGCTTGCTGTGAAATTAAAAAAATTAGCACTAGGCCAACAGGAAAAATACATAAAGCATTATCATCTAGTGTGGCAAAAACCATACGAATTGTTTATTTAGGAAGTGTTTGGCATAATAAGCACTAACCAGACTCAACAAACCCCACAGATGCAATCTAATAAGGTTAAAAAAGTCAATACACACTATCCATCAATTAGCTAGTTCTTCATGCTGCTTCAAGCACTGCACTAGCAACTTTGATCTTTGTTTTTGATTCCTCTGTACACACATTTATATATACACAACCATTTATAAAACATGATCTTAAAACAAAAACGTTATGTACAAAATACCAACATTCCTATAAATAAACAGTTGGAGAAAGGCACTTGCAAGAAAAAAGTCTACAGTAAGTCTTACAAAAAAACCCACACTGCCTCTGGTACTGTACAATAGATAATCTTTCAATAAATTCCAATCACAAGAATGTAAAACACTAGTTACTCACTTGTTATCACTAAGAATATAACTGTTACAATTGTATTTACACATATGTATACATCTTTTGAGTTTCATTTAAGAGCACCATGATTTCCAACCTAAATGTCCTATATTTTAATACAAAGCAAAAGAACAGTTGCCAGAACCCAGTGTCCATATTCCTGTCCTTGCAGATTTATAAACTTGAAACTGAACTTTTGGCCAAAGTTAGCATAGTTTAAGGGATTCAGTTGATGCTTGAAGTCTGTAGAAAGTACACCTATTTTGTTATTGCATGATGTGTTTTAAAGAGAGCATTGCTGTATTACTCCTCTGCAACTGTTAAATACTATTGCTGGCAAAAAAGTTCCCAATATAAAAAAAAATAAAAAATTTCTTCAAGCCAGTTGAAGTACTTTATCTGAACAGTTTAACTAAAAAGCTGCATATTAGTTATAAAAACGTGTAGGAAACATGCCGACTAATCTCGTGTGCAAAAATATTTTTCCACTACCCAGGATTTTAAGGGCTTCACAGAATTACTCAAATTTACATTGAGTAGTAATCCTCATTTAAGTAACCAGTTCCTCATGGAGATGTTAGTATACTTCCACTTTTATCAAACTTTTTACCCTTTGACAACGCAGCAACCTGTTTGAGTAGTTCTCTGTTTTTGGCCTGTAATATAGATAAAAAGAAAGATTTATAGAAACACTTTCTCTTCTGTTTAAACATAACAGAAACACTGTTCAAAAGTCCTAATAGTTACTCTTAATTCCAGTACTATATCCATCAGTGACACACTGCAGAAAGAGATCAACAAACTTTTTGAATAGGAGGGAACACTTATTCAACAGTGCCATGCACAACTGTCATGCTGAAGTTATGAAGCCACCCTTGCGTAAAACTTCTATTGCTGAGAATAAATCAACATAATGGCAGAAGTTTTCAGCATAGCTCAGGTATTTAAGCTCCACATCTTTCACTAGTTTTATAAAGGAAGACAAAGCCAAATCACACACAGGGATTTGCAAAAATCAATACATCTACTGCATTGTAGATAGTTATTTCTGTTCATTCTAGAATTTATAAATTGATTCAGGTTTTCCTGCTGCTTAAAACAGTTGTACTTTCAATGTGGGTTACATCATTGCAAGATTAACCTCTTGCACTGCAATAAAATTGTGCTGTTATGCTAGGTCATTATACCACAAAGAACAGGTATATCAGTGTTTCTTAAAGTATGAGGAATGCCCCTTGAGAAGGGGGGCATGAGGAGAGGATGCGCCTCAATTGCTCTTAAAAAGTGTCTATCTAGTGGTCACGTTTGAAAAGAAAACCGAAGATAATGCAGGTGTAACTCAGGCAGAGAGAGAGAGAGAACCTGAAACAGCTCAGAGAGGGGAACTGATCCATCCATTTCAATGATTGGTAACTCATGCAAGGAGGACAGTGCACAATGGTTATAGTTAAACTATTTCATTTCTCAAAGCAAATATACAAAATATTTTGACACCTATTCTATTAAAACTATTTTTAAGTATTTACCTGCAGTTGTTCCACTGTTTCCTTGTGAGCTTTTTCCATACTGTTCATTTTTGTCCTTAAATTAGACTCCTGGTACTGAAAGTCTGCCTTCAACTCTGTCAACTAAGAAAAACAATTTCTATAAGGATATTTTGGAATGCTACCTCATACGTATTTTTAATTAACTTAGATCCATAAAATAATTTTTTTGAGACATAAAAGAGTCTTGAGGACACTGACTACTTTCTTCATTTACTGCTTCTTGTGTTGACAGCTCAGCATGGTTAAAAATATCTCACAGCACAAGTCAAATCTCTCTTATGAGTGAAAATATGTTTTATGTTCCATTTGGGAACTGGATATGGAAGACTAGTCCTTCAAAGTATTTTCAGATGTTGGATTACATGGATTTACAATACTTAGCTTTATTTTCAGCCATGAGACTCATCTGCCAGGCTTTAGCTATGACACTGGCACAAAGCTGTTTTTTGGGCAACAAATCTGAAGTACAGTCCAAAATTGATGTGCCAGTAGAAGAGATTTTAGAACAAATTGGTAAGTTAAACAGTTATAAGTCACAAGGATCAGGTAGTATCCACTCAAGAGTTCTGAAGGAACTGAAATTTGAAACTGCAGAACTACTAACAGTTGTATGGAACCTGTCACTAACATCAGCCTCTGTCCCAGATGACTGGAAGGTAGCTACTATAACACCAGTTTTTTTTAAAAGGGCTCCAAAAGAGATCCTGGCAATTACAGGTCAATGAGCCTAACTTCAATACCAGGCAAACAGGCAGAAACTATAGTAAAGTTTTTCAGAATGATCATACATAGATGAACAGGATTTGTTGGGGAAGAGTCAATGTGGCATTTGTAAAGGGAAATCGTGCCTCACCAATCTACTAGAATTCTTTGAGGGAGTCAACAAGCATGTTGATAAGGGTGATCCTGTTGATACAGTATACCTGGACTTTCAGAAAACCTCTGACAAGGTCCCTCACCAAAAGCTCTCAAGGAAACTAAGTGGCCATGAGATAAGGGGAAAGGTCCTCTCATGGATCAGTAAGTGGTTGAAAGACAGGAAACACGATAGGAATAAATGGTCAGTTTTCACAATGGAGAGGTGAACAGCAGGGTCCCCCAAGATCTGCATAGGGACCCATGCTGTTCAACTTATTCATTAATGATCTGGAAAAAAGAGGTAAACAGTTAAGTGGCAAAGTTAGCAGATGATACAAAATTATTCATGCTAGTAAGTCCAAAGAGGACTGCGAGAAGTTAGAGGAATTTCACAAAACTGGTTGACTGAGTTAATACTTAATCCTGCCATGAGCCGAGGGGGACTGGACTAGATGACCTCTGGAGGTCTCTTCCATTCCTATGATTTGATGACTGGACAACAAAACAGCAGATAACATTTGACATTGATTCGTGCAAAGTAATGCACACTGGAAAAAATAATCCTTACTCTACATATACAATGATGGGTTCTAAATTAAACGTCACCACCCAAGATAAACCTTGGAATCAGTGGGGATAGCTCTCTGAAAACTTCTGCTCAATGCACAGCAGCAGCCAAAAAGGCCAACGTATGTTAGGAACTATTAGGAAAGGGATAGATAAAATATCATAATTCCACTATATAAATCCATGGTGTCCCCACACCTCGAATACTCTGTCCAGTGCTGGTTACCCCATCTCAAAAAAGGGCATAGTGCAAAGTTCAAAGAAGGACAACAAAGATGACCAAAGATATGGAATGGCTTCCATACAAGGAGAGAAAAACGATTAAGACTGTTCAGCTTAAAAAAGAGATTACTAAGTCGATAAAAATCGAGAATGGTTTGGACAAGTGAAAAGACAAGTGTTATTTACTCTTTCACACAATACAAAAACCAAGGGTCACACAATGAAATTAATAGGCAGAGGCGTTAACACAAACAAGAGGAAGTACTTTTTCCACACAGTGCACAAGTAACCTGTGGAACTCATTCTGATGGTCAAAAGTATAACAGATTCAAAAAAGAAATAGATAAATTCATGGAGCATAGGTCCATCAATGTCTATTAGCCAAGATGGTCAGAGCACAATCCCAAGCTCTCTGACTACCAGAAGCTGGTGTGCAAGATGGGTGAATCACTGCATAATTGCCCTGTTTTGCCCCCCGAAGCCATGCTACAGGCCATTGTTAGATACAGGATACTGGCCAAGATGCACTATGGTAACAGTTAATTAGCATAAAACTGTAATTTACATGGCAAATATCTACAGAGACATAATAAAATGATTCTGAAGAATAAGTCTATTATATCTCATTCCGAAACAGAGAGTAAATTCCAAGAGATCTATAATTGCCACTGCAAACACTACATTGATAGGAGAATTAAATCACAAGTGAAGTTTATATAGGAAAGTTATTTATCTTTTAATTCTCCTCTAAAGACTAGCTTACAGGTTTCTTGCCCCTGGGTCTCAGATACCAAGCATAAAACAGGCAGAAATAAATATTCGAGGCGTATTGATCCCCAAAGGCAGTGGGCAGAAGCATAAGCCATGTAAGACCTGCAGTGCCACCCTTGGAGCCTTCTAGTCAAGTCTGATTTATCAGGAAGTGAAGCCTCCCAGAGCCAAATAAGCCAGTCATAACAAAAGGGTTGAAAGAGCAGTAACCTTACAAAGATTCCCTTCCACTCTGAATAGAGCTGGGAAAGTGAAAATCCTGCAAGATGACATCTTCAGGGATGCAGAACTACAAGTAATTCCTACTCTTCTGACATACCCGGCTATGTAATATTCTCAGAATAGAAATTTTTCTAAATCTCCTTTTGAAGCCCAGATACTTGCATGCAAGCAGACCTACAGAAATCCATTCCTGACGCAACAGCTCTTGGTACCTTGTCACTTGCTTATAAAAGAACACCTGCACCCAGTACTGGATCAGCCCCACACTTTTATCCACCATCTTTTAGTTCCTGGTATCTGTCCTGTGGACTACATTCAGTCAGCTCCCCAGTAGTTAATATGCCGTTGGGCCATGAAGGCCCAGCAGTTTCTGATGTGAAGGATAATTGTTGGACTATTATCTAGCCATGGTTGTCTTGACCATGAAGCTTTTCACTGGGATGGGAGAAATTGCTGGCAGAGTCCTGGGCAATATGTACTTCTCAGCAACCTTTGAAGCAAAAGAAGTTGTGAGAGTTGTCTGAGACACCTTTGCCAAGTGGTCCAAAATAGGATGCAAGAGCATGGCCACTCAATTGGATGGAGGCTCTTGTTCCACGTATATACCAATTATTGCCCTTCTAAATTCCTGGACTGGTGCTAATCCAGATCCCACCAACTTTATGCATTAGAGAAAGTCAATTCCTTATAGAGCATGTCTTGTTACTCCTTCAGTTAATCTGTTCTGCATCCAGGAGGCAGACATTGTATCCCTGTCCACCATCATGTTTTTACTAAGGCAGCAAAGTAGTGAGCGAAAGGGGCACTTTGTAGCATTAACCATCTCAAAAGGCATCAACAATGGTTGTGCCCAGACTCTCAGCAAAGGAGCTGTGGGGTTTGTGTACTGCTATTAAAGGCCAGTACTTTGTTTGTTGAAGGAGCCAATCCTGGGGTACAGGTATCCAACTCAGGCTTACCTTGATGAAGGATCAGAGGCAAGCATTAGTGATGGCACTACACTGTACAAAATCACCAGGAGAGACATGGCTAGGTTGCTGAACACACTATGGAGGCTCCCCAAAGCAGTCTTCCCTGTCCTGAACCAATGTGAAGAGAAGATGCCGTGCTCTTATGATGTGAAGGTGCCCGAAGTCTTTGGAAGTGATGAGTTGGAGGGCAGGTGGCTCTCTTCTGGGGTCTCCTGCTAATTATTTGTTTGAAAGAAAATTGCTAGTCTGATGCGACAAAAAAGTCAGTATCATAGACCTTGAGCACTGAGACCTTGATTTGTGGTAGAGTCCTTGGATTTGGATGGGACGAAACAGAATTCCCCCCCCCACTGGAATTAGTTTGCTGGGCTTAGGGGGGAAACAAGGTTTGCACAGACATGGGCACTGCAGGTATAGAGTCCAGGTGGTCAGAGGCTGATTAAGGCTTGTATTTTTATATTTTTTCCTTCAGAGCTTACCAAGCTGACCACATGCTGGACTTATGGGAGTCTCTGGAGAGTGCCTTAAGGAGGGCTTAAAGAAATTTCTCACAGTGCTTGGGTGCACAGGGAAAACATCTGACGGCCCTGCACATATTGTCCCACTAGTTTAAATTATTAACTCCCAGGCTGAGGATTCTGTGAATATGATCATTTATAACAGACCTTTCAGCCATACAGGTACTGTATGGAGGTATGACTGGTCTTCCTTCCCACCCAGGTGCTGAGGAAATGGATGTTATTCTGAAAGAAATTAATACCTGAAAAAGCTTTGAAGTTCAGAGAACTATGAGATGCCAAGAAAAAGGTTCTAACAACAGTAATACTAAGGCACTGAAGCACAAGTTGCCAAAACAAAAACTCAGACCAAACAGAAGTTTCTCTATGATCCCCAGAGACTGGCAACCCTATCAATGCTCCTAGGGAAACAGAGGCCACAGGGTAAGAAAAAATTTGAAGACAAAAATATATTCCTAACAGTTAGGTACTGAAAAAAGGAGTACTTGTGGCACCTCAGAGACTCTCAAATTTATTTGAGCATAAGCTTTCGTGTAGCTCACGAAAGCTTATGCTCAAATATATTTGTTAGTCTCTAAGGTGCCACAAGTACTCCTTTTCTTTTTGCGAATACAGACTAACATGGCTGCTACTCTGAAACCAGTTAGGTACTGAGTGTTTAAGAGCTGAAGAGGTGCAGGGCTATCAAAGTCAAAAAACTGAAAGGTTCTGAAAGTAGTGGTTAAGGCATGGGATATCATACCACCACTAGCTAAGGACTGCTTGTGTTACTACTTGCTACTTCTGACCTAAACCTTGGGAAGTTCCAGCTATTTTGCATTAAGGAGCAGAGAGCCAGGAGTGAGAATCCTGCACAGAGGAAAGTGAATTTACATTTTCAAAAGTAGAATATATTCTGTAATACATCCTCTGCTCCCTAAACTTAAAAGTAATGAATAGCCATATTTAAAATGCCTCAGCTAACAGTTCTGAAACAAGAATTTTGCAATTGGAACATTAAGTGACAAATAAAATGTAGCATGAGACTAATCACTGTCTCTAACACAAGTACTGTCCTCTGCCTTGTCAATCATTCAAATTACGAGCTGCATTTTGTCTGTTCTAATCTACACCAAACTGGACCTCCTAGCTAACATGATTAGCAAAACATCAGCTCTATCAAATATCCTCTTGGTGAGTTATGGAGAAAATTGGACAAGTGAAGAACTGTATTAAAGCAACTCAGTGTATATGTACACACTGTAAATGCTTAGCTACAATATCTACTCACTGGTCGTCTTTTAGTTATTTGATTATAGTGCTTATGTAAAAGGACTAATTGCACCAACAATCACTATTCTAGAATTAAAGATAAGTGTTCTGATAAATGCTTGGAACTCAATCACCACCAAGTTAAGAGTACATGAAGTGAGATCAGATGGGGACATATGAACATTAATGTTAATAAATGGGACCAGCTAGGTTAAGTACTGCATTTGCTTTCAGCCAAACAGTTATTTAATTCAAACTGTACTGCAGGGAGAAACTGTGCAAAGACCAATGACCCCAGAATATAAAAACAAAGTTCTTAGCTCAAGCAACAAAATTCAGTTTAGTGTTTTGCTTGTAAAAAGGGCACAAATGCATGTTACTGTGTGCCCACTTTAGTTGAACAATAGGAGTACAAGCTTCCACACACTACTCTTTGTGTTTCACCTAAATCAAATTTAAAAAGAGTCAAAAGGTAGTTTTAGTTTCAGACTGATTTAAGGCCTCCAATGACTTCAATGGGACTACCAGAAAAGGTAATGGTAGCTTTTGTATTATGAATTGGACTGCCAAATTCATTTCAATTTAGCCACTGAATAGCTAGAGATAAGGACTTTCTAAGCATTCTAAAGTCGTCCAGATTAATTAGTTTAGCCTCAAAGATTCAATATACCAATACAAAAACCTAACATTGCAGTCCCAACAGCACCCATTTACACCAAGGACACAACCTTAAACCGGTCAACAAGTCAGTTGCTTAAGAGATGAGCTTCTATTAAAAGTTTGGCAAAATTAAAATATTTGGGGCTCTTTTTAAGACAGTAGGCTGCCTTAAAGGTGGGTCTCTTGTGTACACTTCACACTAGTCATTACGTTCAGGGAAAGTTGCCTTATAGCTAAAATACATCCAAGCTGTGCATGTCTGCTACTTAACTTTTTAAAAGGAAAATTTGGTAATGTTGTAATGTCTAGTCACAAAACAAATTTTTGGTATTAATTTTGTTTTACCATTCAAACACAATTTAAGTGGACAGCTCCTTGAGTCTACAAGGTACAAGAAAAAATTTAATAAGGTCTTATTAAGCAGCTGTAGCCTTTACCTTTTTATCTTTTTCTAAGATAGTCTGATCTCTTTGCTGCAAAAGACGTTTGAGTGACATCACTTCTTCTTTCAACTGACTTATGAGGACAAAGTTGTCAGTTCCCCCACTGTCTGCTGACTGATTTATAGAGCTACTAAAATTAAAAAAAAAATTTGTTACTTGTAACATCAACAGAACACCACATTTTTCAAAGTTCAAATTGCTTAATTAACAATTCCACAAACATCCTTAAGGACTAATGCAAAAAAAGTATGTACCTGACAGAAATGGATGCAACTGGCAAATTACCTTACTAATGGCACACATTACATACACCTGCAGAAATATAATTGAGTATTAGCTTTGTGGGGGTCAAATTCTTCTTAAGTGAAGCAGCCTCTTTGTACATTTATTCCAACTGTTGATCAGAGACAGAATAAATTGTTCAGTCTCACACATTTAGGTCCAAAGACATTTTCTAGATACTACATCAGTTTAAAGCACCAGATTCAAAATCTGTGTCCTTATGAAAAATCACTGATGTCAGAATATTCTTTGTTTGATAGCTATGGCCTTATGCTCTACTTTTGCTTCCCTTTTCCCAAAGCAGCTGAAAAAAAAAAGGGACAGTGCCAGCTTTCTATTGATAACAAACATTCAACTGACTAACAGCACTCTGCCATAAAACCCTAAAAGTTACTAGAATGAAAAGTGTAATTTTTCGCCTTTCTAATCTGCCAAACAAAAACAGCAACTGGCAGCAAACTATGGTCTACTTGGTTCAACTATCTCAGCTGTAGAATATAACTTTACCTATCTCCATTGGATGGCTTGGATTCCAGTTTGGGTTTTTTCTTTGGAGTTTCATTCTGAATAGCTGCAGAGGATTTATGGCTGAAATCAAACAACAAATATTAGAAATCAAAAGCAGCAGAATGGTCTCATACTGCAGAATTGACCAATCTACTACTATTTACATATAAAATGACTCATACACAGAGATTAGTCTTGAACAATCAGAGATGCAAGTATGAAAAAAAATTACCTTTCAAAGAAAGAATACAAGATTCATTTGCTAAAAAATTCAGAAATGGGCAATGTAATTACCTCTGTTTCCATAGTCCCTGATCTTGTTCTGGACTTAGATTGCTGATTCTGAAATACATGTAATTAATATATATTCAGCAACAGGTCAAATTCCATTACCACTGTCTGAAACTGAAAAAGCATCCATATTTAAATTTTGTGCAGCAGAGCAGCTCAGTTTATAAATTTGTAATTGGATGGCTAATTAGCAAGGCACCTAGTAAGCACATTTGGGATTACTCCTCATGAAGGCCAAGCTCATTTGAAAACAGCCTTTAAACTACTGCATGCTATCATAAGGCACAAGGGGAAGAGTTAGGGTTGACAATTCAGCCTTGGTTTTAGTATTTCCCTACTTCTGCAAACATTATTTTAATACTTGGCAATTTTGAACAGAATTGTTTTTTTAAGTATAAGTTGTACCTTAATTCATTTCCAGGGTAAGCTGACCGGAGAGCACAAATGAAATGGTTATGCTCAACATATGTGCAACTTAGAAGACTGCACTGGATGAATCTGAGCTCCTGCAGAGCCCAATTTAATTCATTACACACTTTAAACCTTCATGTGCACTGATCTACCAACAATACTAATAAAATTGGATAGGGCAAGTTGATGGGAAACCACAGAGGTGGTTTACACAGGAAGGTAGCTGTCGACCGAAGTTATCAACTCTGTTTAAGTTTGGAATTGTGCATTTTAATAAATATAAGCAAATACATGCATACACACTGAAGCTCTTTTCTTTATGACACCAGGAAGTTATCTGAAAATGTTTTATTTATTAGATATTTGCCATGCTCTCATGAAATAAGATTTGAGCAGTTATATCTTGAGTAAGTCAAAATGGATTTTCACCAGACACTATAAGGTACCTATCCTTCCTAATATTAATCTGCTTGCCAAAAGTCACTTTCTTCTATAATGGGAAAATTGCAATTTAGTCCCCTCCCTGGTCTTCATTTTCAAGAGCAGTTGAACCAATTTTCTCCTCAAGCTTTTTTATTTTATTTTTTTTAAATGTAATTTTTGGTTAGATCAGACCTGAAAAAGTTTCAGCTTAGAAGATAGTAAGAATGTCTTGAGCAACTGAAAAATGAAGTTTATAATGAAAATATTTAGGGTGGCCTTAGGAATCTATGCACTTCAGCTATAATTTTTCATTGTTCAATCTAGGAAATACAAAATGTTATAAAGAGGTTCTAAAATAAAGCTGTTTCCAGCCTACAGATAACATCTGTATGATTCTTACACCAATGTCCTTTTAACAGAATGGTAAAACAAAACACTAAATCCTTGAAAGCAGCTGCCTACAAAGACTAATAAATGTTTATAAATGTACAAAACTAGAGATACATGACAAAAGAAACTGGTACACTGTTTAAGCCAAAGCCAGACAGCTGCAAACACTCTGAAGCATGATTAGAGTGGCAAGTTTAAAAGTAAAAATTAAAATGACAATAGCATTGCCCTGCTACTGACATGATAGCCACCCAATTGTAAGGTCTGAGACACATTAGGGGAGCAGCTGCCATGAGCTAAAAAGCAGAAAAATCACATCCTCGCATTCCATCTAAAATTACATTAAAACAATGAAATATCTGTTAAGATGTTGTCCTAATAGTACCCACCACCACCAGATAAACAAACAGATCTTAAGATGTTTAAAGAAAACTTTGCTTGATAACAGCTGTGACTGTGAAATCTATCAAATTTATTAGAGCATAAGCTTCCGTGAGCTACAGCTCACTTCATCGGATGCAGTGAGCTGTAGCTCACGAAAGCTTATGCTCTAATAAATTTGTTAGTCTCTAAGGTGCCACGGGTACTCCTTTTCTTTTTGCGAATACAGACTAACACGGCTGCTACTCTGAAACCTGTGAAATCTATATTTCTTTTTTGTTTTGCCTTTAAGGTCTTTACTTCTCTATTGTTATCTGTATGGTTCCTGTCCGTTTCTTTGATTGTTTCTGTATGTTGCATGACTAATTTTGCAAGATTTAAATCAACTAAGGTGGTGTGGTATGATTGGTTGAAAAATTGTTTTGCAATACATTAGGTCTGGTAAAAGACTTATTTTGTAGTATTTTAGTTTAAAATGACTGGTTAAGGTATAGCTAGGGCCCTATCAAATTCATGGCCCATTTTGATCAATTTTACGGTCATAGCATTTTAAAAATCGTAAATTTCATGATTTCAGCTATTTAAATCTGAAATTTCATAGTTTTGTAATTGTAGGGTCATGATGCAAAAAGGAGTTTTGGGGGAGGGGGGAGTCGCAAGCTTATTGTAGGGGGGATGTTGTACCACTACCCATATGTCTGTGCTGCTAGTGGTGTCAGTGCTGCCTTCAGAGCTGGAAGGCTGGAGAGCGGCAGCTGCTGGCCAGGAGCCCAGCTCTGAAGGCAGAACAACCCACAGCACCAACACAGAATAAGGATGGCATGGTATGGTATTGACACCCTTACTTCTGTGCTGCTGCCTTCAGAGCAGCCACCACCCTCCGGCCGCCCAGCTCAGAAGTAAGGATGGCAATACTGCAATCTTCCCATCCTCAGCAACCACCTTTTGGGTCAGGATCCCATTTGAGAAACCCGGGTCTCCCCCATTAAATCTGTATAGGATAGGATAAAAAAGCACACAAAAGAGACCAGATTTCAAGGTCCGTGATGCGTTTTTCATGGCTGTGAATTTGGTAGGGCCCTAGATATAGTTAAGCAGGACTCAAGTTTAACTATATTAAATATATAAAGGGGTCCAAAAGGAAGTTCTTTGGAACCTAACTCCAGGACACAGCCCAAGATCACAGCTGCCAGACCTCAACACCCTGCCAACCATATTGTGCAGAAGTTGGAGGAGCCCCAGATGACCTGATCCTGACTGGCCACCAGGAAAAGTTCATCTGCCTTATTGGGAGTGGTGAGCACTGTATGCTGTGTGTGTGTATTCTGTTTTGGTAACTGTTAATAAAGAAATTAAGAATATTACTGTGCAAGGCTCTTTCACTGGTAAAAGTCTCCTCAAACCTACAGAAGATTACTCCAAGCCCTAGGAACTGGGTATGGGTGGCCCTGAACCCTAAGAAGTGGGTAAGGGTAGGTGCCTTTTGCCCTAGGAAAGGGTAGGGGTGTCTAAATTAACTAAGTTATGCCCTGAGCCCACAGAAGGGTAAGGGTGGGGTGCCTTAGGGTAACACCATGAATGTCAGTCAGCATTGGATATTCTGGAAAGAATTACATTTACTATAATAAATAATTGGAGAAAATCAAAGGTGAACTGCTTCTAGCCCAAAGATGTTGTCATGACATCATTTATCTACTCCTCAGATAAGTAATCCCATCAGCATTTCTAGACTTATGGGCAGTTTCAACATCAGCTGGTAATTAGACTGCCAAAAGGTTTTTCTTTCTACTAAGTTAATTCTAGAGCATTCCATTTATAGCAATACTGAGACTCTGCTGGATTTGTGGAATAAATTCACAAAATGTTATTCCTATTTTCAATTCAGTAATGTAAACAGCTACTTTCATTTCGCTACTGATCCCGTCACATAGAAGTTACAGGATTTTTCAAGTTCCATAAAGTTTCAGAGTACTTACTTGTGATGGCTGCTGCTGTGACGATGATGGTGGTGGTGGTGGTGATGGTGTTTTGAATGATGCTGGTCTTTCTCAGCAAGAGACGAGGATGACGAATTAGAATGTGAAGACCCTAGGCTCTTCCTCTGTTCCTTTGTCTTCTGCAGTACTCTCTTGTAGGACAGTGTGCAAAGCCAACACAACAGCTTCCCATCAACCTTTTAGGAAAAAATTCACAAAAAGTGGACAACTGTACTTAGTGCTAGGAGAAATATCTCGGGAGGAAAAAAAAAAACAAACTTACTTTATCTATTATCCCTGTGCAAGTTAGTCTTAACTGGTTTGATTAGAATACTTTTGGCTAAACCTTCACAACCAAATACCACTACTGGGACTCCAGAACATGGATTTTATTCTTTAATATACACAAAAAAGTTAGAAATATACACAGTAACAGTCCATTTTTGTGCCGCATTTTTTTTTTACTATACACTGTGGGATGTGGCAATGAAGGCCATTCTATAATAAATGACATCAATGAAGTCAACTCAATATAGTGCATCATTTTTTCTAGTTAAGTTACACTTCTGAAAAGTGAATCTCTCCTCTTCAGCATTTTAGTTGCCCTGTAAAAATGGCTATAACATGTGTTGGACATGTATCAAATATTCCTCCCCCAATGCCTACACCCCTCTCCCCACCAAAAAAAGAGGAAAATCCCTACTCCCAAGTACATTTTTACTTTAGGCATCATGCAGCCACTCAAGTCTTCTTTACTCAGGGCAGCATCAGACAGCCTAACCAGCTGCAATACAAACCAAGTAAATTATTTTATAGCAGTTAAGGAGAAAAGAAGTCTCTTGTTGACAGCACTGTTCTGGAGTTCAATTAAAAAACGTGATCACCCATAATGTCATTTCACCATCACTTTCTGGACAAATGGTTTTGGCAAGTGCCCCTCTAAGAAATTAAAATACACAGGTCTGTGGAGAGCAGTCTCTTTCCTCCCTTTAGATATATTCTATGGTTAAAAGGAACTCTTTCAAACTGAAGGATTGGACAAGGTGGAAGTGACAGATCCAAGCTAAGGAAATTTGTAGTATTGAAGGTTAGGGTGAAAAAAACAAACAAACAAACAGACTACTCAACTGCCATGGTCAGATTATTTTTGGCTTGTAAAAAAAGAATGAATTTATTCCAGAATAAGTCAATAGAGAAGCATCAAATCTCCATGACTCAGAAGTTTAATATAAAATGCTGTGTCAGATCTTTATGTTAGAAAGCCTAATGAAATTCTCTTTATACCACCTTGCTATTTATGAAATTAACTCCTGCTATTTTTGAAGAGGGAAATATTTCTAATTGTATCTTTCGTTTTCAGACCCAGCCTTTACAGTACCACCACAACAAAGCATACCTTCCTTCTTCCCTCCTCTTTGCGATCAAAAGCACATTGCTGCTTGCACTGTTCACATGTCTGAGGTGGTCCATATTTCTTTTCTGAATTTGTGCAACGCTGGCATTTTGTGCCAATAAATGCTGCAATAATATTACAGTACTGACAAGGCTTGGGCTGAAAAACAATGGAGAACTAGAAATTAGTACATTTAAAAATGCTTAACAAGTTAGCACTACAATTATTAAAAATAATCATGCTTCTAAACTAGTCTTTAGAACTTGAAGTTAAGAACAGTAGGAAAATTTGATATTTAAATCAATGATGGCCCTAGTTTTTTTGGTTTGTTTTAAAGTGATGCTAGCTCAACTGAGACAAAAATAAACCATGTTTTGCACACAAACTTGGGTACATGGTCTGTGAAAGAAGTGCATAAGCTTTTTTGGATGTTGTCTTCTCCAATTTACGAGGTCAAACATTTTTTCTGTCATTGAGAAATCTACCTAAATCTAAAAAAGAGTAATTAGTTCATTTGCACTTCTCTGAAGGTTTCTGAGAACAATGAAGACCCTTCAAATAGCCAAGGGACTTGAGCACTGCAGAACTTCGGAGCACTGCAGCCACAGGCTTCAGATATAATGCCTGCTCCTACAACCCTACGGGGAGTAAAACAAACCTTCAGCTAACTAAAGGTCAGTTAATTGAGTTTAACCTTTACTATAAAATGAAGCCAATAAAGACACTCAATTAGAAACTAAAATTAATCAGTTTCTAAAAAATTCCCTTCTAGTTCATATATGACCTTATTTTGCTTCGAGGCGGTTTCCTTTTTTGATAAAGTACTGCCCAAGTGTTGGTGCATCTATATGATGCTTGGTGAGATGTATTACAATCCTTTAGAACTTCCAAAAGAGATCCTACTTTATCCAGTTTAAGTTTACAAAGAGCTGGGTAAATTACATGCTGGTAATTTTTACACTGAACTAGTCCAATAAATTGAATCTTGTGTAAAAATGTGTTAATCTAAGGGCATAGTTTACAAGATTTAAGTGCTTCTGTTCACATGAGAAATTGCTATACATTACCAACAATGCCTTCTCTAAAAGCATACAGTGCAATTTAACGTAAATACTGTTCATGAATATATGGATTCAACTATTACACGCAAATCTTTTCTAACACAGCACTAAGTTACAATTAAAGATGAGGAAATATAAACTATTCCTACAGTAATATTAACCAGGCCACATTACACAAGTAGAGTTTGATGGTATACTTGACAGCACAGTGGAGTCAACATTCCTACAGGAACCTTCATTTTTGTATTATGTTAATAATGGAACCTTCATACTGCATAACCAGATTTTCACCTTGAGTTGCTCATTAAAAAAATACCAAGGGGACACAGTCTCTCAGATAGCTAGCAGCATATCTTGTCAAGTGAGCATTTATGAAAACATGCAGGGATTTACCATGTACATATAAAATGCACACAGACTTTAATTTCTACTACATGTGCAGGATGAACAAGTTTCCATGATTCATAACTATCAAACTTGGTTGTGAATTACCCTGAATTAATAGTTTCAAACTGAACTATTTTTTAAATTTTGTGAAAAAGTATGCTAATTTTTATAACTGGGGAAAAAAAACTCAAATAGCTGAGGGTTTTTTCCTTCAGCTTTTCAGAGGATTTTTTTAGGTCAGAGAGTAAGAACAGAAACTTTCATTCCAAAAGATTAATTTTTCAGGAAGAGAGAGGTGTGTGTGTGTGTGTGTGTGTGTGTGTGTGTGTGTGTGTGTGTGTGTGTGTGTGTGTGTAAAATAGTGTCTATAACTGAAAATATTTTACCAACTTAACTAGTAATAATCTAAATAAGTTTATAATACCAAGATACATGCAACTCTTCGCAACATCTTTTGCATTTGTAGACCAACTGAAACGTATATGTGTATTTGACAATGAACTGCCAACTCACCGTTCCAAACTGCTTCACGTTTTGGGCACATTTCTTGCATATTGTGTTAGTTTTGCTAAAGAGAAGATTTTGCAAAGTTGAATTTAACAACAAGCATAAACTTTCAAATTCTTTCCCATATGCAATTACCATATAATATGCACGCAAATATAAGCTACACCCAATGTCTAGTTAAAGCAAACCAAATAGGGAGGTTTCAGAGTAGCAGCTGTGTTAGTCTGTATTCGCAAAAAGAAAAGGAGTACTTGTGGCACCTTAGAGGCTAACAAATTTATTTGAGCATAAGCTTTCGTGAGCTACAGCTCACTTCATCGGATGGAGGGAGTCTGCTTTCTTTTATGTTTATACAGAACATTTAGGGCACTACAGAAAGCAAGTTATTGTGGCTGTGTTTAATGCCAACTCACAGAATTCACTTCCAAAAGCCTAATATTTTCATTGATAATTTTATGCATTATTGCAACACGTGATTTAACACACAGCTTTTCTCTGAAGATATTATTGATAATCCACAGCAATGTTTGTGAATTTGGGATTTTAGCCACATACATGAAAGAAGTGTTTGGTGTCAATTGAATACTCCTTCCTGAAGGCTGAAATAGTTTCAGAACACATACATACCTCTCTTGTTGGAATTCGGATCGACAGTAAGTACATTTTACAATGGGATGTGCAATTCGACATTCCTGAAAGAAAAAAAATCAGTAACTATTTATCAAAGCAAACAACCATGACGTTACAAGTTAGTCTCATCTGACTTCTTAGCATACCTTTTATATATTGTTATTTTATACATCCATTGATGCTTGAGTGGTTAAAAAAAAAAAACTACACACCGAATAGTTTTTCCTACAACTTGCTTTCTGCCATCTAGTTTTGTAGCAACTGTCTGATGTAACAGATTCAGTAAAGAAGATACCCCCTTTTTTCAACAGGAAGGAGAATGCAGGAAGTATGAAGGGGCTATGAAGTTTATCATAAAATAGAAAATGATTTCTGAAGTATTTTACACGAAGGGATGTTTAAAACCCACCATTATCATTTTCTTCCAGGTACCGCTAAACAGAGGATTAGCGTGACTAATGCTCAACACTGGTGTGAGGGTGAACATAAGTGCTAGTATATAACCATAGCCCAGAAGTGCCCCTTCGCCCTGGCCAGCCCCAAATGGCACGGCATCCTGGCTCACTCAGGCTGTAGCTCTAGGCAAGACCCGTGAGCAGAGCCAGACGCCGGGGGTGCAACTGGTTTTGTAAACTGGGGCGAGAGCTCGAGTCGGCTCATCCCTTCACCAGGGCAAAAAGGCCCCTTTGGGCATCACCCGAAGCTGGGGAACTTCCTGTCCTGAACAAGGTGAAGCCTCAGCATTACAGACGGGGCAGGCAGGGAGCGGATGTGGTAGAGCCAGAAACCCTGTGCCCAGTAACAGCCCCCCCCCTTTCTCCTCCCCCCGCTCAGGCCCCCCATTACCCCTGCCTGATTCCCTCTGCTGTCCCCCACCCTCAACCTCTGCTCAGGTCCCCCCTGCTCCCTCCCCCACGTCTTCCTCTCAGCTGCCCCCGCAGCCCTCTCCCCAACCACCCCTCACACCCACCTGTCCCGCCTCAGCCCCCAGGCGCACCCCCCTGTCCCTTCCACCCGCCACCCTCCCCGGGCGGCAGGAAGCCGCCTCCCGCAGCCCCGCGCTAGTCCCCGCCCCGGCGGACCTTGCAGAGCTGCTGGCCCTGGGAGAGCTCCTCGAAGGGGTAGCGCTGGTTGCACTTGGTGCAGGCGTACAGAGCCGGGGCCGCCGCCGCCGCCGCGGCAGCCATCCGCGCCGCCGCCGCCAGGGAGGGCGCGAGCTGCGGGGAGGGAGGCGGGGCCGGGGCCGACGCCAACGGCTCAAGCGCGCCAATAACCCTCCGCCCGCGGCCTCCAGCCGTGCCCGTCTGCGCCGCTAGGCCCCGCGCAGAGCCCGGGCCGCCAAGCCGCTTCCTTGTGTCGGCGTCGGCGACGCCCCGCTGCCGGCCCCGCCCACGCGCCCCCCACCCCCCAGCCAATCGACGCCGCGCGCCAAGCCACCCTTCAAACCTCGTAACCCAATGGCAAACCCCGCCGCTCCTGCTGTAGCCAATCAAAGCTCGGATTCACGTCCTGCGGTTGCCATTGGTTGGGTCTCTTTCTCCCTTCTTCACTGGCTGCTCCGATTGGCCTGCTCAAGACCTGTTCTGATTTCTCATTGGCTAAGAGGACACGCGAGCGTCTTGACAAAGACCATCCTCTTCCGCCGCCCGCGATACGCGCCTGAGCAAGAAATACCTTATTTCAACAACAAACCTTGACGTCACTACTCCTCCTCGATTCGGTTGGTCGGATCAAGCGATTGCGAACGAGGCTACGCCCCATGCGTCAAACCTTCGCCTTCTATTGGGCAAACTGCTTTCTTTATCATCTGATTGGACAGCTGATATGCCAATCAAATGTCGGGTTGTGACGCACAACATTGTACGCCACAAGGGGTGGGACCTATGCTGGGCAACCCTGCTCTTTCCTCCTCATTGGTCAGTTGCTATGTCGGTCAAGCAGCACCTTGTTGGCGTAGAGGCGCCTCTGGTGCTGGCGTGGGGAAGGCGGCTGTATGGGCGTCGCGGCCTTAAAGGGGCCCGCACCGCCTGTGGTCGCCCCGTGGGGACATGGCGGCGGCTGGGGACCCCCAGCACATGGTGAGACATGGCGACGGGGAGGGGGCGCTTCTCTGTGCACCGGTATGAGCCGGGGGCGAAGAGCTCCGAGGGCTCGCCGGGGGGCCAAGCTCCTGTCAGCCTCGCCGCAGGGAGAGGGGCGCGGGATTCCCCACAGCACGGGCCTGGCTGGGGAACCCCCCCCCCCCCGTCCCTAGCACGGCTCCCGGTGGGAGTCCCCCCGTCACCCTCACAGCACGGAGCTGGCTCGGAAAGACCCCCGATTACTCCCCCGCAGCCTGGACCGTGGTGGAAATTCCCCCTCTCATCTTCCCCGCCCCCGCCCCCAGCAGGGATTCTGGGAGGAGACCCCCTCTGGACCACCCCGCCCCCCTCTCCTGAGCAAAGACACCCAGATTGCCTCCTGCTCTGCTCCTAAGCCCAGATCTGGCTGGGAAAGGCTGCTAGAATCAGTCCCCTCCTCCAGCACAGTTCCTGGTGGGGAAAGACCCCCAGGATCGCATCCCTTCCCCCTCAGGGCAGATCTTGGCGGGAGTTCTCCCCACCCCCTCCTGAGCACTGACCTGGGTTGGCTGGAGGGTGGAAGAAGGTGCCCCCGAGCACCTCCATGCTTCCTATAATGCAGATAAATAATATTCATAGCTTTTATACATCTCTAGGTCTCCAGCTGTTTCTTACCGCCCCTCAGCAGCTTGGAGCTGGCTAAAAAATTCCAGTAACATCATGGTGATGCTGCATGGAAACTAATAAGCTAATGGCACATGTTTACTTACAGAGGGCTGCACCTGTCTCATAAGAAAACTCATAATATTGTGTGAGTGATGCAGAAAAATATACAAATCTCTGAGTGTAAAAGCTCTCTGAGGTATTGCTGGTTTTTAGAGGGAGTATCTGTATTGCACAGCACAGTTTGGTATCTGTGGCCACCAGAGAAGTAGTGGGGACCAACACAGTTTGATAAGAAGAGGTGTTTACATTATTAGAAACTGAAGCTAAAATGTAATCCAAGCAAAGTAAATTACTAAAAGATATTGAACATCAAAAAAACATGTTTGCAAGAGCAAGTGAAATTTTAAACTCTAAATGTCTTCAGTCTAGTGCATTTCTATGACAGGTCTTCTGATAATGCTTCAGATGTTAAAAAACTGGCCCTTTTAAAAGTGTTGCTGTTACCTCAGACTCTGGTATAGTGAGGAGGGTAAATTCCCATCTAAAGGACTTTTCTATACAAAAGAAATAGAATGTTGTAATAGTTTTTTGTTTTGTTTTTTGTTTTGTTTTTTTTAACATTGAATTTGTATTTTCCAGCACTTTCTGGTGTTTGCCAGGGTTGTTGGTTTGATGATGATTGCTCTAGGGCTCATCAGAGGCTCAATTCTGCACTACTGAAGCTTAAAATTAGGCATTTGCTTAAAAACCGGGCTAAATCAAGGCCTAAAAGCCAAAAGAATCACAATCTAGGGACCAGAAAGGTATGTCTTTACTGCAGCTGGGAGAGAGATGTAGGCAGGCTTGTGCTTGCTCAGCTCAAGCTAATGTGCTAAAAATAATGATGTAGACATAGTAGCTCAGGCTCTCAAGTTTTCCTGGCCCCCTGGCTCTGAACTTGGAGGCCAGTCTGAGCTGCTACCTGAGCTGCAGTGTTTACACTGGTATTTTTATTGTGCTAGCTTGAGTCTGTCTACCCAGGCTGGGAGACTGCAGTGTAGAATTACCTCAAATGTCCCCACATGCATCTTTCCCAAGAAGCCTAGCTCAGGGAAGCATAGCAGGACCCTCCCTCTCCCTACTCTGACTTCCATGAGAAGGGGAGAGAAGAAAGCATGACTGTTGAGGAGAACACAATAGGACAGAAGTGAGGGTGCTGTACAGGGCCATAGTCTACCAGGCCACTGGTCCTAGAGAACTGCCTGGACAGTGAAACTAGAATTGCCATGAGAAATGTGGTTTCCCCACGTTTCTGGTCTGCTGCCTTCACCTGACATTCGTGGCTCTCAGAAGTGAAGTCTGCTCTTTTTGCCAGCAACTGCATTTGTGAGAGGACGTGCAACTGCTGGGAGGGCGTGGCGCATGAGCCTGTTTTCTAAGAACTTCTGGCAACGGGCCATAAACCATTAGATGAAAGCACTATTCCTACTTCCTGGGCCACAGGTTAGAATCAGCTGCCCAGGATGACTGAAGCATGGGCTATGCTTAAAAGTTAGGCTGATGTAGCTACAGTGCTCAGGGGTGTGAAAAATCCACATGCTGCGCACCAGAGCTATGCTGACCTAACCCCTGGAGTAGTTCCAGTTGGAAGAATGCTTCTTTCGACCTAGCTGCTGTTGACTGGGGAGGTGGAGTTTCTACAGGGATGGAAAGTTCTGTTGCTGGAGAAAACCTATATGCTGTGCTGCTACAGCGGTTTGGCTATGGCACTGTAGTGCTGTTGCAGCACCTGTACTATAGGCAGGGCCTGACTCTGCTTAGCTTCTTCCGGTTAGTCCCTAAGTGGGAATTCTAAATGTTATTTCTTCTGATGGGACAGAAGTCCGAGCAACAGTCTTGGTCACAAATCAGAGAGAGGATTGAATAATAAGTGTAATCTCAAATATACTGTTAAAATGTGTTTTTTTAAAAGTGAAACCCATCCTCAGTTGAGGGTTTACCATACCTGCTCTGTTAGAATTTTAAATGTTGGTGGAGTGAAAAGTGACAATGCCAGCTCTTCATGCTTTGGAGTAGCAAGTTTCTGGATTTAGAAAAGTTCACCCTCAGAGTGTTAGGCTATGTCTATGCTACAAAATTATGTTGACCTAAGTTAAATCGGCATACAGCCACTGCAGTTATTACATTGCTTGTGCGTGTGCACGCTACACACCTTGTGTCGGCGGTGCATGTCCTCACCAGGAGTGCTTGTATTGATGCATAGGTCAGTGTGGAGCAGCTCCCTAAAACCAGTAACAGTTGATGCAAGTTAGTGTCTACAGAGACATTGCATCGACCTAACTACATGGACCACGGCTCAACGCTGCTCTGGGAGGTAGTATTATTAAGTCAGCCTAGCGGGCCAGTGAAATCAGTGGTATTGAAATTTAATTGTAGTCACATCCAAAGATAGGCTGACGTAAGCTGCCTTGCATCGACTTAACCGTGTAATGTAGACCAGGTCTTAGTATGGTGCTGAGTGACTCTTCAGTGCTAATGCTTTTTCTCTTGTGAGGGCTCAGTTGAACTCACCATTAGCTGCTTATTCTTAGCCATACAGATAAGTGGATTTAGCAATAAGCTATTTAGAAGCATTCTAAACTTGGTTACTTGTGCACTGCATCATAACTACTCGGTGCTCCTTTCGCTGCTTTCTGAGTAATAGGAGCATAATTACTCAATCTGTTTTTTCATGGAGTACCTGAGAATAGGTGCTTAAACTCAATTGTATACAGCACTATTCAGAGCTGTGGCTAATGAAGGGATAGTAGGATAATTCTGTTCTTTATAGGTTTTTATACCATGCTGAACAATGTACTATCTGAGCACCTTCCAATAGAGCATTAAGCAAAGTGACTATACCTCTATCATATGTTGTTTGCTCTCTCATCCTCTCCTCTGAGGGTAGGGTGACCAGACAGCCAGTGCGAAAAATCGGGACGGGGGTGGGGAGTAATAGGAGCCTATATAAGAAAAAGACCCAAAAATCGGGACTATCCCTATATAATCAGGACATCTGGTCACCCTATTGGAGGGTAACGAGTGGAGTGTCTTGTTTTGGTAGAGTTGGGGTTGTTTTTTTTAATGGGTAAATATACCTGTTGCTATGTGTTTCTATTAGAGAAAGCAAGGTCAAAGAAATGTGCCTTGCATTTGGAGTGGAAAGCAGTGAGGTTTGTTATGGTTCTTAGTTCCTAGGGGTTTTCATTCTGCAGTCTTGGACCCCAGAGAAGTTTTTGTTCCCCACCTAGGTGAGCTTTACTCTTATTGAGAGTTTCATTGTCCCAGAGGAGCAACGGTTTCAATCGTAGCGTTCATCTTAGAGCTTTAAATGGTCTCTGAAGTATCTTGGGCCTAAGCCAGGGAGCGCTTTGAAGAGAAGGACCAAGAATTTGCACTTGATTAGAAATTCTACTGGAAGCCAGCGTAGAGATTGTGGTGCTGGTGATGTGTGATGTGCTCACGGTAGCCTGTGTTGCTGAGGAGACACATTGCAGCATTTTGTATTAGTTGGAGTTTTGGAAGTGTCAAAGGTTACTTTCATGCCAAGGTATATTGCATTGCCGTATTCCAACTGAGAGATGATAAAGGCATGAATAACTGAGGACAGGTCTTTGCTTGCTAGGATGGGATGGAGTCTTCTAGCCAGCTGGAGATGGCAGAAAGCATTACTCGCAGCTATTGCCTTGGGAGAGCTTGCATCAGCAAGGAATCCAAGAGGACTCCTAGCCTATGGACTGAAGTGACCAGTTGAGGATGGGCACCTTCAATCAAAGGATTGTACAGTGGCTGAAAACTCTTCAGAATATTTCCCACTCCCCACCGGTATCACCTATGCTTTGCTGGGGTTGAGCTTCAGCCAGCTGATCTCATCCAAGCACTGCTGAGCCATATTAGTGGTAGTGGCGTGGTTGTATGTGTAGGATAGGTAGAGCAGCGTGTGTGTCATCTGCATAATGCAAACACTTGCATTCATGTCATCTAACCAGGTCACCTAGTGGCTGCACATAGATTGGAGAGAGAATTGATCTTTGTGGAATTCGAGAAGTTGAGGGGTCTAGTGGTGAAGGTGTAGGTTTCCCATCATTACTCTTCGGGTATGTCCCTCCAGGAAGGACTCTCTCCATTTTATCACATTACTCCTGCCACTTGTCTCAGGTGAAATAGTATCTCATGGTCCGTATCAAATGCTGCAGAGGAGTCCAGGAGGATGACAATAGATGTTTGTCCTCTGTCCATTGACAGGAAGAGATCATCCCTTATTGCCATACTAAGGCACTTTTGCTTCTGTATACTGGGTCTAGAATGTTGGCTTTAGTTACACGAGCTTGTAGTTGACCTTTGGCTGGCTTCTCTATGAGCTTGCTCAGTTTTGACACTGGGCAATGGATGGCTAAGACTCAAGTATCCAGGGTGGGTTTCTTCAGTGTTGGTTGAACTTGCGTGTGCGTGAAGGAAGAAGGGAAGATTCAGTCTCTGAATAAGGTGTTAGCAAACTTTGGTCCGGAATGGCACCAGTTGTTCACAATTCTCTTCCACAAGCCAGGAAGGACATGGGTTGGATTTACAGATCTTGCATTGGGACTCCTTTATGGTGTCAAGAACTTCTTGATGAGTGAATATATTGAACTCTGGGAAATGCAGGTGGACTGTTGGTTGGTGGGTGCAGGCAGAGTGGATACATGCTGTTTGAGAGAGCTTTCCAAATGTGCATGATCTTTTCAGCAATATGATAGTTCCACACAGTGCTTGGTGTTCAGCTCCAGTCTAGGCTGTAGGTACTCAGGATTGATGAAGTGATTTACTGACCTGGAAAGCTCCTTGGAAAGGGATTTGGCAGCCTCAGTGGAGATTGATAGAAAGGTGATCTTGTCCTGTAATTAAGGCTACATTTTAGTCACGGGTATTTTTAGTAAAAGTCATGGACAGGTCACGGGCAGTAAACCAAAATTTACGGCCCGTGACTTGTCTATGACTTTTACTTTATACCCCTAACTAAAATATAGGGCCGGGGGACACGGTGTTCTGGGGAGGGCAGTCTAGGGTGCCGTGAGTGCTGGCGGGAGAGTGGCTCAGGACCCCTGCTGGTGCTGGGGGGGAGGTGTGCGGTGGGATGTGGCCTGGAACCTCTGCTGGTTGCGGGAGGGGTGCAGGCGGCAGGCAGACTCCCTACATGGCTCTGACCGGCGTATCCCTGCAGCTCCATGGGGAGGGGCGGATGGGGGGGCTCCGCACGCTGCTCTCAACCCAAGCGCCAGTTCTGAAGCTCCCATTGGCTGGGGACCACAGCCAATGGGAGCTGCGGGGGTGGCGCCTGCAGGCAGTGTGTGGAGTGCCCTGGCTCCCCCGCCTAGGAGCTGCAGGGACACGTTGGTGGAAGCCAGGGAGCGCCCCCCGCAGGTAAGTGTTGCCCCGCACTCCAACCTCCTACCCCAGCCCGGAGCCCCCTCCCACACACCCAAACTGCTCCTGGCCCAGGGGTGCCTGGATCGGGCAACCCTTGAGCCAGCATCAGCCATCGCAGAAGTCACAGAGGTCACGGAAACCGTGACAGACATGCAGCCTTACCTGTAATACAGCCTCAGTATAGTCTTTGAGGGATTTATTACGTTTCTTCCTGTCTGAATCAGCCTTTGTTTTCTGCATAAGTACTTGAGTTGCTGCCCCCCCTCTCCATCTGACACAAGGTGTCCGAAAATTACGGGTGTCTGTGTGGGTATGGGGAGGAAGGGGTCATTTGTAAGACAGCGTGTCAATGGCAGAGGCCAGTGCAGAATGATGATTATTCCACAGGTCCTTGACTCTTCATCCTATGACTGGAGTACTGCTGCATTTAGCAGTCTTTGGAATTGGTTGTAGTTCATGAGCCTTCGTGGTCAAATCAGGATGACTGGTCTTTTCTGTTGCCTGAGTCGTCGGCTTGCTGAGGCGATGATCTGTCCAAGACCGTGGAATGTCCTCTATTTTGATATCTAGGCTGAAGATCAGGGTATGAATATTATCTATGTGAATCTGTTCCACCCTGCATTTGTGCCATCCAGCCTAAGACCATCGGATTGCTATTCCTTTTCTCTTAAAAGGTACTGTACCTAGATACTGCCTGCAGAAAGAAACTCAACTGCAAAATTCCTAGGCAGCTTTGCGAGTTAGGAATGTAAAGGAGTTGGGTGCCAGCCCATTCATGCCTGGCTCCAAATTAAAAAAATCTCATGAATCCTCTCCCATTCCACTTCCCTCCCTGCAGACTCTCTTCATCTCATGACCACCTCCTCTTGCTGCCTTTATGCAAGCTTACTACAGTTACTATCTGGAAGAACCCTCCTTTGCCTTTCTGCCTCCTGGGTTCTCCCTTTCTTTATAATCTCATCTAACTTAGTACAACCTGTACAAATCTAATCTAAAAAGGTGTTTGCTCCTCTTAAATTTAAGAGTATTATTTATGCTATGTCTACACTACGGACCTTACAGCTGTACCGCTGCAGCTGCACCATTGTAGGTCTGCGTAGCCGCCCTATGCTCTCCTGCCGAGATAATTCAACCACCCCGAACAAGCAGTGGTAGCTATGGCAGCAGGAGATGCTCTCCTGCCGGCATAGTGCTGTCCACACTGGCGATTTTGTTGGTGCATCTTATGTCACTCATGGGGGTAACGCCCAGGAGAGGGAACAGAAGGTGTGGTTGGTGAATATGGTCCATGAGTTAGACTGACCTTGATGGAGGTCCCTCCATTTTCATGTTCACTTTTATACATTTCAGGTTGCATTTCCTGAAACTTCATATGCAAAAGGGGTCCTTCCCATAAGAGTTCCAAAATCAGAAAGAAGATTAAAAAGAAGTAATGTTACAAAAAGAATTAAGCCAATCTCATGAGGTTTTTTTTTTTTGGGGGGGGGGGGGGATGGGGAGTCTGTCATGATGTTTGAATTGTTGAGGTTGGCCATACTGTGATTTATTGGAGTGATGAGTGCTGTCTTACTGCTGCTGTATAAGCTTTTCTTGAACCTTTTAAAATTCAAATATCCAAGTCTGTGATCCAAGTCGCTATTTTTCAGTAAAAAGAAAAGGAGTACTTGTGGCACCTTAGAGACTAACAAATTTATTAGAGCATAAGCTTTCGTGAGCTACAGCTCACTTCATCGGATGCTTATGCTCTAATAAATTTGTTAGTCTCTAAGGTGCCACGAGTACTCCTTTTCTTTTTGCGAATACAGACTAACACGGCTGCTACTCTGAAACCTGTGATTTTTTTTCAGTAAGTTACAGAACATCTGGAACAATTCAGTCCTGTCTCAGTTTGTGGAGTAGCATATGAAACTGTTCCTTGGCCACATTCATAAGTAAAATGTACTTGACGGCATGATATTATTTGGACTGTGGCAAGAAATGTTTGTCTGAACTATACAATAGTTAATACTTCAAGCTGGGGGTTGTCAACATTGATCCAAAGTGGATGGTTATGTGACTCTTCATTGCAACATTCGAACGAGATTAACAAATGAACATGATTTGTAGCCAGATTGTTCTCAAGGGAAATGCAAATAAGTAAAGGGGGCAAATATTTATTTTGCTTTATGGAATTTAATGTTCAAGTGTTTAAATAGTCTAATCTGAAAAGAAAAATTGTGCCTGTTGGTGGCTAGGTACCACTTAAGCAAATAAAGAAAACCGCAGTTGATTATATGTCCCTAGGCTTTTCCATGCAAACATGTTTTTTGAATCCTGAAAACGTGTTTATACATGCTGGGTGCCAGTATGCAACCAGCCTGTCCCCTTCAGTTGTGGGGAGTAAAGGGATAAAAGTCTGAATGCCATTGGTGCTAGGGCAAGTAAGTGAAACAAGGGAATAAAACAAAATAACTTCTTTCTTTTTCTTATTTATATCAGACCCTATTTTTGAGATGAGTTAGGGTGAAAATGAAGCTCGTAGTCCCAGATTGTGGGGCAGGAAATCTGGCCTTTGCAATGTAATTATATTATTAATCTTTTGCAGTGCTCATGAAAATCAAAATCCATCTGAGCACTCCGTCAGTAATTAGGAGGAGCTGAGGAGGAGAAATGTGTACTATAGCTGGAATAATTTGCCATCTCCCCTTCCCAGGCTCTTCAGAGGGCATCTATTAGCCTCTCCCCATTCTTCTGTAGCAAAACCTGAGGGCATAATAAATACCATATACATCTGATTCTCCCTGCTTGTTGCAATTAGTAACAACTTTGTTTCATTTTTCAGGGTACTCTGCGTGGAAGTTGTAAATCTGCGTCAGTCACAGATGGACTCTCTGCAGCATCATTTGTAGATTATCCGAAATACAAACCCTTCATTAATGCTGATTTGCAGCGCTTCCCTGAGAAACCAGTAATTCCATATCCAGAAAGTAACAGCAGAGGTAATATTTTAGTCCAGCATCTATTGCCCTGGGATGTAGGTGCCATGTAACAAGCATAGAGCATGCCCACAAAGGGCCGTAATCTCATTGTCTCTCCTGCTTTTACCCAGGGGAGATAGAGTTTAATCTCTCCTCTCTTACATGTCATTTCTCTTTCCTTAGTTCCTCCTGTTTTGCCCTCCTCACTGTCCCATTATGGATCTGTCTGAGGGTCACAACCCCCAGTTTGAGAACCCCTGCCATAGTTGGAGTCCCACAGCTGAGAATCTTCTACCTCCTGTGCCTGAAAGTCAGACCTTGAGCCAGTCAAGCTGCACTGAAAATGAGTGTGATACCCTGGATGGATGGGTAGCTGGCTAATGACCTTATAAAGTAGCCTGTCATTGACATATGGTCCTTCCTCCCCAACTCCCCCAGTGATTAGGGCTTTAATTTTTGCTCAAAAGTGGGGTTTGAAGGAGATGAGAGGCGCTCGGTTTAGGGGAAAGGGCAGGATACAAAAGGTAGAAGGGGAAGAATTGCCAAGGGAACATTTAGAGGACATGGAAAAGCACTACACGTGCGGGGGGATGAAATGAAATGAGAGCAGAGTTGTATGGAGGGGTGGATTTGTGAAGAGTTTGAGCTTCCTGGGGGAAAGATGGAAGGATTAAGCTGAACCTAAACCACGGGATTCAAACTCTAGGTTTTATAAAGTAGCATAACATGGTTGGAGTGGCTGTGGTAATGCATGTTGTAGTGCAGTCTGACTTGGGAAAGGCCTGGTCCTTAATGGCCAGTGTGGTAAACTCCTAGCACAGAGTGCTTCTTAAATGTAACATGTGCTCTGGCACATAAACTGCTTTCTTTGCTGATAGTGCTGTTGATACATAATTAAAGGAGCAATGTGGCCAAAACATGGGAGTATTTGGTAGTGCAGGAAGAGCTCTCCTTCTAATTATTGATGAAGGTCTATTTTCATACGTTGCCTAGTGGTAAACTGAAGCCAGGGTGTGCATCTGGTAGTAATCCCTTCTGGTTTTCATTGTTCAACACTGAAGACCTGTTAACTCCAGAACATTGACTTGGAAAATACTCTGGTAGCAAAAATGTGAGAGGTGGTGTTTTGTTTTGTTTTTATTTTATTTTATTCAAAAACCATGCTGTGTGATCTGTACTGTAATTAAAACAAACAAACAAACAAAACTCTAGTCTCTTGCTGTCGTATTGGGAACAGAGCCTTGCTGTCTATAATCCTGTGTGCTTGTTAGCTCATCTGAATATTTAGCTACTTTCCACTGACTGTTTGTGTCCATATTTTTAAATGCTACAGTTTCTATAGCTGTAACATGAAAAAATATACACCCATGCACTTATCATTCATTTATATATTTATTATTTATTAACTAGTTACTTTAAGAGTAACAATGTTTTTTGTCCGTCTACAATTCGGTGTTTGACGTCTTTGCTTTAGAATTTGCCCACTGTACTGTAGTAACTGTTTTTTCCCTTTTGTGATCTTATATCAAGAGGTCAATATCCGCCCTTGCATGTATTAATCTTTTTAATAAATGCACCTGCTTTGTTTTCTTCAATGTGGGTTTTGGTACAGAGGTGTCATGTTAATGTGACTTTAACAATCTTAATCTTCAGATGTGGTTTCTGTATAGATGTATTCTGCTTTAATGGGACTGCACATGGGAGTAAGGGTGTGGATCCCTTTGCAGAATTGGGGCCTGTATTAGACAACACAGTGGAGATCCATAATACCTCCAATGGGGTTTCATCTCAAAATGATGCAATTTCTTTTTTGACTGTCTAACAGCTGACTGTCTAAAGATTCTGTGGGATAATTGGTGGTTAAAGGAGGAATTTGAATTAAGAGAAGAGTGCAAGTGAAGTGGGGAGGGAGTTCCAAATCCAAGGGGGAAAAGGGGCAAAAACAGCAATGGGAGAAGGATACAAAAGTGGCGCCTTGAAGGGCAGCTTAGGAGGAAAATAGAACAACACTGTGGAGAAGAGAATTTTTGCAGCTCTTCTCACTCATGTTAGCCTCCCTGGTTGCAGTGAGTATTCACAGTGTAAGCTAATGCACCAGTTGAGTTTGTAGCCACACTAAAATGCTAGTGAGTAATTGTTTATATGGGGGAGGGCAAACTACGGCCCATGGGCTGGATCTGGTCCGTCAGGGCTCTCAGTCTGACCCGTGGGATTGCCAGCCCCGTGGTGCAGCGGGGCTATGGCAGGCTCCCTGCCTGCACCACTCCCAAGAGCAACTGGCAACATGTCCCTGCGGCTCCTGTGGCGGGGTAGACGGTTCAGTGCGCTGCCCTTGCCTGCTGGCATCGTCCCCTGCAGCTCCCATTGGCCGGGAATGGGAAACTGCATGGCGGAGCTGCCTGCCCCATCCTACCCCCAAGAGCCACTGCCAGACATAGCCACTTCCAGGAGCGGTGCGGGGCCAGGGCAGGCAAGGAGCCTGCCTTACCCTCTGTGTGGCACTGCCACCCCGGAGCCACTTGAGGTAAGCACCTGCACCCTGAACTCCTCCTGCAATCCAACCCCCTGCCCTGAGCTCCCAACTCCTACCCTGAGCCCCCTGCCGCACCCCTCCTGCACCCAAACCCCTTGCCCTAAGCCCCTTCCTGCACAGTGCACCGCCTCCCACAGCCCATACTCCCTGCCTCCCGCACCCCAACCCTCTCCTCAGGTCTACGTTCATGGCACTGCATACAATTTCTCCATCCCAATGTGGCCCTCGGGCCAAAACGCTTGCCTACCCCTGGTTTATATATCCTGTTGATCTTATAGTGGGGTATCAATCTTGCGCCTTACTATCACTTCAGTTTCAGCCGCCTTCTACCTGTATGATCGAATGAGAGATGCAGTCAGCAAATCTGTTGTTGATTGTTAATTTAAAGGCAATTTCTCTGGTGTGACTGAGCACTAGTTCCACTTGTCCTGTATGGCTTCAGTGCAGGTAGAGTTGAAGGGGGAATCAACCTCACCCAGGAAAGATAACCAGTGACTCTTGTGATATTGTCAAGGGCCAGAATCAACGTGTGGGTAAAGGGGCCTGGTAGTAGGGGCTGTGCTGTAGAATTTTCTCCCAAACCTCTAACTGGCTTCAAAACTGTATCAACTGAAGCAAGTTTGTTCAGGCCAGTGCAGTCTGGTTTACCAAGTGCCTCAAGCACTTTGAAACTATTCAGCTGAGACTGTTTTAAAATTAGTGAGGACCTTGGGGAAATTTCCCCTGTATTGACCAGACTTAAGGGATATGGGTGTTGCATGAGCCTTGGCATGTGGAGGGAGTGTGGGAAGGTGGCAAGAGGAGGGCGTGGTTGGCATTTGTTAATATATTAACACATTTTAAAACAAACCCTTTAATACTCGGGTTGCCACCTGAGTAGCTATCTCTTTCTGGCATGTAATGAGGATGTCTAATTCAATTACAGCAATATTTTCTGCTCTGAAGAATCTTCAGGAGAAGATTCGCCGATTAGAACTGGAACGGATTCAGGCAGAGGAGAATGTGAAACACCTGAGTAAAGAAACATCTGACTATAAGAAAGTGCTAAGTGAGCAAATACAACAGAGGGAGCACTCCAAGACAGAGGTGTCCAAGCAAAATCAAGGTTTGTTTGTAGCCTTTGCATGGTCAGGGTGCTAACAATACAAACTCCACCCAAGGTAGCTGACGGGTTTAGTGTATTGTGTGGGAACATTCTGCCAGGAATGAACTGTTTGTGTATTGCGCCCACAGAGACTTAGGGCTTGTCTACACTTAAAATGCTATAGCGGCATAGCTGCACCTTCACCGTTGTAGCACTTCAGCATAGACGCTACCTACCCTGACAGGAGGGGTTCTCCCATCAGCATAGGTAATTCACTTCAACCTAGCTACCACTTCTAGGGGATGGAAGAATTCTTCTGGTGACCTAGCTTGTGTGCTCAGGGACTTAAGTAGGCTTTACAGCATTGCTCGGGGTGTGTGGATTTTTCACACCCCAACTGATGTAGTTTAAACCAATTTTAATTTTCTAGTGTAGGCCAGGCTTTAGGGCTTGTCTACACAAGGAAAATTGACTGGAACAGCTATTGCAGAATAAAGCTCCCTGTGTGGACACTCTGATTCTAGAATAAGAGTGTCCACAGGGGGAGTTATTCCAGAATAGCTATTGTTCTTTAAATTTATACCCTACATTATTCTGGAGTAATTTACTCATGGGCTACATCTACACTACTGCCATAAATCAACCTACACCACTCAACTCCAGCTACGGTATTCATGTAACTGGAATCTATGTACCTTAGGTCGAGTTACCACAGGGTGTACACCGTGAGTGGTCAACATGAGAAACTCTCCTGTCTGCTTGCCTTACTCTTCTTGTCGGGGGTAGAGTATAGGGGTTGAGTGGAGAGCCATCTGCTGTCTATTTGGCAGGTCTTCACTAGACCCACTAAATCGACTGCTGGTGGATCGATCTCAGAGCGTCGATTCCGACTGTAGTGTAGACCTAGCAATATACACACTCCCTTAGTGCATTAGACCTTGTCTACACTGGGAAAAGTTAAACATTTTTCTGCATTATTAGAGCTCTGCAAGGGCTGCCAACGGTGGAATATTTTGATCTTGTTATGAGTGTAGCCTATGTTCAGCAGGATTGGAGTGAGGAGTCGAGTGTTCACTAATGTCCTTGGAGTTGAAGAGGTGAAGTCACTCCCTGAAAAACAAATGGAATAATTCCAGTTGTGCTCAAATGAAGCTAGTGGTCTGTGATACATACGTAACAGTTCCTGTTACCATATCTTATGTCATTGAGCAGGATTTGCAGGATTCTGATTGGACTCTACAATTTGCCAGTTGTAGAGACTGTACATTGTGATTGTTAGACAATTTATAGACATTCCAGCAATTAGCACCAGGATTTTTCAGATGAAGTGGCCAGACTGACTTCCTCAGAGTAGGAAAAGGTGTTGGTTGTGCCACTGAACTAGAGAACCGTTTTGAAGATTTTTTATTTATTTATTTTTTTAATCACAGCTTACTTTTTCTGTTCAGCTATGGAGGAGGGAGTGATGTTTTAATTCATATGAAAGCTTCCTACAGATTCTACTCTATTGTAGAGCCCTGTGTGAGACTTTTTTTTTTTTTTAAAAAAAAAATCCCAGTCCCATATCGCTCTGCAATACCCACTCTCTCTCCCATCCGCTCTCGTATTGTTTCTTACATTTTTATCACCCTCCCATCTGCAAAAACCTTAAATCCTGTATGAGAGTCAGATTTCCCTCGTGCTACAAAAAGTCCAGTTAAATAAATTATATATATAATATATGTAATTCAGATACAAGTTTTACCACTACAAGAATAAAATAAATCTTGCTTAAACCAAGTAAAAATATACTTTACGTGTTATAATAGACATCAAATCTTTTCTCTCTTAAATTTATGCATTAAAAGTTTTTTGTTTTTAAAGAATTTTCTTGTAAATTACCACAGTCTGGTGGTTTTGGTGTGTTTTTTTTTTTTTTTTTTTTTTTTTTGCCTACCCAGTCTTGCCCATAACAAAATGTTTTACTCACTCTCACTATTATGGCAGCGGGTCCTGTAGAGGACACAGAATCCTAGTCCCACTGCAGGACTCTGTTCTACTGGATGATTGGTGTCCACAGAAGGACTTTTATACTGTGAGCTCTTTGGGGCAGAGACTGTTCCTTTGTTTTGGAGCAGCACTTAGCACGTTGGGGATGATACCGGAAGCGAATTGACTGACTGACTTTCACATTTCCACTTTCTCTGATATCTTAGAACTATCTTCTCAGCTGGCAGCTGCTGAATCTCGTTGCAGACTTTTAGAGAAGCAGTTGGAATATATGAGGAATATGATAAAGCATGCAGAAAACGAAAAGACAAGTGTCTTGGAAAAACAGGTAAATTTACCTGCTAGTTTACCTGTTAATCCAAGTTTACCTGCTAGTTGTACTAGAGAAGATAATGAATTAAGGCATGATTTGAGTAATCACTGTAATTCTGGCACCTTTAAATGTGATTATGTAGCTTTAACTAATCTTTTATCTAAATAAATTAACAATAAAATTCTCTGCTCGTATCTGCCAATCATATTTCAACTGATATTTTGCTTTCTCCTTATGAACACATCTCTTATTGAAGACAGTAGATCTGCTCTCACAGCATGATACTGAACCAATAAATCTTGAGTCTTAGTTCCCTCCAATGACAGATCCATACCTCTAGGGCAGTGCTTGGCCCTGCCTGCAACCCCTCACCCCCAACTCCTTATCTATAAATAATAATTTCCCGTTCATAGATGTTTACATCCTTAAAACATTTGCAGAGACTTATCCTGGTTTCCTCATTGCATTATGTGATGCCTCTGCATGTTCTCAGACTCAAGGTTTGGATGATTGTGGAGGGTTTTGTGGTGATGCATTTCTAACAGTTTTTGGCTTTTTTCCTTTTCTCTTCGTAGGTCACTTTAAAGAGAGACCAACTTCTAGATCAATCTCATGTTCAATCTAAATTGGAAAAGCTGGATTTGCTGGAACAAGAATACACCAAACTAACTGTAATGCAGTCACTAGCAGAGGTCTGTCTTTCCTCCTGCATGCTAGATCAGATTTGTCTTGGTCATGAGTATTGAGCATATATTGGTCCTCTACCAAAAGATCACTAATAGAGCTGAATGTGTGTCCTGCAGGAAATTCTGATATTTTTAACATTTTTGATGCAAATCAGAATTGTAAAGTTGAATTTTTTTTTTTTTGTATGGAACAAATTCTGAAAATTTTTAACATTTTTATTTGAAATAAAACATGTAAACCTTCTCAAAATTGAGAGGTTTCATTTTGGTTTGTTTAAAAGACCCCAAACTCTTCATTTATATTCATTTCAACATTAAACTTCATTTTCTTACTGGGGCATGTTGCTTTATAGGAGTTGTAGTTTGGGAATCCACTGTATCCATTCACTCACTGACCAGACTGATACACCACTAGGGTTACCACCTGGCTGGTATTTGACTGGCCTGGACAGTTTGATGGTTGGTGTTTTTTTTTTTAAATGGATTTGCCAGAAAAATAATTTAATATGCCAGGGTTTTTTTATAGTGCGTCTAAAGATTTGCATTATTATCACAGTGCACTGGGATATCTAATGTTAAAAGTTTGTGTTAAAGATGCTGCAGTGTCTGCCCACCAACACACCACGTGCATGTATGAGAGGGTTTGAGTCATGTGAGAATGAGGAGACATGCGATGTTATCAATCTTATCTATATGTGTTCTCCCTCTTGATACTATAAATGGTTCTGTGTGGAGGGGGGGAAAACGTTGTGGAGTTGCCTTGTGGTTGGAGTTTGGAGTTGCAGAGGGATAGCCTTGTTGGAGACCCATCATTTCAAAGGTGGTAACCTTCTGTACTACACACAGTGTTATTGGAGGCAAATCTTCATTGCATTATGGAAGATGTAGTCCAGCCAGGGAGCTTGGCTCCTAGGAGAGAATGGGGGCTTGAACTACAGTGCCCAGAAGGCAACGCACTGATAGGGAAACAGTTTATTTTATAAAAAGAAAAGCAGTACTTGTGGCACCTTAGAGACTAACAAGTACTGCTTTTCTTTTTGCGAATACAGACTAACACAGCTGCTACTCTGAAACCAGTTTATTTTATGGAACTTTTTGAAACTAAACATTTTCGGTCAGTTCAACACAACACAATATTCTGATTCAGGTCCAAGTGACCCAAAAATGAAATATTTGTTTTCTTGATGAACTTAGATATTTTGAGGCAAAATCTAGTTTTTGGTTTTTTGTTGTTGTTTTTCCCCCCCCCCCCCCCCCGTGGAAAATCTGAGCCAGGAAGTTCAGATTAACTCTAGTGACTAAGGCCTTGTCTAGACTACAGAGCCTTTGCTGGTATAGCAGTGCTGGCATAGCCCCTGCTGGAGATGCTGTGTAAGACTGGAGTTCTTCTGCCGGCATCACTACACTACCTCCCATAAAAACACTAGCCAAGTTGACAGAGGCACTCTCCTATAGCATAGTTGTGTTTGCAACAGGGCTTTGCCAGCATAACTATCTCAGCTAGGGAGTGTGAAACTTCATTGACTTTAATGCATAAAACAGGCTCTTAGTTTTCCAGTGACTTTGCAAGACACTAAAAATCATAGACTGCGTAGAGAAACTGGATGTGTGGTTTATTACAACAATCTCTAATCCATTAACAAACTCCTTCCCACACCCCCAGCTAAGTTCTCTCCCATTTCTTTCCCCCAATGTCTGGTGGGGTGCCAAACGACCTGTCCAACCTTATCTTTAGCTGTGACACTGGGAGTACCTTTCCCAGACCTGAAGAAGAGCTCTGTGTAAGCTCGAAAGCTTGTCTCTCTAACTAACAGAAGTTGGTCCCATAAAAGATATTATTCCCACACCTTTTTTTTTTCCTCTAGTATTCTGGGACCAACACAGCTACAACAATACTGCATAGACTTAGTAATGCACGTAACTCTGTTGGGGCAAAATGTAATATTTAAAAAAAACCTAACAAATATGCTTCCATATCACATCAATTGGAATTTTTTGTGTTTTTTCTGATGACCGTTGGAGTTTGGATTATATTAGGGTGCAGTGTTTAATCTTTTGGTGTGAAGGTTAGGCCATGTTCTAGAGCGGGGTGGGCAAACTTTTTGGCCCAAGGGCCACATTGGGGTTGTGAAACTGAATGGAGGGCCAGGTAGGGAAGACTGTGCCTCCCCAAATGGCCTGGCCCCTGCCCCCGGACTACCCCCCTCAGAATCCCTGACCCATCCAACCCCCCCACTCCTTGTCCGCTAACCGCCCCCTTTCAGGACCCCACCCCCTATCCAACTCCCCCTGCTCTGTCCCCTGACTGTCCCGACCCCTATCCATACCCTCGCTTCTAACCATCCCCTGGGACTCCCAGGCCTATACAACCCCCCCGTTCCCAGTCCCATGGTTTTTTACTTAGAAATCTCAGGAATGAGAAGTCTGGTCTTCTCTGGCTTTGCTAGAAGACCACTTGGATGTCTCTTATGGATTTTTGACCTCTGTCGTTAATTTACGGTCAGGATGTTCAAAGACCTCCATTGTCGCAAATGTTTGAGACATTTTAGTTACAGATGTTGAAAATAAACCCAAAATATGTTTGTCTCCATTCTAACTTGCACAGTATCTGACATCATTAATTTGGTAGTTCTTTAGATGTCTCTTTGGCCAGAGACACTGGACAAAACTTAAATTTTAATGTAAAAAAACATGCTGAACCATTTTTAGGCCTTTTATGTATTTTTAAAGAAGGGCAGTCACCTCCATTTTTTTTCCTCTTTGTAGGTTATACCCTTCACTAATTTGCTCTTGACTTTCAGGCATTGTAATCAATGTCTTATTGAAATAAACGTGGGAAAATCCAGTGTGTTCAACTTTAAATATTCAGGCATGCTTGTACTTGTTAAAGACAGATGAGACTCCTCAACAGTTACCATGAATCTGAAAGGAGTCTTCAGTCTAAAACAATGTACTGAACTATTACTTTTAACTTTTGTTCAAGTTTCTATTTTAAGACTTCAGAAAAAAGGAACCAGGCATTCCATCAGTAACATTTTTCTTATTGAACTTCAATTAGAAAAAAATGAAAGAACTGGAACAGAAGCTCAAAGAGGAGGAACATGCAAGGAAGCTTGTGCAGGAGAAGGCAGCTGAGGTAACCGGCACGTAATCTTTCCTGCTATTTTATTGTGTGTTGCAAGTAGCTTGCCCTCTCATTAAACTTTCATTTAAGCTCACTGATAGGGTCTCTAATGTGAAGAGCTTGTTGCAGTCTTGCTGGTGATGGAATCCAAGCACACCAAAGGCACCACTTTCTCTTCTCGCCTGTTCTTTTGCATGAAGTGGTGGAAAACTTTCTCTGGCAGAGCTAGGAATGGGGGAAGGGTGAAACTTTGTGACTTCCCCAGTCCTGTCAAAAAGAGGGTGTCCGTGGTTTTTATAGTAAACTATAATTTACCCAACTTAAAGTCTGGTGTTTTCTCCAGATGGCAAGTTGTATCCTCATCATCGTATTACCAGATCTGACCAGTGCCCAGTTAACTGGATGGCTTTCAACTCCAGCTAAATAAAACTCCTTGGACTGGATGGAGCTTTTCTTCATTCAAGGCTTCCAAATGGTCTATTCTCCCATGCTTTTACATGCTGCTTCCTTAAGCCCTTTTTTCCCCTAGGAAAGATCAGGACTGCTGCTCTTCCCGAGTCTCCACATTGGCAGACATTTGCAACACATCCTACCCTCTCCCACCCAGACTGAGGAAGACAGGCCTTTTTGCACCAACCATGCTTTAACAGCCTGCCATTCCCAAGGTTACTGAATTATAAGTCCCAAAGAAAGCACTTTTGTGTTTGTTAGATACCATATCACAGGACTCAGCTGAGCTAGCTTTGTTTGGTTCTGCTCTGAAAAGTTTAATAGAAAATGATTGACTTCTTAAGGGTGACTGTAAAAATAGCAGGGTGGAGGTTCCGTGTTTGTGTCAGAATCCATATGGCATTTGCTCAGTGTCCAAGTAAGAGCTCTGTTTTTTTCAACTGCTAACCCTACAGACTCAACCTGGACTCAGCGTAAAGCTGGATTCTTTCCTATTCACACATCCTTGGGGGCCATAATAAGCATCAGTTACATGGATACGGCTGTATTTGAAGGCTATTATAGTTGAATGGTTATAACTAAAGGCAGAATTTGGCCTGCATCTTATTAGTGGGACTTGTTAATAGTGACGAGGGGGAGGGGAATCCAGGGCTATCATTCACCTCAGGTTAAGTTTGCAGGACTGGCAGTTTATGGAGATGTTGGCACAGTTAACAGGGAATCCCACAATTCTAAATTTAAAATCTTTTCAGAGCATAACTATGCTTTAATTAGATCAAGGAAAAAAATTGAGTCAACACTTCACAATAACTAGCAATGTGTAGAGGACAAAAGGATACCATCAAACCAGTATTGCCTACATCAGGACATAAACCTCTCGGACCAATGTACATCATTAGCACACAGAGGATTATTTTTTTATAGTGCCAAAGTAGCAGGAAGGTAACACTGAACGCCAGCACCGATGCTTGTGGAGAGATTGAGGGGTTCTCGCATAAATCCTGCATATTTACTTGAGATGGGGATGGGTGGCTGGAAATAATTTCTAAAGTCATGTCTTAGACCTTTCAAGGAAAAGAATTAAACTTTTTACATGGATCCATTTGCATAGTGATCACTCCAAACCTCGACTCTTTCAGTAAAATGTGGAATGTATTCAACACAAGTCAACCAGAGTGGAAGGAACTGGGATGTCCTCAGACGTGGCATCATTTACTGAATAGGCAGGGCCAATATTTTGACAGTCAGCAGTGATGTAAAGGAACTGCATGACTGTACTGTTTCACACTTGCCCGCAGGGAAGTGGCTTGTGGCTCATTCAGTCTCTCATTACGACTGGCAATTCTTCTTTGAGCCAGAATCCATGGTGGTAGTTTAGATCAGAGGTTCTGAAACTGATCCGTGAGCTTGGTGTTCCAGCCATGCACTTTTCAAAAACTTTTTAAGCGGGTGTATGAACCAATAAAGTTTTGGAAGCACTGGCTAGATGTACTTAGTGTCACTACTGTTGTTGAACATTGCAGTAATACCAAAAGACCTCAAACACATGGGCGTACTGTTCTAGGCACGTACATGACCTACAGTAAAGGACAGACCCTGCCGCAAAGAGCTTACTGACTAAATTGATCCTTGGCTGGCCAGTCCCAGACTTCAGGGTTTGGTTGTTTTTAGGTTTTTTTACACTTTCCAGTTATTTAAAAAAAAAAAATCATAATTCCCACTATTCACAGCTTCAGACAGGATTGGAGACTAACCGAATACTGTTGCAGGCAGGAACACCATCAGTTCCTCCAAAGCCAAGGAAAACAAAGAAGAAAGCCAAGCAGCCAGACAAGGTAACACGCTCTCATTGTAAACTGTATTGGGAAGGAAGGAGAATGAAGTGGGTGGGTGGGAGGGATCAGATAGCTGGCTATCCCTTTTACTAGAAAGAAGAGGGGGATGGGTTTGACAATGTCACTTCTAATGACAATTTCTCTTCTTAGAAACGCCCTCTTACAAGACATTACCATGCACAGCCCCGCTATAGGCTGAGTCTGGGTGATGTGCCATTTGTAGCTGGAAAGGTGAGTGGGATTAATTCTGAATGCCTACAAATAGCAAGCTCTGGAGAATTTTACACTTGGAGTTCAAAGTTAGTTCAGAAGATGGGGCTCTGGGTCACAGTTGCCAACATTCATGTGGACCCTGACTTTCACAATAAGCCAAAAGTCAAGCTAATCCCATTTCAAAACAAGGCCAAAATAAGACTATCCCTAAGAACCCCAACACTATGTGACTAGATTCCCCCTGCGTGCAGTCTGGGACTGTGGTGGGAACGATGTGCAGCCCTGACTCTCTCCCTGCCTTGCCCCTGTTTGCTGGGAGCTGATGAATTAAAAAAAAAAAAGCTACTAGCCAACAAGCAACTCACAAGCCAATTAAGCCAAAAACGAGCCCAATTTCTGCATTACACCCCCCACATCCTCTCCCCCCCCCCCCCCCCGCAGGTTTGGCATCTTGTTTGGTACTCTCATGACACAGAGTGGTCAGGCTACTTAACAGTTCTATTTTCCTTCCATTAACTTTTAATTTTCACTCCAGCCTTTCTTGCAATGCTCTGTTCCGTTTTCTGTAACACTGAGCTGGCATATTCAGAAACATCTCCCCTGCTCTCTGGGCTGCTAGTCAAACACTTTTCGCAAGTACTGATTGACTCCTACACAGATCTCTTCTTAAAAATAAGTCACTAGCAACAACAAATCAAGAAAAAAATCGCAATTAAAATTGTTTCTAAATAAAATGTCCTACAATCTCTCCTGCTCTAGGTTTAAGAGATCTATTCACATCTACTTTACTTTCTTCCCCTTCAGTCTACTAGTCCCAGTCATTCTGTTGGAGCCAATGTTCAACATGTGTTGCATCTAATGAAACAACACTCTAAAGCTCTGTGTAACGATCGTGTGATCAATGATGTTCCAACACTTAAGCTGACTGGCAACTCATCTCACACCAGCAAAGGCAGAAAGTCGTCTCTTTCGACAGGCTCCTCTGCATCCCAGGAAGAGCTTTCTGAAGTGTTGCTGACTTTGCAGGATGAATTTGGGCAGATGAGTTTGTGAGTCCTGTGATTACATTACAAATGTGGATGCCAATGATTTTGGTTTGGTGTTGGGAGTTTTCTGGTGGTGGTGGGGGGGTTATACAGCCATTTATCCAAAGATGATGCATGCTTTTCGGCAGGGGTGGATCAGGTTTTAGTTCTGTTCAATCATGGCAGCCTTTTTCCCCTGTAATGTTAACATTCAACTTCAGGTATTCCTACACACTAATACTGCATGGCTCCTTGTATTTACAAGCAGAAGTTCCAAGGGGTGCACCTCTGAGTTCATTCAAAAGACATCAGACAAGTGGGTAAATGTGACTACTCTTTTGGGTATTGCCTTGCTATTCTTTCTGCTAAAATAGTAATCTAGTTATCAGGATCTAAACTGCTTCGCTAGTCTCACATATCATCTATAGTAGGAGCACGGACCTGAAATAGCTAATGCAAATGAACCAAGAAAATGCAGAATGGAAATAGGACTCTCTCCTCAGAGCTGACTGAGCGCTAAGACTATGGCTATAGGAGGCCACCCATGTAATCTTAAATTAGTAATATTTAGGTTAACTAATTTGATCAGTCCTCTAGTACAGCAGCAGAGGCTCCATGTATGCATTCCACATTGACAGTGCTCACAAACAAGAATGTTATAGACGACTGTTATGAAATATATTGAGACAGTTTCTGGTTACTAATAATATGCCTCCCTAGAGATGTAATTTCTCAGGCAAGTGGGCAAACATTGTAAAGTTGAGAAAATCATGCCCAGGCTTTTTTTCTGCTTTATGTGAAAGTGATCACCTACAGCTAGGAAAGCTAATCCAGGAAACACCACCAGGTGGCCTGAAGGAAGACCTGGAGCGGGAACTTGAGGCATTGGTGAGAAGAATGGAGGCCAAGGCAGACCAAATAAGTAAAGTCCGGAAACATCAGACACGGGTAAGTCAGTTGCCTGTAGTTGCGCTTCTGTAAAATGATTATTTTGAGGAATCTTTTACTGAAATGCTGCTATAGCTGAATTTGGAAGAAGCAGACATGACCTGCCTTTTGTGCTCCCAGGAGAGCAAACCATTTGTACATGGGGAAATCCCACAGAGACATTTTGCAAGTTGTCAAAAGACTTGCAACTAACTTATTTTCCTCAATGTATTTTGTTTTTGGTCACCCAAACTTTACTTAGGAAAAGGTCCGGGTTCCCAGTGTCTATTTTCACTGTTGCACTACATTTTTGGACAGTCCTCTTCCTGCATATGCTGATCTATCTGGTCTTGCTTTATAATTAGCATTTCACAAATATTGGAGGGAAAGTTAAAGATAGATACTTTGATGAAAGATTTAATCCCATATCTGATTCTTCTTTCTCCGCTCCTCCTTCATTTTACTGAAGTTTGCTTTGCCCCAAAGGTCAAATGCAGTGTGGCAAGCCTATTCAATTTACATTGCGGTGATGCATATCTTTGTGCAGTTTTCAACCCCTTCATCTCCAGCTTTGACATTGTGTGTGCTCTAGAGATAGAAACTTCATCTGCCTAAAGTCAAAGTGTTGAAGACTTAAACTGCAGATGTCATCTGAAATCAAAGGCAGTTGAGCATATTTCCCACACATTCACTAGATCAGAGGTTCTCAACCTTTCTTTCTGAGCCCTGCTCTGTGTTTTTAAATAAACAAACAAACAAAACCTCCATGGCCCACCTCTACCCCAATAACTGATTTTCTGCATATAAAAGCCAGGGCCAGTGTTAAGCCCAGGCCGCAGGGGCCCTTGTGAAGCCACATTGCTCAGGCTTCAGCCCCAGGTGGTAGGGACCTGGGCTTCTACCCCATGTGGTGGGGCTTTGGCTTTCTGCCCTGGGCCCCAGCGAGTCTAATGCTGGCCCTGCTCGGGGAGGCCCCAAACCCCTGGTTGAGAACCACTGCGCTAGATTTTCAGTCAGATGACTGAAAAATTCATAGCCATTAACCTATTCTGCAGAGGAATGTCTATGCCAGCAGAAAGAAAAGGAGTACTTGTGGCACCTTAGAGACTAACAAATTTATTAGAGCATAAGCTTTCGTGAGGTGAGCTGTAGCTCACGAAAGCTTATGCTCTAATAAATTTTAGTCTCTAAGGTGCCACAAGTACTCCTTTTCTTTCTGCTGGCACTGAAGTGCTGCTATAGCTGAATTTGGAAGAAGCAGACATGACATGCCTTTTGTGCTCCCAGGAGAGCAAACCATTTGTACATGGGGAAATCCCACAGAGACATTTTGCAAGTTGTCAAAAGACTTGCAACTAACTTATTTTCCTCAATGTATGTTGTTTTTGGTCACCCAAACTTTACTTAGGAAAAGGTCCGGGTTCCCAGTGTTCTCACTCCTTTTCTTTTTGCGAATACAGACTAACACGGCTGCTACTCTGAAACATATGCCAGCAGAAGAAGTTAATTAGTTATTCCTGTCTAGAAACTGAAACAGTTGTTGCAGACTGACAGGCATAGCAGTGTTGATATTTATGTCAATATGAATGGTTCTGCATAGGTACTGTATGCCCCGACTAGTAAATTTTCCTGTACCACTGCAGTATTGAGTCGCGTACTGTCCTATTTACACATCTTTACAGCTGATGCCAGTTCTTTATACCAGTCTTTTTTAGTGCTCTTGAAAGTGATACCTCAGATAGCTGCTTTCTAAGGACAGTGAATGACCTACACAATCTGTAATAGGTAAAGGGGAAACTTAATTTTTCAGTAATCTTTTTGGGAAAAGTTGGGCAGTGGACTGGAGACTTAAGTCAGTTGTAGGTCAGTTCTTACCCACACGTCCTCACAATTGGGAAACTCCCCTAGAATCTGTTAATGTGTGTTTTTGTTTTTTTTTAAATAGCTAATAGTAATTCAGAACACAAACTCCACTGGAATCAGAGATTTTATCTCCATGTTCTTAAAGGTTTATGACATTGTGCACTTGGCTATAGAAATAAATATTCCAGGAAACTGGCTGTCTTGGTTATAGATTCTCAGCTTTCTATCTGAGTCACCGGCACAAATGAAAGGGGAGATTTTAATTCCATTGGGAGAAATAGAAGAAATAAGTAAACTGAAGCGAGGCTGCTCTTAATGTTTCTCTCTGGGCTTTCCTTTCAGCTAGAGAAGCTCAAAGAATGTAAGTCCAAAAAGTCTTGTGCTGAAGAAACAAGAGACAGCCGGAGTGCAGTTAGTGAAGTGAAAGTAACAACCACTGTGACAACCAGGGGAAAGGGTGCTGGCCCCATCAAAGTGAAACCTGGAGAGAAAAGCCGGAAAAACCTTCAATTGTTGCGGGACATGCAGAGTATACAGACTTCCCTTCAGAAAGATGACATCAACTGGGACTACTGATTTTCTGTACTGGTCAATAGTTTCCTTAAACTCCACCAGTCTGAAGTTTACTTCTGACGTTCCAGGTCTAAAAGAGAATGCCTTTCCTACTGAGTGAAAGAGACTACTGTATACAAAGTGCACTTTTTAAATGTAAACCCCCCATTTTGCAGCTGTAGGTCTGATTTATTATGGTTCTAATTCATGCACAACACCAATAGGAGAAAGCAAACCTCATTTCTAATGTATCTAACTACTGAGTCTATATTCAACCCTCCATTATCTCCCCCTTTGTCAGCTGTACCCTTCCTTCCACCATGCCTGCGGCAGGATGTTTTATTTCATTGTTCACATGGGTGGCTTGTCTAAAAGGTATGTGTGGTATCCCAACTCTTGCTGTTGAACTCTTCTGTACAGGGCTGCTTAAAAGCATATCACCATTCAAAAATGAAGCTTTAGCCACAAGTCTAAAAGGTGTTAGCAGTTGCTGGATGTATACACAGATGCTGTCAGCACAGCCTTTGAGAACACAAGAAAAAGCATGAGAACCTCAAGTGTTTTGTTTAACTATCCAGTTCCTGGTCTGTTATCTTCCATTAGCCAATATTAATTGCAATGGACACTTCAACTCACTCACAAAGAAACAACAAAGTAATTATCTTTTGGACTAGTTTTTCTTACCAATTGACTCATTTAATAGTAATGATATCTTTTAAAACTGAATAGAGAAATGTGCCTTCAGGAGACTTTCACTTAATTGTAATGTGGAACATTGGGATAAAATCTATCATTTACTAGTGCACTTTGGCTGGAGCGGTAAAGCATGGACATTTTTAATTTGAAAGTGCCTCAATCATGCCATTCAATGCTGGCAGCTTGCTTAATTTTAACTTGAAATATTATTCACTTTGACTTGGATATCTGCTTTTGTAATGGTGCAGGTATAAGTGCTAAATGACTCGCACACCTAAGTGAATGTTATTTATTATATTAATAATGTAAAGAATTTCATAGTAATGGCATGTACAGAAGACAGACTCAAATTAGCTATGTCTATAAAGTTTTATGATTGGAAACCAATAAAATTAACTTGCAAATCTGAGTGAGGTAAGTTGAAATTTCTCTTTACTAACTTTCTATCTAGTGTGCCTTTTTACTCCTTGTAAGACACTGATACCATTTACTCTTTGAATTGACTATCAGACTGTTTAAAAAAATCCTGCCATTAAAACTCACCTCAAGCTCTGCCTGAGCAAAGGTGTTAGGGGGCACTAGTAGAGAGGAAGGATAGGTAAGTAGTGAAGATGGGAGCTTGGCATTTGGAAGACCTGGGTTAAATTTCTTGCTCTGCCACAGGTATCCTTTGTAACCTCGGGCAACTCCTTCGCTCTGAGTGCTTCAGTTTCCCTACCTCCGAGGGGTATTGTGAGTCTAGATATATTAACACTGTGAGGTGCTCATGTTAAATATTTGCCAGCTCAAAATTTGAGATAATGGAAAAATTACTACTCACAGCAAATGGAAAAAATCAGCCCAGAGATTGTTACTGGGACAGTAGCCAAAGGAAAACACTCCCTTTGAGCAGGAAGTTGCTCTGGTCATATACAAAGCAATTATGTTACAATAATTCTACAACTACAAAGCTTGAATCTCATCAGCAAAACCACTTTGCTTACTGAGAATGCCATACATACTTCTCATCTCCTCCACTTCACTTTGACTTCTGAAATTGTTACTTTTCAGTGATATGACTGACATGTCAACATTCAGGTCTTTTGTTTTATAACAAACAAACAAATACTGTTGGGAACGAGAGCAGGGCCCAAGGAGAAAAACTACAGCCACTTAATATTAACCTTAAGGAAACAACAATGCATACCTAGTGAAACTGCCAAAGTGAGAGTAAAGAGGTAATTGATGATTCCATATAGATTCTTATACTGCACTGTAGTATTTGAGAACCTACGACAGACCCATTTTATATAGTGATGGAATCTAAGGAGGACAGGCCAACAGTGTGTGTGTGTGTCTCTCTCGTGAACTTAAAGGAAGCTGTACACTCCCCATATATCATATGGTGCAAAGAATCAATACATCCTGATTTAAAAAAAAAGTTTAATTAAGGATCATGTTACCTTAACTAACATTCAGTGATGTTTACACTTCATCTTAATGCTAGGCCATCTACAAGAGAGAAGACTTCAGCCTAATGGATTGACATAGCTGCAGAAGAGGGAGGCACACAGTAAAACACAAGTAGGTTTCCAAAGGAAATGACAGTGCCTTAGAGGCAATACACATATGCTGACTACACAAAATCTGCCAAATTACTCTGATCAAGCCGGGTTAGTCTGTATCTGTAAAAAAAAAAAAAACAAAAACACACAGGAGTACTTGTGGCATCTTAGAGACTAACATTTATTTAAGCATAAGCTTTCGTGGGCTACAGCCCACTTCATCAGATGCATAGAATGGAACATACAGTAAGAAGATATATATATATATACACATACAGAGAACATGAAAAGGTGGAAGTTGCCAGACCAACTCTAAGAGGCTCATTAATTAAAATGAGCTATTATCAGCAGGAGAAAAAAAAAATTTTTTAGTGATAGTCAAGATGGCCCATTTCAGACAGTTGACAAGAAGGTGTGAGGATACTTAACATGGGGAAATAGATTCATTCAATTTGGGTAATGACCCAGCCACTCCCAGTATCTATTCAAGCCCAAGTTAATGGTATCTAGTTTGCAAATTAATTCCAGTTCAGCAGTTTCTCACTGGAGTCTGTTTTTGAAGCTTTTCTGTTGCAAAATTGCCACCTTTAAGTCTGGTACTGTTAAATTCCAATTTATTCATGATTATGACAGCACCTCCTTTGTCAGCCTTTTTGATTATGATGTCAGAGTTGTTCCTGAGGCTGTTGATGGCATTGTGTTCAGCACGGCTGAGGTTATGGGGCAAGTAATGCTGCTTTTCCACAATTTCAGCCTGTGCAAGTGGACGGAAGTAATCTATGTAGAAGTCCAGTGTGTTGTTTCAACCTTCAGCACGTTGAACTGCTGAACTGGAATTAATTTGCAAACTAGATACTATTAACTTGGGCTTGAATAGAGACTGGAGTGGCTGGGGCATTACCCAAATTGAATCTCTTTCTCATGTTAAGTATCCTCACACCTTCTTGTCAACTGTCTGAAATGGGCCATCTTGATTATCACTACAAAAGTTTTTTTTTCTCCTGATAATAGCTCATCTTAATTAATGAGCCTCTTAGAGTTGGTCTGGCAACTTCCACCTTTTCATGTTCTCTGTATGTATATATATCTTCTTAGTATATGTTCCATTCTATGCATCTGATGAAGTGGGCTGTAGCCTATGAAAGCTTATGCTCAAATAAATTTGTCTCTAAGATGCCACAAGTACTCCTGTTCTTTTTTACTCTGATCAAAACATACAGCTGCATATGGAAATGAAATCCAGAGGCAAAGCTAAAAAGCCCTTATAAATACGTTTACTTTTCCTACACGCCCAACCTCCTCATTCAAGTTCATACGCATGTATTTGGAAAGACACGATTAAAATGAAAAAAATCAGTTCAACAAAAGTAATCACCAGAAAATTGACTTTTCACCTTGAATTCTATAATAAAGTTATTAAAATTGATTTTGGACAAAGTTTAATTGACCATTGTGCTGATGACAATGATTCTTTGCTCCAAGTCCACTGTATTCTCTTCTCTAACAGAGTAAAAAGTATTAAGCTAGTGCTGAAATATGCTAGCAGGCTACACAACTCCATCAACTGACCGTTACTTTTTACATTGCGATTGTAATACATGCAGAAAGCTTTCTTTGGTCGATACGCTTACTGTCAACAGAAAAGAACTAAAATAGTGTTTGAATTTTAAGCACATCATCATGATCCCACACTGAAATATGGAAATAACTATTTACACTTACCTAAGCAAAATTAAATTGAGTTGATCCCAGCAAGTGTTGCACTTGCCCTGTTTTATATCATTTACTTTGCTAGCTCTTGCATCTGAGGCGCGCACACAAAAAAACTGCAGAAACTACTGAGGATCTGTTTCCCACCCCCTCAGTAATCAACATTTGTTTCATAGTACTGAATTGGATGAAAATAAGTGACGATTCCAGGTGAGGGGGATGGTGATAAACTTGGTCCCAAAAAGGACAAGCTGAGGGATATGAGGAGCTCATCCAATACCATGTCCTACAGGTAGCAGCTACCCTTCCTGTAAATAAGGCATCACTTTGCAGAATTGGGTATATACCTAAAAAACAGTGAAGTCTGTTTCTTTAAAGTTCCACCTCCCTGACAGAAGTAAAGTCGCAGAACTTGGCCTAGCTTCCTCTGATGTACATCAGTGATTGGTTCTTTCCTATCTATCTAAATAGTAAAAAGTATTCTATTACTCAGGTCCTATCAGCATCTGTCTTTCAGTGACACATTGGCAAAACAATTCAACTGATAGTTATATGTATATTGACATTGATAAGTCAAACTATTCAATGGCTGTATTCTAAACGTTTGAGTCAGATATGAATTCTGCAGACTGATTTCTTACTTCAGTCTCTTTTTGTTTCTTTTCAGCAAGGTGGAGAATTTTCAGAGTCCACCTCCTCTGTAGATACTTTCCTTAGAGAATACTTCCTTCCAAGCAATAGTCGCTCATTTAAAGCAAAATGATTTCTAACAGCTAAGTCAGTGAGAGCTCTAGGTTTTGTTTTTAGGTGGCAAGTGCAATTAGTTTTAGCATCATCTAGCCACCAAAATAATTGCATAGGGGTCTGCCCTTTTTTTAGCTTAAGCTTCCTCTAGTGCTACAGTATTAATAAATTACTCTGGAGAGAAATGTAATAAATAAGGTGGTTGATGTCTCCAAGACACCAGGAGCTAAATTCAAAGGGTTTCCTATTAGAGCTGCCCTTTTAAGGTGGTCCTGGGAAATACTTAATAGAAGTCCATATTATACAACTGTTTGTACAGGAGTGACACACTGTGCAGGAGAGCCAGCTCTCTCCGAGGATGAGGTTGATCTGTTGGTAATCTCTCTCTGGAGCTCCTCTACTTTCTTCTGCAACTCAGCCCGTTTGGCAAGAAGTTCCTTGTATCGACTGTGGACAGGCTCCTGCAATGCAAAGGAACGTGCAGCTGAGTGACAAAAAAAGGCTGCACAGGTCAAGCCTGCTAAACCATTAGATGTCATTACTGCCTCAGTTGCTCTTCGTCCATTTTTTTAGTTTGTAGGTATAAGGGTTATGCCATCCTCTCCTGTTACCCACAGCCCATAAGCAAATTAATTAGCTGTTCTGACTTCCACATACCTTGCCACTTATCTGTCACCTGCACTCACGCAGTCTGCTAGTTCCAGGGCCCTGATGCTTCTTGGCCTCAGCAGCTATATTTTATTTACAAAGCTGATTTGGGAATGAGACAAACTAACAGGGTAATAACATAAACATTGTGAATTGTAAAAGCTGAGACCTACAGATCTCTCAGTCACTCTCCCCTTGGCATCTCAATGCTGCTGCTAATTAATTCAGTAGATGTCGAATAAGGGCACTTTGGAGATTCTTCTAAGTATCTCTAACTTGTCCTAAATGCTTAAAAGCACTACTTCTGATTTCTAGTGACCAAGATTTTCAGAAGTGAATGCATAAAGTTAGGCCCCAAAGTCTCTACTTAGGCACCTAGGGCAAACATTTCCAAAGTGCCTCAGTGATTTGCGAGACTAAGTCCCACTGACGTTCAATGAGGCTTGGGTGTCTGAGTCCCTCCAGTAAGCGGGACCCGATGCTTTTGAAAATGCTACGCCTGCTCAAATGATTTGATTTCTCAAAGTGCTGAGCGCCTACAGCTCCCAGGGATTTCCAATCCACTTACCTGGGAGTCTAAAGTCAGACACCCAGTTTTTAAAATCCTGGTTGATATTTTTAAACTAAAGTTAGGCACCCAGTTCAATTACACATGTTGCAGGTACCTTGCCTGCAATTAGGTTTTGTTTTTAAATTTAAGCTGTGGCAGCTTGGGCTTGGAAAGTACTGCAGCTCCCAGGTGCCAAGGTGACTGGTTCCTTAGGAACATCAGAGACAAGATTTTTGTCACACACAGCATTTTAGAAACAAAATGGTCACCTGTGGTTTCATCCTTGGATTCCATCTGATGTAATATCCCACCCAAAGCTCTAGGTGGCGCATGCTGGCCACAGGATACAAGACGTGATTGGAGTAGCACACATACAAGGGATTAGTGAAGTCTTCAAGTTGGCTATTGATGTAAGACCACAGTGACAGTGTCTTTTTCGGAAGGTTCTTTAAGGAAAAAAAATAAAACCTGTTTTACATACCCAGCCATATGAACACTAGTATTTGTCTACACAGTTTTGACACAGTATTTATACCAGCATATACATATGTTCACTATTAATAAAAATCTGGCTGCCTTTTCATAACTAAAAATATACATAGTATGCTTTTTTCTAGACTATAAACACATGGAGGCAGGCATACACACACTGTGGCATGCAAACATCCCTTATTCCCAACTCAACCTGCAACACAATCCAGGGAATCACCATTGGCACAAAAAGGGGAAGGCTGCCTGGAGAGGAGATGGGGTTTTCTGAAGTTTTAAAGTACAGGTGGCCAGGAACATGACCATTATTTTTGTTAAGCTTCCCATCTTTCAAACACTCCGAAAGGAGGACCCAGTGTATTTAATTGCAAGGGGAAAGCATGTGTTCTAGGCCTCAGTCTAAGAAAACAGCTTAAGGATGTGAGTAGTCCTACTGAAATCACTGGGACTGCATATGTGCTTACGTGCTTTGCTAAATTGATGGGCCTTAAAAGAGACCGTGAACAGAGCATGTGTTTGCTTCTTTGGAATGACAAATATTCAAGCCTCACGTACATGGGGAAAACTGGGACACACAATTCACCAGCAATGCGGTTTCAATAGTGATTTTGACCACTGTGTTGTCAAATTCAGCTCAGTGCACATCTGTGCAACACGGCGATTAAACACCATAGTCCTGACTAGACTACAGCCTCCACTATTGCCATCCCCAGGGGAGAATTACAGATGCCATTTTCCCTCGTGTAGATGCAGCCTTTGTGTAATTAAATGGTGCTTCCTGAGCGAGCGCCATTCATTTTCCTTTTGATTTCAGGTTGGGGTTGTACATGTAACTTTGGCTTAGTGTTTTAAGTCATGCAAATATACCCAACATTCCTCCACTTGCACTTTGGGTCTTGTAACTGCTTTAAGCTCTGCCAAGGTAGGCCAGGCTAGAGTACAGAACTATCCAATGGAACAAGCTACAGCCACATTCCTCCTAGTAGCTAGCAGTTCCATTCTCTCCCGGGAAAAGGAGGATCTGGATGACCTTGTAAACTGGAGTAATAGTAATAGGATGAAATTTAATAGTGAGAAGTGTAAGGTTATGCATTTAGGGATTAATAACAAGAATTTTAGTTATAAGTTGGGGACGCATCAATTAGAAATAACGGAAGAGGAGAAGGACCTTGGAGTATTGGTTGATCATAGGATGACTATGAGCTGCCAATGTGATATGGCTGTGAAAAAAACTAATGCGGTTTTGGGATGCACCAGGAGAGGCATTTCCAGTAGGGATAAGGAGGTTTTAGTACCGTTATACAAGGCACTGGTGAGACCTCACCTAGAATACTGTGTGCAGTTCTGGTCTCCCATGTTTAAAAAGGATGAATTCAAACTGGAGCAGGTACAGAGAAGGGCTACTAGGATGATCCGAGGAATGGAAAACTTGTCTTATGAAAGGAGACTTAAGGAGCTTGGCTTGTTTAGCCTAACTAAAAGAAGGTTGAGGGGAGATATGATTGCTCTCTATAAATATATCAGAGGGATAAATATAGGAGAGGGAGAGGAATTATTTAAGCTCAGCACCAATGTGGACACAAGAACAAATGGGTATAAACTGGCCACCAGGAAGTTTAGACTTGAAATCAGACAAAGGTTTTTAACCATCAGAGGAGTGAAGTTTTGGAATAACCTTCCAAGGGAAGCAGTGGGGGCAAAAGATCTATCTGGTTTTAAGATTCTACTCGATAAGTTTATGGAGGAGATGGTATGATGGGATAATGGGATTTTGGTAAGTAATTGATCTTTAAATATTCAGGGTAAATAGGCCAAATCCCCTGAGATGGGATATTAGATGGATGGGATCTGATTTACTATCGAAAACTCTTTCCTGGGTATCTGGCTGGTGAATCTTGCCCATGTGCTCAGGGTTTAGCTAATTGCCATGTTTGGGGTCGGGAGGGAGTTTTCCTCCAGGGCAGATTGGAGAGGCCCTGGAGGTTTTCTTTTGCCTTCCTCTGTAGCATGGGGCATGGTTGACTGGAGAGAGGCTTCTCTGCTCCTTGAAGTTTTGAACCATGATTTGAGGACTTCAATAGCTCAGACATGGGTGAGGTTTTTCATAGGAGTGGTGGGTGACATTCTGTGGCCTGCGCTGTGCAGGAGGTCGGACTAGATGATCAGAGTGGTCCCTTCTGACCTTAGTATCTATGAATCTATGAAAAGGGCACACCTACAACCCCATTACTGCCACATTGTCTGCTGGATGTACGGTAGGGCTGTGCACACATTTTAGTTTATACAATCAGCTCGCTTTCTAGTATTCCTGGGCAGGTAGTTGAAAGTATGATTTTATTTGAACTTTAGATAAACATCTCCTAGGCAACTGATAGTTGTTAAGACAGAGGCTAATGGTTGAAGGTGCCTTTAGAGATTCTGAATACACTGAAAGGTACACAAGTCTGAAGTACAGAAATTAAGCTATGAGAAGTTTACAGCAGTTTACAGGGGGAAAGAATCCTGAATGCCAGCTGTTCAGCTGGAAGACTTGTTAGGGCCAAAACTTGCTCCCACTGGAGTCACTGGGAATGGGAACAATTCCATCAGCATCATTCACCCATTTTAGGAACATTGAGGAATTGCATTCATTTTGGAAAGAGGTGAGCCCTTACCTCCTTCACTCTCTGCTGCTCACTGCTACACAGGAAAGTCCCAAACAAACAGCTGTACAGGTGGTCCAGAATGATCATCAGGAAACAGTCATTGAATTCAAATGCAGTAGGAAACTTCAAAACACAACCAGGAAGATTGCATGTTTATTTTTGTTAGTACATTGCTTGTTGCTAATAAAGACACATACCACTGCAACAGTCTATTGTGTTAGTTAATGAGCTGAATATACCTCCTATACATTTCTAATTTAGGATTTGTTTGTCTGCCTCTGTCTCCAAAATCATATTACTACTTTCTGAGAGCAAACGCTTTGCTCAAAAATCTGCTTTAGATGTGCAGTAAGGAATTCTGAGCAAAAGCCAGAGGCCCGAAGAGTCTGATCACTGTATTTATATACACCCAGAGCTGCTTAAACTGGAGCTTGCACTTTATGCAGGTCGCTAATGCCAGAACTTTAATGAGGTTATGAACAAAAGGGTGCCGCAGATATAAAACAAACAAACTCTAAGTATGTAATGTAAGTAATGAAAGCTCTATCTATTTAAATTGAAACAATTCACGCATCCAATTGAAAGTTTTCCATGAGGCTGCAGCAGAAGGCCATGAAACCAGTTCACATGTTGGGAATAGGTCGTGGGAACCAAGGAGTTGCCATCGCATGCAAGGCCTTAACATTGGCTGAAGCCTCTAGGTGCACTGTAATACACCATGTATAACAACAATCTGCACTGCTTGGAAAACATGTACAAAACTTCACAACATTTTTCCCCCTTTTTGTTTTAAAAATAGTTTTTCAAAATTTAATCAGAACTTTTCTGAATATTAAATAATTCTGACTCGCTCTATAGAGGGTGGAAAACCTGGGGGGAAAAAAAGTTGTGAAAACTGTATCCCCATTTTTTTCGAGACAGGGCAGAACTATGCAGTAAGGAACGTGGGCCGGATCTGGAGTTGCGAGCGTGATATGGTGTATGTGTGGGGATGCAGTCAGAGCAAGGTCAGGGGACAGAGAGAAGTGTGAGGGTGGGATGGTTTGAAATGATGTGGTGGGGGAAACAAGGGGACAGCAGGAAATCTTGTTCTGTACCCCTTACCATCCTGTCCTCCCTGGCTTCTGAGCCCTATTCCCAAGGCTAGATGATATAACGGGTTTTTTCCATCTCTGATGCCTATAAGTCTACGTCATCGGCTGCCATTCAGTCCATCCCAAACACCTACTCCTCCAAAGGAACTTGATGAGAGAAGGATTAAGACGACCACTGAGAAGGATGCTTTAGCAACATCCAAGAAAGAGACATGCTGCCACCTCTCTGGCGACTGAAAAGTACCATCTAAAATGGCATCCCTGTTCACCATTTTTATCATAGGTCATTTTTTTCAATGGTGTCTACGCACCTTTGTCAAAAGGATAAAAATACAACCTACAGGCCCTGGCGCAGAGGCCAAGTGCAGAGTGGACACAGCAGCATGGCTCTCACTCTAAGCCCCTGGAGATGTTCCCTCCAGGGGCTTGGGAAGTTTAAGTGGCCCTGCTCGTACAGTACCTGGTCTGTGGGTAAAGGAGACTCCAGTGTTGATAATCATGCATAATTTAGGAGCAATGCATTCACTTTTAGAACATGTTAAAGTGAAACAAAACCTAGCTGTCTTCAATCCCTTCTCCTCTCACAATTAATGCCACTTAGGAAAAATAAAATTTTCAAAAGCCACTAAATGACTAAGGAGCCTAAGTCCGATTTTCAAAAGTGCCTTAGTCACTTAGGCTCCTAAATTCCATACGGATTAAGTGACAGTTATGCTCCTAACTCACTTAATCACTTTTGACAATTGTACCCAAACAAAAACAGAAAAGAACAAAAAAGCCACACAGCGGATGCTGTATTTTAATTTCAAAGTTGAGCAGCAAGATTACTGGCCAGACACACACATCTAAGTCCTGCATAAAGCATGTTTGCAGCTTAGAAATTTACCTGTCTTGTCATTTGCCAGACACAATCAATGAACTGGAGAAAAACGGGAGATCTGTCTGCATCTGCATGATTCTTATCTCCATGGCCAACTCTCTGATACAAAACAAAAAAAACATGAACTAATACAGTGCTTCACAAAAATAGCTTGAATTCTTTGTACCTGGGTTACCAATGCAGCAGCTCACAAGAGCTGTAAGATAGTCTAAAAGTGTCCTGATTTGCTGCGTTTATATTAGTAAGTGCAGACGTTCTGGACAGCTAGTCCTCTAGTATTTGAAGTGAGATCATTTCTGAGGGACATGTTAAGTGCATTTAAGAACTAAAAACAAAAGTGATCTGAATAGAAGCTCCAGATGTTATTCTGACACGGGTTTCATTTAACAGCTAGAATTCAAAAGACTAGAAAAAGTTTAAACTTTTGTTTCTTTGAATTATATATATCATCATCCTCCTCTTCAATCAGTAGTACAATTTAATAGAGCCAAGTGTTACACAGAAACACAGCCTCTAATGATAATTATAACATAGCACTTCCTAGCTGCCAAGCCCTGTACAAACACTAGCTCATCCTCACCACCCCATGAGTTATGAAAGTGCCCCTAAGAAGTAGGCCTCTGACACTGACCTGGATGCATGGCCTTGGCCAAATCATTTAAGGTTCCAATTCAGCAAAGCACTGAAGCCTTAGAGGTCGTAGAAGACTTTTTAAATTAAAGGCTGGGGGAAGGCTGAGAGGTGCGGAGGACCACATGGTCTGGACGGAGACATCCATTGGGGAGGATTTATTAGAGGGGATAATCTATATCCTACTAAAGAGGAGAGGACAGAAATTGATAAAGTACATGTAGGAAGTCCAGAGAAAATTTAGATGAAAAAGAGTCCCATTCAGTTACATCATATGAAGGCAGACAATTGTATCCAACTTAATATTGACAAATTTTTATAAATGCTTGGATACAAATGCTGAAGTCTAAATCCTAAAATGGATGAACTTGAGTGCTTGGTATTAAATGAGTATATTGATATAATAGCCCTCACAGAAACTTGGTGGAATGATAATCAGTGGGACACAGTAATACCAGGGTACAAAATATATAGGAATGACAGAATAGGTCTATGAATGGTGTGGCGAGAGTGAATAGAGAAATGTTATTTACCCCTTCAGACAACATAAGAACAAGGGATCACCCAATGAAATTAACAGGCAGCAGGTTTAAAACAAACAAAAGGAAGTACTTCTTCATACAATGCACAGCAAACCTATGGAACTCATTGCCAGTAGATATTGTGAAGGCCCAAAGTGTAGCTGGGTTCAAAAAAGAATTAGATTAAGTTCAATGGCTATTAGCCAAGATGGTCAGGGACACAACCCCATGCTCCGGTTGTCCCTAAACCTCTGTTTGCCACAAGCTGGGACTGGACGATGGGATGGATCACTCAATAACTGCCCTGTTCTGTTCATTCCTTCTGAAGCACCTGACATTGGCCATTGTTGGAAGACGGGATAGTGGGCCAGATGGACCATTGGTCTGACCCAGTATAGCCACTCTTCTGGTCTTAAGCATGTACGTAATAATAATACCTCTCTCTTATAGAATACTTTTCATATGTAGATCTCAAAGTGCTTTACAGAGAAGATCAGCATCGTTACCTCCCTTTTATAGATGGGACTAATCATCTCCTTACAGTATAAGCACATGGTTTACTGGTTTGCTGGATTGGGCCCTCAATCACTCAACTACCTCAGTTTCCCCACATATAAAATGGGGGATAACATCACAAGTATGCAAATGGAAAAACTGTTAAGTGACCACCCAAGACCACATAATGAAATCAGTGCCACAGGTAAGTATTAGATCAGATAACATTGACCAACATCAACTGACTGCAGTCTAAGAACAATGAGCAAAAATCAACGAGTGAGCTGTAGCTCACGAAAGCTTATGCTCAAATAAATGTTAGTCTCTAAGGTGCCACAAGTCCTCCTTTTCTTTTTGTGTATACAGACTAATACAGCTGCTACTCTGAAACCTGAAGGATATAATGCGTATCAGTAGCATTCACCTTTACTCCGAGCTCAGCTCTGATCAAGTAAAATTGATTAAAGGAACATATATAGACCTTTTGCCTATGTCACTAATCCAGTGAGATGCTCTTCATTCAACACCTAGCAACTGAATTCGCTCAAAAGGCTATTGACTCACCAGCTGAAATCTGTGCCCAAAGCTCAGCCATTCCTTCTCCACAAGCACCTCAAACCCCCTTATTGTTCGATAGTAGCCATCGAGAATGAGCATGGACAGAGAAGTGAGCTGCGCTGTTCGGTCCCAGCCATCGCTGCAGTGCACGACCACGGAGGTTTTCCCCGACTCCACCTTATCAGCAATCCGAAGAGCGCCGGCAAGAATTAGCTGCAACACAGACAGGGCACTAGTGAAGTTTCTCCATAGAATATGAACTACAAGTGGAGAATTGCCTGTGACACCACTAGACAAGACAAGGGCCATGTCTAGGGACTTCTGGAATCAGCCCAAGGGCCATGTCAACACTTTTGGAATCAGGCCCAAGCTTCACAATTATAACCGAGACAGGGGTTTGGTTACAGGGTGGTTATGCCCTAGTGAGGTTACAAGTTGTAGGGTAGATACGACTCTGGAAGTGTCCCAGTAGCCAGATGAAATACTTGGACAGTCCAGGATTTAAATCCAGTTCCCTGGACACAATTAAAACCATCTATGCTAAAATTTTAATCTTGTTTTAACCACGTCAGGGAACAGCGCTGCTGTAACCAAGTCTCTTGTCTCGGCTACAGCAGTAGTGTACATGGGAAAACTAGATTGGTTATATTTTCCCGTAGGAAGAAACTGCCAGGCCTGCTTTTCCAAGAACAGTTCTGTACTATCCTTTTTTCCTGTAAATGCATAATTTCAGGGAGTTGACCTTTATGTGCTAACCCTGCAAATACAGGTAGTCTAATTTTGTCAGATGAGTGAGACTTGGGGCTTGTGTACATAGGAAAATTGGCTGGTATAGTTGTAGAGGAATAATTATTCCCACTGTAGCTAAACTGGTCAATTTCCCCATGCAGACAAGCTCTTGTTCCAAGTGTTAGTGCAGGGGTGAGCAAACTACGGCTTGCAAGCCAGATCTGGCCCCTCGGGCTTTGGATGAGGCCTGTGGGATTGCCACTGCCGCAGGCTCCGCGCTGCTCCGGGAAGCAGCCACACCACATCGCTGCAGCCCCTGGGGGTGAGGGTAGGGGTGGGGCAGCAGAGAGCTCCGCACGCTGCTCTTGCCTGAGGGTACCTCTCCCAAAGCTCCCATTGGCCAGGAATGGGTTACCGTGGCTAATGCGAGCTTCGGGGGAGGTACCCACAAGCAAGGGAAACACGTGGAGCCCTCCCCGCACCCCCCGACTCCCAGGGGCAGCGCGGGGACGTGGTGTCAGCTGCTTCCCAGAGTGGTGCAGCACGGCGCCGGGGCAAGCATGCAGGGAACCTGTCCTGGCCCCGGTGCGTGCTGCTGCCACCCTGGAGCCGCTCTAAGTGAGCTGCTCTAGGTAAGTGGTGCCAGGCCGGAGCCTGAACCCCTCCTGCACACCGCACCCCAACTCTCTGCCCTGAGCCCCATGCTGCCTCCTGCACCCCAACCCCCGCCTGAGGCCCCTCCTGCACCCCGCACCCCTCCTGCACCCTAATCCCCTTCTGTGAGCCCCATCATATGCCCCGCACCCCTCCTCTGCCCCAAGCCCTTGCCCTGAGCCCCTTCCTGCACACCGCACCCCCTCCCACATCCCGCACTCCGCCCCCGCACCTCCGCTCCCTGCCCCGGCCCTGCAAGCAATTTTCCCACCCAGATGTGGCCCTCGGGCCAAAAAGTTTGCCCACCCTTGTGTTAGTGCATTAGACATTTTTACATTAATAGGTTATTCACCCCCCAAAATATCTATCTATAAACACACGCACCCATAGAATACTGATTTACTTTGGCTAAATATGTTCTGCCAACTGAACAGCTGACATCAAACTATTCAGCTGAAAGGAACAGTGCAGGACAAACAACATAGTGTACTACTCTTCCCAAGGTTTTGGCTTGCTACCTCCTACTTTAGGACTTGAAACTACTGGCTTTCCCTGGGATGACTGTGTAGTATGTACTCACATAGCAAGTTTACATTTTGGAGAGGAAAAACCCTCGCTGATTTTCAGTGAAACAACAATATAGGATAAAAATCGTAGGCCAAATCTAGCAAAAATCTATGTTAATGTGGCAGCTGGAAGCTTCTTATTTATACATAAATGGCTTTTTTTCTCTCTTTAGGGCTGTTTGCAACTGGGAGCCCTTAATACCCACCTAAAGCAGGGGAAGCTGATGATACTCAGCACTTTACACAAATAGGCCTCTCATTTCTTTCTCTCTCTTGGTTTATCAGGATTATAGAGAATCTTATTTTAAAAGATTTCCCTCCGGGGGATGAAAACGACTTAATAATTCATCTGGTGCCATTATATTTTCTCCCATACAAAGTGAAAAACATATATTTTTAGTGCAGATTACTTTTATAGAACGAACGAACGAACGAACGAACGAACGAACTAATATAAAGTCTCTGTGAGAAAGCACACTTGGACTTTGGCCCCAATCCCAACATGTGCTTACCTATATGCATGTGCTTAACTTTACTCATTACGAGTCCCAATGAACTTCCCATTGACTGCAATGGAACTCCTGAGAGTGCATAAAGTTAAGCACATGTGTAAGTCTTTGTAGGATCAGGGTTTATTCTGTAATATGCTGAGTCTGAAATGAAACACAAAGTAGCAGCTGCCTCGCAACTGACCCAGGAGTAGACAGACTTCTGCTTTTATAGAAGCAGAAAGTAGAATGACCCCTCCTTTCAGTTAGATAGATACATACATCACGGATACTAACACACATGCACACCTTGATATGTTCCAGCCAATGAGTCGATTCCAAATTGGACAGCCAATGAGTCTCCTCAATGTTAGGATATACAATCTCCTTCAGTTTTCTCAATGATTCTCTCATAACATGAATATTGTGAATGTCCAAGAAAACTAATTCTGCATTCTGATAGGCATCCTCACTTTCATAGCCCCCTCCTTTAGCCTGGGAAACAAAAACAAACCCATAGGAAATCATTAACAAAATTGTATTTGGTCTTTCAACCCAGTAGCATTTACAGGACAAAGATTATTTGATATGCATTATCAAAACAATTACAAATAGGCTATCAAAATCCTGATGAAAGAAAGCAGGAAACAGACCTATGCATTGTATTCATTTTACAAATAGGGACAAGGCTATTCCTGTACATAATCTTAACAGATTTTTCCTGCAGAAATGGTTTTTCCTTAATACTATAATTTTTAGCTATGTTAAACTGCTGAATATCATATACTTAGGTTAATTTTTCTTTTTGATAATTATTAGTTACCACCGCAGAAGTTACAAATTCATCAGACTCACTATGCTACAGTCTGGCAGTCCCACTTTGGGGTCCTATGGCAGGGGCTGCATTTTCCCCACTGGTAATTGCCCTTTAATGGGTGATGAACATAGAGAAAATCCAGAGCCTAGGCAGAAAAGGGATTCTTGCATGTAAACAAAGCTCAATATCTATTGTATGCTACGTAACAACATTAAAACGCGGGTCTGATCTTGGGCTGCTTTCCTAGTCATTCCACTGACTCTGATAAATCACACAACAGGTCATCGCATTTTCAAAAGTGACCATGGATTTCAGGTGCCCAGCTCGAGGCATCTCAGGCCCTATTTTCAATGGTCCTGAACATCCACAGGTCCTGTTAAAGACAATATGCACAGAGGATGCTCAACACTTTCAGAAACAGGTCCAAGCTGCTGGGCACAGAAAAACGAAAGCATCCAAGATTCAAGGTACCAGAATCTCTGTTCTGAACTGCTGAACAAAACACCTTGGACAAAGCCTGTTCTTAAACCCTCTGTGGCTGGCTTAGTGGTCTTTTCTTCCTGTACAGTTTGAGGCCCTGATCCTGCAACTGGATTCATGCAGGTAGATCCTTCCACCTACAGAGTTCCACTGACATCAGCAGGACTCTGTGCAGGTGGCAAGGGTCTGTCTGCATGGATCTAGCTGCACAATTGGAGCCATTGTCAATGCAACAATTCTACCGCGGCAACCCCATCTTCATCCTCATGGATAATATTAAAGGAGGGCGGTAGGCTAGCTATGAATTGCAACATCCTCTGCTGTTGAGAGAGGAGAGCACATCTAACCTTATTGGCTACGGCATTAACGCTAGGCCTTGCGTCAAAGATGAAGATTTTATGGGATTGAGCATTGGAATCCATGATGGACTGAAGATACTTTTCATCCTCTTTGCTTCGCTTTCCACTCACTCCAACCATCGGCTGGCTACAGCGCGTGATCGTAGCTTGGCTTTCGGGATGAATCCATGACAAAACCTTTCACAATACACAGGAAAAAAATGGAGACAGGAATTCAGTAGGATAGTGAAATGATTGATCTGTAACTGATTCTGTTGGATCCATTCCTTGTATTTGATTTGGTTCCAGAGGATTGGATCAAATTAAGTCGCGACTGAATTAAAGTGACAGCACTGTCCTGTATTTTGTTCTTTCACTTCTGTATGTTCTCAGATCTGGACCCACTTACAAATGTAAGAATATGCTTAAACCTGGCTTTTAAATGCAGTGCAGCTAATTCTCCTGCCATTGAGTTATGTGCTCAGTAAGACACACCCCTTTTCACGCATGCCCATTGTGCTGAATTTTGTTTTAATTTTCTCCATTTAAACTGTAAGCTCCTTTGGGCAGGGACTTATCTTTTTATATACCTGTGAAGCAAATAGCATAATATTGGCTGCTTCTGAAATAATAAAGGTAATGTTTATGGCATTCCTTATTTATAACCTGATGTTAATAAGAGTCTTCGTCAACCGTAATATAAGACTTCAAAAAAAAAAGTATTCAGTTACCCCCCAAAAATCAGAAAAGGCAGAAAATTTTGAATTAAAAGTGCTAATTTTGTATCCTAGAAAATTAAGTTGTATTGCAGTCTGGATTTAGTTCAATTTTCTTATCTTCTTAGCACTTTAGTTTAGTCTACGTCTCATTCATGACACTAATTTTACAGAAAATGCTGCCTTCAAACTCCTTGCAGAAGTCTCCCCGTTGCTTTTATTATCCATCAACCATTTGGGTTTGCTCCCTGGCATCCTCTTTGTCTGATCATTGCATTATTTATGGTACAAAGGTCTTTATAAAACCATATCCAAGTGTCTTCCTCTGTTATACTCACTGGTATGCGACCCCTTGATCTGAAAGATGCCACTCTCTTTAATTCTTCATCGGGAATATTCACGGGTACGACTAGAATGGCAGGGTATGTATCACACAGCTCGTAGCGCTCGTTTATCTTGGTTATTCTCCAGCTTTCATTGGGAATTCCCTGCATATGAAACAGCAGTTTAGAAAATAAACTACTACAGGGTCCCCAGCCCAAGGAAGAGACCAGCGGACTTTGCCGTCACTTCTAAGAATTTAAAATCAAGGGCACATACAAGCATGTCTGTATTAAGGAAGGAAACATATGGCAGCAATGCAAGTTGTATGAAATGGCCGGTTAACTCTCGTCTTTGTGATGGGGTTGGTAAAGTGCTCCCCTGCAAGAGGGGCAGTGATTTAGTTCATGGAGACCGAGCAGTGGAGAATATCAGTGAGGGTGGGTAAAACTACAAGACCCCAAATCCACATCACACACGGAAAATACATTGTGAAACAGGTGAGGCAATGCTTTGAGAGCAACTTTCTCCCTGCTCCCATTGTGGCCCCTAACGTAACTGGCTGCAGGAACAGAGCGCAGGACAGGAGCCGGCCAGCCCAAGCTTCTCTTCTTCTCTGTCACTCAGATCGACCTTGGATGGCACCCCAGTGATGCTCACAACACGCACTCCTTTTTGGTGAGTGGGGATGGGAGCCACCAGACAAGATGGAAGAGAGATCAGAAAGGAGAAGAGTCAGTAAAGCACATGGAAAAGAGAAGGGGGGGGGAGAACAGACAATAGAAAAAGGAGAGAGAAAATAAAGGAGCAATGTTAGTAATTGTGTCAGGACATGGTTCAGAGGATGCAGGATTCCCATCAACCAGTCCCCCATGCCAACTGGGGCTTCTCATAAGGAACTGAGAAGCTCTGGTTTAGGGTGACTACACACCAATGCTGTTTTGACGCAACTATTTTGGCATGTTGCTGCACCCAGGAATGCTGGGATCCAGAAGCACTTTTTCCTATAGCACCCTGTGTAGCAGTTGTGGAACTAGTATGTAATAATCTAAGAATACTGAGATGGAAGAATTTTATGAACACTGAAAGGGACCTGGTCAGCAAGGTGAGTTTACTGTATAACTATGGTGGGTTATTAGAATTTCCTGTATGGTTGTACTAATCTAACTTGTATTGGGAGCAATGGAGTGTTTATTATATGCCTGTAATGCTTGAATTCAATGGGGGCTGAGCAGGAAGTCAACACAATGGCTTCCCAGATGAAAACATCCTGGTACACACTTGGAAGAGAAAGAGGGAGGCTATGAGTTGCAAGGACCCTTCCTATCTCCGTCTAGCTACATGCCTTGTTTTGCTAAAGCGGGGTATTAGCAGATCAAAGAGCTATAAACAGTTACAAAGGGACTGGATTCCTGTGAAGGGAGGTGATTAAAGGACTGAGCAAGATTTAAAGTGACACTCCCTGAAGCAGGGAGCAGTGTCAATGAGATTTGACAGGGACAAGCTGACATACAGAGAGGTATTGATGCCTGGAAGGGAGATGGTTTATCTTCTCCAGGTAGGCTAACACCACTTGCAGTCCCTGAACTCAAGAGCATCAAGAGCTGCATCTGTGCAGAGTCCCTGTGTGAGGGCACAGGGAGGAAAGCAACTTATGCCCCCTCCATTCAGGGGCCAGACACTATCTGCCTCATAGTATTGACTCATGCTATTCTTTAATCACTTGTTACTTACATTCACATCATCTAAACATGCAGCAGGCATATGAACTTTTATTCAACTGAATCATGCCCTCTGCTGGTCACATGGTGAAAGTGCAGACATTGAATCAGACGGGGTATGAAGGTCACAATCCCATAAAGCACATGTGCTTAAAGTTAAGCATACGTACTTTCCACTGAAACCCAAACCACTAGTCTCATGCTTAAAGTTAAGCACATGCTTAACTGTTTTACTGATCAGAGTCTAATTGAGGGCAGATTCTACACTAAGCCTGATTTTGAACCGTTTTTCCAATCAATTCCTGTTTTCCCTTCCTAGGAAATGTTCCCTTTTAAAAAGAAAAGGAGTACTTGTGGCACCTTAGAGACTAACAAATTTATTAGAGCATAAGCTTTCGTGAGCTACAGCTGTAGCTGAAACTCCTTTTCTTTTTGCGAATACAGACTAACACGGCTGCTACTCTGAAACCTGTTCCCTTTTAAAAATCTGTTCTCTTTCTCTACCTTTCTGCTCTGGGCAAGCACTGATGCTCTTCCCTCTACAGCATCACTTCAAGTATCTTTTCCTATTTGTTTGTTCTGAAACCCGCATGCTGTGGATCCACCACACATCTAACCAGAGCATAGTATCATTCCAGCATGCCTTCCTTGGGGAAACATCACACATTTCGAGCTTCAGAACCCCTTGTAAGATTTTCCAATTGGTCCCCACCTTGTTTGAAACTTGAAAGCTTTACGTTATTTCCAAGTCATCTAGAAGCCTTTTGGGTTTAGCGGAATTTTACTCATTTGGCAGTTCTGTTTCATATTTTGCCAGTCAGCGTGTAATAAAAATCAGGGAGCAATTTCAGTTTGAAATTTATTTTTCCACATATGATCTTAATTACCAACTCAGACCCAAGCCTCTTTGAGGTCCTTTTGTTCTCTACACATTTATTATTCTCCGTCATTTTATGTGACCAATAATTTTTAATAAGTTACACGTTTCTCTCTTTTCTCAGGGACATTTACAGAGTAGTTTGGGGTTCACTAAACATCCTTCCTCATCTCCAGGATCTCTATTGTAGCAATCTCCTCTAGATGATTTATACAAATTTGAAGAGATCACATCACATCCATGCTTTCAAACACATCTGGCATTGGCAACCCTATCCTCCTCCAGAAGTCAGGCCTTTTCTGAATGCCTGACTGCTGGCTTCTTCTACTTGTTGCCCTCTACTCCCGCATCCAGAGGGAAAAGATTCACTTGGTCCGTGAGATGCCAATTAAGATGCAAGATCATGGGTCCCCGTAGAATCAATGCTCGGCTTGTGCCAAGACCAGCTCTCCCAGAATTTTTTTAAATCCATTCCAGAGGTTCTCTAGATAACACATACATTTTGCCTCTGTGATTTCGGTTCACACTTCATACGGTCACAGACAGGTAATCTCATTATTGAATTTGCTATATTATCCCAGTTTTGTTACAGTATGCACAAATCCTAGTACCATGCCAGGAACACAATACTGATTTATTAATGGACAGTTATTATTTTAACAAGAATATCATATTATTTACACATTTTCCGATGCATTCAATAAGATTCAAGTAAAGATTCAAAACAAGGATCAGACACTTACTTATACAGACCCAGACAATGAGAACATCCAGCGTTACAAACAGCAATAAATAAATAGATCGAAATACCACAAAGTTTGGGGACAAATACCCTCACAATTCAGGACCTAAGCAAACCTTCCATCACAATCAGAATTCAGATCATGTCTTGTCTTCACTGCAAAACCCAGGTGTGTTTTCACACTGAGATAGCTAACTCGATGCAATATACTAGAGGAGACAAGGCTTTGTAATTTTTATCTTAATGTAACTAGTCAAGGTAAACCCTAGGCTTGAGGGATGGGGTGGGGGGGGAAGAAAGATGGTTGATCTCAACTAGATATATACCTGTGCCTTGTCTCCCCTCAGATTTTACATTGAGAGAGCTATCTCAATGCAAATAACCCACCTTTCTTGCAGAAAAGACACAATCCTAGGCAGCATTTACACTAGGAAGAAGTTGGCAGGGTTCCCCCACCCTGCGCCCTGAATGCCTATACTGCAATTTTATAGCCTGGCAGCCCAAGCCCCACAACCCCAACTCAGTTGACCCAGGCCAGTATGGCCATGCCATGGGTCTTTTATTGCAGCGTAGATGTACCCCTAGAGTTTGTTACCTCAAGTTAACTGATTGCCAATTAACTCAAAGTAGTTAACACCTTTGTAAAGGCCAGTCTGGATACACTCCAAACCTTTGTTCCAGGCTATGGACATTTGTACCTTACCCTGCCTAGGCTGATCCCTTAAAATAGCCCCCAAGACAATGTACAGTATATATTACAATATTTATATGAATTTTCTCCTTCCAACTTCCTACTTAAAACATTTTAAAAAAAACTCTTTAAACATTTTTTTTTATTTAAAAAGAAAAAACCCTTAGGAAACTGTAAATGTATAGAAAAGGATTAAAACTAATTAAAGCATGATGGAAAAACCATAACACCCATCATTAAATAGGGGCTAATCTACACTGAAAACTTACATTGGTATAGCTACATCTCTTGAGGTGTGAAAAATCCTCTTACCCCTGGTGTAAATAGTGCTAGTCTGAGAGAAGAATTCCTTCATCGACCTAACAACTGCCTCTCGGGCAGGTGAATTAACTACAGTGATGGGAGAACCATGGTAGTGGTTTTAAGCATAGAAATACCCTAGAAAGTTCAATGGGCTTGTGCCTACACTAACAAAATTAGCACTCATTTCAGCAGCTGCCAGCAACTCTGTAGCCGACAGTGTAGACAGGGCCACATTATCATGAAAATAGCAGCAACCTGAATCCCATTTACACCAATGTTTAAGGTGTTGTTACTGCCTGTGCAGCTGAACCTCTGCTGTCAGTTACTGAAATATGCTGACCAATGCCCTGATCCTGCAGACACTTCTGAGTAGGGTTATTCCTCCTTACATACAATCAGTAATTATATTCCAGCAAAGACCTTAACTTCCAAAGAATAATGTATAGGAGCAAGGATGTGAAACAAGCACCTACCTGTCTTCTGTACTCCAAAATAGGGTCATACACCTTCCAGCCATTTTCAGGGAAAACCTCTCTGTATTCAAATGCAAAAAGGGGCTGAGAGAAAGAACATTTACCATTAAATACTCAGAGTTCATTTTCCATGTTATCTGACATCTCAGATAATAACCGGTGACTCTTCTTTTCTTTCTACTACACTACTTTTCTTTAAGCCTTTGTAAAGTAATCCCGTTCTACAATGTAATTAACACACCAATGTACATTCCTCCGTGTTCATTATCACACTGATCTATTACCTCCTACATCACAAGGACAAAAGGTGTTTATTATTAAAAGAAAATGACTTGTGTGGCGAGAAGGCTCCTCTCACACATTATGTAGAAGTGCATCCTTTACTAAAGCAACAACTGCATGGTCATCACATCCTTGAACAGACCAGCTGTTCTGCAGATTCGAGAGTAGTCAGCCAAATATTGACCGTGAGCCTCTGACAGATTTCATTGTATCCTGAACATTTTGCTCCATTACAAGCATGTGAGCATCAGTGAGAAAAGTCCCAACCCAGGCTTCTCAAATAATTGTACAATGACACAGAGGAGTTGCATTTCCTTTACACATGAAGAATATACTATATTTCAGTTACAAAACATGGCATGATCCTGCAACTTCTTGCAAGTGGACGCAGCAATCTGTCTGCACAGAGCCCCACTGAAACAAGTAGGTCCCACTCAAGTGTGACACAGGGGAGTTCTCTCACTGATGCTCACATCAGTGGGTCTCCACAATACAGGCACAGAATGAACACGCACACAAAGTTGCAGGATTGGGGAATTTATGAAACGTGCATTCTCCCTTTGCTCAAACAATTTCATGTAAAATGTGACAAACTGCTGCTCTAACTCCCATGAAATCAATGAAAAGACTCCCATTGACTTTAGTAGAGTTGGATCAGGCTTTGAGGCCGTACGGTCATTTAATAACTCTTAATAAATAATCATTATAATTTACACTTAAAGAATACTTTCCATTTAACATCGCCGTGTTTTACAGATATTAATTAATAAAGTCTCAGCACTCCTGGGGAGTAAGCAATTTATTATTATTTTAGAAATGGGAAAATGAGATAAAGAAGTGACCTGCCCAAGATCATCTTGGAAGTCTGTGACAGATACAGGAACAGAATCCAATCTCGGGACTCCTGCTCTTGGGCTTTAATCACTAGACCAGACCTCCTGTCATTTCAACACACCTAGAATTCCAGAAGACCTCGCTCTAAGCAGCATTTTGTCCACATAGGGTACGTCTACACTGCAATTAAAAACCTGCGGCAGGCCTGTGCCAGCTGACTCGGGCTAAGGGGCTGTTGAACTGCACTGCAGATGTTCAGGTTCTAGGACCCTGAGAGATGGGAGGGTCCCAGAACTCTGGCTGCAGCCCAAGCCCAAATGTCCACTCTGCAATTAAACACCCTCTTAGCCTGAGCCCCTTAGCCCACGTCGGCTGGCACAGTGTAGACATACCCAGAAAGGATTTAATATCAGCATTTCTCCTCTTGCAAATAAAATCGCCCCATAAAAATAGTGTATTATCTGAACAAAGCTGTGCACCAACATTCTGCATCTTCTGGTAACAGCAGGAGAAATACCTACCAAATTATTGGATACTGGAAAAGCGTATTTCATTAAGTTCTCAAATATGGATCGCCTAGTTCGTCCCTCAGGTTTATGAGCAAACCGTAAGTTTCGAATGTCCTAGAAGAGGATATAAATTGAGACTGTGACACAACCTCTTTGGCTCTTCCCTGCTCCACATCTCTGGATTATGATTTCTAAGAAAGGGAAGCTTTGAACAATGGACTGAGGCCCCCCCAATCTTTTGGGTGATGCAGAGAGACTTATTGCAAGCTAGCAGATTTACAGATCACTGCTATTATCTTGGTCTACAAACTCTGAAATCAACTGTGATGTAGATGTACTTTAACCATTTAATAACTCTCTTCCCTTTTTTTATATTAATAAACCTTTAGTTTACTAAAGGATTGGCTACCAGTGTGGCTTTTGGATAAGATCTGAAGTATATTTTGACCTGGGGTGGGTGTCTGGTTCTTTGGAACTGGACTAACCAAACATATGTGATTTCTGGTTTTAATAATCGTTTATCACAGAAGTCTGGTTAGTCTTGGTGGTGCATAAGGGGCTAGAGGGCCTGAAGGGAACTATCTGTGGCTCCATAATAACTAGTATAGTATTTTGGAAGCATTCATGTGTCACTGGCTTGCTGAAATTTTATTATAGAGTGTACCACCAGTTTGGGGAACATGCCCTGTTTTCTGGCAATCTGAGCTTGGCACTCTTAGCTGTGTCCCATACCAGGCAGTGGGACACCTTCTTTAAAAAGAAATCTTCTCCCCAGGACCACTTACTTTGCATACAATCTCCAGCCCATATGAATTCTCACCACGGCTAGAAGCACCCCCAATTTTTTCCACTCTGTTGATCACACCTAAAGAAGCATCTAGGACAAACGGTGGGTCCTGGAGACAGTTGAAATTTGTTAGTTTAAAAGAAAAAAAAACAAACAAACAATAAGCCAACCACCAAAACATAACCACTATTTTTACACAGTCATAATGGTGGGTCCAGCGCTTCAGAACATACAGTAGACAAAGGAATCAAATGGTTACAAAGCTTACCCTTTCCATGCTTTTGAAATATAGTCTGTAGTTTGTAACCGTCAGGGTTCCTCTTACAGCTCCAGTGAATGGGCAGATGTAAGTCACATCTTTGGCTAAGTGAAAGAAAGAAAAGCAGCTAGTGCAAGTTTAAAGTTAATCTATGGGAGCAAAAACCTAATAGTAGTAACTTACATTTACAGTTTTGCGACTTTTACTCACATGGGCAGTCCCACTGAAATCAATGGCACTCCTTGCATGAGCAAGTGCTCCCAAGTATGATCAAGGGTTGCACAATCCTGCCCAGAATTATGAGTGCAATTTCCATTACTGTTATAAAATAAGGGTTCAAAGTAAAGACTATTTGTGCTCTGGTATGAAACTGAACCTGCATACAAATACCACCATGTAAGCACATCTCTAGGTTACACACATTGCTTTCAATATCACTGTCTAATCAATACTTATCCAGAAATAAGGTAGAAGTTTGCAAAGGAAAGAGCCTGTAAGTTTTTGCACAAGTCATGCACCACACTAACACCGAAACCTTGTGGAACAACTGTGCAATTTTAGGAGACATTTGTTTTATTACTAGCATGCAAAAAAAAAAAAAAAAAAGCAATCCTTTGATCTTGGTATGGGTGCATATGATGAGATGGATGAAATGTGTTGTAAATTCTATAACTAGAAAAAAGATGGGGGGGGGACAAAATAAAACAGTTTACAAAGAGAAGAAACCAGAAGTTACATATGGTTACACAGTTGATTCATTTAAAAAAAAAAAAAGATTACTATTAAAGTTTATTAAACACCCTAATCAGGACTGGGGCCCCCATTGTGTTGGAGATGACACAAACATAGAAAAGAGACCATCACTGCCCTGAAGGGCAAATAGTTAACGTTGTGTAAAAATCAGCATGAAACTAAACATTGATCCTGGTCAGTGCTGTGATGCCAATTCAGATATCGTCATAAATGCAAGAAGCCACTTTTCCCAAAGCTGCTTTTTGCATGCATAGGTCCTGATCCTTCAATTAACTCTGAGACAGTGACCTTCTGCATTTGATTGGTACAAATAATCATAGCTCCATTGGCTTCAATTTACCCAGTTGTGGATCTGACTGAAGGAGTTTATTTGCCAACTGCCAATGATTTTAATCTTTAATTCAGCAATAAAGTCAATCTGCTACATACAATTATTTTTTGGTTTGAGTGATGATGACTCAAAACAGTCCCCTTCTGAAAAGGCGGTCAATGCTTCTCATTCATTCTAGGCAAGAGGTGCTGCTGGCTCTCTACTGGAAACATTGCCCCTAGCAACCCTTCTGTTTCATGTCAGTTAAAAATGCCAACAGTCAAGAGGCTTTTTACCCACCCCCCCCACCTTCAGTCAGTGCCACGCTACATCTTGTGTCACTAAAACACTCTGCAGGCTCTGTGCAACGGCACCGGCTTGCAGCACTCTGCAATGAGAGGTACCAGCACTCCCTCGCCATCAGAGGCACAAACAATCTTTTCAGAAAAGGCTTATTGACTACAGCTGCCAAATCCAAGCAGTTTGCAAAGAACAAACCTCCTTTAGAAACTCCAGCTTCAAAACCCTACTGGACCCATTTGTCACAGCATGCGACTCCCAGTGAAGTCAGTGGGAAAGCTTGCCTGGCAGTCTGCTGACAGAGCATGGCTTCCACATGGGGATCACTGGGTTCCCCAGGGTGCCAGTGTTGGATGCCGGGTGGAATAAGTGCATTCAGCTCAGAGGTCGATGGGGCAGGACAGGGGTGTAGTCTGAAGCAGTTTGTGTTGCTCATTATTGACCCCTTAAGCCAAGTCAGGAATTACATTGATAAGTTCCTATACTGACAGGCTAGACCAGAGGTGGGCAAACTACGGCCCGCGGGCCACATCCGGCCCGCAGGACCCTCCTGCCTGTCCCCTGAGCTCCTGGCCCGGGAGGCTAGTCCCCGGCCCCTCCCCTGCTGTTCCTCCTCCCCTGCAGCCTCAATGTACCACGCCGCCAGCACAACGCTCTGAGCGGCCAGGCAGCGCAGTTGCAGAGCCACGGCCTGACCCGGTGCTCTGGGCGGCGCGGCTGTAGCACTCCCAGCCACCGCTGCTCCAGGCAGCACGGTAAGGGAGGAGTGGGGGTTGGATAGAGGGCAGGGGAATTCGGGGGCTGTGGTCAGGGGTCGGCGGTGTGGATTGGGATCGGGGTGGTCAGAGAGCAGGAAACAGGGGGGTTGGATGGGGCAGTCGGGAATGAGAGGGGGGGATTGGATGGGGCGGCAGGGGTCAGTCAGGAGTGGGGAGTCCAGGAATGGTCGGGGACAGGGAGCGGGAGGGTTGGATGGGGCAGGAGTCCCGAGGGAGCCATCAGGAGGCGAGAAGCAGGGGGGTCTGATAGGAGGAGGGGGCTGGGCCACGCCTGGTTGTTTGGGGAGACACAGCCTCCTCTAACTGGTCCTCCATACAATTTTGGAAACCCAATGTGGCCCTCAGGCCAAAAAGTTTGCCCGCCCCTGGCAAGACAGAGTCCTGATTGGTTACTTGAGGGTTCTTGGAGAGGGTGGAGGTGGGGGTTGGAGTAAATGAGGGAGCAGAGAAATTTTTGTGGGAAAAAATTGTTGAAAATTGCAACCTGTTTTCTCACTGAAACTCTGATCAACCATTTTGTTAAATTTGCAAATTTTGAATACTTTTGGACAGCTCTAATTAAAATAATAAATACTTAGTTCTTACAGAGTGTTTTTCAACTACAGATTCCAAAGGCATTTTACAAAAAAAAAAAAAAGGAAATATTTGAAACCAAATAATAGGGAGGAAAAAAAGCATCTCGATAGAGTTTCTAAAATAGTGAAGCGAATCTAAACTATTTACAGGCCAAAAAACATTTTCAAAAGTAAATAAAATCTACCCCTATGGAAAACTCCTATACAATGGAATGGGAATGAAACCTATAGGGGTCTACAAAAAGGACTCAAACTCAATAGCACTGAATGGAGAAAGGAATCTCTGCCATGGAATCCTGTAGATTGGTTTAAAAATTCTGTAATTCTCTATTCTAACCTATAGCACATGCCATCTTTCTGTATTTTGTTTTTAGTACCTATATACTCGGCAGTATCTTTTACAAAACAGATACAAATACTAGTGACTCTATATTTAAATGGCTCCCCGGGAGCTCTCCAGAGCATGTCTACTCAGCCAAGAAATCGGAGGAGTTGTCCTTAGATTTCCTAGAAAATGTCTGCAACCCCTCAATAGCTGAAGATATTTAACAACTACCCACATGTGAGAAATAACATGCATCCATGGAGGACAGGCTGGTTTAAATGTCAGTCTCCAGCCTCTGATTATTACGGAACGCTTGAAGTTTTTTGGGGAAGGACATGAGTTTTTCAGCAACGATCTATTCTTCCAAGACTATATAAGGTCATTTTTTAGGGGAAGGGAATGAGGCGAGGGAAAAGACCAGCATGGCAGGTCAACTATCTAATGCTATTATTTATGAGATGTCCCATTTTAGAACCCCTGAGACAAATCAAAGCATGAGAGGTTTGGTTAGAATTTCATTCCATGGAATTCACCAGCAAACCTACTGTGCTCAATCACATCAAAGAGCTTGAATGAAAAAAGCCAGAACAAAACCAAACCCAAGAACCCTAAGATTGCAAACTTTCCAGTCGTCTCAGTAAAAGGAAATACAGACCGGTCTAGACACCGACTTGCAGGACAAATTTGAATACTGGGCAGACTGTAGTTAGTTAGCCTTGCCCATGCCTGTGAGAGACAATGAATCCATTCAACACATACTAGGGATTATGGAAATTCGGTCTAATCAATAAAAAAAAGCAATTAGAGACATGCTCACATACCCATGTCTTTAATGGTTTCTCCTGGCAACAAAGGAGGTTCTTCCATTTCAGCCAATTTATTAGACTCCCTCAGGACCTACACAAAAATACCCCAGGAAAAAAATGAATTAAATAAAATGTTCATATATCAAAAGCTTACTCTTTTGATGTAATGCAATTGGTCAATAATATCAACATTAATAAACCCTCAGCACTCTGATAGGACCTTCCACCTGGAGATCTCAAGGTGCTTCACAAATATGAACTGAGTAAGCCTCATGAGATTCCTATGGTAACTATGATTATCCTCACTGTATAAAAGAACTGAGGCACAGAGATTAATGGTGGGATTTTACAAAGTACCTAAGTGACTTGAGAGCACATGCTCCACTTTCAATAGGGCTTGTGTTTCTAAGTCACTTAGGCACTTTTGAAAATCCCACCCAAAGTTGTTATTATTTATTGGTATTGTCATAGCGCCTAGGAGTCATAGTCCTGGACCAGGACCCCCTTTGTGCTAGGCACTGTTCAAAAAGACACAGAACAAAAAGACATTCTTTAATCCAGAGTTTACAGTATAAAACATGAGACCACAGACGCAGCAACAGGGGAGTGCAAGAAAACAATGAGACAATACTGGTCAACATAACAGGCAGTGTTCATGGCTCACCAGCTGCCTAACTGCTGTCAATTTTTTGGTAGGCATCATGGCAAAGGCGGGTTTTGACCAAGTCATACACCAGGACAAGGTCCGAGTTTGCAACTCCCAGTCCTTGCTATGTCAGGGGGTTGAAGCCCAGGAGTGAATGGCAGAGAACCATCTACGTTATCTTTATGCCACCTGTGGATTCCCCCTGCACAGGAGAATTCCCACTCCAACTCTCCATCCTCTTGGGCACTGTGGGAGCAGCACAAAGCGTCCAGAGTGAGAGCTCAGGTCCTGGCCCAACATTCCTTAATTACTTTCCAGCAGATGTGGGGTGTGCATGCTTTTGACCATTTCCCTTTCAACAGAAAGGGACACTTGGTTCCGTATGATGTCACTATCACGCACTGATGCTTGTGGCATCTGAACCAGGACAGAGCTTGTCATCTGAAAAGTTTTGTTAAGACAACATGCATTAAAACTCATTACTGCAGAGTGAGGGGTGGTTGATGTGTCTATGCAACCCCAAGTAAACTTTAGCTCAAGTTAGACCCATTAGCAGGCAGGAGGAGGACATACTGTCAAAGTTAATGAGCAGCCATACTGAAAGTGGCACGAGAGAGTGGACGGAAACATTTACATTCCGCTTCCTGGAAAAGAATTTTCTTGCTATCAGTGATCAGACAGGAAAAGTACAACAGTACCAAGCTATCTGCTTTAGAGACATTTGATAGATACTAGCTGTCTACAGATGCCAGTTTTCCACCTTTTAAATACACTTTTAGAAGGGCTTATTTATCAAGATGACCTGCTAGTGCAGAATTTCCTTTTCCTTGCTCGAGTCACAGTTTTGACAGCCCTGGTGCCTACCCATTCATTACCCTCCTCTCTCCTGGTCCTGATCCCTTTCGTGCATTCCACTTAAAAACCTCTTTTTAGTTCCTTAGTAGTGCTCTTCATATCACTCAACTCCAACTGAGTGTTCCAGCAGCAGAGAGAAATCCCCCCTCTGAAGTGTGACCAAGCACTTCAGAAATCTCGACCCACTCCTGTTTCCCTTGCACATCTAGTGGGCCCAGTTCAGAAATGATTTAAGTGGTGGTGATTGTGACAAAAACTGCGTTTAAGCAGCCCCTCCCCTCCATCTGTTTTTCATGCCACCACCCTGCTCCTCATGGTGTATATGTTATATCAAATCAAACCCTTTATCAACATGTGATTTCCACCACCATTTATTTCATCTATAAACATGATCAAATGGACCAAATTATTTTCTTAAACTGATTTTATTCCAGTCCAATGATATTGACTTCAGTGGAGTCACTTGTAATTTATACTGGTGTAAGTGGGAGCAGAATTAGAACTCCCATTGAAGACAATGGGCATAAGTCTACAAGAAATGCCTGATCTGGGTCAGTGTGAACACTTATTACAAATGCCTTGTCACACTTAAGTTTTGCTGTTTTAGCTACACCAGCATAGTTAAAGTGGAACCCTCTCCCCTCCCCCAGTGTAGACACAGGCATATCGGTATTCTGGTTCAGCTAATGCGAAATAAACGATACCAGGATAAAGCACCTTACACTGGTTTAACTGCCTCTACAAAAGGAGCTTATCTACAAATGCCTATGCTGGTACAGCCCCCTAGGGGAGACAGTCCAGCATAGCTAATCCATCTCCCTGAATGACAGAGACAAGGTAGGTGAGGTAATATCTTTTACTGGAAAAAGAAAAGGAGTACTTGTGGCACCTTAGAGACTAACAAATTTATTTGAGCATAAGCTTTTGTGAGCTACAGCTCACTTCATCGGATGCATTCGATCACAAAAGCTTATGCTCAAATAAATTTGTTAGTCTCTAAGGTGCCACAAGTACTCCTTTTCTTTTTGCGAATACAGACTAACACGGCTGCTACTCTGAAAACTGTCTTTTACTGGACCAACTTCTGTTGGTGAGAGAGACAAGCATGGCTCCGTATGGGTATCTTTATTCAGGAAATATCTGAAGTATGGGCTTACCCACAGAAGAACTGCATTTTGTTTTGATATGTGGTTACCCTCAGAACTGCAAGCCTGTCTCTCTGACCAACAGAAGTTGGTCCAATAGAAGATATTACCTACCCATCTTGTGTCTCTAATATCCTGGGACCGATATGGCTACAACAACACTGCATATCAGCTCCACTGATAGGAGAGAGACACGCACACATAACAAGTGGGGACAGGATAAGGCAGGAGGAAGACTTTTGTTTATTCAAACAGAAAAGAGAAAGCTGTTTTTATTTGAGATCAGGAAATCCCTGCAAAGGCAATTCAACAAGCCTGCCTGTAATTGTGCTCTGGAACCTCAAAAGTCTGTGGTCAACTTTCATGTAGGATCAGCCAATGGCAGAACTTCAGAAAAAATAACTTTCCTACATTCTGCAAAATAACCCCCAGAAAAAGAAGTATGTTCCAGGATTTTCTCACAAGAGATTTACGCATGCAAGAAAAGACTAACAAAATCAAAGACTTCTTGGGAAAGAGGCAATTTTTTTTTAAAACGCATTAAAATGAGGCTGTGAAAAAAAATATGCAGCACTGTCTTTATTACCAGCCAACTCAGCAATTGCAAAAGTAAAGAAATGCAACTTGGGTCCTATTATTATGTCCAATTCTGCTCTCGGTCACACCAGAGAAAACCTGCAATAACTTCACTGAAGTCAATGGCTTGACTCTGGATTTACTCCAGCATGACAGAGCAGCTTTGGGCCAATTATTCTTTATAATTTCAGTATTAATTGACAATTTCATCTAGGGAGAACATCATTACAACACAGATCACCACACGTGTACACGACATTATGCAAAACACAGGAAAAGTTCCCCACGCCCAAACAGTTGGCGATTTAAGGGTTTGATGCTGTTAACACTTCTGTCAGAGGCAGTGCTTACTATCCGATGAAGTGAGCTGTAGCTCATGAAAGCTTATGCTCATATAAATTTGTTAGTCTCTAAGGTGCCACAAGTCCTCCTGTTCTTTATTCTCCCATTGACATTAACAGGACAGTGCCCAGTAGTAAGAGTAAGCAGTACTGGGCTGTAATACAGGGAAAACCAAACACGAAGCTGGGAAGAGCACTTCACAACCCCACACTCATAGAGGAATTGGCAATGAGCTCCATGTAAGGAGATCACCCAAAAAAAGTGGGTTCTAAACAGGACATTGATGGAGGAAAAGGGAGAGGGCTTAGTACACAGGAAAAAGGAGAGCCTGCCCCAAGCACTGGGGCAGAAAGCAGTTACAAAGCTGGCAGTGGGAGGAGACAAAGGGAGGAAATCTCAGTTGTTTATACACAATTTTTTTGTGTTGTTTCTACCTGACTTCAGAGCAGCAAAATCTGCATAGTAAATCAGCAAGAAATGAAACCCAAGGCCACATGGTCTAATCTGGCCTGTGCACTTGAGTCCTGACTCCAACAGTCATCTCCTTGTGTTACACAACTTAAGGGGAGGCTACAGGTTCCCATGTGAAACTGCTATTTAATGGCTACTGCAACACTAGGGTCAGGATTAACAGCCTCCTTTTACAAAGCCAAACTTGACCTTTTTGTTGGTTTTCCCATCCAGCTAATCCCCTCCGCACTAAGCCCCCACCGAAAAGGTTTTAAACAAACAACAAAAAACACACACTAAAAAGGACCAAAATGGTGGCACTAACATGGCATTTGCAAACCATCACTCTGTTCGCTGTGCTTATACATTATACCCATTTCCCCCACCCTGTGGCTGCCAGTCTCAGTTGGCCCCTCAGAATACCAGAACAGATGTTATAAATAGTAATAATCCCTTTTGCATTCCCAATCTCTGAACTCTCACCCATTCGTTTTTCAGAGCTCCCTGTCAATTTTACATTGGCCAATGGCCCGTCACAGACAGCTGGGACAGTATGTGTGTGGGGGTAGGGGAAGGGGGTGAGCAGAGAAGGGAGTGGGCTAAAAAGGGATTTTAAAAAAATTAATCTTCCAATTAACAATTTATTTGCTGATAAAACATCCTGGATTCAAACTCTAGTATCAAAAGGCCAGTAACCCTTTAAGATCCCTCAGTAAACTCTTTATCTAATTAATTACTTTAATGGGTTATGCAAGGAAAACATATTCCTGATTATTACAGCCAAAACGTTTTTGAAAAAAAAAATGCAGTTCTTCTGAGCATAAGTGCGTACTTCAATTCTTTCCCGAATAAAGATCCTTCCCTGAATCTGGGCCTTATATTGTAAGATGTTAGGGCAGGGACGGTCTCTTACTGTGTGTCTGTGCAGCACCTAGCGACACAGAGACCCAATTTTCTGGACACTACCGTAATGTACATAATAAGAGAGCTTTCTTTTTGCATATGTGATGTTCTTTAACCCCCCAGAATGTAAAAAGCAACAATGCTCTTATACCAAGAATCTAAAGACATTCTCTCCTGACAGAGTCTAAGGCTTCTGCGACCTTAAGAGCCCCTGTATGCCAATTGACAAGGGCGCACCGAACACACTGTTGTCAGGATATCTAGCCAAACAATGTCTTGTAAGGTAGCATATAAAAACTGGTGTCATGCTGGTCACAAATATCACTGTAGGATGCATGTAGGGGTTGTGTATATAGAGTTGTATATGTGGGCTGGAAATACATTTTGAACGCAGCTGATAAACAAGCCTGCCCTAGACAAAGGAATGTGGATTTACCTGCCCACATGGATCAAGCTGACATGCGGATGAAAAAATAGCATGGCTTGATTACAAGCGAAGGACAATGAACATATATTTGCATTTAAGGTAAACAGAGTGGTCGAGCTAATTGAGAAAGCAAACTGACCAGAGGATGAAGGAGGGGCTGGGCGCCTGGACCCCAAAGAACAAGCAGCAGGGAAGAGGAACTTTGTCTGGATTTACCCACCAAAGAACACATTTCATAGATTTTCTGGACTACAAAAGGGAAGAAAGGGGACTCCTTTGTTACCCATCACTTAAGGGACAAAAGGGGCTGTACTCTTGGAATCTGTGACAGGAGGATCCCCCAACCATGTGGGTTGTGGACGCTGAAAAATGACTGTAGGTGCAAAATTGCCTGAGACCAGGATTGTAATCTGTTAAATTTTAGACACTAGGAAGCATGTTTTATATATAACTATTTTCTGTTTCTATTCTCTCTGCTTAGTATCACTTTGTTTGCTCGTCTTTATTAATAATCTTATTCTTGTTTTATAATAAATCCATCTCAGTGCTATTACATTAAAGTACGGTGTGCATCCTCTGGCATGTAGCCTGTGTCTTTGGAGTCAGCGGACTTGGCAATTTCTATGATAGGGCGCAGAGGAATGCTCTTTCAGGGTGTTTGGGAACTGGGATTCACCGAACGTTACCTGCAAGACAAGGTTAAGACTGACAGAGTCTCAAGGGGTTTGCTGGGGCAGTGGACAGACTGGTGTGACAGGGAGCTGACACACTGAGTTTAAGCCCCAGCAAAGCTCTCTCTTGCTAAGGCAGGAGGTAACACAGGGGCTTACAGTTCTGGACACTGAAAGAGAGTATCACAGCCTCCTCCCCTATCTTCCTCCTTGATCTATCTGCTACTTTTGCACAAAGTCAGTCTCTCCTCCTGAATTTACTGTTCTCCACTGCTTTGTGTAGCTTTTCCATGGCATTTAATCTTTCGAGTGAAACTCCATATGACAAATGTTACCGCAGTGTATGTACTAAAATCTATTCTTAGCTCAGAATACTGTAAAATGGGTATTAAAGGATCTCGGGGGGCAGGGGAAAGGAAGTGGGAGTCCCTTTGCATTAGCTACAATAAATATCGGAGGCCCAATTCTGCACCATTGAAGTCAGTGGGAGCTCTTCACTCACTCGAACGGTTGCAAAATCAAGCCCTGGATGCTTATTTAAGAACAAAATAATTGATCACTGGTGCATTAATTTCTCCACTGATCAAAACGTTTCCTGCAGACAGAGCAGAGCAGATTTTGAGGGCATTGTTTTTCTGGAACTTTGCTAGTATGATGCTTCTGTTTCCTTAATGCTAAATTAGATCAACTATAAAACAGTAATTATGTTTACTAGATAAATCCCACAGTACTCTGCAAATATTGTACATCTTCGGAGAGATTTTCAGCTATCATTTAGAACTATTTCAACGGCACTTTGAAAGGATTTTTGTGCTATGTTTCTTACTGAAAATGTAATAAATTATAAACTGAGTGAGTAAATGGGCTTTTGTTGATTACTTTTTGTTGATTACTGGGGATACCATGACCAGACTATCAATGGAGCATAATGGCAGGACAACTGCAGGACTGAGCCATAGGGCCTTTTCTGGGGATTAATGACCAGATGGGCTGAATACAACCATTCAGCCCAGCAAGTCATTAATCCCAGGGAAATGCCTGTGTCTTAATCTTTTGGCTGTTACAAGTGAAAATGGGAATTGAACAAAACACCAAAGACATATGGATCACTTCAAAATGGTACATCCAAGGGATCCAACATTCTGTACAATGCCCAATCCACCCACAGGAATTATCTCACAGCGTTCCATTCAGTTTAGAACAGAACATCAGGCTGAAGACGTTCTCTCATCCTGCTTTAAGATAACAAAACTCTCATTCCAATTATAATTAAGCCAGAGAATATTAGGCTGTGCCTTTCTCTGTTCTGGAGAACCACCATCTGATAAAATGTACAATGCAAGTGCCTTCCAGTGATAGCTTTCCAAGCCTTGAACAAATACAAGCAAGCAAGCAAAGTAAATAAAATTCACCCACTGTTGTGTTTTGTATGTTTCACGTAAGTAGAACAAGGCTTGAAAAATCCACTTGCCTACTTGCCACTGGCTTGGAGAGCTTTAAAAAGGTTCGTGGCCAGAAGATTAGGTCCTTTTTAAATAACGAAGGCTGCCAAGGAAATGAAGATGGTTTCCAGTGGAGGGGAACATAGTCTCACAGCAGTATTTTCCTGGTTTATTTTTGTTTTGTTTTTCTTGACTAACCTCTCCACCAACCCCACAGTCCCAGCTGTGCAGGGCACTTCAGTCATTTCTTGGGCTGTAGTAATTTCTGGGCCCTTCAAACTGACATGTGAATGTGAACTGAGGGTTAGAAATTCAAAGGAATTCATTGTTGAGGGCCACCAAATGGGAGCTGAATGGTCTTCTGTTTCTCTCCAAGTTTATGTGGCTTGGTGCCTCCAAAAATTGTCTCAACAGGCTCCTACAGCAAGCCATCACCTACTCAACACGTCAGCCTTCCCTGGCACAGAATATCACAGAAAATATCTATTCAAACAAGTCCAAGATTTTTAATACAGAGCTTTCTTTAGCTCTAATGGTGTCTTGGGAGACAACTGTTCTGTTCATGAACAACAGTTATCCAATATCTTTTAACAGTGCAGTGGCTTTTCTGCATCCACTTTTTAATTACTTTCCATTTGTTAAACAGATTCCTAGAGTGAAAGGTTAAACCATTAAAGCTGCCAATGAAAGAAATAAACTAAATCCTAAAAATGCACATTAATGAAGTTCAAAGCTCCAGTCTGAGGCAGACAAGTTTAACTTTTGTGAATGAGCTGTTAAACAACATAAAATTAAAAGTAAAAATCAATGCTCTGGTTGATTGAGCAGAGTTTATCACATTTGTGATACACTCTGCTAACCATGCCAAATAGAAAACTGGCTTTCAGATCAAAGTACTAATTTAACTTAGGAACTAGTGCTGAGTAAAGTAGAAGTCCCAGATGTGAAAAGACAACTATTTGTCTACAATCATGTACCACTCGCAAAAAGAGGAGAGGAAAAAATAGCTGTCCCAGTGCAAAGACAACTAAACCCACAGAAAATCAAATCTTAGCAAAGTATTGAATGCAGTCACCCTTATGAAGACTCTTATTAGAGTACACTACTGCACTCCTGCTGGCTTCTTGCTCCAGCCTACTGAATATTTATCTTCTCTAGTTCTACTCAGCAGAAAGGAGAATTCAGGAACTTTGCAGCTAAGAAAAAATCAGCAGTTGATGAGGAACTTGGAAATATCTGAGGGCCATTTGCTTATTCTCTTTAGGTTTCCATTCCTTATGGATGACAATCCAGGATTCCAGAGTTTTTCTGTATTTTACATTAGTTTACATTAAAATGTTCAGATATATTGTTAGCCACTTCTGCTGTCTTCTGACCAGATGTTCAGGGGATATTATTTTCATCTAACAGACAAAAAATTGACCCCGTCTGGCTTTTTCCCCCCATCTAATTTGCATTAAATCAATATTTTTCATCCTGAAGTTTGGCTAGTGTATAATGACAGAGGTATAAAAAGAGGGTGAGAAAGACATGAAAAGGATAATCCTGCTCAAATAAGCAAAATCTTACCCATCACAAGGCAACTGTAAAAAGAGATGGCAACTCATGAAATATTCCACATTTATAGCCCTGGAGACTTGAGCCCTATCTCAGCAAAAACACTATTGCATAGGCAGGGGCTGCTCACTCATCACCAGCATGCCATTCCAGAAATGAGCGTGCCTACGGGCAAGAACATAATTCAGTCTCTGTAACCACTCAGTCCTTCGCATCTCTGTTCATCGATAGCTTATTGTTCTAGAGAAGAAAGCACATCCAGTTCCCACTCCAGCCTGTTCTCCTGCAAGATGCAGGACACAGTTTGGTGGAGGGAATGCCCATCCCATTTGACCAACTTTATAGTCTATTTAGGAAGCAGAAAAAGAGGAGCAAGAGAAAAACAAAACCGATTTGACTGGCTGCTTCCCAAAGGCCTTGCCTACATTAAAGAGGCAAGGTAGGTGTGGTAATATCTCTTATGGGACCAACTTTGATTGGTGGGAGAGAGTAGCACATCTGATGAGGACGCTTTAAGCAGACGGGAGAGCTCACCCATCAACTTAATTACTCCACCTCCATGAGAAACGGTAGTTATGTCAGTTGGAGAAGCTCTCCCGCTGACATAGCACTGTCTGCACTGACGATTAGGTTGGTGTAACTTATATTGCTCAGGGATATGGATTATTCACACCCCTGAGCGACGTAAGTTATAACAAAGTAAGTGGTAGTGTAGACAAGCCAAGAGTTGTTGTCAGATTTGGGAAAGGTACTCCCAGCACCACAGCAAAATGTAAGGTGGACCAGTTTCTTGAGCATAAAGAGTAAGCACATGTTGTAAGGGACTGTTTAAGATAGAGCGGCCTGTTAACACCTCTGCAGTCATAGGACAAAAAGAGGGGGTTAGTGGGTTGCAGGTTATTGTAATAAGCCAGAAATGAATTGAAGCTCCACTTCATTACTCTGCTAGGCTACATCTACGCTACAAAGATAAGTCGACCTATGTTAGGTAGACTTACAGCCACCACATTAATTACTGCAGTGGCTGATGGCCACACTACCCTCCTGGGGTTGGTGGTGCGCATCCTCACCAGGAGCATTTCCACCAGCCTAAGAGGGGTTGTGTGGGGAGCTAAGAGCCTGGTTTCTCAGCTCCCTGTCAGGAGCCTGGCTGCCCCACAAGCTCCCAGTGGACTGACACCCCCCCGCCACAGTTCTCCATTCCACACCAGGTTGGCGGTGAGGGAGGGAAGCTACCTGGGACTTCTTGCCTCCCTATTCCCCGCCAGGAGTGGGGGAAGCCACCTGGCTTCTCACCTCCCCATTCCCCACAAGGAGTGAGAAGTGGGGGAGAAGCCTCCCAGGCTTCTTGCCCCCAGGGAGCAGGGTGCAGCTGTCCCAGCTTCTCAGACACCCACCAACTTCCTGCCGGGAACAAGGCAGCCTTGTCAATTTCACGGCTCCAGAGATATGAAATTCACAAGATAGCCACCTTCCCAGCCAGGAGCTGAGGAGGTGGGGAAGCCACGCAGGGCTTCTTGCCTCCCTGTTCCCAGTGGGGAATGGGATCCAGCCATCCAGGGTTCTCACTCCGGCTCCCAGCAGGAGCGGAGTCCAACCAGCCAGTTCTCCAGGAAAGTGGGGGACAGATGGGCTCTAGCAGGCTTTCTTGTGAATTTCACAGCTTCAGTGGAGCCGTGAAATTGACAAGAACAGCCGCCAACAGCCAATGTAAGGAATGCAGTGTGGCCCAACTACACCAACATAATCCCTACACCTCTCATTGAGGTGGTTTTATTACATCAGCATAGCAAGGGTTACATCGGCAGGAGGAGCATTTCAGTGTGTACACCTCCACTGTTTTGCTGACAAAAGCTGACTTTTGTTGACAAAACTGTGTAGTGTAGACAAGGCCTTTGAAACTAAAAATCATGGACTGAACAGAAGCACTGGATTTATGATTTCTCACAACAATCTGTATCCCACTAATCCCTTCTTTTTGTCCTTTGCTGCAGAGTTGTTAACAGACTGCTCTACCTTGAACTGTCCCTTTCACTATTTGCTAACTAGTTATGCTAATCAATCTGTTCCATCTGGCATTTTGCTGTGACACTGGGACCTTTCCCAGACCTGAAGAAGAGCTCTGTGTGGCTTGAAAGCTTGTCTCTCTCACCAACAGAAGTTGGTCCAATCAAAGATATAACCTCACTCACTTTGTCCCTCTAATATCCTGGGACCAACACAGCTACAACTACATTGCCTACATTAAGGCAGGTTTGCACAAGTGTAGCTGAATCAATGTAGTGATACTGGGACAAACCCCAAATGGAGACAGTTTGAGCAGCACAAAGTGGGGGATTCACTGGTGTAACTTAATCTGGGGTAATCCCCACTTTGCAGCATGGCTAACATTTGGGGTCTGCACACTGGTCTAACTACACTGATACATTTACTCCAGGGCACGTTGTTTTATTGTAGCTAAATTCAGAGGGTTAAACAAAAAATCCTTCCAAAGAGCTTTTCCTCCCTCTCCCTTTTCTCTCAACCCATTATTTAACTCCTCCCATCCACCCACACCTTCATTCAATATCTCTGATGCCTGTCTATGGCCTGCTCTACACTTGGAATTAGGCCCAATTTCCACCACCAGTGCAGCTGCAACAGTGCAAACCTCTAGTGTAGATCAGGACAGTCATGTTTGAAACTGGTTGCTCTTATCCTGGGTTCAAGTCAGGTTAAGCTCCGCCAGTGAAAATAGCAACTTTCCTTGTGTATGATTGGAGTTTATAGCAGTGCAGTGTAAATGAACCAACAGCTGCAACTGGGACTAATTTCAAGAGTAGATCAGGTGTCAATTAGACCATTAGCTCTTCGGGCAGGGACTTGTCTTTCTGTATAGCTACAGAGCCCACGTACACCTATGGATTGAAATAAATAAGAAGAATGATAATAATATGGGCACCAAATGTGATGTGGACATCTGTATATTAATATACAAGAGCCTAATTTGGTGACTCTTATTCACATAGAGAAGTACTTGCTTATTCCCATGTGTAGGATTCACTGCAGCTGTATGAGTAAAGGTTACTGTCAGTAACTAATGGTTGCAGAACCAGGTTCGGAAGAAATGGAGCCATTGGCATGTGGAGGCAGGGGTGGGCAATTCTGCCAACTAATATCATGTGATACTATTTCAGAGGAGGAGTCATAAATCCTTCACAAATGCTTCTCTGCTCATTACCAGTTCGCATTCAGCTCAGGTCCCTTGTGATCAGTAGTCATCATCATCAGTATCTGATGACTGTTATGGACTATGCAACATGATTTAATGGTGGTCTTAGTCCAATTCTTTGTGGAAAAGAGTACACATCACAACAATGACCCTAGCAGTTGGCATTAGCTGGCTTCTCTTTTGTCAGTTTCAGCAGAGCTTTTTGAGGACTGATTTGACCTAAGCCTTTGCGTGTCTGGAGATGTCAGGGCTGAGGCCCACTGGCAGGGCAAAGGACAGAAGCTCGCGCTGCTACTGCCCATGCTGCATCTGTTCTGTGCGTAAACAGAGGATTTCACTGTTCTAGGCTTTCAAGATGGCACCTTTCACAAACACTAAACTCCCTTCAAAACTAAAATAAGAGCAAGGCTGGTTATGTGCATATTTAAATGAAAAAAATATGCTTTTACATAACTCCAACTCTTGTCAAACATATGCTGCACATAACCAAAGCCTTATACACTTCCTGTGTTGGCAGGGAGATGAATTGGATGATCTTTGTCATCACTAACATCAGTGATTTATAACGAAGAGATGGGGAGGATCACATCTTTCTTCTACATGTTTTTCCAACATGTCATATGTTACAATGAGTCACACAAAATTACTATAATATTACATGCTGAAACTATGGTAAAAGAATGCTAAAGCTGAAAAGTCAGTCTCTTTGTTTTATGATAGTCTTGCCCAACATCACATAGAAAGTCTGTGGATAACTCTGCCGGGTCCCAGTCTGGTGCCTTAAAAAGAAGGAAATACCTTTTTCTTTTCTTAGAAACCTCTCTATCCATCCTCTGCATTGACAGAGGCAGGGGCCCTCTAAAATAAGTCATATGTGATTATCTAATTGAAAACTTTACCATAATGCATACATACAAGGGGGTGGAATTAAGGTTGCATAGGCAACTTTAATTCTGGCATTTTCTAACTTCTGAGTGTTTGACTCTGCAACCTTAACGTTCTTTTAATAGAACGTTTTCTGTGTAAATCCACAAAAAAGACCTCCTCCATTTGAGCTAAAATAATAATTAGCAGTGGAGCAGGCTGTTATCCCCTATGTGGACCAGCCAAAAGAGGGGAATGGGACACACACTTTGCCAATGACTTGCATAACTGTTTGAAAGACATCAAAGGAATGTTGTGAATAAGGAATCTTGGATCCTATTCCTGACACTGGAGGGGAGTGTGGTCAAGTGGTTGCAGACAGCAAAGCCAAGCACATAGATTTGACACATTCCTTTTGAAAGAAGTGTAGCTACGCAGCTAAGACATGGGTCTACTATAGTAGGGTCCTCCTGCCAGATTCTAGCCCCTGCTACAGCCTCTGTATGCCCCTACAGCCTCTGGGGATGCTCTAATTTATGCCTGGGGTCATCCTGGCCCTCAGATTGGTAACTGGATTGGTAACTGGTTAAAAGATAGGAAACAAAAGGGTAGGAATAAATGGTCAGTTTTCAGAATGGAGAGAGGTAAATAATGGTGTCCCCCAGAGATCTGTACTGGGACCAGTTCCATTTAACATATTCATAAATGATCTGGAAAAAGGGGTACACAGTGAACTGGCAAAATTTGCAGATGATACAAAACTACTCAACATAGTTAAGTCCCAGGCAGACTGCGAAGAGCTACAAAAGGATCTCACAAAACTAGATGACTGGGCAACAAAATGGCAGATGAAATTTAATGTTGATAAATGCAAAGTAATGCACATTGGAAAACATAATCCTAACTATACATATACAATGATGGGGTCTAAATTAGCTGTTACCACGCAAGAAAGAGATCTTGGAGTCATTGTGGATAGTTCTCGGAAATCATCCATTCAATGTGCAGCGGCAGTCAAAAAAGGGAACAGAATGTTGGGAATCATCAAGAAAGGGATAGATAATAAGACAGAAAATATCATATTACCTCTATATAAATCCATGGTACTCCCACACCTTGAATTCTGTGCAGATGTGGTCGCCCCATCTCAAAAAAAAGATATATTGGATTTGGAAAAGGTTCAGAAAAGGGCAACAAAAATGATTAGAGGTATAGAACGGCTTCCGTATGAGGAGAGATTAATAAAACTGGGACTTTTCAGCTTGGAAAAGAGGTAACTAAGGGGGGATATGATAGAGGTTTATAAAATCATGAGTGGTATAGAGAAAGTAAATAAGGAAGTGTTATTTAGTCCTTCTCATAATAAAAGAACAAGGGGCCACCAAATGAAATTAATAGGTAGCAGGCTTAAAACAAATACAAGAAAGTATTTTTTCATGCAACGCACTGTGAACCTCTGGAACTCCTTGCCAGAGGATGTTGTGAAAGCCAATACTATAATGGGGTTCAAAAGGGAGCTAGATAGATTCGTGGAAGATAGGTCCATCAATGGCTATTAACCAGGATGGGCAGGAATGGTGTCCCTAGCCTCTGTTTGCCAAAAGCTGGCATTGGGTAACAGGGCACGGATCACTTGATAACCTGTTTGTTCATTTCTTTTGGCGCACCTGCCATTGGCCACTGTCAGAGGACAGGATACTGGGTTTGATGGACCTTTGGTCTGACCCAGTATGGTTGTTCTTATCAGACTAGAACAGGGGTGGGCAAACTTTTTAGCCCAAGGGCCACATCTGGGTGGGGAAATTGTATGCAGGGCCATGAATGTAGGGCTGGGGCAGGGGGTTAGGGTGCGGGAGGGAATGTGGGATGTGGGAGGGGTGCAGTGTGCAGGAAGGGGCTCAGAGTAAGGGGTTGGGGTGCTGCCCTCATCTGCAGGTACCACCCCCAAAGCTCCCATTAGCCGCAGTTCCCTGTTCCCAGCCAATGGGAGCTGCAGGGGGTGCTGCCTGCAGGTGAGGGCTGTGCACGGAGCCCTCTGCCCCCCTCTTCCCCAGGAGCTGCAGGGACATGGTGCCGGCCGCTTCTGGGAGCAGCGCGGGGCCAGGGTAGGCAGAGAGTCTGCCTTAGTCCTGCTGGCCCGCGAGATTGCCAGCCCCGTGGCGCAGATTGAAAGCCCTGACAGGTCAGATCCGGCCCGTGGGCCATAGTTTGCCCTCTCCAGCCTAGAATCAGGGAGCCACGAAGGGAAACCCTGCCCGAGGTGACTTTGTGCAACTTCTCAGTTACTCTATCAGTAAAAATTACGGGGAATGATACTTGCCTATCTCCTAAAGTAGTCAAGGTATGAGGCCTCTCTCAAGAGTATGTGTTGGAATATGCACCAAATTATGCAACATTAGTCAATGGAGGAGCTGAGACTAAAAGTCTTTGGACTATAGGGGTGTGAATAGCAGTGTGCACCGAAGTGCTGCACTATAATGCTGCAGGTGTGAATTAAAAGGTTCCTACTTCACATTAATATAATCACATTTGAAGAGGACTTCATGTTAACATGAACTAGGAACCTGTTAGTTCATGCCTGCAGCATCCACACAGGGGAGTTACAATGCACCACTGTGGGGCACACTGCTATTTACACCTCCATAGTGTGACTTGTGGAGCAATGTAGACATGCCCTTTGTCTCCTCCTAAAGCCCAGCACACCTTCTCCTAAGCCAAAGGGAAGAGATGGCAGCTTCTGTACCATCCTGGCTGGACTGAGGTCTAGCTCTGTCTGGGAGTATGCTCATTGCAGTGGGCACATTAAATAGCTCGATGCAGTTGGAGCATGCTCAATGCTAAGAGACTGTTCAGAGATTTTGGAAGCAAGACTCCAGCAGGCCCTCCTGAGCATATGCAAATGGTGATTTTCAGAGGCTTGTAACTTGAAGAAATATAGGTGGTTTTACATAGAGACAGGAAAAGGCACCTCCCCTGAACTCTAGGACAATTTCCCTGCCACATTTCTCAAACCTAATTCTCGGAAACAGTTGAAATAGCTTTTGCTTAAAATAATAATAATGAAAAAAAAATAGTCTGGAGCAGAATGCAAGTAAAGCAGAAAAACTCAGGCTGAACAGTTAATGTTTGGCAAAGTCATAAGCCACTGGAAACAAGGGACTGCTGTGAGAAAGGAGTCATCAATACAAAAAGTTTGAAAACCACAGCTTACAGCATCTGGCACTGGCCGCGATCAGAGACAAGATACCAGATGAGATGGGACGTTGATTTTGATCCAGTATGGCAATTGCTATGTACCAGTGCTTCTGACCCCCACCTGGCCCCCTTTGGCTTCAGAAGAGATGACACTGAGAACTCCCCTGCTACATGTTTTCCCCCTGAACCTGTCGTATGGAGAAGTATCAGGTGCATGCACCGTGCGTCCTCTGATGCATACAACATGTTGCATGCACCTGATACCAGAGGTTGCATGTACTTGATACCATGCATGTTGTAGAACCATGTACCGTGGAGAGACGGCACCAACAAGGCATCTACGGCTGAAAATAAGCTAGGGCTTTAACTCTGGTGCTGAGTACTTGGTTATTCATGGTCAAAAGAACAAGAGCGAACGATTATCCCGGGAAATACCTTGTCCCATTGGGATGAGATGGAGGCACAGTAACGCGACTCTTTTCCTGTACTGGCTTCATATTGTGTGACCACAGCCTTGCAGTTGGTACCTTGGGAGTGAATTTGATCCTTTTACCAAGAACTACTCCAGAGTTGAATGTGGTAAACTTCAGGCATTTTCCTATGAGTGAAGAGCTAAGTCGAGGTGGTAATCCCTCGGGAAGTATCTGATAAGGGTGACAGAGCACTAGTTACAAAATTACTAGTAAGATAACAATAGCTGAACATACATGATTGTAAGCATTTAGGGGGACTTTCCAAATAATCTAAGGGATTTAGGAGCATGATTCCCATTATGCTCCTAAGTCACTTAGGTACTTTTTAAAATCGCACCCTAACTATACAAAACATCAAGGGATTTTCACTTTGAATTAATTCTGTTCCTGTCCGGTAGTAAGTTGACAGCTTATACATGTGGCAGGGGGGAAAAGTACATTCCCTACATCAGATTCTAAGTTTCTGAATGAGCTGTAGCTCACGAAAGCTTATGCTCAAATAAATTTGTTAGTCTCTAAGGTGCCACAAGTACTCCTTTTCTTTTTTGCAAATACAGACCAACATGGCTGCTACTCTGAAATAAGTTTCTTTAGTCAGGAGAAAAATCCAACACTGCTTGCAGCTTAATACTGCCAACTGTATAAGTTATTATGAGATGCGTCAAAGACTTAAGAAGAATACTGAAAACGTACACTGTAGGAATCACTAGTAATAGTCTCTCTTGCCCCCTCACTCCCAAGATACACACACACACACACACACACACACACACACACACACACAGCATTAAATTGTTGCCCAGAGGAAGTCTGCAGGCCCAGAGACACCAGAGAAAAGATTTGTGTTCCCCCCTGTGGACTCCTACAATTCTGCCAAAATTCCCCACAGAAAGCACTAGTGCAAATTGCCTTGCTGAAGGACAATAGAATGTTTTTCCATTGCCACAGAGATTTAATTTCTAGAATTGAGTTTACTCATACACAAAGCAAGAGATCAAGCAGAGGTAGGAGTGATAGATCCATATAGCAGCTTATTCTAGCAGTCATGCTTTAGTTACACACCACAAGTGCACTTTCAGTGATTGACAGAATCACTTCAAAATCTGAAAGATGCTTTTTTAAATGCTCCTACAATGCACCCTCTTTATAAGACCATCACAAGCTCCCAAGCATTTTGTGTCAGTTATTGTCTCCCATTTAAGCTATTCCCACACAGAGACAGAAGATTTTCAGAATAGAAAATAAATAAGATGCTCCCTCAAGTTCTGTTCAGATCTCAGGACATCTACTCTGGCTTGTGCAACACTGCACAGCTGTGGCCAAAACAGCAAACAAGATGTTAGGATGCATAAAAAAAATGGGACAGATAATTTTCAAATGCCTTTATATAAGGCAATAGTGCAGCTTGATCCGGAATATTATGTGCAGCATTGGTCACCCCATCTCAAAAAGGATATTGCAGGACTAGAGTGGTTTCAGAGGGTGACAAGTCTGATCAAGGGCCTGGAAAAATTCTCATATGAACACAGATTGAAAAGATTGGAATTGTCTACCTTAGAAAGGAGAAGAATAAGAGAGGACATGATAAAACTATATTCAATGGCCTAGAAAATGGAGATCAGGAGCTTCTGTTCTCTCTGTCTCATAACACAAGCATAAGGGGACACTTGGTGAAATTAAAAGGTGGGAAATTCAAAACCACTAAAAAGGAAATACTTCTCCCCCACCAATGTGCGATTGAACTCATCGCCACAGGAAGTCACCGAGGCCAAGAATTTAACAAGATTCCATAAGGGGCTGGGCATTTATGTGGATATCGAGAACATACAGAATTATCAAGGATAACAAATTTTGTGGAAGGGATATTAAACCTACTGTTTCAGGGCTTATGTCAGTCTCTAACTATTGGCGATAAGGATGGCAGCAGATTACCCCACCTCTGCCTACTGTGTAGTGATCTACTCTCATCCTTACACCTTCCTCTACACAGGAGTTCTCAAACTGGGGGTCGTGACCCCTCAGGGGGTTGCAAGATGATTACATAGGGATCACGAGCTGTCAAATCCATGGGGCTGACAGCTCTGATCCCCGTTAAATTAAATTAACCCTCCCCCCTTTTTAATATATAAGTGGTGGGGGTCACACTCAGAGGCTTGCTGTGTGAAAGGGGTGACCAATACAAAAAGTTTGAAAGCCACTGCTTACAGCATCTAGCACTGCTACTATCAGAGACAACATACCAGATGAGATGGGACTAAGGAATTGCCATACTGGATCAAAAATCAATGTACCAATGCTTCTGACTCCCATCTGGTCCCTTTGGCTTCAGAGGACATGACACTGGGTACTCCCCTGCTTTCCCCCTGAGCCTGTCATATGAAGTAGTATCAGGCTGGGATGTGGTTCCACAATACAGATGGGGAAAGAATGCAAATAAAAAGATAAGGTCTTTTTGGTGGGGTGCAAAGAGAAGGGAGAATGATGTCAGAGAGCAGCAATCTCCCCTTCTCCCACAGTCCCAGCCTTTACGGTCTCCTCTCTAGGCATGGAGCCCAAGCATCAGGAATCCCCCACAGAGGGACTGTCAAGTGTTCAGTCAAAGCAGAGGGGGAATAACTCCATGGAGGTTGTCTTCTCACCTCCCACAGGAGATACATCCATGGCGTGGAAAGGGACAAAGGGGCTTTGTGTGTGTTATAAAGATGGCTGCACCTGAGACTCCAAGCACATCAGAGCAAAGCAAAGCAAAGCAAAAAAAAACTATTAAAGTAAAAATAGCAACAAAACACCTTCTTTTATAGAAAGATAGAAAAAAAATCAGTAGCCATGAACAGAACTTTTTCTGTTTTAAGAGACCCCAGATTCAAGCAGTAAAAATAGCTGCATTCATACCTTCATCTCTCGTAAAACACCATTCTAAAATCAGCAAAAAATGGAGGGTTAGCATTATTTGTTCTACAGTCCTGTGCTACTTGGGCTGCTTATGAAAACGGAGAACAGAAAGGAGAAACATTAACAGTAACAAGAAATGTCCTGTAAATGCTGTAATGAGGAGATATTGCGTATAGTTCTCTTGACATCTTGGGAACTCAAGACAAGTTATAAAGCTACATCGAGGCATCCTATTTACAACTATTTCTGTTCCATTTGGAGCCAGTGATCAAAATGGACCTCCCTAATGACTATATGAACATTCTGTATCTAAAGTAACTAAAGTAACAGACTCAATGAGCCATTTGATAGCCCCTGAACTGGACCATCCTTTGGGCCCACTGTGAAACATGTCCTCATTCATTGGCAGAAACGACAAGAGCTGCTAGCATAGGAGGGGGCTAGACAGCCATGCAGAATGTCCTACTCAACCTCCTTGCTGTGGGAAGGACTGAGCCCCACTCCCCATTCTGAACAGGGAAGAAGCACCTACTGATAGGTTTCCAGAGCATTTTCTCCAATTTTAAAGGTGTGCAGAGATTGGCATCTGTAGCTTCTGATGCCTTGTCTACACTACAGTTTTGTCGATGCAAGATATGCCGACAATCAAAAACCAGTATAATTACATTCACACAACACTCCACCTGTCAGCAGAGCGCATCCACAGCTGGTGCTCTAGCATTGACAAAGAGAGCAGTGGACTGTGGGTAGCTATCCCACTGTGCTACTTGTCACCTTCTGCAGCTAGGAATAGTGGGAAAGTGGAGTGCATCATAAGCATGGGTTCAATGTCCCATGATGCAGTTTTTTCCATCCCATCATTCCACAGGCTTCCGACTGCATTTCACAGCATTTTTCAACGACCCGTTTACTGCATGCCCATTGCTCTCCACTGTTGTTGTCACTGTTATGAACGCATCACGACTGGCCACGCAGTATATCATGAGCACCCAATCTGAACAGGAATCAGAGGTGCCTGACCTACTGTGTGCCAGAGAAAGAAACACCACCAGATTACTTTTGGCATTCACAGAGCAGCTGCACATGGTGGACCTTCACTTTTGGGCTAGGGAAACAAGCACTGAGTGGTGGTATTGCATCTTTATGCGGGTCTGGGATGATGAGCAGTGACTGCAGAACTTTCGGATGCGGAAAGTCACCTGGAACTGTGTGCAGAGCTCGCCCCAGCACTGTGGTGCAAAGACACCAAAATGAAAGCTGCCCTCTCAATAGAGGCAATCGCTGTGTGGAAGCTGGCAACTCCAGACTGCTACCAGTCAGTTGGGAATCAGTTTGTAGTTGGGAAGTCCACCATTGGGACTGCGTTAACGCAAGTGTGCAGAGCCATTAATCGCATCCTGCCATGAAGGACTGTGACTCTTGGCAATGTGTGTGAAATAGTGGATGGCTTTGCAGCATGGGATCCCCTAATTGTGGTGAGGCGATAGATGGGATGCATATTCCAATTTTAGCCCTGGACCATCTTGTAATGGAGTACATCAACAGAAAGGGGTACTTCTCTATGGTATTGCAGATCACTGTGGCTGTGTCATTGACATCAACGCGGGATGATCCAGGAAGGTGCATGACACACGCATCTTCAGGAATGCTGACCTGTATGAAAAGCTGCAAGCAGGGGGTTTCTTTCCAGACCAGAAGATTCCAGTGGGGGATGTTGAAATGCCCAGTGATCCTGGGAAACCCAGTGTCCCACCCTTACTCCCATGGCTCATGAAGCCTTACATGGGAAATTTGGATAGCAGCAAGGAGCGCTTCAACAGTAGGCTGAGCAGGTACAGTATGACTATAGAATGTGTCTTTGGCAGATTAAAAACACCCTGGGGCTGCCTTTAAAGCAGGTTAGGCCTAAATGAGGAAGATATTCCCACCATCATAGCAGCCTGCTGGGCACTCAATAATATTTGTGAAGCTAAGGGGGAAAAGTTGCCCCTGGGGTGAAGCGTGGAGGCAGATCACCTGGCAGCTGATTTTGAGCAGCCAGACACCAGGGTTATTAGAGGGGCACAATGGGGGGCTATTCGAATCAGGGAGGCCGTGAGGCACCATCTGGACGATGAACTCCAGTAACGTGTCTTTCTATACAGCACTCTGCCATGCTTTGTTAACTTGCTGTCTTGCAGGATTCCAGACTCAGCTAATGATGAAATTGCCAATGTGTGTTAATTCCAGCAGCAACCACCGTGTGTAGGAGACAAAGATTGGTTATCTTTCAGAGAGTATGTTTTTATTAAACACCAATTAAACAACACACACAAAAGGCTTGGTGGGAAGGGAGATAAAAATAAAGGGCAGTGTAAGCTCTTATAGCTGCATGTAAGTCCAGCTATCATTTTGGAATCTGTCCAAAGGAGTTGAGCGAACAGGGTACCAAGACAGGCTGGGAAGTTGCAAGGAATTTGTGGGAAGAGTTTGGGCATGGCATGGAAAGCAGTTCTGTATCAGTTAGGGGAGGGACAGGGGGGCAAGCACACATGAATTCATCCTGCAGTGTGATTAGAGACCTCAACATCTCAGTTTGCTCCTCCTTTTTGTCCTATTTTACAAATTTTCTTTTGTTTCTCTCTATGCCCTGCATTTTTGTTTTTTGGCCTTTGAGGATTGGAGCACCTCTCAAAACATGTTCTCCTTGCTACTCCTTGGTCTCTTCCTTATCTGTCGGAGGCACTCCACTTGTGTGTAGGGGTTTTCCTATGAAGGCCACATCTGCAGAAGTACAAGAAACAATGAACAGAAGCATGATTGTTAGTGCACGCACAGCATAGAGTCATTTTAGTCAAATGCACCTTTTTTTAAAATATGAATCAGTTTATCACTGTCCCTTGGCAAGCACACAGCTCGACGAACACCCTAAACTTGGCAAGTTCAACCCGGGGGGAGGGGGAGAGCACTGAAGATGGGGCAAAGGATCTTGGTGTTTTTTTAAGGGGATCACTGCAAGCGAGTAGGGACAATATTGTAAATTCTGACACCATTTTTCACAGGCAGCTCACTGAAGCTCATATATCACTCCGGAGGGTAAGCAAGGATGCAAGGGTGCATCTCCTCCATGTGTGTGGCTTCAGATAAGGTCCTTATGCCGCTCGCCAGTGTGCCGCTTTGGTCCCTGCACAAGTGATTGCCAATTGGTATGGGAAAGTTAATGGCGGGAAGGAAAAAGGAAGCTCTGCCAAAGAACCTCCAGCAAAGATTGGCAAGTACCTCCAGCAAAGTCTCCTAGAGATCTCTCTCGAAGATTCCCGTGAAATCTCGGTGTGCATTAACACACTGTTCCACCGCACTGCTTAGCTGCACGGGGAAATGTGAGGTAAAAAAACACAGCTAGTTTTGTACATTTCTATCCCTTTACCCTCTTCTAGAATATACAGAGCAAAGGACAACTCTACCTCATGTAACCAAGTAACATCAAAAGATCACTTACCAGACCTCTCCTCTCCTGCCTCATGTGCACCAGAGACGGACTGCTGGGACTGACTGGACCCCTCCAGAGTGGAAAAAAGGTCCCGACTCACTGCACCACCAGACGACCCTGCCACGTGCTCCATATCATCCTCCAACTTGACTTCCTCATCCACGACTTTGTCCTGGGGGTTGAGTCCTCTGTCCGCTGTCTCCAGCCCTGCCGAAGTATTCACAGGGCTCTTGGTGGCAGAGGTGGGCTTGCCACTGAGGATGGCATCCAGCTCCTTATAGAAGCAGCAGGCCTTCGCCACAGCACCAGATCAATGGTTATCTTCACATGGCACCAATGTGTGTCTCGTTTGTAGCCCTTATCCAATATGCCACGAGAAATCTGCCTATAGGTATCTAAGTTCCTGCGGCTGGAGCGGAGCTGGGACTGCACAGCCTCTTCTCCCCACAGTGCCAGGAGATCCAACAACTCAGGTGTGCCCTAAGTGGGAGAGTGTTTACTGCGTGGATCTGCCATGGTAAGATGGGAAGATGCAATATGAGCTGTTCACACTAACCAGAGCAGTCAGGATGGGCATTGTGGGAAGCCATTTACAGCAACATAACCAACCGCAGTGTCTCCACTGACACTTTATCAATGTAACTTTGCTGCAAAAAGCTCTATGCTTCTCGTTGAGGATGTGATGGTGCCCCCCATAAGGCTTTATGGAAATATGCTTATGAATATATATGACATAACTGGAATATGTTCCATGCTACATATGCCATGTAACATATCTATGTAAAGGTTATGATCTACTGAATCTATAAATCCTATTTGTATGCATGTATCGTTTTTGTATTCAAAGTTATGAATATTGGCCGTGTACTGGCTTGATTTCTAAATAACCTTAGTACAGCATTTGGACAGTTCCTGGAGAAAGGAATTCGCAAAGTTAAGTGCCCAATCAAGAAGCACTTAAGGAACAATGCATCTTGGAAGGCTCCAGTCACTCACACCCCCTGTAGTTACTGTCTTTTGTTCCAGTTTCTTTCAGGTATCCTTGGGGGTGAAGAGGCTATCTCCTTAGTCAGGTGAAGACAAAATGGAGGGGTCTCCCATGGGCTTAAATAGACTCTCTCTTGTGGGTGGAGACCCCCTCCTCTCTTATATGCAAAGTCCAGCTCCAAGATGGAGTTCTGGAGTCACCTGGGCAAGTCACACGTCCATGCATGATTCAGAGTTTTTACAGGCAGAAGCCATTGCCCACATGGTATCTTGAACGTCTCCAGGAAGAGTTCTTATGTGGATTGGAGCCTTCCAAGATACTTAATTGGGCACTTAACTTTGCAAATTCCTTTCTCCAGGAGCTGACCAAATGCTATACTAAGGTTATTCAGAAATCAAGCCAGTACATGGCCAATATTCATAATTTAGAATACAAAAATGATACATGCATGCAAATAGAATTCATAGACTCAGTAGATCATAACCTTTACATAGATATGTTACATGGCATATGTAGCATAGAACATATTCCAGTTATGTCATATATATTCATAAACATATTTCCATAAAGCCTTATGGGGGCACCGTCACAGAGGTGATTTTATTTGGTCAGCAAAGCGAGAGTTTGTCGGCAGAGGAGCATTGTAGTGTGTACACCTCTACTATTTTGTTGACAAAAACTCTAATGTAGACAAGGCCTAACTCTCTTACTCCCTGCCCCTGGGCTACAGTATTTGGGGGAAATTAGGAATAGGAGTGTGCGTTTGATACAGTTGGTGTGAGGACTGTAAAGATTATTTTGATTTTAGAAGCCACCCCCCATCCTTCTAAATAAGTCTGTACATTTTGGCTGAAGTGCATATAATGTGGCTGAGGTGATGCTGCCATGGTGACCTTATTTTTGAATGTGTGTGTTTAAATACCCATCCCTAATGTTGCATTTTATGGGGGAAGGGGAGAATCTTTTTTTTTTTTTAATAGACACACAAAAGGACACAGTTAAGTACTAGCTATTGCAGCAGAAATTATGCACTAAAAAAAAAAAAAAAAAGAAAAAAATCTAAAACAAGGCTGGATTCTTTGAAAATATGCTCACTCTTACTGGCCAAAAACCGAAAAGGGGAGGCATATTTAACTCCTTTGCCCTCTGGTTCTGAATTAAATGAGCCATTGAGAAAACTCTTCTGTCTTTTTTGTGGACAGCAAAAAATAAAGACAAACCAAAAAAAACCTACAGATGTATAAAACTTGAGAGGACATATCTGCCAAGACAGCTGCAAATGTTGTCACTAAAATAAGATAAAGCCACACCACTTCTGGTAAGAAGAGAAACTGGAAATCAAAAGGTCAGCTAGCAAGGTCCAGGAGATGGAAAAGTACCAGCATACAAAGCAGATTTCACAATCTCAGATTTAGAGACAGATGCAGAATTCCTTCCATAATAATAATTGCTTGAGAGGGAAATATTGGGAAAAAACATTCTCTGGTGCAATCAAAACACAAGGGATCAAAAGTGGTATTAATGAAAATAAGACTGGCTGCTTAGTAAACTTACTAAATTTCCTCCTTTCATGACATGGGCTTCATTAAAGTGGTACCACTAATGGGCCCCCTTCTCTAAGGCACTGAGTGACCTCAACATCCAATTCAGCGAATGGAAGGTAAAAACACCAGGCACTTTAGAGAATTGGATCCTAAAAGAGCAGTATTTAGTAATCTATTAAGTACTGCTTGATTTTCCATTTGTGGAAGATAATCTCCAAGATAGCAGTAGGTGTCTACAGCATTTTCGATGGCAACAATACTTGCTGATCTAAACTTGTGCATGGGGACAGAAAAGTAGAGTAACCATTAAAAGAGAATTCTTTCTGTTGAGGAAAAGAGGTCCAATAGAAATTTCTTTTTCATGTCCATTACTGCTTTTTCCACTCGTCTCTCAATCATCTGTGTTGTCTTAGCCCAAGAGTGAATACATACACACAGAGACATGCACACATACAAATCAGACATTGGTTAATTTAAGTGGGAGTTGTATGTTCTGAATTGAGGGAATGAATAAGAATTTGATATAAGTGCAGTTAAACTTGTAACAGAGCTTCCAATCTTAGGTATGGTTTAAGCAACGAGACAGGAACCAAAATGTCTTGTGATCTGGTCCCAGTTCTGAAAATGAATAAACCACTTAACTTCCTTATTTCAACATCCCTATTTTACAGTAGGGGAAGCTATATATTTACATATTTATCTGCCTCCTCAGGGTGTTGCGAGGATGAATTCATGAGTATGTGTGTTGCAGATGGGAATCCTCAGATGGAAGGTACTAAAGACATGAAAATCATCATCAGAAAATACGATACGTCTAATATGTTTAATTTTCAAACTGCAGCCTAATGTTGAACTACAAATGGCTGAGAAGCCTCAAAGAGTCAAGTACCTTCTTCAAATGGAAGCAATCAAGTCCTTGTAATAGTAAAACTAGGGGATTTTCTGTTAGCTGTGGAAAGATACCAGTCGTGGAAAAAATTACACCCACCAAGACAGCACTGAGACTAAACTTAACACAAGCCACAGTACAAAAAAGACAAAGGCCTGTGTTGCTTTTGCCAACTCTTACGGTTTTATTGTGAGCATACTGTGCTTGTTTTACAGCCGCAGTTCCTGGAGTTTTGTGATTATGAGAATCTCCGCTTTCATTTAAAAAAAAAAAAAAAAAAAAGCTTCCAGACCTTATATTTGCAGACCAACTTGAGAACATGAAGGCTGAACAGAAAAAAAATAAATAAATAAAAGGAAAATAAGTGAATCCCTATTTTTTAAAAAGCCCATGATTTTTAAGGAAGACTCATGATTTTTTAATGCTTTCAGCTCTTCTTTGGGCAGAGACCATGTCTTCATACAGGTTCACAGAGCACCTCACACAATGGGCCCATGATCTTGACTGAGGCATGTGCATGCTATTGTCTTATAAATAAATACTAAAAATAATGAAAATTATATTAACTTAACGACAAAGTAGTGGCCATACTTTGAAAGCTATTAACGGTTCTACCATTATAGGTACATGAAAATCTATTTCAAACCAGTACACACTTTAAACAAATGTGTAACCAGTTTTAGGTACCAAAATAAATGGTCTGATTTTCAAAAGTGCTGAGCACCCAGTGATGGAATACACTCCTATATTCACACTCTATACGCCATTGCAATAATCTTTTACAAAATATGCCTTGTGAGATATCATTTGAAAACTAATAACTCACTGGTCAATAATACCATGATGAAATGTGTGTAGCAACATTATGCGTAAAGTCAGGAATTTCCCCTGAATAATGTTGGTAGCACATGTTCAAACCCACATAGCCCCAAATAGGCAGGACTGGTCATGCCAGTCTTAAACAAAGAAATGTGTGTTTACCTCAGTTTACATATAAGTTGTAAATAGGGTCCTCAGACAGCAAGAGGGGGAAGACAGGAGACAAGAAAAATCTACATTTCAGCAAACAAAGGTGAGAAGAAACAGTATGCATCCTCTTTCACCCTCGCCTTCTTTACTGTTGGAATGAACTTTAACTAGGGGTAAGGTAACCCTCAGAAAAATGCATTTCAAAGGGTGACTGAACTATAAAAGTGAGGGGCAAAAACACACCAAGTTCTCTCTCACTGTACATCTCTCTTTTTCACCTAAGACGACAAAAGAAACAGCCACTGGACTTTGGGAGCAGACCTTGGCCTGAGCGTTGGGTCAGCAATGTTAATGGAAAAACGTGGTAAGGGACTGCACCTTGAACCAAGTCTAATGTGTTAAGTTTAGTACTAGGAAGCATTTTATCTTTATTTCTCTTGTATTTCTCATTCCTGACTTTATGGTTTATATTTTTAATCAATTAAAACATATCTCCTTGTAGTTAAATAAATTTGTTTTATTATTTTATTAAAATAAATCCAGTGTTGTGAATTGCTTGGATAATTTCATTTAAGGTAGCAGACTGCTGTATGTTGAGCCCCATAGAGAGACAATGGAAATAATATGTCTGGGTTGTCCAAGAGAAGGCTGGACAGTGCAGAACACACAGTTTTGGGGAAAAATTTGAAACAGAGTATATTGGGATCACCCTATAAATAGTAACCGAGGCTGGTGGAAGCTAGAGTATGGCTGGTGTTTGCTGTCAGGCTGTTGGGGTCAGAGTTGCTGGACCAGGGCTGTTGCCATACACACACACTCGGGGCGTGATCTCCGTGCTGGCAGGCTGTGTGTGAGTGGCCCAGGTGGGAGCTATAGCAGCAAAGCATTGTGAGGCACCCCAAGTTGCAGGGCAAGTGGTGACACAGCCCCTCACTGGTCTGGATACTTCCACAAATTCCACTGGCTTCATTATGAGCTGCGGGTACATTTCAGCATCCCGGCCATCAGACCACTTATTTGGGTGTCCAGTTATGGAATTAGTTGCCTGGCTCTAGGTACCCAAGTTTGACATTTTGATTTAAGAGGTCATTATTGGAGGAGAAGTCTATTTTACTGGGAGTAGCAGCTAGTATTTGTCCGTGATCACTGCAGCGCAAGCTATTTTAAGATAAATGTTAAGAGCCAGATATTTCAAGAGTTCAATGCTCACAAACGGTGCCAGATTTTCAGAGGATCAGCTTCCACCTAGGCACCAAAATAAGGTGCTGTAGGAGCAGCTGGGTGCTGAATCCGGCCCTTATTTAGGTAGGCTGAACCCTTGGAGGCTGAATTCTTTTGAAAGTCTGGTCCCAAATGTGGAGCCACTACAAGACTGTTTTTCCAGTAACAAAGGAACCAATGGTGTAGAGATCAAACTAACTCCTATTTCAGCTATTGTGTCCCTCCCCAGCTCCTGCTAAATAAACTGTGCTGTTAATCTGGAGGCTGAAGTCTTACGCCACTACCAAACAATATACTTGGGATCTCACTGTAGCCTCAAAAAAAAGGGAATACATACCCTCAGATCTGGAGAAAAGTTGTCTGTGGAGGTGGAGACCGAATCTGATGACACAACCGAAGCAGATTTTGTGTGCACTGACTGGTCCGAGTGAGAAGTGGAGGTACTACAAAGAGACAAACACACATCAGACTTGTGCATTTCTGAGTTTAACTAAAACAAAAAGCCTCAATTTCAAACCTTTATAAGAGATGTCACTGTGTTACTCCGAGATAAAAAACAGACAGGATCCTGAGTGCAAGACACCCCCTGCCTGACCACAGATTTACCATGGAAGCAGGGAAAATGAAATCAGAACAAACGAAAAGTTTCTTCCATCAGTTGTAACTTTGTCCCTTTGAGTGTTGGTATAACTCTCGTGCACTACAACAGGCTCTTCCCCAAGATCCTCGGACATCCCTGCAGCACTATTTGACAAACTATAACATCATTGCATCACTCTGTTTTCTATATTGCCCCTCTAGTGGCTGTGCATAATTGTGGCTGTGCATAATTAAAATTAGTACTGTTGCACTGTATATTCACACTGCAATTTTCCCTATAACCTTAACAGTTTACACCTAGCATTAGCACTCCTGAAATGCTGTGCAACTGTAGCAAAAGATCCTATCTCCAGTGGTACTCACAAAGGTCCCAAGGCAGCAATGAACTCCCTATGGGTGGAACCTTATGTCCACATGGACCCCCACTGACGTGGGGCTCCGTGTAGGGAGAAAGAACCTGCACACGTAGCTTGCAGGGGCCAAGCCTAGCTTTGGCCAGGGGCCAAATTCCAGCCTTAGTGTCATCATCAACTGTTGTATTAGCTGAGCATGTGATATCACATGCTGGAAAGCTGTAGGCTTTCTGCTAGATCTGGAGACCTGTTAGTTGTCTCACAGGTTGTTTTTTCCCCTACTGCTTGACTCTTTCACTGGTAAAAAACAAACAAACAAACATCAAATTACAAAAAACATTCAATTTCCCTGCTTTCAAGTCTGGGGAAATCCTACACTGGTAACATTTAAAAAGAAAAAAAGCAAGGGATTACTACAGCAAATGTGGCTCTGGCTACGAGTAAATACTTTGGCTACAAGGATAAAAATGCAATGGTAACTTTTTATCCTACCACCAGGTGATGAATAATTATTTTCATCTGAAGTTTCAGAAATGGACTCAAGAATAAATTATTTAAAATAAAAAGTTAAGACAAACAATTCAATGTGGTTTATTTACTGTACACCATTGAACTGCCAATCAGTCTGGAAATGAAGTACACCTCTACCCTGATATAACGCTGTCCTCGGGTGCCAAAAAAAAATCTTACCACGTTATCGGTGAAACCGTGTTATCTCGAACTTGCTTTGGCCTCGAGCATTTCCATTATTAATAGTCAGCAAATCATTTTTGTTAGAACTAACACGGTGTATGCAGCAAATAAATCTGTTCTACAATGGTTAAATTGTATCTCCTTTCTTTAATTACAACAATTTTATAAGCTTCCTTAAAAGATGCAAAGAACAGGAATATTTGTGGCATCTTAGAGACTAAAATTTATTTGAGCCTAAGTTTTCGTGGGCTACAGCCCACTTCATCGGATGCATAGAATGGAACATATAGTAAGAAGAGATATATAGATATATTCACATCAGTGAACATGAAAAGGTGGAGTAAGAGGCTAATTAATTAAGATGAGCTATTATCAGCAGCAGAAAAAAAAACTTTTGTAGTGATAATCAAGATGGCCCATTTAGACAGTTGACAAGAAGGTGTGAGGATACTTAACATGGGAAAATAGATTCAATATGTGTAATGACCAAGCCATTCCCAGTCTCTATTCAAACCCAAGTTAATGGTATCTAGTTTGCATATTAATTCAAGCTCAGCAGTTTCTCGTTGGAGTCTGTTTTTGAAGATTTTCTGTTGCAAAATTGCCACCTTTAAATCTGAGTGGCCAGAGAGGTTGAAGTGTTCTCCTACCAGTTTTTGAATGTTATGGTTCCTGATGTCAGATGTGTGTCCATTTATTCTTTTATGTAGAGACTGTCCAGTTTGACCAATGTACATGGCAGAGGGGCATTGCTGGCATATGATGGTATATATCACATTGGTAGATGTGCAAGTGAACGAGCCCTGATGGCATGGCTAATGTGATTAGGTCCTATGATGGTGTCACTTGAATAAATATGTGGACAGAGTTGGCATCAGGCTTTGTTGCAAGGATAGTTTCCTGAGTTAGTGTTTTTGTTGTGTGGTTGCTGGAGAGTATTTGCTTCAGGTTGGGGGGGGGGGCTGCCTGTAAGCAAGGATTGGTCTGTCTCCCAAGATCTGTGAGAGTGAGGGATCATTTTTCAGAATAAGTTGTAGATCTTTGATGATGCGCTGGAGAGGTTTTAGTTGGGGGCTGAAGGTGACAGCTAGTGGTGTTCTGTTATTTTCTTTGTTGGGCCTGTCCTGTAGTAGGTGACTTCTGTAAAAGATACAGTGTATTAACAACACAGGTACTACACACTGCTAAATGCAACCATATGGGCTAGGTTTCATCATACATCAATCGTTTGGTCTATGTGTAATGCTTAGGAAAATGCAAAATTCACATAAAATATCAGAAAACGCTTTTAATGACACATCCTTACAAATTGTTGTAAAAAAGGATTTTGGTATTTTACCAAATAGGACCATGGGCCACTTTGTCACTTAATCTACATATATCATAGTTGGCTAAGTAATATGAACTGTTAACTATTAAATAGTTTGAAAACATTTTGGAGATGGGAGTTTTTACTTACAGAAAAGGTTAAAATGAAGCTAAAAAAGTAAAGTAATCAAGTTTTAGAGACATTGATAAAATGGTAAATATCTTTTTTTGGTGTACAAGATGCTGTCTTATTTAAGATGCACCCCTTAAAATTTTTTTAATTTAAAAAAAACAAAAACCAAAAACTTGTTATATTTTTTTTGCTTCATACTACTGCGAGCCTTCTTCTTCAAGTCAATTATGGATTTTAACTGCAGTATTTGCAGTCTATCCACATCCTGGCTTTCTAGCCACTTAAGACCAATCTCTAACCCTACAACTGCATCAGCAGCTTTGGGCGGTGGCTCCAAGGGTGGTTCTTCACTATCCTCAGGGTTAGACACATTTTCTGAGGCACCAGGTGGTTAAGGGGCAACATTATGAATTATATCTACATCTGTAAGTCATTCATAGGTTGGACACATAGCATCCACCTCCATCTACTCTTGAACACCAGCTATCCCACTTTGAGCCATAAGTTCCCTGTAGACTCGTTCTGCCTCCATGGCCTCTTCTTCTGTAAAACCTTCGAAGTTGTTCTCATCTTTGTCTTCTTCCTCATTCTGGTTGTCATTGCTTTCAGCACTTTTGAGACCACGATGCCAACATTTCTCTATCATTGAGAGAGTGATTCCTAGCCAGGCTGTCTCGCCTAAGTTAAATACATCCAGCAAATTCAATTTCTTGATTACATCCATTATGCTACTGTTGTCCTCAATAATTTTCTTTACTAAGGCTTTACGACAGTTCATTTTAAATGTGGCTATAATGCCTTGATCGAGGGGCTGTATTTTGGACATCGTGTTCTTAGGAAGGTAGCTCACCTTTATCTTTCCGTCTTTGCTGGTTAAGGTCTCAACTGGCGGGGTGGGAGGAACAGGTGTCAAGTAGGAGCAATGCCTTTGGCTCCAGGTTTTGTCTGCGTAGGTGGCTCCGGACAACTGGTACAAAATATTTATTAAACCATTTCTCAAAAATATCCAATGTCATCCAGGCATTTTTTGAATGGTGATAAATGAATGAAAGTGAATCCATGTTCTTATGGTGGAGAGCCTTAGGTGACTTGGATTTGCCTATGCACAGAGGTTTAAGTTTTATTCATGCAGAAAAGAATTCACTCTCCCTTTTAACACCTTAAAACCTTCGGCCTTTTGTTCTTTGGTCCTAGAAGCAAGTGTTCTATCCGACAGCATACGGTAACATAAGCCAGTTTCATCTGCATTATAGATTTGCTCTGGAGCATAGCCACCCTCGATGATAATCTCTTGGAACTTTAGCAGGTATTCGTCGCAAGCTTTTATATCTGCTGAGCGCGTCTCTCCTGAAATTGTGACTTACCGAATCCCATGACATTTTTAAAAACGATTAAGCCATCCACTGCTAGCTTTAAATTCGTTACCTTGATGTGCTTGGGCGAGGACGCTTCTGCATCTAAAAATCAAGATCCTTCTTCAATTTCTCCGCTTGTTTCCTTATAATGTCACCGGAAATTGGCATGCCGTCGGAGCGTTCTTGGGTAAACCACGTAAATACAGCTCTATTTAGTTGATTATCCTGGACAGTTTTTAGGCACTTCCTTTCCAGGCCTTCACTTTCATCCAGTTCAACTAGCATTGATCATAATTTTTCCTCATCTTTGATCCACCCTCTTTATGTTGATTCCCAACACTCCTAGTTCTTTTGAGACCTTTGCTTGGCTCATTCCTGATTTCAGTCTGTCCAAAGCTTCCACTTTTTCTTTGACTGTCCATGCCTTTCGTTTCTGTGGCTGTGAACTACTTGCCATCACATCAATGGTATTTTAATAATTAATGCTAACCATTTTTTTTAATTGTTTAGAAAATGTCAGTGCAGAGTTACGTTTCCAAAATGAGACAATTTAAGCTTACTCTATACTGCACACAATTTAGAAATGAGATTAAAATAGGTGGGAGAGATGACAATGCCTAATGGGACCACGGTCAGGCAACATATATTTACCCCTGCCTTCTCATTGTTGCACATTTGTTCCACCACTTTGATACATGCACGTTTGTACAGACAATGTACTGTATGTATGTAATTTGATACATTTTAAGAGCCGAGGCACTGACCATGGATGGTTTTGTAACAACTTTAAACTGGCAAGGCGGCAGCAGGTTAGTCAACGATGAAGTTAGACTGAACTCTCCTTTTTGATAAATTAGTCATCGTTATAAATACAGAGGCTGTTTTTATTATAACGGCCGTTAAAAACAGCTACCACCTTGCACATGGTTTTGCTGTCCGCAAAACGAATTTACACTTTCAATGGTTTTAAACTATCAACGGATTTAAACTGTCAACATTATAAGTTTAATTAAGACTTGCAGACAAGACTGTTTTTTATTAAATGAAGATCGGAGTGAAAGTTTAAAAATGTTGTAAATGTGCTTTTGATCCAAGGCAGGCTTGTAAAAACATACATACTGAATATGTATGCGGTAATCATTAAATGTATAAACTGGGATTAAACAGAATAAGAGTACTGTATGTTGTAGACGAGACAGAAAACCATTTTTGCTTTATTGCGTTATATCCAAATTCATGTTATATCGGATAGTGTTATATCGGAGTAGAGGTGTACTTAGTTCTGGGATACACACTAAGGCAATACTGTATTTTGGATATTATCATAGAACCACGTGTATATCCAGTGCTCCACAGATGGTAAATGAAATAAAGTCCTGGAAAAAAAATAATGTAAAGCCCAATCCCACAACACTCCCTCACTTGGGCATGGCCTTACTTGTGCAAGGCCTTGTCTACACAGCATGCACTGATTTGCTTATACCAGTTTAGTTAAACCACTGCAAAGCTCTTGATGGACCCTCTTAAATCAGTTTCAGCTGGTTTATATCAGTTTGGCTTGCACCTTGCAAGTATCCACCCAGGGATTTACAAAGTTTTAACTAATTTGTCTTAAAAAAAAAATAATCAACATACCGATAGTTGATCTGGTGCGACTTTGTGTGTGGACAAATCCTGAGTAAAGGTTCACAGGTCTTTAGACAGACATCTGCTAACTGTCATTGTATGCACCTTGGGCACACAAGACCACCTCTTCTAACTCTCCTCTCCCACCACCAATACAGACTCCTCCCCATCAGCATCAACATTTCAGTTATGGGAGTCAACCCATAAAGTTTCAGAGTAGCAGCTGTGTTAGTCTGTATTCGCAAAAAGAAAAGGAGTACTTGTGGCACCTTAGAGACTAACAAATTTATTAGAGCATAAGCTGATGAAGTGAGCTGTAGCTCACGAAAGCTTATGCTCTAATAAATTTGTTAGTCTCTAAGGTGCCACAAGTACTCCTTTTCTTTTTACGAACCCATAAAGTGTCACTTACATGCAAAAGTCCTCATCATTAATATCACTTTTGTTCTCCTTTCTTCAGTTCCTTGCATTTGAGTCCAGACCTACATTGTAGGGGCTAGATTCTCCACTGCCTTGCATTTTGTAAGTAAAATGCTACCAGTGTGGCTAGTAGAGTTTTAGGCTCATTTTGCACAAGGAGAAATGACTACCTAAGGGATAAGGCAGTAGACATTCAGTTGAGTTTGTAAGTCATTTTCATATTTGTTGATCATGTTTAGTCCCAAATGGTTTTTAATGCAAAAAGTGAAATGCACATTCAAAGTGAAATTTTCAAAAGTGCCAATCCATCATTGGCCTAACACTGCCGACATCAGTGACAGCAGAGCTAGGCCAACATGAGCACTTTTGAAAAACCTACCCTGCATACACAGAAACAACACTCATGACATAGCTGGATTAGGCAGCTCTGAAGAGTATACTTAGGTTGCATGTGTTTGGCTCAGTGCCTCTATTCTCCTCATCAATCATTAATACTGAACTGAAATGAAACTAAGGAACAAACAAAGAATTTAACCTAACAAAGAATTTAAACTCAGTTGGCTCATGACAATTTTCCTCCTATCTGTATCTGTCAGGTTTGGGTTGACATGGCTCCACTGAGCAAACTAATTAACCTGATGTCCCTTTATATACCACATTTATTACCTTCAGTGGTTTAGCTAACCTGGAGGTCTTCTATTGCCAATGTGAAAAGAAACTGAAGCCATGTGGCCTAATACTCCTTGAAGAAAAAGATAGTTTTGTAGCTAACACACATACCAGGAATGAGAAGAACTGAGATCTGTTCTTAGGTCTGCCACAGACCTTGTGTGTGATTTGGACGAATCATTTAACCTCTCTGCATGGTCGTCTCTCCAACGTATCAAAGCCTTTGCCACCCTGATATTAGACCACTGTACGGCACTCTGCTTGGGCCTATTCAGAAGCTGTGCTTAGGCTGGAACATGGCAGACTGCCGATTATCAGGGCCAGATTTCCAATTAGGTACAGTAAGCATGTGCCTAGGGGCGCCTAAAAGTTAATACATACAGCTCCCCTGCAGGCAGCCAGGTTCTTGGCATGGGTTGATGGCTGCCCAGCATGTGGGGCTGGAGCAGGGTGAGCGTCCAAGTCAGCCTGCCTGGGGGTGCTGTGAGCCCCGGCCCATCGGGGAAGCTGCTTAAGATGCTGGGAGCACCCCAGCCCCTTCCCAATCTCGCCGGCCCCCTGCCTCTGCCCCATGCAGGGGAGAGAGAGGGAGGCACGTGGCCAGCACCCTATTCATCTGCACGGGCAGAGCCAGAGCATGGCTGCTGCACCGTCCTGTGTAACGGATCGAAGACTACAAGGCAAATGGTTCCTGGGTGAGAGGTACAGTCCCCGCCTTGCGTCTCTCCTGGGGCAGGTGGGCTGTGCCCCAGCTCAGGCAGGGAGCACTATGCATGGCAGAGGGTCTTGTGCCTTCCCGGGGAGGCTGTGTTTATATTTATTTTCATTTAATTTTTTTACAGAAAACACCAAGGTCAGCTGTAGGCAGGGGGAAGGACATGCTGAAGATGCTGTGCCTAGTGGTGCATAAGGTGTAAATCCAGCCCTGCCTGTTATGTGGTGTTTTTCACTGGGAGCACATTATACCAGTGTTCTAGGAGCTGCACTGGCAGTCTGTGGGCTTCTGGGTTGAGTTCAAGATGTTTGTTTGAACCATTAAATGACATGGGTCTAGGCTACCCAACTGACCCCCTCTCTTCTTGCTCCACGCTACTGCAGTTACAATCAGTGGAGGCACTCGAGGTGGAGATTCCTTAATATGGAACAGAGAGAGCTGCTGCCCGGGCATTCTCTATGAGGGTCTTTAGCTTCTGCAATGAACCTTCATTCCCATGGATTTGTTATCCTTCCAGACTCACTGTAAAACTACCCATTTTTGCAGATATTTATGGAGGGGCTGAGATGAGAATGTCAGGGAGGAATTTGTTACCTGGGAAATAATGGCAATATGGAATTGGGGTGAATTGTGGCTGTGGATTTTAATGGTTCTGTGTAATTGCTGGTTTTGAAAATTGGAAGGGTCATCCAAAAAATGGGATGGCCATGCATGTGTGAGAACTCTAACAGTTAGACCTCAGCAGGTGTAAATCAGCACAGTTCCACTGTAGTCAACAGGGCTAAGTCACCATCTGAGGATCTGGCCCCATATAAACAAACATGTGAAATGGGGATAATTCGATTTCTGACCCCTCATAAGGATGCTGTGCAGCTACATTCACTGATGTTTTCAAAATACTTGGAGCTCTTTGGAAGCGCTAAATATTATATTACTGATCCTTTAGAATGCACCTCAGTCTCCCAAGTATCTCCTAACCTCTGCTCACCCCAAGCTCCAAAACCCAGCTGCTCTGCCTAGTCCCTGTTTTGCTACCACTATTAACTGGGAACAGAGATCCCTGCAGTGATTCAAAGGCACTTTTGGGGAAATAACCAAGAATGACTTTCCAGGGTATTCTTGCTATTTTGATCCTAATTTTTCCCTGCAAGCATAATCAGTTTGGGGGTATGCCTACCACCAATGTACAGTCATACTCCTTATCCTGATAATTATATTTTACATTGGCAGAACTGTTAAACGCATTTCTAAAGGCCAAGTTTCTAACTATAAATTAGACCAAGATTTGTCCAGAGGATGGAGTCAGCAATGCCCTCTTAATATTTACCCTCATTATTGAGCCCTGGGCTATGGGGAGAGATATATGCAACTAATAAGGGAATTATAATGAGAACTAAATTCAGTGGCTCAGCTGTTGGTAGGGTGCTGATCATTACTAGGATTACCCACAAGAGTCTAGATACTTTCCAAACATAATATGCAGTCCCTGCTCCAAAGAGCTCACAATCTAAAAAAGCAAGCCGCATATGAAGGGTGAAGGACAGAAACAAAACATATAGTGATTTTAAAAAATGTATCATCAGTTATTTGCTTTGCCCTTTTATTTTCCTGTTATTAGTTCACATTCTTGTAGAAGGGATTGGAAGGAGGAGGGGGTTTGGGCCCTCCAGACTCATTCAGTAGGGGCATTCCATGTGTGGAAGAAAGCATCGATACTATTTTGGAACAAGCACACAATCTGGCAGTGTGAGGATGGGAAGATGATGCAATAAGGAATAAGAACAGATAAGGAAGGAAGGGCATAGAAGCTGAAGTTAGTCAAATTATGAAGGACCTTGAAGGTGAAAAAAGGAAATTTAAATTCGATGCAAACTGCCACACTGTTTAAGCAGTAATGAAATTTCACCCCATATAGTACCTAGACTTCTCCTGTAGCAGACAAATTGATCTATTTGGATATCATTTGTATTGAAATAGTCTGAAATTTAGATTTTTCTCCAAAGGAAACAGATATCCTAGGGAAATTCTAGAAAGGTTTCTTCTGTGAAAATAAAACCTATGGGTTTTTTTTCACATCCCAAGTATACAACATAACCTTTCCTCGTAGGTCACCGGTTTTGAAAATAAAGTTGTGGCAACAAATTTTATCTATTTATATGAAGCTCAAGCACTGACAACTTTTGGCAAGAGTAAAGTCATAACACTACTTTGTCCCTGTGAGAAACTGTGCAAGATGAATCAGCCATCAGGACTTGTAATTACTATAGTGGTAATTTCCTAAGCAGCATTTTAATTGTTTCCACCTCTTAATCAACAAAAACACAGGAAAGCATACATGTGGCAGATCAATAGCCTCAACCAATCCTGTGCAGCTTGGGACGGGATGTTTCCCAAGGAAACCATCCAAAACTTTGTTTTTCTGTTACACTTGTTCAGCCTCTGAAGGGCTAGAGAGGGACAGATGCCTCTGTCTCTCTGGAATTAAAAATAATGGCCAAAATTTTCAAACTTGAGTGCCTAAAAGTAGTCTCTTAAATCCTTATTTATGCTCCTAAATACAAGTTTGACCTGATTTTCAAAGGTTTTGAGCATCTGCAATTCCTAGTAAACATAATGGGATGGGTGGGGGTGGTCAGCACTTCTGAAAATAGGGCCACTTTCATTTAGGGTGACTGAATAATGTGTTAGGAGACTAAATTTGGTACCCAAGCTTGAAAATCTCTGCCAGGCTCATTCTCATGAGGAAAGTAAGCAAAATAACCTCATACGATGCTAGATTGATTCTCCAATGCTTTCTTTATGAATGTTCCTGCCTGCTGCTGCAACAAGTAGCTGCTTTTTGCTTACAGAGGCATGCCAGCTGCTCGGATACTAATTGGTATAAGCTGCTCACACATTTTCACTGTGTCAAACTGTATATTTTCTTTCTGCAGCCACTGAACTGATATGGAAAACAGGTGATAAAATGCAGCACCGTGCTAGGATATTTCAGCTGCAGAGGTCACAAAGGAGAGAAGCACTGCAGAATATATTTTCCATTTCCTCTCTTCCTGTTTTTCTCAAAGTTTCTCTTTATGTGCAATCCTGAAAATGCAAGGTGAAAACTGCAAATTAATCATGACTAATGGCAAAAACAATTTAATTTGGAAATTCCAGATGCCAGAAAACTGGCATCCAATTGATTTGAATTTTGTAGTCGGGCCATGCATAGGAGCACTTCTAGTACCTCGTGTACTTTCTTTTAAAGCATAAACACACACAGTTATTGAGCACTCCCTGCTCATTTTCAACATCCAAGATGACAATACTTCCTTTTCAACACTCTTCCCTGCTCCTCTCTCTCGCTCACAGAAGAAAAAAATATTGAAGAAGTTTGGGTCATAGCAGAACAGAACCCAGTCCTCAGATATCTCTACTCTGCTCCACCCAGCCAGTGCTGGCCTGAAGACAAGAAGTCCACCTTGCTGTTCAATCCAGGTTTCCCATTTAGCTGCTCATTAAGGGCCTAAACCCTCATTCACGCAAGGATCCCAGTGACTACGCAGTAGCCCCTTAATGGCACAATTCTGCAAAGTACTTAAACAAATACTTGCTTTGCCTATTGGCAGGAGGAGAGAGAGAGAGAGTGTGTGTGTGTTGCAGAATAGGATCCCAAACTACAACATTTAAAGATTACTATTTTAATTGATTTGTATGACACGAATGCCTAAAAGCCAAAATTGAGATTTGGGCCCCACTGTGCTATGCACTGTACATTCACAGTACAACATACAGTCTGGGCTCCGAAGAACTCTCTCAGCCTAAACCAGGGGTTCTCACAACAAATTTTTTGGTGGCCTCAGAGTGCAGCCACCAACTCTGGCTGTGACAATTTTTCCTAAAATACTTAATTAACTTTAGGAAAAACAAATAAATTTGCACAGGTACATGTCCAAATCACTGTAATCTATCTACATAGGGTGGTTTTTTTTTTTTTACGTATTCAGTAATAAAAATAGTGTACAGTTGTCTCTATTCTTTATTGGACCTAAACAGAATAGAAACACAAATAAGGTGCTTTGACTATTCTTGTCATTTTTCTTATTGTTTCTGTTGCCTTTTTTTGATTGCTTTTTTTTTTTTTGAAGACGTGCTAGCTACTAAGTGTGCTGTGAAAAGTGATATTAACAAACATACAAATATCACTTTTCACAACAGACTTACTCAGCCCCGGCAAGCCCAGGGACAAATTAAGCCTTGGATGGAGAGGTAGGTACAGAGGCAGCAGGGGCCAAGGGTGATGGGCACTGGGGGAGGCAGTGGGGGGCAGAGGTGATGGGGGAAACGAGCTTGGGGCCAGAGCCCGTCACCACACAACCAGGGAATAGAGCCCGAAGCCCCATGGCTGGAGCCTGCCACCCAAGGGCTGAAGCCCAATCCCACTACCCGCCTGGGAAGGTGGGAAACTCACTGGCTGCCTGTTCCTCCAGTTTGTGTTTCTCCAAAGGGAGACACGGCCCAACCACTCTGGCTGGCCCCTGGGAAGAGGCCGCTGCTTTGCGTCCAACCCCCCCCCCACGGGGGGCCACATTTAAGAAACACTGGTCTAAACAGAGACGATGGACAAAGGAAGCATTATTTCCCATTCATTGATGGGTCAGACTTGAATCTTCACAGAAAAAAGGACCAGAAAAACAGATTATCCTACCTACAACAGAATGCACATACAGACAGCAACTTAATCTATTACACATTTATATAAAATGTACACACATTCAAAAGCTCAGCATACTGTATTTGTACTGTACATGTACTCAGTATACAACTGACTACATTTAAGAGTTACCTAGAAGTCATGAGTTCTCTGAAGATTGTCAGACACCTCCTTTATCTTCTGCTTGACTTACACATCTCAGGAAAAAAAGCCACAGACAAATATATTTTTAAAATAAGAAAGAGCCAGTTAGCAGATGCTCTCTGGCACTCAGAAGAGGCAGATAGTTATATAACATAGGACAGTAGCCTTCCCCTTCAAAAGATTTGGCCATGTCGCAGTGCTAAACAATCTTAAAAGAAGCCATTTCAGCACACAAATCATTGTGCATGTTTGTGACAGACTTAAAATAGCCCTCGCGATACTTGCCTGAATAAGAAAGATTCACTTCTGTTGCCAAGCAAACCAGGGTTTCAATCTGACTTCAGTGTTTCAAGCAAAGAAAATGTCACTTTCTATAAAGTTGATCCTTTTAAGTAGCATCCTGAGCTGAATATATAGTACATGTTTTCCCATGAGCAATAAAGGGAGTGCCCTATATTTTGACCGTGAACAAGCTTTTCTAGGAATGCAAATTTTGCTCTCAATAGTTACACAATGGACTACAGTCTCACCAGCACTGCTCATGCTCAATTAGTCATTCTTTTATTATTATTTTTTTAACCAAAATTCACAAAAGGCCTGCAGCACTTGCTAAACAACAGGCCGATTGTCTGAAATATTAGCGAGGTTCCAAAGATAGAAAGCCAACACCCAAAGCCTATCTGAAAAGCAGCACATAATTAACAACAACAAGCAACCCTCATCACCCTTTCCTGAGTCAAACAGCTCAGAAGGTAAAAACAAGAAGAATACAAGTGACATAGGCCCAAATCAAAAACATCATGTGGAAAACGACAACATTATGATCTGTATCCATGAGAGAAACCCGACTAGTAACATGCTCCAGGCTGGTGCAGGATGGTACTTAGCTGCAAAGGAAACGCCAAAATAATATTCTTATCCAAAAGATTTTAGACAAGTACTGGGAATACACCACATTTTACAGCCCATGTCAGGAGGGATCAAAATTTCTCACTATCTGAAACCAGATGGATAACCCATGTGAAGTGACTCAGCCGGTCTTGATCCACAAGGAACTGGACCAGTGCCTGCACTGCAAAAAACACCATCACTGGTAATTTCGGTTGCAGACTTAATAGCAATAACAGTGAACGATGGGCAGGGCAAATGAATCGCCATTCCCAAGAAGGAAGGGTGAGAAGGATTGTTGGATGGTTAAGGCACTCTCCTAGTACTTGGGACACCCAGGTTCAATTCCCTGCTTTGCCACAAACTTCCTGTGTGACCTCAGGCAAGTCACTCAGACCCAGATTTGTAAAGGTATTTAGGAGTTGCTTAGCATTGTACGGCCCAGGTGACTTAGACACATAATGCCCATTTTGAAAAGTGACTTAGGCACTTAGGAGCCGAGATCTCACTGAAAGTCATTAGGATTTAGGCCCTAAAGTCCAGCCCCAAAATTATTTGGGTGCCTAATTCTCATTGACTTCAATGGGTGTTAGACACAAATACCTTTAAGAAACTGGGCCTTCGTCTCTCTGTGCCACCGTTGCCTATTCCCATTTACACATAATGGTCCCAACCTCATAGGGATTTTGTGAGGATAAATATATTAAAGATGGTAAGATGCTCGGATATTATGATGATTCTCCCTGCCACCCCAATAAAGATTGAGGCACACTGTTGTGTCAGTGTAGGGAAACCTAAATTGGGCCTGTTTCCCACACTGAGGTTTTCTGTTTATAGGGTTTCCAATTTGGTCCCATTTCTAATCACTAAAACTTCACTTTACATTTAAAGGGTGGAGGTTCAAAAACAGACTGGGTATGTAACCCAAATTACAGTCCTCGTACGTTACTGTCAACTCAAACAACACTGCCTGCTAAGGATGTACTCAGTTCAGCCCTGTCTCACACAGCAGACCATTGCTAAAAGATGGCAGGGGGAGAGTACTGTGAGGGTGAGAAAAATCTACAAGTGTACTCAGTGCTTTCCAAAGATGCAACGCAGCAGAGGGCAGTACTGAACTCTGAATGAAGATTCCCCTTGAGAAAAGAAAGTGGAGGTAGTATTTCAGAGTCAAGAAACAAAACATAGCCTATTAAAAAAGAGAAAGATTGTACTATTTTGCACAGGTTCTCTGAAGAACAGGGATAGGGATGAAGCCATGGCCAAAATGCTGATGTATTCTAGTGATTCCCCAGAGAACAGTTTATTAGGGGACCTTATTAGTCAACACGTTAGAACAGCCCAGTGCATGCAAAGAAAAAAAATCAGAAACTGAAACTAACTGATGATCTTAAATCTTTACCAAGTAATAATTAGGGCAACAAAACTTGCATGAACTGGATCAAGAAAAAGACCGGAAAACTTTGTACTTGTTGGTAGGAAACCAAAGGAAGAGAGTCCAAACAGGATGAACAGATAAAAACTTATTTGTAGTACAGTATTACCTAGGAGTTCCAGCCACAGAACAAGACTGTATTATCCTAGACTCTGTACACAATGATTTAACAGTAAGTCTGTATATCTACCATAACTCAGTCCTTATTCTGTTGCATTCCTTTCTCTAGTTTTAAACACTTGCGTAAGAAAATAACTTGTCCTGTCAAACATGCTGTTTATCTTCCATTAAGAAGTTAGTAACTAAAAATACCAGCTAATGACTAATCATTGACATTTGTAATTCCAGACTGGGATTAATTAAAAGAAAGAAGAAAATGTATTTTTGAATACAGCAGGTAAATACACCCCCATTTGGAGAGTCACCTATTATCCGGTAGAAATCCTCCAACAGGATACCTAGATATTCTCTAGCAGTCAGATGTTGAGATGCAGTGTGCTCTGACTGCAGACGAAGCCTGGAATAGGGATCAGAAGCCTACTTTCTAATCCCAGGTCAACTACTGAACTGTTACGTGTCCCTCGGTAAATCAATATCTACTGGAGATGTGGGTACTGAGCATTTCTGAAAATCAGACCCCATAGTCCAGATTTCCAAGCGTTCAGCACCCACAACTGGGACCAGATTTCTAAAAAAGCCCAACTCCCAGAGGTACCTAAATAGAGATTTTTTTTTTTTTTTTTTTTTTTTTTTAAAAGAGCTCAGCAGCCAGCAGCTCCCATTGTGATGCCTGGGCAGGATTTCAAAAGAGTTTAGCACTCGACATACTGGCCACTTCTGAAGGTGTCTAAATGGTGTTTGGAAAATTTGGTTCTGTCTCTCTCAAGGTGGGCACCAAAAAATGGAGACATCCAAAATGAGTGAACACTTTTGAAAAGGGAGTCCCCAACCTCTCCATATATCAATTGTCACATCTATATACTGGGGATAATCTTGCAAAATTACTCACCTAACAGTCAAGGCTGTTACCTCCATAAATAATGGAAGTCATGTTTGCCCAACCCAGAAAAATATTTATTCTGCTAAAGAAAATAACTACTCATCTTTCCTGAGCTACCTAAATAAAAAAAAAAAAAGATACTTAAATAGTTCCTCCCCTCCTAAAAGAGACAAAAAATCTAAGGCCAGGGCACCTCTTCTGCTGAGTGGAGGTAACTTCTTCAGCAATGTAGCAATAGGGTATCTGCTTTTCCTTGCTTGAGACCACTTGGAGTCATGGTCTGTAATCAGAACATATTAACCTAGAAATACATCCACCTTCTGCACTGGAGTGTAGCTGTCCTATCACAACCAATGGAGAAGATGGTTATGATCCTTCCCCTATCAGATCACCAGAAGCTCTATTGATGTTGCTAATGCTGTCCCTAGCCTGAAGGTGGGAATAGGGGCAAAATGGGATGGATCACTTGATTACCTGTTCTGTTCATTCCCTCTAAAGCAACTGGCATTGACCACTGTCCAAAGATAGGATACTAGGCTAGATGAACCTTTGGTCTGACCCAGTATGGCCATTCTTATGTAATCACATAAGTAATGGGTCACAGCTGATCAGCTGTTTGACAGCAGATATTAGCTCACAAGTTATGGCATCCAGCAGGAAACTACTACTTTTCCCCCTCCCAAGAAGAGCTCATCCAGCATCACACTGTTCTGGGGACATCCCCTCCAAATTCCTGATTGGGGCTTTGGAACAACCACAGAAGAGACTGCCTGCCCCTCCCATCGGGGGGCTCCCTCCTCAGAAAATTCTTCTGAGGTTTACACAGCCCATTGCATGCTGGGCCATGACTTTCAGAGGTTAGTGAGGTGCTCTGAAGATACATCTCCAATAAAGCTTATACTTACATATTTACGGTGGCCCAAATCCACAGAGGTATTTAGGTTTCTACCTTGCACTGAAATCAATGGAAATGAAGAGCCTAAATACCTTTGAGGACTGGGGCCTTTGAGCTTCCATACATTGATGTAAGGTGCTCCCAGTAATGGAGGACACAACAGCTGTCCAAGGAGCTGAGATCCTTCCTTCTCAATAAGGCAGTGGGACTCCTGTTTTCATTATAAGGAGAGCCTGAATTTCAAATCTCAGCTTACTCTGAAGAATGACTTTGTTAAAAAGACATTGCAGAGGTTCTGGATCAAATGTGTTCAGTTTACAAATAAAAAGATGACCTTTGGGTTTGTTGGCATTTTTTCAACTGTCAACCCGGCTAACACAACATGAGGGTCAAGCAAGGTTCTTTCTATCTCACAAATCATCTCTAGTAAGAAGAGTTCAGTTACATCTGTTGAGCACATTGGCTTTAACTTATGTGCTCAGCACCACCTGGGAAACCTCTAATTGTCTTCAATTGGTTTGCACAGGTGTAACTGACTAAAACATAATAAAGAAGTCTGTTTCTGAGCCACAAGAAGGAGTAGAATCCAGCTCCCTCTCTCTCTCTCTCTGTGTTGGCTCTACAGGGCTAACAAGTATAAAAAGGAATGAGGATTTATTTTTCTCATCAAAGTCAACAGATGACTCAGTATACAGAGATCTGTAAAATGGTGACATTTTTATTTTGTGGTGACATTTTACACTTTATTGACTAGAACAGCACTTCAAATGTTATTTACTGCATCTGCGGGTGTGGATTAGAGAACCACTCTTTCGCTCCATAAGGTAGGTGGGAGGTTGGAAAGGAATGGAAAAGAATTAATGGAGTGTAAAAGACTAGAGAAAGGTAGGAGAAAGTCCCACTAGAGAAAGGTAGGAGAAAGAAAGCATGGCTAGATAACTAAAAACTATCTGTCAAAAGAAAATAGAGACAGAAGACAAAAGGAGAAACACGAACATCAAAAATTCCACTGAATTTTTTTCTGGATCTTGAATTTTTTAAACCAACCCTTGCAGAAGTGTAGTGATTGTTACAGCAGTTAAAAACAGAGCCACCCTTCACTTTTAACTGTCTTAAAATACACTACTGCTTATTGGGAGTGAAACAACTACTAGGATTCCTCATTTCATTTATTCCCACTTCCCCTCTCACTTCCTGTGCTCTTCCTAAACCACCTACTCGAGATTCTCCTATTTATGCATCCAAGTACTACATTAGCTCTTTTGGCCAGAGTGTTGCACTGGGCACTTATGTTCAGCTTCCTACCCATCAAATCTTTTTCATGTCTCTTTATACAGCACCAGACACACTATAAGCACTGAACAAACAATAGCAGCAAAGTAGGTCAAGAGAAAAAGGATCCTGAAGGAGAAGCCAGGAGCTTATAGATCCTGTTGATTAGGCTGAGAGGGTGTGTTCAGCTTTTCCTTATTTTTCAGAATCAGTTCCTGCCTTTGTACAGAAGCTATAAATGAATTAGAAAAAGAAGGAGAGTGATAAGAAAACAGCAGAAGTAAAAGTTATACTTAATTAAAGGAGCACAGCTAACAGGACAATAATTTAAAGGGAGGAAATGATGTAAGCTACTACTTCTGTGAGCAGGACATATACTTGAGATGATGGACAACAGACACCCTTAGGGTGTCCAGCCTTGTGTGTCTGACTAAACAGAAGATGGAGGGATAACGTTGATCAAAACCCAAGAGTTCTTCTTATGAATTACCATCAGTGGGCAAAATATGTCCTTGACAACAAAATGCTGAGGCGAATTGTGAGAGCAGCCAAGGACCTCCAGGGTCTAAAAGGCCAGGAAGTAGCAGCAAATTATGTAGTTTGACAATAAAACAGGCAATTCTGAAGTATAAAAAGGCTGGATAATTATTTTATTAATTGTAAATAATCTGTAGTTAAGAAAATTGTCAAGCAAACAGATTATTAAACAAAACACAAGCATCCATCTATAAAGAAGGCAGCACAGTCAAGCAAATAGGACTGGGAGTCAGGGACCTGCATTCCAATCCTAGCTTTACCTCTAACTAGCTGTGTGCCCTTGAGCAAGTCACTTCATCTCTGTGTGACACAGTTTCCCCTTCCCACCCTCTGTCTACCTTGTCTATTTAGACTCCAAGGGCCACATTTTTAAAGGTGGTTCGGTGTCTAAATCAATGGCAGTCAGGCACCTCTGAAAAACCCACTAGGCACCTAGCAAAAATATCTTTAAAAAGCTATCCCCAAGCTCTCCAGGGCAGAGATTCTCTCTCCCCATGCTAATTATAATACAAGAACTAAAGAAACAGACGAGTGTCAACTGCAATTTATTTTTTTTAAATAGTCACACACAGCACTTTTTAAATACATAGTCTCTTGGAGGCATTTATCTTTTCAATAATAGTTGCATGAACAAAGAAGTTTGCATGTATCTAACAGAAGAGAAGTTCAGAGCAGAAGGTGGGATCTCAGACTCAAGGATTTTAGAACATACATCAGCTAAAAGTAGAGATTTCCAAAGTAAGTTGAAGATTGCTATTTTGACAGCTCCTGGAAGATTATATTTTTTCCTCAGTCACCCCATTTTAGGCTATCAGTATTTTCACAGTTCCCTCCCAAGATCCTCAGCCCCTGATAATGGTCTTTCCCTATGATACAAATGAATTATAAGACTTTATAATCCATTCATTATGTTAGCAACATACACAAAAAATGTACAGTTGTACAAATTTGCACCCAAATATATTTGTTTCAATTAAGTGTAATAATTTGTCTTTCACATATTAACATTAATGATTAATAAGAATGGAGGAGCCTATCTGGAGTTGTTAACTGGTTCTAGACACAGCGTGACGTTTCTCAGAAACAAAAGTAGCTCATTCTCAACACTCAGCCACCGACTGTACTTATTTCTAATGGCACCCATTCTTGAAAATCCTACCTCACATATATATGAGGAATCAAAAGGAAGAAGCATTCTCACAGCCTTTGAAAAAAAGTGATGGATATTTGTGCTTCACTGACCACCAAAACCGGCAAAAAAATCTTCGCTTTCAAACTGTAACTTCAATGAGTCATCACAAGGCAACTAAATCCACCAATATGACACATCTGGCAGCAACGTGGTTTTGGTGTCAAATTCAGAGAGAAAGCCCCCAAGGGATTACAAATCCATCTCCTTCCAATGTTAGCCTCGTCCTCGGGGAAGAATGCTTCAAATAGGACCTTAAATTGCCATCAGAGTAGGTGTCCACAGGGCCATAAGCAAGACGAACGGGGCCCTTAACACCATTTGCAGCTATTGTTTCAGCCAGTCTACAGATTAAGGCAGGCATCACTGCATCTGTTTATGCTCAATTCATGTAATCAAAGTTATCAATGCAACCATAAGAGTAAGTAGTATAATTATTTTAAGAAAGGGAAGAAAAGGGAGAATGACTATGACTCTCCAGAGGTTGCAATCCCCACTTTAGGAAACCCTGAGCTAAAGTACAGCTGTTAGAACTATTTGTATTCTTCAAAAAATAGGGTTAGAATATTAACTTATGTGACAGTGCTCCCCATAAGGCTTTATGGAAATATGCTTATGAATGTATATATGACATAACTGGAATATGTTTTATGCTACATATGCCATGTAACCTCTCTCTGTAAAAGTTACGATCTACTGAATTTATTAATCCTATTTCTATGCATGCATGTATCATTTTTGTATTCAAAGTTATGAATATTGGCTGTGTACTTGCTTGATTTTTAAGTAGCCTTAGTAAAGCATTTGGTCAGCTTCTTTAGAAAGGAATTTGCAACTTAAGTGCCCAGTCAAGAAGCACTTAACACACAATCGATCTTGGAAGGCTCCAATCCACATAAGAAGTCTACATGAGGACTTTCAACATAGCACATGAACAATGGCTGCTGACTGTAAAAATTGAGTCATGCATGGACATGTGACTCGCCCATGTGACTCCAAAACTCCATCTTGGAGCTGGACTTTGCATAGGAGAGAAGAGGGGGTCTCCACCCACAAGATAAAGTCTATTTAAACCCCTGAGAGACCCCTCCATTTGGTCTTCAGCTGGCTAAGGAGATAGCCTCTCCAACCCCAAGGATACCTGAAAGAAACCGGAACAAAGGACAGTAACTACAGGGGGTGAGAGTGAATGCTGGACCCAGACTAGAAGGAGGCTAGTCTGTAAAAAGAAGTTTACTGGAATTTCTCTAAGGGTGAGGTTTTTAATCTGCATTCAGTTTTCTTACTATATTAGACATAGACTTGCGTGTTCTATTTTATTTTGTTTGGTAATTCACTTTGTTCTGTCTGTTACTACTTGGAACCACTTAAATCCTACTTTCTGTATTTAATAAAATCACTTTTTACTTATTAATTAACCCAGAGTATGTATTAATACCGGGGAGGGGAGGGGAACAGCTGTGCCTATCTCTCTATCAGAGGGCAAACAATTTATGAGCTTACCCTGTGTAAGCTTTATACAGGGTAAAACGGATTTTTGGGGGTTTGGACCCCATTGGGAGTTGAGCATCTGAGTGTTAAAGACAGGAACACTTCTCAAGCTGTTTTCAATTAAGCCTACAGCTGTTAGGGGACGTGGTCCAGACCTGGTCTGGGTTTGCAGCAGGCTAGCTGGTCTGGCTTAAACCAGGCAGGGCACTGAAATCCCAAGCTGCCAAGGCAGGAAAGCAGGGGCAGAAGTAGTCTTGACACATCAGTTGGTAGCCCCAAGGGGATTTCTGTGATCCAACAGTTACCGTATTATGGGAAAAGAGTATGGAGTATTATGGGTTTGTTTAGTATTCAACTGCATCCATAACTTCACACAGGCACTTTGAATCTGTTTCTTAGTAGAAATAATAGACTGTTGCTTGAGTATTGCATTGAACTATTGCTACCTAATGGGACAACAAACTTTTTTAAAACCTAACAGTGGGGTGTGTTCACATCATCTGTGTGGTTATATAGCTTGATTTCAAAATGCACATCACTGAGGGGGGAGGAGGGGAAGGGAAGGAGAGTTGGGCTCTCTCTCTTAATTTTAGAAACATTTTGTTTTAACAATGGTTAAATTCTGTTCATTTCCGAGTTAAAGTCATCAAGTAATTCTCCTGAAGTCAAAACTTCAGATACAAGGTCACTGTAAACTACAGATTCCAGGGCCCTGAAGACATTCCGTGGTGAGCTAAGACACTGTTGGGAGCATGAGACCTAACTTTCACAGCGGATATATACATTTCCACACCATTAAAATGACTAGGGTTCTTGAGTGAGCAATAAACCTTTCCACCTGTGGTAGGCCATCCAACATTTTTGGACTGTGCCTCAAAGGCCTTTTATTACAACAAAATGGACTTATAGAAGGAATCAGGATTTCTTTTTTAAAGGCTAAATGCAAACTATATCTTTCCTTTTGCAGTTAAGCTAGCTTACATGAAGTAGTAGTAAAACAGATCAACATGAAAACAAAGCAGAACCACCAAAATGAAAGAGCTAAGAATTTAAAGTATCACTTCTCAGAAGCGAGGCAAAGAATAACTTGAACTCTGTAGATACAGAGCTCTAGAATAAAGGAATTGGTGGAGGTTGCTAGCTGGTATGATTCCCCAAGGCACGTGAATGCTCTTTGGTGAGAGATAGTTGCTAGTCTCACCCCATCCATCTGGCACAACAACAGAACCCAGAGCTGGAGACCTATTCCAAATACCTTTTAAAAATACTGTATGATTGTGATGGGTTGGGTCACAGAAACCCCTTTGGGAACTGCCAACTGATGTGCTTTGACTACCCATGAGCCCGCTTTCCCTGCCAGCTTAGGACTTCAGTGCCCTGCCTGGTTTGAGCCAGACCCGCTAGCCTGCTGCAAACCCAGGCCCAGGTCTGAACTATGTCCCCTGAAAGCTGCAGGCTTAACTGAAAACAACTTAAGAAGTGCTCCTGTCTCCAACACCCAGATGCCTAGCTCCCAATGGGGTCCAAACCCTAAATAAATCCATTTTACCCAGTATAAAGCTTATACAGGGTAAACTCAAATTGCTCGCCCTCTATAATGCTGATAGAGATATATGCAGAGCTGTTTGCCACACACCGCCCCCCCCCCACAAGTATTCATACCTACTCTGGGTTAATTAATAAGTAAAAAGTGATATTAAATACAAAAAGTAGAATTTAAGTGGTTCTAAGTAATAACAGACAGAACAAAGTGAATTACCAAACAAAATAAAATAAAACACGCCAGTCTAAACCTAATACTGTAAGAAAATGATTACAGATGAAAACCTCACCCTCAGAGATGTTTCAATAAGATTCTATCACAGACTGGATGCCTTCCTAGTCTGGGCATAATCCTTTCCCTTGGTACAACCCTTGTTTCCAGCTCAGGTGGTAGCTAGGGGATTTCTCATGATTGCAGCCCCCTTTGTTCTGTTCCACCCACTTATATATCTTTTGCACAAGGTGGGAATCCTTTGTCCCTCTCTGAGTCCCCAGCCCTCGCTCTAAATGGAAAAGCACCAGGTCAGAGATGGATTCCAGTTCAGGTGACCTGATCACATGTCACTGCAAGACTTCATTACCCACTTGCCAGCACACAGTTATATAGGAAGACTTGCAAGTAAAACAGCATCTACAGTCAATTGTCCTGGCTAATGGGAGCCATCAAGATTCCAAACCACCATTAATGGCCCATACTTTGCAGCCAAATTCAATGACATATCATCATGGGAGAAGACACAGGAGAAAGACTCCTTCATAACAAAGAGAAAAATCACTAACTCCTTATCTGTGACAAAGATTCAACCTCACACACTGCAAAAGGGAATCAATTTTTATGGCCATGCTCATCATCGCCTTCTGCGTGCAACAGAGGGCAAACTGGTTCTCAAATGTTCTTCTAGGTTGTGGTAGAAAATAGGCAACAGATTTTGTTTATCCCCATGAAGAGTTATTTCTGAAGGTTACTCACTGGAGTAAAAGTTGCATGAAATGCACACATAACAGGTTCTATTAATAATAATATCACCTAGCTGTTACAAGGGGCTTTTCATCAGTAGATATCAAAGCACTTCACAATCTTTAATGCATTTATCCTACAACCCCCCCGTGAAATAGGAAGTTTTAATATCCCCATTTTTACAGATGGGGAACTGAAGCAAAAGATCAGACAGGATGTCTGTGACAGAGCAAGGAACTGAACCAAGACCTCCCAAGTCCTAGGCTAGTGCCCTAACCACTAGACTGGGGTGGGCAAACTATGGCCAGCGGGCCGGATCCAGCCTGCAGGATTGTCCCCTGTGGTGCCACAGGCCCCGCGCTGCTCTCAGAAGTGGCGGGGGGGGAGGGGAAGGGGGTAGAGGGTTCCCTACATTGCCCTTGGCTCCAGGCACTGCCCCCCACAACTCCCATTGGGCGGGAACGGGAAACTGCGGCCAATGGGCACTTTGGGGGAGGTACCTGGAGGTGTGGCAAGGGCAGCGCACGGATCCCTGTGCCCCCAGGGGCCATGCGGGGACGTGGTTCCGGCCTGTTCCCGGAGCAGCGCAGCGTGGGGTCAGGGCAGGCAGGCAGAGAGCCTGCCCTGGCCCCGGTGCGTGCTGCTGCCACCCCAGAGCCGCTTTAGGTAAGCAGCACTGGGCCGGAGCCCAAACCCCTCCTGCACCCCGCACCCCAACTTCCCGCCTGCACCCCGCACCCTCCTTCACCCCAACTGCTGGCCCTGAGCCCCCTGCCACACCCTACACCCCTCCTGCACCCCAACTCCCTGCCCTGAGCCCCCTGCCTGCACCTCACACCCCTGCCCTGAGTCCCCTGCTGCACCCTGCACCCCTGCCCTGAGCCCCCTGCTGCACCCTCCTTCACCCCAACCCCCTGCCCTGAGCCCCTTGCCGCATCCCTCCTGCACCCCAACCCCCTGCCCTGAGCCCCATGCCACACCCCGCAGCCCTCCTGCACCCAACCCCCCTCTCTGAGCCTCCTCATACACCCCGCACACCTTCTCTGCCCCAATCCCTTTCTCTGAGCCTGTTCCTGCAAACCGCACCCCCTCCCACACCCCACACTCCCTCCCACACTCCTACCCCCTCCCCCAGCCCTTCATACAATTTCCCCACCCAGATGTGGCCCTCAGCCCAAAAAGTTTGCCCACCCCTGCACTAGACCATCCTTCCATTTTAAAGTACATAAAATGTCAAATACCATTGCTGACATATCCCACATACTTCACTACAAAGGAAAACCTAACTCCCAAAAGACTACAGTATCATCCTGACAGCACTTTCTTGTTCAAGTACCTTTACTTATGTGAATTCTAGGGTATGCACGTGTGTTTCCAGAAACACATCTTATGTACTTACAGGCTTACACAACTGACCTAACTTCGCAATCAGATCTAAGAAAGCTGTACAATAAAACTATGTCAGGGTGGGGTATAAATGCATCATATCTGCAGGTCATCTTTCACCTTTCCAGTTTTTCTAATTTAATATAAAATGGATATTCATCCTCCTATAACCCAACACGGTTTCATGTTTTCATAGGTAAGAGTTGTGAATTTTGAATGAATTGTATCTGTATTCAGAAAGGGATTGTTACTATTAAGTAAGAAAGCCAGATTTATAAAACTAATTATGGTACCTGCACTGTAGTCTGTACTCCCACACCATCCCCATAAAAATGTATGTTTTTGTTGTTTTTTTTTTTTAGCAAGCAGGCATACTGCAACTATAACACATCAGTACAATCACACTGTAACAACTTAACATTACTCTAATCGAGCAGATCAAAGTATTATAAGCAAGACAAAGAAGTATATCACAACTGTCTCCAGGGAAGGTATTACAGATTAGGCCCCGATCCTGCAAAATGTAAGTGTCTGTGTAACTTTATGCATAAAGTTATTCCATTGAATTCAATGACACTACTCATGTGCATAAAATTACATATATGCTCACATATTTCTCAGGTCTGGAGCCTTAATTAATAAATAACCCCATCTGAGAGAGAGAGACAAACAGAAAATCTGTTGTTAAGTCCATAGAAAAACTATTTCCTTCTGCAACCGAACCGCTGGAATTACAGGAGGGGCTGGTACTACCACGTATTATGCAGGTTGCCTAACACTTCCCATTAGAACACCCTGTTTTCAGTTGCTTATAACTTTGCCAAACTTTAACAGCTTAGGATGAAATTTTCAATATGAGGGGTCTGACTCGGTTGAATTTTAATGAAAAATTTCAGCTAAAACAGTTCAGCCAGTGCTAAGAACAAGGCTAAGGAAAAATACATTGTTATGCCCATGTTAAAAAAATTCTGGTGACCTTCAGAGCAGGGACTTGAAATTTGTCAGGGGAATAGCCTTTGTGTCAGGGATGTGCTTTTTGCCATCTCTGTGAAAATCCACCCAAATTTGGCTCAGAGATAAGCTGGGGCAAATAGGCCGCGACCACAGTTCACACATGCTTAGTAGATACTTAGATTTTAGCAGCTAAACCCTAAAGATTCCATCCACGCAGGGCATGCTCCAGCCCAGGGCTGAGCAGGACTTTCCCTGCAACTGCAGCCCTGGACCATGCTAGGTCTGGTCACCTGAACTGAGAGTGGGGAGACTGTCACTCCTGAGCTCTCAGGGTATATTTACACTTCGAACTGGGGGTGTGATTCCCAGCTCAAGGAGACATACCAATGCTAGATTTGATTGAGCTGGCCAGCTAAATATAGACTTCAGCCACGGTAGCGCACAAGCGGAAGGGGCAAGCCGCCCTGCACGTACACCTAGCTTCTCGGATGGGTACATACTTGGGATGGCTCGCATCACCTGCTGCTCAGGCTGCTGCAACTACAGTCTATATTTAGCATGCTAGCTTTAAGGCCATAAGGGATCATCATCTAGTCTGACCTGCAAATTGCAGGCCACAGAACGTCACCCACCTACTCCTGTAATAGACCCCTAACCTTTGGCTGAGTTACTGAAGTCTTCAAATCATGATTTAAAAACCTCAATTTACAGAGAATCCACCCTTTACCCTAATTTAAACCTGCACATGACCCATGCTGCAGAGCAGGGGTGGCCAACCTGAGCCTGAGAAAGAGCCAGAATTTACCAATGTACATTGCCAAAGAGCCACAGTAATACGTCAGCAGCCCCCCATCAGATTCCTCCCCCCAACCCTGCTCCCAGTGCCTCCTGCCCACCAACAGCCCCACTGATCAGCATCTCCCCATCCCTCCAGATCACCTGTTTCGTGGCATGCAGGAGGCTCGGGAGAGGGGGCGGGGGGGAGCAAGGTCACGGCAGGCTCAGAGGTGGGGAAGGAAAGGGTGGAGTGGCGGCAGGGCCTGTGGCAGAGCCAGGGGTTGAGCAGCGAGCACCCCCCTAGCACATTGGAAAGTTGTCGCCTGGAGCTCCAGCTCTGGAGTCGGTGCCTATCCAAGGAGTGGCATATTAATTTCTGAAGGGCCGGATGTGGCTCCGGAGCCACAGGTTGGCCACCCCTGCTGCAGAGGAAGACAAAAAAAAACAGGGTGTCTGCCAATCCGACTTGGGGGAAAATTCCTTTCCAACCCCACATATGGCGATCAGCCATATACTGAGCATGGGGGCAAGACCTATCAGCCAGACAACGGGGAAAGAATTTGCTTTAGTAACTCAGAGCCCTCCCCATCTAACATCCCATCACCAACCATTAGATTTGCTGCTAGCAGCCACACCTGAGCTTCATGCCATTGTAGGCAGTCATGTTATACTGTCCTCTCCATAAACTTAACAAGCTCAGTCTTGAAACAAGTTAGGTTTTTTTGCCCCCACTGCTCCCGTTGGGAGTGTGTTCCAGAACTTCATTCCTCTGATGGTTAGAAATCTTCATCTAATTCACCAGACCTAGGGCTGGAATGCCTCCTTAAGGTGGGACTCAAACTTCCACGCTGATCATTGAGGGTATATCTACACTATATCTATAGTATCTATAGTGTAGATATAGCCTCAATGATCAGCGTGGAGGAGAAAGCTTCTTGATTTTAATGAAGAGGGAACAAGAGCTGGACCTGTGGGAGGGGAAAGGGGAGTAAATTGGAACAGGGAGCCCAAAACTGGCCCTGGAGGCTGGCAGGGTGTGGAGAGAAACTGGGAGCTGGGGGGGTGACTGGGATCCAAGAAGAGAAACCAAGGAATACACTGGGAGCTGGGGGGAGGCAGGAAATGAGATTAGATGAGGAGCTGGAGAACTGGAACTGGCTGGGCAAGGGGACTGAAACTGAAAACCAGTAGGGTGGAGGAGAGACAAATTTGACAAGGAGCCAGAGGGGCTCTGTGATTCAGCAAGGGAGTTGACTTCAAGCCTGGGTGGGGAAGAGACCAGATGTGGACCTGGGAGGAGGGAACTGGGAATGGCTGGGCAACAAGATTGGGTGGACTGGAGACTCCAGAAAGATGAGACTTACAATCCCCTCCAGAGCCTGGAACGGAGCCCAAGATTCCTGAGTCTCACCATTCCTCTGATGTCAGCAAACATCTGTAAAACCCACTGGCAAAGTGTCCCACTCCCTTTTAGTGCTGATCCACAATAGAGGATGACAACCTACTAGTTCCATCAGTAACTCAGTTAGTTCAAATGGCAGGGGTTCTTGTGGGAGAATCTAAAGGTTCCAACCTTGCTGATGATCCCTGTAAGTGTAAATATGATACCACACGATAGAAAAAACAGAATTTCTACTTGCTTTTCTGAAAACCTAGGAAATTATACAGAAACAATAATAAAAAATTATTAAGGTTGTTACAGAGACAGGGTGGGTGAGGTAATATCTTTTATTGGACCAACTTCCAATAAAAGTTGGAATAAAGTTCTAATGAAGCTGATCCAATAAAAGATATTACCCCACCCACCTTGTCTCGCTAATATCCTGGGACTAACACAGCTACAACGCTGCAAAGCAAATCATTAAAGATACAAGTCAAGCACTCAAAAGTTAGGAACTGCTATAGTATAAATGGCCAAACACCACTATCAACATATCCCAGAAGCATCATTACTGATAACTATACAATAGGAGTGCAATTTTGTAAACACAAAAACCACACAATCACTTCTTATGGGATCCAATGGATAAACCACACAGATTTTTAAGTGCTGCACTGTATAATTACACAATATTCTTAGAGGTCTTACTGATTTTCAAACAAAAGTTATGTTTTAGAACAAGTGAAAATTATGCATTTGCAAAAGCCTTTACAAAGCATCAAGTAATCACAAGAAAGTGGAAGTTTTCCAACCAGTTATGAGGGGATTTTCTTTTTCTTTGTCCATTTTTTTTTTTTTTTAAAAAATCAACACAGACTCAACTGCAACTCACTACATTAAAATATACATGCTATTCCTGATCCTCAATTTCGGCTTCAGCGTGAGCCAGCAATCCAGGCCGAATGCTTCAACCCCCCTCCAAGGACTAATGTGAAATCACGGAGCCCTGCCCTACATGGAACCTCAAATCCCTTTCCCCTGCTGGCTAAACACTGCACCAGTGCCACCGCTTTTATCCACGGTTACTTTGCTTTGTGGGCAGAGGGTTTATCTGAGGCGGTTGGGGTTTGGTTTTGTTTTTTTTTTAAGACCCATCCATCACCGGACGCAAATCCCCTTCTAAGGGCCGTTGACGGGGACCACCCCTGATCACCAACGGACCCAGAAACCTGATTTCCACCCCCCAAGAAACTTCAGCCCAAATGAAGCAGCCCCCCCGGGCGGGGAGGGCACCGCCGGAGACCGGGCGGCCACAAGCGAAGCAGCGGCGGGATATCCCCAGCCAGCCCCCAGCCCGTCCACACGCGGGGGTAGCGGATCACGGCAGGGTTTGCTCAGCAAAGGCTCCCCCGGGGACACCCCCGGGCGGCTTCCTTCGCGGGCCAGGCAGCTCCAAAGCCAGGGCCCGGCCCCGCTCCCGCTGGCGGGGGAGCCCGGGGTACCTGGAGAGCGAGTCCACGCTGGGCTGGCGGGCCGCAGCCGGCCTGGAGCCCAGGCTCTCGCAGCTGGAGCTTTTCTCCATCGCGGGCGGCGAGCGGGGCGAGTCCCGCCGGCGGCCGCTCAGGCTCGGGGCCCGGGGCCGACTGGCTGCCCGCGGGCTGCGGCCGGGCGCCTGAGGGAGGGAGGGAGGGAGGGGGGCGGCTGCCATGTCCGCCCGGCGTGCAGCGCGAGGGAAGAACCCGCCCCCCTCCCCCCACGGCAGCCCCGCCGGCGGGGAAGGGGAGGAGAGACGCCCCCCCCCCCCCCCGAGCCGGGCCGCCGCTAGGGGGCTGGGACCGTCCCCGCTCCCTCCCGCCGGCAAAGGGGGCGGGGGTGAGCCCCTCCATCCCGGCCCCGAGGGAGAGCCAGGCTGGAGAGCAGCCTCCCTCCCGCTCCCGGCCGGGCGGAGGCGACGCCCGAGGCAAGGGGCTGGTGCCGCAGCAGCAGAGATTGAGCCGGGGGAGGTTGCGGCTGAGCCGGGTGGGGGGGGAGGCCTGACAGAGCAAGAGGCCCCCCCCCCTCCTTCCTTTCTCATCCCCCGGCCAGCCGTGCCGGAGGAGAGGAGGACGGGGGGGGGGGGGGTAATGATGCTTCGGAAGCATCGCTCGCAGGGTGGGTGGGAGTAGCGCGGTGCTGGAGCCAGACCAGCCGCAGCCCAAAGTCACGGTTTCTGTGTGGGGCAGAGCAGGAAGGAAGGCAGGAGGAGGGGACGGGGGACCCCGTTCATCCCTGATGCCTTTCACTGAATCCTAGAATATCAGGGTGGGAAGGGCCCTCAGGAGCTCATCTAGGCCCACCCCCTGCGCAAAGCAGGACCAGCCCCAACTAAATCATCCCAGCCAGGGCTTTGTCAAGCCGGGCCTTAAAAACCTCTAAGGAAGGAGAATCCACCACCTCCCTAGGCAACCCATTGCAGTGCTTCACCGCCCTTTGCTACCAAAGGCCTTCTGTCAAGGGATTAACTCGGCCCATAGGGGTGATAAACAGCCGCCATCAAGAGGCGGTGGTGGTGCTAAGAGGTGGGGCTGGAATGAACACATTGCTGGAGACCACCGGCCTTTCCCCTCTCCCAGCCAAGGCAGAAGGCGCAGGGGACAGAGACATATTGCTGGTGATGACAGCAGGAACGAGGTGTGGGCAGGATGCAGCTGGAGGGGGGGGCCACAAGTCTGGAGACCATTCCCCGTCCAGCGGAGCAGAAAGAGGAGAGCCCCAGGGATGAGCCAAAAGATGGATGGATATGGTGGTAACAAGCAGAAGGAATTAGGCCCAGGAGGCCTGTAATTTTCTGCTTGGTGGAGTTGCTGGAAGGCCACTTCAGAAGCATTTCTTGGGGATTTAATCTGTGATGTGTTATAACCGTCTGAAGCGGTTGTGAGCGGGCCATCTGTTTAGCAGGAACTAGACAGCTGACACCTTAAAGAAGGATTTTAACCCGAAGGGAAACATTCAGATCTCTTACCAAAAAAAAAAAAAAAGAAAGAAAGAAACTAAACAAAACCTAACAGCCAGTCACGCTTCACTCTTGTCTATCATTTTTTGCCTTCCACATTTGTTAACTATTATAAGATCATAGAGAGCAAAGCTGGAAACAACCTATCAGGTCATCTAGCAGGTCCCTAAGGGGTTCACATTGCAGGGGGAGGCGGAGGGGGTGGCAGGGTTATGGAGGAAGGATTGCTCCCTATAGTATATTCTCCAGTGCTAATGACTAAAGGTATTTACATTTTAAAAAAAGGGGATTTACTTCTTCCTAGCCTCTCTCCCCACTTCATCCTACAGATGCGATGACAGCACATTTATTTCCATGTTACAGGACTGCAGGTGACACATTCAGGGCTTTGACTGTTCTGTCGGATCACACAGAAATTAGGCATGGGGGAGAGAGCTTGTTGAAACACAGCTATCACTAGTAGCAAAGAACCAGAGTATCTGGCCTTTATTCAACTGCAGAGGCTGGCAGGAGGTCACAAGGAACCTTCCCCACTCCACTATGTGACCCTTCCTCAAGGTCAGGTGCAATGGTAATCCCCAAATTTCCCTGTCTAGTGTCCTTGGAGATGCAAACCGCTTCTAAAGGCCATGGAATGCTGCACCAACCCTCCTATTCCCTAGAAGGGTTTGTGCCTACAAAACTCCTTTAGGTGACTGTTAGCAGTAATACTGTGACGGGTTCAGTCACAGAGACCCCCTTGGGACTGTCACCTGACATGCTGGAATTACCTTTGAGCCTGTGTCAAGGTTCCTTACCCACTCTGAACTCTAGGGTACAGATATGGGGACCTGCATGAAAACCTCCTAAGCTTACTTTTACCAGCCTAGGTTAAAACTTCCCCAAGGTACAAACTATTGTACCCTTTGCCCTTGGACTTCCACTGCCACCACCAAACGTTTGACTGGGTTTACTGGGAAAACGTTTGGGAACGTCTTTCCCCCCAAAATCCTCACCAAAACCTTGCACCCCCCTGCCTGGAAAAGGATTGATAAAAATCCTCACCAATTTGCATAGGTGACCACAGACCCAAACCCTTGGATCTTAAGAACAATGAAAAAAGCATTCAATTTCTTACAAGAAGAATTTTAATATAAGAAAAGGTAAAAAGAATCACCTCTGTAAAATCAGGATGGTAAATACCATACAGGGTAATTAGATTCAAAACATAGAGAATCCCTCTAGGCAAAACCTTAAGTTACAAGAAAGACACAAAGACAAGAATATTCATTCTATTCAGCACAGTCTAATTTCTCAGCTATTTAAAGAAATCATAATCTAACGCTTATCTAGCTAGATTACTTACTAAGTTCTAAGATTCCATTCCTGTTCTGTCCCCGGCAAAAGCATTACACAGACAGACCCTTTGTTTCTCCCTCCCTCCAGCTTTGAAAGTATCTTGTGTCCTCATTGGTCATTTTGGTCAGGTGCCAGCGAGGTTATCCTAGCTTCTTAACCCTTTACAGGTGAAAGGATTTTTCCTCTGGCCAAGAGGGATTTTAAAGGTGTTTACTCTTCCCTTTATATTTATGACAGCCCGTTTCCCTGCTTGGAACTCCAGAACCCTGCCTTGTTAAGCCAGATACTAGCCTGCTGCAACACAGACCCAGGTCTGGTCCACGCCCCCAAAGCTGCAGACTTTAACCAAAAACTGCTCAGCAGGTCATTTATCTCCAACATCCAGACACCCAGTTCCCAATAGGATCCAAACCCCAAATAAATCCATTTTACTCTCTATAAAGCTTATACAGGGTAAACTCATAAATTGTCCGCCCTCTATAACACTGATAGAGAGATATGCAGAGCTGTTTGCTGCCCCAGGTATTAATCACTTACTCTGGGTTAATTAATAAACAAAAGCGATTTTATTAAGTATAAAAAGTATGATTTAAGTGGTTTCAAGTAATAACAGACAGAACAAAGTAAATCACCAAGCAAAATAAAGCAAAAACACATAAGTGTAAGCCTAATACATTAAGAAACTGTTTACAGGTAAAATCTCACCCTCAGAGATATTCCAATAAGCTTTTTTCACAGACTAGACTCCTTCCTAGTCTGGACCCAATCTTTTCCCTGGTACAGTCCTTGTTAGTTCCAGCAGACATCTTAGGTGGAAAACAGGGGCTTTCTCATGCCTGCAGCCGCCTTTGTTCTGTTCCACCTCCATATATAGCTTGGTCACAAGGCGGGAATCTTTTGTCTCTCTGGGTCCCCACTCCTCTTCTAAATGGAAAAACCAGGTTTAAGATGGATTCCAGCATCAGGTGACATGTTCACATGTCCTGTGAGACCCCAGCCTCCATTCTTCCAGGGTTGGCCCACAAGTACCTAGGAAGGTTTGCAAGTAAACAGAGCCATTTACAGGTCATTGATTCTGAAGCACTCTTAATGGCTTCCACTTAATGGGTTTAGATCAGTAATACAAGTTTATATCTTATTTTCCTAACTTAAGACATAGAAATAATACACGCAAACAAATAGAATGAACACACTCAGTAGATCAGCTTTGTAATGATACCTTACAAGGCACCTTTTGCATGAAGCATCATATTCACACTCAAGCATATTTCCATAAAATATTATTTCCATAAAACAATTACAGTACACGGTAGATAGATGCCCCAGCTTAGGTCCCCCTTGTGCTAAGTGCTGTCCACACATATGGTAAGAGACAGTCACTTCCTCCAAAAGCTTACATTTAGGCATACATACCTCACCTCAAAAATTGTTCCAAGGTTATCCCAAAACCAGATGGAATGGGTATTATGGAACATGGTGGGTCAAAATGATGTGACTAAGTAGAGAATCAGGTATGATTCCCAGCACAAAAAAGAAGCTGATTGAACGTTTGCTTTACATGGACCACAAGTCACTTTGTGTGCCAGAGAAGGTGCTACAATAGAGCAAGAGTTAGACAGTTTCGTGTGAGAAGGAGCTTGATATTCAGCCTCTTGGAGCACCTCTATATGCAAGAGAAAATATTTGCAAAGATACAGAGTTGCAGCTTTGGGTTATCTGGATGATAGCAAGGAAAGGAGTCTTCTATATTCACAACTGTTGTTTAGAGTGAGACCCTGTGAAGCAGAGAAAGAAGCAAAAGAACTGAGAAAGGGTCAGCACAAGAGTCCAGCAAGGCCAACTAACCATATCTGTCTGCTGGCAGAAGAATACCCACGGTTATTAACATCAGAGTATAAATTGCACCAAAAAGAACTGCAGTGGCAGGTGTAACAGGAGTTGGAGTTTGCAGGCATGCAATCTCACATTGCTCACAGGTGTTCATTTAAATAGGCCACTGCTTTGTAACATCCTCATTGTCATCAGTAGCAAACAGAACCCAGGACCTTCTATAGCAAAAGCTCTGTTAGCTGTGCTATTTGAGCTAAAGGAGAACCTCTGTCAGTAAAGAGAAAGTAAGAGTCTGTATGCTTCTTATGCAGACCTTACTTACCAGGCCTACGGCAGCCAGGTGCCTGGTTTTTGACCGAAAGGGGACCTGACAGATCTACTGACCAGACACCCAAAGTCCCGATTACTGTGAGGCAGGAAGGCGCCAAGTCATCACCTGTGCCAGCACCTACATAGCCGAGGCTGCCTCCTACCTGCATCAGGCAGCTGCAGCTCCCAGCCCCAGCTCTGCAGGCAAGTCCCTCCCAACCTGTGCAGAGATGGGCAAGAGAGGGGAAGAGCAGTGAGTGATGAGGGGACAGGGAAAGAGGAGGGAATGGGGGCAGGCCTCAGGGGGAAGAGGTAGGGCAGGAGAGGGCCTTGGGGGAAGAGGCGAGGCAGGGGTGAGGCCTGGGGGGGTGAGGCCTCAGGGCCTCAGAAGGAAGGGGCAGGAGACAGTCCTCCGGGGGAAGGGGCGGGGAAGGAGAGGTTCCAGCACTCCTGCTGGAGTGTCCAGCTTTTAGATATTACAAAGTTGGCAACCCTAACCAGGCCAGTGTGTTACACATGTGTATTTCATGTCTTATGATGTTACATCTTATGGCAGAAGCTGCTGGGTGCTGATCACTTCAGAAATTCTCATTATTTGTGTCTTGATAGATTGTCATCCGCACAGGCTGAAAATGACAGTTTTCACAGGCTCATAACTTCCTTCAAACAAACCAATTCTCTTTTCAAACCAAGTAAAGACATCACTTCTAAGTGAGGAATCTGTGCCAAGTTGTTTTAATTTCAGCCATTTTTGCTGTGACCTTGTCATTTTAAAAAGTGTGTTTAGATTTTTTTTTAAATAGGGAAAATATTCCCCATAACTCAAACAAAAGTTTCTAGCAAAAATTGCAACTTTGTCAGGTAGGAACCATGGAAAATGTCAGACTAAACATCAGTGTTTATGAGCAAGCAATAGCAGGGGCTTATGAATAGGGAAATATTTTTGCAAACTTAAATATACATCAACCCCACTTAGAATAGGATCAGTCACCACTATAATAATCTGTTCTATCTGGACTACTATACAGTATCCCTCTAATACATGTGTGACTAATCACCTTTCTAATAGTTGTGAGCTAAGTCACAAGATTTCTTGTTTTCTCTAATACCTGTAGAAGTAGTATCTAGATAGTAACTCATCTAGCAAGAAGTGGATTTTGCCTTCTCCCATTCCAGTGCTGCCTGTTTTCCCCATTTTGTTCCTTTTCACACTCACCCTTTTCCACTATAGGCTGCTGTTGCAGAACTCTGGATAGACAGGCAAATATCCTTCCAAGTAAATGCTGGTATTTCTTCATGAATCAGCCGACAGGGGGTGCACTAACAGCAGAAACCTTGCCTCTTTGTAAGAGATTAAATTAAATGTTACCCATTCATGGTGATACAGCCCATTTCCCAGCACTTCTCAGAACTGAGTTCCCAAGGTTAACCCCTGAGTCGAAGTCAGTGTTGTGTAACTAGCACGAGGCAACATACAATAGTTTTTTCCTGTCTTCCAAGACTTTCATACAGAGCCTTTAATTATCTATGTTTAGATATTACCTTTACTGCCTTTGTTGACCATAGTTTGATAATGGTGTAACAGTTACAAAAGTCAAGTAGGAATTACAAAAAATTACAACCTCCTTTGCTACGTGAAGGTATTAAAGTGCCTTCCTTTCTTCCTAATTTGCCATTGACGTGGCATTGCTAAGCAATTTATTGATGAAGTGCTCTGTTTGCTTTTCACTTCCCTTTTTTGTTCTTGGCCTTATCCCCAGGGCCTGTGAAACCCTATCGAAATCCCTATTGGTGCTCAGTAAATGAGAACAAAGCTAATCACCTCCTGGATCTGTCCTGCTATTGAAAGCAATCTGCACAGTGAGTCTTTTTGCCCAGCAATACCTCTTTTTTAAAGTCAGCAAGAATTTCTCTCTGTGAAGTGAGTTACTTCAGGATTCTTACAAACGCCGGAGAATTAACGAAAGGCTCCAACCGTAACCAAAACCAATTAAAGGCAATTCACAGAATAGTTTTATAACTGGTGGAAAATGCGCAGAGCTCAGTCTCTTAGCCTAGTTTTTCTTGCCAGATCCCTTATTACTATCTTACAAATCACATTAGAAGCTGTTCCTTTAATGAGGGGTGGCCTAACTGTGATGTAATGACTCAAAACATAGAAAATATTACTAAAACATTAAAACCACATCAAATAAGCAACACAATATGATGTATTCATCTTTAAATATTTCCAGCTGATACAGGTAAGTTAAAGTAAATCCCAAGAGTCAGAGAAAGAGAGAAAGTTGCTAGAGAAAATTCACTAAGGCTACTATCCAAAAAGGAGGACTGTCAGTCCTAAAAAATCCCATTGTTAATTGTGCTTCATAGTCTCCCTTGGTCTGTAACATCTTTTAAGAGCTTAAAAACATTTGACCTCACTTTCAAAGGTGCTTAGCACCTATGGCAGCCATTAGCTGAAAGATAAAAAGAAAGGGTGGGTTTGTGGTTTGGGAATTAGCCTGGGCTTTAATGGTTCTTAGTTCAGTTCCTACTTGCTATGTGAGCTTGAGCAAGTCCTATAGGGTCTGGTTTGCCTCTTGCTGATGTAAAACTGGTATAAGTGGGAGGAGAATCAAACCCTGGGGCTCAGTTTTCTATCTGTAAAATTCAGATAATGTTTGTCCTGTCTATTTAGGTGGTAAGATCTTCAGAGCAGGGTCTCTCTCTTACTATGTGTATGTGCAACACTTCGGACAACATGGCCCTGGTCCGTGCCTGGAATTCATAGGCTCTACTCTCTGCAATACAAATAAATCATCACTGGGTCCTGATCCCTGTTGGAAATGGCCAAAGAAAAACGTCACTGGCGGGGTCCTGCAAAATCCCAAAACCAGTTCTGTCTGTTGGAGCTCTTAGAAGCCCCCATCTTTCCTCTCCATATTTCCTCATAAATTCCTGTGTCACTGCCTGAATCTTTCTAGCCAACTCATTACATAGTTCATGGCCCTGCCAGCTTCACACAGTGTGCTTGCGTCTGTAGTATCTGCATCAGGCTCCAACAAATCTGCAGCATGACTCAGTCCCATAATTGTTCTAAAACCACACAGCCAAAGACACGCTGGTTTCTCCTTTAGATTCATTAAAATAGCTCTTAGATTTAATACATTTTCTTGTCTCCTTGCTGCACAGTTTAAGGGCAGTGGGCAACTGAGAAAAAAAGGATGAATTGTCACTGACTAGACTACGCAGGGATGTATTGTCTCTGATTCACACTGAAGGTGATATGTGTTGTTTTTGTCAAGCTTCATCACTGATTGCAGTATATAGGGCCAGAGCAGGAGCAGTGAGAGCCCTGACAACTTGCAGGGAGGCTGACGAAGAACAAACTGCCACGTATTGGATGTGGGATTATAGCTCCTGGTGGTTTCAGGAACACCTGTTACACGATGGTCACGGGGAATGTGCAACAATTCTTGCTCACCATGATGCTCTTGTTGCCAAGGCTAAAACCAGTCAAAACCAGCATATGTGCCTAAGGCTGCACTAAGATTGTCTTCCCATCCCAAAAATTGCTGGACAAGAGGTCAAACTGAGGCAGATTCATTATGCTAAAATCCAGAGAAGATCATCCATGATGTCGTTCTTTTTGGTCCTAACAGCATCCTGATGGTGCTTTTGCCTTGCATCCCATGCATGTCCACTAGAGGCACAATGTAATGGCTTTTGGGCCTCATGTATGATATTTCATTTGATTCACACCAGGGTTGGAGACTGGGGGGAGGGAGGCATGTAGAAGTGTTGCCCCTCAAACTGCATCTTTCCACTTCCCTCCCAACCCTGGCCCTTCAGCATAGCTCCAGGGCACACAGTCCTGTCCACTTGCCCTGCTTGACAGAACCTGCGTGGACAGCATGTGTAGGGAGGAGTTTGGGGGAGGGGGAAGGTCTGGAAGAGAGGGATTTTTCAGTGGGGGGAAGCTGGGGTCAAGGGAGCCACAAAGGCGCAGCTGGAAGGTTTCCTCCAACCTTCCTCAACATCTGGCTTGCAGGCGGTGAGAGAGGGGGGTTGCTATTTTGCAGTGGGGAGTATCGGGGACACTCCCCACTCCACATGCACTGAGCTGTTCCTTCCATCTCATTTGCTGGTGGCAGGGTGTGGGTGTGCTGTTTCGCGGTGGAGGACCTCTCTCCCCAGGGCACTGACCTGTCCCCTTCCTGCCCGCCCTATCTCCACTGTCAATGCTAGGAGCCACCCATCCCTCAATTGCAAGCTGCGCACATTGTGGTCCCCAGCCAGCCAGCCCTCACCAGGACGGAGCATGAAGCTGCCAGGGGGAGCATCCTCAGCCTGTCACTGGCAGCTGGGCTCACCCATTTTGCCGACTGGACATTCCCCTGCCAAACCCAGGGTTCCCCATCCCAAAGTTGGGGTTCCTCCACTCCACAGCTCCCATTACTCCCTCCACAATGTGGCTGCCCCACCCCTTCCGAAACACACTTAACTGTTCATATAACACAACCCACCCCACCCCTTCCACCTCTCCATGAGCCATCTGTCATCAGTGTCTTCCATCTTGGACCAAACTGGTCTCTGTGTTACCCCCTCATCCCTCTACCCCAGTTCTCTGGGGCTGAACCTCTTCTCTGACTAGGGTAACAGGCTCTGTCTCCTTTCTCTGTCCCCTTCCCCCTCTCCCTTCCCCCCCCCCCCCGCCTGCATCTCTCCTTGCCTGCTGCAGGAGACCCAGGCTCTGTGGGCTGAGCTGGCGCTGTGGCGTCCCAGGGCCAAAGGAAATGTTTGTGATGGGCAACACCTAGGGACCTCAGCTGCCCCCCCGCCCGCCACAAGAGCCCCTTGGGGACAGAGGCCAGCTGGAGCTTGCTTATGGTAAGGGAGGGACCTGGAGCTTTCGCTGTATTTGGGGGGTGAGGTCAAACCTTTTGCCCCTGGCTCTGCAAGGGAAGGGGTGCTGGGCATCAATAGGGTGCATTGCCTTTGGGGATGAGGTGTAGCACCTGCCCTCAGGCTGTAGCACTGAAGGGTCAGGGTCAGGATCAGGAGGGGAGTGGAAAGACGCACTCATGAGTCCTGGCCCCCAGCTGGACAGGGCCCCCTGCTGACCCTAGCCCTTGAGCGTGGCCATGTCTGCTTTCCCTGCACAGGTTCTGTCAGACAGAGCCAGTGGCCATGGCTGTGTGCCCTGGAGCTGCACAGAAGGGTCAGGGTTGGGATGGTAGTGGAAAGATGCGCTGAGAGTATTGGCCCCCTGCCCTCACAAATATAGAAATCAAACTACACCTATGTTTAACATTTTATTTATTTTGCATGGGGTGTGTAGCTTATATCGTCATCTTTGTAACTGCAGCATCCAGATTCTACACAAATTAATAAATAGATACGTACCCATGATAGCAGTTACAGACTTGGATTTTTACATTCACCATGGGGCTGATCCTGCGCACGGCTTTGCACCACTACTCTGAGTGTAACCCTACAGCGAGGGGCTTACATTACACATTTCTGGCAGGCAGGGTATTCGGATTGCTGCCAGATGCCCTGGGCTATGCAAGGCTTACATGCCCTCAGTGCACCCCACGGAGCAGTAAAGGACTAGGCATCAGAGAGGGGGGGAGGGATAGTTCAGTGGTTTGAGCATTGGCTGCTAAACCCAGGGTTGTGAGTTCAATCCCTGAGGGGGCCATTTAGGGATCTGGGCCAAAAATTGGGGATTGGTCCTGCTTTGAGCAGGGGGTTGGACTAGATGACCCTCCTGAGGTCCCTTCCAACCCTGATATTCTATGATTAAGAGCTAATGGGTGTGTCACGGTCTAATCAGGTGTGTGTGTGTGTGTGTGTGTGTGTAGAGGAGACAGACTACTAAGCCTGTGGCTGCAGGGTCCCATCACTTGGGAGCAGGGTATCCACATTCCCTAACTGTTCTAATCCCCTGCACATACATGCCATGGTTCTCTGCATCTCTGCAGACTTAGCACCCTCTGAGCTGTGTAACTGGTACTAGAGCTTGTATTTCCTCTTTAGGCCTCTAGGGGGAAGGACCACTATTCGCATCCGATGAAGTGAGCTGTAGCTCACGAAAGTTTATGCTCCAATAAATTTGTTAGTCTCTAAGGTGCCACAAGTCCTCCTTTCTTTTTGCGAATACAGACTAACACGGCTACTACTCTGAAACCTGTCATAATATACTGCCGAAAGATGTAATTTCAACCCACTAAACAACTTTTAGTATTGCTTTGAATAAAATAATATAGCACCTTTCCTCCTGAAGCATTAAATACTTCACTGCAGCTCTCTGGCCTTCTCAGGGCTTGGAATGCAACTTGACCATCTTCATGATAGTCCCCAGCTATAGAGCCTGATCTAGCAAATTGTGTTCGTGTAAGGATTTCTCACATGAGCCAGGCTGGTAGGCTCTAGTCCATAGTCATTGCATCCCATTGAAATTCTGTGCATGGTTTCATAGTTATGTGCCCATTAAAAATTAAACCGCCAGTGTTAGAAGTGTGTTGTCGGTTCCTGTGCAGCAGATCACTTTTAGGGTAGACAGAGAGCTTGTGAGAAGCTTGAGCAAGAAAATTCTAGGTACCATTCTCAATGATTAGGAATGGGTGAATCCTTAAAAAAGATGGGCCCACATTCTGCAACCCTTATATCGAACAGGTCCTCTGAAGTCCACGTGAGTGTTGTTATTCAGTATGCTTCTGAGTCACGGAACTGGGGCCTTAGAGTAAGTCTTACAGTCTAGAATTAAACGTTGATTTTCAAATAAATAAATAGCCAAAATGTACATATAGATCACAGATTCTTTGGGACAGGGACTGTCTTCTTATTATATGTGTGTACAATGCTTAGCACAGTGGGGCTCTGATCCCCAACTGGTGCATGTAAGTGCTACTGCAACTGAAATAATTAGCATGCATAAATTCTGTTTCACTTACATTCATGTCCTTCTGAGGGAAATGACATTATTGCACGTTCACATGAAGCAAAACCATGCAGTGATGTTAATTGCAGAAAGTGGTCTTAAAACTGGAGAGACAGAGATAGGACACACAAAACAAATATTTTATTCTATATAGGTTCTTAAAACCTCATCAACGTAGTATCTGAGCACCTTCCAGTAGTGCATTAAGCAACTACTCTTCTGTCACGTGTTGTTTGTTTTCTCATCCCCTCCCCTGGGGGAGGATGGATGTAGGAATAAAGTAGGAATGAATGCATTTTGCTCCTTCGTTTGCCAGAACGACTTCAGATTCACCATACCAGTTCTTGAAAAACTGCCTGACCTGTTTTAGAATCAATAAGATGTGCAGATTTAGTTATTAACGGGATGAGGAGGTACAGACTTAAGAGCAGGTGCAAACACTCTAGACCCTAGAAGGACTGATCTGTTTGATGGTGTTTGGCCAACTTAGCTTAATTTCTTTCAATATTCAGTATTCTTTCTTTCAAAACTCAATAAAGGACAAATGCAAAGTACTCCACTAAGGAAGGAACAATCAGTTGCATGCATACAATATGGGAAATAACTGCCTAGGAAGGAATACTGCAGAAAGGGATCTGAATATGAGTCAACAGTGTAACACTGTGGCAAAAAAACCCAAACTTCATTGTGGGATGTATTAGCACAGGGATCGGCAACGTTTGGCACACGGCCTGCCAGGGTAAGCTCCCTGCTGGGCCAGGCCAGTTTGTTTACCTGCTGCGTCCGCAGGTTTGGCCAATCACGGCTCCCATTGGCCGCAGTTCACTGCTCCAAGCCAATGGGGGCTGTGGGAAGCCACGGCCAGCACATCCCTGGGCCCGCGCCGCTTCCCGCAGCCCCCATTGGCCTGGAGTGGCGAACCGTGGCCAGTGGGAACCGCGATCGGCTGAACCTGCAGACGCAGCAGGTAAACAAACCGGTCTGGCAGACCAGGGAGCTTATCCTGGTTGGCCGCAGCCAAATGTTGCCGATCCCTGTATTAGCGAGAGTGTTGCAAGCAAGACACAAGAAATAGTTGTTCTGCTCTACTCTGTGCTGATTTGGCCTCATCTGGAGAATTGTGTTCAGTTCTAGGCACCACATCTCGGGAAAGATGTGGACAAATTGGAGAAAGTCCAGAGAAGAGCAACAAAAATAATTAAAGGTCTAGAAAACATGACCTCTGAGGGAAGATTGAAAAAACTGGATTTATTTAGTCTGGAGAAGAGAAGACTGAGAGGGGACATAATAGTTTTCAAGTACATAAAAGGTTGTTATAAGTAGGAGGGAGAAAAATTGTTCTTAATCTCTGAGGATAGCACAAGAAGCAATGGGCTTAAATTGCAGCAAGGGCAGTTTAGGTTGGACATTAGGAAAAACTTCCTAACTGTCAGGGTGGTTAAGGACGGGAATAAATTGTCTAGGGAGGTTGTGGAATCTCCATCACTGCAGATTATTAAGAACATTATTAACATAATAATAAGATTATTATTAAGTTTGTCTAACTGTATTAATTAAGTTAGACAAACGTGTCAGGTATAGTCTAGATAATACTTAGTCCTGCCATGAGTGCAGGGGACTGGATTAGATGACCTCTTGAGGTCCCTTCCAGCCCTACAAGTCTATGATTCTTTCTTTCTTATAATGTAGCAGGAAAGTACAGTGAAGTGTAGCCAAATTCTTTTGTTATTTGATACCCTTTTTTACTTCTAGGCAGAAGGAACTGAGGAGCACACGCACAAAGGGCCTGCATACTTGAGAACATACACAAGAAAAGTGAAAACAAGGATACAAATGGCCATGGGGGATAATTTCTTCCATTCAAATTATATTACATTTGGGGGATCTGGGAAGACAGAACTTAGGGAGTCCATTCTTCCAGTGTTCCCATTGGCCACGTGAACTTAAGGCACCTAAAATGAGGAAGTTGGTCAGTGCTTCTAGCAGCACAGACTACTCCAAAAAGGGTATATGGGGGCATGATGAGACAGTGCTAGTGGTCATGATTTCTAGCACACTCTGGCTAGTGGGTGTGCAACTACACTGGAAAGAAGCACATAAAATTTCTGCTCGATAGCAGTCTGCGAGGCTACCAGTTAGCATGGAGGAATTATGCATACTCCTTTGCAGGCATAATATATCCATGGTCCCAGTCTGTCCTCACTGAGTCATCTTCTTGGAGTCTTATTATGGCTGTTTATGTAGCATCCCCAAGTGTTTAATGTGCACAGTCAAATAATACGTCACATGTACAAAAACTATGGTAAAATAATGTGATTTAGGTTGCAAAGTCAAGCATTTGAAAGTTAAGAAATACCAGGTTTATGGCTGCCCACAGACCTGTCATTCAGCTCCCTTTGTGCATCCAACCTGGGTTTCGAATGAGGCTGGGGTCCTGTGGAAAATATAATACGTGATCATGTAATTAAAGGCTAGATCATGATGCATACCCACAAGGGGGCTGAATTAAGGTCACCCAGGCAGCTGTAAAGTTGGCATTGCTTAACTTTCGAGTGCTTGACTTTGCAACCTAAATCACATTCTTTCAGCATATGTGTGTATTTGTATGTGATTTCCTATGTTTTTCTAAAAGGACTAAGGTAAAAACATTTGTAACCCTTCTGCCAGATGGAGCCAGTAGCAATCAGCGCCGGGTTCAATATCTAGGGGTTCCTTTCCATTGGTATAACACTGAACCGGCTCAAGTCCCCACCTCGTAACCTGGGAAAATTACACACCATGCTGGGCGCCTCTGAGAGGCAATACTTCCCCACTCACAAGCACAGAGTCTGAGTATAGAAAATAAACTTTTAATAAAAGGAGGAAAGTAACTTGGCATTAATTTGAGAAAACACTGCAAACAGGGTTCATAAACAAAAACCATGAGCTAAGGACCCACCCTCAAGAAAGTTGGGCCAAGTCCTTTCCACTTCAGGTTCTTAAGTCCAGCAACCCAAAAGTCCCTTTAAGGTGCCTGTCCCTTCTCTGAGCCCCACTCACATTTGCTGTCCTTGGTCAATGCAGACCCAGAGTTCAGAGGTTCATCTGCAGAGTTCACCTCCCACCGTGGGTGGAGCGGGGGGTTAAAGAGGCACCTTCCTCGCTCCGCTGCTCGGGCACTCGCTCACCACCCCTCGCTGCCAGCTGCCCTGCCAGCCGATCCCCACGCCTCTCTGCAGGGCTCTGCTCTGGCCCTCTCCTCTAGCCACCCTGCTAGCCACTCACTGCACCTCTCTGCCAGTCACCCTGCTGGCCGCTCACTGCGCCTCTCCACCAGTCTCTCTGTTGGCCACTCACTGCGCTGTCTGGCCACCCCATCAACCGCTGCTCCTCACCCGCCACTTGTTCACCAGCTGACTGTCAGTCATCTTCTGCTGCCACCTGCCTCTCTGCTGTGACCTCTACACATAAGTCTCAGTAATTTTCAGCTCTTTGCAGGCTGAGCAGAAACACTGCCCCATCTCAAAGTGATTTCAGCTCTCAGTGATGTTTAGCTCTTAGCAGGCTTGCGAGAAACATAGTCCCACTGCAACTGATTTCAGCTCTGATTGAACATTTAAAATAACAAAGAGACTCCTAATGAAGCCTATTTAGCTCTTTCTTTGAACAGTGCAGGGGAATAGGCTAAAGCAGACTGGGGAAAACCTTTGGGGAGGGCTTACATCTCCTGACTGGGACACCTGTCTCTGTCCTTCTTACTTTCACAGGGCTCTGGCATTCAAGACCCTGGCTTAACGAGGTCCTTTCAGCTGATGGTAATCCCCTCATTAGGGACAGGTTAAGCACAGTTCTGCTCCCCTTTATTCATACAATAATTACAACATTGGCAACAGCATTTCACTACCTCTGTATTCAGTACTAAAGTGATTTGTAACCCAACACCAGCCAGAGTTGATTGCTTTGAGGAAAACACCACTCAATCTGCTGGATATCTAAGCAGAGCAGGAGCAAACTCTATTTACATGAATACACCTAAAGTCTCTCCTCCTCCCAACTAGCTATCAGGGAAGAATTAATTCAGACCCTGCTTACACATTTATAGTATGTATCTGTAATAATCCTCCTCCCATTGTCCAGCATTCGAGCCCTCAGTCTTCAACATGCAGGTTTTTATCACTTGAGCTACAGAACTATTTCTTTTGGCTAGCAGTAGGAGAAGGCTGTTTATTCCAGAGTGGGGGGAATGAGCCACTACCGCCATGTGCTGGCTTGAAAGCATGATCAGGAGTCTGACCCAGCTCTCTCTCTTCCCCATTTTGGGAGGTGGGTGGCCCCTGCCCCATGCTGTGCTCCTGGGGTGGGGCCGGGGGATGAAGTGGGAAACTAGCTGCTGGAGCCATGTGCTTGGTTTATGGGTGGGGCTTGGCTCAGCTCCCAGTCCCCCTCCCTAACCCTGGGAGTTTGGGGAGCTTCTGTCCAATGTGCTGCCCCTGAGGGGAAGGATTGGAAGCTGGAGCCAAATGCTGGGTCTTGTGGGATTGCAGGATCAGCTCGTGTCTCTCTCTCTCTCTCGCCCCCTGCAGGCATTGGGGGAGCTCCTGCTCCATGTGTTGGGGAGGGATTCTGGAGAGAAGGCTAGTTTGCTGTCTCCACCCCTTCCTGCTACAGGTGCTCGGGGCAGATCACGCATGTTCTCAGTGCATTATCTGCTGCTACTGTGGGAGCAGTGTGAACCCAGCCTTGGAATCGTCAATGAACTGGGCACATGGCCAAACATTTCCTGCACACTGGAAGCGAGAGAAGGGAAACAATGAAGATGAGTTAACCTGAACCTGAATGGCTTTTCACTGGATAAAGAAAAGGTATTTCTCTAACCTGAGTAGATTTCCCCTGCCCAATATCAAAGGCTGGCTGCAAACAATGGAGGTGTGAGGGCTTCTCTCAGAAAAGTTCACAAGAATACTTTGCAATGGAAAGAGCTAGGCCACCCAAATGCAGAGGTCACTGTCAGTGCCTGCCTAAGATCTAAATTTATTCTGGTTTACAAAAATGAAGGAAAGGAAATATAAAGATGTGCTCTCATATGTTTCTTTATTATAGGCACTTCCATGTCCATGCGTCTCTGAAGTCAAATCATATTTCACGGGAAGTGTTTAAAAAGAGAGTCTCTTTTGGCAATAAAATATCATTACATAAATATCACAAACTTCCCCTAGCCCAGGGCCTATTGTGAAAATCTTTCAATACTACTCAGTATTCTGTGCTCTGTATTCCAGCTCTGAGTGATCAGAACAGAATGAATTTGTGAGGTTTTACACCATGGCTGTAGTGGAGGTGAAGCAAGTTTTCTCCTCCACCATAACAATTATGAAATCCAAACCAATGCAACTGTTACAGGCGAAGGACAGCTTGGAAAATCTGGGCTGCCTTTGCTCAGACAGACTCTTTTCTTGCTGCAAAGAGTGTTCCCTCTTCTTTAAGGACAATAGCGACTGGATCCAGACCAAACGGACGGCTTCAGTAGTAGCAGAGCTTTTTGAGAGGTTGGTGGAGGGGGAGAGGAGGAAGAAATATAATGGGAGAGAGTCTCACACACACACTGTCTCTTTTACACTGAGTACAAGGTATAAATGTGCCCTAAAATCTCAGTTCTGGCTGGGAGAGAATTTCCCCAGTGCAGACACTGCAGCAAACAACCATACGTTACCCCATCAGAAGCCGTTGATATAGGGGCATGCTGCGGGTGGGGCTGTGGAGAGAAGGAGTGTCATGTCATATATATGGCACTGCCTGAAATCTCTGCAGCTCTGGGACTGGGACTCAGGATGGAGTCTGCCATAACTTAGACCAGGACTCAGGGCTAGTCTAAGTTCTGCAGAGCAGTGTAGGATTGAGAGGGCACAAAGGTGTCTTAAAAGCCACCTTAGAGGTACAGCATGGACACTCACCCAATGTCTTTTCTGATTTAGTTTCCATCAGTCTGGCTCGTTAAAGGCTAAAGCTGTAGATGTGCTGGGAGAACTACAGTTTCTGACCTGCAAATTGGACCCTCAGCTATCTGGGCTGGTTAAATCTATTGAGAGGTATGGGGCTCCATGTTTTGGAGATAGCACTTTGGCCTACAAAGGAAAGTTGACAATCTTTGCTCAAGTGGCCTTTGGTTAGGCCTTCACTCAAGATGGAGCTGACAATCTCACTATCAGAATGTTCTGATTCTAACCATCCTGTTTAGAAAAGGTTATTGAGAAAGTAGTGACAAAGCCACTCTGGTTTCTTTTGGAGACTGCTGTATTCCTTGGCCTTTTCCAGAGGGAAGCTTTGAGCTGGCTTTTGTCCATGGTGGGGTTTGTTCATTAGTGTTGTGCACTGCCAGACCACATGCTCAGATAATATGATGGAGATTTTTAAACATCCAAAAAAGGAATGTCTGACACATCCATGTATAGATCTGTAGATCATGTATGCATTTTCCAAGGGTCTTTTTTTTAAAAAAAAAAATGGTTCAATCTTTCCTGATCCTGGATTTAAAAAGGAAAATAGCTATTTTACTATCATCCCACAGCTTTGAAGTTGTGTTGAATAGTGAAGAAAGACAAACAGTTAATTCTTCACTAATCTTTTAAATATCCACAAAAGCACATTGCACTCACACACTTTTAAGCCTGGTTCTTTAGAAGCTGTATGTCTTCCTCTAACTCTTCTTTTAGGTTTGCAGCTTCATCAGACCTGAACAGAAGCCTGTAATACTACTTTCTGTGGTGACTATCTTTCTGGGAGGTGTGGAGTGGGATGTTTTTTCCATAATAAAGCAGTCATCTGGATTGAATTGCAGATATCTAATCCTCACACAAACTACTCTTGTTTGGTTTTGTGAAATGAACAAAGACATCAATTTAGACATGCTCAGGACTGGATTTAGGCATCCCTCAGACCTCCAGATCATACCAATGATTAACCAATGTGCCTTGGTCACTTTAACACAAAGGGGAAGCTTCGAATAAAAAAACTCTTTTTCACAAAGGGTATGAATAGTAGATTTTCTTATGTTCATCTTATATGTATATAAAGAAGAGAACTAAGGCAGCAGCAGAACAGTGTGGACAGAATGCGCTCATGACTCCAGCAGTATTTCTGTAGTTTTGAAGTAGAGCAATTGCATTCAAACTATGACATCAATGAATGAAAGAAGGTGTGATTGACTTCAATGAGCATTCTGCTTGTGTACAGACTGCAGGATTAGCCCTACACCCACAACACATCCAGTTACACCCATAGGTATCAGATCAGCACCCAAAGCAATTAGACCCCATCCCTTGCTTTCTGTCACATCCTTCATGTTGCTCCAAACACAATTGTTACTGGAGATAAATTCTGTCCTTAAATGCATGTACGTAACAACCACTGAGCTCCAAATCGACATTTTTACTCAGGCAAATTCCTCTTGACTACCAATCAGGGCAGAGTGCAGGATTTCAGTATCGGGGCTATTGACGTAATGTGAACAGAGGGCACACATCCGATGACAGAATTTTGTCCTAAATAGTAATGTACAACGATAGATTGTTAATTTTGAGGCATTAAACAGGGAAGGAATAAAATATAGAATGCAAACCAACCAGACACAGTAAAAATGAATTATAAGCAGCACTCCAAAAGTACAGGATTGTTCAGTAATGGAATGCATGACATATTAATGATAAAAAAATTCTGAAGCCCCAATCATGCTCGCATTGAAGGCAGTTGGGGTTTTGCCATGGAATTCAAAGACAGCTGGATTGGTCCCTTTGTCATGCATTGTAAGTACAAGGAATCTTAGCTGCCAATTTAATTTCATTAATCATGTGATGGCAATACAAATATAAAGAGATATTTAACAGAAACCATAATCATTTGCTTGATATTTGCTGTTCAGCACAGATAAGATTGAATCATTAGCAGTCATTTGAATCAGTTATGATGGAACTGCAAGATCATTAACTACTAGAATTCTTTTCATAGATTTTATGGCCATAAAGGCCATTATGACCATCTAGCCTCACCTCCTACATAACACAAGCCACAGAATTTCACAGAATTCCTATATTAACCCAGCAAATAGTCCTGTGGCACCTTATAGAATAACAGATGTATTGGTGAATACCCACTTCGTCAGGTGCATGTAGTAGAAATTTCCAGAGGCAGGTATAAATATGCAAGCAAGAATCAGGCTAGGGATAACGAGGTTAGTTCAATCAGGGAGGATGAGGCCCTCTTCTAGCAGTTGAGGTGTGAACACCAAGGGAGGAGAAACTGCTTTTGTAGTTGGCTAGCCATTCACAGTTTTTGTTTAATCCTGAGCTGATGGTGTCAAATTTGCAAATGAACTGAAGCTCAGCAGTTTCTCGTTGAAGTCTGGTCCTGAAGTTTTTTTTCTGCAGGATGGCTACCTTTACATCTGCTATTGTGTGTCCAGCGAGGTTGAAGTGTTCTCCTACAGATTTTTATATATTGCCATTCCTAGTATCTGATTTGTGTCTATTTATCCTTTTATGTAGGGACGGTCCAGTTTGGCCGATGTATATAGCAGAGTGGCATTGCTGGCATACAATGGCGTATATTACATTGGTGGATGTGCAGGGGAATGAACCGGTGATGGTGTGGCTGATCTGGTTAGGTCCTGTGATGGTGTCGCTGGTGTAGATATGTGGGCAGAGTTGGCATTGAGGTTTGCTGCATGGATTGGTTCCTGAGTTAGAGTTACTATGGTGCGGTGTATAGTTGCTGGTGACAATATGCTTCAGGTTGGAGAGTTGTCTGTGGGCGAGGACTGGCCTGCCTCCCAAGGCCTGTGAAAGTGAGGGATCATTGTCCAGGATGGGTTGTAGATCACTGATGATGTGTTGGATAGGTTTTATTTGAGGACTGTATGTGATTGCCAGTGGAGTTCTGTTGGTTTCTTTCTATATTAACCCAGTGATTTGTGGTTGAACTACCTTGCAACAGCTTTGAAAGTTGGGAGAAAATAAAATAAATGGTGTGTGTTATTTTGATGTATACTTCTCCAATAATTTAGATATATATCAAGAAAGACCCGGGTATATTGGTCGATCACAGGAGGACTATGAACCACCAATGTGATGCGGCTAGGAAAAAGGATAATGCTATCCTAGGATGCATTAGGCGAGGTATTTCCAGTAGAGATAGGGAAGAGTTATCACCATTATACAAGGCATTGGTGAGCCCTCATCTGGAATACTGTGTGCAATTCTAGCTTCCCAATATTTAAGAAAGATGAATTCAAACTGGAGCAGATGCAGAGAAGGACTACTAGGGTGATCAGAGGAATGGAGAACCTACCTTAAGAGAGGAGAATTAGGAGCTTGGCTTGTTTAGCCTAACTTAACAAAGGCTGAGGGGAGATATGATTGCTCTCTATAAATACATCAGAGGGATAACCACAAGGGGGGAAGCGGAGTTATTTAAGTTAAGGGCCAGTGTTGGCACAAGAACATGGATATTAACATCAACAAGTTTAGACTTGAAACTAGATGAACATTTCTAACTATCAGTGGAGTGAACTTCTGGAATAGCCTTCCAAAGGGAATAGTGGGGGTAAAAAACCTAACTTGTTTCAAGACTGGGCCCTGTCTATACTACAAAATTACTTTTGTATAACTACACCGCTCAGGGATGTGAATAATCCATATCCCAGAGAGACGTAGTTATACCGATCTAAGTGCCAGTGTATAGAGCACTATACTGTCATAGCTATCGCTTCTTGCAGAGGTGGAGTAATTAAGCTGACGGGAGAGATCTCTCCCATCGGTTTAAAGCATCTTCAACAGACGTGCTACAGCATTGCAGCTGCATCAGTGCAGCTGCGCTGCTGTAAATTTGTAGTTTAGACTTGCCCTGAGCTTGGTAAGTTTATGGAGGGGATGGTATGATGAGGTTGCCAGTCCTGCACTTGCTTTTAGTAAATAGCTCCAAATACCAGAAATGGGACACTGAGTTACCACAGAGAATTCTTTCCGAGGTGTCTGACTGATGGGCCGTGCCCACATGCTTAGCGTCTAAGGCCTGGTCTACACTATGGCATTAGGTCGACATATGCTGCATTAGATCGAATTTATAATGTGCGTGTCTACACTACCGAGCCCTTTCCGCTGACCTAAAGGCCTTGTAAAATCGATGTCTGTACTTCACCTTGGTGAGAGGAGTAGCGCTAGAGTATGTCCCGGGTCAAATTAGAGGTAGTGTAGACACAACGCTGTGTAATTCGACAGGACTGGCCTCCAGGAGGTGTCCAAAACTGCGCCAATGTGACCGCTCTGGACAGCACTTTCAGCTCCACTGCACTTCAGCCAGGTACACAGGAAAAGCCCCGGGAACTTTTGAATTTAATTTCCTATCTGATCAGCATGTAGAGCTCACCACCACAGCTGACCATGCCTGCCCAGGGCTGCAAACGCACTCCAGAATGGAGCATACAGGAGACACTGGATCTGATTGCTGTGTGCGGAGAAGAGTCTGTGCAGGCAGAGCTCTGAACCAGCGGAAGAAATGCTGACATCAATGCCAAAATCGCACAGGGTATGGGGGACCAAGGCTACACTAGGGAGACACAGAAGTGCCGTGTGAAAATAAAGGGGCTTAAGCAAGCGTACCAAAAGACAAGAAAAGTTGCTCTGGTTCTGAGCCACAGATATGCCGCTTCTATGAGCAGCTGCATGTGATTCTAGGCGGGGACCCCACCAGTCATAGAATCATAGAATATCAGGGTTGGAAGGGACCCCAGAAGGTCATCTAGTCCAACCCCCTGCTCAAAGCAGGACCAAGTCCCAGTTAAATCATCCCAGCTAGGGCTTTGTCAAGCCTGACCTTAAAAACCTCTAAGGAAGGAGATTCTACCACCTCCCTAGGTAACGCATTCCAGTGTTTCACCACCCTCTTAGTGAAAAAGTTTTTCCTAATATCCAATCTAAACCTCCCCCATTGCAACTTGAGACCATTACTCCTCGTTCTGTCATCTGCTACCATTGAGAACAGTCTAGAGCCATCCTCTTTGAAACCCCCTTTCAGGTAGTTGAAAGCAGCTATCAAATCCCCCCTCATTCTTCTCTTCTCCAGACTAAACAATCCCAGCTCCCTCAGCCTCTCCTCATAAGTCATGTGCTCTAGACCCCTAATCATTTTCGTTGCCCTTCGTTGTACTCTTTCCAGTGCCCCAACACTCCCCGTGACTACTCCCAGGGGACCCGGGTGGCCACAGGCAACAATGAGGAGGACATTGTTGATGAGGAAGAGGAGGAGGAGGAGAATGTGCAGCAGGTAAGCGGAGGATCCATTCTCCCGACAGCCAGGACCTTTTCCTAACTCTGGAGCCAATCCCCTCCCAGGACCCACTGGTGTGGGACTGATGGTGGGGAAGACACCTCTGGTGAGTGCACACTTGTAATCACACTACAGGGGTTAAATGCTATTGTGTTTAATGTTTAATCTGAGATAAACCTTTGGGATACAGTGGCAGCCAGTCCAGCTACGCAACAGGTGCTCCCCAGAAAAGCCTGTTTATGTGCCAAGCGTTTCCCCACCAAAAAAATGTCCCCGGCTGTGCCCTGACACCATCTATCCTTTCTTGTGTGCTTACCATGCCTGCCTGCAAACCGAAATCTGCTGCCCAGAGCTCTGCTGTGTGTTGTACCTTACTGGTAGGTGCTTCTTTTAAAAGACAAAATGTGGCTGTGTACCTCAGGGAATGTGAAGTGCTGTGAACTGCTGTGAAGTGTTGCATTCATTGCAAGAGTTAACCTTCTGTTTTCAACAATGTATGTTCTGTAAAGCTACCGTTGTGGTTTTTTCCCCCTTGTAGCTGCAACCTTGTCTGTGGGTGCTTCCTCCACACCAGCACAAAGGCTGTCCCAGATTAGAAGGCAAAAAAAGTGGATAAGGGAAAACATGTTCTGTGATTTGATGCATTCCTCCGAGACTGACAAGGCCCAGTTGAATGCATGGAGGCATGGAGAGAGCATGCACACTGACCAAGAGGGCAGGAAAGCATGCAGGGAACAAGAGCGTAACACACAAGAGGAGATGTTGCAGCTTATGCGTGAGCAAACAGACATGTTGAGGTGCAGGAAAGGCAGCTAGACCTTAGAGTCCCATTGCACCAAATGATGAACCAGCTGCCCTCCTCTCCAAGTTCCATATCCTCCTCTCCCAGATGTCCTAGAATGCGGGGAAGAGGGGGAGGTTCTTATCTCTTTAACTCAGCTCCAGGAGATGGTTCATGGTGCAGAAAGTTCTCATTCCCACAGCTTTGACTGCTAGACAATGCAATTGTAATAAGCTACGTGTGCTTGCCCCTCCCACCCCTGTGTTATCAGGCCCTTAGACCCGGGTTATCTTTGCTATTCATTGCTGTCTCTGTTCAGTGTTTGTTGGCATAATAAAAATGCATGGATTGAGCACGAGAGGCTTTCATTCACTGTGCACACTGTGGTTGGTGGGGGTTTAGTTTACAGGGCAGTACATGCAAAAAAATGGGGCAGGTTGGTAAGGAACAACACACAGAACTGTCACATCAGTGTTGGGTCATTCATGAAACTGGTTTTCAAAGCCTCTCAGAGATGCAGTGCACCTCGATGTGCTCTTCCTATTGCCCTGGTGTCTGACTGCTCATAATTGGCAGCCAGGTGATCTCCCTCAACAGCTCACCCCTCCAAAAACTGTCTCCCCTTATTTTTACAGATATTACGGAGAACACAGCAAGGAGCAACAACAATGGAAATATTGCTTTTGCTGAGGTCTAACCTAGTGAGTAAACTGCGCCAGGGCCCCTTTAAACATCCAAAGGCACATTCCACCATCATTCTGCACTTGCTCAGCCTATGGTTGAACTGCTCCTTACTGCTATTCAGGTTGTCTGTGTACGGCTTCATGAGCCATGGGAGTAAGGGGTAGGCTGGGTCTTCAAGGATAACTATTGGCATTTCAATGTCACCAATGGTAATTTTCTGGTCTGGAAAGAAAGTTCCTTCTTGCAGCTTTCTGAAGAGACTGGAGTTCCTAAAGATGCGTGTGTCATGTACCTTTCCCGACCATCCCATGTTGATGTTGGCGAAACGGCCATTGTGATCCACTAGTACTTGCAACACTATTGAAAAGCACCACTTGTGGTTTATGTACTCTTTGGCAAGGTGGCAATATAGGGATGTGCGTTCTGTCTATCGCCCCATCACAATTAGGGAATCCCATCGCGGCAAAGCCATCCACTATGTCCTGCACATTTCCCAGAGTCACTACCCTTCTTAGCAGAAGTGAACTGATTGCCCAGGCTACTTGGATCACAGCAGCCCCCATGGTAGATTTACCCACTCCAAACTGATTCCCGACTGACTGGTAGCAATCTGGTGCTGCAAGCTTTCACAGGGCTATCGCCACTCGTTTCTCAACTGTCAGAGCAGGTCTCATTTTGGTATTTCTGTGCTTCAGAGCTGGAGAAAGTAATTTGAAAAGTTCCATGAAAGTGGCCTTACACATTTGAAAGTTATGCAGCCACTGCTTCTCATTCCATACCTGCATAACTATGTGGTCCCAACAGTCTGTGCTTGTTTCCTGGGCCCAGAAGCGGTGTTCCATCATGTCAACAAGCCCGGCTACCACTGCCAGCATCTGCAAATTGCTCCATTCCATGACTTCCAGCATGGCTATTTGCCTGGCATCACATTCTTCCACATGGCGGCTCCTAGCTAGGCTCTGCAAATGTCGCAGCACAATGCGCGAGGTGTTTGCGACACTCACAGCAACAGTGTACAGCTGAGCAGGGGCCATGCTTGCCATGCTATAGCATCTGCATGGGTGACTCAGGCTTAGGAGTGAAAGTGATTGTCTGCCATTGCTTTCAGAGATGGAGGGAGGGGAGGAGGCAAGTGCATCATGGGACGCTGATGATATGTACCCAAAACAACCTGCAAAAATGTTTTTGTCCCATCAGGCATTGGGAGCCTAACCTAGAATTCCAATTGGCAACAGGAACTGTGGGAAAGGTGACCACAGTACGTTGCTCCGTGTGTTGATGCTAGCCACGGTAGTGATGATGTGCTCTGCCGACGGAATGTGCATAGTGGGGACATGCAGCACTGACTTTGTAAAATCGGAGGCTAAATGTCAACTTAAATAAATTTGGCCTAATTTGACATACCCTAACTCATCACCCTATTTGGGGTTGGGAAGGAATTTACCCCACAGAACAGATTGGTAGAGACCCTGGGTTTTTTTTTTTTGCCTTTGTCTGCAGTGTGGGGCATGGGTCATTTGCCGGTTTGAACTAGAGTAAATGGTGAATTCTCTGTAACCTGAAGTCTTTAAATCAAGATTTGAGGACTTCAGTAACTGAGTAAATGGGCCTATTACAGGAGTGAGTGAGTGAGGTTCTCTGGACGGGGATGCACAGGTGAGACTAGATGATCATGATGGTCCCTTCTGGCCTTTAAGTTTGAGCATTTGATTGAGCTGGCATCATAGGGACTCCGGCAACTTGATTTACACCAAACATTCAGGTTCTTATTTTTTTAAAAATGAGATGATGGTGTTTACACTGCACATGACAATCAGACTCTTTTAAAAATGCAAAGACGAAAGTATTTGGTGGATTTAAACATTCCCTTTTCAGAGTTGTGCTCCTAGAAACAACAGCTTTGTGGCAGTGCATGGGACCCTGGAAATGAAACTGACTAGAAACAAAACTGAAACAGACCTGTAGTTTCACTGCTGGAACTGAGCGAAACACACAAAAAAGGAAACAAACTGCATAAACAGTGTAAAGCAATTGAGAATTTAAAAAGTCATTTGGCTTTAATTATCCACAATGTTATCTGTAACACAGGGATGGAAGCTAAGAACATATGACTTTTATTTTGACAGTATCCTAGTTTCCCCCCCTTTGCTGCTTTCCCCTGCAGTCAGTATTACAGTGGGATGGGGTGGCATTCTTTAAAGTGCTGGAATAGTAGCAGTTCCTGCAAGTCAAATCAGCTGCATAAGTGAAGGTCAGCCCTGTTCGGACATTTTGTGATGCTGTGTGTGTGATTTTACTTGCCAGGAATAAAAGATCACCAGTTTGCCCGAGAAGGTCACTGTCCCGCTAGCCAGGGACCAGGTTGTTCCTGAGACCCCCCCTCCCTCCCGCCTTCTCTTACAGCTGGGGCTGGTCCTAGCAGGTGATGTTATTGCATTAGCCAGACATGTCTCAAGTAGCTGCATAGTCTCCCCCACTCTCCACAAAGTCAATTGCAGCTACCAACCCCTCTCCCCAAAAGTCAATGAGTGTCCCCTACAATACAGCTGTGCATCCTGATGCTGCTGCCACTGTGTCTGCTGCTCCCCATGGGGCCAAGGAGCCCTGGGCCAGAGTTGAGGGATACTGGGAATGTGTTGCCATCGTCATTTCCACCTGGCTGGATGGAGCAGCTGCTGGAAAGCCTGCTCTGGAGTGGAGCATGGTTGCAAACAGAGGAGGTAGTGGGGGCGGGGCTGATCTCTTGGGGCAAGAATGCAGTGAACTCTGTGGCCGGCTGCACAGCCATTGGGGAAGCAAAGCCTCCCTGTGCCAATAGGTCTGTCCCTGGGGCAGTGGTGGCGATGGTGAGGGCTCAATGGCAGTAGGGGGTGGCAGGGGCAGGAAGGGTTGGGCCCCTCCCAATGGACAGAGGTGGGGGACAGGGATTCCCCTGACTCTATGTGCAGGGGGCTGAGAGGTGACCCAACCTTTGCCATGCAAAGTAGAGCCCAAGAAAGGCTCCTCCCCCCAGTGTCGGGACTTCCTCCAAAGGAATTCCCATCCTATTGGGGTGGGCGCAGGGGGAGGGCTTCCCCAACCTCTGCCTTTAAAAGGCCAGGCTTAGCACTTAGCTGGTTAAGTGCAGGAGCTGATTAGCACGGCCAGCACAAGGGGATATGTTCCCTGATGGACTGGGGGGCAGCGAGCCCCACGGGCAATCAATCCCTTATGGAATGAGGCGGGAGCAGTCGATCACTCCCAGACAACAGAGGGGAGAATGGAAAGGCCACGGGGCCATCCCCATAGACTAAGGAGGGGATGGATATTGGAGCAGTAGCAATTTTAAGGCAGTGGGGGCAGCAGAAATTCTGGGGGGCAGCAGCCCACAACTGAATAACTGGAGTAGAGGGGTGTGGTGCAAAAATGTTAGAGGATCAGGGAGGGTCAGGAGTAACACTATGGGGGTCAAGGTATCTGGAGCAGTGTGTGGGTTGGAGGATTGGGCAGGCAGAAGCATGGAAGATCAAGTGACTGGAGCTGGGGGGAATGGGGGTCAGGTCAGGATGGCTGGAGTCGTGCAGGGGCAGTGACTGGGCTGAGAAAGGGGAGTCGGAGGATTTGGGCTGAAGCAGTCAGGAGGGGCCTTCACTAGGTGGGAGCAACTCTCACTCCTTGGCCTGCTCCTTTCTGGGCAATATGAGCCGCTACTCTCCCACATCAGGCCCTTAAAGGGCCAGTGGCATGTCCCTTGAATGCACTGCTTTTCCGTGGCTGTGTATGCAATCACAGTTACCCTGTAGGAGGGTAGGAAAATGCATGAGTGCTATGCAAGGCGCGTGACTTTGACAGGGCTGGGACAAGACTTATGCACTACTTCGGTCCCACTTACCCCATTTAGAGGCTGTAAATGGGACTCAAGGAGTTAATATGCTTTGTGCTGGCCCTTGCCTACAAGCAGATAAACTCACCCTGTGTGTCTTGACCCACAAGCCTGGTATGCTGGGCAGCAGTGTAGTGGTTAAGATGCAAAAAGCCTTAACTAACCCCCAAATCTGAAATGGCACAGTAATCCTTCTGGTGACACTGGCATTGAACATTTCCCCTTAGAACAGGTGCCCACTAGTCTTGATTTAATGGGAACTAATTCATAACCCACCAAGAGACTAAAACAGTAGCTGAAGGGCATGAAAAGTTGTCATTGCCAAGAAATCAATTCCACAGAACTTGTGGAACTTCTAAAAATAGCCAGGATACGATTAATATTTTAAACCATGTGAAATCACACACAATACAAAATAATCTTTTACATGTTGAAATTCTTTGAGATTACGATAACATGTAATGATACATGGATACTGAATTTAAATCAAACTAGAAGGGAATCACTGCTTAACAGACACAATTTAGACTCATGAGAAAAAATGTTAGTTCCATTTAAAATATTCTAGTACTCTGATATTTCTGACTCATGTAAATGTCAAATCATATTCCAATAGCTCAAACCATGCAGATTTTGTCACACCTTTCTATTAAGGTTCCATTTATAAAAGGCTTATAAAGGATTAGTAAATTATTAATATATGCTACAAGTACTGTATGTTATAAGCATGAGTTGTATGTGTTTACAAATGGTTATAAGTACACCAGTGGAAGATATTATATACGGTCATAAGCAAATGACTGACCAGCTAAGCTCTGTAACAATAAATTTACCCTTTACTAAAAAATCTATTAACTCTTAATAATAAATGCCTTATAATCCTGTTTATGAATGGAGCCTTCATATAAAGAGTGACCCAGATTTTAAAATGTTGTGATACATATAACTTTTCTGCAGTAATTATTTATAATAATGAAGATATTGCCTCAACCTGTAGAAAAATAAAATCGCCCTCTCTAATGGACAGTCTTAGCAAACAGAAGTTGTTTGGGATGCATTTTTTTCAAAATATTCCTGTAATTTAATGAACCAAATGAATATCTGAATAAATAGACATTAATGATGAAATTCACATTAAGGAAAGAGACATCCAAAACATTTTGATGATTTACTTGGTGGAATTTTGATAGCTATTGAAAAAACATACTATTAATGTTTAGGTGAAAAATAAATGGAGTTGAATAAGTGTCACTGCATAGTACTAGGAGGTAAATACAGCCACATGTAAAAATGCATAAAACACAAACATTTATGTACAGCAATTTTTCCTTTCCGTTTGTATAGAGAAATACTGTTTTATAATATGAGAAAGTATAAAGCAGACATACATGCAACAAGGACATGACAGTTACATATAAAAAAATCTCAAAAGCTACAATAAAAAAACGTGTTGAAACCTGGAATGTTTTCATATTGAGGTTTCAGGAGAGCTTCAGATTTGAATGTATCTGAAGTATTTTTAAAGGCTTGATCCAAAGCCATTTGAAATCAATGGAAAGATCCCAAAGGTCCCATTCTGTCCTCCCCCACAACCCAATGTTTAAGTCTGAGGATGAAAATAAGCAATCATACCATACAAAACTTTGTATATTAGAATACAAAAGGTAACCATTTACTTTTTGTATAAAATACAACTTTGTAGATAGTATATTTATTTCACATATATATAAATATAACCCAAAGAATATGATTTTATTATTCCTACCAAAATATTATTATTAATTTGTTGTTTTTACAAAAGTTTACAAAACAAATAAATCTTTATATTTACAACCCAATACTGCAAAGAGCTCCTGGTCTAGGGTGAAAAATATAATATAAGGGTAGTGCATGCAGCTATTGTTACACAAAGAGAGATCATTTTAAAGAGACCGGGGTTCTTAAGAACTGAGACTGGGTTCAAGTTTTGGTCACAAAAGTAATTCATAAACTCACATTTAAAATGTAAAGTGTATATCTTAACAGGACAGCAAATGGCCTTTGCTGCATGTGAGTTTAAATTTATTTAAAATATACATTGTTTAATACAATGAAAGAATTTAGACTTAATTAAGGGCCTTATCCAATGCCGGCCATCAATGGAAAGATTTCCATTAACTTCAACGGATGCTGGATTAGGCTGAGGACCAAATCTTGTAGTGTTTGGGCCAGATTCTCAGCTGTTCCCATTTACACCAGCTGAGGATCTGGTCTTCAATGTTCAGGGAAAAAATGCAAGTTTTGCCTGAGTCAGGACTGTGGTAGGGGGCTCCTTGCTATCGGACAGCAGTGGCACATGAGTGCATATGCTGTTTTAGGTGGTTACCAGCCCACTTGCTCAGGGCTCATGAATAGAGCAATGAAGGAGGAGTGTATACTCAGTCACTGTTGGAACAGGAAATCACTCACTCATGCAAGAGCTTTAGCATCGCTGCTGACCAGCTTATTGACACTGTGTATGTGTGAGAGAGGTGGGCTGATTTTGATCCTACACCTGATTTAAACTGGTGTAACTCCATTCCAGAAATGGAACTGCTCCTGATTTCTACAGGTGCCAGGGAGCGCAGGCTCAGACCCCTAGTATCGCTCTGTCCATATGTCCATATCGCTTTTCTCTAAATCAAGGTGGGACATTACCTGACTTGTGCTGAAACGCTGTTTTGTTTTTTGGGCTAATATCTGCCCTTCCATTCCTTAGTGATCGGATAGAGGAGGCAGCCCAGCTCCCTGAGCCCAGGGGATGTTGTTGGGGGAGGGCGGCTATTGGTTCTGGCAGTGCTGAACACTCCAGAAAGGGAGTGTCTGGGAGGGTTAGAAATGTAGTCAGAGCCCTGGCCCCCAGCACTTGGAGGCTGATGCACCTTTTCTAAAGGCTGCTGGTCTGAGTCTCCTTGGAGATAAATCACCACCTCTTGTGCCGTGCATGTCTTCCCCTCTCCACCATCCCAGTGCAGCTCTCCTTCTTGGAGCCATACCTGATTGTTCAGAGTAAGACTCTGGCCAGGCTCTGCACAGGCACATAAAGTAAGGAGGGTGTAGAGAGGTTTCCTCCTCACCCACCTCCATTTCACCTTCATGGTGTCTGAAAGCGGGAGTGGCGTGGATAGGACCATGGCTCTGACCCCACCTGCCCCGGCCAGCACAGCTGGTCAAGTGCATTGTGGGAACATGATGCCCCCTCTCTAAGGGTGCTGGAGCTGCTGCTCTTGTGTGTGTATATGCCAGGAGTCCTCAAGGAGGAACTTCTCCACAAAGAAATGATGGATTAATTAAAACCCATAATGGTGGTATAGTGAAAGCTTTTGAAGGAATATGTTACTGGTCACCTCCAGGCATCTGCAAATGGGCTCTATATTCCCTAGCCTTATCTGACTCAGACAAGCTTTTGAAGGATTCTCACCACATCAGCGCAAGCAACATCTTTCTCACCTTGTCAGCAGAATCCCTTCCCTCATCCTCCTGCTATGAAATCAACTGAGAGAGTAACCAGGCTTTAGAGAGGTAGCCGTGTTAGTTTGACTCCTCATTGTTTTAACCAGGCTGTGAATTAACTGGTTTGAAGGGCCAGATTCTGGTACCTTGACTCGGGCTGAAGGGTACCTCACTCTGCAAGTAGTCCCATTGATTTCAATACATCAGCTGCACATCTTGGTTTCAGTGGGACAACTCAGAGATCAAGGGACAACTCAACCTGAGTAAAGGGATTGGAATCGGGCCCACAGTGAGCATCCATCAAACCGTCATCAGCACTTTTAGGGCTCAAGGGTGTCTCTCTTCTGACTCCCTTGACCTGGTGAATGAGAGAGCTATGGATATTCTTCACCGGAGTCACGCTGTATGTTGTGAGACTGAATCAAAATGGAAGTCTTCCCATATGCACATATAGCCCAGAGCTTGAGCAAGGATGAAGCAAATAGCTGGGTACATGTGGAATGCAGATATGGAGTGGGGAAGTATTCTTTTGGGGCCAAATCTTCCACCTCTATCTCACTCAAGCTGTCCATTCAAGTCACTGGCACCATCTGTGAGAGCAAAGAAGCAGAATTTGGCCCTTGAATTTTGGAATGGCTGATGGCATATTTACACCAGAAACTACACCGAACCTATTACCTATTGGAAAAACAGCCTCCCTTGTTACAACAAACCAAATCCCAAGAGAGAGAGTAAAAGCTAGTGACCGCTCCAGGGTATGTCTCACACAAACTGCTTTCCTCCTTCCTTGAAAGGAACCACTTGCCCTTTTCTACACAAGTTAGGTGGTTTAAAATGAAATCAATTGAAAGGAAAAATGAGAGTTTCTACTACGTAGAAGTAAACAATTTTTATAACATACAAGAATTAGTTGTACAGAGGGCCTGATTTTGTGAGGCACAGTGTACTCTCAATGAGAGTGGAGAGCACAGAGCTCTTTGCTCAGGACTGCATGGGGTCAAGCCCATAGCGAGGTGGCCACTTGCATCTGAGACATGAAGTTTCATGATCTGCACACCTTTCAGGACTTCTGTATGCCGAATGCATGTTATACACCTTCCTAAGCCAAATGCTGACAGCTCCCATGAGAACAACAGGTGCACTTCTAATGCCTTGGCCATAAACCCTCTCATCTGTTTTTAGTTTGACAAGTATAACTATCACCCTACATTATACTTTTGTCTGGGGTAAGATTTAGAATCAGATTTTGTTCTTAGACCATCTCTTCAAACAGAGCAATCTCTCCACTTGGATCCTTATTTTAAACCATTGGTTCTTAGACAGCCCAACCACTGGAGAGTAAATTAATAAAGCAGATTGTTGACCTTTAAAGAGAGAGCTATAGTCAATCCTGCCTCTTAGTACTTAGAGCATGTATGTTTTATCACCAGCATTGTCTCTTATGAGTGGTTCCCCAAGATTTCGTCAAGGTTGATGTCTTTCATCCAGTCATCATTACCAGGCTCTGTTTTCAATAAAGAATCTATAAAATCAGAATCACTGTTGAGTGCAGGCCCTATATTGTCACCATGCTGGTTAAGAAAGTCAAAGGCTAAGTCATTCCCATGGTCAGTTCCTTGGTAAGCCCTAGAGTTTTGGTTGGTAGATGTAAAACTGGCTGACGGCAGGGATGATGGTGGTGTCATACTTGTTCCTGGGTGATTCAAGTTAGGCACAGTCTGTGCTCTGATCTGGTTAGCTCCTACACTTAAACCTCTTAGTGACCCAACAGGTTGTCCATTTATTGTTTGGTTCATTTGGTTCAGAGGAGGTCTCATTTGCGCTGCTGTTGTTAATTGGTTTGGAGGTGCCATAGCATGCTGAGGAAACTGCGGATTGCCTATGGAGCGCTGCAGAGACTGGTTAGGATATGGAGTGCTCGTTGGGAAACGAACTCCTGTAGGTTTCAGTGCATCCTGCTGCTTTGTTGCTGCCTCTTGAGGGGCCCAGTTCTGAGCAGCAGCACTGGAAGTGATCATCACATTTGATGGTCTTTGTACTGGGATACCTGTTGCTCCATGGTTTAAACCTGCTCTCACTTGCTGAGAGTTAACCGCTGACCCAGTCCCAAAAGCTGTTACGTTGTTTCCTTGTGCCAGGCGAGACATCATGAGGTTGTTTTGACTGGTTATGATTTGGTTTTGGTTTCTGTGTTGCTGCACTTGGTTCATTCCTGACGTCACGTTGTATGAGCTTGATGGATTGCAAGGAATGTTTCCGTAACAGCCCATGTTCCGGGCTGCTGAAATAGAAGGCATTCTGGTTCCATGGGGGGTTGACAAAAGGCTAGAATTCTGTGACAAAATGCTATGAGTTGAAATAGGATTTGATAAAGACAGATTGGAGCTCATACTCACTGCCGGAGAACCACCTAGAAAATGAAAAGAAAACACAAAGGTCTGTATTGATAATTGTTTCATTAAAATGTGCAGTAGGTTAAAATCTAATTTCCCTATAGCATAAGCTCTCAAATAGTGTATGTTGCCCTTGGTGGAGTGATGAAGACTTTACGGGTCTACAAAATGCATACGAACCAAAGAAAGACCAGATCCAACTTTCATTTAAGCCAGTGGTGGTCTCTCCATTGACATAAGTGGGAGCTGGGTCAGATCCATAGGCCTTGACTGCAGTATCAGTAGTCTGCAGTTCTTCTTCTTTCAAACATTAGAAACAACAAAAAAAGGTCCTTGGCAAAAAAATTGACAACCACTGCCGAGGAGAGAGGAATTTACTGTATTTTCATGCCCATACAACACTAAGTATGGGAGGCAGTATACTTAAGTGATTAGAGCACAGCAGAGCAGGGACCAGGACTTCTGATTTCTTATTCATTCTGTCACTGATTCCCTGTGTGACTTTGGGCAAGTCACTTAATCATTCTGAATTTCCTTATATGTAAAATAGGGATATATACTCACCATCCCTGTGCCTTATAGGCACTGGAATAGAATGTTTTCATTTACCCCTTTCGACAGACGTTTAATATTTTAATGTATATTTATACGTGACATAAGCTGTATCATTTTTTACCACTTATTATTATTTCGCCCACTGCGGGGTGTGTGGAATGGGATCTCTCTGTATCTGGGCCACAATCTGTGAGGTGGGCCACAATCAGCAAGAAACTAATTATCTCCATTTTTCAACCCCTTCACAAGCTTCCCTCAGTCTGGTTCCTAGACATGGCCTTACAATACAGTTATATATTCCAAATCAACATGACTGAATTTCAACAGCAGGAGCAGCCCTAGGAGTATGAGAGACTGGGAGAATCCAGCCTGGTTCTACCACAAAGCGCATCCTGGGCCCCTAATCTCAAAGAATGCTATCAATAGGCCACTGGGCTGCACTATACTTTTGGAACCAAAGTAAAAATCAGTGCTGAGTCGCTAACCTCATTAATTAATCTCCAACTTTGACTGCACTAACAATTCATTTCTTGCCTGCTGTTTATCTGAAATATGGTAACATTTGTCAGTGGTACCAAAGAAGACCTGGGGCCTGATTCTCTTCTGATTAGCACCAGTGTAAATGAGGAATAGCTCCTCTGAAATCAGTGGAATTACATAGAGATGGAACTGTCGTAAGAGGAGAATTGGGACTCTGTTACCAGGTTAAATAAAGGAACCTTAATACATTTACAGACTCACTTCACTTACTGCTGGTCTGACGCCATTTCTCAGGTGGAACATGCCAGCTCTTTAACAACCCCGAGTACTACCACCCCCAACTCAAGTGCCTTCCCATGAGATCGTTACAGGTCAGATGAGCTCAGGACCTTGCTTCCATATCTCCTCTAATAGACAAAGTTTGCTCTTTCTTTGTGTTACTATTTTTATTCTTGTATTTTTTAACCAAACTATTTTTCACTCTAATTTCTTCCAGATGGGAAGAAATGTCTTCCATAGCAGTGTTGTCTAGACAACATATCCAGTGCTTAGACACCAAGGGACACAGTGGAACTGAGGAGAGTTTATTGCCAAGTTCACCTGCCATTGTCATGGGGTTTATTGTATTATAGAGGAAAAGAGCCCAGGAATGCAATGCTTAATAATAAAAAGAAAAGGAGTACTTGTGGCACCTTAGAGACTAACAAATTTATTTGAGCATAAGCTTTCGTGAGCTACAGCTCACTTCATCTGATGAAGCTTATGCTCAAATAAATTTGTTAGTCTCTAAGGTGCCACAAGTACTCCTTTTCTTTTTGCGAATACAGACTAACACGACTGCTACTCTGAAACCAATGCTTAATAATGTCTCTCAGTGTCTCCATGGTATTTCATTTAACTTCTTGCTGTTCTGAGCTGTTTCCCTTCTTCCATTACTTGAGCACAGCTATTCCCAGAAACAAGCAACAGATTCCTAATCAGTCCATCTGGTGGTTTCCCTGCAAGCTCGTAGCAAAGCCCTGTCTCCTATTCCACTTGGAAAAGCTGCTCTGCTCCCTGTGTATATTCAGTTATTGCTAGTGACTTGAGGGACAGAATAACAGTATACTTAATCCTGCTTTGGCATAGGGGGGATGGACTAGCTGACCTCTTAAGGTCCTTTCCAGCTCTACATTTCTAGGATTCTGCTATTGCCAAGCCCAAACCTTCAATAATAAGGAGTCAGGCCCCAAAGTGTCATGAGGCTGGCATAACATTTGTGAGATTAAAAAAACAACAAACATTGGGGTTATTTTTATTTGTCATCTGATTTTTGAGTTTTAGGGTGTATTTGGGTCATATTTCCAAACTTTTCTCCACAACTACGAGGGCTAGAAACTTATTCTTTTTTAAATAAAAGCAGAGAGTCTTAGTGAATCATGGGACTCCAGGAGCTGGGGCTTTAAGAAAAAAAAACAAATATCACAAGATTTCCAATCAAACAGCAAGAGCTGATGGCATTTTCACTCTTGGTTGCACTGCAGGTGATGATACAGCACAGACAAACTGGGTTCTATTCTTTCTGGGTCACTGTCATGGGAGCTGGCCCTTTCAGAGGAGTCAGGGACCAACCTACCTGTGACAGGCTCCTGTAAAGGAGAACAAGTCAACCCAGCCCCACCTGGAAGCAACTAAATCCCTACGTGGCTGGTTTGGCTAATTAGCCAATGAGCCAGCTAAAGGGTTACCAGGGCTCTGCTGGGGTGGTTCCCAGAGAGCTGGGACTGGACAACAGGGGTGGATCACTCAATCAATTGCTCTGTCCCGTTCACTCCCTATGAAGCATCTGGCACTGATTGCTGTTGGAAGACAGGATTCTGGGCTAGATGGACCCAATATTGCCATTCTTATGTTTTTAGAGGACACTCCTGAGGAGAGTTGCTCCCAGGAAAGCTGAACAAGAGAACTCTCCAGAGCAAGGAGCCTAGAGGATATGCTCTTAGGTCCAGGAAACTCCCAAATAGTGTCAGGAAGCCTAGCCAGTCAGTAACTACAGTCTGCCCCACAGAAGAGTTGCAGCTGACACATCTCTTCAGAGCCCTGGCTCTGGGGAAGGATTCTTTCAGATAGTGGAAAGAGACCTGGCTCTAGGGAAGGGACCCAAACTGAGAGAATACTTCTGGAGGGACATGGTGGATACAGGTGGGAATGGATAAACTGAGACTGACTTTGTCAACCCACTAAGACATTAGGTGAAGACTTGCTTGTATTTTTATTGGGTCTTTGGTTAATAAAATAGATCCCTCAGAAGGGGTATTGCTCCCTATGTAAAGCCTTGGTGAACTTAGTGATTACATCAAGGGAAACTGAAGCAGGGAGCCCCCCGTACAGTGCCAGACTTGGCCAAGAGGGGGCACTAAAGGGCAGGTACACCCTGTGACAGAACTGTTTGCTGAATTTGAGTCACTGACACTTGTGGAAACTTGCTGAAGACAATGGATTTGAGCAAATGTTAAGGGCATAACCTGACCTGAAGAACTTTGTTACTGAAATAGACATATGGGAAGGAAAGAACCCAGCTGGACTCTCAGATCCAAACTGAGTTTACAAGGCAGGCTGTTAGAAAATAAAGTCTTTTAAAAAAATTTTTTTTACTTGTGAATTGAGCACATTAGATATGGAGATCACTGAAAGGCAAATGCTACAGAATCCCACAATCCTGTTTTTACAGGGTCATTCTTCAGAATAAAATCCCACTCTAATCTCATCTGCTGCATTTTCCTCACTTCCTGCCTCTCGATGTATCTTTTTCTTATTCCTTTTTTGTTCTCTCTCTATGCTGTGCAGCCTATCGTTAATGTGAGGACACAATCAGAATAAAAATCCAAATACATCCATCTTCAGTCCTTATTTAGGCACAACTCCCATTGAAGAAAGAACTTGGTCCAAAGGGATTATTCTGGAATATTGCTAATTATCTCTGTTAGACAGTTTGGTCAAGGAAAGTGAAAGGCATCAAATTTAAAGTGGATCAGAAGAACTTTTCTTTTTACACAAAACTTAACTGACCTGTGGAACTCATTGCTACAAGATATCATTGGGGCCAAAGTTTCAAAAAAGGAGTAGATGATTAAATGGTTATTAAGCTCATCCACAATTACATCAGATAAGATAAAAATAAATGAATTAGGGATATAGGCCCTCAGATTTCAGGACATAAACCAACCACCTACTGATGGGGAGATTCTTCCATTCAGGGGGGTTTCTTGCCTATTCCTCTGAAGCAGCTGGTACTGGCCAATGTCAGATACTTGATACCAGACTGTATGAAACACTGGCTAATTCCTATTATTATTATTATTATTTATTATTAATAATAATAATCAGCATTTTTCAGTAATGCCATAGCTATAATATTGATATTTTAGAAATGTACAGTATAGGAGCAATGTTCAGAACCTGCTAGGGGAGATGTTTCAATCCGGACGGTTCCCCTTGAACATTTCCTGAGGATGGAGGAACCTTCAAGACATTATTCTCCATTACTCCATGTACAGTTATTTACACTAGTGCAAGGTGAGTGTACAATGTTGCCACATCAGAATGGTGGCATTTTACACCCACTTGGCACTTGCTTTTGCACTGATGTAAGTGACTACACAGAGAATCAGGCCCATATTGTCAGTACTTGCTGGGTCTTTCTGTCTGGTCTTCATAACCATGGTTTTCTTTTTGGTTAAGTGCGCTTACCAGAATACTGGTTTGCCTGTTGCATGCTGACCACATTCCTTCTCTGGTCTTTGTAATCTGGTGGTGGCCTTGTCAAGTGTCTGTTCAATTGATCTTGAGGAGCGATTTTCTCCTAGAGAATTAGAGCAGAAATGGAAATATGTTACTTTTTCTTTCTACTTTCTACTCACACTTACAAAGTGGAAGCTGTTCCTTCCCTTTGCCCCACCCTGCCACAGCGGTAGTGCAAACCAAAGTGTTGATATTGCTCTTTAGGGCCCTGATCTATTGAAGCCAGTGGAAGTCTTTCCTTTGATTTCAATGGACTTGAACCTGGTCCTACTCCCATTAAAATTACTGTGTCCTGGGTCAAGCCCCAGCAGTCTAGCAATCTGTTTTTCATTATTTTGTAAAAAGAAAAGGAGTACTTGTGGCACCTTAGAGACTAACAAATTTATTTGAGCATAAGCTTTTGTGAGCTACAGCTCACTTCATCGAATGTAGCTCACGAAAGCTTACGCTCAGATAAATTTGTTAGTCTCTAAGGTGCCACAAGTACTCCTTTCTTTTTGCGAATACAGACTAACACGGCTGCTACTCTGAAACCTGTCATTATTTTGTGTACCACTAACTCCAAAAACTCTGCCTCAGTCCAATTCACCCATGGTATAAGTGGGTGTAACTCCATTAACTTCAGTGCGCCCACTTGGCAATGGGGATTTTGACTCATCATCTAAATGAGCTTTCTCTTGTATCACCCCTTATAGGTCACTCCTTTATACATTGGCATAGAGAAAGAACTTGAAGCCTGCAAGTAATAGGGTGCCTCATCAAGAACAGAACAACAAGAGAAGTTGTGAGATGAAGCGGAAGATATATAATGCTTCAGTAGTCAGTGTTCTGATCATAGAATATCAGGGTTGGAAGGGACCCCAGAAGGTCATCCAGTCCAACCCAAATGTATGGGACTGAAACATGGCCCCTCACGGTCAAGATTGAAAAGAAGTTGGACACCATTCATCATCTCCAAATGATCAAAAACATTAAATGGTACAAACTCCTGTCGATTGAAGAGATCCGTTTTCTAACTAAACAGGTCCCGCTCTCTCAAACAGTAGCCCAACACTCTCTACAGTGATATGGTCATCTGCTCTGAAAGCCTACCTATTTCCCACTGAGAATCATCTTCAACTTTGACCCAGTGGAAACAAAAGACCCTCTAGAAGCACTGAAACATGATGGCTGGACAGCATCAACACAGATCCATCCTTCACAGGTATTTTCACGGTAATGTGCCAGATTTGAGTCAGAACAGAACATCATGGTAGCATATCATGCATTCAGTGGCTGGCCTCTATGCTGTGCAAGCAACAGCATGACAAGGAAACCCTTTATAGCCAGGAGGCGCTCCCTGTAAACATCCCAAAAGCCACTGTATTATCCCACTTCACATTTCTCCTTAAAACAGCACATTTCTCCTCTGCTGCAACTCCTACAAAAAAACCTGACCATGGCTAGGCAGTTCATGTGCTGTGACTGCTATTTGTCATGATAATTAAAACTGTCTCACTATTGCCTTGTGCTTCCCCACCAGTTTGTTGCATCTGCTTGTCTTTTGTCTTATGCTTAGATTGTAAGTTCTTTGGGGCAGGCACTGTCTTTTCGCTCTGTGTGTGTGTGTGTGTGTGTGTGTGTGTGTGTGTGTACAGTGCCAAATAGAAGGGGGCCCAATCCTTGACTAGACCCTTTCGGCACTGCTGCTATACAAATAAATAGTAAGTTACTGTATGTAACAAATTACACGAACCCTCCCCATAAAAAGTCCCTTATTCTGCCCAGGAGTTTCTTGGATTGTTGTATAGCTAAAGGGAGAAAACAGAATTACAGATCCATGCTGCTTGAATGATGTCAAATGCAGCCGACAAAATTGCATGTTACCAGTTATTTAACGTGGTGATCGCTATTATTGGAAGAAAATTTGTCTCAAAGAACAAATTCTGTATAATGTTAGATTAGAAGCTGTTTGGAGGAGGGACTATGAGTTAGCGCCGGGTCTAATGCCATCAAGCCGTGATCCAAACTGGGGCCATTGGGCGCCGCCACCATATGAATAAAAAACCAAAATAATACTAGCCTCTTCTTGAAGAAGAAAAAGCAAGAAACTGAAAAACAGAGATTTGGGAACTAAAGTTTGAACCTGTTACCATCAGCCTTCCTACCCCTTCCCTTCTTCCCAATGTCAATCCCTTCCATCCACCTCCTTCCTCTCCATTGCGTCATTCTGCATAGACTGCACCCCTGATGAAATCTCCTCCGTGTTCTACCTTCTGGCTGCCAGCCCTTGAACTGAGCCTGTCGGTCTAACCCTCCTAAGAGGTGAGCCCATGCCTCTAAGAGATGATGAAGAGGTGCTGGTAGCAGGAAGTACACGCTCCTGTAGGAAAGTGGTCTTGGGAGCTGAAGAAGCCTAACCCTGTGGTAGGGAGAGGATTCTGCGCTGCGGCCCTGATTTCAACAGCCATGTCTGTGACAGAGGGAGAAGAGTGGGGCACTGTGACAGAGTGGAATGGCCAGCACATGGGCTGTCTGTCACATAATTCAGCTGCGCTGTAAAAGGAGGGATGTATACTCTTCCAGGGAGACAGAGATGCAGCCTGTTTGCTCCAAGGGAATAGCTTCTGTTTATTTTTTCCCCTGAGGAAAAGGCCTGAAAAGAGACTTGGCCACAGCACTGAATTCTCCCTGGCTGCTGAGGGAGCCCACCACCTTGCAGGCATAAAATTCAAGGTGCTAGATTCATAATCTGACCACGTCAACAGCACAAATCACGTTGTCCTCATTAAGGGCTTGAGCCGACACACATTGAACACACGGCAAAACTCCCATTGATTTTTATGGTACAAGACCAGGCCTAATACTCCTCCTGGAGTGTGTAAGCAAGTACAATCTTGTTTAACTCAAAAATCTATGTCTCCAGAGTGCTACTCATAAGGTCACAAGCAACGACTCCTCCCAGGAATGACTCTCAGTGTCAGCAAGTATGAGTAAGGATTTGGGCTGTCACCTTTATTTGTTTATCACATATTTATATAATAATAAATTACTAAATCAGCAGCATTGATTTACACCCAGTCGCCCCTGGAATTGTGCTTCCTGTCTCTTATCTCCTTAATATCACCCTTGCTCCTCAGCGTGCTAAGCACTGCATTTGCGTTTCATGCTTGGGAATAGGGTGGGCCTTGGTCTGAGGCGGGCAGAGCAGGAGCAGCCTCCACCAAAAAAATGCTGGGAAAATAATCTCAAAACCTTGGCCCCTTGGCTTACTGCTCCGTTTGTGAAAAGCAAGAAGCATATTCCCCCCCCCCCCACCTCCCAGCAAATACACGCCAAAACCCAGAAGCCCAAGTTGTGATGCTCTCCATGAGTTGTCAAACCTTCAGACAGAAGGAATCCGCTCACATCTAACAACCCAGCACGCACACCAGTGAGCAGGGGACGTGTCCTCTGAAGGTTCACAGAAGCAGCATGTGGGTGGTCTCTGAAGATTCCCACCATCTGCTAGCAAGGGGAGCTGAACATCCACTGTATCCAAACAGCTCTGAGGCTGTACAACCTGCTCTCTCTGTCAACCTGCCAGCAAAGTCCGTCCAACCTCTCTCCTTTATCTGAAATATAAGCTATATTTGGGGTGAGGAAAAGAAGAGATTTTCTGATCAGAGCTGAGGAAGGTGGCAATTAGTAATCTGCAAACCTCAAAGGGCACAAATTTCAGAATCACAGTTAGAATAGGGCCTTGTCTCCGCTACACAGTTTTGTTGATGAAAGTCTTTTGTCAATGAACCAGTAGAGGTGTACACACTGAAATGCTCCTGCCGCCAATGTAACTCCCCTGCTATGCTGACAAAATTAAACCAGCTCGACGAGCAGCCCAGTTAGAGCAATGTAGACACTGCCCTGGCTTATGTTGCCCTAACTGGTCTCCAGGAGGTGTCCCACAATGCCCATCCTGACCGCTCTGGTCAGCAGTTTGAACTTTGTTTCCATACAGGTACACAAGCATCCATCCCTCCCCTGTTTAAAGGCCCGGGAACCTTTAAAATTCCTCTTCCTGTTTGCTCAGCTTGGACTGTTCACACAGTATCTTCCCAGCTGACCATGCCGGCTTTCCACGCTCCTGCCTGGAATACACTGGAGCTCTTGGATCTGCTGGATCTGTGGGGAGAGGAGGCTGTGCAGTTGCAGCTTTGCTCCGGCCATAGGAACTTTGATATCTAGGGGCAGACTGCTCGTGGCATGCAGGAGAAGGGAAACGCAGCAGTGCTGTGCTAAGATCAAGGAGCTGAGGCAGGCGGGCCAGAAGGCAAGGAAGGCCAACCATTGCTTTGGTGCAGCGCCAAAAACATGCTGCTTCTACCAGGAGCTGCTTGCCATCCTCAGTAGCGACCCCACCTCCACTGTCAAGAGCCCTGAGGATACTTCGGGGGGACGGGAGGCAGCAGGCAGCAGAGTCAGCCCTGAGGATGACCCAGTAGATGAGGAAGTGGAGTTGGAGGAGGATGTGGGACATGCGACAGGGTCGTCTGGTGGCGTGGCGAGCCAGGACCTGTTTTTGACTCCGGAGAGGTCTAGCCAGTCCCAGGACTCCGGCTGTGGAGTGCATGAAGCAAGAGAGGCAAGCTCTGGTAAGCAGGCATTTTGCTTTGATACTGCAAGGTGATAGGAGATTGAAGTCTCATTTATTTTGTTATATGGTAGAGGAAGGAGAAGAGATAAAAATTAACAGAGCCTATACAGCTACGCAGTGTGGGCTTGGTGGAAAAGTTTGTTAATGTACACTGGGATGTCCCGGGAATCCTCCATAGAGATCTCTAGGAAACATTTGTGTAGGTACTCTGCAATCCTCTGCTGAAGGTTCCTTGGTAGATCTGCCTTGTCCCCCCCCCCCCCCCCCCCCCCCCCCGCCGCAGGAAACTTTTGCCGTGCCAACAGGCAATTATTTCTGCAGGGACCAAAGTGGCACACACATGTGAACAGCATATGGACCCGGTCTGAAGCTACACATATGCAGAAGATGCACCCTTGCATCCTGGGTTACCCTCAGCAGTGAGATATTGGGTTTGATTACCCCAGCCTATGGAAAAGGATGCCAATATTTCCCCAATACTAATTTCTCCCTACTGTTACTCACACCTTCTTGTCAACTGTCTGTAACGGGCCACTCTCTTACCACTTCAAAAGTTATTTTTCCTCCCTTGGTATCCTGCTGTTAATTGATTTATCTTGTTAGACTAACCTCACACTTGGTAAAGCAACCCCCATCCTTTCATGTATTTATACCTGCTCCTGTATTTTCACTCCATTCATCTGATGAAGTGGGTTCTAACCCACGAAAGCGTATGCCCAGATAAATTTGTTAGTCTCTAAGGTGCCACAAGGACTCCTCATTATTTTTGCTTATACAGACTAACATAGTTACCATTCTAAAAAAATATTCAGAATAGTCTCCTTAGGCCCTCTTCACAAACCACCCAGACCAATTGTCCCCTCTTGCCCATTCCCCCTTCCCAATCACCCACCTCTGAACTCACCATATTTAGGACTTGCGCCGACCTGTGTGCTAGCCAAGGGACAGTGAGGAAGACGTGTATATAACTTTTATGATTCATGGCTGTGAGTGCACTCACAATACTATCTCTGTTCACTGTTTCTTTTGCTTCTGCAGATATGCCCTGGAGGGCCAACTCATACACACCAGCAGAGCACCTCCATCAGGCAAGATACAGCAGATAGCGAAACAAAAGTGTGGATGGAGACAATTAATGAAAACTTAGACTGGATAGCCTGGAGAGGAGGCAGGGGCAGGAGTGGATGACAAATGGACAGGAGTGGATGATAAAGCTACTGGAGGGCCAGACAGAAATGCTCAAGTCCCTCATAGCATGACAGTCTGAGCACCTCTGTGCAGGACTCATGGTAGTTGCTGCTAAAATTAAAGCACAGTTGCTATAGGCAGGAACATTTGCTCAGGAACAATTAAAGCTCAGGAAGCAAGCATTACAGGGGTCACTCAAGGTGGCAAGTAAATATTGCCTGGTCAAATGCATCACATAAAGACACATTACTGGGGCTCACTGTTAAAATGCTCCTTCAAAGCCTCCCTGATTCAAATACCACCCTGCTGAGCCTCTCTAATTGCTCAGGTATCTGGCTGCTCAAAATCAGCAGCCAGCCAATCCACCTCATCCCTGGGGAAACTTTTCCCCCTTCACTTTGCAAATGTTATGCAAAGCACAGAAGGCTGCTACGACCATCGGAATATTGTCCTCAATGAGGTCTAACCTGCCAAAAAGGCAGCGCCAGTGACCTTTTAATCTGCCAAAGGCACATTCAACAATCATTCAGCACTAGCTGAGCCTGTTGTTGAAGTGCTCCTTGCTGCTGTCTAGCCTGCCGGTGTAAGGCTTCAGGAGCCATGGGAGCAAGGGGTAGGTGGGGTCTCCCAGGATCACTATGGGCATTTGAACATCCCCTATTGGAATCTTCTGGTCTGGAAAGAAAGCCCCAGCATGCAGCTTTCTGTGCACTCCAGTGTTCGTAAAGATGCATGCATCATGAATTTTCCCTGATCACTCCGCATTGATGTCAGTGAAACAGAATGATCCACCAGTGCCTTCAAGACCATGGAGAAATAGCCCTTTCCGTTGATGTGTTTGGTCACCACTCACTTTTCCACTGTGAGGGCAGCTGTCATTCTGGTGTCCTTGCACCATAGGGTAAGGGAAAGTTCTGCAGCCACTGCGTGTCATCTCAGACATGCATCACAATGTGATCCCACCACTCTGTGCTTGTTTCCCAGTACCAAGCCCAGTACCAACGGTCCACCGTATGCAGCTGCTCCAAGAATGCCAGCAGCAATCTTGAATTGTTACTTTCCATTGCGCACACAGGGCGGGCAAAACAGATTCACTTTCTATTTCGCAGCTCATGAAATACTGTAGGCCCAGCTGCATTGTGTTCACAACACTCATCACCAGACTGGTCAGCAGTTCAGGATCCATGCTTTCAGGCAGAGATGGCAGGAGCACAGTTTACAAGGGCTGTCCAAAAATGGAGCAAAACAAAGTCGGAAACCCATGGAATGATGGGACAGAAAGTACTGTATCATGGGACAGTGAGCATACCCCCATGATGCATTGCAATCTGCTCCCAGATCTCCCAGTGGCAGAGGGTGGCGAGTTCCATAGTGGGATAGCTACCTACGATGCAATGCTCTCTCTCTGTCGATGCAAGAGCACCAACTGTGGACGTGCTCTGCCAACACAAGGAGTATTGCGTGGATGTGCACAACTGATGTAATTAAAGTGGCTTATGATCATCAACGTAACTTAAGTCGACTTAAATCAGTAGACATGGCCTAAGTATCCAAAAGTTTTGGGGTGGGGAAGGGGAGAGAGATTTCTCATTTACACAAAGGCTCATGTACACCACTCTGGCAATGTCCAGGGGCATTAAAGCAGATGTAAATTACAATTTATTTTCCAGATTCTTTACATTGTCAGAATGGTGAAAAGGGGCCTGGATGTAAATGAGAATCAGGCTCTGGATATTTATCTGAAGGTGATCAGAAATCAGAACTATTCTGCCTGAAATCTCACACAAACAGACCTTCTTGTGAGAAATCTGGTTCTTCTGCTTCCAGCGATGGTTATAAACACTGTGAGAACACTCTTTGTTGTGGTATTCAGGCATTTCCATATTCCAGTTTTGGAACCTGTGGTCTGATTAAGATTGATCAGGATCATCTTAAAGAACTGTCCAACTGAACCCTTGTGAAGAACAGAAACCTTTTAGTTCCCATAAAAATCTTGGTCTGCAGCAATTCCTTTAAATTGCAACTGAGATTGTTTTATGTGTGTGTCTATGAACTTGTGTGTATATAACAAGTGCAAAACAAAAACAAACACAAGCTGATCCACAGAGGGATTCACTCTGCAATTATTATTTTAATTTTCCCTTTAACTTTCGTTTACTTTCCTTTTAGCACTTCTCAAGATGCTTGTAGAGCCTGATTCTCCATGGTTCCACCCATTACACAGTAATCGACATCAGTGCAAAGTGGATATAAGGAGCTACCAATCAAACTGGTATGATTTCACATCCACTTTACAATAGTGTCAATGGCTGCAGAAGCTACAGGGTAACGAAGAATTGGGCCCCTAGGATTCAGAACTACAAATAAGGCAGCATGTGCACATCCTGTATCTCATAACATGACAATCCTGCTACACAAAGAGAAACTCTCCGCCTTCCCTCAAATCAAAGGGGAAATATGATAACTGGATGCTAGTATCTAAAGGTGTGTCAACAATATGAAATGGGATTTATACAGCCCATGATCCAGCAAGACACTTAAGCAAGTGCTTAACTTTAAGCACTTGACATTGAACCCAATGCTTCTGATTCCCCTTTGCACTAAAACCACTTTACACCACTCTGCCCATGTAAAGAAGCCTTAAAGTGGGTGTAAACATAATTTATATCACTTTAAAGCCTTTCTACATAGCCAGAGTGGTCACAGTGGCTTCAGTATAAATGAGAATCAGATCCATTGAGGCCACTCACATGCTTAAAATTAAGCATGTGCTTTGCTGGACTGGGGCCATAATCTGGAGTATTAAAATGAAACTGAGCTAAGGGAAATTTAGGCTCAATATCAGGAAAAATCTCCTAATGGTGAGAACAGTTAGACTGTGGAATAGTCTCCCAAAGGAAGTAGTGGAAGCTTCAGCACTTGAATAATTTAAAATAGGCTGAACAGAGTGATCAAGAATATTCTATAGGGAACAAGCGTGAATGTTCAGTGGATGGACAAAGTGATCTAACCGATCTTTTCCATCTATGAATCTGATGAAAATTTATTAAACATAAAATAGGAATTAGAAAGAAAATTTACTGTTTCTGCCAACATCTGCTGCTGTAGAAGGAGCTGCTGCTTTTGCTCCATCATCTGCCTCTGCAACGCCTGTTTCTTTTCCATCAGTTGTTGATTCAACGTTGATTGCTGGGATGAGTTCATGTAACCACTTCCAGTGTTTGGATTTGAGCAAGTACTGGAACTTGGACTGGGGCCTGCACCTTGGCCTATCACAGAGTGTTGATCCTGAAAAAGAAGAAACATCTTAGGAATGAGAAAATGAATAAAATAAAATTAAAAATCATCAAGAAAAGGCAATGACTCATTTTACACACTTAGATTATTAAAGATCAAGTGTGGGACGCTGTTCTTTAAGCTGCAGGACAAGAGACTGACAACAAAGGCTCCGATAAAGAATCAAGCAGAGGAAGTAACTCTAACGCTGTATGGAAAGCTTTGAAAACCTACCATGTGGTTTCAGTGGGAAAACCTGACATTCTAACAGGAGTTTATGGAACCTCAAAGGAAGTAATTGAGCTGTCCTGAGAATTTTACAGGGAACTCCCATAAGAACACATGGCAATTTGTATGATTACATGGCAACAAAGACTGCATCTACTGACACCTAAAATTTGGTTAGGAAAAACAACTATTATATTGAGACTCTCTATTAGAAGTGACAGCTATTTGTAACCTTGAAAGAAAGCAAGAAAGTGGTAACTTGTCACTTCACAGTGCAAAGACTGGTGCCTTTGCATTGGCTCCTTCATGTTCCCCCAGGAACAATCTTGGTGAAAGAAAAGAGTAAAAGCGTTTACAATCTAATGAGACAAGACAGACGCAGGGTGGGGAGAGGGGTCTAATACACAAGCAGAGGGAACAACGTTATGGCAGCAAATGATATGGTAGTTCCACGAATTTTTTTTTTTGGTGGGGATGGGTGAGTTAGGAGGGGATTCTCTAAATGGGAAGAAAGGAGAAGGGAGGGAGAAGAGGGGTCAGAACAGGGGCTGAGAAGGTAAAGGAGGTGTGGAATGAATCTGAAGTGAAGAGACGATGTGTGTGTGTGGGGGGGGGGGTTTGGAGCAAATGGCCAATAAGCACAAGGCAGAGCAAGTCCAATCAACACTGTTGAAGTTCTCTGAATGTTCAGTGGTCCCTGCTCTGGCTGCTTCTGGCCCAATCAGCTGGCTCCTCTCTGTAGTTTTCCACACAAGGCCACATTGGGGTGCGGAGAGGAAGGATAGGGCGACCATCTTTTCAAAAGGCAAAAGCAGGAGCCTGCCCTCTCCATGACCCTGCCCTGGCCCCTCCTCTTCCCCCAAGACTCCACCCCTTGCTCCTCCTCTTTCATCTATATGTATTCTGTTTACTTTCTTGTTACAAACTAGACTAAAAAAAAAAGGTCTTGCTTACAGCAACATCCTTTCTGTTTTTTTCCACCAAATGCATCCGATGAAGTGAGCTGTAGCTCACGAAAGCTTATGCTCTAATCAATTTGTTAGTCTCTAAGGTGCCACAAGTACTCCTTTTCTTTTTGCGAATACAGACTAACACGGCTGCTACTCTGAATCCTTTCTGTTGACTCATTTCACCAGTAGACAGACCTCCACCCTTCCATAAATATAGAAGAAGAGCTACCTCTGTCCCCGTATTATCACACAAAAACCTGGAGAACTCCAATGCCATGTGCACAAAGTTGCGCAGCTATAGATCAGACAGGAGCTACTGGGGCATTAGCTAAAATGATGGGGACATCATTTTCCTGACTTTTAGGCTTAATTATTACAACTCATAGAAATGAAGCCATGCAATCTGAAAAACCTCCAGTTGATACAATATGCAGCAACCTGTCTGCTCCACACCATAAGTGTCCAAGAACACATCTCCCTGGTGATTCACGGTCTGCATGGGCTCCCCCAGTGATTAGAGTCTAACTCCATGATTCTGTCCACTGGATTCTTCTAGCTACTTGAGAGACGACCTCTCCCTCCATGACTATGATCTTCCGCGACAGCTACATTCCACTGGGATAATTATACTTCACCAATGGCAGAGACTCATGAGTGCCAGAGTCAGAACTTTCACAGGTGCCAAAACTAGACTATAAAACTCACTCTCACAAGAGACAGGAATAGTTACCCTGAGAACTACCAGCAAAGTTAATTTCTGTGACTTAGCTTTCCCTCAATAAGTTCTACACACACATACACAGACACACCCACCCACCCAAAACATACATGAAAAACAAACTGTAAATTAATCCAATTACTTCTCCTACCAGCAGGGAAGGAAAAAATACATTGCTGGCCACTGTTAGCAATATTGTTATAGCCATGTTGATCTCAGGATATGGGAGAGTGAGGTAATACCTTTCAATGGACCAGCTTCTGATGGGGAAAGAGAAAAGCTTTCAAGCTCCACAGAGCTCTTTGTGAATCCTGAAAGCTTGTCTCTCTCACCAACAGAAGTTGATCCAACAACAGATCTTACCTCACCCACTTTGTCTCTCTATTGATGGTTATTATTATTTCTAATTTAAAATAATTCTGGGGCATTCAAACAGAGCCATATAAGTAAAGCATTTAACCGTCTAAATATGAAATAAAATCCACAACTTTCTTTTGGAGCCACCTGCAGCCCCCAGGGCAGCATTAAAATTGCACCTCTGAAAATTTAATGGGCTTTTACACAATTCTGTCTTGCACACATTCTTTTCAATTCAGGAAATAATCCAGAATTGCTCAGTCACTGCCACATTCTTCAGCCTGTATGCTAGCTGTGAGACAGAGAGTATTCCTTTCCACAGGCCAGCTTGCCAAGATGTTGTGCAAACTTTGGTACTTCTTAAAATATTTTGAAAGGAAAAATATGTTACAATAAATTGGCTTTGACATCCCTATTTAAACTACACTCTAGCTTAAACCCAACCCACATGTTACATCCATTAATAGAATTCGTCTGTTTTCTCATTGCACAGAAAATGCAGACTTCCTCAATGTATGCTTTCTAAAGTCATGGTAATATATGTATATTTATCCTCCCCCTTTTTCCCCCCATCCATGTAACTGTGTGTTTTATTTTCAGATAAGCTGGACAGTTTCACTTCTCGATATCTAATAAATGATTTTTAACAATCATATTTGGAATAGCAGTTGGCACAAAAAATAGCCATTTGGGAAAAAGACACTGCAAGAGCAGTGTAAATCATGAACTTTGAGCTGTTGTATTTTTCTTTGCGGTCCATGAAATGAGAGTGTTAGTCTGTGAATCTATAATGTGTTATTTGTCCGACTTGCTGGTGTTCCAGAGGAGGCCATGTGATGTGAGCAATTGCCTAATAAATCACACTTGATGCAGAGGATTAGTTGTGCTGCAGACTGACCCTTAAAGAACTGGTGCTATTGGGCCTGATTCTCCTCTCACTTCCACCAATATAAATCAAGAGTTTATAGAGCCGCACCACTGTAAAACAGGTGCACGACAGATCAGATTTTGTCTAACAAGATACGTTTTTTTAAACATACATATACTGTAAGAAATTCTGGCTTTGGTGGATTTACACTGCTGTAATTGAGAGTAGAATTTGGCCCAAAATGTTTTATATCATAAATAACAAATATTTTACTGGAATTGCCTTTCCTTTCTAACTAGACACCAAGTGTACCAGGCAACATTAGACCATTTCATCTTCCAGCATGGAGGATGAAATTGATGTTGGATGGGATTGGGCTGTGGAAGGAACTTCCTGCGGAAATTAGGCAAATCCAAAGTCAGACAGGATTTTAGGAAATGCTGCCAAACCTTCTGTGACAGAACAGGATGTGTTATTATCAAATGGTAAATTCAATTTTCTATTAGGACCTCCATCTTGTATAGGGTAACCATATTTCCGAAAGTGAAAACAGGACACCATGCGGGGCTGGCTCAAGGCCCTCCTACTCCTCCCACATGGGCTCACCTGAGCCACCTGGTGTTATTGCTCGCCTGAGCCCCCACCACACATGGGGCTGCCCCGAGGCCTCTCACTCCAATACGGGGCTGGCCCGAGCCCCCTGGCATTGCCACTCACCCAAGCCCTGCCTCTTGGGGTTGGGGCTGACCACCTGAGTACCGCCGCCCAGCGTCACTGCTTGCCCTATCGTATGTTCCTCCTTGTCCCCTTAGGAAGGCGCACCCCACTTTTTTGGTAAAACTGGGCATTTGTCCCATTTGCTCTTGCCAACTTGGCACGAGCAAACGAGACCAAATGCCCAGCTTGGCAAGAGCAAACAAGACCTAAGCCCAGTTTTGCCAAAAAAAGTCAGGATGTCCGGGACAGGGCTTAAAAAGGGGACTGTCCTGGCCAAAATGGAACATATGGTCACCCTAATCTTGTATAACGCTGAACACCTCTAACCTTGCACAAAGCAAGCTTATGGAATTGCATTCCATATAGCCACCTTGCTGGGGAAAGATGGTGGACACCTTATTGAAGGATCATAATGGAGAAGCCATCAAGAAGGCAATCTAGGGCCATCAGCTTTGAGAGGGTGCTTTGAAGAGTAAAGTGACTGTGGTGAAGAAATTCCTATGCTAAGCCTGTGTTCCATGATTCCCTGTCGCATTGTCCCCAAAGGGGTTAAACTAGAAGCCCAGAGAGCCCACACCCTAGGTGGGACTCTGAGAGAGCACATGAAAAAGACTAGGGGGGCTCAGAGGTCTGAAGCACTGGTTTTGGGGTCGGGGCAACTGGATTGCAGAGTCCCATCTCCCAAAGAAGGGCATCAGACAAGAGATGTGAGCCTGCAAGTGTGTCCTATGGTTCCAGAGCTAGAAACAGTGACTAGACTCTATCCAGACCCAGTTGCCTTTTGAAGCACGTTGGATCCAGCTACTGGGTCCACTCGCAACAGATTGCTGATTACACAGAGGGGCACAGGGCCAAGTTGTAACACCTTCCTCTCCAAAGACACATTTCCATATAGCAAGAATGGCATTCACAACACAGACACCCCTCATCTCCAAACAACCTCCCCTCAAAATGAATGAACAAATAAATGCAAAAAAATTTGTAACAAATCAATGGGTGAAGAATCAGCGACTATGAAGTACACGAGAGACTTTGCTATTGCTATTAAGGGGAAGGGGCTCAGCTACTTTGGTGATTGGCAGCAATATAAAACACTAAGATAAATAGACAGAGAGAAACTGATAATTAGATAATAACTCAAGAAATCCTCCAAGCAGGTCATACTCCCAGGGTTTGGTCATGAAAACCAAGAGGAATTTTAAACACTGTGACAAGGCTATGTCCTTGCCTCCGTGGCTCCCGCGTTTCCTGGCGGATTTCGCTAGTCTCAGAGGCTCACCGTGACCCTGCACGTAACCCTTCTCTCTCTAGAGACAAGGGTCACAGTCTACTGAGCCATTTTCATCATAAGCCAGCGAGGGAGGTGAGGAGAAGTTATCCTTCCTTGCACAGTCTCTGTTGTCTCCCAGTCTCAGTGATTAATCAGGGGGCAAAGGTTGGGGGGGAGTCCAGGCCCACCCTCTACTCCGGGCTCCAGCCCAGGGACCCTAATAGTATTAGCTATGGTAGCTGACCTTTTAGAAACAAGACATGTACAATTCCCTGGGCAACTTCCCCCACAGCAGCCCTCACTTCCTCAAGCTCCACTTCACCCTTATCTCAGGGCCTCCTTCCTTGTGCCTGATATGGTGTGTACTACTCAGCCTCTCCAACAGCACAACTTCCTCCCACAGCTCCTGACATGCACACCCAACTGACTAACTGGGAGGCTTTTAACTAGTTTCAGCCAGCCCCTGATTGGCTTCAGGTGTCCCCATCAACCTAGCCTTCTCCCTGCCTTCTGGAAAGTTCTTAACTGGCCCCAGGTGTTTTAATTGACCTGAAGCAGCTGCCATTTCCCTTATCCTGGTACCAGGGATTTGTTTAGCTAATATATCTATCTCCCACTACTTTTCTATAGCCATCTGGCCTTGCCCCGTCACATATCCCCCCCCCCAGCTCAACACCATAGAGTTGGGCAACTTGGGACGCCAGGCAGTATGCTCATGACAGACCATCAGCGTTGCCATGGTGGCATCCAGCCCTGTGCCATATGTGGAACTGGAATGGTTGGAGGGATAAAAACCACCTGGTGACCCTTGCATTCTTTTCCTTATTCCGCTGCATCCACTGGAGGGGTGTATGGTCCGTTACAAGAGTAAATCGCTGGCCTAAGAGATAATAACGCAGTGTCCCCATAGCCTATTTGACAGCAAGGCATTCTCTCTCGACTACTGCATATTTCTGTTCTCTTGGGAGAAGCTTTCTATTTAGGTAGATGATCGGGTGTTCCTCTTCTCCCACCATTTGCGACAGAACTGCTCCCAACCCCACCTCGGAAGCGTCTGTTTGTAAAATAAATTCCCTGTTAAAGTCCGGGGCTATGAGTACAGGGTCATTAGAGAGGGCCGTCTGAAGGTCTGTAAATGCCCCCTCTGCTACGTCGGTCCACTTTATCATGTCTGGACCTCAGGCCTTCACCAGGTCCATTAGGGGACTTACCCTAGTGGCAAAGTGGGGAATAAAACATCGGTATTAGCCTACCATGCCTAGGAACGCATGGACCTGCTTCTTTCGGGTCAGTCGGGGCCAGTTTTGAATTGCCTCTAGCTTATTTGTTTGGGGCTTCACTATGCCCCTTCCCACAATATATCCCAGGTACCTAGCCTCTGCTAGCCCTATGGCACATTTAGCGGGAGTAGCAGTGAGGCCAGCCCGCCTTAAGATGCGCACTACTGCCTCAACTTTCTCCAAGTGGGTTCCCCAGTCTGGCGTATGGATGATGACATCATCTAGGTATGCAGCTGCATAACTAGTATGGGAGCGCAGCAGCTTATCCATGAGGCGCTGGAATGTGGCTGGGGCCCCATGTAGCCCAAAAGGGAGGACAGTGTACTGGAATAGCCCATCCGGGGTGGAGAATGCTGTCTTTTCTTTAGCTTCTTTGGTCAGAGGAATCTGCCAGTACCCTTTTGTCAGATCCAGTGTAGTCAAGAATCGGGCACTACCCAGTCAGTCAACCAGTTTGTTGATGCGTGGTATGGGGTATGTATCAAATTGGGATATTTCATTCAGTCAGCAAAAGTCATTATAGAATCTCATGGTACCGTCAGGTTTAGGCACTAGAACAATTGGACTGGACCACTGACTGTTAGATTCTTCAATAACCCCTAATTCTAACATTTTCTTTATTTCGGCCTTGATTTCCTCTCTTTTGGCTGCTGGGATTCGGTAGGATCTCAATGTTACCTTAGCTCCGGGGATCGTGCGGATATGGTGATAGGTCTCAGTCATCAGCCCTGGCTTTGTAGAGAACACATCTCGGTTGCGATTAATCATGTCGGCTGCCTTGATCTTTTGGATCGGCGTCAAATCGGATGATATCCTCACTTGCTTGTGTAATTTATCCTCCTGGGGAAGGGTCTCCTGCATGACTAAGCCTGCCTCTCGATCATGCCAAGGTTTTAGAAGATTGATGTGGTAAATTTGCTCCGATTTCCGGCGGCCTGGCTGCCGCACCTTATAGTTCACCTCTCCCACGGCTTTGATTATTTCGTAGGGTCCCTGCCACTGGGCCAACAGTTTACTTTCTGCTGTGGGCACCAGTACCATCACCCGATCCTCTGGTTGGAACTGTCGAAGCTTCGCTTGGTGGTTATAATGGGTTCGTTGGGTCTCCTGTGCTCTCTCCAAGTGTTCCCATAAAATGGGTGTAACTCGGGCTCTCATCTGCAGTACACGCTCAACTATGTTCCTTCCAGGATTTGGCTCCTCTTCCCAGGCTTCTCTGGCTATATCCAATATGCCCCAAGGATGGCGCCCATATAGTAGTTCGAATGGAGAGAAACCCATGGAGGCTTGCTGAACCTCCCGGATGGTGAACATGAGGTAAGGCAATAGGGTATCCCAATCTTTCCCATCCCAGCTCACCACTTTCCTGATCATGGCCTTGAGGGTCCTACTGAACTTTTCCACAAGGCCATCTGTTTGCGGGTGGTATACAGAGGTCCATAGGGCTTCTACATGGAGCAATGAACAGAGAACTTTCATCAACTTGGACATGAAAGGTGTCCCTTGATCAGTCAATATCTCTTTGGGTAGCCCAACCCAGGCAAAGATCTGTACTAGCTCCTTAGCTATTGTCTTGGAAGCTGTGTTGCGCAGGTGAACAGCTTCCGGGTACCGGGTTGCATAGTCCAGTAAAACAAGCACATGTTGGTGGCCCCGAGCTGTCTTCTCTAGGGGCCCTACCAGATCCATGGCTATCCGTTTGAAAGGAACCTCTATTATTGGAAGAAGTATCAAAGGAGCCTGCAAGTGCGGGTGAAGGCTGTGTAACTGACACTCCGGACAAGAGGTGCAGTATCGCCGGACATCTTCATGTACTTCTGGCCAGAAGAACCTCCGCAGGATCCGTGCCTGGGTTTTCTCTACCCCTAGCTGTCCTCCAAACAGGTGACTGTGGGCGAGACTCAATATGGCTTTTTGATGTTTTCGTGGCACCAGAAGTTGTTGTATCTCTTGCTCTTGCATTTGCACCACATGGTACAGGAGAACTTTCTTCACTATAAAGTAAGGTCCGGGACCCCGGACCTTCCCATCCACGGGTATCCCATCGATCTCGGCCACCTCTTTCCTGGCGTTATCATATCTGGGGTCCTCTGCCTGGTCCCACCCAAAAGTCTCTCTCCCGGGACTAACCTGCCCAAGCTCCCAGGGGCCGGCTTTTGCTTGTTCCAATGGCTCGCCGCCATCATGGCTGGGGGCAGCTTCTGGCTCACCTTCTGTGGTGGAAGTTTCTCTGTTGGCTGCTCGCGTCCATCTGCCTACTAGGGAGGTTTTCTGACCCTGGGTCAGGAGCCGGGTTCCCAAGGCCTTCGCGGCCTTCCTCTTTTTTTGTCTTCCGGGTCTTTCAGGGGGCTGAGAACAGATCCTGAGAAATCTCAGCGAACATCGGGGTTGACATTCCCCTGGTGACGAGTCGCTGTCCTCAGGGTCCCCACCTCCCTCCAGCCTCTCCGGGGGGAGTAAATTATCAAACCCTGCATAGTCTCTCCCAATGACTACAGGATATGGGAGTTTAGGAACTACGCCCACGGTCACCTCAATGGGGTTTCCCTGAACCTCTGTCTCCACTGGGATGGTGGGGTAATGGCTCACGGCCCCATGCACGCACGTCACTGCTACACATTTGGCTCGTAGCAGCTGACTACTTTTTACCAGCTTACCCAATATGAGTGTGATAGCACTCCCAGAGTCCACAAGCGCTGTAGTCTCTGCTCCATTTATCCTCACTGGCCTGGTGTAATTATGCAGGGCTAATGCGACCTCCGTGAGGTGGATAAGGGAGCATGGGACCTCCCAATTCCCCAAGTTACATTGCATAGGTTCCTCGGTGCTAGGACACTGTGCTGCTATGTGTCCCCACTCCCCAAATGCATAACATCTATAAATGCTTTTAATCACTCCCCTATCCCAGGGGTTAGGGAGTTTAGTCCCGGGGTTCCCCCCACTCTGGCCAATCCCTTCCTTCTGGGGTCCCCGCTGGTTTTCGGCCCCCCCTTCTTCCACCTAGGACTCCCTGGGGGGCTCGGCTGCCCAACCTTCCAGGGTTGGGGTCAGGTGCTTGCTTCAAAAGGGGCCTTCCTAGGGTAGTTGGGTCAGTTCCCTGGCTGTCATCCGTCTTTCTACTAGTGTGATCATCTCGTCGTACGTGGATGGATCGTTCTGGCCTACCCATTTGCGGAGATCTGGCGGCAGTCCCTGCATGTAATGGTCTATGACCAGGGTCTCCAAAATCTCCTCTAGCCTGCACACCTCGGGCTGTAACCACTTCCGTGCGAGGTGTATGAGGTCGAATACCTGGGAACTCAGGGGTTTGTTCTCCTGATATTTCCACTCATGGAACCTCTGGGCCCTTACTGCTGCCGTTACCCCTGATCGTACTCGGATCTCTGCCTTCAGACAGGCATAGTCAGTGGCATCCGTGGCAGGCAAGTCAAAGTAGGCCTTCTGGGCCTCTCCACACAAAAAAGGGGTGAGGATGTTGGCCCACTGCTCTTGGGGCCACACCCCACGCTGAGCAGTCCTTTCGAATGAGAGGAGATATGCCTCTACGTCATCTCCTGACTTCATCTTTGGCAGACAACCAGTGGCCCTCAAGGTTAGCATTCTGTCGGACCCCCGGGCCTGGGTGGTGAGGATCTTCAGCTCATCCACCACCTCTCTCAAGAGGGCACAATCTTGGGTCGCCTGGCTCATCAATAATTGATTGGTTTCCTGCTGTAGCCACATAGACTCCTGTTGTGCCATTGCCTGAACCCGGGTGGCCTCCTGCTGGGCCGCCATGGCTTGTACCAGAGCTCTTATCACCTCCTCCATTGTGGTACAAAGCAAACAAACAAACCAAAAATCCAAAATCCCACTGCACTTTTTTTTTAAACCTCTTTCTTCCGCCATGCTGTATACGAAATCCCACTGCTCACACCAGTTGTGACAAAGCTCTGTCCTTGCCTCCATGGGTCCCGCATTTCCTGGCGGATTTCGCTAGCCTCAGAGGCTCATAGTGACCCTGCATGTAACCCTTCTCTCTCTAGAGACAAGGGTCACAGTCTACTGAGCCATTTTCATCATAAGCCAGCGAGGGAGGTGAGGAGAAGTTATCCTTCCTTGCACAGTCTCTGTTGTCTCCCAGTCTCAGTGATTAATCAGGGGGCCAAGGTTGGGGGGGAGCCCAGGCCCACCCTCTACTCCGGGCTCCAGCCCAGGGACCCTAATAGTATTAGCTATGGTAGCTGACCTTTTAGAAACAAGACATGTACAATTCCCTGGGCAACTTCCCCCACAGCAACCCTCACTTCCTCAAGCTCCACTTCATCCTTACCTCAGGGCCTCCTTCCTTGTGCCTGATATGGTGTGTACTACTCAGCCTCTCCATCAGCGCAACTTCCTCCCACAGCTCCTGACATGCACACCCAACTGACTAACTGGGAGGCTTTTAACTAGTTTCAGCCAGCCCCTGATTGGCTTCAGGTGTCCCCATCAACCTAGCCTTCTCCCTGCCTTCTGGAAAGTTCTTAATTGGCCCCAGGTGTCTTAATTGACCTGAAGCAGCTGTCATTTCACTTAACCTGGTACCAGGGATTTGTTTAGCCTGGAGCTAATATATCTATCTCCCACTACTTTTCTATAGCCATCTGGCCTTGCCCCGTCACAACACATTTATGTAACCAGAAAATCAAAACATTCAGAGTCAAATTTTCTTTTCCATTCTACTGCTGCTACCTCATTTAAGTCTGGGGGTTGCCGTAGTATAATTGAGGGGGAGAATTTGGCTCCAAACATACACACATAAATGTTAAAACAGACTTTCCTTTGTTTCTTATGGGTACATTAGGTGTAAAATACAACAAAATTGCCAGACGAAGATCTTAATTTAGTTCTACCCACGGCATATTCAATCTCCACCCCGAGGCTCTAAGCACCATTATTTGTTGATATCACCATACGGGTGATATCACCTATAACTCAAAGGCAGCTCCATCATTGTTATGAATATGTGCTAAAAATCACCAAGTGATGCTGACCTGAGACCACATATATTGAGAAGTAAGGAATTCTAACCAGATTTCTACAGCCAGTTACATATCCTTGAAATAGGCGTTAATAATGGAAACACTGACACTTGGAAGAAAACAATTTTTGCTCTCTCATTGGGGATGACCCATGCATAGCTGACTCAGGGGTCAGCTTTATTCCACCCCAGATGGGTTACGCGGTCATCCTTTACTTGTGTAATTAAACTGTTTACGTAATCCTCTCCATATGTTCTATATGTGGCTATATTCATAAATGTACTGCTTAGGTATCTGGAGCCCTGAGTATCACAAGAATTCTCCCTTTGTTCTATATTGGTAAAAGGTGCCTACAATCTGACATAACTTGGGCTTCTGTTCACCAAGCAATACAATATTGAAATATTCTATGTAAAATATTCTATTCTCTTCTGTTTAGGCTTTTATACTGTGCTCACCACTGCAGTAACTGAGCACTTCTACCACAAGGACCCAAAACATTTTACATGTCACTCTCCAGCTTTTCATCTTGCTGCTCCCTTCATCATTCTTTCACATTCATCTTGGCTCCGTGCCTTGTATCATCCTGGTTCCTGTGTTTGGAATTTGCATTCCATCAAGATCCCTCCCTCCCCTTCTTCAAATAGCCTTCTTGAAAACCACTTCTTCCTGGAATTCTTCTTTTCCCTCTTCTCTGGTGACGTGGTTCTCACTGTCCTGATCCACAATGGGTGCTCTGGCCTGGTCCATACTTAAAATGTAGGTTCACATAGCTACATTGGACAGGGGTATGAAAAATCCACACTCCTGACTTATATCACTATGGCGACCTAATCCCGCAGTGCAGATGCAGCTATATCTACAGACGAATGCTTCCATTGACCTAGCTACTGTCGTTCAGAGGAGTGTGGTGGTCCTACACTGATGGGAAAAACCCCTTGCATTGGTGCAGGCTGTGTCTACACTACATGGTTGTGCCACCATAGCCACACTACTGCAGCTATGCCTGTAGTGTGAATATACCTTACAAATCTTGTCTTGCAACCACACTTGGGACTTCCAGAAGCACTTTGCTTGTCTGAAGCACAATGCATCAGGAGCACCTGATGGGGGTAGTGCACCTCTGTATTGCCACCTACTACTGGGGTGGGCTTAATGCCACACTTGAGATTCAAATGCATTTATAGGACATGACAGGACATTCCCCTACATTATAGAAATCTCAGCCTAGCACGTTCATCCAGTAGCAGCAGCTTTAAATGTGCCTTGTATGCATGACACAGATCAATAAGAAATGATAATTATTTACCTGTAAAAACACGTTAAGGGCTTGAGTCTTATTTACACTAAGGCCCCTTCCCACTGCTCTAGCAGTGCAAAGTAGCCTTTATTGTGTCTGTAAATCATAGAATCATAGGACTGATGTAATCAACTTGATATGGCTAGGCAGAGTTGGCCAATGGGAAAAATGCAGCTCATGGAGTTTGCAAGGTAGCCTGTAGCCCTCTACAGGCCAGGTATAAATTTGTGTAACTCCATTGAGATAACTGACATAGGCTTCTGTGCAACTTTGGGCAAATCACTTAGGCCAGCCTTTTCAAACTCAGGTACCTAATGTTAGGTACCTTAATAAGTGCCCTGATTTTCAGTGGTGTTGAGCACCTGCATTTTCCATTGGCGGTAAAGCAGCATATATGATTAGGTACTCAATATTACTGTTGCTCATTTCTATTTTTCCCTTATAGATCCTTCCCCAGAGACCCTGTAGTGACTGGAGCCATCACTGCAGATTAAGGACAGCTGACCATGAATCAAACACTACTCTTGACTGGGCCTGTGGCAATTCTTTGACAGCAACACCGGAGACTGCAGCCTCTCGGCATCTTGCTTCCACGCCCTTCTAAGTGAGTCCTGTGTTGAGCTTGTGAGGTGAGATTAAAGGCTGTGTAGTAATGGAAAGCATTATTTTTTATAGGCTGTGTCACAAAGGGAAGCAGGGAATGTTCCTGATCCATGCTTCAATATTACAGCAATAATGGTTATAGAAACATGATGATAGACAGACAGACACCACAAAGCAAAGAACAAAAGTTGACATTCTGAGCCTCCCCTGCCATACTTCTCTCCCTGTCAGCAGCTTGTCCAGACCCCCTGAAATACCTTTGTAAGTTTTCATTTCTGAACACATAATTCAAAGGCATTTTATGGAAATTTGGTTGGAAAAATGGACACAAAACTTTAACTTTCCCCCACCCCTAAAAGGGTGCTTGAGTTGGTGAATATTATTTTCGGTGGGAGAGAATGAAAATAATGTTTGCTAAACCACAGCTCCCTCAGAGACTTTGCATCCTAACCAAGGAGAGTTGGCATTTGTGACACAATGGGGTTCTAGTTCTTGAAGATTTTCTGTCAAAAGGAGCAGACATTTTTTTCTGCCTTTCTGTGATGCCACAGAGTGGCTCATTTTGTTTTCACAGTGTCAGGCTTGGAGAAACACCTCCAACCTTCCTTCTCCTCTTACATTAGTGCTGGTTTAATGAAACAAATACAGTAAAGTAAAGCTCTTCAGATTTATTCACTACGGTCTGCCCAAGGTCTGACGGTCGGCTGATGAAAACCTCTAGCTCCAGCTCTCTCCAGGGGAAAAGCTGTGTAACTTTTTGTTTGCCTGGCAACTAATTCTGTACATTTTGTTCACTTTTCTGAAGCAGTGGGTCTCAGTTGCCGTAGCCAGCATAGCAGGCTATTCCTGGTGCAGATCAAGGCTTCTACACAGATTTATTTCCCCCTTACTAAGCAGTCAAACTTGCTTGCAAAATATTCCAGGCTACTGTATAACCCCGGAGGCTGTACCCTACAAGCCCTACACAAACGATGAGTCCTTACTCACTAACTTGAACAACCCAAATGTTGGCCTCTCACTCACCCATAAGATGGCACTTTCAACAGCACAATATTTGCTAGCCCCATTCTGAGCCATCAGTTTACTATCAGCCGAAAAGGAATCTGTTGAAGCACCAAGTCCACTTTCTGCAGTCGCTGGGCTTTTCCGGGAGGTCTGACTTCCAAGTACTGACCCAGCCTGACGCTGCTTCCACTGCGATATACAGAGCTCAGTAGAATTTTTCTGACCATTTTTTATGTGTGTGCCCAAATCAGAAGATTTGGGTCAACTGAAACTTTCACAAATTTGTGTCAAATTTACCTAACTGTTTTGGCAACAAACACACAAAAAAATTCATAAATTTTTTGCATTCAGGTTGACCTGAAACTATTTATTTTCAATTTTTTGGTTCAGCCACCAAACTGAAAAATTGGTTATGAGATCATGGCATAAGCAGGAATGGCTGCAGAGACTCTGTGGGTACATCTACACTGCAATTAGACACTCACGACTGGCCAGCTGACTTGGGCTCGCAGGACTAGGGCTAAGGGGCTGTTTAATTGTGGTGTAGACCTTTGGACTTGGGCTGCTCTGGGATCCTCCCACCACAAAAGGGCCTACAGCTCAGACTGCAGCCTGAACCCGAATGTCAACACTGCAATTAAACAGCCCCTTAGTCCGAACCCAGTGAGCCCAAGTCAGCTGGCATAAGCCAGCTGCATGTTTTAATTGCAGTGTAGACATACCCTGTGAAGTAGAACTATTATTAATTATTACTAGGAATAAGTTAAATATTCTATTAATTTAAATAATAGCAGAATGTATAGGGTCAGATCTTTTACAGGTATAAATCAACATAGCTCCATTGAAGTCAATGAACCTATGCCAAATTATACCAGCTGGAAATTTGACCAAAACATATCAGAGCTGGATAAAAATAATACTATGTAGACAGGACTTACAAAACAAAGTGGGCCTAATTCTCTACTGCCTTGTACCTTCTTTAGTCAAAGTAGGTGTAAAACTCTACCATTCTGTTTGGTAGCATCTTACACTCTTTTTACTCTCATTTTGCACATGTGTACAAGATGACACAAGGTGTGAGGCAGTGACAAATCATGCCCATTGTTTTGAGACTAAGGATATTGTTTTCATGTACAGAGCTACCTTAAAGTATATCAGATCATAATCTGTTCAGATGCTTTTAAAGGCCCAGATCCTTCCAACACAAACGAGTTTATATGTCTGTCAGTATCCTAATAGGCTCTAATGCGACTACTCACATGGATAAAGTTAAACACATCTGTAAGCGCAAGACTGGGGCCAAACACTGTCCCAGCATTTGAAAGAACTGAGGACTGGAAGAGCACATGATCACTTTCAGTGTCAAACATCTTGAAATCAAAAATTCCAGGTGAGCAATGCAAAATATTTTCCTTGAATAATTTTTTTAAATGTTCACAAAAATTTTCCCTCGACCACATGACCCCACTTCTGTGTTTGCCTTCCATGAATATCTTGATCTGTCGACCTTGCCTGGCAAAAATGTTTGTGGAAGTCACATTTCAAAGGCATATGCATGAGGATTTGTGGCAACCAGATTTTACAACTATACAAGCAAGAACTGGCTGCCAGACATGCTTGTGCTCTCCTCCAATAAGAGAAAGGAAATAAAGTATGTGTGACTTCTCTGACAAACCACAGCTGAGATACACAGCTCAAAGTGCAAATACACATGAATTAGCCCAAAGAGTGCAAAATTTGAAAAGAATGTCACCAAAACCATTTGAAAATAATAATATATTTGTGGAATAATGATTGGCTCCTAGATATTCCATGCAGGGGCCCCTCTGTCTCCAACTGATCTGTAATTCAGGAAAGGATTTATGTAGGCAGATGGACCTATCACTCAACCTGGAAGCAGCAGGATCAGGGAATAATCTGAGTGGTCCAGCTTCACTATATATTTAAAACACTACAGGGCATCAATGCCTTACAGTGTCCTAGGCTAAGAAGTAACCCCACCAAAGTCCTGACCAAAGGCAGAACCACCAATTTATATCTACTTAAGGTGCTTATGTGGCTCTGTTACTGTAGAATCTGAGTTCTTCACAGTCTGTAACATATTACCTTCACAACACCATTGTGAGATAGGGCATTACTATTATCCCCATTGTACAGATGAGGCATTGAGGCACAAAGAGACTAAGGACTGGAGTTTTAAGATATTCAGACTCCTACATATGCAGATAGGCACCTAGTGAGATGTTCAAAAGCATCCCTAACTCCTAATGAAATCAATCCGACTTGCAAAAAGTCAGAGGAAGTCTGTGGCAGAGCGGAGAATTGAGCCTAGTTCTGCAGCATCCAAAGCGAGAACCATGCTGACTGGACCATCCTTCCTCTCTACGGGCTAGTCTCTCCTATAACAGCTGAAGATATGGGTCTACGTCTGCGACACTATTGAGTAACAATGAGTGAAAAATTACCAAGTTTGCTATCAAGAAAAATTCCCATCCCCCCCTTCTTAATTGCATAATCATTTTATTCTGGCATTTCTACAGTATCATTTTCTGTTCTCTTGGAAATTTAAAGCAGCAATAGCAAAATAATAAAATAATAGTAATAGCTACTTTACATATACTAACTTGGCCAATGTACAGAATCATATCCAAACAGCACACGCCTTTCTTAAACTTTCATATTACAGATGAGAAAAAAAAATCAACGTAGTTGTTTGTGCAGTTTTTTTAAGAACTTTTTAAGCACTTTGTTTTTTAATTTGACAAACAAGCTACTCATTCCTGAGCCCTTGTGTGCCAAGTTTTGGCTTGGAGTGTTGTTTTTTTAAATATATTTTTGCTATCAACCTAGGAACATGGGGGTTTATGTGTGAAATACTAAAAGACGGTATAGCCACTAGCAGGCGCTGCTATAAAAGTGCTTTCACTCTAGCTCATTAAAACCTGGGCAAACACAGAATTGCATTTTTTGCATGGGATGAAGAGCAGATTCAGCACTCCCACAATCTCATAGCAACAGACACAGAAACAGTGCCTCATTACTAGCCTTGTCCAACAATCAAGTCTTTAACAAGAACAAAGGTTGACAGTGATTAATCATTAAGCAGTTTCTTGTTCCTTTCTGCACGTGTTCTATGCAGCTTCCTGCAGAGTCAGTCTGGCATACTTCCTGTCTGTGCTATACTGTGCCCATGCCTGGGCAGACAGAGAAGCCTTTCGCAAAAGCTAAACATACAGCTGAACATCTTGTCTCTCATTCGGAGTATGGCAAATTCTGAATGCATGTACATTCTGAAAAAATAATAAATCCTCCACTATACATCTGATTACTGTACATTCTGTGGAAATGACCTAAATAGAGATTTGACCACATGAAACATTTCCCCAGAGATTTCAATGATGTATTATTAGAATTTTCCCAAGTATACCAGGATAATATTTTAATGTGATCTTCTGGCCTAAGCAGTATATTTAAAGGTCTCCATTTTGGAAAGATTTTGTTTGTTTGTAATAAAAATAACATGCATGTTGAAATAACAATACATAAGGTTACTGTAAAATGTCTACATCAGAGATCATGGGTGAAATCCTGGCTCCATTAAAGTTAATGGCAAAACTCCCATCGCCTTAAATGGGAATAAGGTTTCACTTCATGCCTCTAGCCACTTATAGTGATACAGTGGCACTGTTCCCACAGAGTGACCTTAGCCTATACGTTATAGACCAGATTTGCAACCTGAATACATGGACACAGACATAGATATAGTGTCAGATCCTCAGACAGTGTAAGTGGAAATGGCTCCACTGAAGCCTGTAAGGTGCTATAGTTTTAAATGTTCCACATGGTCTTATTTATATTAAAGTGAATGGGTCTATTTGCATGAGCAATGATTATTCCCACAAAAAAAGTGTTACCTGTTCTACTTCAACATTATCATTTATTTCAAAGCTGTTAACAGGAAAGTAAACTTCAATGCACATACTGCAATAAACTAAAACCTTTTGTGTGTGTGTGTGTGTGTGTGTGTGTGAGAGAGAGAGAGAGAGAGAGAGAGAGAGAGAGCGCAATGCATCTGATGAAGTGAGCTGTAGCTCACGAAAGCTTACGCTCTAATAAATTTATTAGTCTCTAAGGTGCCACAAGTACTCCTTTTCTTTTTGTGAATACAGACTAACACGGCTGCTACTCTGAAAAGAGAGACAGACAGACAGACAGACACACACGTGTGTGTGCATACACCTATACACCCCTTTGTCTCTCTCTCCTCTATGAATACTATGGTACATACATTTATATGTACAATGAGATTTACTTTTCCTAATTGCAGCTTTGAAGAAAATGATGAAATTGAAGTAGTACATACAAAATATCTGCAGCTCTTTTCTCCTGTGAATAATCCTTGGGTATTCAAAGAGTCTGAGCCCTGGTCTACACTGGGGGGCTGGGGGCGGAAAGAGGGCGGAGGGGGAACTATCCATCTAAGTTACGCAACTTCAGCGACGTGAATAACGTAGCTGAAGTCGACATACTTAGACCTACTCACTGCGGGGTCTTCACTATGGTGAGTCGACTGCTGCCGCTCCCCCGTCGACTCTGCTTGTGCCTCTCGTGGCGGTGGAGTACCGGAGTCGACAGGAGAGCGCTCAGGAGTCAATTTATCACATCTAGACTGATCACTGATTTGTGAGAAATCACTGATTTGTGACTGCCCCTGGGAATCAAGAGTACTCATGTGAGTGTGGGTTGCAGGATCAGTTGCTAACACTGTAGCTGTCAATTAGTGACTTTCTTAGATTTATAATGGACACAAAACTACACACATAAAAGGTGGGAAAAGATCAGTTTTTCTCAGTACTTAGTACCAAAACAACTTACAAAACACCAGCAAATTACATTTACTTTAATTTTCAGGCTAATCACCAGTCTGTTTTAATTTTTGCAATTGATATTTATCCACCCTTTATTCAGCCATATCTGCTAATTTAAACTAATTTGGTTGCTTCTAAATGAAAAAAAAAAGCAATGAAATAATTATAAAACCCCACTTGGGAAAAAAAAAAGCTAAACGAACAACACTCAGTGCTCAAAGGGTCTGAGTTTTACATAGGGGGAGGGGACATCAACCTGAACTAAAATGTTTAATGAAGAAAGGAAAATAATTAAGAAATACAAAGAACACCATCAACAAAAAAGCCCACGAAGCTGGTGACTGAACACTTTCATACAAACGGACACGACACAGATGACATAACAGTCAGTGGCCCAGAATAAGATCAAAGAACTCCTGCTGTGAATACACAGCAAGAACATGAACATCTTTAAACTGGAGCCTCCTGGGAGCAACTTTCTAAACTAACAACCCTGAACTCTGAACTCAGATGGGGAAAACAATGCTGAACCCTGAAAAGCAAAATACTTTTACTGTACGGATAATGTCTCGTAGCCTGGACCTGCCTGCAGCCTCCATGTGTGCTGATTAACCCCCTGTGCGGGAGATTTAAAACACACAGTTCTATTGGAGGTATTGTAATGTTTCCAAGCTATATATTCTCTAATAGTGAATTACATAATTAGGAACCAAGGCATCAGGATGCAGGTTAGGTGTCCCACTAAGAGTAGGGAATTAATGGTTCCCCAGCTGTGGACGCTATGGCATAGGTCTGACTGGTCAGCAAACAAGTTCTATCCGAGCAGGCAAAATTATCCATCTATTGTAATGACCTGGATACTTATTTTTAAATGGCTATCCAAGTATATACAGCAGTTGTAAATATAGCACAAAACCATGCAGTTACACTTCCCCTACAATCCTCTGTTTAGAATTAACACTGCCTCTGTTATAAGAGACCTGGGGCCTATATTGGTGCTTAATTTGAAGGACTGATTTATAGTTAAGGGCTGCTGTCATCCCTCTGTTTTGCCATCCAAGTGAGTGGGGGTAAAGGATGCCTATGGGCAATGACAAGAACATAAAGGAATGGCCATACTGGGTCAGACCAAAGGTCCATCCAGCCTAGTATCCTGTCTACTGACAAAAAGAAAAGGAGTACTTGTGGCACCTTAGAGACTAACAAATTTATTAGAGCATAAGCTTTCGTGAGCTACAGCTCACTTCATCGGATGCATTTGGTGGAAAAAACAGAGGGGAGATTGATATACACACACAGAGAACATGAAACAATGGGTTTATCATACACACTGTAAGGAGAGTGATCACTTAAGATAAGCCATCACCAGCAGCAGGGCGGGGAAGGAGGAAAACCTTTCCCCATGAAAGGTTTTCCTCCTTCCCCCCCCACTGCTGCTGGTGATGGCTTATCTTAAGTGATCACTCTCCTTACAGTGTGTATGATAAACCCATTGTTTCATGTTCTCTGTGTGTGTATATCAATCTCCCCTCTGTTTTTTCCACCAAATGCATCCGATGAAGTGAGCTGTAGCTCACGAAAGCTTATGCTCTAATAAATTTGTTAGTCTCTAAGGTGCCACAAGTACTCCTTTTCTTTTTGCGAATACAGACTAACACGGCTGCTACTCTGAAACCTGTCTACTGACAGTGGCCATTGCCAGGTGCCCCAGAGGGAGTGAACCTAACATGTAATGATCAAGTGATTTCTCTCCTGCCATCCATTTCCACCCTCTGACAAACAGGCTAGGGACACCATTCCTTACTCATCCTGGCTAATAGCCATTAATGGACTTAACCTCCATTAATTTATCCAGTTCTCTTTTAAACAGATGACAGCCTCAGGGTTAGACAGATCTGCACAATTTTTAATTTAGACCAAAAGTAGTTTCATTAAAATGTGAACCAAGAAGGTTCTCCAAAGAGCACTTGAGGGGTTTTAAAGCATCTTTTGTGTGTGTGTGTGTCAAGAAATGGTAACTTGGTGCAATTTTGTCATGTGTCCTCATATATTTACTCTGTTTAACCTGTGGCATTACATGGCATGGGAACTGTGAAATGAAGAACCATGTGTGGTTGCATGCTAATATTGATACACAGCTTACGGACCCTTCCCAGAGATGCTGGAGTCTGAGTATGCGGAGCAAAGAGAAAGGCTTGTGAGGGTGCATGTGTGTATGTCTGCACTGAATTATTTCATTTGTTCATCACTATATCCAGCCTTTTGGTAATCTAAGTAGGGCCAGCTAATGTGGTGAGAATAGTTCGGTCCACAATGGACTGCTTCTCTCTTGGGCAACATGCCTCTGAGAAACTGCTTGAGAAAATGCTTCCTTAAATAAGTGTCAAAAGAGAATGATAATTACAGCATTTATTATTTACAATGCCCTAATTACACAGTATAGGAAAACTACAATACAAATAGATAATACAGAAATGCCCTTCCTACACCTGATAAAGTGCCATTCATGCTGTTGGAAAGCTTGGCTGCCAACTGACAGCCATGACAGGCCTCTGCTGTTTCTCTTGTATCACTCTTCTACGAGGGCAATTAAACAGCCCCTTTCCCCCTTTCACTCTCATTTTTCAATCAACATATTCTTATAATTAAAAAGGAGAGAGCTAGCGAACAGGAAGTCATATACCACAAGTTCTCTGTTTTATTGACAATAACGCTGTGTGGTCTAGTGGTTAGTGCCCTCTCCTACTAATTAGAGGATGTGGGTTTTAGTCCCACCCATGGCGGCTAATCTGGTGTGATTAACTTCACCTGCCTCTGTTTCTCTTCCTGCTCTTTGTCTGTCTTATCTAATTATAGTGCTTTGCATGGTGTCAAGTATCAGGGGGCAGCTGTGTTAGTTTGTATCCACAAAAACAACAAGGAGTCCGGTAGCACCTTAAAGACTAACAGATTTATTTGTGCATAAGCTTTCGTGAGGAACAAACCCAGTGTTACCCACGAAAGCTTATGCACAAATAAATCTGTTAGTCTTTAAGGTGCCACCAGACTCCTTGTTTTTTTCTAATTATATTGTAAGTTCTTCAGGGCAGGGACTGTCTCTTACTCTGTATATGTACAGTGCCGAGCACGTGATTCCAATTTTGATTGGGGCCTCTGGGGATCCACGAATTATAGCTTTTGGCATACCAACAACCAGTATAGCTCACAGTGGGTAGAGCGACCAACACCCTGTTTCCTGGACTAATGAGGAAAGGTTGGATTCACTCCTGTGCCCTGGGTCAGCACAAGCCTATTATACATTCAATATGGGGCCCAAATGGGATTTAAGTGATGTATTGGCTTTGTGATGCCTGGTGTAGGGCTGAATTTTACCCAAACGGAACAGCTGCTCTTCCAGGATCACCAAAAGTCCCCTTCTCCAAACCCTGCACTCCACAAATTGTTTTGTTTAGGCATTGGGGTATTAAATTTGCCTTAGGTGTCTTGAAAGCCAGATCCAGAATCAGTGGAAAGACTCCCACTGCCATAAAGGAAGGTTCTTAACTAAAACGAATACTGAGATTTAGCCAGAGAGACACAGCTGGGAAGAGAAAGGGGAAGGTAGCCTGCTTTTCAATCACAAAAGAGTAAGAAGGCAAACTGACATGCAAAGGGGATGGTTCTTTTGTGGCACCTCCAGCATTTTTTGTCTGCAAGGTTTCTCTGTCCCGGCCACTTCTCCTAGCTTCACTTCTACCATTTCTAAGGTGTACAGATTTATAAACCAAAAAGAACAGTACAAACATAATATTGCATTAATACATTAAAATCAGGTTCTGCGCTGAAGTGTGAATATAAACATGGCACCTTCTCACTCAACAGGCCCATTCCCTGTGAGTCAGAGCTCTTCATTTTAATGATCAAATGTCATTTTTTTATGACTTTTGTCTCCTGCAACCTCTGCACAACCAATACAGCTACCAGACCTGAATTGTCTTCTTGTGCACCAGCAACAGAACAGTTTATAAAGTTCCTATCACTTCCACCTGTGATGACTGAATGGGGCTGAACAGTTGACAGAAGAGCATAAGTTAGCCTGTAGAATCTTTAATACTGGTGGTGAGGCGTGAGAAAGAAAGAACCCAGCTTGATTCAGAGCCCAGGTTATATGGGCAAAGCTGAAAGTTAGCAAAATAGGGATTGGGGTAAAACTTGTTTTGCAGACAATGGGAAGACTTCCACTGACTGCAATGGGCATTGAATCACAGTCTATACTGAACACAGTTGATCTGGAATGACTGACAAAATAAACATCGTGTCCCACAATGGCATTTTTACAGTCACTGTTCAGAGCAGAACTGTACTTAAGGTTTGTATTGTTCTTTGTAAAGGTCATACCATATCAAACAGCATAGAAAGGAAACCTTGCAAGAAGATTCTGTCCCAGTGTAGCTTAATCCTAATTTATATGCTTTAAAAACATTAAAAGACATTCTTTCTTTTTTAACTATCCTACTTTTGATAGGAGTTCTCTCTTTTCTACCTGTCTGATGCTGCCAGGTACAACATCTGACAGTCACATGGGGAACAGAGTTTCAGAGTAGCAGCCGTGTTAGTCTGTATTCGCAAAAAGAAAAGGAGTACTTGTGGCACCTTAGAGACTAACAAATTTATTAGAGCATAAGCTTTCGTGAGCTACAGCTCATGCATCCGATGAAGTGAGCTGTAGCTCACAAAAGCTTATGCTCTAATAAATTTGTTAGTCTCTAAGGTGCCACAAGTACTCCTTTTCTTTTCACATGGGAAAGGAAGTGCCCTTTGGAGTTCAAATTCTAAAATACTCTTTTGTGTCTTTTCAATTTGTTCCATGAGGGCATTTCAGGACATTACCTCCTAAATGACACCTATCTTGTTTGTGTAGTAATTTTGCAATGACAGGGACAATCTAAAGTATTTTCTGTTTTAAATTCTGTTATGCTATTTCATAAAGATCCTTGTTCAAATCAAAGTTCTCTGGTCTTTCCACCGTACATAAATTGTGTGAACTGATTTTCTGTGATCAGTCTATCTAAGCTGCTAAAAGCTAGTTCAAATAGCCAGATCAGAGGCCAAGTGGACAGGATTTCATTGCCATTTCTATTGACAACCTTTAAGGAGAATATTTCAATTTACACTAGGTAGCTGCCAGCATCAGACATCAGTTAGGTCCAGTGCAATCAGACTGAGGTCAGATATCCCCATCTTAGTTTACCAATGTTATATGTTTCCACACATAAGGAGCAGCCATACTTCAATCATACTTTCAGTCAGAATGACAGTTGGTTTAGATTTATTAAAAAGAAAAACAACAACAACAAAGAAAAAACAAATTCCCCAAGGACTAGATTGGCACCTTGCAATATGCTATCAGTAAGGGTATCCAGAGAGTCACAACATGGTCTCTTCTTCCCTCTTGCTTCATGACAGAAATAAGTTATGCCAGCCCTTTTCCTGGCACAACTAACTCCTCCCTCTGCGCCAACTCAGCTGTGCTGGCTGGCACAGTGGGCAGTGCCAAGACTATATCCACTCCTCATCCCTGCTGACCCACTTCCACCCAGAATCGGGTAGAAGCCTGGAAGTGACTGGTCTCCCCCCTGTGCTGTGATTCTTGATGTGGGTAGCCCATGCCCTCATGATCCTGTGTGAGCAAACAGACCATTTCACAAATTAATCCTACGAAAAAACACATGGAGTGTATAGATCAAAACTCCCATTTGGCCTAGTTTGGAGTAGAGACCATAGTGGGAGAATGACCCTAAAGCCTAGTGGTTCCCACACTCTCCTGGGAGACCCAGCCCTGTGCCAATGAACATTTAAGTATTTTATAAAAAAGTGGAACAGCTTAAGAGGTGAGATTACCACACAAATACCCTATACCCAGTGGTTAGAGCACTCACCTGGGCAGGCCCTCTCAAGGGTCCAGAGAGGCCCGGGCCACTTCCAGCTTTTGAGGCCCCTAGTCATAATAAAAATAAAAAATGACGACACATGAGAACAAAATAAGGCACCAAAAAAAAGTGAGACATAATTTGAATTTTTTTTATTTAACAAATACTTATCTAGCCGTTTTCTGTGCAAATGCACTAATTATTGAGGGAAAATCTAGTTTTTGTGCAATATCACAGTTGATATTAAGCATGGCCAGCCCATTCAAACGCTCTTGTCCCATAGTTGAATGGTGATAGTTCTTTATCAGCTTCAACATGTTGAAGGTGCATTCACCTGAAGCCACTGTTGCAGGCAAACTGTCTGACAAAAATATGCAATGCAATTGTGATATTAGGAAACTCCCCAGAGAGTCCAAGTTTGAGTATTTCTTGAAGCAATTCCTTTGGTTCGTAATCCAATTTAAAGTTCATGGAATATATTCGTTTGAGAAAGATGACCCCATCATTGAGATCTTTTGAGATTTCTTTGTTGTACTGTTGCTGAAATTGTTCAACTGCAGAAAGTAGATCATCATTACTCAGTCTGTTGAACTGCCAAAGAAACCCAAAAAGGGTACAAATTAGTCACAGTGACTCAAATCGATGTGTAAGACCTGATTGAATAGAGTCAATGATGACAGGGAAGATATTGATTCTATAATGCTGCTTGGCAGTAGGTAAGTTGCAATTGCTGGAGAACTCAGATGAAATGTCAATATTCTGTGCTACTAATTTGGGCTCAGTCAGGATCGCATCCCATTGTTCATGAATCTGTTGAATGTCATTGATAAGACTTTCAATGTTATCCCTCTCCACATCAAGTGTAGCATTGCGTGCTTCAACTACCAGATTAGTTTGGTGGATCACTGTAAGTAGCTTCATCCACAAAGATGACATCAGAATGAATTCAAATTTGGACATGGGCTTCTGAATAGACTGAAGTTTAGTTTGAGCCTGTGCAGTGAGATTGAGAGATACAAGCTCATTTAAAGCCTTTCTCACTGAATTCAAATGCTGTGCAACTGGTTGAACACCATCAATCCGTGCAAAGCATCTAGTTTTGGACATCCCATGCAGTGAGATAGGAAGATATTCCTTCAGAATTTCTCACCTTTGTGGACTGCTACTGAAGAGATTGTACATTTGCTGAACAGTTCCAAAGTATGTAATTGCCTCCTTGCATGATTCAGAACAGTCAACACCTACAAGGTTTAGTGTTATTATCCACAGCTGGAGAAAATACAGTGTGAATTATGCTCAAGCAGAACTGCTCATACACCTTTGTACTTCCCAGCCATATTAGATCCATTGTCATAGGCTTGACCAATGCAGACTTGAAAATCTAACTTAAAATCTTCTAGAATTGCTAGTACTCGAGCAGAAATTTTTTTTCCAGTTTTTCTCATGAAATTATCAAACAAAATAAACCTTTCTTCAATTGAAAATTTTGAGCTGTCTACAATCTTAACATGTTGAATAACCACAGTAGTCTGTTCCTTGTGAGAACAATCTGGAGTGGCATCAATAATGATTGAAAAATACTTGGCATTTCGAATTTCATCAAGAACTGTTGTTTGTACAAATGACCCACATAGCTCAATAAACTCATTTTGTATGCGTGTGGAGAGATAATGGACTTGCATGCACTTTTGACTCTCTTGCAATTCTCGAACACGTTTAACATGCTCTGATAAAAGTGGGTCATATTTGCTGAGGAGCTCAACTATGCCTAGAAAATTTCCATTTGCATGATCACCAATATGTTGACTGGAACCAAAGAAAGCCAATCCCCACTTAGAAAGAAAAAGGATGACATTCAGGATGTGCTCAAGAAGTTTTTTTCCAGTTATTAGTTTCTATAGAGAGTTCAGTTTAGAGTAAAATCTCAACTGAACTTTCAGCTGATGCTGCCCTACTGGCTGATTTCCATGCAACATAGTTTTCTTTGTGTGATGTTGAACTCTCATGTGATGATATTTGGTCTTTCAACTTCCTCCAACCTCTGTTGATGCTCCATCCTGATTGATCAGAGAGAACTGATGCATTTGCAGCACTTTTGTTCAAATGAAGCAAGGTGCACAGTACAGAGATTGTTTTTCCGTACTCCAGCATAACAAGTCTCTTGTCCAGGTCTCACCATTTGGAAGAGTTTTTGTCAGCAGATGAGTAGGGAAAGCATGATTTCAGCATCTCATGGAATGTTACGTGGAATTTCAAAATAACTAATTTGAAGAAAAGATTGCATTTGGGCAGCATTGCTCTTGTCAATAATTCCAATGTTAGTCACAGTCAAACCCGTAGTATTCATGAATTGCTCTTTCTGAGTAAGAGCTACATCTTCCTGTTGCTGTTGAGTTCTTGATCGTACACAGGATCTTCGGCTGCATCTGTTACTGTTGGCACATCTCCTTCTTGACTACTGTCCTCATGTTCAGACATTGACATTGAAATATCACCTGTTGCAGTTGCGGAGTTTTCATTATCTGTAGCATTGTTTGTTGGGTAGGGTGTTTTCTCCAGTGGTTTGAGAAATGAAGTTATTGGCTTTGAGCTCTTAGCTGCTGCTTCACTCAGTTGTTTTTGCCGTCTCTTGCTTGCGCCACTTTCAAATCTCCTCTTCATGGTGATCTATCTGATCAATACATAGCCTATCCACACTTGAAATATTTTGCTGTGAATCAAAACTCAAGCACGAAAAGGTATAATATAACCGGCTGAGCTGAAGACAAAGGGATGACATATATATAGTAAACACAGACACAGCTACAGACAGAGGGATAATGTCCAAAAATTTAAAACATGTGTCCTCACGAAACTACTGTACAAGATTGTCCTCACAAAATTTCACCTTGAATCTGGGTCTATAGACTATGAAAGCCTATGATGATAGCCAAGCTACCAAGCTAGGGCTTAACCAACCAACCAGTCACCTCTTTTAGCTACCATATGAAGATAATAATGAGGAATTTTCACACATAAATAATTCCTTAGTCAACTAAATGTAAAACTCTAAATACACTAAAATGTAACAATTCTCTACCTTTCAACACACACTTGATCCAGCACCAGCCACTAGTAGTGGTTTGTTTATATAATCATCTGATCTGAGAGGACATGTTCATCATGGTCTAATCTTGTGCCATCAGAACAGATATATTTTTATTAATATTTATGAACATTTTTAACTCTTTAATATGACAAAATCTATATCAGTTAACAAAAAATGATGTCTTTTACCAAATCACATCTCTTATTTGCTTAAATTTGCAGCTCTAAACTGACAGAGTGTGTCACATTTTGGTCCGATAGGGATTCGCATAAAAACAAGTTATGAAACTTATCAAATGCCAAAAAATTGACAAGTGTCTAAATTTGAGGCCCCCTTTGAGCTTTAGGCCCAGGCCAAATGGCCCTCCTGGCCCCCACTCTGATTAGGCCTGCACCTGGGAGGTGCGAGACTGGGGTTTGAGCTCCTGCTCCCAATCAGGCAGAGTGGGGACCGGAACTAAGTCTCCAACATTCTGGCTCAGTGCGCTACCCAGTGGATTATAGGATATAAAAGGGAAGGGGGCACCAAAACCTCCAGAAATTATATTTTGTGTGGGGCCCAATCTATCTAGTAGGCATTCTCAGAGGCCGCCTACCAGATGAGGTCCCACATATGACACAGACTGGGGAACACCTACTTTGTGAATCCCACCATGACTTAGGTGCTGGGCAGCTCAGTGCTATCAGGCCTTAGACAGCTATGTGGATGCCCACTGACAGAAATTTAGACACCCACAGGGGACTTTACCACTGGAAACTTAGGTGCCTAGGGATGTTAGGTGGCATATGAGCAGGGGCTTTGAGAATTTAAATTTTGGATTTAGGCACCTGAAGTAGCAATTAGGTGCCTAATCTCTTTGTGGATCTAGCCTTGTGTGTCCCCTCTGACAGTCTGCAGAGTGCTGAACACAGACTGACTGCTTGTCTCTGCAGAGAGCAGAGTCCTTAGAGATTGAAAGAGGCAGCACACAGGCAATCTATGGGCTAGATGGCCCAGCAGTTACATAGCTAAAAATACCATTGCTGATTAGTTCAATCCTAATAAAGAGGGACAATCCCCTTCACATTGACAGATATATCAGCATCTTTGGTGTCATTATTCTTGAGGGAGTTTTGGAATACAGGGTCCTAGTCTCACTGATCTTAATTATGGGTGAATTTTAATTCCTGATAAAGAATATAATCATTGAACCGTAATAGCTTCCATTTCTGCTTTAAATTTCTTCTCTAGTCCCCAAAAGACAAGTAAAATGTTATTCCTTATCTAAGAAGTAGGTAACCCAAATGCTCTCCAGATCTGAAGCACAGCTCTGTGTGGCTCAAAAGCTTGTCCCTTCCACCAACAGAAGTTGGTCCAGTAAAATATATTACCCTCCCTCACCTTGTCTCTCTCATATCCTGGAACCCAAAATGGCACTGCAAATTTCATATCTAATAAGTCACTCAATCCTCAAAGATTGTTTTAAAAACATTTTATTTGGCATGGTGAAGTTCTGTAATGATGCTAGCGTGACACAAAATGTAGGAAGACTCGCAGTAAATTCTGATTATGTTGAAAACTGGCTGCTCATCACTATAGTCAGAGCTACAGTCTCGCTTACTGAATAAGACACTCTTCCATGGAACATGGAACATACACAAATTAAGATACACTTGGTTTTAAAATTTGCTAACAAGCGCCTTTCAGTTCCAGCCCATTTTTTAATACACTCCTGTCATAAATATAAAGGGAAGGGTAACCATCTTTCTGTATACAGAACTATAAAATCCCTCCTGGCCAGAGGCCAAACCCTTTTACCTGTAAAGGGTTAAGAAGCTTAAGATACCCTCGCTGGCACCTGACCAAAATGACCAATGAGGAGACAAGATACTTTCAAAGCTGGAGGGGGGGCGGGAACAAAGGTCTGTCTGTCTATGTGATGCTTTTGCTGGGAACAGATCATGAATGCTCTTCATAACTCCTTAAGTTAGTAAGTAATCTAGCTAGAAATGCGTTAGATTTCCTTTTGTTTAATGGCTGGTAAAATAGCTGTGCTGAATGAAATGTATATTTCTGTTTTTGTGTCTTTTTGTAACTTAAGGTTTTGCCTAGAGGGATTCTCTATGTTTTGAATCTGATTACCCTGTAAGGTATTTACCATCCTGATTTTACAGAGGTGATTCTTTTACTTTTTCTTTAATTAAAATTCTTCTTTTAAGAACCTGATTGCTTTTTCATTGCTTTTAAGATCCAAGGGTTTGGGTCTGTGTTCACCTATACAAATTGGAGAGGATTTTTATCAAGCCTTCCCCAGGAAAGGGGGTGTAGGGCTTGGGGGGATATTTTGGGGGGAAGACATCTCCAAGTGGGCTCTTTCCCTGTTCTTTGTTTAACATGCTTGGTGGTGGCAGCATAGGGTTCAAGGACAAGGCAAAGTTTGTACCTTGAGGAAGTTTTTAACCTAAGCTGGTAAGAATAAGCTTAGGGGGTCTTTCATGCAGGTCCCCACATCTGTAGACTAGAGTTCAGAGTGGGGAAGGAACCTTGACAACTCCTCACTCCTGCAGATGCCATTGCATACTTAAGAAGCGTACACCTAGCCAAAAAAATTCACTCTCCCTGGAGAACAGTGCATTACTTTGGGAGTAAACAGGATTTATCTCAACTCTGCCTCTGCAGTAAAGGTCTGACTCAAAGCCCACAGAAGTCAATGGGAGTCTAACTGAGCAGATCCCTAGCTCTTTCTCTCATTTCCCCATCTCTAATATGGGGATAACAATATCTCCTTTCTCCAGTCCTTCATCTGGCATGTCTATTAAGATTTTAAGCTCGCAGGGCAGAGACTCTCTTATCATTTTTATGTACTAGCACAATGGGATCCTGATCTCAGCTGGGGCCTCTAGCTGTTAATAATACATAAATAAAGTAATTAACTAATAATTAACAACGGTGTCAGCATGATGAAATAATATATATTGGAATTATTCTCAGTGACTCTTAACAGGTATATGCTAAACTGTACTATTATTATTTTAAATACAACAATTTCTGTATTTCCCTAAGTGGCTGGCATGCAGCCAACAATTTAATAAAGCTGAAATGCCTTCTGTCAGTCTCAGCTTCGGACTTTTTCCCCCCAGGTACCTTGACTTTGGGCACCACAATAGGTCTATGAAACCGAGCAGATTCTTTTGAATCAGATCCATCCTGGAGAATTTGACCCCAGTTTTAGAACACTGACTAGGTTTGTTCCTGTACCAGAGTGAGGAGCCAATGTGTTTGGGAGATTTGCCAAAACACCGGTTCAGCCCAATTACCTGGGACACATTCTGGGAAATTTCTGCCCACAAGCAAAACTTTGGCTGGTTCTCCTCACAGTAACTGATGCCTCAGCAGAAACTTTGGATTTGCAGTTTTCCTGCTGTTTTAAAGCAGCACTTGAGTCAATATCACATCCATGATACAACAAGGTTGAATATAAATTTTCAGTATTAAATGTTGTTGATTGCAACTGCTTTTCCCCCAGTGTCATCCAAAATCCAACTGTAAAAAGCACATGAAGTTAACAGGCAGCTGCAACTTTATTTGATTTACCTTTCTGATATGATGGGGCCCAATCCTGCAAACTATTACGCATGTATATAGTTTTCCTCACATTCCAGTCAATGGGACTCACGGCAGTAGAGAGGGGATTACAGTGTGTTAGGGTTTAAACCAGTAGAAGCTGGTGTAAATCAGGACTGAATCTAGCCATGTGTCTCTAGTTGAAAGGTAGCTGGCTCTGGGTAAGAGATTCTGTCTGTCCTTAGAGAGATGAATCAGCTGCAATGAGACAGGGATGGAAAGTTCCCAAGGACATGGCAGGAGGTTGCAGAAGCACCAATAAGGATGAACCCATGGTGGGGCTACCAGAACCAGGCAGGCATCTCACTGAATTGCAGAGGAATGAGAGGAATTGGAGGGATGGCATAAAGGAAATATTATTCCTAGGCCTCCAGGGGGACACTGGCTCTCTGATCCCTCTCCAATAAAAATAAGGACATGTGGTGACCACCACAATCATAGAATCATAGAATATCAGGGTTGGAAGGGACCTCAGGAGGTCATCTAGTCCAACCCCCTGCTCAAAGCAGGACCTAATCCCCAACTAAATCATCCCAGCCAGGGCTTTGTCAAATCTGACCTTAAAAAACCTCTAAGGAAGGAGATTCCACCACCTCCCTAGGTAACCCATTTCAGTGCTTCACCGCCCTCCTAGTGAAAAAGTTTTTTCTAATATCCAAGTAGCTCAATGACAAGTAGCTCAATGTGGGGGTCCTCCACCTGTGGCAGATTATGTCAGCTGCATCCCAGAGTGGATTGCTGTATGAATAAAGTGAGAAAGCTCTCCCACAAAATGCCCTGTGACCTTGGGGAAGCTGAACTGACTAGAAGCTAGGTGACCATCAGCTGTGGTCCCCTCTTCTCCATTCATTGCTGTTAATATTTCTCTGCACATCACAACCCTTATTATTAACTAAGGCATTGTGGCTCAGATTTTTAATGCATCAATGCATAGACTGACTTAAGAGCCTAAGTCTCATTTTCAAAAGGGATTTAAGCACTTAGGAGTCTAAATCCCATTGAGTATCAATGGGATAAGCACATCAATGCCTAAACACTTCTGAAAATCTGGGCCACTATACTGACCTTCGGGGGAGGCCACAAGCAATTTTCTGGCTATACAGGTGAGATAACAGAGAGTCTGTATCAGGTCACTTCATGAACTGGGAACAGTACCCGGGTCTCTGCTATTGCACAGCCAAGTCTCATTCACTTGACCACACTTTCAGAATGAAAGTGCCAAATTATGTGCTTGGCTGTCCTAACTGTAACCACGAAACCACACTTTGCTTCCAAAGTCAGGACTAAACCCCAGGAATCCTGATACTCAACATTCCAGCAATGTCTAATAAATAGTTACCATACCAGCTCCTAGCGTGACCTAGGTCAGCTCTAACTGATGCCAGCTAGAATAGTCTCCTAGGGACTACTTTGCTAACCAAAGAGCATTGAAATGCACTATGCTCTGCCCATGCTCCCTGCAAGCAGGCCCTGGCCCAATCAAGAATGATGCCTATGCTTGTGGGGAGGAGAGACAGAGGTGTAGAGCTCACTATGCTGTCTTTATGTCTTCTAGAGGTCCTCTATGTCTGCACTCTTGCACTACTGGAGCAGCAAAATGGGATGGAGCTGGGGGCCAAGAACAGACCTTTTGTTTGGAATTAAGCCATGTTTAATTACCCCCCCCTCTCAAATCTGGACTGCTATTGCCTTATGGGCAGATTCCCGCTGTCAGCCCCATCTCCCTAGCCCCCAGTGCCTTGTCCTGTCTGATCTGAGGACTGCTCTAACAACACAGCTCCTGAAGTGGAAATTTCCCAAGGTGGCTGATAAGCTCCAGAAAGAGAAAAGTACAAGTTGAAAAAGCTTGGACTTTAGTCCCTAAATCTTTCATCTGAGATTTTAAAAGACATTAGTCCAGGAAACAAACCTGGAGTCGTAGTTAGACAGTAGAGGTGTCTTTCCGCTGCCAAGTACTTGGTAAATATTCTACAGCTAAGGCAGAATTCTGTGCTGAAAGGGTTTTTCCAGCCACTCCCAAGCACTAGGACAGAGAGGTATCTTCTGAGCTAATACATATTTCTTCAGCCAAGAGCCGCGGAGGAGAGAGAAGTAATGATTGAATTTCTTCCTGAGGTCTGCAAAGGAGCAACAGTCCCAGTGCTTTTTAGAATGAGGAAACAATGGCAGTAAACCCCTGGGGGGAGGAAGGGATGGGGCTCTGCAAGCAGACTCTTGTGAGAGCAAGAAAGTGTGAGAAAGGGTTGATACAGCGGTGCACAGACAATCCAGGAAGTTTTTGGAAAGTGTAGGGCACAATTTCCTGGTGCAAGTGCTGGAGGAACCAACTAGGGGCAGAGCTCTTCTTGACCTGCTGCTCATAAACCAGGAAGAATCAGTAGGGGAAGCAAAAGTGGATGGGAACCTGGGAGGCAGTGACCATGAGATGGTCGAGTTCAGGATCCTGACACAGGGAAGAAAGGAGAGCAGCAGAATACGGACCCTGGACTTCAGAAAAGCAGACTTTGACAACCGCAGGGAACTGATGGGCAGGATCCCCTGGGAGAATAACATGAGGGGGAAAGGAGTCCAGGAGAGCTGGCTGTATTTTAAAGAATCCTTATTGAGGTTACAGGGACAAACCATCCCGATGTGTAGAAAGAATTGCAAATATGGCAGGCGACCAGCTTGGCTTAACTGTGAAATCCTTGCTGATCTTAAACACAAAAAAGAAGCTTACAAGAAGTGGAAGATTGGACAAATGACCAGGGCATTATATTAAAAATATTGCTCAGGCATGCAGGAATGAAATCAGGAAGGCCAAATCACACCTGGAGTTGCAGCTAGCAAGAGATGTTAAGAGTAACAAGAAGGGTTTCTTCAGGTATGTTAGCAACAGGAAGAAAGTCACAGAAAGTGTGTGCCCCTTACTGAATGAGGGAGGCAACATAGTGACAGAGGATGTGGAAAAAGCTAATGTACTCAATGCTTTTTTGCCTCTGTCTTCACGAACAAGGTCAGCTCCCAGACTACTGCACTGAGCAGCACAGCATGGGGAGGAGGTGACCAGCCCTCTGTGGAGAAAGAAGTGGTTCGGGACTATTTAGAAAAGCTGGACGAGCACAAGTCCATGGGGCCGGATGCGCTACGTCCGAGAGTGCTAAAGGAGTTGGCGGATGTGATTGCAGAGCCATTGGCCATTATCTTTGAAAACTCATGGCGATCGGGGGAGGGTCCCAGACGACTGGAAAAAGACTAGTGTAGTGCCCATCTTTAAAAAAGGGAAGAAGGAGGATCCTGGGAACTACAGGCCAGTCAGCCTCACCTCAGTCCCTGGAAAAATCATGGAGCAGGTCCTCAAGGAATCAATTCTAAAGCACTTAGAGGAGAGGAAAGTGATCAGGAACAGTCAGCATGGATTCACCAAGGGCAAGTCATGCCTGACTAATCTAATTGCCTTCTACGATGAGATAACTGGCTCTGTGGATGAGGGGAAAGTAGTGGACATGTTGTTCCTTGACTTTAGCAAAGCTTTTGACACGGTCTCCCACAGTATTCTTGTCAGCAAGTTAAAGAAGTATTGGCTGGATGAATGGACTATAAGGAGGATAGAAAGCTGGCTAGATTGTTGGGCTCAAGGGGTAGTGATCCATGTCTAGTTGGCAGCCAGTATCAAGTGGAGTGCCCCAAGGGTTGGTCCTTGGGCCAGTTTTGTTCAATATCTTCATTAATGATCTGGAGGATGGCATGGATTGCATCCTCAGCAAGTTTGCAGATGACACTAAACTGGGAGGAGAGGTAGATACGCTGGAGGGTAGGGATAGGATACAGAGGGACCTAGACAAATTAGAGGATTGGGCCAAAAGAAATCTGCTGAGGTTCAACAAGGACAAGTGCAGAGTCCTGCACTTAGGATGGAAGAATCGCATGCACCGATACAGACTAGGGACCGAATGGCTCGGCAGCAGTTCTGCAGAAAAGGATCTAGGGGTTACAGTGGATGAGAAGCTGGATATGAGTCAACAGAGTGCCATAGTTGCTAAGAAGGCCAATGGCATTTTGGGCTGTATAAGTAGGGGCATTGCTAGCAGATCGAGGGACGTGATCGTTCCCCTTTATTCGACATTGGTGAAGCCTCATCTGGAGTACTGTGTCCAGTTTTGGGCCCCACACTAGAAGAAGGATGTGGATAAATTGGAAAGAGTCCAGCGGAGGGCAACAAAAATGATTAGGGGACTGGAACACATGACCTATGAGGAGAGGCTGAGGGAACTGGGATTGTTTAGTCTGCGGAAGAGAAAAATGAGGGGGAATTTGATAGCTGCTTTCAACTACCTGAAAGGAGGTTCCAAAGAGGATGAATCCAGACTGTTCTCAGTGGTAGCAGATGACAGAACGAGGAGTAATGGTCTCAAGTTGCAGTGGGGGAGATTTAGCTTAGATATTAGGAAAAACTTTTTCACTAGGAGGGTGGTGAAACACTGGAATGCGTATCCTAGGGAGGTGGTGGAATCTCCTTCCTTTGAAGTTTTTAAGGTCAGGCTTGACAAAGCCCTGGCTGGGACGATTTAGTTGGGGATTGGTCCTGCTTTGAGCAGGGGGTTAGACTAGATGACTTCCTGAGGTCCCTTGCAACCATCATATTCTATGATTCTATGATTCTATGTAAGAAGGGAGTGAAAGTGGCTGGGGGAAACTGTTGCCACACTGAGTATGAAGAGAGGAGAGGAGTAAACCTTTGACTCTGTTTTTGCAATTAAACCTTCAGAATGATTGCTGAAAAAGAGCAGGGGAAGAAGACAAGGGAGCCAAACTGAGACCTTCTGAGATGTGCTTCTGAGAACAATCTCAAAGCCCATGTTCATGAGAGAAATGGTGCGGCCATGTGTGGAAAGGCTGATGTTATCTTGTAGCTCTCTCTACTACATTGGCCCTTTCTGTGCAGCAGTCAAGCAATATTTAAAGGTAATAAGTAAGTAAATAAATAAATAATATACCTTGAAAGGAAATAGGAGATTCTGCAAAAAGTAGGCCAAGGACATGACTTGGTACCTCTGAAGAAGAGACCTGGATTGAAGATTAATTTAGTATTGTTTCTATAGACTTTGAAAAGGTAAATAATTATAGATTTGTTTTCCTAAAGAGGTGCACAGCTTCAAGGGCAGACCAGCCAGCCATCTTAGTGCCTGATGGGAGGAAAGGAAAGCCACAGGTGGCAGAGGGGTAGAGTTGAGTTGGCTATAGGTGTATGGCCTTGTATATGTAAGAAATACTGAAGGATTTGATGAGCTTGAGGGTAAAAACATCCCTCTCCTTGTAGCACATCCCACCCTCTGAAGGAAGAATTCAGTGGAAATACCACAAAAGAGGAAGATCACTAAGTTGTCTTCCTCTCTTGGGTTTTCCTTTGGAAGGAAGAGAGCTTGTACACAAGTGGTATTATAACTACAGACTTAGAATTTATGGCTGATGTCAAGACAACCTGGCATACATACCTGTGACAGAGATGTCCAAAGCAGTTGTATGAGTGTTTAAACAATTCCAACCTTTCCTATACAGTTCATTTAAAACGACTACCTGGATGATTCTATGACCAGTAATATAATAGTTATAACAAACCACCAGAACTTGATAATTTGTCTTTTATACAGTGAGACTGTGAAAAAACCTGGATTTGTATTGTCCCTGGCAACTTTCATGACCAGATGTTAGGCTACATTTGAGCAGGCTTCCTTAGACATCTGAACTTTTCAGTGTTTATCTGGACTGTTTGAGACTCTCCCATCAATAGTGTTGGGACAGCAAAGTGTGCATCATATGAAGTAGGAGTGTAGTGGACTGAAAATCCATTGGAGAAGATAAAGGTACATTGATCTGTTGTGATGATCTCTGCCCCATTTAGATGGGGGCAACTTTGAAATTTCTTCACACTGAGATAGGAGTGGACTTCACTAGTGGAACATTCCTTAAAAAATCTGCTACTTGTTGAAGGCTTTACTGTGCACCACTGACTCATCCTTGTGCTGGCACAGATGGCTCGGAGAGCTCATATGTCCCTGGCACTACTCACATAAGCATTTACTACCATAAGCAAGGGTTGCACAGTTTGGATCCTTTGAATCAAAAGACATCACAAGGATCTCTCCTAGTTCTCTTATCTCCTTGTTCTCTTATGCCCTGCTGAAGGCAAGATAATCAGGTGGAATTTTGATGAGAAATTTGAAGGGCATAAAGGGAGACATTATCTCTCCTGTTATATGATGTGATCTTTAGGGAACAGAGGCAGCAAGGAGAGATCTTCAGTTAACAGAGTTGTCCCCCACTGTCATTTACCTCATGGGAATTTGAGGAAGCATGCTACAGAGTCCTATCATCCTGTACCTTTTGCTCTGCGAAGGGAGGACTTGATGTATCTGACATGGTTACCTATTTCCTATAAAGTGTGAGAAACTCACACAGAAAACATCAGAACAAACTGGCAATGGAGGCTTGAAGGCTGAAGATGAATTTGCCACAGTATTGTCTCAGCTGCTCCCTCCTGTTAGCCATAGTGAATGCTGAGTCATGCTGAGTCTGTGGTGTTCTTTTCCAAAGACCAGAGTCAGCCTAAGAACATATAGTTTCAGGATGGAGTTGGTACAGTTTAAGAGAGAGAGACGCAGCGAGTTGGTAGGAAAATTGTAAAAATTTTTACTGGTTTATCCTAATTGACAGGGTAGGAAGCAGAGAGTACCACAATCTAGGTGTATACAAAAACATTCAAAACTGCAGTGATCAAAATAAAAATATTATCCAGATAAGTATTTACTCACATGTTTTCTTTGCTATAGGTTAACAATAATGACAGGAGGAGGAAAACATTCTGATACAATCACACTCTTAAAAGATTACACTAATCTTTCATATACTGCAGATACAGCCAAACAAGAAGAAAAGATTATTTAAATGGAATGTAATTTTTGCATATATAAGTTGTTTTATTTGTGAACATTTTTGACTATACTTTTTTTTGGAGAAGAAGGAAAAATTGACTTATTGTGATTACCTAAAAAACTTGAATTTGAAATTTATCTCGTTTTCAAAAAAATGATCTCTCATCTGATTTAATATATCTTGCACGCCAAGTTTCCTGTTTGGAACACTTGTTTAAGATGGTGAAACTAAGGTATTTCAGTTTCTTTTTATATCTGTTCAAACTTCAGAAAAATGCTAGTTTTGATGTATAAAATGTGCCTTCACATTCTTTTCATTGCCTGCCCCCCGCCCCTCTGTTTTTAAGTTTATTTGACAATGAGACTGTATCAACTTTTTGTATCAACTTATACATTCCTTCTGCTGACAAATCTATGGCGCAAGCAAACCAAGACCAAAGTCCTACAGAGTCCTACAGAGATTCAAGAACCAAGACCAGAAAAATTCAATGCTAAGCTCCGTTGGAAGAATTTAATTTTTTGCACATGCATATGTTCAAACATATTAAAAGTAAATAAAACATTCACTTACATATATTTGCTAAAACTGTCAATTTTTATGATAATAATAATAATAAGACAGCTGTTCAGCAACTCCTCTGACATTCCAGGTAAGATTTTAGTGCTGGAATTCTTTAATGTGTTATTTGACGTGTTTTGAGATGGGTAACGTACTTTGTTTAGTACAAGGGGGGAGAAAGTTTCACAGGATTGAGAACAGATATGTTGCTTCTGGGTTCTTAATTTGTGTAGAATTCTTCTTGCATATCCCCCACACCCTCTGGCCTTGATTCTCCCCCTACGCACCCCCTCAGACATTTCTGGACTCTGGCAATAAGGGGTTTTTTTTAGGTGCTAGAAACTAGGGGTGAGTGAAACGGAGGATATTCAGACGTGGGTAATAAATTCTGGGGGCCTTAGTGAGCCTTGAATCTCAACAGCATCCAAATCCATATATCATCCTGACCTCTCTCTTCCCCTTCTCCTCCTAACAGTCCCTGGGCTCCCCTATTGTCCATTACTTATCCAGAACCACTGGTAGGTCACTAAATTTACTGGCTATTTCTCACTAGGTTCGGTTGGCAAGGAGGTGGTAACGCACAAAGAAACCTTGTGCCCCCCTCCTGATGTCTCTGGGAGTAGCTAGCTTTAGTCCTCCTCCTTAGTTGTGAGGAGTCCTGGCAATTGTGCACGCTGTCACTCTAATCAACCAGCTATCTTGAGGGGTGGTTAGTTCGCCTGATCTTCCCATGTCCTGCAGCAGTGGGAGGGTAAAGCATTTTCCTCATCCTAACTCTGCCTCTTGATTGTCTTTTAGCCGATTCTAAGGCCTAGATGCCCCAGAATGTTCTAGACTAATGGAAACCCCACCCATATAGCCCAGCATTAGAAACATTCTGGGACTTTAATGACCAAAATGCCATTTTAAGGACCAAAGTAAATGAGAAAATTTTCAAAATCTCAAAAGAATGAAACACAGATCAGACAAAAATTCCAGATACACTCTTTCTTTCTCTCACACACACCCTTCATCAGCATCGTCTCTGAATACCTCCAGACCAAAGACGTTTGTTTGAGCTTCATGATTAAAGAATCCAAAGATTCCATTACCATTAGCTGTTAATTATTGAATATCTCCAGTGTGTTAGGTGCTGAATTATGAAGGAAAACGTGGCACTTACTATTTAAATTAGACCAACAACACAGTACAGACACATTTATCCATTTTGGGTGGCCACGGTTCTACTCTCTCCTCTGTCCTTTTCTGTATATCCAGTGCTCCTCTTCCCACCTCTTTTCCCAGCTCAGTTCCTTCTCTCTGTTTGCTCTTCCCCTTCCTTTGCCCCCTTCACCTCTACTGCCCACGATGTGGTCAGCCTGAAAACCCTGCTCCCCATCAAAGCTGTGAAGAACTACAGACGAGACCTCCTCCCGGCCAGCTACAGATTTCACACTTTTCAGCTGATTGGTTGCTGAGCTCTGGAGGGAACTGCATAGAGCACACAGCACAAGTGTTATTTGAGACAGAGGCACTCAACAGGCTTCTCTGGGGTCACCACATATTGGATATTCATTGAAATATAGAGAAAAACCCAGGCATTGAGAAAAAATCTCCCATTACCTTTTATATGTTCCCATGCACTTCTAACGAATAGGAAAACAGCAGCTCATGTGATTCCATCACACAACTGGTGTGCACACATTCTAAAATAGCATCTACCCTTCTAGTTACTCCAGCAACAATCTATGAAGCACATACTGGGCCAGATTCTCTGCCAGTGTAAATTGGCATTACTTCATTTTACCGAACACAATGTTTTAAAAATGTATATTCTGTGGCTAGGGTTTTCAAAAGGTCTTAATATTCCCCTAACTCGACTTCCATCAAAATCAAAGGGAGTTTTACCATTGATTTCAATGGGAGCAGACTTATTCCCATTGACTTCAACAGGAGCAGAGTTGGGACAATTGCTAAACATTTTAAAAAATCCCACCTCCAGTGTCCTGATTTTAATTAAATAGTACCGCTGCCCCTTAACAAGATATGGTTAGATTTTAACAACCATGAAGAACCCTGGTATCTTGAGTCCTCTTATTTCTGTCACTATACGCTGCGAGATATCACATCTCTTATTTCACATAACCAATGCAGTAATTAATTATCTACTAATCCATCTGCAGTGAAAAGAGAGTTTCTTTCTTTAAGGCTAGCAATTAATGTTATATAGATGGCACCAGTATCTATGATATTTGGTTTGTCTTTCTATATAATAAGTTTGGCTAGCATGAGATATTCTCTGATAACTCATACCTGATGGCTCCCTTATTGTTTTGTGATTTTAAAAAACTATTATTATTCCCAAGGAGAAATGAATAAAAGTGCTAAAATATATGACTTCTGTAGTCCTGTTGTGCAAATGTCAAAGTTTCAGTGAAACACAATGGGTTACAAGGTAACAGTAATGAGCATCAGAGAAACAGAGCATTAGATCAGAGAAACAGTTTTAATACTGATTTGTTGCTTTCTACCTCTGTTTTTGTTTTATTTTTAGACTGTATGGGCCAAGGTCCTGCAAATATTTGCATAGGAGCTTAACTTTACTACCACGACTTTAGTGGAGCTACTCACCTATGTACAGTTAAATGTGTGTGCGTGTATGTTTGCAGGATCAGGGCCTATGTTTTGTATATACCTATTGTTGATGATAACTAATGTATTATTATTATGATTTAGTAATTTCCCTTCCAAAATGCCGCTGTGGATTTATTTTCTCCACTCTTTACCATTCTTTATGTTTTAACTTTTCATTCTCCCTTAATATCCTCTTTTACTAATTGCACCAGATCTTCCATTTTGCCATCTCCCATCTTGCTCCTCCCCATTCATTCCTCTGTAGTCTCATCTGTCTCAGACAAAACAGATCCCAGTAATTTAGTAGTCTAATTGTACAAGAACAGAAAACAAACTTTACTGAAAGCTGGAGGGCAGAGATGCCATTATAGAACTCCAAGCTTCAAAGAAAGTGAGAGGTGGAATTCTGGCCCTGCTAATTGGTGCTGACTGACTACTGATCACTTGATAATTAATTTCAACCCCCATGTTATTTTGAGCACAGAGTGTTTGTTTCCGCTTCTCTTTTTGACAATCTCTGTAACATCCAGCAGATGGCACCTGTCTCTAACTTCTAGCAATGTTTACTTTGCATCCAAAGGCAATTAAAAGTATTTCTATTTTATAATAGTTTAATACTTTATTTTTCTCCCACAAATATATTTTTACATTATATCTATGGTGGAAAATGCTAAATGAAAAGCAAACAAGAATGAATCTATACCATGCCATTTATACCCTGCAGTTTGAGCTGTTACGTTGTTGCTTTGTGTGTTCACAGTGACACCACAGGCTTTCAGAGTGTGATGAGAACCACAATTTAGAAACAGATCAGCACAAAGAGAACAAATTAATAATTAAGGCCAGTTCCCTTTTGTTCGAATCTATTAGTACAGAGACAAGGTGGGTGAGTTAATATCTTTTATGGGACTAATTTATAGACACCTTGTCTCTCTCATATCCTGGAACCAACATGGCCACAGCAACACTGCAAACAATAATGGAAGGAGTCTATTGGTACAGTTATTCTATGTTGTGTTGTGTAGCCTATCAGCTATGCAGCAGTCTATCATCTAACCAAATAGATAAAGAAGTCTGTAATCTCACCAAGTGAAATAATAAAAGAAGGAAACAACAGCAACATAACAATGCCTATGTACTCCCTCTCTAAGAAAAAGGCAGTTACCACCAAAGAATATGTTATGAATGAATGAAGAGAGCAGAGATTTACATGATGAAGACATGAGTGTGACTGAATGACTTCTAACGTCTAATGACACCTGTGCTCCAGTGTTTTGTAAACTTCACACATGAATACACTGATCCATTTCCAGATGATCCAGGAGGCCCAGATCTTTTGTAGCTCATACAAAAGAAACAGGGAGGTGGAGCAAAAGAAACAGGCAGCCCATGGAGACAAGTCTTGAATAAGTTCTAAACTTCTAAGGGACCTGGGTCTACTGGGGATGGGGATATTAGTACTGGTGTAGTTACACTGATGCCATCACCAATGTAGCTGTGTTGTAGTGATGTAATACAGCGCTTGCCCCATTTAAAGAAGAGTAACAACTGTTGTTTTGGTTGTCCTGTGGTACTGAGCTAGGCATCTCTAGAGAAAGGATGTGAGCCTCTGCAGACTGAGTTAAAGGAATAAAGGCCTGACCTAAAGCCCACTGAAGTCGCTAGGAGTCTTTTCATTGGATGGGCTTTGGACTGGGCCTTAAGTCTACCAGCTGAGATCTGTAGCAGACTCACATCCTCCAGGTAGCAGACACACATGGGGACACAAAGAGCATGCTGAATAGTGGGTTACGCGGCCCTGTTTTATATCAGTGTGGTGCATCTACTTGGTGTAGCTGCACCACTAGAAAAAATCCCCAGTAGAGACAGGCCCTCGCTTGTAACTCAACAGTTTTATGGAGTCACCAGATGTGAACCCTTCATTGCTCTTGAAGAGAAATTTTGGATGCATTTAAAGGACTTTGGGCAAATAAAACTCTGAATGAGATTCCCTTAGTAATATCTCTTCAATAAGGAAATCAATCTATAAGTGTAAGAGAAAATGGTGTGTCTACAAAAAAGAGTTAATATTGCTTCATCTGTGAATTGAAACCAACTACCACCATACCATAGCTAGTCATCTGAAGCTGAAAGCCGATTGGCCTTCTGGTCTATACACATACAGAACAAAGACATGAAGCGGGAGACGCACAGAAGAACTGAAAATCTTTTTTTCCACCAAATGCATCCGATGAAGTGAGCTGTAGCTCACGAAAGCTTATGCTCTAATAAATTTGTTAGTCTCTAAGGTGCCACGGGTACTCCTTTTCTTTTTGAAAATCTTTATGAACTCTTACAGAAGAGGTCATATGTATCTGCTCTGCCTTGCACCTATGTGTGAAATAAGATCTTAGTTTTCCTTGAACTAAGAGGAGGGAAAGTCCCAAATCGATTCAGCGCATGTCAACGGACTTTTACTCTGCTTAAATAGAAGCTTCACTCCACGTAGGCCTGGTCTATAGTTAAAAATTTTGCCAGCATAGCTATATGATTTTGTGCCAATATAGTTATGTTGACAAAAGCCCTAATATAGAGGGAGTTATATTGGCAAAAAAGTCCTTTTGTTGGTCTAGCTTATTTTACTCAGGGAACTGGTATCAGGTGTCCAGGCAAACATCCTTTTTAGATGGTATTAAATGAGTCTACACTAGGAGGGTTTGCTGGTATAGCTATACAGATAGAACTAAATTGGCAAACCCTTTTAAACGCTGAAAAGGCCTTAGGTGTTATCTAAAATAAAGTGCATGATCAACATCAGTTGTTCTTTCTAGCCAAACTCTAAGCCACCCTCTGTCCAAACACAAAGTTCCCTCAGTTGTGATATTTAGAGTGTGGTGTGGCTATTGCTGATCCCTGTTTCATTGAATTATGTCTAGGTCAACCATGCTAGCTAGTATGGCTGGGGGACAGTGTCATGTTTCAACAAGTGAGGCAATCTAGTAAACCAATGTTGTCCCATACCACCCCACAAACTCCCCTAAAGTGGACTGTGTGGCTACTCCATTTCCAAGGGATCAGCCCAACTGCTGTTGGAGCTGGGATGGGAACACTGGATGTATGCCCAGAAGTCAATGCAGCTCAAACAACTGAGTGTAGCACCAGTGTGGAGGCAGCCCATAACAGCAAACTGGATGAACATATGTGTATATTCAGCATGTGGAGGCACTGACTCATGTTAGATTGCATTGAGAGAAATCACTTGAGTGAAGCACCACAGATGTACATCTGGAATGTAGACAAGGTCTTAGACTGCGTTACCTTAAAATCTCCCCCTGTTCCATTACCATTGGTGCCACCCCAGCAGTGGAAGCATCAGTGTCCGCATTATGCACCAGCATTTTTATCACTGTTTTGTCTACCTCAGTAGGTCTAATGACACAGTGGTAAAAACAAAGGCCACCAGTCTGCAAGGGTGGGAGATTTTCAGAAAAGGACTAGGTTAGGGTGGTCAAGGTTTTATAGTGAAGCTTCATGCCATTTGTCTTTAGCTAGACAAGAAAGTTGTGCTGGTTTAACTTACATTGGTTTTAAAGCCAATATCATTAAACTGAGGCAAACCTTGTGTGGAGGCTCTTATTTCGGTTTAGGTGGTTCATTGTGCTCTAGCTTAAACCGATTCCTACACAATTTAAGCTAACCAGAAATAAACCTTGTTTAAACTGAAATAGGGGAGCCAACAAATGTGTGCACTGTTTAACTGAATCACTTTTCAATCACACCTTTAGTTAAGCAGTGCAACTTTCTTCTGTCGGCAAGGCTGCATTAAGTCCCACTCCTACAACTATTAGCTTCTACAAGGCAAGTATGAAGTGCTGCATTCTTAGAGAACTATATCCTGGCTCTATTCCTTTGTTCAGCCACAGCAGAGGAGGAGGGGGGATAACAAGAGATGGAGCAACCGCAGCAGCTGTTGTCTACTCTTTATGCGCTGAACTCAGACTTTAGGATGTATTGAAGCTGCCATAACAGGCTATTTAGAGATTGGTGTACCTGCATCACCAATCGTACTAACAACAAGGAACTTACTGTTCACCTGTAGCTCCTCTGGGAACCTTCAACAATTAAGAGCTCACCTGCTAGTTAGTTTTTGTACTGCTATCATTATGTTGGTTTAAAAAGTGATATAGATACAGTGGTATAACCACCTAGCGTGGACACAGCTATACCAGTGTATCTTAATCTCCTTCTTCTTATGTAACTACGTTGTCAAGAGGTGGTTTGGCTTTAACTACTGTATATTAGTTTCTAAACCAATATAGTTATACCAGTACAAAAACTGTGTAGACAAACCTTTATTGATTATTTCAGTCATGTAGTCTCTGATCTCTTAGGCATGTGTTTCTTACATGGACATCTATAATGTATCTCTAAATTGCCTACCTCGCCCTGAGAGATTCAAAGATAGATTGTCAGAACCTCAACTGGTGTAAACCAGCATAGCTCCACTGACTTCAGTGTATGTCAGTTCACAACAGCGGTGAATCCAGTCCCCCTCCCATTTCTTCTTCAAACCCTATGAGTTGTGCCTGTCAAATTAAGGAACAGAAATGATACCATATGTTGGAAGAGACCAATCCCAACTATCCATCACATCTCGACTACTGAGTATCAGGTGCTTGCAGTGAATTCTTCATGCTCAATCCACAGAGTGAAAAACAATTCTCGAAAGAAAAAAAATCAATTAAATTTGAATACAGAATATGTCTCAGGAAATCCTGATCTCCCCATGGACATTTTGCAGGCAGAAAGTGGTGAAATTTGTAGGGTAAATTATTCCCAATGAACTATTTGCTTAACTCTAACTTTCAACAGGATGTTCTCCTTGAATGAAGATTTATGTTAACGCCAGTAATCTGTTTTTTTTAAATAATAACAATAGAAGATGATAAAAAGAAATGTATAGCTATGTCACTTTTTCTGCATAAGGATTAAAAAAGTCTGATGATCTGAAGGCCGATTAGTCCTGGAAAGGTTCTCAAGATTGGTACATTATTATATTGCACCACCTATTTGCACAATGCTGTACAGGCTAAAATTTGAGTGCTTTTCAGCCGTAGGTTGACCAAAGGCTTTTTGTATAATCTAAAGCCTCTCTCTTGAAAATAATTGATGGATCAATGGGAGAATCAAAGAAATTTGAGATGAAAAAGACATCATTTAGTCCAAAACTCTGTGTTAAACCAATGCTGAGTGCTTTTGAAAACACTACCCCCTATTTGAATGGAACAGTCATTTTCTTTGGCTTTTTAGAAAAGCTAACTCCTGCTGTTATTCCATCCAAGAGGAGCATATGGCTGATCTAGAAGAACTGCAAGTTAAGCACATACCTAGGTTAGAACATTTACTGTGGCTCATACTATGCTGGCATTTTTAATCGTGAGGCAGTTTTGCCTTGTAGACAGAGCAGTGGACTGGAATTCAGAGAGCTGGGTTCTATTCCTGGCTCTGCCACTGGCTCTTTGGGGGCTAGTCATGTCACTGCTCTCTGCCTCAGTTTCCCCAACTGTAAAAAGGGGAAAATGTAAAATTTGTGAAGCACTTTGAGATCTACTGATGAAAAGCACTTGAATTTCCAGGACAGCAGTTACATTATTGCCTCTCCACCTTAGCCTGAACATCTGCACTGCAATTAAACAGCCCCTTAGCTTGAGTCCTGAGAGCCTGAGTCAGCTGGCATGGGTCAGCCACAGATATGTAACTGCAGTGTAGACACACCCTTAGTGTCTCCTCTCTGATGAAGGGGCAAGGAGTGGGGGGTATTCACGGGAAAAGAGAAACATGGCACAAAAATGGCACTTTTCTTTTTTCCCCCCACGCTCCAGCCAGGATCTGCGCACAAAGACTCCCCTTCACTCACAGAAGCAGAGCAGAGCATAGGGGATTTAATTTTTGTTAAACTAAGATCTCCCTTTGCCTACTCACGAACAAAATGTGCAGATTGCTCTCAGATATGCCTTTGTATCAGGCGTGCATCATTAGTCCCCTTCCTCTTAAATTGTCCCTTTGTGCTATGGCTAAATCATGATGATTTTTCATTGGCAAAATAGCCTCCTGTAAGACATGTGGCCATAAATCCACAGAAATGAGCAGACTAAGGGAAATGCTGGCCTGTTTTGTAGCATGACTGAAAGCGTAAGGTTTATTGTCCTTTCCAGAAATTAAATAATTCAAAATGAAATGAAACTATTTTTAAAATGAATTAAATTTTTTTAAATGTTTTTTTTCCCCAGAAAGTTAACGTCTCCCCAGAACACACCAACCAGGAAGCGATGGGAGTGGGTGTGTTCATGGCAGCAGAGAGATGAATGAAAACAGGAACTAAGTGTGACCATGCAACTGTTTGAATACCTTAACCCCTTCATTACCACATTCAATCACTGCTGTGGCTTTAAGATTGTCTTGCCACAAAGAATATCAGGATGGATCTGGTGGACGGATTATGGCAATCAAAGGGCCAGATTGTGTCCTCCTTGCTCCTGGTGAGCAGCATATTTCTCTGCGAGCAGCGCCAGTTATTTTTATGGGATTTCCTTGGGGATGAAGGTACCAACTCAATGTGAAGGTGGCAGAAATGTGGCTTTAAAAGTCTACATCCAGTCTGACTAGGTACGGTACATTTTTTTACTTTATTTTAGGCACAGATACTTACGCCAGAGTTTTCCAAAACCTACTGTAGAACTGGATGAAATTTTTAAGACAAATCTTTTTTCAGCGAAAAATGCAAGTTTGTGAAACATTTCAATTTCACCTAATTCATGTCAGTTTTGCTGAAGTGTTTTGATCAAAACCTATCATCTTCCCATACCCCCGCAAAAAAAAAAAATTGGCAAGAAGTAAAAAAGTTTACTTCTAACATTTTCAAAATCAACCATCTAGATTTTCCAGTTCAAAATGAATTAGCACTTTGAAATGTCCTTTAATTAAAAAAAATAAACACCCCCAAATGGTCAAAATAAAAATAGAAACATTTCTATTTTATCAAAAGGAAACATTAAGTTTGAAATTTTTTTTGACTTTTCAATTTGCTGAAAATTTCTAAAAATTTTGTTTATGGCTTGATCTGAAACGAATACGAGTTTTTTATTTTTTGGAATCACCAGTGAATGGAAAAATCTGTTATTTGCACATAGGGTTGCCAACTTCCTGCTCACACAAAACCCTTGATCCGCCCCCTGCGTCACCCCTCCTCTGAGACCCCGTCCCTTCTCTGAGGACCCAGGCCTGCTCACTCCATCCCCCCTCCCTCTGTCGCTCACTCTCCCCACCATCACTCACTCATTTTCACCAGGCTTGCTCAATGGATTGGAGTGTGGGGGGGGTGAGGGCTCCGGCTGGGGGTGTGGGCTCCAAGGTGGGGCCAGAAATGAGAAGATCAGTGTGTGGGAGCGGGCTCCGGGTTGAGGCAGTGGATTGGGATGCAGGAGGGGTTGAGGGCTCTGGCTGGGGATGCAGGCCAGGGGTGGGGCCAGGGATGAGGGGTCTGGGGTGCAGGAGGGGGCTCCAGACTGGAGGGTGGAGTTGAGGGGTTCACAGTATGGGAGGGGACTGAGGTAGGAGGTTGGGGTATGGGAGGGAGTATGGTCTCTGGGGTGGAGGTGCAGGCTCTGGTATGGGCCGGGGGTGAGGGGTTCAGAGGGCAAGAAGGGGATCAGGGCTGGGGCAAAGAATTGGGGCATGGGAGGGGGTCAGGGGTGCAGGCTCTGGGCGGCACTTACCTCAAGCAACTACCAGAAGCAGTGGTATGTCTCCCCTTTGGCTCCTATGCAGAGGTGCGGCCAGGAATCTCTGCACACTGCCCTGTCCACAGGCACTGTTCCTGCAGCTCACATTGGCTGTGATTCCTGGCCAATGGGAGCTGTGGAGCTGGTGGTTGGGGCAGGGGCAGTGTGCGGAGCCCCCTGGCTGCCCCTACATGTAGGAGCCAGAGGGGGGACATGCCGCTGCTTCCGGGAGTCACATGGAGCCACAGCAGGAAGGAAGCCTGCCTTAGCCCTGTTGTGCCACCAACCGGACTTTTAACGGCCCAGTCAGCCGTGCTGACCAGAGCCACCTTTTCGACTGGGTGTTTGGTCGAAAACTGGACAACTGACAACCCTATTTGCACAGCTTTAGCCTTCAACCTTGGCCTACCCAGGTTCCTATTGAAGTCAATGATACAATGCTAGCAGCAGAGGTAGGCCAGTGGTGAGGGCTTTGGAAAGTCCCACCTTTAATGTTTACATGACTTGTCCCTATAAAGATGTTGGGCATGAATTACTCTGGTGTGAGATGGGACTTTGTGGTTCAAAAAGAGCAGAAGGTGGATAATGCACGGAACTGGGAAGGAGAGGAAATAAGTTTTCCTCTGTCTGCCACAGATTTCCCATGTGACTTTAGCTAAAGCCTTTAATGTTCTGTGCCTTAAGTTCCTCATCTGTAAAATGGGGTTAGTACTTCCCTACCTCATAGAGGAGCTGCCATGAACATTCTTGTGTAGTCACTATACAAAGACAAAATAGTACAAAATTATGCCCTTAGATGTCTGCATAGAGCTCACACTGACATTAACAAGAACACTTTGTGTGCATCCGGAGGACAGAATTTAGTTCTAAATGTGGATTAGCACAGCAAAATTTCTCTTCAGGAGGCTTTGCAAGTGGAGTTCATTTAGCAGTATTTAAAACAGATAATATTTATCACAAAGAGCTTGTACTCTGTGCAAGCTAGGAGAAATGGGATGGCCCACACAGCAGAATATTTTGCTTCCAGCACTCTTGGATCGGTATAAATCCATGTACCTTTAGGTATCCCACAATGTTTTACTTTTGTCTACTTACCTGTACCCTTTCTTCCCCCTTTCACCTCTCCCCACCCTAACTGGTGGCTTTCCTTGTACATTTGCATAGACTGGCAGGCTGGGCCAGCCACAAAGGGAAAGGGAGGAGAAGAAGAAGAAGAAGCCAAGAGGAGGAAAAAAGCCTCCTGGCACTCACTGCTTAGAGGCTTGGGGTGAGAAATCAGAGTGCTGGTTGTCATTTCATTGTAAGGAACTAATGAGTGTGTGTGTGGGGGGGTGCTGTATAAAAGCCTCCCTACATTATTAATCTTTCTTTCAAGGTAGTCCCAAGGACCTGGGTGCCCAATTTCTATTGAAAGTCCATGAGAGTTGGATACTTGACTCCCTGAGGCTCTAGTTCTCTGCTTTCTTTCCATTACTTTAGCTACTGCTGTGTATTGCTGAAGCCAGTCCTTATCCCCCATGATGCACTCAGTCTCCAGTTGATCCGCTGTATTTTCTGTTCTCAAAGGTTCACAAGCTCAGGTCCCTTGGCTAATTCTGCAGTGCTCTAAGGTCAGTATCTCCAGAGGCTATGCTGTGTCAAAAACAGTAACAAAAGGCAGTGTGTGTCTTCCAAAAATGCCTGCCTTCCACGTTCAGAGCGTGCATTTCAGCAAATTACAAGGGGCATTTCTGTTCAGATAAATATGTTTCTTGCAACCAGCTGCATATCCCTCTAACAGTAATGCTTCTGTTTCAGTAGGCAAGTCTATTATGTCTGTAACTGTCTAGCCACAATCATTCAGAACACAAAAGCAATCACATAATCCCCTTATTCTCTGTGAGATAAGTAAGGTTCCAATAAATGGAGTACTTCTTCTCTTGAGGATTAAATCCCCATTTGAGGGTTTTTATTTTAAATGATCATTCTCTTTAATAAGCCACTGGTAAGGAAGGATTTAGAATAAAAAATAACCCTTAAAGACTTAAAACTTATGTATTTCTCTCTCTCTCTCTCTCTCTCTAAATTATATATATATATATATACACACACAATCACTAGATTCAGAAGAACCTTTTGATTTGATTCCACAAACATGCACCTTTCCAAACAGAAACGAAGTGCCATGGTTTCATGCCAGTGGTTTCAAGTTGCAAACTTTAAGCTTTCACTGACCTTTGTACAGATTACAGTTTTTTTTTTAACTTCCAGCTTGATGGTGATGACAGAAACAGACTCAAACAGCTCCCTGCCTCCCGCCCCAATAAGGAAAATCATTAGCTATGTTGCTTTTCTGGTTTGACAGTAAAAGGTCAACAGCTTTTTCTGAAGCAACAAAATATTTACAACAATGGTAAAACCTTGTCTTCCTAGACATCCCCCATGCTGAGTTTTGAATCAGATTCACATCTTGACACTGTTTATCACTGTCAGGACTTTATTTCTGACACTGAATGGTAAGACCCTGGACCTCCTCTGTCCTGGCAGCACGCCTAGGAGAAGGAAAAAATGGCTTCATACAGTTTTTGACCTAAAAAGAACTGTTTTCAGGATAAGAAGAAGCTTGTGGCTTAAAAATGAGAGACCAAAAAAAAAGAAACAAACAAAAAAAGAAACCCAAAAAACCCACTCCCAAAATTGCCAGGCAAGACAGTGAATCAAGTTTACAAGAAAAGTATTGGTCATGAATGATTAAGTGAAAAGAAATTCCTCCCCTCTACTAGTGCCCCATGATTAATGCTGCATTTAAGGTACACTTAGGAAAGATCAACATGGATTAAATAGATTTTACCAGGAGAGCTTTGCCTTACCTATTTCTCAAAGTCCCTTACATACATTGCGCAGTAGGAAGCTTCTGTTTTTCCCAATATGAAAAAGTGTGAAAGAATGTTATACTGAAAAATACATGTTGGAACTCCAAAGCCCTTTGTGCTACAGAACTCTTGGTACTGTATCTTGCACTAAAATCAAGAGGGCAAAACTGAGGGGGAGCCAGGCAATTCCATGCATGCAATAGGCCCATACAGTTGACACACAGCAGTGTTTTCATACTATAGCAATCTTAGAATATCAGAGTTAGAAGGGACCTCAGGAGGTCATCCAGTCCAACCCCCTGCTCAAACCAGGACTAATTCCCAATTTTTGCCCCAGATCCCTAAATGGCCCCCTCAAGGATTGAACTCACAACCCTAGGTTTAGCAGGCCGATGCTCAAACCACAGAGTTGTCCCTCCCTCACAAAGATATTTAAAAAAATATTCCACCCTGGGTAGAGGTAAGGAGGCACCTTACTTGCTCCACTGCTCGGGCACTAGCCTGCTGGCTGCTGGCTGCGCCTCTCCAGCCACTGCTGTGACCTCTGCACATCAGTCTCTTAGTGATTTACAGCTCTTTGCAGGCTGAAACACTGCCCCATCTCAAGTGATTTCAGCTCTGATTAAGCATTTAAAACAACAAAAGAAGCTCCTAATGAAGCCTATTTAGCTCTTTCTTTGAGCATTGAGGAGGAACAGATTAAACCACACCAGGGGGACCCTTGGAGAGGGTTTCCAATCCTCCTGTCTGGGACACCTTTCTCCACCCCTCTTGAAGGGCTATACAAGGGCTATACAAGAAGATCTGATGATAAACAGACAGACAGCCTCTGCAGCAATTCTGTTGCTCTATCTTGCACTAAAATCGAGAGTACAGAAATGGCGGTGAACTTTTGCACGAGTCATTCTGTTTAGTTATTGATAATGAAATCTTAGCTTGTAGATGAGTCAGATTGTACACACGAATATACAGTAACTCCTGGGGGATATAAATGCATTTAGTAAGGAGAGTACACATGTGGCCACATCTTTAGACTGTAAGTTCTATAGGGCAGGGACTGTCATTTACTGTATGTTTGACTAGCACCTGGCACACCTGGTTTTGACCTGGTTTTCATTTAGCTTCTACTGAAATATAAATATATTAAGAAATAATAATAATAATAATAATAGTACCCTAACAGTTGTGTTTATGCTCTGATCCTGCAAACACTGACTGCAATGGGACTACTCACATGAGCAGCGTTAAATGTACACATTAATGTCTGTGGAAGGGCCTTATACTATAAGCTCTTCAAGACAGGAACCCATTTTGTTACAGGTTTCAGAGTGGTAGCTGTGTTGGTCTGTATCAGCGAAAACAACGAGGAGTCCTTGTGGCCCCTTAGAGACTAACAAATTTATTTGGGCATAAGCTTTCATGGGCTAGAACCCACTTCATCATGCATTTCAGTCTTATCAAGGGTCTAATGAAGTCAATGGGAGATTTAGCATAACATCTAGCATATTTTGGGACATGACAAATAACAATAAAAATGTAACCTTCTTAATTTTTGAGAGCACTTTGGATAAGACTCAGTTTTAAAATAATGAAAGTTTTTAGAAAGGCATTTCAATTTTTAAAAATATTATTCTCTTAGTTTTGGGTCGGACAATGTCCTTGGTTAGGATTAATTACGTGGCTATGGAAGGCAGGTATTCAGAGACAGGTTTAAACTTCTATGTCCATTAACAGGAAATCCTCTTAAATTATCATTCTGCTCCTATTCCTTCTGATTCTGACTCTGCAACACATAGTTAAAAACTGCAACACAGTATGCTGAGACATTATTGCTGGTCTTTGGTGTTCGTCAATAGATTCAGGTCTTGCATCCAAGTGACATTTTTTAAAGAGGAGACATTTCATTTTTATAGTTAAAAAAGATTTAAATCTCTGAGTCGCTGAGATGCCAAAAACATACAACCTCACAAGGCCATGTTCAGATTTACTTTTCATTGCAGAATCACACATCAAAGCTTCCCAGCTGTCAGCAATGCCAACTCCACCTGAGGTTTGAAAGTCAGACTGTGTTCTTTCTAGCCTATGCATCACCAGCAGTAATAAAGTTTCCGCAATCCAAGCATAGTTACTAATTCTGTTGATGACATGAGAGCCAGACTATGATCTAGTCAGCTCTCCCTTAGATGTTGCTGTTCTGCATTGCTAATAGGAGGGGAAAAAATAGTAAAGACTTGTTTGTGGCAGTTAAATAAGTAGATATGACTCTGAGTTAAGGTGACCAGATAGAAAGTGTGAAAAATCGGGACGGTGTTGGGAGGTAATAAGCGCCTATATAAGAAAAAGCCCCATATATCAGGACTGTCCCTACAAAATCAGGACATCTGCTCGCCCTGCTTTGAGTGCACACCGGGGCCAGATCAGTTGAGTAAGAAAGTGCCTTTTTTACATCTTCACTTTTCTAACTATAGCCATACTTTAATACGAACACATGGAACTTTGGCCTCTGCATTAATATTGCAACACTACTGAGTAGCGTAATTGGGTTATCTTACACTATTTTCTTGCAAAAGCCTTTCTTGTTGGTACACAAATGGAGATTTAGCCTATGCGGTTATAAAGTTAATTTTATTCTCCTTCCCCTTTTATTTCTCCCTGCTTTTCTATTATTTTATTTCTCCCTGCTAACTCTGCTTCTAACGAAATAACTATAACTGCATCCCATGACAATTCCACTATGTGATGACAAAGATCCTTTGCCCAGGGCTGGAATCATATTATATTTCTAGTCATCAACTTCAATATTCCAGTCAACAGTGCACTGAACTGTTACAAACTGCAGAAATCCTGTATTGGGCCAAATTTATCTCTGGGATTACCTTTCTGTGTCTAAGGGCTTGTCTACATTGCCTGCAGGATTGACAGGCAGTGATCAATCCAGCAAGGGTCAATTTATTGTGTCTCGTCTAGACGGGATAAATCGACTGCTGAGTGCTCTCCTGTCGACTCCGGTACTCTACCGCAGCGAGAGGCGCAGGCGGAGTCAACAGGGGAGCGTCAGCTGTCGACTTACCACAGTGAAGACACCGTGGTGAGTAGATCTCAGTACGTTGACTTCAGCTACATTATTCACGTAGCTGAAGTTGCATAACTACCTAGTGTAGACCAGGCCTAAAACAAAGGTTTAAACGGAGGTAAATGTTCTTTGGTACGTGTTTCCTTCTCAAATATTTCTTTGTTACATGTGTTGATAGTTCAAGCTAAATGTGCTGACTTTTGTTTTTGCTGGTGGGTGCTCCTCTCCGCCCCTCCCCCACCCCGTGCGAGCGGTGGGCGGAACCTGATTGGAAAGAGGCCGAGTGGGAGAGGGGCCTCTTGGAGGAGCACAAGTGGAGCAGGGAATTGGGCTACGGTGGCCCACAAAAGATTAATCCAGCCCTCCCAGTGCTGAGCACCCTCTATTTTTTTTTCAGTAGGCGCTTGAGCCCCCATGGAGTCGGCGCCTATGGTTCAAACTCTACTTTTAAATGACAGCCGTGCACAGAAGAAAGCCACCAGCTATTAGTCCCATGAGCCAGCTTTTCAAAAAGACTTCTACTTCCATTTTACGCACCAGTATATATGGACAGATGTTTAGAAGAGCTCTGCATGTTGGGTGCATGTCAGCTGCTGAGCTCTTTTGAAAACGTAGCCACAAGATTCTCTGAGAGCTGCTGGGCACTGAGCCCTCAAACACCTGATCCTAGGCTCTTCTGAACCCCCAGAAGAACGTAACCATTCAGGGCCAGATTTTCACACCAACTCCACATCCACCAGCTCTCATTTAGGCTCCTGCAGGAAGCTGGACAGATTTTTCAAAGTGCCCAGTCAGCAGCTCTTGTTCTCAACAGGAGAACTCGTGGCTATCCAACCACTTTATTTGGGGGCAGCTGAGCACTTCTGAAAATGTGGTCCCCCCATTTGTGATAACCTGGCATTTAAAATCCCATGCTGTTTGATTCTGATGTACCCTAACACTCCTTTATGTCACTTTGGCAGTTTAAAGTGGGCTTTAAGTGGGATTAATGTAACGGGCTCATACTTTAAGGGCCCTTTACGCTGCCACTGCAAAGGGGACCTAGTGTAACTGAGAGCTGGTCCCACTGTATATTTGGAATTCATGGTTTCAATTGTTATATACCCTATGGCACCTTTTCACCGATCTGGAAGTGTAAGAAGGCCTTGGAGTGGGTTTAACTGTAATTTATTACACATATTTTAAGGTCCCTTTACACTGCCAGGACAGTATAAAAGGGGCTTAGTGTATATGAGAATGTGGTCATCTTGATTCATGACTCAAACTTGTAACAATGAGAACTGCTGGTCAGATGGGCAAAGTTCTCAGATCAAGACCAAGTGACGCAAAGTAGGCACTTCGACAGTCTCTCTTTTCCTCTGATGAGTGAAAATGCTGTTTCACTGGTGAAAAGCAGAATTTTCCCTCTGTTAACTTCACACTCCACTTGGAGTAGTTTTGCTCATGTGTGCGTCTTTCATACAGCCTTGAGGTATATCGTTTATAAAGGCTAATAAATCTTTCTTTAATAATGAAAATTAAAAATGTGCATCATGAATTATAAGGTTACAGCATAGAATTGTGAAAATTTATCATCTCAACATCTGTAGCATTATTTTCCTGCAGACAACCCTATGCCACTATTTATATTAGCTGAAGCACCATAACATTTCCTGAAATACATTATCCCTGGGCTACATTTTGGGTCTCATCCTGCTCTCACTGGATTTTTGCCATCCTCTTCACTGGGAGCAGGACTGGGCCCTCTGTGTTCATATTTGTGAACATAAAGGAACAAGCACAATATGAGAAATATTAACAAATGACTCATTGCTGAAGAGCCATAAATTCATATATGACATGGGAATAGGGTTTAAGTTCCTGATTTAAAGGCTTCACTTATGAATCTGACTAGCTAGCCATAAAGTAGCAGAAAAAGTCAAGTTAAGGATGGTGTTATTTATCTTTCTTCTTTAGTCAAACCTGCTAGGTAGGTAAAACACAGTATTTAACTACCAGACTGTCAGGGGGCTCAAAGCTTTACCCGTACTGCAGTTTCATTTCAAAATTATTTGTAGTAAAAGGGTTCAGATGCTATCTTAGTTAGAGTAATGTAACACCACTGAATGCATGCCCATATTTTTTTTTCTCCCCAAAGACTATGTGGGCAAAATAAATGGGTAGGATAGTTATGTTTTTATTGCACATGCACATTTTCTCACTCTCCTTTAAGCACCCCAAGCAGCTTATCATCTACAGCCCGATTTTCCAAAACTAAACCTATTGCCTCATGTGTGTTTTTGTTCCTTGTTTCTATCTTGTTGGAAGACTAGAAACAGACACTGGGGGTGAGGGGAGGACAGAAATTAAGATTTTAAAATGCCATTTCCTGTGAGCAAAATTCACATCCCTGGGTTGCAGTTTACAAATCAGTCTGTTTTATAATGCCAGATAAGTGCCAGCAGAATGATAGGATTTGGCCAAACAGAAATTCCCATCATTCCTTAAACCTCTTCCACAGAAATTGCTGGTGAACCAGTCTGGGGAGGGAGATGAAAGGATGAAATGCAACAATCTACATCAGTCTATTATCCATGAGCAATAAGGGTATATTTGAAAAATAAGTTTATACTCAGCAATTACTAAGTGTACCTTTCATCTTGATCACAAAACGTTATTAATGAATTTGTGCCATTTGGCTGTGAGAAATATTGTTTTAGCTCTGCAGAATCATTTCCCTGAGGATTTGTGGAAGCATTACCTCAAACATCAAACATGCATATTTTAATGAACAGTATTAGTCTGTGCTCTGCTAAGCTACAGTCCTAGGCTTTCAAAATGGCAAAGTTAATGAGTTCTCCCCTCTTCCAATCAAATAAAAATAACTAAAAAAAATTCCTCTTTGCTGGCGGGGGTTTGAAGTGAGCTGTATTTAAAAGAAATCAAACACATCTATTCTGTATTTTAAAAAAGACATTTTGAATGAGTGGACTAGGATGATGAGTCCCCTCCCTAGAGTCAGTGAAATCAATGGAACTATGCTGATTTACACCAGCTGAGTATTTGGTCAGATCACTGCAATACACACTTAGTAGCCCATTCAAATCTTCCAAAGGCCACAGGCAAAATTCTGCTCTCTGTATACCCATGCACAAAACTGGAGTAATTCCACTGACTTCAGTGGAGTTACTCTGGATTTGCACAATAGCGTAACAGAGAGCAGAATCTGGCTCCCTTTGAAATGAGTATATGTTTGAAAAAACGGAGCAGTGGTCAGAAATTTACATGTTAGATATGTACTGGCACAGAGGCCACAGAGAGATACGTACAAGTGGCTGTTCTCTCTATGAACTTTTAAACTGATATCACATGTGCCACAAAGAGCAGAATGGTAGGCTGCTCCTCTGCTCCTACTGACATACACTTACACAGATCCACATCATTACTGCTGCCTGCTTTGACTTCTCACAGTAACTTCCTCCATTTATTCCAAGCTAGGATGTGGTCCCAAGGGAAAGCTTAGGCATCTCACTTTTGGCAAAGGATCTCATTCCCATGGAAGTAAGCATAGCTTTTACACCACCATTTAACAACATGGCAACATTCTCATACATTAGACTCATTTCCTCACTGCCTTGACTTGAGGAGCAAATGCTGGAGAAAAGCGAGCCTATGCAAAGTGAAGCAAATTCTTAAACACTTCATCTCCTCTGAGATGATTTACAAAAAACCCGACTGTGTTTTATCCTGTACTGTTAGTTTAGGGTCATTATAAATACATGACTTTGGATCATTTTACATTCTGAACTCCCTCGACAATACAAACAGGCTGACCAAAGAGTAAGGATTTCTGAAAAGCAACTTCAATTTGTAAGCTTGTGTTTTAGACTGAATTTGTATCCATTTTGCCTTGACTGATATACAAGTGTGTGTAATAATGTGTACAAAATTTTACAACAGCACAGTCATCTGATGGAACAAGGTAGGGCAAAAAAGGAAACTTTTGAAGCTGATCAAAGCTTTTCTTTGTAGCTGAAAACTAAAATAGATCAAAGAAATGAGAGACAGACCTAAGCTGTAAAATTCAGAGATGGACTTTGAAAACGTGCTCCCACCAGCTCCAGGCTGTACTGTGGTCTGAAACCAGATTGGAGCACACCAGAGAATTCTATCCAGAGGACACTTCAGTTGCCCAGCTATAAACGTCTTCAGCACCTTCTCCCAAAAGGGAGATTTGAGACTAGATCCTCAGTGATCATCACCTCAGTGCAGTGATGGTTTCTTCAGCCATTCTTTGACATATTTCTGCTGAGCTGGCTCTCTGCTCCTCTTAAAAGAAACATTGAAAATAGGTCCCATAGAGTGTTCACCTTCATAAGTCACAAAGAGCAAAGATCTCGTTCAAAGTCTGTGGGTCCATGTCCCACAGGTCATCATGGGACAAGGCAGTGTCAGACCCAAACAGTACAATGACATTTCTGGTCTTCTCATATGCCAGTCCTATTTTGGCTGTTTTCTCTTTCTGCTACTGCTGCTGACAAAGAAGTGCAGTGAAGCCTGGAGCTGATTTGACTGATCTTGTCAGCAGAAAAGAGAGAAATATACTCAGAGAGTGTTCAAATGACAAGACCACTTCCATATCATCCATAACTCATTATAACACAGCATAACACTGTGCTGAACTTATAGCTCTCCGCTACTCACACCACTACATTCTATTCTATATAAGTTCTTATACCACCCTCATCCCTGTAGCACTGGAGTGTGTAATAGACAAGCTTCTCCCACCTCCGATACACCGGGAAACACCAATCGAGGTCTCCACAAGTATAACCATAATGAGTTAAGGCTCTTAGGGCGCTAGAAGAGTTTGTCACTGTTACAGCGTATTAACAATTTTTTGTGCTTTCTATACATATGGTATATACAATTAACAAACATATAATTTATTACCCTTTCTCACTGTAGCTGAATGTTTTAAACAGAGGACCTATTCATCACTCTCTAACTAGTCCAAACAAACAGGTCTCCAGTGTTGATTGATGAATATATCGGGTTTCTTTGCTGCCACTGCTGCTGCTGAATTAATTATTCTGAGTTTACTTTCCACATGGTTTTCTTTTTTTAAACAGCATTTGGAACACGTAGGGACTGACTCACTACCACTAAGGCCCCTTTACACCGAAGTGCACCTTCCTGTGTAATTCTATTTCCACCCTCTTTAAGGGCCTTTTCCACTGGTGGGAAAGGATCTTAGGTTTAATGAGGATCAGCCTCAGAGTCTTTTGCTTACAGTTCTTCAACAGCAGGGAATAATAAAACAAAAAATGGAAAAGTTAATACCTCCACAGCTATTTTTGCCGGACACTGGCAATTCACTCCAACTGCCTTATAAAAATCAGCAAAAACTCTTTTTGAATATTATAGGGGAAGCTGGCAGCAACCCCTATATTTAGGCTGCCTAACACTTTACGTTATAAAAGATTCTTGTGGCCATTTTTGAGAAGTTCGAACACTTCTACTGGTTGCAGCACACCTTTGAAATCCAGCAGGGACAGAGCCCTAAAGCTAGAGACAGGCCTTTCACTTCCCCATGAAATTTCATTCAAATTTGGACAAGTTATAAACAGTTGAAAATCATCACTTGCTTTCCGCTGCTTGTGTTCCTGAGGAAAATTCTGGCACCATAGCAAAATAATAACTGAACATTCTGAACAGGTGGGCCAAAGTTGCAACAGCAGCATATGCTGCACTGGGAACACCTGGAAAGTGCCAGAGCAGCTGTAGCAATGGGGAAGGAAAAGAAGGGAGCCTTCTCCATAAATCCGGCACATGACCTTCCTCCAAGAGTACCACATGGGCAAGAGATCCACCAGCTCCAGGTTGGGGGAAGGGGAAGAGAGTTAGGCAGGGCTTCCCACGACCACCTCTCCAGACCCAACACACGGTCTCTGCAGCCCTTTCCTCCTTTGTGGGTACCACGTGGGCTGGAGACCCACTACTTCAGTGGGAGAGGGAGAGACAGAGCCAGGCTGAGCTCCCACTGACTACCCCCCAGATCCTGCACATTGCCTCAGCAGCCCATCTCCTGCTAGAGTAACAGCCTACTCCTGCTACTAGCAAACATAGTCGTGGAGCTCAAGTGGTAGATATCTGCACTCCAGTGGTAAAAGTTCAGGGTTCAAAACTTGCTGCTGATACATGATAGGGTGGTTGATACAGTTGTACATAAAAAACTTGGGCTTTCCTTTTTTTAAATAAACCTAGGAAATTACACCACAAAGAACTACGTGAAAAGAATGTTATTTAGGTTCCAAGCCACTGACTTGAAAGGGTGCTTGCTTGGCACTTTGGAAAATCAATTCATCTACTTAGATACCTTATTGTGGCTTTAAGTGCCTAACTTTTGGCCACCCAAGCTTGAAAATGTTGACTTTAACCTCCTAGTTTCTTTATCTGTAAATTGGTTACTTAGTTACCAGCATCACAAGCATGGTGGGGATTAGTTAATGGATGTAAAATAATTTGAAGATGCTACATATTTATTTATTATTACTACACAGTACTAGAATTCAGATGCCACAACAAAGGACCATCTTTTCTCTCCCAACTATCTTATTTGTGCATTTTTATTTGTGCACTTCTAGCATGAGGCTGAAATAATGCAAAAATTGGTCATTTACCATCTGGAAACTGATGTACCAGAAGTCCAGCTATAGCATTGTTTTGTCACTATAAATGGCTTCCTGAGACACTAGAAAAAGCTGTTAGAAACACAGACATCTGTACAAGAGCCCACGCACACCCAGAATAATTACTCTGAGAAATGCTGCTCTTTTTCCGAGAGGCCCAGGGATCTTGAAAACTTCATTCTAGTGAGGCTGCAACAGGAAATCAACCACTTGTTCTGCTTACACACTCACTTTCTTTCCCTGAGAATAACGTGCTACTTTATTGTTCAGATCCATGGCATCAAATGCAAATTTCAAGCCAGAGTTCTCTAATTAGTAGCCATAGAACTGCTTTTCGTTTTGTTTTGTTTTGCATAGTGGCCTCCTCTGCTTGAAAACCAACAATGCAGATGAATAAAACAGTCCATTAGCATTGCATCCCTTTGATCACAGCAGTCCAAACATTTTTACACTCCTTGGTATCAAATTTAGAGGTCCTTATAGAAAATATCCTAGGGCCTTTCATTTCTTTTTTTTTTTTCCCCAAATGATTTTTATTAACTACCAAAGTGCAAATGCAATGATTGGAGTATCAGTCTAATGGTTTCTGACTCACTTTGGATTCCACTGGGGGAAAAAAAAAGAAAAGAAAAAGAAAAAACCCTCCTGAACAGATTATAACAATAGACAGCCAGGGTCCTTTGTGTCAGCTGTGCTAATGCATGGTACACACACATCCCATGCCCACAAATTTCCCATTAGCCTCCATTATCAAGAGACACACATGAACACACAACAAGAGGACAAATTAATGTCTCAGCTCACGAGAGCTTGTGTATTGGCGGGGGGAGGAAGGACAGGGGCTGGAAATCTGGAGAAATAAAATGGGCCTGGAAATGTTAAAGTCACAGAATCACCCAGGAACACATGTAGTTTTCTTGAGCTGAGACTCTCCCCAGAGCTGGGTAAGCAATTTGGACATGGATGTCCAAATCCCATGATGTGGCTTTAAGAATCATAGCCTGGACATTTTAAGATTCATTTTTACACCTCCACAAATCAAGGGCCAAATTCCTTAAGTGAATATTCCAAGCTATTAGTCCATAACAAGTAAACACATCTCAGCAAGGACTAAAAGCACTATACATTATTTTGTTTTACAAAATAATTTGCTGCATTCATGTGACTATTAAAAACAGCTACGAAGAGCCCAGTCCAAAGCCTGCTGAGAGAATGGAAAGACTTCCATTGATTCCAATGTACTCTGGTCCAGGCCCTACTGCTTGTGAAACATACCAACCTGAACCACATTTTTAGGATGAAGCCAGAACCCAGCTGCCTTTAGCTCATGGAGTTAAGTTCCATGTTTGCTAAGGAGGATTTAGTTTGTGGACTGAGAATAATCCACAAGTTATTTACCTACTTTAAAAATAAAATTCAGCCCTGAAAACTCTCAGAAGGCTGCTGAGTTCCAAAACCAAGGGAAAAGATATGGAAGGGTCTCCTATACCTGAGCCCAAAGGAGATGACTTCTTTCTCGAGATGCCGGACCACACGGTGGTCCAACACCACTTAAGAAGTGTTCAGCTGCACAGGAGTGGAGGGATCAGACCTTGAAGGGGTGAGGGTAGTGGGAAAGACTTTGAGGAGACAAGAAGGGACAATGAGTGAAAAATGGGATGGAGAAATTCAGTGAGATAATCGAGGGAGGTGAAAGCAAGGAAGAGAGGGCAGAGTGTGGCAGGGAAGTCATTTGGCTGCAAGGCTGAGGTTCTCAAAAGGCCCATTGAATTTTGGGTGGCTAACTCACTCAGGCGCTTTTTGAAAATCCCAGCCTAAATCAAGAAGGGATAGTAAATGTAGCTACGAAATTAACAAGAATAGATTAGTGAAACAGGTGAGCTCGCTAAATGATATAAACCACTAATTAAACAGACAATCAGCAGGGCAGGGCAGGTTAATTAAGTGGCCAGAGCATCAGCTATGCCAGGAAATGAGACAGGCTGATGGTTTTGGATTGGCTCAGTTTGTGTTTTGGTTTGATCAGTGTGGCACATAAATGGTTAACGCACACCTAAAACACTACATTAAAGGAAGATCATTGGGATTGTTGCTGTAATAATGTAAGTTAGTCACTGGTCTGGATCAGCTCCTTGCCACGGAAATATCCCACAGGTAGCACTGGTCAAAATAGGGATAAATGTTTAGCAACAGTTTCCAGGAAAAAAATAGTTCATTTTTTTGCTGGGAATTTTTGAAATTCCAATTATTTTGACCAGCTCCACCCACAGGAAGGGAGAGGATGGAAAATTCCAGAAGAATGAAAGCCCCTTACAATCATTTCCGGAGGAAGGATTGGTTTATGTCGCCCCATAAAATGCCCCCCCCCATCCCATGGCATTCTCAAAAGCCAAAGGGAACCAATCCAAACCCATCTGTTCACATTTTCCCTGGACTAGCTGTGCTCAACACTTTATATACACATAGGAAGAGACAGCCCTTGCCTTGAAGAACTTACAATCTACTAAGCAAACCAGACAAAGGATGGGAGAAAAGAAGTATTATTATCCCCATTTTACAGATGGGGAATGGAGGCACTGAGACATTAATGGCCTCATTCAAAGCCTACTGAAGTCAATGGGAAACTTTCCATCCTAGGAAAAAGACAGCAAAGCCATTCCAGAACTTATGGATCCCACAGGAGTCCAGGATCCTCCATGTGAAGGCCCAGTTCTGAGAAGTGGAAGATCTGTATAGCGGGGACACTGTTGGCAAATAATCCTGATTAGACCATCCGGCCTGCTATTACAATTCTGTTCTCCCAGAGGAAAGAAACTCTCACCAGCATGAAAAGATGAGAGAGATGTGCTGGTCCCAAATCCACCATATTTGGATTTTTCCATGAAGGGTTAAGTCTATCAGGTTCGGCATTTTCCTTTGTGGTGCCCTGGTGTATTGCACCATGCCAGATGTGTGCAACACTAAAGAAATAAAAGCGAACGCCCAGCAGACATTTTGGAAGCAGTTAAATTAGCACCCAGCAGGGGCAAATTTGCAGCTTCAGGACAAGGTTAAAGTTAATGTGTTTTCATTCCTGGAGCATATTTGCAAGTGTATGACGGTAAAGATATAATTCTTAGGGCAAACTGGGAGGGAACAGATGTGTTTGGACTAAGTATGAGGAGCCAGAACCAACTCACACCATCTGCTATGAATTTGAATCTTTACAGTTATAAACAGTTCTGTTAATTACTATATCTTTGCATAGTTCCAGCAGAGACCAGGAAGACTGCATGAAAGAGGCTGTTTTTTATTATTGCCATTCTAGCTGAAACCAGAAAACACTGAAATTGTCCCAAGAAAGCCTGTTTCTTGCAAGGTTTACAGTTTAGAGAAGTTCAGATGAGTTTAGATAAGCACTGGATAAACTTGGTTGCTCTTCTAACCTCAACGAAAGCATTAACCTTTTAGTCATTCACCCTACACTTAGAGCCCAGTTGTGGCCCAGCTTGTGTATAAGCACGGCCATACTGGGTCAGACCAATGGTCCATCTAGCCCAGTATCCTGTCTTCCAACAGTGACCAGTGCCAGGGAATGAATAGAACATGGCAGTAGTGTGAAGAAATAAGTGGGTGCAAGGTTGCACATTACTCCCTTGTGCTGAATCCTCATACTGCACGTGGTAGTACAGGAGGGGATGGAGGCTCTATGTTTCTCTCCACTCCTGTGCAGGCAGATGGGAGTGGATGGCAACTGGGTGGAGCCACAACTCCATCCCTCATTGGTCACCACAGCTGTGCCAGCACACGGGATGATGTATACTGCACCAGGAAGGGTGGGGAAGGGTGGCAGTGCCATGAGGCAGATTGTAATTTGCAGAGGAACAATCTGACTCCTCTTTTTCCTCAATAGGAAGTACAGCAACACATTGCCCCTTTCTTGGGACTCAGAGCAAAGCCACAACTGAGGTCTTAATTGGGACTTCCTATTACATATTCTCATCCAATCGATTTGACATTATGTGTGTCCACCAAGCTGTAGCCCAGAGGCAGTGTAACCCAATAGATAAGGGACCTAGAGTCACCTTGGATCTAATTCCTGGCTCTTTCACTGACCTGGATAAATCAGTTAGCCTCTTGCCACCTCACTCTGCATGCCTGTACAATGGGGATTATGATCCTTACTCACCCAGGGATCTACAACTATGGAAGGGCTAAATATTGCTAGCATAATGCTTTACAAAGTTAGGCTGGGATTTTCTACAGAGACTAAAGGAGTGAGACACTCAAATCCCAGTGCATTTCAATTGGGGCCTAGCTCCAAACCCTACCCTCATAAACAAACAAAAAATAAGCAACACACTGCGTGAGTTTTAAGTAATCCCAGACCACTGGTGGAATAAACATTACACGTAAGCCTCCTCAAATATGAAGTCCCCAGGGAGCTAACTGTCTAAGGATATGGCTACACTGTAATGAAAAACCCGTGACTGGCCAGTGCCAGTCGACTCGGGCTCGTTTTGCTCAGGCTAAAGGGCTGTTTAATTGCAGGGTAGACTCACAGACTTTAAGGTCAGAAGAAACCATTGTGATCATCTTGTCTGACCTCCTGCACACTGAAGGCCACAGAACCTCACCAACCCACTCCTATAATAGATCCATAACTTCTGCGAGAGGATCCTAGAGCTCAGGCTGCAGCCGGAGCCCGAACATCTACACTGCAATTAAACAGCCCCTTAGCCCGAGTCAGCTGGCACGGGCCAGCTGCAGGATTTTAATTGCAGTGAAGACATATCCTAATGACAGCATTACACATTTTCCAGCAAATTTGGACACTGAAATGGAGAGTGTAGGACTTGTGACCTTCTCTGTCAGACTTCACACCCATAAACCAATGAGCGTGCACGTAATTGATGCTATCTGCCAGTATGTATGCAAATACTTATTCAGATCAGATCATTTAACCCTTGTATGAAGAAATGCAACCAAAATGGAGTTAGGCTGAGAGGATTTTTGGTAGTCAGCATGTAAAGAAGGATCCACTACTCTCCTCCTCAAGTAGGGAGCAACTTCTTTGATTGCAGCTCCAGAAGCTACAGAACCCTTTCCACTTTTAATCTAAATCCAGGTTAATCCCTAGTCTGCAGTTTAAATTCCATCTATGCTGTGCGGCCAGGCAGCTGCCTATTAAGCCCCACACAGGGCCTCAGGGCGGCAGTGGGGGATGCCTCTCCCACAACATGGACCTGCCCTGCGGCCAGGGGAGAGGCACCCCTCCCACCAGCCCCAACCCAGCCCTGGCATAGATCTGCCGCAGCTGGGGGAGAGGCACTTCTCCTCACACAGCCCATGTGCTTCTGTGGGGAGAGAGAGCTGGGGGGAATCCTCTCTCCCCACCATAGCCCCTGGGAAGCCTGCACCCCAAACCCCTCATCCCCAGCCCCACCCCAGAGCCTTCACTTGCCCCGGACCCTAACTCTCTGCCCCAGCCCTGAGCCCCTCATCCCTGGCCCCACCCCGAGCCCTCACCCCCCACCCCAATCCTCTGCCCCAGCCCTGACCCCTCTCTCACACTCCGAACTCCTCAGCCCCACCCCCACCACATGAATTTTGTTATCTGCACCATATTGGTGCACAGAACAGAATTCATTATGCACATATGTGGGAAAATTAGAGGGAATACTCGTCTGCACCAGTTACCACCACGCACACTGGACTTCACTATTTCATAGGTATTTAAAAAGAACCTCCACAGTTAAAAACAGGGATCTTGCTGCAGTTAAATATGCTTTAAAAAAAGGCAAATACGAAGGCCTAAGAAATAATTGTTTTTATATGAATCATCCAAGGAAGCCATATTTTGTTTCACTTAAGAAATTTCAAAAGCTAAATTAGAAGTGTAAATTAATGGCGATGGAAAATAATGGAGAATTCTACTGGCCACACTTTAAATGTGAACAGGCCATTTGTTTACTGCTTATGGTGTTTCCTCGTATTCCGAGTTCTAACATTCTGCAAGTTACAGTAAATCTCTTCTCTAAAGACGTGGAGTGTCCATGGATAAGAAGAGTAAAAGCCAGATTCTGCCATTTATACCAGCGTAAATATAGACCGTTTTCACCAAAATCAAAAGGTGTTCCTGTGGATTTACACTGGGGTAACTGAGAGCAGAATCTCTCCCAAAATCTCTATAGAACCATAGGCTTAGTTGAACCACTCAAATCATTCATATCACTTTAAATCATATATAAATATACATAGATATGCAGAAGTTATATAAACAAGTTCCTGATTCATGCTAATGAAATATCAAGAACAGCAATTTTGTGATCATCTTCCTAACAGTTTGGCATAAGCGTTCACGGAGAATTTGGCTGAGATCAAGGCTCACAGATTGGGCCAGGAAAGGTACGGCTCTCAGCCTCGAGCAAAGAGACGACTGCTGAACTGTTCAGGGTTCTCTTAGGAAACGGTACAAAGCTCTGTTAGCGTGGCAGAACAGCATATCAGCCAAGCTGGTCGAGGACCTGGTACAAGGAAGAGATCTAGGGCATGACCAGACTAGGGCAAGTGAAGGCTAACTCCCCCCAAAACAGTGACTAATCACATCAAATTTCCAGGGTTTTGAAAAGAAGAAATATACTACAAGCCTGCCATGTCCTCCCCATACCTCCCAGAGGATGCGCCCACCCCTAGAAGGGATTATGAAAACAATTTATTATGTAAGTGCTGACAATGCACTAAGATCTGTATAAGATGACACTGTCCCTGGGTGTAATCTTAGCAGAGAACAGAAGATGCACGGGGAGACCCTGAGTTTTAAAAATAAGGACAACTGGTTGCCCATATGAAATAGTGGGTGAAGCTCTCATGACCCCCACTAAAATTGACCCCAAGATCTGGGAGTCACTGACTAAATTCAGCTATCAGGACACAATGGCACATGCCTAGAGCTGTATGAATTGTTGTGGCTTCAGTCCATTGAGATTTGGTGAATTTATTCTGGTTTCTGTTGACATGAGTTCTTTCCCCTCCCATCGGAATAAAAATGAAAAAAGAGAATCTCAGCTAAAACCTCTGAGTTTAACATACTTTTGGATCAAATCCATGAGAGGAAGGATGGTCCATGGGGTGGTCTAGGACTTGAGAGACATGGGTTCAGTTCCTTGCACTGCCACAGATTTTCTGTGTGACCTTGGGCAAGTCACTTACCCTCTCAGTGCTTCAGTTCCCCATCTGTAACATAGGAATAATAGTATTGACCAACTGCACAGAGGTGTTAAAGGTTGTGAGGCACTTAGATATTAGAGTGATGGGGGCCAGATAAGTACATAAGAACCAGAGGTGTTCAAACAATATTTGTTTGGTGAATCTGGGCACGTATTCTGTTCAATTTTGTTTTAATTATTTGATTAATCATATTCAATAAACCACACAGCTGATCAAAAGCTTTCAAAAATATTTGCTGAATTTATTCAGCGCTAGTCAAAATGACTGAGTTTTGCAGGGTTTCTGTCCCAAACCCTAAGTCTCACCCCAAGACTATCCTTCAGTGACTGGTCCATCTTCTCACAAAACTAAGTGAAAACTTGACTTCAAATTTCTCTCAAGACTCAGTCATCCAGGCTTTCCCCAAACCCAGCCCAAGTTCACTAAAAGGGTGGCAAACTGCATTGAGCATGGGCTGAAATTGGGCTTATAATGAAACCTGAAAGCCAGAGAGTTTGAAATTTTATTACAAGAGAGTTTTGCTATGACTGGACACTTACTGGTAGAGAGTGGGAAAGGCAAGTCCCCACAACACAGGCAGAGAATAAAACACACGAGCAAACAAAACCCCAATTCAATGCAGTCTCTTTCAGGAAACCAAGAATATTTCATTGCCACGGCTTGTCCCTAGAGGCTAAAAAACATCTAATTAGCAAATCCCACTGAAAACCTCCAGTGTAACACAAAGTGACTGAGACAGGCAGAGAAATTATAAGCCTGGCATTCCATTTAGCAAGCTTTAAAGTCATGTCCAAATGCTTTTTGGGGACTTCAAACCAAGAAAAAAACAGAGAATTATCTAAAGCATGTGAATTGATAGTTGACAACAGTGTAGTGCCATTTGATGGTGGAGTTACAGCAGCTCTCTATGAACTGTGTACTCATGCTACAAATCCATCTCTCAACTACAGTAACGAAGGGCCAGATTCCACACTCTGCTTTACAGTTTGTACAGTATCTAGTATAATAAAGCACTGATTTCTCATTGAGGAATTAGGCAGACTGAAATAAAGTCAACGATTAACCATTAGTAATTAATAATTTACTACACTTAATAACGAGTGGAAAGCCTCACAGGCAGGAGGTGAAGCTCATGAAAAGAAGGGAGTGGAGCCTACACGACATGATCCTCTCCCTTTACAAGATCTGTAGAGTTAGGATCCTCATTAACTGTACTGGAGTTACGCCAAAAATGAATTTAGCCCCCTATTTCTCCAAAAGTCCTTGCAGCCTGTGTACTTCCGTATAGCTCAAGACCTTTTCCCCTACTCAGCAGTTTGGCAGTTTCATGTGGTGAAACAGTTTTTAGATTACTTCTTTCCTTCCCATGGGAGTTTTCCACAAGAGGAGAGAAGAATACAGGCTTTAGTTAAGAAAATTACACTGTGGGTGATTGGGGGGAGGCACATACATCTTTAAACATAATTTGCCAATGATATTTTCATGAGTTTTTTTGTATTGTGTATTCTCATGTTCTGAATATTCCATTCCCTTTCATGCATGCCTTCTAATGGGGAAATTGCTCTCCAGTCTTGCTGGTCACTGTGTCTTTGATGGACAGTTGGATCTTACTGGCAAGTCAGAGTCAAGTTAAGGTCAGTGTTTCTTGCGCCCTTTATTTTCCAATGTTTTTATGTGAGAGAGAAGGGTAATCATTTAAGAAGTTTGAATTTTAACATGTTTTAATAAAAACAAAAAAACCCCTCTCTTCTTATGAAAACATGTCAATGACTCGATAACTAAAGTTGTAATTTACTTTTCATTTCATTAAAAGCCCAATTTGGAGATACCTGAAGCCTCTCTCACACCCTTTAAAAAACAGCTTTCTGTCTCAGTTTCTGCATAGGCTGTCTTTGGCTGGATGATAATTTTCTGTGGAACATTTGCTGATAATCAGAAAAAGCTTTTGATTTTTAGGAGAGCTTGGAAAACAAGATTTTTTTTTCTTTGTAGAAACATCTTACGTGATTTTTTTTTGGTATGCCATATCTCAAACCCAACTTTGAGCAGACACTCTACACTGTGCTTTATATATACTGTATGTCTTTCCTGAGGCTTATTACCTTTGAGTGATTTTATGAAAGGTTGTGGGACTGGGTTGGTGGGAACACCTGACAATTCAGAGAAACTTCAAAAGGGTTTATAAGCTTCTTGAGAGCTCTTGAAGCATTTATCAGATCCAGAGCAGAAGCTTTCAGAATCAGTAAACTCCACCACCTAAATCCCTAGTGTCCAAGAAGCAGAAAAGCTTAACATCTCCCATTGTGCATCCTGCAGACTTTGTAATGTCTGGAGCTCAAATAGTCAGTTGAAGGTGCTTACAAATTCTGCCAGCTCAGCCTAAGGAGTCTGTTGGCTCTGGCAGTTAAAAAGCGATATACAAAGAAGTTTAACAGGTGAACAGCATGACAATTACCAATACTACAGGTCAACTGTGGATCAACAATATCTCTCTGTAAACATAGCTCCTGCTTCTAAAGAATTTCACCTCTGTGTAGTGACTGCCACAGAGCTTTGGAGTGGTCACTGTGGAGCTAAAAGAGGATGAGTTATCTCTTCAGTGTAGATGTTCCAGAGTTCTTGCTACAAAATTCTCACAACCTGTGGTTATCTTTCCAAAGCTTTACACAACAGAACTGCTATGGGCCAGACTGCCCTATTGTGCTCATGAAACTGTGGGAGATGATCATGAAATCTCCCTTGCAGAAGCTCCTGCTAAACATTCCTTATAGTGAGAAGTGATTGGGGCCCTGAAAAAGTTCACATGGGGAAAGCCTCTCAAGCCACCTGATCCTGTGAATGCACAGAGAAGAGATCCCAGATCCACATAAGGAGGAGACATTTTGCACATAGAGCTTCCATGGGCCGTGACCCTGAAGCTTGCTCAGCAGCAGCTGGGCAAGGGATACAGTTGGAAGCTAACACTGCTTCAAGCAAGTTACCATTAGTGTTTTAATTTGCATCCAGTATGTTGTCTTGCATATTTTGCAAAAAATATTCATGTTTATAAAAGTCCTGCCTGTCTCGCCTACGCTGACAGATTGCTGGAGGAGCACCATCATGGCTGCATAACGAGCCTATTCAAATCCATCTGACTGCCAGTCTGTTAAGAGAGTGGGGAAACACTCCCGTAAAGACCGTTAAAGTACAATGGCTAATGAATAGAGAGATACAGCCAAGGAGCAATAGATCTCCTGCAACACAGAATCATGAAAAGGTTGGGCTGGATGAGACCTCAAGAGGTAATCTAGTCCAACCCCCTGCACTGAGGCAGGACCAAGTAAACCTAGATCATCCCTGACAGGTGTTTGTATAACCCGTTCTGAAAACCTCCAATGACCGGGGTTCCACAACCTCCTTTGGAAATCTATTCCAGTGCTTAACTATTCTTATAGTTAATAAGGTTTGTTTCCCTCAATATCTAACTTAAATCTTTCTTGCTGCAGATTAACCCAATTACTTCCAGTCCTACCTTCAATGGACACCTCTATATAGCAGCCCATAAAAGTCTTCAAATATGTTATCAGCCCCTCCCCCCAACCCCCAGGCTTTTTCCCTCAGGACTAAATCAGGTTTTCTAAACCTTCTAACATTTTTGTTGCTCTCTGCTGGACTCTCTCCAATTTGTCCATCTCTTTCCTACAGTGTCGTGCCAAAACGTGGACACAGTACTCCAGGTGAGGCCTCACCAGTGCTGAATAGGGCAGGACAGTTATATCCCATGTCTTACACAGGCCAATCCTGTTAATATATCCCAGAATATTAGCCATTTTTGCAACTGCATCACATTGTTGGCTCACATTAAAACTGTGATCCACTTTAGCCCCCAGACACTTTTCAGCAGTACTACCACGTAGCCAGTCATTCCCCATTTTGTAGTTGTGCATTTCTAATTCAATTTATGCATTTGATTTTTCCTTTCTAGGTGTACTACTTTGCATTTGTCTTTATTGAATTTAATCTTGTGGAATTCAGACCAATTCTCCAATTTGTCCAGGTTGTTTTGAATTCTAATCTTGTCTCCAATATGCTTGCAACTCTTCAAGTTTGGTGTCAACAGCAAATTTTATAAGCCTGCTCCCCACTCCATTATGCAAGTCATTAATGAAAATGTTGAAAAGTACTGGACCCTGGACAGACCTCTGTGGCACTACACTTAAATAAGTCCTTCCAGTTCGACAGCAAACCATTGATAACTACTCTGAATATGGTATTTCAACCAGTTGTGCACCTCCTTTGTCGGAATTTCATCTAGACCATATTTCCATAGTTTGCTTATGAGAATGTCATGTGGGACTGTCAAAAGACTTACTAAAATCAAAATATATTATGTCTTCTGCTTCTCCCCCATCCACTATACCAGTAACCTTGTCAAAGAAGGAAATTAGGTTGGTTTGGCATGATTTGTTCTTGACAAATCAATCCATGGTGGCTATTGCTTATTATCTTATTCCTTATTACACTTATTACATAGTTGAAACTGATTTCCACAGCTGCTCTCTCGCCAGCTTCTTCAAACCAAAAATAAAAAGAAATTCCTTCTGCCTGAAATTTCTCATATGCTGTCTCCTACAAGGAGATGAGATTTGGGGGCAGTTTATGATTTATTGACCAAATTGTTCGGGAAGCTAAAAATTAGTTTTCAGTTGTACAAGTCTTCTAATTTATTTATTTAGATTTCTACTTTTTGTACCACCAGATTCCATCTCAAAACAGGTTGGCCTAGAAATTCCAGTTTTGTTTGACCCATTTATACTGGCACTTTCAATTACTATTTGGAAAGTTTGGTTTTTCCATTTTCAATCATTAGTTATAGGATTTTTTCCCCAGATATGAGAAATTCAAAAATTACCTAGCAGACTTTATACATTTGAAATATTGCTAACCCCAAGAATTTAATCATAAGTCAGGCCCACAACAATCATGACATTGGCTTAAAATCATAAGATTAAAAAACCTCCAATAACATTTTTTTTAAATTTGCTTTCTGGTTTCTGAGCCTTTAGGTTACATTTGGGTCACATTTTCAAGCTTTACTCTACAACCATGAAAAATAGAAATGTACTTTTTTAAAAACAAAAGCTGAGATTCTCCTCTAATCACATGACTCCAGGAGCTGGAGCTTTAGGAAAAGAGGCAGCTATCACTATACTCATGATAAAAAATTGTTAGAGTCTGCAACACTGCATTTGACTATAGGTAATTGTATAGTGCTCCTCACTAAGCATCTAAGCTCCTCATGTGCCTCAGTGAATTTTATTCTCATACCACCCCATGAGGCAAGTATTTACTATTCCCATTTCCCAGAAGAAGAAGTGAAGCACAGAGACACTGATTCTCTGATGCCTTGTAACTTGTACAGCCATTTATGCAATGGTAGCATTTTCACCCACTTTGCACAAGTATAAATGACTATACAAGGGGCACTGGAGAATCAAGCCTTTTGAGATTAAGGCCAAAATTATCAAAAAGAAGCCTGTAATTCTGAGTGTCTCAGTTTTTGGTGCCCATCCTGAGTTGTCTACTTCCTGCTATTTTCTAGTCCTTGCTCATTTCTACCACACATCGTTACTTTATAAGCCTACTCAGCCTATGTGAAAGAGATTTTTTTTAACTGATGCCCACCATTCAGTCTATATATACCCAGTGTTATAGGTCTTTACATGGTTAGAACTTATTTTTCTAATTTATTTATGTTTATTTTATAAACAAATTTTCCAAGAAAATGAATACTTAAAAATGGTGCTAGGCAAACCCAAAAATAACACTTGAGCATTTTTAGATTTTCCTTTACAAACAGATAATACAATTCCCAGACAAACGTTTTTGTCAAGTTAGAGTCAACAGATGTCTAAGACTATTGTTATTTCCCAACTCTGTCCTCCCAGAAAAAAACAATTACATAGAGTTAACATTGCAAAGATATTGCCTTAGAAAAGGCGGCAACAATAATAAAAACAACAATAAAAATTGTGGTTCAAGGTAGCCTACATATTATAAGTATGAAAACTGAACATCCCATCACCAGCTCTTGTGCAGTGGATCTCCATTAAATGTGAATGGCCTTTGCACTTCATTACAAACTTCTTTAGCCCAATCTCACTGGGAACAATGACAGAGCATTTCTATTGCACAGAAAAGGGCTGTTTTACTACTGTTTTTGGAGGAACACATCTTACCTGTCTATGCTGTTGAGAGATGGGATACTGCAGTCCTGAGATTTGTTGGCTTTGCTGCATTTTCTGAAGTATCATCTTCTGTTGCAATGTTAAGGATACATTTGGTGGTCTTTGAAGAGGCTGGTTTTGGAGAGGCTGAGTAGGTGGCTGCTGTTGCTGTTGCACTGCAACAGGGCTCTGCAGCGGCTGAGGATAATGCAGAATAGAAGGCTTGCTTTGGGATCCCAAAACTGAAGGCATCTGCTGGTTAGTTTGCTCTGAGTTAAAATGACACAAAGGCTTTGTGTTGCCATGATGCTGCTCTAATGGTGATTGAGTGTTGTTTATAAAGTTTCTATTGAGATCCTGAGGCTTTGGTTGCATTATGATGTCAATAGGGCTGCTCTGGGTTGTGGCGTTTGGTTTATAGATGTAGTTATTCATTGCTTTGGACTGATTCCCATTGACAGGTACCCCAGGCATGGTTGAACTTTGGGGGCTGAACTGCTGCTGGCGAAAGGAAGGGCTGGGAATTTTCTCTTGTACGAATTGTCCTGGGGAAGGGCCTGATGGGGACAAAGTGGGCCAGCTGGGTGGCTGGGTTTGCTGCTGCTGCTGCTGAATCAAGGCATGCTGTTGTCGGTTGGCTGCTATTTGTTTTAGCTGCTGGGCATGAGATACTTCTTGCCAGTTAGTCAATGGTCGATTTGAGACCGAAGAGACCTGTGACGACTGTGCTTGATTCTGAGGCACCGAAGGGATTGGTGAAGAGGTGGACATGGCAGCACTGGACATAGTGAAGGCTGGTCCTGTAGAAGAAGGCCTCATTTGAGGGGAGCCCACAGGTGCCTGATTCAAGCCTGGTGAATATTCACTCTTTATCACAATTTTCTCCATCTGCAGAGAAGATCTAGCAGTGCCTCTCTGGTTTTGCTGCCCGAGATCAATGTTAAATGGCTCATCTTGTTTTATGGTGGCATTTATCATATTTTCTAGTTCAAGGTCACTCATTGGTGGCACCGATATGTTAGTCAGTTCATTAAACAGCTCCTGAAGCTCTGGGTCCATCATCTGTTCCCCTGTATCTTCCCCATATCTGTTAGGGAAAATGTTTTCATGGGACATATGATCATCCAGATGTTTGCTGCAAGATATGGTTTCTCCTGGTTCTTTCTTGACCTCTTTCAAAGGCATACTAAACATATGCCCACTAGAGTGGGTACTGTTTGTTAGGCTGCTGGTCTTTCTTTGTGATCCTTGCCCCACAGATAAGGTTCCTGACATTGACTGGCTTTGGCAATTGTTAACATGTCCGCCTTGTCCCATAGAAAGATTATCACCCACTCGTATCCTCTTAATATCAAGGAAAGAGTTATCTGAAATACCATTGGGTCTCTTGTTGTTAACAGGTGATAAATTTACCACCAGCTTCCTCTTCAAGGAGCCCTGGAGCTGAAAAAAGTGGGGAGAAAATAAATAATTAATTGACATTCAAGATCCAGTCCATAGTCAATTCAAAAGCAGGTTGATACTAATTACTAACATGAAGATCTTGAAAAATTAATTAACAAACGTTATGCAATACAGTAGGATACTCTGGAAATTAGCAGAAATTTGTGATACTAAAATTAATGGAATTGAAATAGATTTCATAAATTTTAAGGCTAGCAGGGCCCCTTATGATAATGTAATCTAACCTCCTGTGTAACACAGGGCATAGAATTTTGCCCAGTGATTCCAGCATCTACTCCATAAGATTGTTCTTACTGGCTGGTATAGAGTCTAAGGACTCGTTAAGAGATGTTTTCAGAGGCAAAATGAGTAATTAGCCATCCAGCTCCCACTGATTTTTGGCATATCCAGATTTATACCAGCTGAGGAGCTGTCCCCATATATTCAAATATGTCTGAAGTAATATTACTAGAATTTTACCTTCTTCACATACTGAATTTAAGGCAGTGGAGTTATGCCAATTTCAGTTAAAGATCTGGCTCATGAGATACCTTCTACTACTGTACTATTTTTTCCAAATATGTACGTTAATTTATTAGGGAAGAATTAGGCCCTAGACATTTATGTTGTGAAATGTCTGCTATAAAATTAAATACAGGCTATGCAACATGACCTAGCTAACACTGATCTGAGAACCATAACTGTTTCATTTCCTTGCTTTTGAACATTTACATATATAGTTTTATACACTAACAGTGTGGGCTAGATATTGAAAAATATACACATACAATTGCACATCTAGTATATGCTCAACTACCACAATTGGGCATGCTTTATCACGTATTTGTGTGTGCAAATTCCCACCTTGCACATATACAAATCAGGTACATAATTCTGTACACCTTTACAGTACATAAAAGCAGCTAGACAACTGTGTGTTTGAAATTCAGGCCCAATGTATGCATCCTCCAGTACCTATAAGTAGAATTTCAGAAACACTTTATAACTGACTGTATTCATTCACATTAATGTTAATACTCTTGTTGTGTCTTTTCCTCTTTACACAACCAGTGTACTATGAAGAAACGTCACTAGCACAGTAGGCTCTAAACAACTGTATTTATTAAATATACACACTATCCAAGCCTAGATACATATGCTCAGGCTAGCTTCTGCAGCACAGAACACAGTCATTGCTACTAGAATGCTTACAAACTATTTAAAGAAGTACTATACTGGTGTGTGTGGGGGAGAAGGTGTTGCTTTCATTTTTGTCACTTAACTATAAGTACATTGACCCAGGTGATTTATGATAATGTGTCATTTGATGAATGGTCTGGTTTTTACTTTGGTCTAAGAAACCAGGGCCCATGTCAAAGTATGATATCTTGTGAATTATTGAGGCAGAAACAAAAAACTGACAATCCCAGGTCTCCGAAAACTGACAATCCCAGGTCTCCGGTAACATACGTCATGTTTTTTTGCCAACTATGGTGACTTATGATACCATAAAAATCACATTTATATTATACACTTTCACATATAGATGGCCTTGAGTTTGTAGAACAGTATTCTGGCCTGTGACCCCTGAATTTAAGGACTTGTTCCTGATTAGCTGTTCCTTATCAACTCTGAGTGGATACTCTTATTCAGAAATATGTGTCTACCCATGGAATTAATCAGGAACAACTTCATGTGTAACAAGCCCTTATATGGAGTTGGTGCTTATCCTTTTGTACCATTCAGGTCACTTAATAATCCCCTCTAAACATCATGGGGAAGATATAAAAGTCTGTCAACCTGCCTCCTAACATAAAAGAACAAACGTCATGTTCCAAATATGGTGGGATGAACTGCCATTTGCAAATCTACAATGTAGTTTTGTTCTTTCACTTTATAGCTGAAGACATTCTGGTGTCTGTTCTATTTTCACCCACATAACTTGATGCATTCAGTACACTGAGTTTGTATTTTCTCTTTCATGGCAGTCAGTGAGCTTTTTGGGTGGTCATTCACACTACAGAGTGCAATGACTGTAATCTGGGTAGCATGTTTCTTTGTAACACATGAGTCACTGTACTTTCCTTTGCATAAAACCAGAAAACTACATTTCCTTTCACCATCATCTTTGCTATCATTTTGCTTATTAGAAATCATTCTCAAGTCCCCAGATTCTTCTTTATGGGAAATGGGGAAGTCCCTAATCAAAGTACATGTTTTGCTCTCTGACGTTTTGCTGACAGAAGGACTAAATAGATGATGAATAATGTATTCTCTGCATAAAAGTGGGTTACCTGGAACTTATGCCTTTTCTTGATTAACTTTGCATTTGCACCGACAATTTGAAACATGACTTGCTGTTTAAAATGTCCACATACTCTCAAAGCCCTTGGACAATGGGCCCTGATGTGATTAACAATGTTGTTGCTGAACAGCACTATGTGTATCTAATATTTAAAATATTTGAATTAACTAACAGACAGATGTAAACAATGCCACATGAGACTACTTCAACAATGAAACTCTACAGACAACTATATACAAGAAACCCATGGATCACCACACCTACCTTCATAGATCCAATAACAACCCCAAATACACCAAGAAACCTGTTATCTACAGCCAGGCACTCAGATACCACAGAATATGCTCCAAGGAGAAAGTCCGGAATATATACCTTAATACACTCAAAACTGCCTTCGCCAAACAAGGACACTCCAGAGAAGTAGATTGCATCATGGAATGAGCTACCTTGGGACTGCAGAATACAGAAATAAACCCCCCTCTGATTGCGCACCCTTAGTTGTCACTTATTACCCCAAGCTGGAATCGATATGGGGTATCAAACAACTACAACCCGTACTCTGAAAGAAGTCTTTCCTGAACCCACTCTTCTGGCCTTCAAACAACCCCCCAGCCTCTCCAAGCTTAGCATGAGAAGCAAGCTCCCCACAAACCTGGACACACCAACTCAAAGTGGCACCAGATCCTGCCAGAACAACAGATACAAAACCTGCAGAAATCTCTCCACTGCTACAATGACCAGCACCCCCACAAAACACTTTTCAAGGTCCACAGGATCTATACATGCCTATCACAACATGTGGTGTACCTCATCCAGTGCACAAATGCCCCAATAACAATTATGTGGGTGAAACCAGACAATCACTATGGTCTCAAATGAACTTACACAGGAAAATGATAAAAGACAAAAATACCTTAGCACCTGTGGAAGAACAGTTTTCACAAAGTGATCACTCTATATCTGACCACTAAGTCCTCATCCTCAAAGGAAACTAGAAAAGGAGTACTTGTGGCACCTTAGAGACTAACAAATTTATTTGAGCATAAGCTTTCGTGAGCTACAGCTCACTTCATCAGATGCATTCAGTGGAAAATACAGTGGGGAGATTTATATACACAAACAGAGAACATGAAACAATGGGTTTTATCATACACACTGTAAGGAGAGTGATCACTTAAGATGAGCTATTACCAGCGGGGGGGTGGGGGGAGAAGGAAGAAAACCTTTTGTGGTGATAATCAAGGTGGGCCATTTCCAGCAGTTGACAAGAACGTCTGATGGCGGGTGGGGGCGGGGGAAAGTTCCTCAGAAAGCTTATGTTCAAATAAATTTTTTAGTCTCTAAGGTGCCACAAGTACTCCTTTTCTTTTTGTGAATACTAAGACTAACACGGCTGCTACTCCGAAACCTGTCAAAGGAAACTGTACAACACCTTCAAAAGACAAGCCTGGGAGCTTAAATTTGTAACTTTGCAAGACACTAAAAATCATGGATTGAACAGAGACACTGGGTTTATTGTTTATCACAACAATCTATAATCTACTAAAGCCCTCCCGCCAGCTGCTTTTCCCCACCACCTCCCTTCCTTTCCCCCATTTCACCTTGAATGGACCCTTGAAATATGTAACTACTTATGCTAAACAATCTGTTCCACCTTTTATTTTGCTGTGACACTCTGAGTATGTTTCTCAGACCTCAAGTAAAGCTCAGATGGGGAAACTGAGGCACAGAAAAGGGACATGATTTGCCCAAAGTCACTGGCAGAGCTGTGAATAGAACCCAACTCTCCTGACATCCAAGCCAATAATCTGGCCACTGGACACATTGCTTCTTCTGTAAGTTAATTATGTAATGACACTATAATGTATGCTAAGTATAACAATATGAATATATTGTTCTCAGATACATCTCGTGTTTCCTTATCTGCATCCTGATAAAATGCTTGCAAAAAGGGCCCATTCATTTTTATTTTTTTTAATCTTCAGAACATTTTGCAAATATTAATTAATTCATCCCAACAACAGCTCTGGGAGGTAGGTACATGCTGTTATGCCCATTTTACAGAAACAGCAACTGCGACAGAAAGAATAAGGGGTAGATCCTCATGCCCTGCTAGGATAATTCTGTGCTCCCCAAGAGGTACAAAGGGATCTTTGAGCAGCTCAAAAGGGGCTGCAGAGGATTCTCTCTGCTTTATGAGACTGATTTCCCTCCCCTGTTTAGACATGGGGGAAGGGACAGGAAAGGGAAACATACAAAGGGTGGGGCCAAAGCACTCATTCTTGATTGGCTGGAGCAGTCTTATAGGACTAGACCAATCCCAGAGCCATTTTCCATCCTCTCTTCAGCTGTATCAAGTTGTTCTGAAAACTGCAGTCACTTTGCACTGCAAGGGTTTTCACCTATATGTTGGGTTGTGTTTTGTTTGCATGAGTTATAATCTCCCTTATGCAAAGTGCCCCATCAGAAGCTTACAAAGAACCATGCGTCTATACTAGCCTGGCAAGAGGGAATCAACCAACCAGTCTAATCTCATTAGCTATGTTTTTATGTTGGCATCCATCGCTGTAACATCTGAACATTCTGTGCTTGCAGGCAGGGAGAGAAGGGATTAGACTTTGTCCTGCTTTTAAAAAAAATAGAAGGCGCCCATTGAACATGCTCAGAACTAATTTTTCAGGGGCTGATAACTGTTTTCATTGCCCAAGCAAAGCACATGCGCCTCAGATTAAAAACATTTCAAGCATCAGCAGTTCATGTTGTAAGTGAGGACTTTAAGATTTGGCTCCCTGTATACGTGACAAATGCTTTTTGCACCTTACACACAAACACATTTCTCGGGCTAGATGTGTTTGAGATTATAAATTTAAAGTGATCTGACCTGTGAAATATTGAAAACATCTATGATTGAAAATCTGTAAAATGACAGAAACTAGGAGGTGAAGAAGCCCTTTGTGTAAAGTGCTATTCCACAACAGGTAGGCAGTACTTAACATCAAAGTGTTTCCTGGCAGATAATATTATTGTAAGATCTCTTGATAAACCGGGTGCTGAGGAGTCAGCATGGGTTCATGCAAGGAAGCTCTGGATTATTAACTGCTTAAAATATGGGTTGTGAGACAGGCTAGTGCTTTTACTGATCCTGCGGGGAACAGTGCCAATAGAATGCAAAACTCTAGAGATGACTGGTCCAAATGTCACTGAGTGATAGTCACCCTGCACAATGGAATCAATCACTTCACACTTAAACCCCATTGTGAGGACTTAAATGGGATTTAGGAGATGTATAAATCTTGTGCTGACTCCTCTGCTGAGGGGTGAATTTTACAAAACTACAGTGTCTAAAATGAGGACGATGGTGGTGAATTTTTGTCAACATTGCAAAGGCATAGGGGCCAAATTTCACTCTCATTGACACTGTTGTAAATCTGGAGTAATTCCATTGATCTAGTCATTAGAGTGGAGTAAAAAAAATTGGAGGAAATTTCAGTTTTTTGTTGAGAATCCCAAACTTAAATCTAAACCTTTTTTCCCCCTGAAAACCATTATTAAAAACTTTGAAAAATAGTTTCAAATTTTTGTTGAAAAAACGAGTTGTTTTCATGGGAAGTTTAGAAAACTTTTCAAAATTACCAGGGGAAAATAATAGGCATTTTTCAACCAGCTCTTCTAACAACATGAGGGCCTGATTCTGACATTGGCTGAACGCATAGGACGGTGGCTGACCCTTGTAGGAGTTGCACATAGGTGACCAAGGACAAATTTTGGCCATCACTGTTGGCATATGACAAGGATACTTTTTAAAATTTCTTTTTGATTTAGTCTCCATTTCCTTATAACTATTTGCTTTGTGCAGGTTCTTCTGTTGGATAGTACTCCACAGTTCATATTTCCCCTTACTTTTAAATATTGTGTGTGAATATGGTACTTGTGAAAAGTTCTAAGTTGACAGTCTTGCAGACTTAAGTCTTTTGGCTTTCCACAGACCAGGTAACGCAGCATTTCCCCATTCTGGCCTGTTAGTGTATTTCCACGGTCACCTGGAAGGGCTTTCTTCTATGGGCAGCAGAGAAACTCAGTTTCCATGCCTAATCAATCCTTGACCTGCCTGCAGAGATTATCAATTTGTATCAGCTGTGAATGTCTGCCTTCTTTAAATGTCTGTACCTAGCCACTAAGGGCTGGACTGAACCACCAACTTATTTCATGTAAGCTGTTAAGCAAACTTCAGATAGTAACAACTTTAAGTCATTACCAACCTAGGCTGGCTGAAGACCTAGTGGGGAAAAGATCTCCAATCTCCTAAAATATCCACTTTCTCATCACTGGAAATTTCATACTCAGAGCTGTGGCAGTATTAACTTCTACTTTAGAACAATGGATGATTTGCAGCACAAACTCATGCAAAAACTTCTTGAAAGTTACTACCAACTTCAAAACAAGTGATTATCATACTTGGAAATGTAGTGAGGCAGATGACATGGTGACATTAAAAATTCATAGGGTGTAAAAGTTTTGACATGAATACAAACATCTTTGCACCTGCTCCTGTAAAAACATAAAATATAATCAAAGCTGCTTTAGAGGATGTCTTTTTGACTGTTTGCCTCTCAGACTTTTCCCAATCTTAGATCTGTTGTACGTATGTGCTGATTGCATTGATGGAGGCACTGTTAACAATATCTTTTATATTTTGAGAGATGGGTAGGATTCTAAATTAGCTATATGAAAAATACTGAAAAAATCAAAGAAGTGGTTTTGCCAGAAAGTTTGTGCAGAAGGATGACAAAATTAAAAAGGAACTCATTTGAAAGAAGGAAAATACATTGCAGATATTTTATTACTTGTACTGTGGTAGTGTAATGCCGACAAACCCGGGTCGTCGTCAGGCAGGATTGAACCAGGGACCTCTGAGCTTAGCGCACAAGCCTCTACCACATGAGCTAAAAGCCAATTCACCATTAGCTAAAGCTGTAGAGCAGACTCAATCATTGCTCTCTAAGTGGTCTCGGTGCCACTAGATGGGACAGAACACCACCCCAAGGAAGTGTGTGGGTTACAATAGCACAAATGGCCTCTATCAGGGCTGGTCTACACTACTGCTTAAGTCAATGTAACTTACATCGCTGAGAGGTGTGACACCCTGTGAGCAACGTAAGTGACATTGACTTAAAGCTGTGTCCACACCATGCTATGCTGGCAGGAGATGCTCTCCCGCCGACATAGCTTCCGCCTCTTGCAGAGGTGGAGTAATTACGCCAACGGGAGTGCGCCATCCTGTCGGCATACTGCATCTTCAGCAGATGTGCTGCATCGATGTAGCACAGTAGTGTAGACTTGCCCTCAGGATCCCACTGTGCTAGGCACTGTGTGTGTCTTCCAATACCTGCACATGACAGTGGGTCTCCTTAAGTATTTATGACCTGAGTCTGCAAGATGACATTGAAACCATTCTTCCCACTGAGAGATTTGTTTGCATTATTTCCCAATGAGACACTCAGCACCCTGCACAATATTTAATTTCACCTGGACTTGGTCCAACCAGGAGAATCCCAGACAGGTGCCTGACATCCTCCCCATGTTATTTCTTTTCCCATTGGAGTGGAGGCTGAAGACTACAAAGAGATGGAATGGAACACCCTTTACTCCCCATCAGTGTAACTCCTCCAGAGCAGGGCAAGGCTTCTCTTTCCACAGAATTGAGTGTTCTGCCTCTTGAGTGCTCCTTCCTTGATGCTGCAACCCCGCACAAGCCCTCTGGGCCCAGGAAGGAACAAGACTTCTTACTATACCCTTACAAGACAAATGTTGCTGTTAAGACCTGGCGAAAATGATCTTCCACCACCTCTATTCTTAAATCATCCAGCTGCTTTGACAGTTCTCTCCTGCTGAAGGTGGACCTGACCCAGTTGCAATGCAGTGTTGAGCTATGGTGAGGGCTGGCTCACTTCACTGGCTCTTCTTAAGATTTAATATGCTCACTCTTGTTTTGAGCAGCAGACTTCTTGTACATGAAGAACAAAGCTGAAACCATACATTTATCATCTTGATATTAACTTTTACCTGTCCTGGGTTCAACCCAGAATCTGCACAAACAGGACACATGTTAGGGTGATTTTAGCACAAAGTGCAATCTCCAGGATGAAGTTCATCTTGGAAAAAATCTTAATTGTTCAAGGTGGATTGAATTCTGGGAATTCAGTCATCCTTATAGACCATAGTAGCACAACACAATTAATTCTCTTGCTAACCAAATGATTAAGAAGTGATACAAGTCTTTCCCCCATTTACCGTAATAAACATTACTAAATCAGAAATTATAGTAACAGATAAGGATGTTCTCCAGCTGACAAGCATCCATTTAATTCTTGTTAGTTGGGGACAAGGCTGGAATAGTAATCAGTGTGTTAAAATCTCACAATTTACCTTCATTTATGGAAAAACAACATCTCTTGCCAATTGAAATTACCAATGTAAAATGCATCTATATTATCCACAGCGTACTGTCTAGAAATACAACAACAGGGCTTTGGTCCAAGTTGCTGAAGCACAATAATTATATCTCTTACGCAGATTCTACATCTGATGGATTATAAAATCTCATGTCTAGTTCTTAGTGTTTAAGGAGAATAAGAACACAGAGAAACAGTACAGCTTTAAATAGGTCACAATTGCTAATCAGGATATAGCATTTGTAATTCTGTTCAAAACAAACAGGCATGAAAGATCTGCATTCCTTATGATATGCGCTGTGTATTTTTCTTTTAGAGAATGCTCCCTTCTTTTCTCTCTCCAATTCCTTTCAACCATGAATAAATTAATGATCACTTTATGTGCAATCTACAGAAATTAATGTCGACATTTATTGTCATGAAACATGGAGCAAAGAGTAATGCAATCTGAGTTTGGGGAAATACAAATGCTTAACTGATCCTATCCTGATGAGAAGGAAATATCAAAGGCATTATAAATGTTGCCAGGATGATCAGGCATGTAAAAGAGGTCACCCAACACCACCGTGCACATTGTTTACCAGTTTTGTAAATCAGCTTAAAATATTTAAAACACATACTGTCTCACACAGGAAGCTCCTAATCCTCAAAAATGTGGCTGCTGTTATTTGATTTGCCTTTAGACACTACCACACATAGTAGATTTAAACGAAGAGATTACTGCATGCAGTCTGGCAATTGTTTTCAATGCAGCAATGCCTGCAGAATTGAGTATGTGGGGGCACGATTATGGCACACACATATATAAACCACACCCATAGATTTCTATTACCTGTCTGTGCCCCAATATCCTACACGACACCAGTCGGGTTTTAAAAGTTCAGTCAATGGAGAGAGAGAGAGCAGACATCCAGCCAACGCCAGAAACAAGGAAACAACCAGACCACTCACATTTCTGGCGAATTAACACGTCACATAGGAGACTCACGACAATCATAGAATCATAGAATCATAGATACTAAGGTCAGAAGGGACCACTCTGATCATCTAGTCCGACCTCCTGCACAGCGCAGGCCACAGAATGTCACCCACCACTCCTATGAAAAACCTCACCCATGTCTGAGCTATTGAAGTCCTCAAATCATGGTTCAAAACTTCAAGGAGCAGAGAAGCCTCCCTCCAGTCAACCATGCCCCATGCTACAGAGGAAGGCGAAAAACCTCCAGGGCCTCTCCAATCTGCCCTGGAGGAAAATTCCTTCCTGACCCCAAATATGGCAATCAGCTAAACCCTGAGCATATGGGCAAGATTCACCAGCCAGATACCCAGGAAAGAATTTTCTATAGTAACTCAGATCCCATCCATCTAATATCCCATCTCAGGGGATTTGGCCTATTTACCCTGAATATTTAAAGATCAGTTACTTACCAAAATCCCATTATCCCATCATACCATCTCCTCCATAAACTTATCGAGTAGAATCTTAAAACCAGATAGATCTTTTGCCCCCACTGCTTCCCTTGGAAGGTTATTCCAAAACTTCACTCCTCTGATGGTTAAAAACCTTCATCTGATTTCAAGTCTAAACTTCCTGGTGGCCAGTTTATACCCATTTGTTCTTGTGTCCACATTGGTGCTGAGCTTAAATAATTCCTCTCCCTCTCCTATATTTATCCCTCTGATATATTTATCATTTGGCCTTGAGGTCTTCTTCAGGGCAATTTATAGTTCACAGGAAACACAGTCATTGCTTTTGAGTTGAAACCCCGCTTCAGCGTACCTAGTCATTCTTCCAGTATCAAACAAACTCCACCATATGAGAGGGGGAAGTATTCCTTCCTCCATGGCTTTCACCAAGGTTCTTAGAAGCAATCAACAAAATTGTTCCTCATTGGAAGGAAAGGTTAGTAATCTTTTGCCAAAAACTTCAGTGGACAAGTGAAATTTAGGATCAAATCTAGACCTGGTGTAAGAACAACTTCCAAGAAATTCAAGTGGAGTTGATGGTTTAATTTGACCCACACTGGCACCTAACCTCTCCTCTTTCTGTTCAGAAATTGCCTGGACTGCAGTGTCTTGTTTCTCACCTATGGCATAGTAGCAGAGAGTGCTATCTTGCTATTTGATCACAGACTTGGAATATGTATGACGGTAGTAATAAAAAATATCCTTCCTTTGACTGGCTGTGAGATGAAAGTGAACCAGTTTGGGATTTTAAGAAATAACTTGTACATAACATAACTAAATTCCAGATTATGGCATCACCTATGCAGTAGATTATATACCTCTTCTGTTAGGATAGCAACAAATGTGGACAATAAGAGTTCTGCTCAGCTACTATGCTGAATCAACACTGCTATGTAGATTCAGAGCATACAGAAGCAGTCCCAGCAGGAATCGATACAAGGAAACTGTTCCCACAAATCATTCCAATAATCTCAACCTCCTAAATTCCAGCTCCACAGGAAGCAGCCCAGTAAAAAGAAAACTAATTTCTTATGTGTCCATTTACTGGGTTAGTCACAAAAAGTTATTACTGTGGCAACTAGCACATCACGAGGTCCTTAGCTGAGAACTCCCTGAAGAAGCTCCTTAAAAGAAGCACACACAAATCAATATGCCATGTGATGGCAGGTAATTGGCAAATTAATCTTTATAGCAAATATATGAACTTCATCTTCTCATGGATTGCATATAAGGAAGCCAAAGACACAAGCAACATCTTAACTATGTGAGAGTTGCGCTATTATACTGTTTCCTTAAGGGAGAGCATCGGACTGGTGGCTCTTAATTGGCACAGATAATCCAACTGTTGACCAAGCCAACTGATTCTGAATAAGATGAAGCAGAGTTGTTAAGGGAGCCAATGACTTTCTTTAGGCCCTGATCCAAAACCCACTGGAGTCCATTAGAGTATTTCAAAGGACTTCATTGGGCATTGGATCAGAGTCCAAGGAGAGGAAGAACATAGGTATGGACCAATGGACATTGCTAGCAAGAGTCTTCCAATCTCTGGCACATGGAGCTCGTGCATACTGCCACCTCTCCACAGCAGAATATATATAGACACCAACACTTGAAGAAGAATCATCCTTTCATCCCTCAAGTGGCCCTCCAGAAAGGCTAGTTGTCAGGGCAGTGTGGTAAAAGCTTGCAAGTTAGACCTGTTCTGATGGATATATATTTATTCCTATTTAGTGAGTGTCTGTTAGGCATTTTACAACCTAAGAAAACATCTACAAAAATTCAAAGAGATCCATATCTAAAAATGAAACCTACAATCTATTGGAGATTCTCTATTCAATCTATTCTCTCCATATCACTCCCCACCCCTTCAGGAAAAGTCTAGACAAACAAGTAGGCCTTGCAGTCTGCACATCTGAAGTATGGATGAGAATTAAGAGTTATTCTCCAGGGCTGCTGGTGCTCTGTCAGACATGGATGACTTAAGTCTAAGAGCTGTCAATCATGCCCCTTGCATGAGGACTTTGGGTGGGGAGAAGAGTGGGGAAAGAATGTTTTTCCACTATTCATAAGTGGAATTCCACCTCCCAACTGTATACATACCAGTATTCATCTGCATAAATATATGCAGTGTGAATCAGTGTTTAAATCAAATGAAATAGTGGGCCAGAGTCTCAGCTGGTGTAAACTGGTGTAGCACCTTTGACTGGCCGAGTGCTTTTATGAATCAGGGCTGAAGGCTGAGATCTTATCATGAACCAGCATTTATTGTAACTGTAGATTCCACCAGGAACTTTTGTTGGATGTCTGTTGCAACAGACGCTTCGTTTTTTTCTCCTGCGATACATACTTTTATTGAAAGAATTCAGTGAAGCAGGCAAGACACCAACATCTCTTGACCATCTGAGAAGAGCAAAAAAGGAGTCCTTAAGGATATAGCGCTGGTGGATAGCTGGGACAATGAATTGATGATGTCTGACTTTTTCCTTCCCTCTGTTTTCGAAGCTATAAGTAACAAAATCTGGCAGGCTGAAAGGCTTGCGCAGTCAGGGGCTGTGCTGACATCCATATTGTCAGTTTAGAAACAGAATTTTTGCATTTACGCAAGTATGTCCATTCTCACTGAACTTGCCTCATGGGAAAATATTGAGCATCAGGAAATAATGCTGGAGCATTCTAGTATCTGATCTCCACTAAATTCTAAAATCAGTTTGCATTTAATTAAAATATTAACCAACAAAGAGCAATTGCTCAGGCTTTTCTTTTAGAAATGGGGAATTTTTGAAGTAAAATATTCTTTACTCACTGAAGTCAATAAGGCTGAATGAGTGTAACCCAAGGTACAATTCTGTCTTCTGTCCCCAAAACACCATTATAAGGCTGCAGTTTTCTATTCCTCAGGAGGCAAATTCATCCCTGTGTAAAGGGCCAACACATGGCCAATGACCACTCAAGTCTCATTTATGGCCTCAAAATAGGGTGCAGTGAACAGATCAGAGGAGTTCAGTAACTCAGCTAGAGGTTATGGGCCTACTACAGGTGCAGGTGGGTGAGAGAAGTTCTGCGGCCTGAGATGTACAGAAGGACAGACTAGATGATCATGATGGCGCCCTCTGGCCTTAAAGTCTATGAATCTTGCACTGACCCTCTCTGAGCTGGGACTCCCATGAAAATAAGGTGTGTCATTCTTGGAGCCGTGGGGAGGGGGTTTGTCAATGGGAGACTTGCCTTGAGGAGAGAAGTGAAGATGTATCACTATGACAACATAAAATATGTATTTCTAGCAACTGCTCTACTGAGAGAAAGTTTCCATTTTTTATTTAAAAAGTAGGGAAAATAGATCCAGAGCCTAAAAGCCTAACAGTTAGATGCTTTAATTAAAGGTAAATTTTGCATTGGGGTGGCTCTGGTTAAAGCACCAGGCAAAGGTCTGACAGCACAGGACAAACAGCAGGCACCTTCACATAAATGTTCACTTTTTAATAAAAAAAATCCAACCCAGGCTGTTTAATCCTCCTGATTTAGATGTTTTAATAATGTGGGATTTTATCTTGGAAAGATGATGGCTGCAATGAAATTAAAACTCTATCTGTGCCTACTTCAGGCAGGGGTCCCAGACAGATGACCAAAAACATAATATGTGTTTTACAGACAACATACGCACCTGTCTTTTTTAAATGATTTTAAAGCAATTCAAGTTACATGCAACATTTTATTGGGCAAGACACGTTCCCAAGAGAGGTGCCCCATTATGTACTAATTTTGCATTCTGATATAATTAATAGGGTCTTTCAATTTAATGACCTTAATCAATAACATTTTCAATTAAGTGTCTCAAATTTCACTTACATTGCTGTAGATGTAATAAGGCAGTCATTGCACGTTAAATCTGTTAACCATCATTTGGGATCTGCTCCAAGGCACCCTGAAGTCTACAATAGTCTTTCCATTGAGCAATGGGCATTAGATCAGCTTCTTTGGGAGAAGGAGGAGATGGGTGGTATAGAATGTATTTAACTGGCCTATGTTAGATTGTGCATGGGGAGAGAGAAATGATCAGTTCTGCAGATGGGTTATTTATTGTGTGGGGACAGGCATCCATTATTTGGCTTTGCTAATTGCTAACTAACAGCTGATCTTGCAATCAGCTCAGCACAGGCCGAATTCTCCGCGCTCAAACAGCCCCAGTGAATTCAATGGAGTTTTGCTGACACAGGCCTGATTTTAGTATTGGAGCCTTAAATGATGGGAGGTCACCCACCACACAGGATGGATGCTCACTGGTTATTTTATACATTGTAAGAAATTAAGTAAATACATGAATTCTGATTTCCTAATATGTATTTACTGGGAATCTCTACCCAGGTCAACATGTTCTCCCACCAACGGGTGATCTTCACTGCACAAGCTTTAATATTAACTTATTACATTTTAGTAGAATCAGGCTTCTGAAATAACGACTTGTCTGCACTCTTTCAAAAGACAAGAATGCAGGGATCAAATGTCTCAGGTAGAGGAGAACATCTGTCTTCTTAAAATGTATCAAATGCTGCCAGAAAGAGTCACAAAAAGGAGCTCCTTAAAGACAGGTAAGTGCAGAAAAACTAGTGTGTGTCTATTAGCCCTTAATCCTGCAAACTGACAAGCTCACAAAAGGGACTGTGGGTGGACACAATGGGGATGTCAATGGGAATCTGTAGGGACAGTGTCTGCCCTAATGTACCATTGTACTTAGATTGGAAGGGCCAGATTTGTAAAGGTATTTAGGTGCCTAAAGATGCAGATAGGCACCTTGAAGTATTTTCAAAAGAACCTAAATGTTTAACTCCCATTGGTTTATTGTTTCCTTGTCTTTTCATGTCCAGCTGTCTGTAGCTGTCCTGTTGGTTCTTATCATATACTTAGACATTAAGAGTTTTTGGGCAGGGACTGTCTTTTTGTTCTGTGTTTATACAGTGCATAGCACAATGGGACCCTGGTCTGACTGGGGCTCCTAGGCATGACGATATATAAATAACATGCCTTTTAATATAATGGGAATGCTGGGTTTGGTCTATAGCTTTGAGTCATCCATTTATTAGATACATTTCCAATTGAATTGTATCTGAGGCACCAGATATGAAAGCACTAGGTACTTACACAAGTTCTTTTCTTCAAAGACTGAAGCAGAAAATGCTTTGCAGAGAAAGTCAATGGAAAGATAAGAAGGATAGTAGGTAGGGTTGCCAGCTCTGACAAGCTATTCCAGGGGATTCCCCCCCCCCAACATGATATAATGTCATTTTCTTAAAATATCCTATTAAAATCTGGATTGCTTTCAACAGTCACCAGGAGATAGATGCTGAATCTGGGAGACTCCAGGCCAATCCTGGAGGGTTGGCAACCCTAAGAGTAGGAGGTAAAGAGAGACATTGTATTAGTAATAGGTTTCAGAGTAGCAGCCGTGTTAGTCTGTATTCGCAAAAAGAAAAGGAGTACTTGTGGCACCTTAGAGACTAACAAATTTATTAGAGCATAAGCTTTCGTGAGCTACAGCTCACTTCATCGGATGCATTTGGTGGAAAAAACCCCCACCAAATGCATCCGATGAAGTGAGCTGTAGCTCACGAAAGCTTATGCTCTAATAAATTTGTTAGTCTCTAAGGTGCCACAAGTACTCCTTTTCTTTTTATTGTACTAGTAAGGAACACAGCAGAAACTTCCAGACAGGCAGATCAGTAAAATGAAGGAGAGACCTTTCAGCTCCTAGCTGTGGTAGGCTGAGGAGAAACAACAAAGAGGAGCAGTGTGAGTGGACAGGCCAGGAATAGATGATATAAGTTTAGGCCAAGATCATGAAAACATTTATGCACATGCTTAATTTGATTCACACGTGTAGTCTCATTGACTTCAGTATAAATGTTTGTAAGATCAGGACCTTAGAGAAGTACTACAGGGTATATTAAATTCATGGAGAATTTTGGAAGGTGGAAAAGCCAGTATTAACTTGGCTTCACTGATGAATTGGGTTTGGATATTCCTACTTCTTGATGTGAGAAAACCATGTGTTTGCAACTTCCTGGACTCCATGAAGTTTAGAGAGTAGAGCTGGTCAGATAATGGATTTTCCATCTAGTGAAACATTGAGATTTTTAATTTTTTCATCCCAAATCGGGACAAAATCAATTTTGAAATTTTTGGTGAAACAAAATTTTTAAAATAATTGTTACTGGCCAATGAAAATACTTCATTTAAGTTTTGACTCCTTTTATTTTTTTTTATTTGATACAGTCATTTCAAAATGAAAAATCAAAACTTTACATTAAAAAAAGTGTCAGAACAAGACTGACCTTTTCAAAAGTGATTTTTGCCTTTATTTTTTAAACAAAATGTCATCAAAATTGACACATTGTAGTGAAAAACTAAGGTTTCATCAAAACAGCACTTGCCAATGGAAGACTGTTTCAACAAAATATTTCTGACCAGCTCTCTTAAAGAGTACATATTAGGCAGCACAAGACCAAAGAGCTGGAATGGTTAAGATGGAAATAGCGGTGCATAGACAATCCAGGAAGTTTTTTGGAAAGCGTAGGGGACAATTTCCTGGTGCAAGTGCTAGGGGAGCCAACTAGGGGGAGCGCTTTTCTTGACCTGCTGCTCACAAACCGGGTAGAATTAGTGGGGGAAGCAAAAGTGGATGGGAATCTGGGAGGCAGTGACCATGAGTTGGTTGAGTTCAGGATCCTGACGCAGGGAAGAAAGGTAAGCAGCAGGATACGGACCCTGGACTTCAGGAAAGCAGACTTTGACTCCCTCAGGGAACAGATGGCCAGGATCCCCTGGGGGACTAACATGAAAGGGAAGGGAGTCCAGGAGAGCTGGCTGTATTTCAAGGAATCCCTGTTGAGGTTACAGGGACAAACCATCCCGATGAGTCGAAAGAATAGTAAATATGGCAGGCGACCAGCTTGGCTTAATGGTGAAATCCTAGAGGATCTTAAACATAAAAAAGAAGCTTACAAGAAGTGGAAGGTTGGACATATGACCAGGGAAGAGTATAAAAATATTGCTCGGGCATGTAGGAAAGATATCAGGAGGGCCAAATCGCACCTGGAGCTGCAGCTAGCAAGAGATGTCAAGAGTAACAAGAAGGGTTTCTTCAGGTATGTTGGCAACAAGAAGAAAGCCAAGGAAAGTGTGGGCCCCTTACTGAATGAGGGAGGCAAGCTAGTGACAGAGGATGTGGAAAAAGCTAATGTACTCAATGCTTTTTTTGCCTCTGTTTTCACTAACAAGGTCAGCTCCCAGACTGCTGTGCTGGGCATCACAAAATGGGGAAGAGATGGCCAGCCCTCTGTAGAGATAGAGGTGGTTAGGGACTATTTAGAAAAGCTGGACGTGCACAAGTCCATGGGGCCGGACGAATTGCATCCGAGAGTGCTGAGGGAATTGGCGGCTGTGATTGCAGAGCCCTTGGCCATTATCTTTGAAAACTCGTGGCGAACGGGGGAAGTCCCGGATGACTGGAAAAGGCTAATGTAGTGCCCATCTTTAAAAAAGGGAAGAAGGAGGATCCTGGGAACTACAGGCCGGTCAGCCTCACCTCAGTCCCTGGAAAAATCATGGAGCAGGTCCTCAAAGAATCAATCCTGAAGCACTTAGAGGAGAGGAAAGTGATCAGGAACAGTCAGCATGGATTCACCAAGGGAAGGTCATGCCTGACTAATCTAATCGCCTTTTATGATGAGATTACTGGTTCTGTGGATGAAGGGAAAGCAGTGGATGTATTGTTTCTTGACTTTAGCAAAGCTTTTGACACGGTCTCCCACAGCATTCTTGTCAGCAAGTTAAGGAAGTATGGGCTGGATGAATGCACTATAAGGTGGGTAGAAAGCTGGCTAGATTGTCGGGCTCAACGGGTAGTGATCAATGGCTCCATGTCTAGTTGGCAGCCGGTGTCAAGTGGAGTGCCCCAGGGGTCGGTCCTGGGGCCCGTTTTGTTCAATATCTTCATAAATGATCTGGAGGATGGTGTGGATTGCACTCTCAGCAAATTTGCGGATGATACTAAACTGGGAGGAGTGGTAGATACGCTGGAGGGGAGGGATAGGATACAGAAGGACCTAGACAAATTGGAAGATTGGGCCAAAAGAAATCTAATGAGGTTCAATAAGGATAAGTGCAGGGTCCTGCACTTAGGATGGAAGAATCCAATGCACCGCTACAGACTAGGGACCGAATGGCTCGGCAGCAGTTCTGCGGAAAAGGACCTAGGGGTGACAGTGGACGAGAAGCTGGATATGAGTCAGCAGTGTGCCCTTGTTGCCAAGAAGGCCAATGGCATTTTGGGATGTATAAGTAGGGGCATAGCGAGCAGATCGAGGGACGTGATCGTTCCCCTCTATTCGACACTGGTGAGGCCTCATCTGGAGTACTGTGTCCAGTTTTGGGCCCCACACTACAAGAAGGATGTGGATAAATTGGAAAGAGTACAGCGAAGGGCAACAAAAATGATTAGGGGTCTAGAGCACATGACTTATGAGGAGAGGCTGAGGGAGCTGGGATTGTTTAGTCTGCAGAAGAGAAGAATGAGGGGGGATTTGATAGCTGCTTTCAACTACCTGAAAGGGGGTTTCAAAGAGGATGGCTCTAGACTGTTCTCAATGGTAGCAGATGACAGAACGAGGAGTAATGGTCTCAAGTTGCAATGGGGGAGGTTTAGATTGGATATTAGGAAAAACTTTTTCACTAAGAGGGTGGTGAAACACTGGAATGCGTTACCTAGGGAGGTGGTAGAATCTCCTTCCTTAGAGGTTTTTAAGGTCAGGCTTGACAAAGCCCTGGCTAGGATGATTTAACTGGGACTTGGTCCTGCTTTGAGCAGGGGGTTGGACTAGATGACCTTCTGGGGTCCCTTCCAACCCTGATATTCTATGATTCTATGATTCTATGATTCTATGAAAGAGAATTTCAAAAAGGCTGGGTCAAACCAGCCAAGGTAAAAAGGAGATTAGACCATGTCAGACCATGTCCCAAAGGTAACAATGGACAGAATTACAGACAAGGGAGATGTAGGAGGTGTATCAAAGATGACTGACTATGCTTTCTGGCATTGGCAGTCACGTTAAAGTTTGACTTAAGGAGAGTGTGAGCTGATGTTTACTCTGAGAGAAGTTCTAATTCCTAGAACTATAAATCTGAAATACGAGTGGGCTTAGGGTGATGGGATCTGTGGATAACTCTTTGTAGCTCCCATCACAAGGCTGTCTCCAGCCTCTTCCATAGCATCATGCTTTTCAAGTCTGCTATCCTAAGAAGTTGGACATGGGAGAAACGTTCACTGTGAGGGGGAAAGAGTGTTCAACTCTGAAAGTGTCACCAAGAGTCACGTACATAAACAAGATCTTTATTGTGACAGAAGACATGACCCTTATCATTTTTAGAACCAAAGTAAAGAAGGAGTCCCGAAAAAAGGCGTGATGACTCATACTGCATGCTGCTTCTGCACTCTGGGCCTGACTGAGATCTTATATAATAATACTAACTTACTTGTCTATAGCGCGTCCCATCAACAGAACTCAAAGTGCTTTATCTGTCCTGTAGCATCCCTATCCCCATTTTGCAGACAGGGAAAGAGACACAGAGAGAAGTGACTTTCTGAAGGTCACCCAGCAGACTAACAGGACTAAAACCCCTATCACCTGACTCCCAGAGCAGGACCCTAGCCATTAGGCCACAGTGCCTCCTTCACACAGAATTGTGTCACCTCATCTTATTGTGCATTCTCGGGAATGGCATCCATGTATCTCAGATCTGAAATGAAGCATTCTGAAATAAATGGCCAACAGACAGCTGTTTCCCTTTAAAGGCATACCAGAGCCAGAGGACTATCGAGAAAACATGAGGTGGAGGAAATCATTCTTTTGAAATAATCAGTCTAATGGTAACTAACAATCAAAATACAGCATGACACTAGGGGCCGAGTGCTCTAGCGAACTGTGCCTGGCCCTGGAAACTAGGAGCATCTGGGTTCTCTTCCTGGTTCTGTCACTGTCTCCCTCTGTGGCCTTGAGCAAGTCATATCACTGTCGGGGGTGAAATTCTACCCCCAGTTACACCTATGCAATGTTTATGACATCACTAGGTCAAATTCACAAAGCTGGGTTAGGGAACCTGACTTCTAACTAAACCCACTGTGCTCTCCTATGAGTCGCACATGAGTCCAGGTGGTGGTTGTACCTCTGCCTTTCACCTCCTCCAACGGGGGAGGAGAGAGGCTGCTTTAAATCCTATTGGCGCTCCATAGAGTTCTGCTGGTGGGGCAGGGCATTGCCTCAGTGGGTTTCCTCTTGGTCTTGATCACACCTCTGTTTCAACCACCATCACACACTTTCAGGACCACACTGTTCCTGTCTCTCAAAGTAAAACTACAGCCACCAGGGACCCTGCCACTGGTTGCACTGGCACAACCAGTGGATAGTGACAGGCAAACTTGGGCTCTTGTTTCCCCATGTATAAAACAGCTCTGGCTATACAGAAAAGATGGGCAGGAGTTGACAGACAAGTCAAGAAACTGAACTGGATTTAGATTTTGAACATCCTGGATAGACCTTTGCTCCCTGAATAACAATAGGATCTGTATCATTCTAAAGCTTTTATCCAATATAAGGTGCCTATCCAATATAGGCACCCACTACCAGAGCACTCTAATGTATTTATCCTCACAACACCCCTATGAGATGGAGAAATTAGCACTTCCCTATTTATAGACAGGGGACTGAGGCACAGAGAGGTTAAATTACTTTCCCAAGGTCACACAGGAAATCATAGAAGAGCAGAAACTTGAACCAGAGTCTTTTCAGTCCTGTGTTAATGCTTCGGCTCCTGGACCATTCCTTTTCATGAGCCACATAGATGAACCCTTGCATGGGCCAGGGGCTTTGCTGAAGTCAGCATTGCTCTGCATAGGCACAACAGTCCATCCTCAAAGATCAGTTCACAGTATCGGGGCCAAGGTTTTATTTTCTTGTGCAAAGAATCTCTCCTTTGATAAAAGCCAACTAAGGGTAGATTTCTGCAAACATAAACACGCTCAACTTTGCGCACACAAATCCCAATGATTATTTGTGTTGCCATAGCACCTAGGCCCCTCTAGGAATGGGTCAGGACACCATTGTGCTAGGCATTATACAAACAAACAGAACAAAATGATGGTACTTGCTCCAACGAGCTTCCGCCAGATTTCCAAAGGTATATGTGCTTCATTTGTGCCAAGGCTTGGCAGGGCTGAGCCCCAGCACCTCTGGGCTTGCTGCGTGAGTTCTGAACGTAAAAAAAATTACTTGAGCCCTGGCACCTCTTTCATTACAAAGTATGCACAGGGTATACAGGCACCTAAAGATGCAGAGAGGTGCACAGTTAGATTTTCAGAAGTGCCTAGACACCTAACTCTGCACTTCTGAAAATCTCACTGTCTGCACCTTAAGTGTCTAAAAACCTTTAAACATCTGATCCTTGGTCCCTGTGTTTCACTTGTCTATCTGTAAGGTGAGGAGGATAGTACTTCCTTCCCTCACCAGGGTCCTGTGAGGATAAAGATTGGGAGATGCTCAGGTACTCCTGGCATGGGGGTCATCTGAATACCTAAGAGAGCTATTAAATGGATCAGCTCTATCTTTGGCCCTTAAACCAGCTGTTCTAGACTGTGGCAGTGAGAGCAGGCACCCTGCACACAGTTCCTCTATTGAGAATGCTCTAACATTGGTCGTGATGAACTAACAGCTGAAGCTTTCTACCAGATCTTAACTACTGAGACGAGGCAGTGTGATAGGGAAAGAGGCAGTCAGGATCATAACCTGCCCCTTGCATTGCATTTGGAAGGCACAAATAGCCAGTGCAGAGTGCAGCACACAAGTTTTATATGCTCATAATGACAGTGGTTGCCCTTCAAATGCACCCAATTGACCTTAAACAGGGACTAAACTATGTCAGTAGTTCAATTATTCCTCCTACTTTCCTCTATTTACCACAGGAAATACCTGTGTACTGGATTTTGTTTCAAATGTTACCTAAGCCAAGTTTTCAAGTGTTGGGCTATTACACTAAAGGCAGACTCTGCTCCCATCCAAGTCAGTGGGAGCAACAATGGGCCCCCGCAAAGGACCTTGGTTCTCAGTCCAGAATCAGAGCATCTCTAATATGTACAATCTTGGTGCTAAAGTCACAAATAATGTTCTGGAAAAATAAATAGTCAAATGAATATATTTGGACGAGGAAGTCCCTCAGCAATGAGTTCCGGAAGGAATAATGCTGCAATCTGCTCCTGGGGGTTGGGCTAGGAAGGCGCTACAGAATGGGTGCTTTCTGCATTATCATTCCTCCCTGGTACAGGGATTCCCCAGGTAAGCTCATATTGATGGAACGAATATTAAAGTGGACATTCTACACTGTGCAGTGTGGGCTTCCCAGGAGCAGCCACTAGAGAGGGTCTTGGCAACAGGGTTCCATTGGAGAGTGCTTTCATGGAGATGCAGTGTGGCATGACAGGACAGCCCTAGCTTTTGTGGGGAGACACTGTAGATGGCTCTGGCCTCAAGTATTTCTCCTAAGATTTGTGGGTGCCAAATCCCCTGGTGGCTCAGAAGCAGTGAAGAAAGTTTGGCCACTCTTAGGAATGTTCTGGAAGAGCTCTATGAGGGGAAAATTGTGTAACCCCCCCTCCCCTCCAGGTTTTATCATGTAGAGGATGACCTGACCAGATTTGCTGCAAGCAGAGCTGGTTGGGAAATATTCGGTGAACATTTCTTTTGAAAATTTTCCATGAAAATTCATCACCGTTTCAAATTTCCATTTCACCACTTGAAAAAAGCAAAACGTGTTCTGTGAAAATGTCATACATTCTAACAAAATGTAACCAGTTGTAACAGCAGGCCAAAATCTGATCCGGTTCGGTCAACTGGATGGACTTCAATGGAGTTACACAAGAGTAACTGAGGCCCTGATTTAGCAAACACTTGCCTAATGTTAAGCATGTGAGAAGTTCCATTAATCTTATTGGGACCACTCAGGAGAAGGAAATTTCTGATTTCAGATAATGAGATCAGTTTACCAGTATAACTGAAGGATTATTAGCCAAAGGATCTAAGCCCTAATTCTTCACCTACCTGCTCAGAAATCAGCAGTGACCTGAAGAGTTCCTCTGTTTGTGAAGACTTGTGAGAATATATGTGTGTGATTTGTTAATATCCTGAAGGAACAAATCATGTAATGGAAACATTGCAAAACTGCCTTGTGCAGAATTTCACTGCCTCTTTTTCCAATTATTAATAGTACCTAGTTTAAAAGAGTATGATTTCCCCAAGTCTGAATTCTCTTCTACTGGTGGATTATTTATTAAACAGCAACATTAGGTTGAAGCTGTTTTCACTTATGAACAGTTCATACAAATCCTAACCGAGACGAGTTACCATAGTTACCTATGCAAGCTACTCAACACAATACAGTTACTTACGAGAACCTATGAGTTAAGGTCAACTAAATATTTTTTTAGTCAACAAAATAATTTGCTTCTTAGTGGAAGTTAACTGGAGTTATCAAGGAGGAGAAAAGTAGTGCAAATGAAGGGAAAAATTGCATAATGGGTTTTTTTGTTATGCTGTTGTTGGTTTGTTTTATTTTTTTGGTCCAACAATTCTGTAGGGTTCACACCAGCTGGAAATTCTGCAATGTAACTGGACAGCTGGAAAGTTCAGAGTAAAAACACATTTAGATCTTGGCACAGATTTTTGCCTTCCAATCCAGCTCCATTAACAGCTTCTGTACAGTATTGTTCTGCCTCTAGGGGCTGTAAAAATGAAAAAAACCGTTGTTCAACGTAAACTTCCTTTCCTTCTTGGCTGTATTGTTTCACTTGGAAATGTCAGAGCTGCCCAGAGTGCCTATTTTATAAGGGGTATGTTCCATTTTAGGAGGCCAAAAACACACACCATGTTGTTCCACAGTTAATTTACTTGAAATTTGCTCAGGCTAACTACAGCTTCTCTGAAATGGCTTTTTTCAGGACCTAGATGTGTATTTGGACTGGTAGCTACTTTTGCATGTGTAACACCAACAGACCCCAGTCGTCAGCGGGTGGGATCGAACGCAGGAGCTTAGTGCATGAGCTGCTGCCGCAGAAGCTAAACGCCAACTGTCTGTTAACTAAGGCTGTAGAGCAGACTCTCTCTAAGTGGTCTTGGTGCCACTAGATGGGACAGAACACCACACCCAGGGGGTGTGTGGGTTACATACAACCCCTAGCTGAGGAAGCGCATCCCGAGCTTCAGAGACTTCACAGTTGAAATCCCGGACAAGACCCCACTTGTAACGCCAACAGACCCTGGTTGTTCGGGCTGAACCAGGGACCTCTGGAGCTTAGTGCATGAGCCTCTACTGCATGAGTTAAAAGCCGACTGACTGTTAGCTAAGGCTGTAGAGCAGACTCATTTAACTCTCTCTCTCTCTAACTGGTCTCGGTGCAGTAGATGGGACAGAACACCACACCCAGAAGGTGCGTAGGTTAAACATGCACCAGCTTTGTATCAAAGCAAACAGGATTGGTGAGGACAAGGATAGCTCTTCTGTGCCATGTCATTTGGATATGGGGCTTTTCTTCTTATGCTCAGGGGACAAAGAAAGAGACTTAGGTCTATGGGAGCTTTAGCCTGAAGAAAAGAACACTGAAAACAAGGGAGGAAGAAGGGAGCTGAGGTACCAGGAGAGGTAAAGAAGAAAGGAAAAGTGGAGTGAAGGGAAAGACTCAAAGCAAGGCCAGCACAAGTTGTTAATTATTTTGTATTCATTTATGGCAGAGGCACTCTGATGCCGCATACCCACCAGCAACGTGAATACACTGAACTGCTCCCCCACCCACAACCCCCTAAATTCCACTCCCACTCTGAACTCCCGCTTTAGCTTTCCACCCACTGCTCCTGTTTTCCATCTCCTGCCACTCACCCTGCCACCACAAACAACCTCCCTATTTTCCAAGATGGGCACTAACCTTGGTCCTCCATTTCACCTCCCAATGGGTCCTGATACTTAAACCCGTCTCTGCTCCATATGCCCAGATTTGTCACAATTGAAGGGAATTAGAGGGGATTATATGGCCTTTTGTTCTGGGCCAGATTCCCAGTGGCATGAATTAGCTTAGCTGTCTTCAATGATGCTTTGCAGATTTACACTAGCTTGTGATCTGGCCTACAGTTTGGTGACTATGTTAAACTTGCATCTTCTTACTGAGATGATCTGTTTCCTTTGTGTGTTCAGAATCATATCTTCTGGGAGTCGGGTGGGGGGGGGGAAGTTGCTTTTTTTCCTCTTTCTCCTTTCTCGTTAGCACTACACAAGCCAGCATCGCTAAGAGAGAGGGAAATGAATTTTATTCCATTTTATGAATCACAAAAAATTCTTTATTAAGTTCTCACCAACTCCAGCTGTTCAAAGCCAGTGGGGCTGCAGCCCTGTTAATGAGAGCATAATCTGAAGATGGTAGGCTTGCAGATGAGTGGCTTGCAGGCTAATTTTACCTGCAGAATTTTTATCACCGGGTTTGATGCGCAAGAGTAAAAACAGCCCTTAGTTTGACTCAGAGCCTCAGTTGAGTTTGCAGGACTGGCAGTCAAAAGAACACAACAACAGGCTTCTACTTGTAAAATAAACATATTAGAGCTAGAAATAAGAGCATATTTCTCCCCCGAGACAATACACATGGAACTCCTCAATGCTCTTTTGACATGCTCACTTTTCAGAGGTGACCTGCACTGGAAGATTTTCTAAATACCCATTCCTAAGAAAGCATTTGATTCATCTTTACTATTTAACTTGTGTATGATGAACCCATTTAGCTCAAATCACTTACCTAAAGACAAAGTTAAATAATTAACCACATATGGTCTTCAATGCAATTTTCAGTCCTAAAAGATTTGCAAACATATAATCTTACAGCAGCCTATTTCAGTCCACCATACATAATAGAATGCAGGACAAACTCTCAATCTACAAGAGCAGCCAACAGTCACATTCTTGGTTTGTTTTACATCTGACAAGATTTCTTAAAATACGGTTATTTATTAAACTAATCAATAAGACTGGCTGTTCCAGTGGTACAGGGAGTTTGTTCTTGTTTTTTTGGGTTGAAACCCAAAAAAGCTTGCCTTCCAGGACCAGTTCCAGCTCTAAATAGAGTGATTTAAGCAAAGGCATAGCTGCACTGGAAAAAGAGGGAACATAAAATATGCTGGAGCCAAACTGTGAATCCATTTATACAATGTAGTAAACTAAAGCCACTGCCTTTGTTCAGAAAGTCTTGGCAAACCAAGTCTATTGTAGATGTCATGCAATGATGTTCACAAGGAAGTACAAACCTGCATATTACATTATTTAATGTTTCCAGCCTCTGCAGCATGGTCCCCGACCAATTTAAATATATGACATCCAAGATGAGTAATAGATACTGCTGAACAACCTGATTTATTGAACACTGAGTTCAAAGTTTTTCTTGAGCTGCAGAACAACCCCAACCTCAAACCCACCATGCAAACAATCTAATCCACAGAAAAGACTCGGGGAATCTTGTCCACTGCAAAGTCTTTAGTGCAGGCACTGTCATTTAGAGTATATTTTTACAGCACCTAGCATAATGGGGTGCTCACCTGATGGAGGCCCTTGGTGCTAATGCAATATAATCTTAAACAACTTTAAAGGGATCTTTCCTGTTTCCAAGATGCTGACATTGTTGAACCTCCTCCAGAACAATAGTAGCCACTGCTGTGAGAATTACCCAGTGTTAATTTCTGCAAAGTGAGAGAGAAACAAAAACAAACACTTTGTTTTTGTTCATTTAAAACCATTTCACTGGATCAGAAACAGATCTTATCACTAGCATCTGATTACTCATGACTCCCACTGGAGACAAAAGGAACTGGAGCTGTCCAACACCCAATGTCAGTTGCAGGGGAAGGCAAACAGGGCGGTCACCTTGGGGGCAAACTTCCAGGGGGTGTTGTACTGCTGTGCCACTTGGCTGGTGTTTGTTTTGCTGATTCTCTGGCTGGCAAAATGTCTAGGGCTACTCCTGACAGCATCTTTGAAATGCACATAAATCAATTTCCTAAATGCGGCTTTTGAGTCCTAACTTTGGGCACCCATATTTGAAATTTTTGGTGCGACTATTTGCCCAAGAAATGCATTGAATCTAGTACATTGCTCACCTTAGCACACAGTTCCAACGTCCCTTTTTATTTTAAATAACCTTCCAAACTTCTCTCAGAGGACTAAGTCCAAAATAACCCGCTGCAATGTGAAACAAGCCACAGAAAAATCATAAACGTACTCCTTTTCAGTAGCATCTCCACAAGGATCAGACAGCCACTTCCTGACACTGCTATCTGCATATCCGAGAGATCCACTTATACATTTTTGTATTATGGAACGGGCTGGCAATAGTATTTTCCAGTGGCGAAACCCCAGCTCCACTGCACTCAGCACATGTTTTGTCATTGCCTTCAATGAAGCCAGGATTTCATCACAAATATATAATTTTTGAGTGCAACTAAACCAATTAATTGTGTAAGACAAGACCAGAAGCAAGCAATGGAGAATCTCAGGACAGCTCTGTCACTTCTAGTCAAATTTAAACTGTTAATTTTTGATAAAAACTCCCCACTATTGTTTTGTGCCAGAGGGGAGCAAAACCACTATCCCATGTGCACGCACATGCAGCTCTACCTATTCATTTATTTTCCTTATACATCCCACTCTTCTGCCTCCTCTGCATGTGATGTACACCAGGGTAGACTTCCTTAGACTAAGGGTATGTCTACACTACAAACCGGATGGGCGGGCAGTGATTGATCCAGCGGGGGTTGATTTATCGTGTCTAGTCTAGACACAACAAATAGACCCCCGAGCGCTCTCCCGTCAACTCCTGTACTCCACCACCGCAAGAGGTGCCGGGGAGCGACAGCAGTCGACTCGCTGTAGTGAAGACACCGCGGTGAGTAGGTCTAAATAGGTCAACTTCAGCTACGTTATTCACGTAGCTAAAGTTGCGTAACTTAGATCAATTCCTGCTCCCAGAGCTCCTGCTAGCCAGAGCCTCGCGAACCAGCTGAGCGGCAGCGAACCAGCTGAGCAGCGGGGACAGCAGAGCAGCTCACAGCAGGAGTTTGCCTGGGAGTTCGCCTGGAGTGAGCCCAGTGAGGCTTACATCTTGCCAACGTCTCTGAGGAAGCTCATAGTAGGTAGGTGATATGGAAGGGGGGGGTTCAGCTGTTGTGATCTGCACTGGATGTGCCATGTTTGTCTTTCTTCCACAGGACAGAAGCGACTTTGTCTGTACAAAGTGCAAGCTGGTCTCCATATTGGAAGAGAAGATTGAAGGTCTGGAGCAACAGGTAACGACCCTGCGTTGTATACGAGAGACTGAGGATATTCTGGACCAAACTCAGGATAGGCTTCTAGGGGCACAAAGCTCTAAAGATATAGAGCAGGTTGCACAGAGGAGCCAAGAGGCCAGTGAAGAAGCTTGGCAACATGTGACCTCCAGAAGAGGTAACCGGAATGTCCGGGTTCCAGTAACACAGACACAGGTAACTAACCGCTTTCATGTTCTCTCCACAGGTACCATTGCGGAGAGTGGACCAGATGATATGTCTGGGGGGAGAAAGCAGAAGGAGACTCCGCTGGTTGGGAGGCATGAGATGCGATGTCCTGAGGTTGGGGGTTCCACGACCACCACTCCCAAGAGGAGAAGGCGGGTGGTGGTGGTCGGGGACTCTCTCCTCCGGGGGACTGAGTCATCTATCTGCCGCCGTGACCGGGAAAACCGAGAAGTCTGCTGCTTGCCAGGGGCTAAGATTCGTGATGTGACGGAGAGACTGCCGAGACTCATCAAGCCCTCGGATCGCTACCCCTTCCTGCTTCTCCACGTGGGCACCAATGATACTGCCAAGAATGACCTTGAGCGGATCACTGCGGACTACGTGGCTCTGGGAAGAAGGATAAAGGAATTGGAGGCGCAAGTGGTGTTCTCGTCCATCCTCCCCGTGGAAGGAAAAGGCCTGGGTAGGGACCGTCGAATCGTGGAGGTCAACGAATGGCTACGCAGGTGGTGTCGGAGAGAAGGCTTTGGATTCTTTGACCATGGGATGGTGTTCCATGAAGGAGGAGTGCTGGGCAGAGACGGGCTCCATCTTACGAAGAGAGGGAAGAACATCTTTGCCAGCAGGCTGGCTAACCTAGTGAGGAGGGCTTTAAACTAGGTTCACCGGGGGAAGGAGACCAAAGCCCTGAGGTAAGTGGGAAAGCGGGATACCGGGAGGAAGCACAGGCAGGAATGTCTGTGAGGGGAGGGCTCCTGCCTCATACTGGGAATGAGGGGCGATCAACAGGTTATCTCAAGTGCTTATATACAAATGCACAAAGCCTTGGAAACAAGCAGGGAGAATTGGAGGTCCTGGTGATGTCAAGGAATTATGACGTGATTGGAATAACAGAGACTTGGTGGGATAACTCACATGACTGGAGTACAGTCATGGATGGTTATAAACTGTTCAGGAAGGACAGGCAGGGCAGAAAAGGTGGGGGAGTAGCACTGTATGTAAGGGAGCAGTATGACTGCTCAGAGCTCCGGTATAAAACTGTGGAAAAACCTGAGTGTCTCTGGATTAAGTTTAGAAGTGTGTGCAACAAGAGTGATGTCATGGTGGGAGTCTGCTATAGACCACCGGACCAGGGGGATGAGGTGGATGAGGCTTTCTTCCGGCAACTCACGGAAGCTACTAGATCGCAGGCCCTGATTCTCATGGGTGACTTTAATTTTCCTGATATCTGCTGGGAGAGCAATACAGCGGTGCATAGACAATCCAGGAAGTTTTTGGAAAGCGTAGGGGACAATTTCCTGGTGCAAGTGCTAGGGGAGCCAACTAGAGGGAGCGCTTTTCTTGACCTGCTGCTCATAAACCGGGTAGAATTAGTGGGGGAAGCAAAAGTGGATGGGAATCTGGGAGGCAGTGACCATGAGTTGGTTGAGTTCAGGATCCTGACGCAGGGAAGAAAGGTAAGCAGCAGGATACGGACCCTGGACTTCAGGAAAGCAGACTTTGACTCCCTCAGGGAACAGATGGCCAGGATCCCCTGGGGGACTAACATGAAAGGGAAGGGAGTCCAGGAGAGCTGGCTGTATTTCAAGGAATCCCTGTTGAAGTTACAGGGACAAACCATCCCGATGAGTCGAAAGAATAGTAAATATGGCAGGCGACCAGCTTGGCTTAATGGTGAAATCCTAGGGGATCTTAAACATAAAAAAGAAGCTTACAAGAAGTGGAAGGTTGGTCATATGACCAGGGAAGAGTATAAAAATATTGCTCGGGCATGTAGGAAAGATATCAGGAGGGCCAAATCGCACCTGGAGCTGCAGCTAGCAAGAGATGTCAAGAGTAACAAGAAGGGTTTCTTCAGGTATGTTGGCAACAAGAAGAAAGCCAAGGAAAGTGTGGGCCCCTTACTGAATGAGGGAGGCAAGCTAGTGACAGAGGATGTGGAAAAAGCTAATGTACTCAATGCTTTTTTTGCCTCTGTTTTCACTAACAAGGTCAGCTCCCAGACTGCTGTGCTGGGCATCACAAAATGGGGAAGAGATGGCCAGCCCTCTGTAGAGATAGAGGTGGTTAGGGACTATTTAGAAAAGCTGGACGTGCACAAGTCCATGGGGCCGGACGAATTGCATCCGAGAGTGCTGAAGGAATTGGCGGCTGTGATTGCAGAGCCCTTGGCCATTATCTTTGAAAACTCGTGGCGAACGGGGGAAGTCCCGGATGACTGGAAAAAGGCTAATGTAGTGCCCATCTTTAAAAAAGGGAAGAAGGAGGATCCTGGGAACTACAGGCCAGTCAGCCTCACCTCAGTCCCTGGAAAAATCATGGAGCAGGTCCTCAAAGAATCAATCCTGAAGCACTTAGAGGAGAGGAAAGTGATCAGGAACAGTCAGCATGGATTCACCAAGGGAAGGTCATGCCTGACTAATCTAATCGCCTTTTATGATGAGATTACTGGTTCTGTGGATGAAGGGAAAGCAGTGGATGTATTGTTTCTTGACTTTAGCAAAGCTTTTGACACGGTCTCCCACAGCATTCTTGTCAGCAAGTTAAGGAAGTATGGGCCGGATGAATGCACTATAAGGTGGGTAGAAAGCTGGCTAGATTGTCGGGCTCAACGGGTAGTGATTATTGGCTCCATGTCTAGTTGGCAGCCGGTGTCAAGTGGAGTGCCCCAGGGGTCGGTCCTGGGGCCCGTTTTGTTCAATATCTTCATAAATGATCTGGAGGATGGTGTGGATTGCACTCTCAGCAAATTTGCGGATGATACTAAACTGGGAGGAGTGGTAGATACGCTGGAGGGGAGGGATAGGATACAGAAGGACCTAGACAAATTGGAGGATTGGGCCAAAAGAAATCTAATGAGGTTCAATAAGGATAAGTGCAGGGTCCTGCACTTAGGATGGAAGAATCCAATGCACCGCTACAGACTAGGGACCGAATGGCTCGGCAGCAGTTCTGCGGAAAAGGACCTAGGGGTGACAGTGGACGAGAAGCTGGATATGAGTCAGCAGTGTGCCCTTGTTGCCAAGAAGGCCAATGGCATTTTGGGATGTATAAGTAGGGGCATAGCGAGCAGATCGAGGGACGTGATCGTTCCCCTCTATTCGACACTGGTGAGGCCTCATCTGGAGTACTGTGTCCAGTTTTGGGCCCCACACTACAAGAAGGATGTGGATAAATTGGAAAGAGTACAGCGAAGGGCAACAAAAATGATTAGGGGTCTAGAGCACATGACTTATGAGGAGAGGCTGAGGGAGCTGGGATTGTTTAGTCTGCAGAAGAGAAGAATGAGGGGGGATTTGATAGCTGCTTTCAACTACCTGAAAGGGGGTTTCAAAGAGGATGGCTCTAGACTGTTCTCAATGGTAGCAGATGACAGAACGAGGAGTAATGGTCTCAAGTTGCAATGGGGGAGGTTTAGATTGGATATTAGGAAAAACTTTTTCACTAAGAGGGTGGTGAAACACTGGAATGCGTTACCTAGGGAGGTGGTAGAATCTCCTTCCTTAGAGGTTTTTAAGGTCAGGCTTGACAAAGCCCTGGCTAGGATGATTTAACTGGGACTTGGTCCTGCTTTGAGCAGGGGGTTGGACTAGATGACCTTCTGGGGTCCCTTCCAACCCTGATATTCTATGATTCTATGATTCCCCCTCCCCTCCAGTGTAGACCAAGGCTAATAGGCAGTGTGTTGGGGACATAAGTTACAGGTCAGTAAGTGGATGGGAATCTAAGGGCCAAATTGGAGTAAGGGCTTGGGCCAAACCTGATTGAAGTCAATGAGAATCTTTCCACTGATTTAAGCGCTCTGGATCAGGCCTTCTATCCAAAATAATTCCATTGACTTCAGCAGAATAACTCCAAATTTACACCAAAATAACAGCCAGAATTGTCCCTAGATCTCCCATTCTGCAAGCAGACTCTGGGCCTGGGGGGAACCCCTCTGAAGTCAATTGAAGGATCGAGGCCTTAGTTAGCTGAATTTACACACTTAGAAGAAGGCATAAATCATACTAATTTTCACCTCTGGATTTGGCCCATTGGTTTAAATGGAGCCCTTCCTTATTAATGAAAGGAGAAACAAGCCCAGTGTGACTACTCATGTGAGTAACAGCCACTTGAGTAAGTGTGGGTTTGTAGGATCAAATCCTAAGTCTTTGTTTTCTTATTAATGACTCTCTTGGTTGTCTTATTTTTTCACCCTCTGCATTCTCTGTGTTTCTCTTGATAAAGCTAACAATGCTGCAGTTGTTTTGCTCCCTGTAGCTTTTTAAAGCTCTGTTTTTAATAGCAATTAACTTGGGGCTGTGGGGATGGGTGGGAAACCAACTTATCACTCACCCACATTGTTTGTAAAATTAGTGTTTAGTTTGACGTAGCGGTGTACACTTCTCTTGCGCCAACTCCACCTCTTTAAACTTATCAAACTTTCATCTGCAGCATCTCTTGCCAATAAAAACAGTCATTCTGGTTTTGCTTCATATATTCCTCATTTGATCAAACCAAACCTTTTACATATTCAATGTACCTGTTTTTGTATCCCAGCTCCCTTTAGTGCTTGGCATTTGGAACCTTATTAGTTCCTAGAAACTATGGTGATTGGAACTATATAAGCAGATGAGAGAGAAGAGGGATAACACCATTTCCCAAACTATTTTTAATAGTCAATTCCATATAACAAATCCTACTTATCTGACCGCCACAAAATTAACAAAATCCCTTCTTTCTGATTCCTTAGGACCAGATTCTGGCATCCCTTACTCAGGCTGCAAATAATCCCACTGAAATCAATGGACTACTTGTGATAAGGGTGGACCTTGTCAATTATTTCTATTATTTAATTATAGCTTGGTCTAGTCCTAGGATTTTCTAACAGAATTCCGATATGGAGGCATTATTTATTTATATTCCCCTTCCAGGACCTGTGCACCTACTGTGAGATACTGAGCAACTTGAACTCTCTGGGGTAGATGCTTAGCTGGTGAAAATCCTCCTAACTCCATTTCTGTAAATAGTTGCTACTTTTTAATACATTTTTCTTCCCATGTCAGTAGAACAGTGCTCTTATCCTTGTATCTTGTTATGTTTAATTTGCACACTGCTTATTTAATCTACAGGAGTTGTTTATATTCCTCTCTCACATCCAGAAAAGGGGGATAAAACCCTTGTCATTTCAAAAGGCTTTGTTTATCAAACACATTTTTCATAGGCTAGAGATTTGTTGATCATTAGTACATCAGGACAGGCTAGAGATTTGTTGATCATTAGTACACCAGGACAGGCTTCTGTGTCTGCCTACAAGGAGCACAATCTATTTCTCCCTGCAGAACTGAGCCATTTAAACAACTCTGAAAACCCCACTTTCCGCTTCACTTCCTGTAAATAACTTTACACTTATTCTGAAAGCTGACCTTTCACTCAGACAGCAATCTGTGTTACTGAAATCCTCTTAGAAGAGAGGAATTCTATTGAATAGTTTGAACATAGAATAATTATTCTATTTCCCTAGGTTTATTTATGTTTCTGTACTGCAGGAGAATGTCAAATCATCTACATGTATGTGGCTAGAATCTATGAGGATGAACTCTTTGCCTACATTCTCTAAACCAAGGCATGTTCCAAAAGCATATTTAAATAGTCATCAGTGTTAGTTTTTCCTAAACTGCTTTTAACATACAGCCATCACGGAACTCAATAAAAGCTCACTACAACCACCATGAAGATCCTCAACTTTCCATGAGTTCAGGTAACCTAATGTACAGCACTGGCGGATATCAAATGCATGCAAAGTGGATGATGGAAATTGCTTTAAGGGAACCCTATGTTATTAACTGTTTGCAACAGGCCTGTCAAACAAGAAAATTATCAGTAGAATCATATATAGATTGGACTTGGTTTTTAAAATGGTTAGAGACAAAATGGCACACCCAATTTGAGTGCAGTTACTATGCCTGCTTGAGCAAATGAAGTAATTGTGTATGCAAATGATCAGATCTGTAATTATCCAATTCAAATGTGCAATTAGCATAACTGTATGTGCAAATCAGGTGCAGAATTGCATGCAATTAGGTGCCTGATAATACTGTAAAAATCAGACCCATAACCTCTACTATTAATGTAATTAAATCGGAGCAGTGGAATTCTGCATGCTGGATAAATCTAATTAGATTCAGTTTGTAATGATTTGCCAATAAGAGAGTGAGTAGACAGATCTGTAAACAGGCAGCATAACTATAACACTGCTTCATTCTTTACTCAGAAAGGGAAAACTCTATAGTATACTTAATCTAAAATACCAAGGGAATTAAAAACCTTTGCCAAAAGAAAGATCCAAGAGCGAATGTGAATCAGCAAAGTCTTCCTTAGAAAATGTGTTTGCTGTTTGTATTAAAAGGAAGTTTTCCACTGTACAAGCTTTGTGAATTAAAGTTTAGCTTTATTATATGTTTACACCCTGAAACTACATATTGGATGTGATCTGATTTTACCTTGTCTCCTTGGTCCACAGTCTTCCAAGGGAAGCAGTGGAAACCCCACTACTGAGAATATTTCTCACAAGACTGCACTAGCAGATATTTTGTAGGGAACAACTGTACATTGAAAGGAAGCTGAACGAGAAGATGATCTAGAAGGTATTACTTTCTCTGAGTCCAATGATTCATAATGTCGGGTTCTGCAGATTGTAAGCTTACAATTCTAGTGCTAATTATAAATGCACTGGCCATTTGTACTGCATTTGAATTTCTAAGTGATTGTGATTTATAGCAAAATGTATCAATGTCTCAAAGTATTTCTCTTTGAGATTTGTACTTAAGTATTCATTCTTCCCCAGGGGTGGAGTGTACATTTTATAAACCATATCTATGAAAACACAGGGACCAAGAAGTAGCCAAAAGATCAAATGCAGTTTATGGCTCCCCTCCAGTTTGTTCTCTTAGATTTGAAGATACAGTCCATGGAGAATGATCATTCTAACAGGCATGAAACCAAGTCAGATTCCTCTAACTAGTTTTGTTTTTCTGTGCTTGAGTTCTCAGCCAACATGACTAGAAACTGCCAGGCTGTGTTGCCAATTCTCGGGATTTTATCATGAGTTGCACAATATTTGGTGCCCCCGCCTGCTGGAGTCAGGTGGAGTTAAGAATTTCAGGAGTTTTTTTAAAAAATGTTTCCAGCCCTCATGGTTGCAGGGAAAACTGGTAAATGTGAAGCAACTGCACCTTAAAGACTCAAAAACTAGAAGGCAAAAAGAAGCTAAATTTGATTTTTAAGCCAAATTCATGATTTATGAATCCTTGGGCTGGCAATATTGCATCTGTCAAGGAAGACAGAAATAGAGGAAAACAGAATGTCTGTGTGCATTTATCATTTTTAGAGTATGTAGATTCATATGCAAGTTAGGCACAACCATCAGTGCCCAGTGTCAAGCTATCGGTGATAATCTTGGTATCACAAAGTTTACACACTATTGAGTTAAAAGGCTCAATTCTGTCCTCAAAGCCACATGGTAGGCAAGATTCTGATTTTACTTATACCGTCAGCGGCATAAAACCACCATAAATTATATCAGAATCTGGTTCAGGGATCCCTGGGAAAGTCTGTATCTTACAGGGTGCATGCAGTTTCCCACAGCTGTAAAAATCTCCTAGTCAGTTAGAGAGAACTGTTGGCTGGCATTTCAGGCTGAGGATGGGCTTTTCAGAGGACAAGGGTGTATTCCCACACCTTAACCAAATCACTGTAGAGATTTTTTTTCTGTGTTACCGGTATAGGATCAAACCAGGATGATCTTTAGATAATGGAATTCTGACTTCATATATTGGTCTCTCTTATGTTCTGTGTAATAATTATTTATGGTATCATTCAAGGCCTAGTGGTCACAAGACATACGCCCACTCAACAAAAAGGCCTCAGAAGGAATTAAATATTGACCATGTGATGTCGAATATCAGGCTCTGGTAGAACATTGGAAGGAGGAACTGCCATTGATATAGATCTTCCATTTAGAACACTTTGCTACCAGCTATATATATTTCTGAGAACAAATAGTATGTTACTCTGCAAAGGTCAGTTCCTCATTCTACCTGAAGTATCCATAATATCAAGGATGATAATTGAAATTAAAAAAAAAACAGCAGCACAAAAAAGTTTGTTACTGTGATAATGGAGAACCAAAACCATTGCCAAGCCTGGGTGTCTTGTATGCTGATATGCCAGAAATAGTAGCCAAAAAACCAGTGGAGCTATATTCATTTACAGCAGCTGAGAATCTTGCTCTCTATGTCTATACAATTTCTTAGACTTTGTTAAACCCATAATGAGCATTCAGGTTCTTTTGTCGTAGAGAATGTGTGTGTTTGCTGGTGTGTTGTGGCAGAGTTGTTGGTTGATGCAGCTCAGATTTTCCTGACTCTTCTTAGCAGATGTTTTATTTCTTTTTCAATGGTGATACACAGTACTTTGGCACTCTGCAACCTTCAGGCACTTGGTTTAAACCTATTCACAGAAAGGCAAAATCTTTCTGATCGGATGTTGCAAGCATTCCTAACAAACTGAGTTGGTTGGGTTTGGATTCTTTTTTTAAAATGAATTACAGTCTTCACTGCATTTTTGCAACATTCAACTCCACGGCTAGTCTGACTACAGAAAGATCAACACTTTATAAATAGGCATACCAAGATCACAGCCCTAGTCATGGGTTCTTTTAGAGAGTCAATTCTTCTGCTGTGCAGCGGGTTCACAGCTGTCAAAAGAGAAGAACCAACCTTTATTATCCAATGTGCATGCATGCCATCTAATCCTCTACGATGGGATTTGCAAAGGAGCTAGGTACCCAGCTCCTACCTGAAAGACAGTGAGAGCTGGATGCCACACTTGGTACCCTTTAATGTTTAGTATTGTTATCCCTTAAAATTAGGCAGGGATTCTCAAACTTCATTGTACCGTGACCCCCTTCTGACAACAAAAATTACTATATGAACCCCCGGGGGGCAGAGAGGTGGGGAGGGAGGGGAGAGGATTGAAGCCTGAGCCCACCTGAGCCCCACTGCCCCAGGTGGGGGTCATAGAAGCATAGAATCAAAGAATATGAGGGTTGGAAGGGACCTCAGGAGGTCATCTAGTCCAACCCCCTGCTCAAAGCAGGACCAATCCCCAACTAATCATCCCAGCCAGGGCTTTGTCAAGCCTGACCTTAAAATCTTCAAGGGAAGGAGATTCCACCACCTCCCTAGGTAACGCAGTCCAGTGTTTCACCACCCTCCTAGTGAAAAAGTTTTCCTAATATCCAACCTAAACCTCCCCCACTGCAACTTGAGACCATTACTCCTTGTTCTATCATCTGCCACCACTGAGAACAGTCTAGATCCATCCTCTCTGGAACCCCCTTTCAGGTAGTTGAAAGCAGCTATCAAATCCCCCCTCATTCTTCTCTTCCGCAGACTAAACAATCCCAGTTCCCTCAGCCTCTCTTCATAAGTCATGTGTTCCAGTCCCCTAATAATTTTTGTTGCCTTCCGCTGGACTCTTTCCAATTTTTCCTTATCCTTCTTGTAGTGTGGGGCCCAAAACTGGACACAGTACTCCAGATGAGGCTTCACCAATGTCGAATAGAGGGGAACAATCACGTCCCTCCATCTGCTGGCAATGCCCCTACTTATACAGCCCAAAATGCCATTGGCCTTCTTGGCAACAAGGGCACACTGTTGACTCATATCCAGCTTCTCGTCCACTGTAACCCCTAGGTCCTTTTCTGCAGAACTGCTGCCGAGCCATTCGGTCCCTAGTCTGTATCGGTGCATGCGATTCTTCCATCCTAAGTGCAGGACTCTGCACTTGTTCTTGTTGAACCTCATCAGATTTCTTTTGGTCCAATCCTCTAATTTGTCCAGGTCCCTCTGTATCCTATCCCTACCCTCCAGCGTATCTACCTCTCCTCCCAGTTTAGTGTCATCTGCAAACTTGCTGAGAGTGCAATCCACACCATCCTCCAGATCATTTATGAAGATACGGAACAAAACCGGCCCGAGGACCGACCCTTGGGGCACTCCACTTGATACCAGCTGCCAATTAGACATGGAGCCATTGATCACTACCCATTGAGCCTGACAAGCTAGCCAATTTTCTATCCACCTTATAGTCCATTCATCCAGCCCATACTTCTTTAACTTGCCAGCAAGAATACTGTGGGAGACCGTGTCAAAGGCTTTGCTAAAGTCAAGGAACAACATGTCCACTACTTTCCCCTCATCCACAGAGCCAGTTATCTCGTCATAGAAGGCAATTAGATTAGGCAGGCATGACTTGCCGTTGGTGAATCCATGCTGACTGTTCCTGATCACTTTCCTCTCCTCTAAGTGCTTTAGAATTGATTCCTTGAGGACCTGCTCCATGATTTTTCCAGGGACTGAAGTGAGGCTGACCGGCCTGTAGTTCCCAGGATCCTCCTCCTTCCCTTTTTAAAAGATGGGCACTACATTAGCCTTTTTCCAGTCGTCCAGGACTTCAAAGATAATGGCCAATGGCTCTGCAATCACACCCGCCAACTCCTTTAGCACTCTCGGATGCAGCGCATCCGGCCCCACGGACTTGTGCTCATCCAGCTTTTCTAAATAGTTCCAAACCACTTCTTTCTCCACAGAGAGCTGGTCACCTCCTCCCCATGCTGTGCTGCACAGTGCAGTAGTCTGGGAGCTGACCTTGTTCGTGAAGACAGAGGCAAAAAAAGCATTGAGTACATTAGCTTTTTCCACATCCTCTGTCACTATGTTGCCTCCCTCATTCAGTAAGGGGACCACACTTCCCTTGACTTTCTTCTTGTTGCTAACATACCTGAAGAAACCCTTCTTGTTACTCTTAACATCTCTTGCTAGCTGCAACTCCAGGTGTGATTTGGCCTTCCTGATTTCACTCCTGCATGCCTGAGCAATATTTTTATACTCTTCCCTGTCATTTGTCCAATCTTCCACTTCTTGTAAGCTTCCAAAGCCCGAGCCCCACTGCTTCAGGCAGGGGGGCCAACGCAGGTAGGGGGCCTGTAACCTGAGCCTCACTGCCCTCGAACTTCAGCTTCAGGCGCTGGGGCTCGGGCTTCAGCCCTGGGCCTCAGCAAATCTAAGCCAGCCCTGGCAACCCCATTAAAATGGGGTCGTGACCCACTTTGGAGTCCTGACCGATAGTTTGAGAACCACTGAGTTAGAGCAATCAATTCATCCTCAAACTCCATTGGCCTATTCTGAATTCTGCACCAAAAATGTTGCTTGGTGATCTAGATTTTTTGTTGTGTTTGCTCTTATTGCTGACAGATGAGTCTAAGTGTGACAAAATTTCTAATCTTTCATCTCCTTCCCCCCAAAAACAAATTTTCTAAATTCATATATGTGCACATCCTTGGGCGACAGAACAATGCAGGGGGTGCAGAACGTGCATTTCAACATAGATCATCACTGATCCTCTGTGCATTCTTCCCCACCAGGATTACTCGTGTCTTCCCGTGTAATTTGCATGTGTGTTTGGGGGAAGGGGAGGAAGAGGGGAAAGGGTCTGTAGGGTTGGACAGGCTATGCAGAATACAGGTACCAAAAAGTTCTAGAGGACTCATTAGACAACTGAAGTGAAGAGGAGCTGAATTTAGCCCAAACACATTAATCTTATTCAAATAAGATCTTGTTAAGTTTTTATTTGATTAATGTTGGACAAAGTCCATTTGCTTCAGCTGTTGTCATGTAATGGCTCCTGATGACTAGTCAGGGAATTACCAGATGATAAACAACAAAAAGAGATACAAGGTTAAAAGGGAAAAAGGTGCAGATTGAAGATTAGGGATCTTTGAATTCTCCATGGCACTTTTCTTTTAAAGTTTATTCCCACCCACATATGTGGCTTTTATTGGAGCAGTCAGGCATAATTCAACCCTTGTAAAATCTATTGAATTAAGGAAGCTGCCATAAATAAGGGAAGTTTATTGAAAACCTACAGTACAAAATACAGCTAAATTGCTCTTGTTGCTCATCACTGAGGCAGTTTGGCTGTCTATAGGCTAATTGCCTACTGCCTCGGTGGATGATTTAGGTCTCCTAAATAAACCTGTTTGCCTCTAGTTACTGCTGCACAGATGATGTGTAGTGGTAACAGACTCATTGTGGCACCCACAGAACCAGCTCCATGTACAACAAGGTGAACAGAGGACAGGATGGCAACAAAGATAAGAGGGGAATAAGCTTTTAACTTTTCATTTTCTTGCTGTGTGCCACTCAGAACCTTTACGGGTGGGGTGTAGATATTTAATACTAGACATCTGAAAATTAAATCAGAAAGCTGTTCATATTGGTTCAGCCTGAATGGGGGGAATGAATGATTGAGGCCACCTGGCGATTTCTGGTTAGTTTTGGCCCAATGTTTGTGCTTTTTGCATCAATAAAAACAGATCAGACTGAATTGGTCATCCCCAACATAAACAGTCTTTCCAGGTCATTAATGCAATTAGATTACAATTCTGTAAAATGGTCATCTTGATTGCATCCATATTGAAATAAAATGGGCTCTGAGGCAATGATTTCTGTGAGTTGGAGCACACAGTATTGGGAGGCAGGACTCCTGGGGTTCATTCCCAGCTCCAATATTGACTATGTGGACAAGTGACGTAGGCTCTGTCTACACTACAGCCTATGTCGGCATAATTTACATTGCTCAGGGGTGTAAATAAACTACCCTGCAAGCAACATAAATTAAACAACAATGCTGTGTTGGCAAGAGAGCTTCTCTTGCTGACATAGCTTATGCCACTCATGGAGGTGTTTTTTTTATGCCGACAGGCGAGAGCTTTCCTGTTGGCACAGAGCGTCATCGCCAGGCATGCTGCAGCAGTGCTGCTCTATCAGTACAGCTGCGCTTCTGCAGCTCTGTACATGTAGACATGACCTCAGTTTCTCTGTGCCTCACTTTCTCCATCTTCAAAATGGAGATGGTAATGCTACCTCCTACTGTCCGGGTTTGTGAGGCTAAATCAGTCTTTGTAAAGTCCTTTAAGATCCTTGAGATACAATTAGTATCAGAATTACTATTCTAATTAGCATTCTTTGTTGAATACCATCAGCATGCTTGGTGCTATTCAATACACAAAGGATGGCAAAGTTCTTCCTTCACAGTACTTCAACTCAAGATTGGGCTTAGTTTGTCACACCTCCATTAAAGGAGAGTGTTCAAAGAGCCCCCTTTGCGTACCTGCGCAGGGACAGGACACAGACCCAGTCTTTGTACTCAAGACTTCATGGAACTAACTTGTTTAGCCATGCCCACAAGGGGTTGGAGGGTCAGTGGGCACTGCCCTCCCTCCACATCACTGGTTTGCTGCAGAGGGGACTGGACACAGCACCTGGTAAAGGATGGTGCCTGTAGGGTAACTGCATTTCCCCTAAACAGCAGAGAGCATAATGCCTCCGGGGCACTGGAGTGGTGCAACTCAACCTTCCCTAATATAGGGCTGTGCCTTGGAGGCACACTCATACCATACATAGTTTGATGATCCTCACTCTGTTTTCCCACTTCTCAACCACAATCTCCTTTCTCTTCATGCAGCCTCCAATTAATGGAAAGCAAAAGCTAGGCTAAGAGTGGGACTGTCACAGTCCTGCAATTGCCACTGAACTGCCTGTCTTGCTGAATGAGGGTTGTGGTTAGATGTTTGGCTGCATGTGTGTGTTCCCTATGTGCCGCCCCAGCTCTGCGCGTACTGCTGGCACGGCAGACCTCAAGCAAACCGCCCAACGACCACAAGATCGGTTAAGGTATGAAGGCACCCAGCCAGGTTTATTGTTAACGAAGCACGGTACTAGTATTCCGCAGACTCTACCACATCACAAGTGCATGTATGCCTGTAACAATGGACCAGCTCAGTGAACAGCAGGACTTTCCATTCCTCCCTAGGCCAGACAAAGACACTCACTCTGAGATACGTCTTTATACCCTGATACAAACAAATTACATATTGCCCCTCTGACATAGTTAGTTACTGCCTCCTGATGTGGCTAGTTATCACCCATCACCTTGTACATGTTGGTTCGATCAGAACATCTCTATTACATACTGTCATCCTGACCTTATCTTTTAGGAGGAGTCAGTGTATTCCCGTTATCCTTGGGGAATGTTTTTGTACCATCCTTAATATCGGGATGTGTTTGCGTGAGTTCTCTGTGCCTAGCACTTCTTAGGAATGTGTATTTCTGCAATATCAGCCCTGTTCTTGCCAGATTCTGCAAGCAGGTCCTGCCTCTTGCTCACAGCTTGTCTTTGCTTTATACTAGTAAAGCTTTGACTACTACGTTAGCCCAGGCCTTTGACACAAGGGCTTATGTCTCAGGCTCTCTTCCTACTACAAGGGTAATTTGAGGACAGGCCATGCTAGAAAGCATTGGCAGTGCCAACTTCAGAACAAAGCAACAAACTAGCTTTACAAAGTCCCAGTACATGGCATAGGATTGTGGCAGTGTCTCAAATGGCTGGTAGTGCCCGAAAAGTCTTTCTACTCTGGCTTGATCCTTGCCCTGTTTTGGACTTAGCATTACCTTTACATCTTCTGTCATACTGCGGTCTGGCACTGACAGAGTTCTACAGCAGTAATGCTAACTTGCCTTCCCCCAAAAGCTCCATTAATGTTACATAACCTGGGCTCTGTAATTCAGAGGGGAGCTGCCCCACAATGGCTTCTGAAAAGAGAACCCAGATAAGGATATCGCTCAGGATCCGGTTAAGGGATGGGGCTGAAGGAATTCTTTGTCTGTGAATACAAGTTTGTAAAGTTCAGTCTACGTTCCTTTCACAGCCCTGACGTTCACAGGCAGCCCACACAATCTAACTGAACAATGAACTGCGGGAAACATTCCTCCACTTTCTTTGCTGAACTTCCAGAATGGGATTCAAAGCTAGGATTTATAGAGTTAAGAATTACATAATGTTATATTACTACATAAAGTGCAGTTTACATTCAAAAGTATTTTATAGGCTTACTGCATCAGTGTTGTAGAATTTCATAAGCAGATGGTATATTTTTCCATTGCCTAGTTCAAGGGTTCTCAATCTTTTTCTTTCTGAGGCCCCCCACTACAGGCTATAAATACTCCAAGGCCCAGCTGTGCCACAACTGTTTTTCCTCACATAAAAGCCAGGGCTGGTGTTAGGGTGTAGGAAGGAGGGCAATTGCCCAGGGCTCCACACCATAGGGGGCACTGCAGAGCTAAATTGCTCAGGCTTTGGCTTCAGCCCTGGGTGGTGGGGCTCGGGGACCCGGGCTGCAGCCCTGCAAGGCAGGACTTTGGCTTTCTGACCTGGGCCCTAAATCTAATGCCAGCCATTATTGGTGGACCCCCTAAAACTACTTGCAGCCCCCAAGGAACCCTGGTTGAGAATCACTGTCCTAGAACACTGTTCAAAAGCTGAAGGAAACATATCAAAAGCCAAAGTGATTAAACTATACATAGCTCCTATTACTTTGCTTTAATTAAAAAAAAGGACTTCACATGGATGCCTCAACTTGAAATGCAGGAACAATGGGGTTATTTTTGCTGTACGTCCTTTAAGCTAGGTAAGAAATATTGGTGGTCCCTGTTGATGTCATCACAATAGATTCCTCAATGCCTAGAAACAGCCTTCTAATCAAATTACAAAGAAGAGTGATCAGGCCAGACTAATGAATTTCAGAAATATCATCTAAGGCAAATGTGTTAAAAAAAATACTGAAACGACCTAGGAACTTGCCTAAATAAAATTTACAAACAGTGCCAGCTAACTGGGAAAAAATAGCAATAACCTTTTAAAACATTAATTTAGGCTTGTATAAGAATACAAAGAACCTCTAGTTTTTGAAAGCAGGCATTGTCTCCCCTTTTTATTTCAATAGAACTGCGGTTTGAATACAACACAGCAGGGTGTTTGTTTTCTAAAGTTGGGTCATTATCAGAGTGTTCAATGCAGTTTGCCAATAAGCCTTGATTTGGCAAAGCTTAAAATTGCTGACAAATGAGATTCTTCCTGGAGCAGTAAAACAAGGCACCGCTAAATATGCCTAATTACAAAAACACACCGAGTGCTGTTGGGAAATACGTGAATTTGTGAAGATTCAAATGAATGATTTCAAATCAGAAAGCACAGAAACCCTCCAGTGTCTGGTTTCAGAGTAGTAGCCGTGTTAGTCTGTATTCGCAAAAAAAAAAAAAGGAGTCCTTGTGGCACCTTAGAGACTAACACCTCTGACACCTCACATCCCTGTCTACTAGTGTGGCTATAAACTGTACAAACCTGTAAATATCTTTGAACAAACATTTGGGGCCAAATTCTGCCCTAGCTTACACCTCCTAGGCTTGGCAGATTTTTTTTTAATATAACTTCAACTGATTATGTTTATTTTTTAAACATTTTTAGATCAATTTAAATTTTCACAGTTGCTGGAAATTATGGAGGTGTCAGACAATTATTTAATGACACCAGACCTCAAGATTAAAAAAGTTAAAGCTTTATAAACCCTTAGAACACAATCTATCTACACAAGCATAAGATCAGAGTAAGGAGTAGGTAAATGGGGTGTAAGTCAGGTCCCTTGTTTTCAACCATATCTTCAAGGATTTGCTTATTTGGCCTCAAAAATACTGAGCAACCTAAGCTCCTGTTTCGCCTTGGCTCCTACAACTTTCCATCCCGGTGCGTTAACTGATAAAGAGGTTAGCATGTAACTAAAACCCATTTAAAACAATGGGATTCTCCATGCTCCTTTCGAGGGTAGGGTCAAGTTACTGTAGGACTGAGTTTATTATTAGTATTACTGTAGCATCAAAGAGTCCTAGTCATGGATCAGGACATCATTGTGCTAGGTGCAGTACAAACACAGAACAAAAAGATGGTCCCTGCCCCAAAGAGCTCTAGTTTTCTGGGAGAACAGAGTTTGAGTTCAGCTGTTAATCTCACACAATCACAGCTACACATAAGGCCAATGCATCTGTCATAACTCCACAGTAATCAGTGATGTAACACTGGAGATTAATTTGGCCCGTTGTGATAAGTGCTGTTCTTAAAGTGCTTTCACCTACAGTAGACATCTGTTTCTATCTCAACTCAACCAGTCAGCAGCTATGTGTGCTCAACACCCTCTGATGAGAGAACTTAAGCATAAAGAACAGCAGTCAATGAGACTGATGTACAGAAAGTGCTTTCAGATTGACTTTCCATTGCAGAACAAAGACCATTAGCTGACAGAATAAAGCACTGATGCAGTGATTGCTCTTCCCTTCAATTTCTGGACATTTAACAATATTCCTAGGCAAAACTCAAGGTAAAATGCAGTCCAGGGTTAAATGGCCAGATTCTCAGCAGGTGTAAATCAGTATTGCTTCAGTGACCTCCACTGAATGCTGATATACACTAGCTACAACGTGACACAAATTATCTATCAATGACTTAAAGTGTAGTTCTATTTAAAATAACATTTTGGGATTCCATGTTATTACCTCTCAGTGATTTCCAGATCACATTTGCTCAGTTTCCAAGACATTTTTCTAAGCACTACCTGTATAAGCGCACGTTCCATTCTCAAAGGTGTCTCAGTCACTTAGGAGCAATGAAAGTCAATAGGACTTAGCTTTTAAATATACTAAATCACTTTTGAAAATGAGACTTAGGTGCTTTTTTCAATTTTTACGCTACATCTCAAATTGACTTTAACTACACCAGCAATACACCTCATTAAGGTCAAGATTACTGATGATGATGTATGAGCAGGAAAGAACCCTGCTCAATTTTCAGAGGGCAGATTAAGTTTGCAGAGCTGGCATCTTGGGCGAAAGACTATCTTTATTTGCAAAGTGATCAAATTTGATCTGTGAATAACTGAGACACAAGAAACAAAGCCCAACATGAAAGTCTTTTAAAAGAGTCAGTTTTCAAAATAGAATACTTTATGGGGAAAAAAACACAGGAGAATACTGTCATGATGTCCAAATACACAAAACAGTAGCCTGCAAATTCAGAGTTGACCTTAAAAAAAATCTAATTTGAAAGTGTTGAAGTGCATAGTTTGTGTCACTCAATTCTCCAGTTATACCCAAAGCTAAACTCTTGGTTTTGAGGTGGCTCACAAAGAGCTCTGATGTGACCACCTGGAATTACACATAGTAAATGCCAGAAAATATTCACAAATTGGAGGGCATTCAGAATACACAACAAAAGTGATCAGGGTTGATTTATGAGGAAGGATTCAAAGTTTTAACTATGTATAAGCAGGCTAAGTGAGAGGACACTTGATATGAACACAGACCAGGGAGAGTTAATTATTTAGTATAGTCAAGGGTGTGTAACTAGGAGCAACAGAGTAAAACTAAGAAAATTAAAATTTAGGCTGAATATCAAAAACTTTCCAAGGCTGAAGTGTATTAGGCTGTGCAGAAGTCTCCTCTGGGAAGTGGTAGAAGCCTCTTTGCTGGAGTTATTTAAAATAGACTAGACACAATACTAGAAAATGTACTGTAAGGAACAATTCTGTACCAGCAGGAAGATGAGCTAGATGACCTAGTGACCTAGACAGCACCCTGCACCTCCCAATCTCTTATTTGTGTAAGTCCCAAATGACCTTCCAGACAGTGTTGGGGGAACCATTTCAAGTCAAATGAGACCCTGAATTTTCCCCTACTATCAGGATATGTCTACACCACCATTAGACACCCACGGTCAGGCCCATGCCAGGTGACTTGGGTTCAGGTTAAGGGCCTGTTTAACTGCACTGTAGACATTCAGGCTCAGGCTGCAGCCTGAGCTCTGGGACCCTCCCACCTCGCAGGGTCTTAGAGCCCAGGCTCTAGCCCAAGCCCAAATATCTACACTGCAGTTCAACAGCCCCTTAGCCCAAGCCAGATTCAGCTGGCACAGGCCAGCCACGGGTTTTTAATGGCAGTGTAGACATACCCTGACAATCAATTTACACCAAACCATTTCTGAAGTAATATTTTCCCCCACTTGGTCTGGAATTAAAAGTGGCAAAATGCCCTATGTAAGATGTTCTCATAGAATTTCCAGCTGGTGCTAGAAACAGAAGTTGCCAGAAATCTGGTGAGAAAACTTGTTCTCAGGAGATTTTCAAACCAACTCTGCAGACTCTAGGGACTACTCTAGAAAGCATCTGAAGTTGGCAATATCATCTGAACAGATTCCAAACTCCACTTCTTTTGAAATTCACCCTTTACTAGAGAGAGTAGAGTATTGTTGCATTATCAGTGTCTGCAAGCAAACAAGTAAAGAAATATTAGTCCCAGAAAGCACAGTCAATGGCTGTGCAGGTACAGTACCCGTCAGACACAAAGGCTGGCATCAGTGAGACCTGTATGACTTGTCAGATTTCTGAATGTAAAAGAGAAGAGAAGATATTTGTCTTGCTGCAGTATTATAGCAGAGACTGTTGCCAAATAATCTCTCCATTACTCATCATAGAGGCAAAGTTAATAGGTGGGGTGGAACTGGAACTAGTACTGGTGTTCTGTGGGAGACACAGATTACTTCTGCTTTTGTACTGCACCAACCCAATGGGGTCCTGATTAATCATAATAAATCCCACAAATGATTTCAGTCTCATTTTTAATATAAATTGTGATACTGTCACCTTTCCCGCATATACTGCAAAGAACTTTAACTGAGATCTTCACGTATCAGGCCCAAACCACCAGCCTGCTAAGTGATCTTGGACAAGTAACTTCTCCTCTCTGTTCCTGAGTTTCCCCATCTGTAAAATGGGATAACCATCATGACCACCTTTGTAAAATGCTTTGAGATCTACGGATGAAAAGGCATATATAAGCTGGGTATTATCATTTTAAGTGCTTTGAGTATCTCAAATGAAAGACATTATGCAATTTACTACTGTAATGCATTAATGAATGCTTACATTCTTTAAACTGAAATCAGGAAGTGCCTTATTGCTGTGAAAAATGTCCATACCAACAACCCTTTTCATGGTGAAATGCTACAAATGTTCAAGAGAGTCAATACAGCTATCATCTCTTCTGAAGGGTAGAGATAAGGAAGGAAATTTTTTAGGTGATGTTTCAAGCGGTATGTTCAGTGCAAACATACGCATCAGGACTATTACAACACATTGCTTAGCCTAAGCTGAATAATACTTGTACCATTCTAGTAAGTGAAATGGGGTCCTTGCTCTGAATACTGGTAGCTAACTGGCCAGTAACATTAGCAAAATATTGCTGATTGCTGGCAGTTGGCTAGTTGAAAAAGCACACAAAATATGAGGCTCTTTTGTGGTCAGATAATATATCAGCAGCATCTTCCTGTTTTCTATTTCAACAGAACCCTTCACGATCAGAAGCAATAACTCCAGAGTTCAAGCTTCTTGTCCTTGCTTCAAGCTCCTGCAACAGGATGACCCTCCATACTTACCAGCTCCCGTCCCTTTACGTATCATGCCGCACCCTGTCACTCTGACAGTGATACGTGCTGTGTAATACACTGTTTGTCTCCCATAACCACTGGCTAAATGGCACAAATTTAGCCGTAGTGGTACAGCATCTATGAATACAAAGATAGAAGAAAGGCAATAGAGCTTTTTATAATGTAATAAAAGTAATAATTTAATTATGACAAATTAGAAAATGTGATTATGAAGTTTAAACAAAACTTTAAGAAAGGAATTTATTAATTTTGAATATATAAAGTAGATTTAATTAAAAAAGGTAATTGTGAAAATTTTTAAAGACTATGAAAACATTTGATATTTTGTAAAGCAATGTTTTAAAAAGCTTTGGAGTTAAACAAAGAGACAAAACATCCAAAGTTTTCTGGTTTCTGAAAAGCTGAAAAAAAAGTTTTGCTTTTCAGATTTGTTTTCAGGATTCCCCCACAGCCTCTTCCTCTTTTCACAGTAACACAATGGAAAAAAGAAAAGAGGGCTTTAGATTTTTTTTTTAATCCAACGGGGGGAAAAAAGGGAAACAAACATTTTCAGTTTCACTGTTTAATCTTTCAGTTCTCATTGGAAGAAACAAGACAGTTAAAAATTCCTAATTGTTTTCATTTTTAAAAAACATTTTAAAATGGTCTTTTGTTAAAAAAATTAAAAGGTAAGAATTTCAACCACCTGTAATAGCAAGCCAATACTTTGTTCTTTAGACTACGAAGGCTTTTAGCTCAGCCATTAGAAGCTAATACATGATAATGTAGGAGCATTTTGATACTGCAGTGATGGGAGATATCCCAAGCCACAAGACTGACAGTACAATATAAATTAGACTTACAAGGAAAACAACAGTTAAAATACTAAAATATAAAGGCTAAAATGTTGAAATAGAAGACCAGATCTACAGCTGGTGTAAAGCTGATTTACATCACCTGAGGAGCTGGCCCAAAGTGTGTTTCTTTAGCGCAAACCAAGATCTGTATGCATGAGAAATATCAAAGTTAGATTTGACACCATACAAGGAGCTTGAGTCACAGCTGTGTTATGCTGCCGTAAAACTAGTATAACTCCACTGAAAGAACTGATTTCAGTGGAATTGTACTGGCATAAAACTGGAGTAATGAGGTGGTCAATCTGGCCCACTATATTTTGTTTATTCATCAAAATGGTATTTAAAATACCTTTATTAAATATAAAGAGCCAGATCGGTTGAATGGAATTATGGAAAACGCACACCAGGTGAGAATCTGGCCCATTGTATTTTGGATAACTTAGGGTATGTCTACACTACAGCTGCTACAGTGGCTGTAGCGTTGCCGCTGTAGCATAGGAGCATAGATGCTTCCGGCACTGTCAGAAGGGTTTTTTCTTTCCAAGTATAATCCAGTTGTCCGAGAGGCTTCAGCTAGGTCAACTCTATCTACGCTGGGGGTTAGGTCAAGCTAACAAAACTTCTATTATCATATGTAGCCATGTGTAAGCGGGGGAATAGTCCCACTCTTGTGGGGAACTTTCCTGGCTTCTGCACTACCCCGGTGAAGTGGGCTAGCGAAAGGATCTGAGTCCTCGCTCCCACTTCCTTTACCCAGTGGCCTCTCTGCCCTTGAGGACTCCCTTTCTGCTATCCTGTCTGGCAGAGTCCTCGTAACCCCAACAAGTCTGGGCCCAGGATTCCTGGGGGGCTCGATCCCCAACCCTGCTGTGGTCAGCTAGGACGGGGGCTAGGGTGTCCCCACTCTGGGGTACTCACTCTGTGCACTTCTCTGACCCACTGACCATTACATACAAGTTAAAGCAAATGCAAGTTATTTAATCAACAATTAATTTTAAAAAGAATAAGGAATAATGGGAAAGGTTAAAGGAAATACATCGCCCCGCTCTGTGGCAGGGAACATCACAAACAGCGTCTCTGGAATGTCAGGGCAGTTCACAGTTCCTTGTCAGTCCCAGGCCTTCTTAGGCTCTGGCTGTGCTGCAGGGATGTTGTGGGTTGGACACTTGCTCTGGTGGTGGCCACACATTCTCAGGCTTTAAGTGGTAGGATCCTTCTTCCCAGTGTTGCTCCCGCCCTGTCGGGGTTACGATCCAAGCCTGGCCTGCAGAGCCCCTTGGCTGAGGCGTCTCCCTGTGCTGGACCCCCTCAGTATCCCCAGCTGCTCACCGCACCCAGCTCCGGACTGCTCCAACCCCAGCTCCACCAATCTGTCTCTGCACTGCTGCTGCTGCTCTGCCTCCAGCTCCCTGCACTGCTTCTTTGGCCCCTCTGCCTCTGGTTGCTGCAGCTCTGCTCCCAGGACACGTCTGATCTGCAGGCTGCTTCTGTGACTCTGCTCCCTGGGCTGCTTCCTGGGCTGGACCTGCTTCCTGGGCTGCTTTTCTGGCCCCTCTGGCTCTGGTTGCTGCAGCTCTGCTCCCAGGGCAAGGTCTGCTCTCTCTGGGCTGCTTTTCTGGCCCCTGTGGATCTGGCACAGCTCTGCTTCCCTGCTTTCTCCTTAGCTCGGCCCCACTCTGTCTGACCCAGGCAATTTCAGCTCACACGGAGGATGGCGCCTCCCTGGCCTCCTGACTCCCTGATTAGCCTGCCCACCCTGTCATTCAGGCTGACCTAGAGCACTGGCCTCTCCCCATTGTTCCTGGGAGCTGTCAGTCTCAGGGTCCTGATTCCCCATCAACCCTTCCCCCTCTTCAGTATTGGGAGCTAGCAACCAAAACACCCCCACTGAATGTAAGTAAGGGGCCAAAGTCCCCTTACACATGGTTCCCAACCTTCATTGGTTCACATCCCACCTTCATAACAATTGTTATGAAGTGAGTTGATGGAATATCAAACTTATGTACACATACCACAGTCTGGGAAGCCTTGATATATAGTAAAATTCACAGTCTCAGTCCTTCTCATCCAGGAGCTCAATGTCCTGGAATGAGAATACCTAAAAGATCACCTAAGTCTCCAGCATGAGGACCGTGCTCAACAGGCACATGCACAATGTCCACAGCAAGGGGAAAGCTCGTCTGTACAGGAGACAGAGCTCTCTGTGGGGCTGGTCCAAGACTGTGGAAAGAACTCCACAGCCCCTCAGAGCCACCAAAAACCTTGCCACTTTCTGTTCCCAAGGCATATTACACTTCACTGACCTCAACATCAATAATAAGAACAGGGCGTAGCAGGCATAACATAAAAATTAAGCGTAAAAAAACAACAACCAAAATTTCCCCCAAAAATTTTGAATTAAAAATATCTTATACCATTTCTCTCCTAAGGGAATAACAGAGTAAGGTAGAACCACATGTGACCTAGGCTAGTCACACTGCTTAATGCAGGTCTGGAAGGCTCTCAGATTACTACAGTGATAGGCGTAGTATAACAACCTTAACAGAATTAAGGATATGTGGGAGCAAGACCTAAGAGTTTTTAAACAAAAGAGAAAAAACAAAAACATGAGAAATATGCCCATTTCTGTGCGGATCATCAGGAGACAAAGAATACTGTGTAAACAAAAACCACTGTGTACCTACAACATTTCCATCCCTCAAGAGGGCAAAGAAATTAAGACAGAAAGCTGAGCATCACTTTTCATCTCTATTCTACAAATAACAGGTTTCAGAGTAGCAGCTGTGTTAGTCTGTATTCGCAAAAAGAAAAGGAGTACTTGTGGTACCTTAGAGACTAACAAATTTATCTGAGCATAAGCTGTCGTGATGAAGTGAGCTGTAGCTCACGAAAGCTTATGCTCAAATAAATTTGTTAGTCTCTAAGGTGCCACAAGTACTCCTTTTCATTCTACAAATAAGTTTCATTATTATGTGGTACAAAAAGGCTAGAGATCACAGGCCTGATTCTTCTCTCATTGCACCAGTTTCATACCCGTTGTAACTTCTTGAATTTCAATAGAATTCATTTTGACTTTAATATAGTGTAAGTAGGAGAAGAATTAGACCTTTTGCTTTCTTGATTCAGTATTTTGTTTACATCTCTGTGTAGGGTCTAGAATAATCCTTGTTTGAGCAGTCTAAATTCTCTGCTGCAACAAGGCAATATGAGCACACTCAGGCACATCATGTATTCAGTTTGATGTTCCTATTGGTAAGTTATTCCATATTTGCCTATTACAGGAGTTTCTTTCAACTTCCTCCAAAATACATGATAATGGTCAATGTCATTGACAGGACACAGGACTAAATGGACCGTTATACTGATCTGTTTTGGCAGCTCCTGTGTAATAGGACTCATATTGATAAGCTTAATCCACAGCAGCAGCATCACAATGAAAACTAAAAAAGCCACCAAAACTAAACACTGCAAGGAATTTTAGATGGGAGCTATACATACCCTGGGCCAGACTCTTCTCTAACACACCGTTAGCTGAACCAGTGCAATTCTGGGGTTGTCTACACAGGAAGTTAAATTAACAAAAGGTGTGAATTTAAAGTGCATTATCAAAACTGCATTAACCCCTTCCTCCCCTCCATGGACCTGTCAGAATTGCCAGGCAGCTGACTGAGGCAGCAACAGATACAGGCTAGAGCAGGAGCTGGTTAGCACAGAAAGAGCACAGGCCAGAGTAGGAGCAATCTGTTGAAACTACTGGCAATGAGAACGCTCCCAACAAGGTAGCAACACTGAGCAGACTAGAAAGATGCTTCCTTTAGGAGCCTATATACTGGGCTTGGGATCACCTGGATGGGTTCTCACCTGTGGATTGGCTGAACCCTGGTTGAATGAATGGCATGGGGCCTATCTCAAGACCTGCAGGTAACTGCCGCTGGTGCCTCATCCCACTCTGGGGCAGAGATGACTCATTAAGCTTAAGCAGGCTTGGGCTCAGAGTAACTCAAGCGGGTCTACATTGGGGGGCAGAGGCGGGGGAATCGATCTAAGTCACACAACTTCAGCTATCAGAGTAGCAGCCGTGTTAGTCTGTATTCACAAAAAGAACAGGAAGACTTGTGGCACCTTAGAGACTAACAAATTTATTTGAGCATAAGCTTTCGTGAGCTACATCCGTTGAAGTGAGCTGTAGCTCACGAAAGCTTATGCTCAAATAAATTTGTTAGTCTCTAAGGTGCCACAAGTCCTCCTGTTCTTTTTGCGAACTTCAGCTATGTGAATGACATAGCTGAAGTCGACGTACTTAGATCTACTCACCCGCGGTGTCTTCACTGCAGTGAGTCGACTACTGCCGCTCCCCTGTCGACTCTGCCTGCGCCCCTCGCGCCGGTGGTGTACAGGAGTCGACGGGAGAGCGCTTGGGGGTAGATTTTTCGCATCTAGACTCGATGTGATAAATCGACCCACGCTGGATTGATTGCTGCCCGCCGATCCGGCGGGTAGTATAGACCTACCCTCAGAGTATGTCTGCACTGGAATAAAACACCCACGGCTGGCCTGGGTCAGCTGATTTGGGCTCACAGGGCTTGAGCTGCAGGGCTATAAAACTGCAGATAGATATTTGCGCTCAGGCTGGAGCCTGAGCTCTGGGACCCTCCCCTCTCCAGGGTCCCAGAGTCTTGGCTCCAACCTGAGCGCAAATATCTATCTAGTCTTGCAGCTTGAGTCAGCTGACACAGCCATCCGCAGGAGTTTTATTGCAGTTAGACATACCCTCAGGCTTAGGCAGGCTCAGACTCAGAGGTAGCACAGGATCCTCTACTTAGCTTAATTCACTTCTAAATCAAAAGCAAACTAAGGTGACTTTGCTTCTGAATGAGAGCATCCACACAGGGATTTAATGCACTTTAAATTCACCCCTTTAGTTAATATGGCTTAACTTCCTGTGTAGACATGCCCAGAGTTGCACTGGTTTGACTAAACGTGTGTTTTAGATGCAAGCTAAAAGAAAAACAGTAGAGATTTAGCTTGCATCTAAAACACACGTTTAGTCAAACCAGTACATGTCTGCACACAGAATTTGCATTTATTTTTCTTTTTTTAAACCAATTTAGCAAAACCCTTTCAGTTTAAGAAAAATAAGTGCAACTTCTGTGTGCAGACATGGCCTACAATGCTGGGAGAATGGGAATGAGGAATCCCCTAAAGTTCCTTTGAGACATAGCTGTGTTTCTGTTCTAAAGCCCTATTCTCTCCTAGTCTGCTGCCTCTGTTAGAAAGTGTTAGTTTTTTTTTAAAACCCTCAGTTAAGTTTCAATTTGCTTCACAAGCCTGACAAAAGGGACTTAATCCTTCTTGGAATTTGCAAGCTGTAAAAGGCTGACAGTTAGGCCAGTTTGGCGGAATTTTGACTTGAGAATTGTTAATACTGTTTGGGAGCACAGGTTTGCTCTGATTGATTTATCTGACCTGTCCGCCACCAGCTCAGAGTCAGGGGAGTTACACCAGCATAAAACTGGTAAAACAGAGTGGAGAATCAGGCCTACTGAGTGAAATCTTGGCCCCATTGAAACCAATAGCAAAGCTCCCCCCTTGATTTCAACGAGGCCAGGATTTCATTCATTGGCTTTAATTCTCTGTTATGCTCAGCAAAATATCAAAGTTTGACATAATTAAGTTTAACTGACAGAATAAAAATGTTGTGAAAAAACTCCCATCCAGATGCTTTTGACTTGTTTTGTAGAGCTGAAGGCCCATATCTTCAGAGGGAATTAAGTGCCTAAATACCTTTTACAATCAGAACTGAAGTTCTCATTATGAATGTCATGAGGCCTGCTGAACCATTTAGAAAATGCAAAGGAAGACTAACAACAGCTACAAACATTTTTTTGGAAGGAGGATAATGGCCATAATTTGCAATCAATTAAGGGAAATATTTAGACATGCCATTATCACTTCCTGGCTGGATTACTGTAATCCATTATTTACAGGTCTCTGTACTACAGTACTTCCTTGAGGGATTTGCAACTTTTGCAGAACTCTGGCTCCAGAACACTCACATTACTCCTGTGCTGTGATGTGAGAACTTTCCTGACTTCCTCTGAAGCAGAGAACTTATTTTAAAGATATTTTGGTTATACACTTTAAGATTCCGAGAGTTTTTACACTGGCGTCAAACTTTATTCAGAGTTTAAATTTAAAGTCTGCAAATTTGGAATGGTATCAGGAGGTTTACTCTAAAATAAAGGATTACCGACTTCTCTCCTAGAGCAGGATTAGGAACAAAGGTGCACAAGGGGACATTTTCTGTCTGCTTAATGTCAAACAGTTAATAGTGAGAATTATCACTTTTCCTTAGTTAACTTCAGCAATTACTCATGGGTCTCTGTGGTATGTGACTGTGAGTTTATGCTACCTTGACTGAATTTTCAAAAGGGTCTCAACCGAGGTCTTGACTCACCACTGTGTTATTGCAGTTTCAAATTGGTGCAACTCTATTAGAACTAAATGAATGGAGTTACACTGCTGCAAAGGGGGAGTTATGCAATGGGAATCAACCCCCCAAATCTTGATATCTGAACCCACAGTTTTGCTCACAGAAAAACTTGCAATTTGAGCTCAAACAGCATTTGCTTTGCATTGACCTGTTATGGGGCTGGGCACCAAATGCAAAGAAGTGTTGTCACAAATATACCAGGCCACTCTTGAAAATGTGCTCGCTGTGTCCCAGAAACTACATGTAAAGATCCATACTGCCATGCAATTACAAAAAGACTATTAAAACTATTAAAACAGCCAACTAAAAAACCAAAAGCCCTAGCTTTGACCCTTATTATATGTTAAGTAATAAATTAGTTAATAAAGGCTGAGAGAGCCGGGGACACGCTCATTTGATTTTAGTTTATCATTATATTTACATCCTGTTTAGACAGATCTTTGCCTTCCCAATCTATTCGTTTTCATTACCCAGTCAATTTGTAATTAGCCACAGAATCTTCCATTCTGTTAAATACTGGATTGAAGATTACACTAAGTTCTTTGAAATGGAGCTCATATTCCTAGATTGTGCTAAGTAAAAGGACTTATAACCATGCCCCAGGCGAAGTACTGAAATCGATTTTCTGATGGCACCAATAAAAATTTCCTCCCTCTGTTGAGTGTTTCTTTCCCTAAAGGTATCATCTGTGCACAGCACCTTTTTGTTTGCCTCAGCAGGGTCTACACAGGGCAGTTAAAGTGCCACACATTGGAGCGCTCTGCAATTCACTCCTCTCTGCTGAATGGTCTGTGGTGCCACTTCTCCCAGAAATCAGCCTGTCATCCTAAGGAACAACTGCCTAGTTTGTTTGCCTATGGCTAAAAAAATATGGGGCAGCCACAGTAGAGGGGCTGGGGAGCTGTAGCACAAAATGACTCTCTCATTCCTCCATCCCCTCTCTCCTCTCCTTTCCCCCCATCTCCTCTTCCCTTTCTCTTCTCCCCTCCTCCCTCCCTTTCTCCCCCCTTCCTCTCTTTGCTCCTGAGGCCTTGTCTATACTATACAGTTTTGTCAAGGTGTACACGCTACAATGCTCCTCCCGCCAACAAAACTCTCATGCTTTGCCAACAAAAGAAAACCACCTCCACGAGAGGCGGGGAGCTTTTTGAGGCAAAGTTAGAGCCACAAAGTGTCAGCGTAGATGCTGCATTCGTTACGTTGCCGTAACTGGCCTTTAGGGGGTGTGCTACAATGCCTACCGCGACCGCGCCGCTCACTCTTTTGATCTCCACTGCCCTGAACCCAGCTTCACAAGCATGTGCCCCTCCCCTCTCAAAGGCCCAGGGAAGTTCTGAAAGTGCTCAGTGTGGGGAGCTCACATAGCTCCTGCCCAGCTGAGCATGCCGGCCCCCGCAAGCAAACGCACTCCTGCCCGGCCTACCGGGGACGGGGTGGATCTCCTGGGTCTGTGGGGAGAGGAGGCTGTGGGAGAACTTGGAGGGAATCATGGAATCAAAACATTAACATGGAATCCTGCTCTCCCCGGCACTAGGACCGCAGCGGCAGGCAGGGCGGGCTGCTGCTGTGGGCAATGGGGGGAGAGGCTGCTGTTCTGTGCAGAGCCGGGGCTGATGTCGGGGTGTCTCCCTACCCCCACCGGTGTACCAGTCTCATCTGAGCTGGGGTGGGGAGCCATGGGGACACGAGCTGTCTGTGCCCAAGCTTCTGCCTCAGGATTCGTAGCTTCCAGCGTTTGTCTGAACGTAAAGAGACAGCGTGTTGACCTACTCACTCTCCCCCAACACACACGCTCCCCTAGCACGCACTCTGTCTTTATCACGCACACACACACACATTCCCTGTCACACACGGTCCCCTCCCCACACTTCTGTGGGCTTCTTGTGTTAGTGTTCAGCAATGTCAGTTTGGTCATATTACCAAGAAGTGATTTAAAATGTGTTACTTTTGGGGGACACACATCAATCATTACAAGGTTCATAGCACAGTGCAAACAAACAATGCCAGGCTCAGCACACTAAAGCAACACACATTACTGTGGCTCAGTGTTAACATGCTCCTTCAAGGCCTCCTCCAGCCAAATAGGCCCACCTTGGGCTCCTTGTAGCGCTGTGTTCTTAACACACAGCACAATACCAAAGAACAGTGCAGGATCCATGCTTTCTGACAGAGATGGCTGGGTTGCAGGTTACCAAGGCAGTTGAAAAGCGCTGGCTATCTAGTAGGATGCCCATGGAACAATGGGATTGAGATAACTGCATCATGTGATGCTGTGCCTTCCCCATGAGGCATTAAAATCCTTCCAAAAGCACCCTGCATCCAGTTGCACAGTGGAATAGCTACCCATAGTGCATTGCTCTCTGGTGTGTCGAGGCAAGGGCTGCTATTGCGGCTATGCTCCACTGCCACAAAGAGCATAGTGTGGACATGCAACAGCGGTTTAATAACAGCGGTGGCTGTATGTCAGCGTAACTTGCGTCGACAAAACTCTTTAGTGTAGACAAGACCCAAGTATTGTTCTGAACTCAAATGCTGAATGAAGCAGGCAGTTCTCTGGAGGTGTAAATTACCATCCGGCTAGAAGCAGGAAGGGAGGGAGGCCCAGGTTCACACTAGCCAAATGTGGGGAGCCTGGGACCAGGCATTCAAAATGATGGGCTCAGAGGACTCAAGCTGCTGGAAGAAGGACCACTATGAAACAAGCTGAAATTTAAGCCTAAAGGTCATCACACCCTGTGAGTGTGTGTAATGGCCACCAATGTGCTGAATGCTGGTCTACTCCTGGCCTGAGTCTTATGAAGCTGATGCCCAGCTGAGCTGACTGGGCTAAGTGGATGGATCAGGTTCAGGGGGTCATTAAGACCCTGACCTAGTACAGGGAGTGTATACAGCAGCCAGAGATCAAGGGCAGGGCAAAACTCCCATGGACCCAGCAACTTTTCTGGGGGTCTGGGTCAAGAGAAACAGACCAAGTCTACCGGAGGAAAAAGCAGGGAGGTTCAAGGAATTGTGTGGAGGGGCTGTATAGGTCTCAAGCATGGAGAGGAGCTTCCATGAGTTCCAGCAGGATGGCCCCTGAGACAGAGCAGGGGCCAATCAGCCAGGCTCCCTCCCAGCAGGAGCCCTTACCCCACTCTTTACCCTGGTGGCTCAAGGCTTCCACAGTATAAAGGGGGCTACTGCAGATTCTGGCAAGACAGGACGGAGCAGGACAAGGTACCAGCCACACTCCCAAGTCCCAGCCATGTGGTGCTTACTGCCACAGGGCCCCATGTGTACATGGCTTAACGGGGACATTGGGCTGGGGCCAAATTTCATTGGTTTTGCCAGTGCACCAAGTGTTGGTGCATCGCTCCAGATTTCCGGTGCTGGAGTGATGCTCTGGACCCCTCCGACAGCACTACACCCCTGGATTACATTGGGAAACAACATGTATTTCTGCCAGTCTCTCCCGATCAGATTTGCTCCATTTACAAGAACAACTATAGCAGGGGTCTCAAAGTCCCGGCACGCGGGCCATCTGCAGCCCGAGAACCTCCACACTGCGGCCCACGGAGGAGAGACGCAGGCAGACATGCTGTGGCAATATCTGCTGCAGGCGCCACCCCCCACAACTCCCATTGGCTGGGGGAGAGGGACAGAGATACCGTCACTAGTCGCCGGCTGAGTCAGCCATGGAGGCAGCATCCCTTTTTTCCACAATGAATATAAACAAGTCAAAATACCCGAACACAACTATTTTATACCCACTTTGCTGCAATCCTGAAGGTTTCAACTGCTCAGTCACTGAGGCCAAACATCAACAAACTGACAGACCTGAAGCGTTGCCAGGTGTCTGGCAAACACTAAAACCTCTCTGGCTGGCAAAGAATTGTATAAAGTTGTATGACAGTTTTGTTATGTCTAAGAAATTCAAAATAAAAATACAATAGAAATGTTTTCTTTTCTGAACACCATCTTCAGTGACGTTATTGGCCTGCTGGGAGGATTTGAGGACTGGCACTGGCCCTAAGGTAAACTGAGTTTGAGACCCCTGAACTATAGGGTTGTTGGTTTTTTTAAAAATGGCAGTTCTGCAAACTTCCATTGATGTTAATGGGAGCTACTAAATGTTCAGCCCTTTTGAAAATCAGGCTGCTTTAGGTGTGTAAGTATGAATTTAGGACCCTAACTTGGTCCAGAGCCACAAAGGGACTTAGGCACTGGGACATTAAGCTTCACAATGCCTAACTTTTAGGTGCCTAGAAAGTAAGTGCGATCTACAAAGCCTGAATTAGGCACCTTGGCTCCTAAAACAATGCAGGGGAGGAGAAAGGCGCTTTAGAATGCAATTCACCAAAGCCAGCATGCTAGGCAGGGAGGCTCCTAAATTAGCCAATGGGAGACACCAATCAGAGGGGTGCATCTTAAATCCCACCCCTCTCAGAGTTTGGTACCTAAATCTGGGCTTCAGTGAGGTGCTTTATCTCTGCTTGCAATCCACAACAGGGAACCGCTCTCCAGGCAGCTTAAGTGCCCTAGTCACGAGAGCGAGTGAGGCAGGCACTGAACTTCACACAAAGTGGCCAGGAGGATGAGATGGTGATGCCCAGATTACAACTTTTCGGCAGTGGTTAGAGCACTCACCTGGGATGCAGCAGACCAGATTCAATTACTCCCTCAGGGCAGAGGGGGAGAAAGGCTTTGAACTCTCAGGAGAGTACTCGAATCACTGAGCTAAGAGATATTGGGTAGGCACCACTACTAGCACCACCACCTCTTCCTGCTCTGACCTGATTTTGAATGGGATCTGATCCGGAAGGCAACTTCTGAGCAAGCCTACCAGATCAGGCCCCCCATTGGTGAGACAGGCAGAGGAGTGTCTATCTTCCCTCAACCCCCCCCCCCCCGCAAAAAACGAGGAGTACTTGTGGCACCTTAGAGACTAACACATTTATTTGGGCATAAGCTTTCGTGGCCTAAACCCCACTTCATCAGATGCATGCAGTGGAAAATACAGTAGGAAGATATATATACACAGAGAACATGAAACAATGGGTGTTGCCATAGCAACTGTAATGAGACCAATCAATTAAGGTGGGCTATTATCAGCAGGAGAAAGAAACCTTTTGTAGTGATAATCAGGATGGCCCATTTCAAATAGCTGACAAGAAGGTGTGAGTAACAGTAGAGGAAAACATTATCATGGGAAAATAGTTTTTACTTTGTGTAATGACCCATCCACCGCCAGTCTTTATTCAAGCCTAATGTAATGGTGTCCAGGTTGCAAATTAATTCAAATTCTGCCATTTCAGTTGGTATGGCAACACCCATTGTTTCATGTTCTCTGTGTATATATATCTTCCTACTGTATTTTCCACTGCATGCATCCAATGAAGTGGGTTTTAGCCCACGAAAGCTTATGCTCAAATAAATTTGTAAGTCTCTAAGGTGACACAAGTACGTCTTGGTTTTTTTGCTGATACAGACTAACACGGCTACCACTCTGAAACCTCTCTTCCCTCAGTTCATGGATCACTGTGGGGCTTAGGCATCTGAACTAGGTGGAGGCAGCAATGCACATGCCAGAGACAGAAACACAGGTGCCCAGGGAACTTGTACAGCAGAAATTTAGGAGCAGACTGAGTTTAGTTCTTAGATTCATAAATTCATAGATACTAAGGTCAGAAGGGACCATTCTGATCATCTAGTCTGACCTCCTGCACAGCGCAGGCCACAGAATCTCACCCACCCACTCCTACGAAAAACCTCACCTATGTCTGAGCTACTGAAGTCCTCAAATCGTGGTTTAAAGACTTCAAGGAGCAGAGAATCCTCCCTCAAGTGACCCGTGTCCCATGCTACAGAGGAAGGCGAAAAACCTCCAGGGCCTCTTCCAATCTGCCCTGGAGGAAAATTCCTTCCCAACCCCAAATATGGCGATCAGCTAAACCCTGAGCATATGGGCAAGATTCACCAGCCAGATACTACAGAAAATTCTTTCCTGGGTAACTCAGATCCCATCCATCTAATATCCCATCTCAGGGGATTAGGCCTATTTACCCTGAATATTTAAAGATCAATTAATTACCAAAATCACATTATCCCATCATACCATCTCCTCCATAAACTTATTGAGTAGAATCTTAAAGCCAGATAGATCTTTTGCCCCCACTGCTTCCCTTGGAAGACTATTCCAAAACTTCACTCCTCTGATGGTTAGAAATCTTCGTCTAATTTCGAGTCTAAACTTCTTGGTGGCCAGTTTATACCCATTTGTTCTTGTGTCCACATTGGTGCTGAGCTTAAATAATTCCTCTCCCGCTCCTGTATTTTTCCCTCTGATATATTTATAGAGAGCAATCATATCTCCTCTCAACCTTCTTTTTTTTAGTTAGGCTAAACAAGCCAAGCTCCTTAAGTCTCCTTTCATAAGACAAGTTTTCTATTCCTCGGATCATCCTAGTAGCCCTTCTCTGTACCTGTTCCAGTTTTAATTCATCCTTTTTAAACATGATACAGACTAACATGGCTACTTCCTATGGGGTTCAGCGGCATTTGAGTGGGAATTTTGTGGCTTCTAAAACTGGGATTTAAGCACCTAAATCTGGGGTTTAGGTGCTTAAGTTTTGTGCACTTGAGCCCAACTTTTGTAAATCTCATCCTTAAGGACTAATGCACTGCACTGTCTGTGTAGTAGGGTGCACAGTCTTTTGGTTCCTTAAAGTGGACCCCAAGTCCTATTGTACCCCAACTCAGTGTATCTAGGAGGAGGCTCTGACAAAGCGAACAGTGAGCTAGGCTTTCAAGGGTTAATGCCCAGCCAGTGTTCAGAGGAGATACCAGTGGTGAGATAAACAGATGCAGCTGAATCTATTTAGGCTAAAAAACCTAAGAAGAAGGGGATGTAATTCCCACACAGAGGGAAGGAGAAGTTGGTGTTTTGGTCACAAGCCCAGGAGGGGAGCTCTGGGACATATAGGAGCTACCCTGCATGGTTTGTGCTTATTTAATTTGCATTTTTACATTTATTGCACATGTGGTCAGGGAGGAGTAGATTTCCAAAGATGTTTTTCTTTCAGTTTTGGAAACATCCATATATAATAATTCCTTGCACATTTGTGTTGGTGTTAGCAAATATGGGATGGAAAAAAACCCCATGATTAGTCAGAGTGCATTTTGACTGACATTTCAAAACTCCTACTCTCTTGAATAGCACACAAAAAGATCCTGAATAATCATTAAAACAAGACAGTTTGCAAAGCAAAACTCTTCACTGCTGTTTGTGCTGCTGATAGAGCTGTGTGAATCACTGATTTTTTTTCAGTTCAGTGACTGAACTGAAAAGTAAAAAAACAAAAAATGGGTCAACCCATTTCCATTTTTTTCCTAGTGGAAACAAAGAAGTTGAAAATTTCATTTTGGGTTGAAAAAATGGAAATGAATTTTTTAAAATAAAATAGTGAAATTCTGAAACAAAACATCTTTCCAAAACAAAAAGCAGAAACATTGATTGGACATGCCAAAACAGGCCTTTGTGACATTTTCAATTTTAAAAAATTCAATTGAAATAATTTGCCACGTAAAAAAAGCGACCCAAATTCACAAATTGTTTCAGTCAACCACCCAAATCTGCATTTTTGGGGCAAAAAAAGGATTAGCATAGAAAGCTTCACCCAGCTCTAGTTGCCAACAGTACATGACAGAACAGCTTTACCTGGAGTACAGGCCTTATAGAGAAGCCTTGATAGAAAGCTGAGATGGGGCCAAACAAAAATCCCAGAACGCTGAAAAATCTTGAGATGTTCAAAATCCAGCTCAAGTCCAGGTCTTAGAATAAGGCAAGACAGACAGATAATGACACCTTTTTGGAGGGCCAAAACTACAGAGAGAGACAGAATTTAATCAAACTGAATCTAACAGAACTGAAAGCTGCATAACTCCATCAGTTTTCTTAGGAGTATAAAAGTCAGATCTACTAATCAGTAGCTAAAAAGCAGCCTCGGGGCTTTGCACTTGGCATCACTGAATGGAAAAGGTTAAGGAGTCAAAGTATAAAATATCCACTAATATTAGAGTCAAACAGTGACACTGTCAAATAATTGACTTATGGATGAAATGTGCATCTTTCACTATCTTGAGGTTGCCAACAGTCATAGGAAATCAGGAATGAATATCTTTGTGTATCAGGCCCAAATCACAGCAGAGTGTGACAGGAAGTGGGTGCATCGAATCTCCTGATAAATGAAACGATATCAAAGGGTATGCAGAATCTATGCCATGTCAGAAGGACTAAAGGTTAAATCTCTCTCCATAAGATGGAGAAGATTCTCAGATGTCCTCTCAGGAAATTACCTCATTTCCTTACAGGAGATTCAAGTGGGAGGCAGTTCCCCTTCAAAGTGGGGAATTCACTTTTGAGTCCTAACTACTTGCAGCAGGACTGAGTTTAGCTTATTGGGTTTAACTAATCATTATTTAAATGGCATTACTCTGAATTTAGGGCTATATCTGGAGCTCTCACATGCATGAACAGGCCTTTGTGTGCATGAGTGTAACTGTATGCAGAATCTGGCCCTTACTCTGGTGTAACTAAGATCTGATTCGAACCCCAGATGCCCACTTACTCCACTGCTATTTTGGCACAATTATGAGAGTAGACCCTTTAATCATTTCTTCTGGCCATGGCTCTGTCAGTGACTCAAATTTTCTCATAGGTGAAATCTGACAGCAGAGCAAGTTCAAGGATGATTTTTGTATGAGAAACATTAGGAATGCATGGAATAAGGTTTTGTATCAAATAACATTAAATCATCTCCTGGTTTTGGACAGTGACTGTCTCATAGCAAATGATCTTCTTAGTCTTGAATCTCGATGAAGCAGTCAGACTCCCTGACAAAAACCATAAAGGGAGGCTGGAAAAATGGTTTCCTTCATTCCCTAAATATGAAGAGCATGTTTCATGGAATCAACATGAATTGTTAACATACAGGCTTCAGCTCTTTCTCCCCATTGCTCCTGACCTGGTAGCCAAAAAACACAGTGAACATGTGGTGAATCTGATCTCTAGATAACTGTACACAGAAGAACTGCAACAGTGTATTAGGACAAAATAAATAAATAAATAACATGCTGCCCAGCTGCATGAAAGTGCATCTGGTGCTTGTCACATATATTTTAATATAAGATGCTTAAAAGGTGATGTCAGTAAAAGCATGCCACAATGCAAAAGAAAAAGGGTTTTAAAGGGATTTTTACAAATCGTATGTATACAATAGCTACAATTGAGTTGTTTAAAGTTAAAATTCTCCACATTTCTTCCTTTTTAAACTGAGCATTAGAAATTTAAAGGGGCAGATCCATTGATTTCAATGGAGTTATGCTAATTTAAAACAGCTGAGGATCAGCTCCAAGTAATCTAGTAGCAGCCTCGAGTATCCATTGCTCTGCAGCTCCATTTAGACACAAGTTTTGTATCTGTCTTTTATAAACTGTTTCATCCTGGTTGTATGAGAATTTGGGGAGGAGAGAGTGGGTCTGTAGCGACATATAAATATAATGGTGGTGGCTGTGGATCTTTGGAAAGTTTTGAACCTGACCTCCTTCAAGGTCTTGCTGGCAAATACTTTAGCTGTCTCTTCCACACAGAACCTTGCATTCTTGAGTTGTTTATTGTTCACATGCTGATAACCTTGCTGGAGACATTGTAAAAATGAGTACTTGTGGCACCTTAGAGACTAACAAATTTATTAGAGCATAAGCTTTCGTGAGCTACAGCTCACTTCATCGGATGCACGAAAGCTTATGCTCTAATAAATTTGTTAGTCTCTAAGGTGCCACAAGTACTCCTTTTCTTTTTGCGAATACAGACTAACACGGCTGCTACTCTGAAAATTGTAAAAATGGACTCTCATCCTCAAGGAGGGGCTTGGAAATTAGTGTGAACTTTGGGAAGCTGCCGTTTCCCTAACATGTATATTTTCTGCATGAGAAATAACTGGTTCTTAAGGATCCCATGTCATTAGTACTATGGAATATCTCATTTCAGAATGAGAACATACTGCAAAATTCCATGAGCCTGTAACTGAGCCAACACAGAGTAGGTGGGGATTTCTACTCTTCCTGCAGCATTATGATAGGATTTTTATTTTTAAATGTGTGCTGTGAGTGTTATAGCTAATCCTTAAATTTGTGTACAAGGAAACCTTAACTATGTGAATGTCAGGCAGAGAATGGGTTAATCTGGCAATTTCAGCTAAGTCCCGAGTAAATATTTTTCATGGGTTAGGAAACTAAGCCTAAGTGACAGCTATTGCTTGAGGGAGTTGCTGGTCAAGACTGAGCTGCGTTGACAGAGCTGTGCTGGAAAGCTTGAATACTGCCTGCATATAGCCAATATAATCAGACCTGTGACCTGCTCAACAAGAAGAGAAGAGAGAATATAGTTTGAAAAGCATTTGAGCTCTTACTAGAAACACTGTTCAGTGCTAGGGTGACCAGATATCTCTGCTTGCAGAAGCCAACCAGAGGTCCCAGGTGCCAGCTCAGATGCCATGGTACCGGGCAACTATAAAAAAACTAGATAGTAAAACTAGGACCCAACTACAACCTGGAATGCCCGGTCACCTCTTCCTGCTCAGGCAGCACCAGGGATAGGGAGGCAAGGAGCCTCTTCTCCTTCAAACAGGAAGGGACGGAGAAGGCAACAGCTCTTGCTTAGTCAAGAGGGGAAGGGAAGGAGTGGAGCAGCTGCAGCCACTGGTATTTCCAGAAGAGGGGAGGAAACAGCAAGGAGTCCTGCTCCCTTAAGGTGGGTGGGAGTTAGGAGGGGAGCAGCAGCCCAAGAGACCAGTAAATCACTGAAGGGGAAGCGCTAATTGAGAGGGTGATGGGGGGGGGAGCATTAGTTAAGACAATAGACTTTTGGAAAAGAAGCTTCCTCCTTCTTTCCATCCACCATTATCCTGTTTTTTTGCTGGGGAAATCTCACCACCCTCTTCAGGCTGTCAACATGATCACTGTCCTTATCACAGCCCTATAAGAGCCCGAATGGCTAGGGGGGCTGATCCTGCTCTCATTGAAACCAGTGAAAGCAGGACTGGGCCCTCATATAATCCCAAGGCCCGATCTGGAGAGGTGCTGAGCAAAGCTGTGTGGAGAAAGGCAGTTCCGTTTCACGGAGAATTTTGAAATTTGGTTTCATTTTGATTCAGAACGAAACCCAACATTTTCAAAGGTCGCCATGAGAGCTCCGAGGCATTCCGCTTGGTGGGCTGCCCCAGAGCTGCTCGCAGGCAGACACCCAGGAGCCAGGTGATTGTGCTGACAGGAAATCAGGCAGGTTCCCAGTGGACGTCTGCCTGGCAGACAGGTCTCTGGCAGAACTTCAAAACTGAACCATTTACGCAAAACAGTCCGATTTCAACAAATCAGCAAATTCTAAGGAAGAAATGTGTTGTCGGAATTTTTCTGACTAGTTCCAGTGCTGAGCACATGGGATCAGGTCCAGAAGGCACAAGCCAATATGGTACAGAATAGCATGGTATGATACGCAGCGTTGGAGACAATACAGAAGATGGGCTGGAGGTGGTCGTTATGGCAAGATCCTGCACCCCATGAAGTCACTGAGAGCAGGATCGTGCCCCTTAGCCCTTCAGAGCAGGGAACTCGTTATTCGTTTGCCACAGCTCACCCGCTGCTCAGTGCCATGTGCTCTCATTGTACTGTGATAAGAACAGGAACCATGTTGACAGACTGAAGAGGGTGACTGGGGTTGGGTCCTTTTATTGGAACATGAGAGTTATCAAGGACCTGACCCTTCAGACCTTCATTTACTTGAGCAGGCCATACTCTCACAAGTAATCCTGCAGAAGCCAACAGGACTGACTACTGGCATGAGTAAGGATTTGCAGGATTATGCACTCACTTTGTTGAAAGATATATTAGTGTTACGGTACACAAAACCCATGAATGAAGTCTGGGAGTCCCAGTGGGAGCTGGGCACCCAAATCCTGGCAGCCCCTTTGAAAATCCCACTCTTAGACTATGAGAGAGAACAAATCTCAGAGTGTGTCTACACAGGCATCACAGGGTGTGATTGCAGCTTGTGCAGAATAAGCATACCAGCCTTAATACCACAGCATCAAAGCTGCGGGCATACAGGCTGTACCAGCCTGCCCACAACCCTGGGTAATTATTCAGGCAGTTAGCTTGTGCTGAAACTCATGCTGCCATGGCTTCATGGCTCCAGGACCCCAGCTAGTTGCATTAAAGCTAGCTCAGGTATGTCCGCAATCACACCCCATGCCTGAAGGGTAGACATACCCTAAGAGGCAGATCTCTTCCCAGTAATCCTGAACCATAAATAACTGTAGCTCAGGCTCCCTACGTGACCCTCAGCTACTGAAGGCTAACACAAATATTTTACAAGTAAGCTGAAAGCACCACTGGAGTTTTTCCAATTTAAATGCTTTGATTTATTTATTTATTTTTAGAAGACTAAATAAAAAGCAAGGGAGTAGAGGATAGAAAGCCCCCCAAGTATTGACGCTAGATAATTGTGTGGCAGTCACCGTCCTGGCCTACACTCTGGGGTCCTCCAGGGCTAAAAGCATAAGCTGCTACAGGTTGGGGCTGTAACAGACTCAGGCCAGGTCTACACTACAAAATTATATCGACCTAACTTACATTGTCATACAGCCACTGCAGTAAGTAAATTGCTTGTGTATGTGCACACTTGGTTTCTTGTGTTGGTGATGCGCATCCTCAACAGGAGTGCTTGTATCGATTGTATTATCAGTGCAAGGCAGCTTATGTCCACCGAACCATATAATGTAGACTGGGCCTCATATCCTTTACAGATGGGGTGCTAAGGGGGACCTGTAAATCCCACCCACCCTTCCAGCCACAGGTTACAAATGCAATCTAAATAATGTGCTACATTTATTTACATTGCATGTGCTTATTAGAAACTCTGACAGCTGCTAAACACTTGGAACTCAACCCTGCAAACTCATGAGAGCAGCTCCACTGAAGTCAATTGGGCTATTCATGAGTGAGATTTTGCAGAAGCAGATCCTACAGCTGTAAATGCACCTAAAGCTTAACCTGTAATATGAACAATAAATTACTTGCATATTTTAATTTCAGAATTAATGCATAAGCTGTTCACTTCTGAAAGTCTGGAATCAGATCCTGGTTTAGGTCACACAGAAATTCAGTGTGGATCTGATCCTACTCCTAGTAGATATTTATCCACACAACAAAAACAATGTAAATTGGGCAATCACCACTCAAGAACAGGATCTCAGTTCTGCAGCCCTTCCTCTCAGGAATAATCTTACTCATCAGAATATTCTATGTAATTAGACAGTTCCCCCTGCCCCAAATGACCTGAGCACCTCACAAATATTAGTGACATTATCTCCACAATGCTCCTGTGAGATCAGTGTTACTGGGTCTGATTCAAAGCTCACTGAAGTCACTACAAGGACTCCCACTAACTCCAGATCAGCTCTATTGCCCACTTTACAGTAGCAAGTTGAGGTATACAGACAGGTCCTCAGTGGCTATAAATCAACATAACCCTGGTGACCGGCACACACTGAGAATCTGGCTTCCTCTAAATTCTGGAAGACCACAGAGGGACTCAGCAGAAGGGACAGGACTTGAATCTAAAACTCCAGAGTCCTCAGGTAATACCTTACCATAAGACCATGCTTCCATTGCTAGTCAGATGAGTAAGAATGAGCAGAGTTGAGATAAAAATGGCAGAGCAGACTGCAGAAACTTTCCCAGCATAATTTCAAACACAAATTAAGTCATTCCATTTTGAATTAGTTTGGGAATTAGTAATAAATTTGAAAAGTGACCCAGAATAAGTGAGAAGTTAATCTCTTCTTTTTAAAAATTATGTGTGTGTGGGGAGGGATATCATGTTGCCTTATTTCATTTGAAAGTGATAACTTTTTCATCACTACATTTTAAAACTGTGTAGTTACGGTGTCTTCTAAAATAAATTTCACATGAAATACTGTATGTGTTAGGGGATCTTGTATTTCCAGGGAATGTGAGTGTTCATTTCATTTGTCCTATTACAACTTCCTATGAATTTACTCAGCTGGCTTCAATCAAAAAAGAACAAAAAATTCTGTGGGAATCTCTCTCTCTGTGTATATTATGAAGCTACCAGGCCCTCACACTGATAATTTAACACCAGCTAAGTACATGAGAAAAGATGGGAAAATTTGAGTAATTCAGTTTCATGTTCTTTCCAGATTTTTGATCTATAGAGGAACACAGAGCACTGCCTTAGCATTAGCCTATGAAGTATAACAACATAACTGGCACCCCTTTTCTAGAAACCTAGGGCCACCTCTCCTTAGCACAGTGCACACTGATGATAAGGGGGGGGTTAAACAAACACAGTAGTGATTAGAATTGTATACAGCAAGGACATGATCCTTTGAGGTGCTGAGCACTTCCTGTAACTTAAAGGGAGTGGCTGGCATTCAGCTCCTTACAGGTGCATACCCACCCAATTTCGTTGTAGAAGAAAGCAATTCAAGAGCAACCCCCCTAATATGATTTCATTCCTGGGCCTCTCAAGTGAGTTTTACAAGATTACCAGTCTGTGATGGTCAGTGTCCTGCCTCTCCCCCAGGACACTGACCAACTGACTTGGGCTCATGCTCCAGCCTGAGCCCAAATGTCTACACAGGTATTTTTTGCCCCACAGGCCAAGCCCCACAAGCCTGAGTCAATTGACCTGGGGTTCTGAGACTCACTGCCGTGAGTTTTTCTTTGCAGTGTAGACATACCCTGTCTCTTTGGAAACACCACATTAATCTGCCCAAGATCAGGAAGTAGCCAATTCCCCCCCCCCACCCCCTGCTCCTCCCCCATGGGCTATGGAAATACAGGTTTTCAATCAACCAACCCAAGGCTTACATATCTCCAGTCCTAATTTCCCAACCCCTTCCCAGCTGCAACTCCTATTCTTGTCCCAGTATCCCCGATCCACATGCATACACACTAAGTTGTCTGGCTCTGGCTCCTCCCCACCCAACATAACAAACATTTTGGTTAGACCAACTGACTATTCTGGTGCGTTCACAATAAACCTCCCCATAAAATAAAAACACGTTATACCATACAGGCAGCTTGTAGCAAGCAACATGAGTTATGAGAAGTGTATTGGACAGGTGTACAAAAGTTCGGATAGAAACTTAGTGGCAGGCTGTTCATCGGGGTAAAATCTGACTCACTGAGACCATTTTGGCATGTATCACAGCAATAGTCTGATCACTAGTTTGATCTGTGCATAAAAACCCAGCACACAAACCCCTCAAGACTGAAAAACTGCTATTTTGCATGGGGGAGGAGAGGGCTTATGTCTCCAGATCCCCTCGCTCAAATGATCCCAAATTTGAATCACTAATCTGCACTGCCACAAGGCAAAGAAAATTCCAAGAAAACCTGTGCAAGCATGAGGATTTTAGAGCACTTTGGACCATTGTCCTGGAAACATGAAGGACAGAATGATGCTGGAGGGTGAAGGCTCCTCTATACATCCACCCACAGCACAGGAGCGTCTGAAAGGTGTGGAGTGGCCTGTTCATCTCAACTGCATGAAAGCACCCCATGTAGAGGACTATAACCTGAAACACTGTCTCTGAGACCTGTGACCTGCTCCATTCATCTCAGCGGGTGTTCTCACCCCCCCACCCCCAGAGTGCGTCAGAACCTGTGATATGCAGGAAGCATGCCTGTTCTCAGCGGCCCTGGCCAAAGGGGCAGGATTTCCCCAGATCCTGGCTCACATGGGGACAGGGAGTGGGCCTCAGACCCTCCCAAAAGGACAAGCACCCCTAAACCCAGCACTCCTGAGGAGGAGTAGGGGGGTCCAACATCCTGGCACACACCCAGGGGCAGCAAGAAGGGCTCAGACCACCTAAAAGGGCAAGCCCCCCGCAGGCACATATGGGAGGGGAGAATGTGGTGCTGACAGGTGCTTCTGCTGTTATTCTCCTCCAGTCCCTCTGCCATTCACCCCCACATCCCAGTGTCCCACCCCACTTAGCCCCCACCTCTCTCCCCTACCACCCATCCCCATAACCACCCCTTCCCTCATTGCAGCCACAAACCCCTCTCCCCCATCCCTCACTCCCTAATACTCCCAAGAAGCATTCACATCTAATTCCCCCACTCCCCAATACTCTGATTACATTCCCCCCAAAATGAAATAGCAGCCTCCCACCACTCAGTCCAAAACTTCTTTTGTCTTGGCTGGGGGCTTGTGATTAACTTATCCTTAGTTATGTTAATTGAAGGGTGAGTACACAGCCATCAATCTCAATGAGGTCTGTGATTCATTCAGTCTTTAGTACTGCACAATTTAACAGTACAAGGCAGCAAAAGGAAACTTTTTTTGTGGGAAGCTGTAACTTGGGAGCGCCTTGGTCAAATGAGCTCAAATTTGGTCAACCAATCCTATCCTATGCCCGCATGAGGTGCACTAAATTTCAAAGCAATCCAAGTAACCATTCAGATTTTATAGCACACAAAAGTTGAGCTTTAAAGCACAAAAAATAGTAAGAAGGAATGGAAACTCTCTAGCCGGTTGTTTTTATTAGCACATGTGCACTGTAAAAAAGATGTTCTTAAATATCTTTCTCACTTTGGGTCCCCCAAAGATTTAGTGGGTGTCATACCCTACCTTGGGTAACCCTCAAGAGACTGAGACATAAATAGTTTGAGCTCTACCTCTGTGCAAAAGACCAAACAAAGCAAAGCAAAGCAAACAAACAAACAAAAAAAATAGAAGCTTTTTGAAAAATGGCTGTTTGCTTCAGGACTTAGATCTCCATAACCCCTGGCTCAAATGACCCCAAATTTGGATCACCAACTCTACCCTGCACCTTCCTACGGCACGTCAAATTTCAAAGAAAACCAATTAAGCATGTGGATTTTAGAGCAATTAGAAAGGTTGACTTTTAAACAGTTGTGACACAACCTTAACTATAGTGGGCTACCACACCACAATACTTATGTCCAAGTGGCCCAGGGAAAGAGGCAGCAAGGCAAACGTATATCTATACATTCTGCTAATTCTCTACCTTCCTCTGCCATGGACTTCCTGTGTCACCCTGGACAGGTCACTTAGACTCGTTGGGCCTGTAACATGGGGATAATGCATTTCCCTAGCTCCCTGGGGTGCCGAGAATAACTACATTAAAGATTGTGAACGCTTTGAAATCTGATGAAAAGCACTACAGGAGAAATAGGCATCATTCTTATTTTGTGGAGATTCACACTCTGGTAGTATTACTGTAGCAAAGGGATAGGATTTAACTTTACTGTAGCACAGACATTCGCAAACTTAAGCAATCTGAGGACCCCTATTTTGATTTAAAATTTTTTGCAGCCCGCCCACCCCCACTCAGTCTCAGGCCCCGCCTCCCCTCCACCCCTTCCCCCAAGGCCCCACCCCCACCCCACTTCTTCCCGCCCCGTCCCTCCTTTTCACTGCCTCTTTGCTCCCCCCTCCCCCAAGTGAATCCCATCCCCTCTCCTCTCCCTTCCCTCCCAGAGCCTCCTGTGCTGAACAGCTGGTCCCCAGTGTGCAGGAGGCACAGGGAGGGAAGGGGACGGGGAGGAGGGAGGGAGAGAAGTTGATCAGCGGGGCTGGTGAACCCCCTGGAGTATCCTCAGACCCCAGTTTGAAAAACGCTGCGGTAGCACAATGAACCATGTGTTCCCCCAGCGCAGCTCCCGCTATGTACACTCCTGAATTTGATTTGATAGATACTATCTTGAAAAATGACTTCAAGCCAGATTAAGTTCCCCAATGTGACAAGCCTGTAGGAGGGCCAGATCTTAATGGGAAACCTGGCTCATTCCCACTCACACCAGTTCCAAGAAATCATCTCCTCGGAGGTGTGGGGTTAGCCATACTGGGGAAGAGACAAGGCTGACTATCTGCACGGGAACTATGTGTGTCCTGGTAGCAGGGTACAGTGCATGGTGCTTGGGGGAGGAAGGGTGGAGCAGTATGGATAGGATACTTCAGGCACTTGCATTCCCAGCCTCGGCAGCAGGTTGGCTGAGAGCAAGGACCCCCCTGGCTCCTAAAGACTAAGGTAGCCATATTTCAAAATAAAGACTAGGACATTTTTGTGGCACCATTTTTAGAGTCAGATAGTACTTACAATGCTAAACTGTAATGCAATTTCAGTCACACTTTATATTAAGGGTTAATAAATTACTAGATGTTACAAGCATGATACAGACATGAGTAACATGCTTCTGTGACAGCCGTCACCTTGGCCAATATACTGGGGACCTCCAGAACAAAAAGCATGAGCTAAAAAGCCAAGACCCTACAATGCAGCTATCACAGATTCACATCCTCTGTGGATTAGGCACAAAGGGGGAACCTATAATGCCTGCTCACCAATGGGTTACATATTAACAACTTCTTCTACTGTTATATTTATAACCATTGATAATTCTTCAGTAGAAGGTGTTGTCAAATGGTTATAAGCAACCTACTGGCCTGTTGGGCTATATTAGACCGATTATTAAAAATCTTTTAATCATGTATTAACTCTTATGATTTACTTATAAATTTATCCTTAATATAAAGTGATTATAATGTCTATTGTTTGGCTGTCCTACAGGTTTGCTCCCACCTTACCACTTACAGCCCTTTGAAATCCATAGTGCCCTTTCTGTCATGAGTATTCACAGAGTGACTTATATGGCGGGAGATGCAACTGCTCTTCCTTTTTGAGCCATCCATGGGTTCTTGCTACTTTCACCCCTTAGCCTGCCTTTCCCTCGTGAGTGCTTGGACATGCTCACCTGAGCTTCAGGTGCTGTGTTATTGGATATGGCACTATGTTTCTGCACTGCAAGAAAGTATCAATGTGTGAACCTGAAGTGACCTTATTTCCTAAAAGCTTATGGAATAAAATTGAAGGCCCGAGCAGGCTCATTTAATTAAATAATACATGCAGTTTTGCTTATGGCAAAGAGGAAAGGAGCTCAGAGGCCCAAAGGCAAAGACACATGGGTAATTTGGACAGAAAAAAAGAGCCTGAGAATATATCGTGAATATGGATTTCCAAACTATTCCTAAATCCTTAGATCCACTTATTTCTACAGAGAACCTCACTCTTCCCATCCTCAACCAACCCCCACCCCTCCGCCCCCAGCAAGTACCTCTTCATAATGATAAATAGTGCATTGCTTTCCCCAAAAAACAATATGGAACTTTGTCTACAGGATGTATTTGTAAGAAAAACAGCAAACATGTTAGAAAATTAAAATGAGCCTGCTCGGGCCTTCAATTTTATTCCATAAGCTTTTAGGAAATAAGGTCACTTCAGGTTCACATATTGATCACCTGACAGAAGAAATAAGAAACTTTCTCTCATATTTCCAGCTTCGTAAGAAGTCCACAATAGGATTTTTAGGCTGATACTTGCAAAATTCAAAACACAGGCTTTGGCCAAATGCTGGGTCTTGTCATTACTGTCTGATGTAGAGGTCACAGTGGTGGGCCAGATATTCACACTTTACCACAGCATAGTTCAAACTTAATCTAATTAGTGAGTAGCAAATATTGATTCATTCCTTCTTTTAAAATTCCAGCTTGGAAACAGCCAAAGGTAAATATTTCACTAAATATCATATTTAGGATTCAATTTGGGCCTTATTCTTCAGTGTTCAATGTGTGAAACTTCCATTGAATCCCATACGTGTATGGAAGCCTTAAATTCCATTTCACGTGGACAGAAGGAGATCTGATTTAAATAAAACTCCCAACTCCCCATTTTCAATAGAGATTTTCCAGTGGCCCCCAAGCCCAAAACAAAAGCAACCCACATTAGTGGCTATAGGTAATCCAAATATTTTTTTCACATCTTTGAATTCTGTAGTTAGTGCTAGGGATTATGGAAAGATCATAGAGTAGCACTTCGGTGTAAATGCTATTATGCATCCTATAAAGTGCCAGGAGGGTCACATATAGTTTGCTATGAAGAGTCTAAATATTGCTGGAGATAGGTCTGGCCTGAAGAATTCAGCTCCCAATCCAGACTCTTCCAATACTTGAAGGTATTCAGAACCATGTTTTGGTTCATCTCATAATAGACTGAGGCAGCTGTGACATTCAGTTTTGGACGAGGATCTGAACTTTTCTAAAGTTCAGGGCTGTTTGGATCAGGTGTGTTGGTTCAGGTTCTCCACTGATTAATACAAAGCCCCTCTATAATTTAGAGTAACAGATAAAAAATACAAATGAGTGGCAACGAGTGAGAATTGCAATGATGATTCTTGTAAAAATGTGTTCATTTTATGGACTACTTTCTGATCAGCTCATTAATTAACAGCTGATTAATATGGGTCAGAAGCAGTAAGGGTTCTTCTGGCAGCTAGAGAAGTGCCATTCTCCTGAGGAGTATTTCTTTGGGACTCTAACACTATTTGCAGAGGTTTAATAGAGTGGTGCATTCTAAGGCAACTACAGAATATCCAGAACAGCAGAGGGGGATGGCTGGAGCTAATCTCTTGTTCTCATTCCATTTCCCTTAAACCCAGAAGTCTAACTTGTGATATTTCATTTCCATTTCACAACTGCATACTCCAGTTGCAAAATACCTTGTGGCAGTGATAAGCAAGGGAGTCCTCTTAATCTTTTTTACAACGCTACCATAAACCTATCAGCTGTCTCTAGTTTTCATATGTACCCACCACCCCAGAACTTAAGGAGCAGGAAAAATTAAGGAGCAGAAACCCAAATGATGAAAATGTCTAGTGGTGTCCTAACCATTAGACGGAAGACAAGACTCCTGGATTCTGTTCTTAGATTGTAAACTCTTTGGGGCGTGAACCATCTTTTTGTTCTATGTTTGTACAGCACCTAACACAATGGAGTTCTGGTCCATGACTAGGGCTCCTAGGTGTTTCCATAATACAAATACTAAAATAAGCTATTCCACTGTCTTGCTACAGACTATGAGTGAGTTACTTAGTTGACACATCTGAAAGTCTGGTGTTTTGATGGAATACCTGCCTCAGAGGTGCTGCAAGGCTAATTTACATGTTTACAAAGGGCGCTTCCACTGAAAGTTGCTATATTCATCGTATTTTGTGACCCTTTAGGCATAAAGTCAGGAAAAACAATGCATATCCGGCAAACATTGGTAAAAGCAACTATCATTTCAATTTACAGCCGGGATCAATTAGATTTTAATCTACCAAGTATGTGCAGTAATTAACAACAATATTTGGCACTTTTATAACATCTTCCATCAGACAATTTTAAAGCACCTTTAAAATGTTAATGACCAATCAGTACCTATGCAACAGGGAAGGGATGTTACAGCTCCTCAGATGAATGTTTTGTTAGACACCTGCACAAGAAAGGAAAAAAGCAAAGCAGCATCTTTTGGGTTGTGTTACTGAATTAATCAGCCTGCAATTGACCAATTTTCTACCTATGAACACAAGAAAATAATTATTTTAGGTCATATGAATGAGAAACTATTAGTTCACAGCTACTGTATATCCCAGGTGTGAAGACAACAGATACAAGTTTAAATATTAAATGCAGAAATTCAAATCTCAGTAACACTGAAATTGTGACTCAAAGCCAAGAAATTCAAAGATATTGGCTCACACCCACACAGTTGCAGGAAAAGACTAGTTTCATCCCCAAGTGAATTTTTTTCACCAAGTTATAAGTCCCTAAACTTGGCTTTTAAATGTTACTTGCCAACACAACCTTTAATCACAAAGTTGTAATTGTAGTACATAATATTAATACTAAACTAAATATTTCCAAAGTTTCGAACTTCCCAGGGCTTCTACAGATCCCTGCATTCAAGTTTGGTAAAATACCCAGCTAAGAATCATTTACCTGGGAAGGTGGGCCTAAATACCTCCAAGGATCTAGGCTGTGGTGACTAGGGACAATATGCAGAGCTGTAGGTCTACCTGCAATAATGAATCAAATGTTCTGGTCAAATGCACAATAAGACTTGGCTCTGATAAAATGAGATCAAATACTTGATCCATCTTCACCATGCTATCAGTTAATATGAAAACGGATGTTGTTTCGTCATTAGAGCAAAGAATTTGTATCGAGACTCTTGGGTCCTTATTCTCAGACAGAGTAGTAGAGTGGAGAATTAGGCCCCTGGGTTCTATGCCTGGTGTTTATGTTTATAAAAATGTTTATGAAAAATGTTTATGCAGAAAATGTTTATGAAGTGCTGTGAGATCCTTGGATGAAAGGTGCTAAGTGCCTAAACATTAAAGACACCTACCTATTCTAATGCAAAGATTAGAGATTTCCCAAGTCAATGAGGTTGTCAGGCTGAGATGCTGCTTCTTTACACTACAGAAGAATTGGTGGGGTCCCAAGTCCTGCACTGTTACACTGATGCCATATCACTAACCTCAATAGGGTTGCATGGATGTGTCATAAAAGAGGGCAAAATGTGGCCTGGTAAGTAGGGCCTGATTTTTTGAGGTGCTGAGCACCTGACAGCTCCCACTGACTTCATCTCGGATTGGAGTTGCTCAGCCCTTCTGAAAGTCAGACCCCTTATCTCATCTTTCATTGCAATACATGATCTGTTACTCCATGGTCATAAGAAAATGAGGAGGATACTGACAAAGAGCATTAAGATTTGACTCTTTCATTGTACCTTGTTTGGAAAAGGTTTAAAGCTAAAATAAAACTTTTCTGAAGCACCATGAGGTTCACTGACAATGATGGGAGCTGCAGGTCTCAAAAGTTTATTCCTGTTGATTATGTTAATTAAAACAACACCTGGAGAGCTATGGCAGCACTGACTGAATAGTCATCAGAACACAATTGTTTATGAAGTGCTGGTCTTCAGAAAGATCTGAGTGTCAGGCAAGAGCTTCACCCCCACCATCATAAAAACCATACATCTTTTCTACCAATAATTAGACAAAATAGGCATTGTAGGTTTGGGAGGTTGGAGGGAAATGGGTGAATGAATGAGGTTTAATACAGTGGTGTATTCTAAGGCAACTACAGGATATCCAGAACAGCAGAGTGGGATGGCTGGAGCTAATCTCTTGTTCTCATTCCATTTCCCTTAAACCCAGAAGTCTAACTTGTGATATTTCATTTCCATTTCACAACTGCATACTCCAAGGGCACTTGGTTGTGAACAGAGGCAGTGGGCAAAGGAAACAATTCCGATATGAAAAACTTTTTGGAAGGGAGTCAAATCAAGAAAACTCATGAGCCAGTACTTTGTTCTGATGATCTTTATACAGCAGCAAAAGCACAAGGCTGGCCAGTTTGCATCTGTGTTGCCAACAAAAAGTCAAGAAAGAAACAAAGTTGGCAATGAATCAAGTTATTGTATTGACAGTAACAGAGCAAACTCCCTTGGAACTCGGCCATGGCCTCACATCGTACCATGTGAGCAGACAACATTCTGGTTCAAAGGTTGTGCCAGCACCAATGGCTCCAATACACCTGGCTCCAAGCTTATGGAATTCCCTTTTTGCGCACCAGCAGGTCTCTTCGCATTCTCAGCCCTGGCTTACAACGGGCCTTTACTCTAGTTATTTTCTGAATCTTTGTTGCACGGTTACTCTGTGATGCTGTTTGATATTCTTGTTGAGTAAGTTCCTGCCTCTCCTGCCAGGCCTGAGTCAATGGGGTTTGTGTCAAGAACACGGGGGTTGGAATCAACCTACAGCACAGGCAGGCAGGGTGCACGGTTGCTCCACAGTCCCTTTGAGGTCACTATTTTTGCTTCAGGAATAGTGTTTGAAATCCCTACAGATACCTTATGTGGGTGTTTGTGGTCACTAGAGCTATGTAATTGTGGACTCAGGGGCTACACCCTGGTCCTTTCCCGAGCCAATGCTCTCTCATTGCCAGAGAAAGAGAATCATGGTGGAACAATGTGGGGAGTGGAAAATAGTTTTCATAACAGGGGAAAATGTTGAGTAATTTGGCACTGTCACTTACATCCCTCCACCTCTACATTCAAGGACTGTATGGCATTACACACAAGAGAGCAGAGGGATATGTGGGCATGATAAGGGGCCTGATGCTGCAGTCCTGACCCAGCCAAAACATGCTGCAGTCCTGACCCAGCCTGACCCCTCCTTGACTGCTGTGAGATTTTTGTTCTATGAACAGAGCAGCAGGGTCACACCCTCGATAAAAATGACTAAACCTAAAGAAGGCTATTAAAAAGTGACTACTGTATTACAAAATACGATGGCCAATACAATAACAGCACAGAAATCCCCTATTCCATAACTGCTACCAAGCCAGAGTGTATCACTGAGTCAGAGGCGACATATTCTGCCTAAAAGTGGGGGGGACCTTGAGTCCCTGCCCCTTTGTGGCCCCACCCCTGCCTCATCTCTGCCTCCGGAGGCCCTGCCCCCTCCAAGCCAGAAGCCAGAGATGGGCCTGGGAGCCCAAGCCCCTCCACCTGCCTGGGATGGGAGGGGGATCCAAGAACAGCCCCCGGCCCATACCCCCATTCCCTGAGCCCTCCACCCAGGGTAGGTGGAAGGGCTGCAGCTCCCCACAGCTGCCCAGGCTCCTCAGCTGGGCTTCGCTTCCAGCCTGGCTGCGGGGCAGGGCCTTGGGGAGAAGATGAAGGGCAGGGGACTGGGCCCATGGTGAAAAGTGGGTGGGCCAGGCCTGTCCACTTTCAAAAAGTGGGAGGCCCATTGCCCCTTGGCATCCCCTGTTCTAATGCACCTGCACTGAGTACATCTACACTAGTGCCTATATGTCTGAATCCTGACAAGGGCAGTCAGGACCAAGGGTCAGAGCAGGGTCAAACCAGAGGCTGAGAGTAGCAGAGGAGTTTGTAATCAAGTTCTAGGCCAGGGTTGATACTAAGGATCAGAGTCTATGACTTGGATAATAGAATGGAGAGTATGCTTGTAAAACTTGCAGATGACACCAAATAGGAAGAGGTCGCAAGCACTTTGGAAGAAAAGATTACAACTCAAAATTACCTTGACGAATTGGAGAATTGGTCTGAAATCAACAAGATGAAATCCAATAAAGACAAGTGCAAAGTACTAAGAAAGGAAAAATCAAATGCACCACTACAAAATGGGGAATAACTGGCTAGCTGGTAATACTGCTGAAAAGAATCTGGGGAATATAGTTGCTCACAATTGAATATGAGACAAAAATGTGAAATAGTTGCAAAAAAGGCTAGTATTCTGGGGGGCATTAACAGGAGTGCTGTCTATAAGACACGGGAGGTAACTGGCACTGGTTTTCTCATTTTCTCATTTCTCAGCTGGAGTCCTGTGTCCAGGTTTGGGCACCTCACTTTGTCCACATCTTTCTTAAACTGGAGATAGTCCAGAGAAAAGCAACAAAAATAATAAAAGGTTTAGAAAACCAGACTTGTGAGGAAAGGTTGAAAACACTGGGCATGTTTAGTCTTTAGAAATGAAGGCTGCCGACAGTCTTCATGTATGTTAAGGATTGTTATAAACACTGTTACGAAGTAATAGCCTTAATCTGCAGCAAGGGAGATTTACATTAGATATTAGGAAAAAAACCTAACTTTAAGGATAGTTAAACTCTGGAATAGGCTTCCAAGGGAGGTTGTGGAATACTCATCATTGGAGGTTTTTAAGATCAAGTTGGACAAACACCTGTCAGGGAAGATGTGTGTTTACTTGGTCCTGCTTCAGCGCAGGGGGCTGGACTTGATTACTTCTTGAGGTCCCTTTCAGCCCTACATTTCTATCCTTCTATGGTACCCAAGCAAGACACAGTTATAAATCAATGATTGTATTGATTTCTGATGAACCACTGTTATGCATGTGGCTAAAGCTGTGGCCTAAAAACAGTTTATTAATGACAAATCATTGTGCCCCTGACTCTGCGCATTTCTCAGTTAGCAATCAGGCAGTGATGGTCCCAAGTCTGCTTGGACCAGGGGAAAGGGAGGGTGCAGGTTAGAAAGGTGCCAGTTGGGGCTGGGGTAGCTGTAGAAAACATATAGTTAGTGATCTGAAGTTAGCGAAAGCTGTCTTTTGTCCCTTGGAAGATTAAACAGTTTCAGTGCTTCTCCCACCCCCTGATCTTACCATCTTCTTACAAATGGGAGCCACACAGAATAGGCAACGGAGTAGAAATGGGGGCAGGGAGCAGGGTAAGGTCTGGGAAGGGGTTGGGAACAGAACACAGTTGTAGAACACTTTGGTTGTTTGAGGAAAACCTAGTCACAGCCCTCCTTTCTCCCTTGGACAATTGCAAAACTTTTATCATCCCTGTCCCTGGTGTCTGGCCTCTCCCTACACTGAGACATACTGCACAAGCGGGGGAAATAAAGTTGGGAGCAGGATCTGGTCTGGCAGTTGGATAAACACAGTACAGTCTCCCTTTGCAGTGGAGAGATGAGAAGATTATGGTGCTGATCTAAAACTTCAGGGAAACACAGAAAGTTGCTGAGATGTCTTTCTTTCCTTGTCCATTTCACTGTTGTTAGGCAGGTACAGGAGCAGGATCTTCTGGTGATGCTGGGGGGGAGGGTAGGCACTGTTTGGGATTCGCATTTCCCTTTGCATGGAAATTCTGTATGCTACTGATAACACAGTCAATTTCCAGTGAAATTGCTTCCCAGTCCTGTAAGTATATTTCAGCAAATTTCTTGTATAGCAGAAACTCCAGCTGGGGCTTGAGGTTCAACAGCAAGTGCAAATCTGCTTAGTCCACCTTCACAGCTAACCAAATACCTCCAGGCAGCAATATATACAGGCATGACAATTAGCAGAAACATCTCTCTGTCATAGAATGCCAGGCCCCCTCCATAGGACTGGAAAGCCACTTCTTTTCCATTCTGGTACCTTGAAACCCGCTATGTTCTCCATATGTTGGCCAGCCTTTAAAGAAGACATTCCAATTTGGTAACATGGCCCTCGGAAGCACTACCTCCCTCCCTTGAAACTGTCTGAACATTTTAAATTTTTAGAAAATTTACTACATGTATCTTACCATTACTAGCCTCTGTTCCTTCCTCAGGGGCTTCAGAAGTTGTCTGACAACAAAGGATAGTCTAATAGTCACATTCCTGGAATGCTGAAGAGTATAAAAATTGTGGCTTTCTGCAGCAATGTTAAGTATGTGGGGGGGATTTCTTGGCTTCTTCCAAAGAAAAAATATACAATGCTACCCTTGTCTTTGAACTGGCAGGCCCTCCAGCTCCTGAGAGGGAAACCATTCCCCTAGGAGGGCAGGAGCAGTACACCAAAGGCAGATGGAGAATGACCCTGGAAGAAAGGCTCATAGGGATAGACAGGACAAAGCAGGAGCACTGAGTTCCTCAGGGCACGGGAGGATTGGGCTTTTCAGAAAGAGGAGATACTGATTAACTGGCTCATGGAGTGGGAGGTTTACCTTAGGGAATGGGACCATTTCCTAATAGAGAGGCTCATTGAACTGGTGGCCAAATAGGTTTTGGGTCTGTCTGCTGCTGAGGCCACTGAACAAGCCCATGAAACACCATATCCTCCTCCCCCGGCTGTGACCCACAGTACTGCTGGATCAGGGTATCCTGTTTCCAGGGCTCCCGCTGAGTGATGAGGAGGAGAACATGGAGTCTGTAGTACTCCTGTGACCTCACCCTCCACTGGCACCCAAATGACTCGCAGGGGGACCTCCCAGAACAACCAGGAGTGGGACACTGAGCTTGCAGGAGTCCAGAAACCCCACCATATGCCCGTCCCACAAACTAAATGCAGGAGACATCATTGGTTTTCCCCAAGGATAATTTTCCCCCATCATTTCCCCTTCTCAGGGGAGGGAAAAGGGGACAGGTACAGAGACAGTAACGTTTGGCTAGTGTTCCCAGTTGCATTCACTTAATTTGTTTAAAGATTTGTTGTTGAACTTTCTTTTTAAAAATTATTTCAATGATGTTCAATCTAGCACTTTTAAGAAATGCTGTACATTTCCTTAATTAGTGTGTGGCCCATCTGTCCTAAGTCTGATGAACTGACATTTTTTGCAGGTTCGGGACTGGGCCCCACACATGAAATCGAACGTCTTTATGGTTCAGCTTACATGCAGAAAATCAAAACACAATTCCAGTAACAATACATGCACTGACAGCATCTGCTACTACCCGGTGCATAAATGGCCCCTTCTTCCCCCCGAAACCTTAACCAGTTTCATCCATAGTAGGCATTAGTGCTTTATAACAGCTGCCAAATGCAGCTAGCACTGCTGACAATGAAGGGTTAAACTGCATACCCCTGAGCAAATCTTCATAAGGCCAGATAAAAGACTGAGTGCTCCCGATAACAGATGTTTGTAAACAAATGTGAAAAGTGAAGACAAAAGCATTGCACAATGTACTGCCTTCTACAACTCAGACACAACCTTAAGGTGATAACGCAGTGAAGTTGTCCTGTTATAATTGTCTTTGATGTGTGCAATGTCACAGGAACAAACAGCTAATGACCTTTAGCTACGGGGACCAAAATCCTCACACAGCTATGTAGCCCTACAAATATGTACCAATGTTCCCGTATATGCATTTCCAGCAACTGTACAGGATGTGAAGGTTTCCCTTGCACAGGCGGTTGACATCATCTCCTTCCCTACTGTGCAAAGAGGTGTGCACATATGGCATCCCTGATTTCCCTTGCCTCAGGACCAGTGTGCATGTGGATGGGACCCAGCTTCCTGTAATGAGTTCATAAACCAGTCTTGTCCTGAGCCAACTCAGGACAGAAGTACTTTACTCTCACAAACATTATGGCATGTGCAGCAGGTGACAATTATACAAAGAGCATTTGCCCCACTTGCATCCAGATGAGTACATAGGCAGCGCCAATGAGATTTCAGTCTACCAAACACACACTCTATGACCATTCTGCACCAGCTACTGAGCTTGTAATGAATTCCCGTTTTTTCTAGAGAGACTGATGTCAGGGTACGGTTTCATGAGCCCAGTTAGGGGCGGGTATGCGGAGTCCACCAAAATAACAGTTGGCACAGACACACCATGCAGAACAATTTCATTTCTGGGGAATAAAGTCACTTCTTTCCCTTTCAAGTACAATCCTGATCTCCTCAGTGCTTTGGTGTCATGAACTTTTCCAGTGTTTCCCACAATGATATATTCATGAATCTGTGGTCCACTATGTCTTTCAGAACAAGTGAACAGTAACATTTTGGGTTCACATACTCACTCACCCCTTGTGGTGAGCAAAGTTTTGGGATATGAGTGCCATCGATGACCCCCGCACAGTTCAGAAACTCCATCCTCTCAAATTCAGCTATTGTTGCTTATGGCAACTACCTGCGGGTAAATCACAGTGTTAACTGCTTCACAAATCTGCACAACTATGAACCAAATAGTGGATTCTCCAACCCCAAAGTGGTTTTCAATGGACCTACAGCTGCCTGGTATTTCTAGCTTCCACAGGGCAATAGCCATCGGCTTTCCCCACCGGTGTGTGTCTTCCCTGAATCACATGTCCTGGCAGTGGAGGTTTGGTACAAGCACCTCACGCAGCTCCATGAAGGTGTGTGTCTTCATTCAGAAGTTCTGAAGCCCCTGTTCTTCATCACAAGTTTCTAAAATGATGTGATCCCACCACACTGTGCTGGTTCTCCTGCACCAGAAGTGATGGTCCACCCAATACTGGCATTCACCATAACTGTAACATGTGAGTTAAATAAATTGTCATTGACGCTCAAGGTCAGCCATCTCTGACATGTCAAAAAGTTCTGTCCAAATTCCATTCAGCATGCAATCAATCAACCACTACCTAAAAATATGCCCTGCAATAGGGAGCAGGAGCAGAACCATTGCTCCATGTCTTCAACTCAGTGTGGCCGGGAATAACAGTGAGGGGTGATTTGATCAGGAACTGCCATCAGCAAATGTGTGGAGGTGGGGGACACTATCAACAAGACACAGCAAAGCAGTTCCTAGACACACAGAATCCTGGGATGCTGTCCCTGAAAGGGTAGCTCTAACATTGTGTAACAACAGTGACAGTGTGGACCCGAGTATATGCACGTACACAGCATTATACCTGTGTCCAGTCCAGCATAATGTCAACACTCAGAGTGGGTATGGGGAACATGTGCAGGCATGTGCATGGTTCAGTACTCAAGCATGCTCACCAGACAAAGCCTTTGTGTACAGCCCAGAAAAGGAAGTTATTTGACCCCTTTGCAAAATACACTCTCCATTTAAGCAGAATGTCCATTTCTTTTCTTTTCTTTTTTTTTTCGTTTTTTTTTGTTGTTGTTTTTTGAGAACAACCTATCTTTGTTTAAAACTTTTCTTTATCCTTCTCCTAAGGAGGCAGGGCCTGTTGGAGTAGGGGTCATGGGCCTTTCACTCAATCTTTTATTCCAAATGCTATTTTTTTTTTCAATTTAAATTCACTCCCGCTCCTCCTTATGCACAATCATTTTGTGCAGCACAACAAAAGGGGCCTGACAACCTCCTCTGAGAGCACTTTTTTATTTTACTGTCATCCCGAATAACTTTTCACTTTGTTAACTTCTTTTCTCCATCCAGGAAAAATGAGGGATTCATAGCTTTGGTAGCTGTTCTCTATACTACATACACCGATCCTTTTTTGAATGTTTCTATGCATTGCATTAGATGAATACACAATGGCTACTGCCTTCAAGGTAGTGAAGTCAGTGGGTAAAATTTTCAAAAATGCCTTAGTAACCTAGGATTTTAAGGCCCATTTTTAAGGGCCTTAGGACCTGATTTTTAAAGGTATTTAGACACCTAAAGATGGGATTTTCAAATGGGAGTTAAGTACCTAGGAACTTCTGAAAATTCCAATAGACACATATATGCATAGTTAAGTGCTTAAATACCTTTAAAAATCCGACCCTTAGACGCTTAAGTCCCACTGACATAGGCTCCTAAGTCACTTTTGTAAATGGAACTTGGTCTCCTAACTTAGGCTATGTTTAAACTACAGCCCCTGTCAGCATAAGTTATGTTGCTCAGGGGTATGACTATCTGCGCTGAGCCCTGTGCAGGCTCAGTGAGCCCCACCTCCTCCCCTGCCTTTCCCAGAGCGAATTTTCTGCCCCTCCATGTAAGATTTATGGCAGAGAAGGAGTTCCAGGCAGGTCTGTGGTGACAGCCACTGGAGAAGCAGTCCTGTGCATTAGAGACAGACCACAACCTGAACCCCAGATCTGAACAAACTCAGACTTAGGGGAGGTTTGGATCTGGATCTAAACTTTGTCACTTGGGCCTATCTGTTGTGTGTATATGTTGTGTGGAGCTGGTAAGGGTGGGGTGAATGGGAATTCTTTGGTCCTAATTCCTTCATACCTTGAGGAGACATGGATATTTAACTTCCTAATTCCCTTCTGAAGCAAAACCCACCCCTGCCCTGTGTTTGAGGTGTCATTTAGATGTTCAGAATGCAGGAATAACTCTGCAAAATTGCCAGCCAGGGCACCTTCTATAGAAGGTTTGTCAGTGTGACCAATCCTTGCTGCAGTAGATACATAACCTTCTTTATGACCAAATTCCATTCTCAGATGTGTGCATTCTGAATGCATAACACTGAAGTTAATGTGGGCCCTACACATGCATCCAAAATCGCTTACGGTCATTGTGAAAAAAAGTGGAAATTCATTGTTATTTTTCACAAAGTGTCATTTAAAACTTTTGACTTCAGATTAATGGTGAGCCAGAAAGCTATTCTAAATGTTCCCTGTTCAGGGCTTTTTACACGGGCTGCAAATATATAGCTTTTTATAATGCACTCATAGAAAAAAATGAATTAAAGGGCTCTGCTACACATGCAGTGAGGGGAATGTTCTCCACTGTCATCTGAATTCTCTCCTGTAAGAGTAATAATATGGGGTTTTTTTATTTATAGAGCACCCTTGCCAGAAGGCCTCTGGTGCCTGTCAAAGTGGAATAAAAAATGTCATGATAGCAAATGTCACATGGACCAATAAACTGAGTGGGGAAGAGACAAAAATTCTCCACAACCTTCACCTCTCCACAACCCCATCAATACATCTTCTGACACATATATGTGCATGATGACACACCCTGTGTTAGTAAGTGCTCAGCTCAGAGACCAGGCTCAGTTTCAAATCTCGCCATCAAATAAACAAGATGAAACTCATATGGCAAAAGCTAATTGAGAATTCCTGTGTCTTATTTCCCACCACAGGACATGAAAGAAATTTCTTTGTGGAATTAATTCAGGCTTATGGAAGAAAACAAATGAAGTGCAAGCACTAAAGTTAATGCCGTGTTAAGGCTAAGAAACCGCCAAGCACATAAAAGTCAAGTAAATCCAGAAAAAGGAAAAATAAAGCTAAGCCTTCTAATTCACCCAAGCAAGACGCTGGTAGGAAGAGGGAAGTACTAGAACTTGCCTCCTCTTTAACATTCACAGTACTGAAAGCATCTGCCCTCAGATTGTTAAGCTGGTGTGCAGCCTTGAGATCCTTTTGGACTCCTCAGCGCTATTCGATACCCAAATAGCCACAGTGGCAAAAAATACCAGTGAGTGGCCCCATCCTATCAGACACAGACCTGGCTGTGATGAACCATGCATTTGTGACCTCTAGGCTTAGTTACAGTACCTTAATCACGACAGGCCAGCCTGTGAACCTATTGCTCACGTTTGTGAACTGTACACAGCTGGACTTGAGTGGAACTACTCCCGAGAGCAACTGCTCACTGATGTGAGTAAGGGATTTGCATCCTGGGCCTACATCTAGAATTGAAGCCTACAGAATCATAGAATCATAGACTTCAAGGTCAGAAGGGACCATTATGATAGTCTAGTCTGACCTCCTGCACAATGCAGGACACAGAATCTCACCCACCCACTCCTTAACAAACCCCTAACCTATGTCTGAGCTACTGAAGTCCTCAAATTGTGGTTTAAAGACTTCAAGGTGCAGAGAATCCTCCAGCAAGTGACCCGTGCCCCATGCTGCAAAGGAAGGCAAAAACCTCCCAGGGCCTCTGCCAATCTGCCCTGGAGGAAAATTCCTTCCCCCCAGATATGGCAATCAGCTAAACCCTGAGCATGTGGGCAAGACTCACCAGCCAGACACCCAGGAAAAAATTCTCTGTAGTAACTCAGATCCCACCAGATCTAACATCCCACCACAGGCCATTGGGCATATTTACTGCTAATAGTCAAAGATCAATTAATTGCCAAAATTAGGCTATCCCATCATACCATCCCCTCCATAAACTTATCAAGCTTAGTCTTGAAGCCAGATATGTCTTTTGCCCCCTCATGCAGCTCCAACTGGTAGAAAATACAGTGGTCCTATGTAAACACATCATCCCAGTACTCTGCTCTCTGCAGTGGCTTCCTCCAAATACAGAGACCCTTCTTTCCTGAAGCCTTCCCTGTGACTGATGCTAGCTATCTGAGGAATCATCTTCTTCCCTGTCCCATACCCTTCCACCAGAACACTGAAACCATCAGCCACTAAGGGCTTGTCTTCATGTACAGTGTTGGAGTTGCATCACTGAAGATGCTCCTATGCTGACAGGAGAGCTTCTCCCATTAGTGTAGTTAATCCACCTCCCCGAGAGGCCGTAGCTATGTTGGCAGGAGAAGCTCAGGGGTGTGGATTTTTCATACCCCTGAGCCACCTAGTTATACCGATATAAGTATGTAGTGCAGACCTGTTCTGTGATTTAGTCTCCCCTTAGTCATGTCCTCACACACAGGTAGAGACCAATGCTGCAAACACTTATGCAAGGAACTCAATGCACATGAACTAATGGGTTCACTCACACGGATAAAGTTACTCACCTGTGTAATCAAGGATACAAACTTCTTAGCCTCTACTCTACCGCCCAACCCTTCCTCGTTTCACCCGTGTAATGCTAGATTACCCATACTCTATGCAGGTGGCATCGTTTCACCTCATGAGCAGCGAGAGTGAGATTTTTAAAAGCACAAATGGCAGTTGGGTACCTAGCTCTGAGAGTGTGGCATTTGCAAATCTCCCCCTGGTTCATTACAACCCAGCTCAGTATAAATGGGGCCCATTTTACTTTGAATATTAGTAAAGCACTTTTTGTCCCTTTCAAACTGTGGATCTGATCCTGTCAGGCCTTTTGTACCTTCTGTGAGCCGCTCTGTCCCCTCACCTCACATGGATTTCAATGGGAGTTGAGGGCACTCAGCATTGATGGTGGATTTAAAGAATGGCAAGATTGCCAGTTACAGCTGGATCCGCTCTTTGTGGGATCCTTCCCTTCGCTTGAAGACATGGGGGAGTTTTAACATAGTTCTCTCACATGGAGCCCCCCAATTCATCTGCTGACTGGTGGCCTTTATTTTTAAGCCAGCAGCGGCTCAGCAACAAATAGGAGGTGCTCAGCACCTCGCAGGATCGGGATCTGTAAGAGGGACAAAGAGATAAACTGACCAAGGATCAGGGTTAGGGAAGAAAAAAAATCAAGATTAAACAGGATCCAGCAGCAAAGCAGGGAAACCCGAAGTGAGAAGAGAACATGTAGACCTCGAAGGATAAAAGAGGGAAAATGTTCCATTCCTCTGAATAAACATGTGATGAGTTGGATCACAGAAACCCCCTTGGGGCTGCCAACTGATGTGCCAAGACTACTTCTGCCCCTGCTTTCCTGCTTGGGATTCCAGAACCCTGCCTGGATGTGCCAGAAATGCTTGCCGGCCACAAACACAGACCCAGCCCTGAACCACGTCCCACAAACTGCAAGCGTAACTGAAAGCAGCATAAGAAGTGTTCCTGTCTTTAACATTCAGATGCCCAATGGGGTACAAACCCCAAATAAATCTGTTTTACCCTGTATAAATCTTATACAAGGTAAACTCATAAATTGTTCGCCCTGTGTAACACTGATGGAGAGATATACACAGCTGTTTGCCCCTCCCTCAGTATTAATGCATACTCTGAGTTAGTTAATAAGTAAAAAGTGATTTTATTAAATACAGAAAGTAGGATTTAAGTGGTTCCAAGTAGTAATAGACAGAACAAAGTGAATTACCAAACAAAATAAAACAAAACACGCAAGTCTATGCTTAATATAGTAAGAAAACTGAATACAGATAAAACCTGACCCTCAGAGGTGTTCCAGTAAGCTTCCTTTTACAGACTAGTCTCCTGCTAGTCTGGGTCCAGCAATCACTCACACCCCTTGTAGTTACTGTCCTTTGTTCCAGTTTCTTTCAGGTATCCTTTGGGGGTGGAGAGGCTATCTCTTGAGCCAACTGAAGACAAAATGGGGGGTCTCCCAGGGGTTTAAATAGATTTTCTCTTGTGGGTGAACACCTCTCCCTCCCCCTGTGTAGGGTCCAGCTATAAAATGGAGTTTTGGAGTCACATGGGCAAGTTACATGTTCATGCATGACTGAGTTCCTTACCAGCCAAGCCACATTCCTTGGAAAGCTCAGATGTAGATTGGCATCTCCAAGTTCATTGTTGGCTTAAGGACTTCTTGATTGGGCACTTTGAGAATAGACTTTTCTCAGGAAGCTGACCAACTGCTTCACTGAGGTTTTTTAAAATTAAACAAGCATTCAGCCAATATTCATAACTTTGAGTACAAAAATGACACATGCATACACATAGGATGAATATATTCAGTAGGTCATAACCTTTGCAGAGATATGTTACATGGCATGTAGCATAAACATATTTCAGTTATGTCATATATACATTCATAAGTATATTTCCATAAAGCCTTATGGGGTGCAACATCACAAAACATAATAAAATTACAGTCTAAACAGTCTTTCAAGGTAATCTAAGGAAATTTTCTCCCCACATTGTTTCATAAAAAGAGATATTCCTATCGCAGTAAAAGCTCTTATCTTCTTGTAACTATTGCAACAAATCTCTTAGTGCAGTTGTAAAATCTGTGGTTTTGGGTGCTCCGAGCAGTGCTTCTTGTGTGTGTGTGTGTTTGTGAGATCTTTCTGCTCTGAAACTAGTGCAGCAGAGGGTGTCGTATTAATTATTGGCTGGCCTATCTCTTAAGCCTATTAAAGGGTAGTAGGTGAACTGTCAAAGTAGCTAATGCAGTGCTGCTGATACCTATTAAAAACCCCATAGAAGAAACGAGTCTGGTGTGATAAAACAATTTGGAAACAAAAAAGCTCCTGTTTTACATTGATTTGAGGGTGGAGCAGCTTCACATTGGCAATTTTCCAAGTATGAGTTAACACACCAGGCTGCATCCTGCAAGCGCTTACACAGGTGACTTCACTCAGAGACATCTGCATAAGTGTTTGCAAGATCAGGCCCCAAATAGGAACAAAATGGTGCTTCAGTCAAGTTACTTCTTATGTTTATTTCAGAGGCTTGTCCTATATGTCCTGGCATGTAATGTTCCATTTCCATCTAAGGGATGTGTGTGTATCTATATACATATACATGTACTATATACATATAAAGATAAGAAATCATCTTCAAAGTATGGATTTTATTCTTATAATAAAATTTGCCACACATGTTCAGGTGAAAGCCACGGGACAAATGAATCCCACAGAGCTTTCATCATTGCCGGTCACAAGCATTCAAAAATCTAGAATCAAACCCCCTAAAAATCATGAGACTGGGTTCAAAATTATGAGATTTTAAAATAAATTATACATTTGGGAGGTCTGTTTATTGACCTTCTGGGATTTATTTGCCTTTAGGGTGCACTCTAGTCACACTTTCAGGCTTTTCTCTGCAGCATGAGGGCTAAAAATTCAACTTTCCTTAAAAAAAAGAAGAAAAAAAGAAGAGAGATTCCCATGAAATCACCTGGGGCACACACCAAATATCATGAGACTTGGGACAAAATCACAAGAACTGAGAACACTTAGCTCTCCAGTGCAGCATGTAGCCATCCTAACTCTACGTGTGCCACATGAAGACTACAGGTCTCATCATACCATGTGAGCAAGATAGACACATCCCTAATTTCTGCAAGCTTCCCTCCATATTAAAAATGAATGCTGTCCGTAGGACATGCTGTCAAACTCTGTGGGCCACATTTTGCTTACAAGCTACACTTAGTGCTACTCTGTTCAAACTGCCTGTCAGGAATAATAATTTGACTTGATGACGTCCTGCTACTGAATTAATAATAATCTGCAGCCTTCCATTTAGATCAAGTTGGAGCAAGGCACACTCTGGGATGTGGTGGGCTGCACCTCTGCATTATGGGGATGTGTTTTTGTTTATTTTTATGTTATAAATCTAAATAAAATAATTAAGTAAAGGTAAGGTGGCTGGAATCCGCCCCACTTAATAGCTGACAATGTGAGCATAAAATAGAAAGTTTGGAGGCGCGGGTATTAGAGAATGAGTGTTGGCAATACAACAAGCAAAGCAATGCAGGCCTAAACATCTACATTTTTATAGGGGAAGTCGAAGTCCTTTAAAACTTGTGTTTATTTAAGGTGGTTGTTTTTTTTCTCTTTTTACCGTTGATGTCATTGCTAGTATAAGCCTTTTATGGTCATCACTTAATAGTTGTCTCTCTGTTTCAAAATCAACAAAGAGCAAAGAAAAAGAAGAAAGAAAAAAAAAAGCGCCCCTGCTTCCTCCTTGGGAAATGGTGTAAGTTCATGGAGGAAGCTGTCTTCCTGTTTTCTCCATAAGAGCAGCTTTGCACGGTTTTAGCAAGTTCTATGACTCTAAGCCTCCTCAATATGGTGTATGTCCCTCTAAACATCTGGCTGCTTTTTTACTGCAAGGATAAAACACATTTATTTTCCACAAATCGTACACAAAATTACTTGCCTAGCATATGATCTGCTGGGTCCCTAAAAGTAAAAATATACAATGAGATCAATAGACTCAAGTCTGTGTTGTAGTAGTGTCAACAGGATTAACTCTGCAATTATAATGGAATGTGGCCCAGACCCCCTCCCTCTTTTTTTTAATCATAAGTGTTTTCGTTGATACAAACTTGTGTCTGAAATTCTGAAATAAAAAATAATTCCAACTCAAATCTGCTTTGTACATTCAAGTTAGATTCAAAGATACATCTATCAGTATTTTTTCCTGGGCCTATATATATTAAAGACCTCCATTTGGAAGGGAACACCTTTTTTTACTTAGTTTAGAAGCCATCTTTCTCATTTATCTGTGCGATGCTAAAAAATAAAGCTCATGCCATAAAGTTCAGAGCACTGTATATTAGCAAAGAAAAGAGAGTTCCTTTATTATCTAACGGCAGTCTGGTTGCAACATCAAATCTCAATGGGGAGAGCACTCAAGCAATAAAGCCGGAAAAAAACATTATAAATCAACAGATTTTGTAAGCTTCCCATTCCAAGTGTTGTTATTTTTAGAAATACTGCATGCATGGGTAAGCAACAATGTTTCAGAGTGCTTCACCAAAAAGTTTTAATTTTTTCCCTCAGTGTTTCACCTGCTGCTGCCGCCTGAAATTATATATAATTTTATTGCACACAATAAGCCCCATAATGGTCTATATCCTATATTCTGAAAGATCTGACAAAAGACTAGCTACAGTTATTTGGTCCATCAATTGCAAACAACCAGGCTGCTTGGGGGCTGAGTCATTTTCCACAAACCCATGACAAGAAACAAGTTCAGATACAAGTAGAGTTTTGTTCGGTACATCAAGAAATTGTTTTTTCCCCCCTCATCTTGCAGCCCTTATATTTGTGCAGTTTCCACTTAAGCAAAGAGTTTTTATGCTCAAAGATTGCAGGAATTAAAACTAAAACTGTAGCCCTTTGAGAAAAGTGGTCCCCAAACTTTTTTTACCTCGGGCGTCCCCTTACCCTGTCCGCCCTCCCTCCGGCCCCCCACGAGCTGGGGCCGGAGCAGGGCCACGGCTACGGGAGGGTCGACATGGACAGAGGTAAGGGGGCCAAGATGGGGCCACAGCTGGGGGCAGGGGTGGGGGCGGGGCTGGGAGTGGAGTCAGTCGCTGGGACCAGGACTGGAGCTAGGTGGCACTCCCTCCCTATCCCCAGTGGGAGCTGACCTGGGCCCCAGCTGTGGACCCCCGGACATTCCTCCATGCCCCCCTGGGGGAGCACACCCCACATTTTGGGGACCTCTGTTTTAGAAAGTCTATAGGGCTGAATTCTGCTGTCTTTATATTAAGGTTTCAGAGTAGCAGCCGTGTTAGTCTGCATTCGCAAAAAGAAAAGGAGGACTTGTGGCACCTTAGAGACTAACAAATTTATTGGAGCATAAGCTTTCGTGAGCTACAGCTCACTTCATCCAATGCATCCGATGAAGTGAGCTGTAGTTCATGAAAGCTTATGTTCCAATAAATTTGTTAGTCTCTTAGGTGCCGCAAGTCCTCCTTTTCTTTTTATATTAAGGAGAACTCCCACAGGAGTCAGTGGGTGCTTTGCTCAGTTATGACTCAGTTCAGCCAAGCGTATAAGTATGTTCTTAAGTTTAGGCATGTGCCTGAGTTCCACTGAAGTCAATGGGAATTAAGTATATGCAAAAGTGTTTTGCTGAATAGGGAGGGATTGCTGATTCAGAGATTTAAGGGCTGCAGAATCTGACCCTGAATTTAAACCCTGAAGACTAAGAACCTGAAATTGAAAGGGTCACATTCTACTCTCATTGTAAATTTGCAATAAAGGCAAAATTTGGCCCAGATGGACTAGAAACAAAAGTGAAACTGACGAGTTTACTTCAGAGTCCCAGCTGCGAGAAATACAAAAGGTAGAACAAAACAAACAAAAAAAACGACTAAAAATGGCCAGATCCTTCTCCAATGGCAAAATCACACTGATACCAGTGAGATCAGATCTGGCACTACAGCAAATTAGATTCTAAAACTTCTTAGGGACAGATCATGGTCCATCCCGTTAGTCATTCCCTTTCCTCTCTCATGCCCATACCATTGTACCGCCAGTACCAATGTGAGAATGGAAGTAGGCCCTGCAAAGCCACTACAGGGCAGGAAGGGGTGGAGACTGGGCAGAGGCATAGCTCCGCCCCTTCCTCTGTATAGACCAGGCATAGACATGGAGCAGTTTTTTCCTCATCAAAGCAGCAGGGTAACTGAGAGGCAGATTGTGACTCTTGGGTCCTGACTCTGGGTTGCTACCTCTGCTACACACAGAAAATTAACACAAAATCTAGACCCAAGTAAAAAAAATTGTTCCTGACAATATGATTTTTTCAACGATAATGTCCCTCTAATATAGTTATGTGGAGAGTAATTCACAAGAAGTAAATACTATGCTTCTCTCTTTACCCTGATATCTAAGCATGAGCCACATAAGTGTTTGATATAGATTACCATCTATATGCCTTATTACAAATTACACACTGAATGTGTAAAACATCAACAATTTAGATATTAATGCTATTTGCTCAGACGCCCAGGGCACATCTAATCTCGCTTCCGCTGCAGTTAAATATAAGCTATTCATTTGAATACAAAGGTAGAAATTCAGAAAGTTATCCTGTGCCTGAATAGCTCTGGATCCCTACACAGTTAGGGCCACGAAGGAGGGCACAAATGCAGAGTAGATAGATTCTTCCTCTTAAGTTTAGGGTACATTTTTTTAACTTCTGCCGGTCCCACAGCAGTATGAAGGAGCAAACAGGCCCAGCTCCTAAAACAAACACACCAAGGGTAACTGGAGTAAGTGTCAGCCTCCTCAAACCAGTGACCCCCAACCTGTGCTGAAGAGACAGCCGGGAGCAGGTGGGTGTCTGAAGGTCCCTCTTGCAGCCTACGGGGAGGAGCGACAGAACCTGGGGCTCAATTGATTCCAGGGGACAACTAATAAGAAAACAGGAATGGTAGTGAGGTCATACAGCCAGAAGTAGGGAACCTGATGGGGACACCAAGCAGAGAACCCCAGACTGCACTTGCTGCTCCTCAAAGGTATCTAAGGAGCCAGTGGACATGGCCCAGAGGAACTCTGCCTGGATACATATTTGAAGGGAGGAACAGAAACAGGCTCCACAGTTGCAGAGCACCTCCCGGCCCAGCATCCTCCTCCTAATTTATAGATGTCCACTTTGGCCAGCTCCAGGAGAAGATTGACAAGGAAGTCTCGCTACTTCGTAGGGCCCTAGACAGGGTGTGTGTAGATCAGAAGGTGCGGTGACAAGTGCAGCTCGGTGAGCTGAGACAAGCATTCATTCCGTATAGGGTATGTTCTGATCTTATTGCAAAAAGATTCATAGTATGCAGCTTCACAATAGTCTTGAGCGTCGTGAGAGTCAAACAGCTGCACTGAGATGATTAAGGAAATACTTCCAACTAGTGTGTGTTCGTTATTGGAATGTACAATTTTAAGCCATCAGCTATAGTGAAGTGAACTGAAGATCAGAAAGGAAAACATGATGGTGTACCCCATTTTCCCAGTCCATTGCCATAGATACAGATGCATGCACTTCTTTTAATCTAGCAGCAGTGAGAATTTGGGCTATGGGATTCCCTTGAGCCCTCTCCCCACAAACTGGAGAACTTCCTAAGAACATTTCCTGCCTGACCTGGATCCCAAGTTTTCTTTTTTTTCCCTGCTAATCCCCAAAGCCTGGTATTACATTATCTTTGAATCCAACAGTGGCTTACACATTTCCAAACAATGATTACATGTGCAGTTTTGAGCATCTATTTAAGTATTAATGACTCATCTGGATTTTTATCAGTCAGGTCAGCAGATTTAGCATTTAGCTACAACCAGCTACGTGAAAAATGACCAAAAAGGTTTTCATACCATTAGCAATTTAAAAAGTAGTTAAAAAATAGAAGGCCCTACAGCTTTTCATGTATGATCTGTTATCTTAGAAGAGGCAGTACCTCCTAGTGTGGAGAGCAGCAGATGGAGTTCCTCACTTTAACAGTGACTATGGCCTTGTCTACACTATGGGGGTAAGTCGACCTAAGTTACGCAATTCCAGCTAAGTGAATAACATAGCTGGAGTCGATATAGCTTAGATCAACTTACTTCAGTGTCTACACCATGCTGCGTTGATGAGAGACACTCTCCCGTCGACTTCCCTCACTCTTCTTGTTCCAGTGGAATACCGAAGTCGATGAGAGAGCGATTTGCGGTCAATTTGGCGGGTCTAGTGAAGACCCCCAGTGCATCGATCACCACAGCGTCGATCCGTTAAGTGTAGACCTGCCCTCGTAGTGTGACCTTGGACAAGTCACTTAACTTCTGTATGTCTCATTTTACAGATCAGTAAATTTGATACCTCAAAGGAGCTATGCTTAACTCATTAATGTTTGTAAAGTGCTGTGAGAGCCTTGAATAGCATTATCTATGGAAGTAAAAAGTGGCAGTGTATTATCTGTCTGGGTAATTAAATACAGTACAATAGAAAGTGAAGGAAGAAAAGTGTGGGACAGATCCTTAGCTGGTATAAAATGCTGAGGATCTGGTCCTGAATGTATAGCAGCTGTTATACAAACTGCATCTGAGACCCTTTAGAGAGTCAGACAGCACAGAAGACCAGTATAAATTATTTTAGTACTTCCTTAAACAAGTACTATGAGTAAACTAGATGGAAAGTGCCAGATTCTCCATTCTGCAGTAGTGGAAAAAGGAAAGCAAGAAGTGTGGAAAATGCTGCCATTTGGATGTGATAGTATTTTACACCCACTTTGCAGTGATAGTCATGCCCAGACAAGGCATGGTGAATTGCTCCCTCCGTCTAAATGAAAGTGGTTGCATTGGTAAAACTTGTGCTAAACTTTGCGCTTGCTGCTTCCCAATTCCCCCTTTCCTAGTTGAACGTTACCTGTTTACATTGTCTAGTTAGCTAGACTGTCAAGTCTTCAGGGCAGGGACCTTGGGTGAAATTCTGGCCCTGTTATAGTCAATGGGAGTTTTGCCACTGACCTCAATGGGTGTGTCTAAACTGCAATGTAAACCTGGACTGCGGGACCCGGGGTTGTGCACTCCATGTTTCCAAGCCCACACATGAGCATCCACACTGCACTGTAAACCTGGGCTTACAATTGCTGAACCTGGGTCTTATAGCCATGCTAATGCATCCACATAGCACAACACAGACCTTCTGACTCAGGTCTGCGGCTTGAGCTGCTTCCACACTGCGAAATGACAAGGCTTGGACCCAAGTTACAATGGGACTTGGACTCTGACCCATCCCCTTAGTGGAATCCTAGGACCTGGGTCCTGAGTGCTTGCTGACCCAAGTCAGACTGTCTTGTGTCTGGATGCAGCTCAAGCCCGTCTCAGAGCCTGGGCTTAGTGTGCAGTGTAGATATACCCAACAGGATGAGGATTTCACCCTCTGTCTCCATGCCTGTCTGTAAAACACCTAACATACCATCTGAGCTCCAGTCAGTGCAGAACTATTTCTGAATGAGCCAAGCTGGAACAGTTTCCGTGATGTCAGAGAAAAGGATTACATAATTGATAGTCATTTTCTGACCCTCTTCCCATGGCTGACCACATGTTTTAAACAAAAGGACTAAATCCCAGGTCTAATCAGTTATCACAGTGAGAAAACTCGGCTCTTTTTAAACACACCAATGTATTATAGAGTTCGACAAATGAAAGTGCCAGAAAAGCAAATGGCAGAGGAGGCTGGGGAGGTAAAAGTTTGGGTGGCAGTTTAAGTGGAGCACTCTGAAAAGTAGCTGGTTTTTCCTCAATCATTGTATTAGTTAATCTTCCTGGGAACAGGCTGATATTTATTCGTCCCAGGAGAGAGTGGAGTTGTCAGGAATCCAAAAGGATAAGGTTTAAGGCTCCGCACCATTAGTCATCTAATGGAAGAAAGTGGCACAGTTCTTTAGAGATGCATTATACTTTTCTCCCCCTTACAATTTAGTCTGAATTTCACAAAAATCAATGTGGGTTTAAACAGACACACTCCATGAGGACTACCCTTCTCCCCCGTGGGACTGTCCTCAGTCTATAGGATGTGAAATGGTCCGTATTCGTCAGGCTAATGCAGCATGGCCCCAAACAAAATGATAACACCCTATTAGAACTTAGAAAGAACTTATTCCTGTGTTTGGAACGGGAACACACGGAAAGGTTAAAATATCCTTCTTTCCACATAGCTTTCTACTGAATCGATTCATATACAATGATCATTTAACTCTAAGCAGTGAGGCAATGACAGCCATACGAACACTAAAAGGAGAGCGAGCTTTTCAATCTATGGCCTGGTTGTTGTGCTTTGCTCTTCCAGTTGTTGAGAGGGGCACTAGGAAGGATGCCCTGTTGTTAAGCCACATGACTAGGAGTCAGGAGATGTAGGTTCAGTTCCAAGTTCTGCCCCAGACTCTCTGTATGACTTTGGCCAGGCTGCTTAATATTTCTGTGTCTTGTCTCCCCCTTTTTAAAATGGGGACAATAGCACTTCCTTTCTCCTGCCTCACAGGAGTGGTGCCATGCCAAATTCATTCATATCAGCAAAGCACTCTGAGTTCTGCAGATGGAAGGCTCTATAGGGGCCTTACCCTACAAGGGACTGCTTTCCCCCAATCCCCAGTGATTTATTTGAGCCAACAAGTCAGAGGAAGATGAGGCTACTAAGCACCTGCCATGATTAGGCCTAAGAAGCACAAAGTACTGTTAACTAGCAGCCCTTCTGAAATATTTAAAATAAAAATATCACCATGTCCTGACGTTGCACCTTTCATCTGAGGATCTCAGAGCACTCAAACACGGAGGTTAGATTCTGATATCTTTACTCAGACAGAATAGTCCCCCCAAATACCCCACTGAAGTAAACATGACTCTTACTGAGTAAGGTTCTACACCACATGAATAAAGGAAGGACCTTATTAATCTACCCAACTCATATGGGAGAGGTAAATATTATTATACACGTTACAGATGGCTAACCCACAGCTGGGGTTAAAGTATCTTACCCAAGGTGGCCATAGTAATTATTAAAAACACTTGGCAATTACTATTTATATCTACTCAGAGTGCCAGTGGTAGCCACAGAGTCCACGCCCCCAGGTCCCTGCTCTAACCATTAGGCACAATGATTAGCATTTTCCAAAGCACCGAAGTGACATTGTTTGCAGTGTTGTTGTAGCTGTGTTGGTCTCAGGACAGGAGAGACACAAGGTGGGTGAGGTAATATCTTTTACTGGACCAACTTCCACGAATGAAAGAGACAAGCTTTCGCGCTTACACAGAGCTCTTTTTCAGGTACCTCTCCCAGACATGAAGAAGAGCTCTGTGTGAGCTTGAAAGCTTGTCTCTCTCACTGAAGAAAGTTGGTCCAGTAAAATATATTACCTCGCCCACTTGTCTCACATTAATAGAACTAGTCAGGAATTTTTCTACAAGACATTTTCTCATTGAAAAATGCCAGTTTTCAAAGTGAAAGCTCTTTGTGAGAAGGGGCCAGGTCTGACAAATTTCTTGCCTTGAAAAAATTTATAAAGAAAAGATTTCCAATTGGCTTAATGTCCCGTTTTGACATTTCTGAAACAAAATGGTTTTGGGTTTTTTGGTTCATTTCTGTTTCACAATTCAAGGTAATTATAATTAAAAAATAAATTAATACAACATATTCTAAAGGAATCATTTTGATTGACCCAAATTGCATTTGTTTCTTTTGTTTTGCCAGTTTGCGAAATTTTAGAAAGTTTAACTTTTCAGGATGGGGAATTTTTTAAAAATAGTTTCCCAGGATAGGAAAACTCTTGCCTGCCTCGCTCTATTTAGGAGCCTAATCCCATGGAAAATAAATAGGATTTAGGCTCCTAAACTGCTTAAGGATTTTTGACATTTTTATAAATGAGCCCTTACTTGCTTTTGTACTTGTGTTACATTGTTAGCATCCCATTGTCTTCTGTAGAGATACTCCTGATTCACCATGGCTTATGTCAGTGCAGAATCAGGCCCACTGCTGCTCCGTATTTCCCTTCAGTTACCAAATCAATTATTTTAAACTGAAAAAGCTAAAGGACAAAGAAAACAAACCTTCCTTGTAAAGAATAATCTGCCAGAGGGCACACATTTCATGATCCTGCTGCTAACTGAATGCACATACAGTAAATCAATGTATCCAGCCACTTCAATCACAGTCCAAGCCCTTTCTGAGGTACTAAGAGTTGCGGAGACACATTCACAAAATCCAAGTACGGTCTTTTGGCACAGTTATCAGTCTTACGTCTAGTCTAAAGGCAGAATACATGCGCTGACCTTCCACTGGTCTTAGCCTCATGCTGCAAGGTGTGTTTGTGCCCTGTCTTTTTCCTGATTTGAAAATAACTCCTGACCTCCTTAGTGTGTGGATGTGATGTGCCAAAATGCCTCTTGTTGGAGGCCGTTGTTCACTGGGTAAGCTAAGTTTCGGAAGGGAGCAAACACAAGACAGATGTGTGTATGTGTTCTGGGGAAAGGGAATGATTGCTTGATATTGTCCAGTAACAATAGAGCACTGGGGTTTTTTAAGTGAGTCTTGTGTTTGTGAATAGTGCTAGACTGTCAGACTTGCATTCAGAAGACTTAGGGCTTGTCTACACATAGGGTTGCTCCTGATTAACTCCATGTGTGGACCCTCTTATTCCGGAATAAGAATGCCTTGTTCTTGGTTAGCTTAACCCACTTTCTGGTCTAAGAGATTAATAGATTCATTTGTTCCAAGGCCAGAAAGGACCACTGTGATCACCTAGGATGACCATATTTCTCAAAGGGAAAATGGAACACCATGTGGGGCTGGTGCAAGCCCTCCACCCCTGCCTCTGCGGGGCTGGTCCGAGCCGCACACCCTGCCTGCTCCCTGCATGAGGCTGACACTGGCATCACTGCTTGCTTGAGCCCTGCCTATCCCTCTCAAGCCCTGCCTCCCCCACTGCAGAGGGCTGGCATTGCCACTTGTCCCCTGCATCGCCCCCCGCACATTCCTCCACACACCACCTTTTTGACCAAAGTGGGCATTTGTCCCAATTTGCTCTTGCCAACTGATCAACTTTTAACTTTAAGTGTGGATACTCTACATCACTTTAAGCCTGGTTTATGTTGCTGCTGTTATTAGATTGATTTAACTGGTGTGAGCCAGGTTTAAAGCAATGAAGAGTATCCACTCACAAAGCTGCTCCAGGGTGGTGTTCTGGGAAGAGCGTGTGTACACAACTGAGGAGACAACACACCTGGGCCTCGCATTCCAAGAAAGGGTACCAGATAGGAAGTCTGCACCACAGGAGTGTGCCTGAGATGCTGGAATTGGAGACAGCGTCTGGATGCTACTCAGTTGGCTAGAAAGCACATCGAATCCAAAAGCCGAATGCAGCATAGCAGGCTGGTAAAGGCCCACAAAGGGGCACTTGGCCAGAGCTGTAACACCACCCATCTGGGGAGGATTGAGCAGACATCTGCATACCCAGAACCAAAGTCCAGGTAGCTTGCCTAGGGATGTTAGGGGGGTTCTTTATTCTTGTGTGTAGCTATGTAGTCCAAGTCACCTCTGTGATATGTGGACACAAGAATGTGAAGACACTCAGTTGTGTCAAAATTACATCCTATCACAATGTGATAATTCACTGTCATGGCGTCATGTCACACTCAACAAAATGTTAAAGTTTGCATTGATATTATATCAACATGTGAGCAGAACAAATGTTTTCCCAGGATGTCATGGGTTTTACACAGCTCTGGAAAATGATTTTTCTACTGTCGGCAGCAGTGCAAACCAAAAAAGGACTTTTCCAGTTTAAACCCAAAGCTGGAAGCTCAGATTCCACCATAAGAAGAGTTGCCTGCCAATTCCCTGACAGGAATGTTCCTCCTTCAGTCAACTTACAATATTTTGATAACAAAGTAATACAATAAAATATAGATATGTTCCGAACATCTGATCCATCCAACTCAGCTCTGCTCTGTCCCAGGAAGACTGAACATTCCTTTAGATTCATTTTCATTTTGTGACACTTCTCTTGAGTTTCAGAAACCTTTGTCCCAAATGAGACGTAATGCAAAAGGAAACACTTCCCTGCTCTGGTACCAAGTTAGAGAGCAGGGTTGCACCCGCTGTCAAGTGGGTCAACTATTCTGATGTTAGAGCAGGGAAGTGTTTCCCTTTGCATTGCTTAGCACAGGAGAGGATGGCAGGGCATGCACCACTCCTGCTGTCTCAATCAGTAGCAGGGGTTCATCCCATTGGTGCCCGCTGCCAGCCACAGATCATGTACCTGCACCGTTACTCATGAACATGCAGCACAGACTATGCCTCCAAGCGCAGAGCACACTTCCTCTGTGCCCAGTTGGGCATGACATCAGGCCCCCTCTCCAAGACAGCACAAGGACAGCATCCTGCCCTGCTGCTTCCCAAGTATAGTGATGGGTTAGGTATGGTTCTCCCTTAGCCCTCTTCTCCCTCCGTGCAGACTCAGGCTATGCTGCTTACTGCTAGCCTGTTACATTTTGCCTCCGAAAGCTGTCAGCAGTGCAAATATTTTTTTAAAAATATGACTTCACTTTTAGCCAATGACTCTCTTTTGGTTTATATTTTCCACATCCTTTTTGCAATCCTCAGATATGCATTTAATCCCCTCGCACTGGAGTGAGGGTATTCCGCTGCTGAGCGCTCAGACAGGAGGCAAAACTTCTATATCCAGTAAAGTCAGGGTTAGCTAGCATAAAACACTTAACAGGCCATTATAATCCCTGGTGTCACTCCATTAGTTTTAATGGCGGTCAAACTGACACAACGGGCTTGATTCTGATTTTACACCAGTTTCACACTGGTGGCTGCCCATTGACTTCAGTGGAGTTAACCTGAACTTTCACCATTTTAAGTGTGATGAGAATCAGGACCATGATGTTGAAGGTTTCTGATTTTCAGCCTTTACCGTCCAAACATTTAGCAGGAATCGAAATCGCATTCTCCTCTAGAAAATGCAGCTCTGTTCTTTCTTGTTATTTTATTCATATGCTGCTTTTCATACCAATTAGGTCTCTAGCTATGTCACTCCTCTATAGCTTTTCCCTAACTTCGCAGTGTGATACTAACAAACAGCAAGTGAATATACTAACAAGTGAAAAAGAGAGGTGCATAAAAGTTTCAGAAATAAGAACAATGACTTGCTAGTGTGTTTACATGCTTACCACTGAATACAGCAGAGACTATGTCTGCCAGGAAGTTTTATTATTTGGATAACAAATTGCACATCAGGATGTCTGGATGTTACAAGCATTATATCCTTACTTTATAGCTCTTGCACTAATGTAAGCATTTTCCTTTAAAGTACTTTCTTGAAAATTAAAACCTAGTCCTCCTAACAATCTGTGTAATTCAGTACTTCCTTTGAAAACCTTCCAGAGAAAGATTAGAACAATCTTAGTGATTACAGACTATCTAGGGTCCACAGATGCAGTAATCTATGGAAATTGTGAATTCAAAAGTGTGATGTCCAAATGTGATTTAAAATCCACTGTCAAATCTCCATTTTTAAGAAAGTTTTTCCCCTCAAACTGAATTATTGTATATAATACTAACATTTATTTCAAATGTGAACAGGCACAAGTTGGGGAATTAAACAACATGGTTTCTTTATTCCTGACAATGCTCATGTTAGATTTGCTCTGCATGAAATAATCCACGGTAGTTCCAGCAACTCCACCAGATAAAGACTGTCTGCTTTGGAATCTGTCTGCAACAGTGTCAGTGATGAAAGGCAGCTGTGGAAGGTTTCAGTTTGTTCTGTTTAAAGGCCAATAGTGGACTCCCACACGAATGGGAATTTAAAGCAGGGTCACAAATGAAACCTGAACTCCGCAATCCTCTTAGGTGAGCACTATTTGTACCATATGTTTTACAGGTTAATTTCACTGAAATATTGAATAAAACTAAAATTAAGGCCAGATTTTTAAGGCAGCACCTCTTATGTGTCTTCCAGATGTGCACACACACAGACTGTAATGTTTGAAAATCCTGCATTTGTATATGTAAAGGGTCATTTGTGCCTGCAAACTTGGCGTATGTGCAACTAACTTCTTGTCTGCACATGCAATTTGTGCGTGTAGACTTTGTGTGTGCAGTGAGTGCATATACAACTTTTACAGGCAAATTTGAGGTGCCTGCTTTGAAAATTTGCCCCAAAGGCTATGTCTGTACTACAGCTGGGAGGTGTAATTCCCAGCTCAGGGTAGACATGCATGTGTTAGCTCTGCCTGAGCTAGTGCACTAAGGCTAGGTCTACACTACAGACTTATATCAGTATAACTTCATCGCTCAGGGGTGTGAAAAATCCATTACACCGACCTAGCCCCCCATCCCCATATAAACAGTACTATATCAGCAGAAGAGCTTCTCTTGTAAACATAGTTCCCCGCCTCTTGGGAAGGTGGATTAACTACACGGATGGGAGAAACTCTGCCACTGGTGTAGCATCTTCACTTAAGTGCTACAGTGGCACAGCTGCGCCAGTGCAGTGCTTTCAGTGTAGACCTGCCCAAAGAACAGCAGTATATCCATGGGGGCGTGGGAGGCTGCTCGGGCTAGCCAGCTGGGTACAACCCTGTCTGAGATCCTAGGTTATTACTCAGGTGACTGCTGCAGCCACTCTGCTATCTTTAGTGCATGACCTAGAGCAGAGCTAGTGCATGTATGCCTCCCCTGTCCCCCCACCCCGGGAATTACACCTCCCAGCTGCAGGGTGGTTTTTTAACCTTTCTATATTGGCTGTTACACACGCAAATCCTCACATGCAGAGATGGAAATATATTCCCAAGTCTTCAGAGTCAGCTTTTCAATGATGTGTTTTAAACCTTCAACCACAAAACCACCCCCTTGTGTTGGGAAACTTTTCCAGATGAAAGAAAAGGAGTACTTGTGGCACCTTAGAGACTAACAAATTTATTTGAGCATAAGCTTTCGTGAGCTACAGCTCACTTCATCGGATGCAAGCTCACGAAAGCTTATGCTCAAATAAATTTGTTAGTCTCTAAGGTGCCACAAGTACTCCTTTTCTTTTTGCGAATACAGACTAACACGGCTGCTACTCTGAAACTTTTCCAGATGAAACAATTGAGTTTGTTCAAGTTTGAACAAGTGGGCAGAGCTGAACTGATCTAAAATACGGCAGGCCTATTACAATGGATTCACGGCAATTATCCCTGGCAGACTGCCTGACTGATGAGATTTATTGGCAAACGGGAAAACCCTGGACCCACATCAATGAATGCTCCTCTCCCCGAACAGAGGATTCAGATCCAGTGGGCCTGAGTCCGAAGCAGATTTTTGGTTTTACAGCTCTTGAACCACAAGGTTTCACTAACCCCAAACTGGTCTTCCATTTGATCTCATTTCTATAAATAACACCAGAAAACTTTTGTAGTATTTTGCCACATTTTCAAGGAGAAGACAAGCAAAGACTCAAGGCCAGAGCTATCTAAGGGTACCTGGGCACTGTGTGAGCCAGTCTCTTGCCACCAAGGAGCCTTTCAAAGCTTCTACCCAGGTGTTTCTAGCCTCTCTTGGCTTTCAGAACATATTTTTAATTTGGTGTTCCCTCGTATTTCTCCTCATTTCCTCCCAGGTTCCACCTCCCTTTTGTCACTTAATCATGAGGGCCTCGGTAGCCTCTCATTTTCTCATGGTAACTCTAGCATCTTTATTAAATCCAGATTGTCTCACACAGGGGAAACGTTCACAGGTCAATCCGCTGACAGGCAGCTATCTCTGACTCAAGAGGACATTTCATCCTGCAGCTGTCAAAGGAAAGGTGGTAAATCATCTACAGCTGATGTTCAAAACCCTGCCTCTGTTAGCTAAATAATGCTGCTTCCCCTGTATTGTTATACCAGTTACACTGGCTGGTATTACCATATTAAGGACGCAAACCGATTTCCATTCTAATTCCCTGTTTTCACACCTTTTGGACTGAGCTTTTCCATGTTTGGTCTCTAAAGATCTGATCCTGCTTCCAGTTCAATCACTGATAAAATATTATGCAGGATCAGACCGTAAAGAAGATCATAATAAAAAAATAACAACCATTTGATCGAAATCCTGCCAATCAGTTTGGAGTTAAGGAAGCGTTAAAAAGCTACTTGGTTTCAGTTTAAGGTAGAGATCCTTTAACCTGCTCTGCACGGACAAACCCCTGCATCATCACAAAGCCCCACTGAATTCAATGCAGCATCTGAAGGAGTTTACAGAACAATTGTAACTCCACCAGCGTATTTGTTTCAGTGCAGACAGTTAGCCTGTGAAACGTGCAAACTTTGCAGGCCAACTGCTCTGTATTTTTCCATTTTTTCTTTTAAAAACCCACAGCACACACACAGGGAAATTAAATGCAAAAAATCTAGTCGTATTCATGGAGCACTGAGGCTGCAAATTCAAGCACTCAGGTCTGAGAATTCTAGAAGCTAAAGGTTCTCCCACAATGTTAACTCAGCCATGGAACAGATGTGTATCATAGTCTATTGCTGCATCCTTGTTAAACACAAAATGTTCATGCACTGAGGGTGAGATTTTCAAAAGTGTTCTGCATTCACCTAACTCTACTCTCAGGATTCCACTGGCTTCACCGGGAGCAGAGTTAGGCCAATACTGAACAGTTTTGAAACTCTCACCACAGGCCAACATTTTCAAAAGCAGGTGCTTAAAGTCAGGCACCTAAATCCGTACCTAGATTCCTAAATAAGTACTCTAATTTTCATAGTTGCTAAGCCATTGCTTTCAACTGGAGTTGCGGGTGTTCAACATCTCTGAAAATCAGGCCCCTTGCATTTAGTTGCCTATACATGGATTTAGGTCCCTAAACTCCTTTATCCACAATAATGGAGGAATGTCTTGATTTTTAAAATCATGGAACCCCCAACAACTCCCATTGCTTAGCATTTTTGAAAACTGGTCCACTTTTTCAGGTACCTACCTATAGATTTAAAGAGCCCAACTTTAGGCTTCTGTTTTGAAAATCGTGGCCTTAACAGAAGTACCACACAACAGCAAGAGGGAAAAAGTTGATTAATGCTTTGTACTTAAAAAAGGAAAATTAGCCAGATAGCCACAGATTATTCTTTTAAAATGAGAAATGCAGGCAAAAAATTGACAAAGGTAAAGAAAAAAAGGGAATTAGCTACGGGTTAAAACACAGACACAAATCTAGGAGGTGAATATAAAGAAAAAAGGTCTAGTGCTGCATCTCTCCCACAGCCTCTGCATGCCATCTTTATACATATATTGTGACAAAGTTCCTGCTCTACCTTGGTGGTCTTGTGTTTACTGGCAGATTTGCTCGCCTTGGAGCTTCACGGCAGCCCTCAGCTTGGCCGTTTTTCTGAATTCACAGTCCAGGTCGACTCCTCCTGTGTCTGACCAGGAGTTGGGAGGATTTGGGGGGAACCTGGGCCTGCCCTCTACTCCGGGTTCCAGCCCAGGGCCCTGTGCAATGCAGCTGTCTAGAGTGCCTCCTGGAACAGTTGTGCGACAGCTACAACTCCCTGGCTATTTCCCCATGGCCTCCTCCCAACCCCTTCTTTATCCTCACCATAGGACCTTCCTCCTGGTGTCTGATAATGCTTGTACTCCTCAGTCCTTCAACAGTCTGCGTTCTCACTCTCAGCAGCTAATGCCTCTTACTCCCAGCTCCTCACATGCACACCACAAACTGAAGTGAGCTCCTATTTAAACCCAGGTGCCCTGATTAGCCTGCCTTAATTGATTCCAGCAGCTTCTTGATCGGCTGCAGGTGTTCTAATCAGCTTGTCTGTTTTAATTGTCTCCAGAAGGTTCCTGATTGTTCTGGAACCTTCCCTGTTATCTTACCCAGGGAAAAGGGGCCTACTTAACCTGGGGCTAATATATCTGCCTTCTATTACTCTCCTGTAGCCATCTGGCCTGACCCTGTCACAATATACACAGGAGTGTGTGCAAGTGTTTTCTGTGCAGAATGCAATCCCTTTGGGGCAGGTATCTGTCTTCTTATAGATTGATTAAGAATACTTCCCTCCCAAAAGACACACAAATACGAACATTACTCAAAGTCAAGCATAGATCCCATGCCCCGTGCAGCAGAAATTGAAAAGTACATAGAGAATGACATAGAGAGAGATAGGAAGTGAACGATAAAGAATTTTTTGGATGAAATTTCCCAGGCTTTTAAATAAGAAAACTATAAAAACAGAAATTCTATCAATTAATTTGCACAACTGAAAGAAACTCCAGTAAGGCAACAACATCTTTTTTTCCATGCAAAGAGAAAGAATGTGAAGAAAGGTTCAGGGTTTTCTTAAAGGAAAAACTTTTTTAAGTGTAATCCATGTTAAAGCAGATAAAGTACTTTAAAAAGAACAGAGTGTTAAAGATAAAGATAATAATGAAAACTTGGGTTATCTTTCTAAATGTAAGGATTTTCTTCTTCATCTTAACAAAAGAAACACTGCTGCTAGAATGAGTAAATTATATTCTGGTAATATGGTCTATGAACTACAATAGCTCTGCTTGTGGTCTCTGGGACTGGCTGTTAGAACAAAGCTGAGAGATGGGATAAATATTTATTCTTCTCACCACTTTATCTTTCATAACAGAAGATATTGTTGATATCAAACCCTGCTACTACATCCTCTGAACAAGATATAAACAGAACAAACATTTATGCCAGGCATATAATTTACCCTCATTGGCAGGAAATGTCATTAATAGCACTGACTGTTGCTCATGCTACCACATATATTTACCATATCTTGGGGGATCATTGTGCAACAATGAATAAATGCAACTGTATTGTTTTCAAGGAAGCAATAAGGAGCATTTTCTAGAGCTGGCCAGGAAAACAAATTTCAGTTTTGGAAAAATTTTCAAGTTTTCAGAATTTTTTCCCCTCCTGAATCAGGATGAAAAGCCAGAAACTCAAACATTTTTGTGGGACTGAAAATCCTGCAGTATTTCATTTTGGAAACAGGGACATATGGTATTTCCAAAAGGAAATAAGCTCCCCAGGATCCTGGCACCTGCTAACTGAAATTGACATGATTCTTGTCGGTTTCACATAGCCCAGCTCTGAATAGCAGCTGAAACTGACCAAACTCCTTCACATGGGGCTCAGTCTAACATCGCGCTCTGCATTGTCACCTCCCATAGACTTCAGCTTTCATTGGTTTCCATGATACTTGAGGGCACTCATATTCTTACAAGCATTTAAACCACTCTTCTCTTGCACGTCAAAATACCTCAGTGTAATATTCATGATCAAACCAAAGCAGAATTTTTATCTAAATCCTCAAACTTCAGTAGCTTGGATAGCATAGAACCTACATCCAAGCCACCATGGTTTTAGGTTAGCAAAAGCAAACTTCAATCAATAAAGTTTTGCAAGAGAGAAATGAAAATTATCTCTGTTTGCCTGCTATGAAGTCAGGGCACTACCAAAAATCCCTCCCCATCCATTCATGAGTTTGGAAGTTTGGTCTTGCTAAAATGAGGCCTGCAAATTCAAAATCTGATTGATGAGTAGTCTTTAACCCAAACCCATTCCCCTCAGTCCAACCCTAGTTAATACTGAGCAGAACTGTAGTGATCTCCATATGAACTTCAAATAGGTTTGAACAAGAGAGTCTTTATACTAGACTGTGCTTGTTCATTTTGATGTCAATGTGGAATCGCTTTCCAATAACATGTTGCTCCAGCCCCAGATCTTACACCACTTTGGGAAAGGGCTACAAAGAAAAAAAGGGAGAGAATAGACAACAGCGAAATATGCCAGCTAATCCTACCCTGTGGGCCGAATTCTGCCCCCAGAGTTGTGCATATAGCTTCCACTGAAGTGAATGGAGAGCTGTGTGGGCAGCATTTGTCTGATTTGGTTTAAAACATGAACACAAGATTTTGACTCTTATAGTATCAACATAGCTTCCTCCAAAACACTTAACACAAATGGTTGGAAGTACTGTACTATAACTATGCATGATCATGCACTGCTCTAGTCTATGGACCAAACCCTGCCGTCATTATCTATCCCTTACTCAGGAATAAAATTCCACTAACTTCATGGGGAGATTTCTTTGAATAACGACTGCAGGATTTGTCCCTAGATCTTCAATCCACATGTTTTACACCTTTCTGAACACTAATAAACATGCTGTGAATTTGTAGGGACATACTAATTTAAACCAGCACCAAAACGACTTTAGAACAGGATTTAAAATTTTGAAATGTATTAGAGAAGAGGAACGTTCACACTGCATTTCTTACTGTTGATTGCCTTTCTGGAGTGTTTTCAGCACTTCCCAATTAGAATATAAGTGGTTAAAAGCAGCTAAAAGGAGCTTTTGAGGACTCAGTGTCAGCTGGCATACTAATGAGAATTAGACTATCAGAAATATCCAGCTCAGAGGCCAAACAATTAGCCAGACAATTAAAAGGGTATGTTGTATGGGGTTTTATGTGTAATAGATAATAGACCCGCAATATTTGTACCAATAAAGCATAAGGCTAAAGATGAAGTTAATTTTCCTTTTCAGCAGCTAACTGGATGGATTATTCCATTTTAGTCAAACAAAAAGGATGTATTTTTCCCTGCTCACAAAAAAAAAAATCGATATCTTTTGGTTACAGAATTAGGGCCAAATCCTACTGATGTTATGTCACTGTAGCTCCATCACTAGAACTAGACTGATTTACAGTAGCTGAAGAGCTTGGCCGATACAATCTGAAAATAGAGTGGGAAATTTACTGAGAATCAAAGAAGGGACGCAGGTTTTAAGTTTCCATGTGCTATATGCGTAATAGAAATTTCTGTCCCTTCTGTTGTGTGTATGCATTCGGGGTCTGATCCCACCATGTGCCCAGTGCCTCTTATTTTATTCAGAGTCCAGTCCTGCACTCCTCCTCTTAGCGTAACTCCCACTGAAATCAATGGGTGATCTGTGTATGGAGATGCCTGCAGAATCAACCCTTTTGTTTTTAGGGCCAGAACACCCCAGTGAATATGCACAAGTCTTAAAGTTTTGGTTTTTTTCCTACATTCTGAACCTTTAAATGCCATTGGGTGGGCTGACACATGCATCACGAAAGTGCCTATGTCACAACATACTACTATAGTGGCGTGTTGAGAAGAGCTCAGAGATAAAAGGGTTGCAATGCTCCCATAATGCCACAGCTTTTTGTTTTTCAAAGGGCTGGCTCACTATGGCTGTCTTGATTACATCTACAATATCTTGCACATTTTCTTGCAAGGACAAATAAGGCTAAGCACTGGGCAATATACACTCTAAACCAGTGGTTCTCAAAGCCGGTCCACCGCTTGTTCAGGGAAAGCCCCGATGGGCTGGGCTGGTTTGCTTTCCTGCCGCGTCCACAGGTTCAGCCAATTGCTGCTCCCACTGGCCGCAGTTCGCTGCTCCAGGCCAATGGGGGCTGCGGGAAGCAGTGCGGGCCCAGGGATGTGCTGGCCTCCCTTCCAGTGGGAGCTGCGATCGGCCGAACTTGCAGATGCGGCAGGTAAACAAACTGGCCCGGGCCACCAGGGGCTTTCCCTGAACAATCGGCAGACTGGCTTTGAGAATCACTGCTCTAAACATCCGATTCGAGCATCTCCAATATCTGCAACATCCAGATCTGAGTCCAAATTTTTTGTCATAAAACTATCTCTCCTACAAATACCATCAATGCAGTATTCAATGCCACATGTAAGTGAAATAAAATATCAGAAAGGCGCCGTACATTATTCCCACACCAGACCCAGAAACTCCTACTCCTTGAGAAGGTAGAGCTGTGAAGGGGCTGTGCTTGGTCTTCTGTGACATTCAGCAAGGTACATCAGCAAGTGCTGTAACTTTCTTATACTACACTCCCCACCTTAGTATCAGAGTATCTTACATAAGATCAGCCAAACTGGGTCAGACCAATGGTCCTTCTAGCCCAGTATTCTGTCTCTGACATTGGCCAGGGCCAGATGCTTCAGAAGGAATGAAGAGAAGAAGGCAATTTAGAGTGATCTATTCCCAGTCGTCCAGTCCCAGCAGTTGGAGTTTTAGGGACACTTGGGAGGATGGGTTTGCATCCCATCTGGGCTAATAGCCATTGGACCTATTCTCCATAAACGTATTGAATTCTTTTTTGAACCCTCACAACATCCCACGACAACACATTCCAGAGGCTGACTGCATGCTGTGAGAAAAATTACTTCCTTTTGATTTAAACTTGCTGCCTATTAATTTCATCAAGTGATCCCTAGTTCTTGTGTTATGTGAAGGGGTAAATAACACTTCCTTATTGACTTTCTCCTCACCAGTCATGATGTTACAGACCTCGATCATATCCCCCCTTAGTCGTCTCTTTTCTAAAATGAACAGTCCCAGTCTTTTAAATCTCTCCTCTGTGGAAGCTGTTCCACATCCCTAATCGTTTTCTTTGCGTTTCTCTGCATCTTTTCAAATTCTAATATATCTTTTTTAAGATGGGGTAACCAGAACTGCAAGCAGTATTCAAGGTGTGGGCATACCATGGATTTATATAGTGCCATTATGATATTTCCTATCCCTTAACCAATGGTCCTAACGTCCTGTTAGCTTTTTTGACTGCCGCTGTACTTTGAGCGAATGTTTTGAGAGAACCATCCACAATGATTCCAAGATCTCTTTCTTCAGTGGTAACAGCTAATTTAGAACCCATCATTTTGTGTGTATAGTTGGGATTATTATTTACAATGTGCATTACTTTGCACTTATCAACACTGAATTTCATCTGTCATTTTGCTGCCCAGTCTCCCAGTTTGGTGAGATCTCCTTCGTAACTTGTTACCGTTTTGGACTTAACTGTCTTGAGTAATTTTGTATCATCTGCAAATTTTGCCATCTGACTGTTCAACCCCTTTTCCAGATCAAGAAAAAAATGTTGAACAGGACAGCTCCCCATATTCATCCTTGGGGCATCCCGCTATTTATCTCTCTCCATTGTGTCAACAGGAGCCCACTGCAGGTGCCTCGAACTGAAAGACAGAGGATATTTAATATGATGTGGGGAAATGAATGCCCCAAGAATCCTGCGGGTGGAATTTTGAGGAGCCTGGTTGGAATGACCTGCTATCTTAAGTACTTGCTTTGGAAAAGTGAGGGCCTTCTTGGCTTAAACTCTTTGTCACAGACATTAGCCTTTGGATCTTTCAAAATCCATGGCTGGGAGTGCCCTGATTGGGGGTTGGGTCTAGAAATGAAAAGAAGAGCCTCTGCTTTCATTTTCTTAAACTTCTGCAGCAGGAAGCTGCCTAAAGCTCCATGTCCCCCCGACCCCTTCCATCCTTCCCTCCACAACACTTCTTGATACCAAATGAGTCAGCTGAGTGAGGCGTGTGTATCAAAAAGAGTCCTCTCATTCTGCCTCCCCCAGATCCTCAGGCCAGCGCTGTTGTATATCAAAGTGTAATAGGAGTCGATATAAACTGTGTGTGTGTTGCGGGGGGGGGGGGGGGGGAATATTGTTTCACTGGTTCTGCCCAAAAATGTTAAAGTTGCCTTTGATTGGTCAAGATGATAAGTAAGAGAGGCCCCACAGTTATATGCCCCCTGCATTAGATCCCCACACTATCTTCCCCTTTTGCTTTATCAGGTACAGGATGCTGCCAGAAGCATGCTGTCATGTTCTGCATTAGGTTTCTGGGTTCTGTGGTGTACCAGATGTCATGTGTTGTTTAGCAGAGAGAACCAACAAAGAATAAAAATTTACTATTTTGGTTTGGTGTCTTTTGGTTGCAAAAGACTAGAAGCAAGCTTTTGTACATGAGATAATGGAATTCCCAGGAAAACAAACCATTTGGCAAACAAGCTGTTGTTAAGTTTTACACTGGGTTGTACACTGTTGTATTTTGCTGCGCTGGCGAGCTTTTTATTTTGCAGAGGTTTACCGCAGATACACAAAAAGACCTTGTCAGTTTCTTACATGGTCCCAAAAATGTCTGTGAACTGCCATGTGTCAATATCACATACTCAATTGCAAATGTATTTACAGTGCATCAGCACAGCTCGGCTGAGACTACAATTACCAAATTACAGCCAGGGCCAAGCTTAGTGTTCCAAATAATGCCCAGATGTACAAACTGGTTTTCCTCTACCATGAAAACAGCTGAGGAGAAGGAGAATTGCCTGGTATTAGGGGGAAATAAAAGTCCTTTCTAATCAGAAAATGCCACTAATAAAAATCCCACTTCAGCTACACAGAACCGTGTGCATGGGAATGTCTGCCGCCTGCACTCCTGAAATATCAGAGCATAAAAATGATCACTCTGCATATTTAATCAGTGCATTTGGTTGCTTTACTTTATCTGTTGTTCTCTATTTTTAGCTATAGGGGAGGACTATCAGCATCTGCTTGAAAGTACTTTCCTGCTTCATGGCACCATGAACCTTAGCAATGATCCATACTGAGGGGCCTCTCACCTTCCTGACTAGAGTTCTGATCCATCAAGGTGCTGAACGTGAGGTGATCCCTGCAATCCTTAGGTTTTTGCCCACCACCTTCCTTATTAGGCTGTCTTTTCATGTTAGTCCAGCCCCTCTGTACTCATTCCTTTCCAGAGGAGAAGCACAATTCCGCACAATGAGCTGAAATGCAGACTCCACTGACAGCTGCTGGAAGCTGCTACGTGCCTGGGACCAGATTATGCCTCCCACAATGCTCACTCAGGTAGGGGAGAGGCAGGAGGGACACCACTGGCATAATTCCACCTGATCTGTTGGGGACTAAGCAGTTAGGGGCACTCCTTGCCTTACTGTGAAAAAGATGTTTGACAGTCCTTTGCTAAGGACTAAACACAGTGGACTATATCAGGTCTCTATGTAGTTTTCCATCTCACTATCTCACACACACAACTGCATGGTGTAGCAGCCTTCCCTGTTCCGTGTCTCTGTCAGCGGCAGAGGTGGTTCAGGATGGCATATCTGGAGAGGCCTGGGCCGGACAATGGGCCCATCCTCCTGGCACAGCAAGATGGCTGTGCTGGATAGTGTGCAGGCAAACACCTTTTTCACGGTGTGGGAAGGAGTTTTGAAAGCCTTTGCATTTCATTTTCATTCCCATGCAGAACTGGCAGAAATGTTACCTTGGATCAGCTTCAGGAATGCTCACAATAATAATAATAATATCACTTTCTGCCCACCGATAGCGGCGTAGCAGGAAGTAGTAGTTACACACAGTGTTGCCAGGGATGATCCCCGCAAGCAGGGCAGGCAAGGTTGCTCTTACTAGCATTTCTAACTATAAACTGGCTTGATTTTAATTTTGCATTTTCCCTCAATAAAGATGCTCAGATCCAGGGACAGGGCATAGATGGACAGTCCGGAAACCAGGTAATTCTTTTTAAAAAAATGTGTAGCTACATGCTGATTCTCAGCAAAGATTTACTAGTAAGGAGCACTAGTGTGTCTCTTGTTGCTAAGATTTCATTACTGTTGCAAAGCATTCTGTGGTACGTTTACCAGTACACTCTGGGTACCATTAATAACATGCAATTTCATGACATTCTGGGCTTTTTTTAATGGGGTTTGTTCGCTGATTTTTCCAATTTCGGTAACAAACATCAGGTCTCCCTGTTGGTGCAAATCAGGTAATTTTTATATCCTTGTAATCAACATTGAAAAGACAATCAATAAAATTTTGTCACCTAATTCCATTGACATTCAAAATAAGTTATCGATGCTGTGACTGGACGTATAAATCACTGGGCAGGAGGGGGTTAAGGAACAACTCTGGGCTAAGGAGGCCCTGCCCCTGCTGAGAACCTTGGTTTAGAGGCAGGATTTAGAAGGGAGCCAGACAGCTCAGTCAGGGGCTGGCAGGCCAGGGAGAAGGACATGTTCTGGGAGCTCCAGGGAAGGATGTAAGCCAGGGAATGGGGGAGACGAAGCATCCGGAAACTGGGATCAGGGCTGGAAGCTCAGAAGGCAGCGCTCTCCAGGGATGGACGGTGGCCAGCTGGGATGCAGAGGGAGGTAGGAATGACCCCGGGAAGCTGACTTGAGGCTGACACCAGGCACCACTGGGTGAACAAAGCCAAACCAGCCTCCCAGGGCCCTGAATCAGAACCCAGTGGAGTTCCCGTACTCCACCCGTGAACTGTACCCGTTAAGCGGAGCAGCCACCCGTGAACTGCACCCACAAGGCGGAGTTGCCGTCCAGGACTGTACCCATCAGGCAGAGCTGCTACTCAAGAGATGCGCCCACTAGGGAAGGCTGTCACTGGAGACCAACCATTGGGGGTGACTGCCACCTTGGGCTCTAACCACTAGGCAGAAGAAGCTACCTTCCACCCACAGATGCAATTATTGCAAAGCCTGAATTGCAAGTGTTCCAGGCACTTCGGATACGAATTTCAGAGGAGCTACAAATACAGCACAAAGGCAATGGACAGTGTTTTGAAGCACAAACTATACAGAACTCCCACTGACTTCAGTGGGGTCAGTATGTCCCCCATAATATCTAAGATTGCCCATTATTCTGGGATCCATACTATAATGAGGCACAGTCAGCAAATACTGGCCTTTCCAGTTTTGTATTTAATCTGGATATATATCCTAGGTTCTCCATTGTATATCTTTGGCTTCTAAGCCTATCTGTTACACTTCAGGGTACATTTTCCTTGTGTTGTGTGGGGATTTAGCTCATTAATGTATTGTTAATAAAATATGGCAGCTCAATCCCTGCACATCACACTGATAACGTACCCTGTACCGGAAGAAGGTTTGCCCACAGCAGATTCAGCAGCAGTCATCTATTTGTTTTTGAGTTTTAATGACTGTCTTGTTTTAATGACTGAATCTCAATACTTACAGAAAACTGACCTCTCTATTGTGCAGCTAACAGCACAATCCCAAATGTGCGAAATGCCAATTTGTTGTAAATAGAGAGCTGCTCACTAGCATTCAAGAGCAGTTAAACCCTAAACAGTAACTGACATTTAATGATCCCAGTGTTTACCAAAAAGCAGCTGTTTGCTGGGCAAAATTCTGTGGAAATGCAGTGAGAGCAGAAAAAGACACAGAGAACCTCTACCTTGCCCCCACCAGAGATAGCAATGATTGGCATCTCGTGCTCCCTTGAATTCTAGGCCTGATCACTAAACCTAGTAAGACTCCACAGACCGAAACAGCATAGCTGGCTGGTTACAATGGATATCCATCCTGGGGGCTTGGCCAAAAGCCTCCACTCTCCAATATGCCAGGAAGACGGCATGGCAGACTGTGTGCCAGGTAGCAGAACACCAAAAGGAGTCGCAGAAAACGTCCTAGAGTTTCAGCAAATCCAGCAACAAGAGAGACAGTCCTGGCTATCCAGGCAGGCAGGACAACAATGGAGCCTCCAGCAATTTATTACAAGCCAGGTGTAGGTGCAACAACAGCTCACAGAGAAGTCGGTGAGTCCCTGGGCAGGGAATGTTCACCACGCGATGGGCATAGTACTGTGCAAAACGGGCCCGACACCAATACCTTTTTGTTAATATTCAGGAGCGGGCTGGGAGAAGCGGGGTTGGCCTTTCGATTAGCTCTCTCCCTCTCGGGAGAGGCACAAGCTGTGTATATGGCGGTGAGTGATGTACAAGCAGCTGATCTGTTATAGTGAAAGCAGCCATTCTAGATTGAATGGGAGTATCTGCTGAACGGTACCGGCAGACGTTATGGTTGGCAAGATAGTCAGAGCTCGGCCTAGGGCAGGGGTGGGCAAACCTTTTGGCCCAAGGGCCACATCGGGGTTGTGAAACTGTATGGAGGCTCGGGTAGGGAAGGCTGTGCCTCCTCAAACAGCCTGGCCCCTCCTCCTATCTGCCCCCTCCCACTTCCCGCCCCCTGACTGCCCCGCTCAGAACCCCCAACCCATCCAACCCCCACCTGCTCCTTGTCCCCTGACACCTCCTCCCGGGACCCCCGGCTCCTAACCACCCCCCTGGGACCTCACCCCTATCCAACCCTCCCGCTCCCTGCCCCGCCCCCTATCCACCCCCCGCCCCCTGACAGGCCCCCCGGGACTCCCATACCTATCCAACCCCTGCTGTTTCCTGTCCCCAACTGTGCCCCTCAGAACCTCTGCCCCATCCAACCGTCCCTTGCTCCCTGTCCCCTGATTGCCCCCCGGGATCCCCTGCCCCTTATCCAACCCTCCCCCCACCCCCACCGCCCCCTTACCATGCCGCTCAGAGCAGCATGTTTGGCAGCTGCGCTGCCCGGCCAGAGCCAGCCATGCTGCTGTGCTGCTGGGCAGGAGTGGCGGGCCAGAGCGCTGGCATCGTGTCGCACTGAGGCCGCAGGAGTTGGGGGACAGCAGGGGAGGGGCCGGGGGCTAGGCTCTCCAGCTGGGAGCTCAGGGGCCGGGCCGGATGTGGCCCGCAGGCCGTAGTTTGCCCACCTCTGGTCTAGGGCCTTTGTTCAAAACTTATCTGATTGGGGCCACTAGGAGGCTGAGACTGGATGACAGAGGAGTTAGGATTATTATTATTACTCTTATTCTGGAGCAATAACAGCTAAAGAGTATCCCCCTGATCACTAGGGTTTGGCTGCAGAGACACCAACCCACGACATGAGACGCTGCTGTAAAACTCCCTGAGGAGTTTGTGAAGGCAGACACCCCAATGAACCAGCCCATCCATTTAGAGGACAGAACCCAAGGAGGAAAGGCAGGGATCCACCGATGAAAGGACATCAGTAAAGAAGAGGGCAGACAAGGAGACTGCACCCACTCACCATCCAGTGATGAGTTATCAGTGTGTGTGTGTGTGGGGGGGGAGAGTCAGAATATTTGAAAAGGAACTGCCCCAGCATGGACTGTAATTTCGCTGAGTTCTGTGGGTGGACAGAAACCCTGGGGACACCCACCATCTCCACAAGACGGGGGCACCCACAAGGGACTGGCCTGATAGACTCTGTTGCAGGGTGCTCATTGGTCAGGAGAGACTGGGTGAAACCCTATGAGATGGTGTTGGGAGAAAGTTTAAAACTGACGTATTCATGGGGAGGAGAAAATCTGCCCAGAGTACCTCTGGATGTGTGGGGAACATTTAGAAGGCAGCGGGTTAGGGTGATCAGGACCTTGCCCCAGCTGCTATTAATCACAAGAGATTGGAGCCCTTTTCTTTTAGAAAGGAAGGAATTCACTGAAATCCAAATGGACAGAAAGGGCACGACCAGGGTGGGAGAGGTACCAAGGAATAGGTCAGGAAGTAACAGGAGGGCTAGAAAAAGAAGAAATGGGGAATGCTAGCCAGGAGAAAAGCCAAGAATCCAAAGGCCTTGGAGAACACCCCAAGGTAGAGGGGACTGAAAAGAGGGCAAAAATAGAACAGGATATAGTGGAGAAAGAAGGCTTAAGGGGATGAGGACCAGCAGGCCCCTGAGCAAGCACAATTGGGTTTGAATGTTAGAAGTAACTTGGGTGAGGTAGGAGAAAGGGAGACCTTACAAGCAGAGGAGGAGTCTGGTGGGGTACAGGGTTGCTTCTGGTGTGAGGACAGGGGGGCAGAGACAGATGTGACCCATCTGAATACACCTTTTGCAGGTGGAAGATGGAGAAGGCTTCCATAGTGATACCAGAGAGCCAGTTGAGAGAAACCTTGTCCACGAGTGGGGACAGTAGCTCCCAGAGAAAAGGCTGAGCCCAGGAGAGGAGGGAAAGGCAAGGCGGGGGGGGGGGAAAGGGGGAGGAAGGTGAGTTACAGATTGTGAGTAGCCTAAGGCTGGTCAATACTACAAGGTCAGGTTGACCCAGCTACGTTGCTCAGGGGGTGAAAAATCCACACACCTGAGAGACATAGTTAAGCCGACCTGACCCCTGGTGTAGACAGTTTAGATCGACCTAGCTATCACCTCTCGGGAAGGTAGATTCCTTACAGAGACGGGAGAACCCCTCTGGTCAGTGTAAGTAGTGTCTACACTGCAGAGCTGTAGCTGTATCACTGTAGCCAGCATTCCAGTGTAGATAAGCCCTGACTCATCACTCTTTGCAAGTGTCCGTCCATGGGCCAAACTGAGGAGAGAAAGGCTAGAAGAAAGGGGCAGAGAAGCCCAAGAGCTCAGAGTCCCTCCTCCCCCCTCCACTTGCTCTGTGCCTGGGGAGAAGGTAAAAGCCCTATGTTGTGGGGGGACAAGGACATGACTAGCATGTTGTAAATAAAGCAGGTGGTGGTGAACCGACACAGCAGTGTGTGAGGACTGTTTGCAGTAAGGAATTACGGGTGAGGGAACCCCGCCCTGTGACACCATGCCCCAGGTCCTTTGCAGCTGGCAGGCACTCTGAGGAACGTACGCTGCTTCTTTCAAAATCAGCCCTAAATCGTGCTAAGCAGCATGCTCCTTGAGGAGTGCCTCGGCACACCTCTGCCCCACCCCGTCGCTAGCACTCTGGAGCAGAGCAAGGATACAGTTTGTCCCATTACCACTGTCCCTTTGCTGATTCTGGCCTCCTGTATCAGTTCTTTAAACATGCCATGAAGCATGAGGTGTGTGCCCCCTATATGAGGGAGGCACCTGATTCTCATGGAGAACTGATATGTTCCCTAGTATCAAGCATAATGCCTCACATCTAACTAAGTGCCTTTCATGAGAGGATCTCAAAGCGCTTTGGAAGCAGCAATTTATTAAGCCCCCAAATGCCCCTATGATGCAGGATTTATTTATATACCCTTTAGGATGGCTAAACAGAAGCAAAGAGAGGTTCTCCAGTTTACAGTTTACACAGTGACTCAGTGGCAGAGTCCTTACTCCTAGGGCTTGATCCTGCAAGGCGCTGAATGTCTCTTACGAGACGTTCAGTAGCCTCAATTCACAGGTAAATTACATGGCCCTCAGGACTTTGCAAGATCAATACAGCAGACCTTTGTCCTAGCCACTAGATTATGCTGCTAATCTCTCCAATAGAATCCAGTGGCAAAAAAGAAAGAGGTGGCCGTTGAAATCTCATGCATTGCTGTTGTTTTCCACAATTGTCATTGGGTAAGTTCCTCTGCTGCAGTGCGGTTACTTCGTTCCTCAGCGCCAGTGTCTTTTGACCACAGAGACAGTTAATCTGGCCTCAGGAGAATCAAACCATTGTAATGCCCCTCTGGAGGTGCAGATCTGGTATAGAAGCTTCTTCATCACTGCACTCCCTTCTGCTGGTGTCCAGGTGTGGCCAGAAGAAAGAGGATGGAGTTGGGTTGCCTAAATGATGCCCTAATCCCCTGTGGTTGTTTTCATGCATCAGTCTGCTCTGACTTATGCTTGGGGACGGCCCTGCACCCAGTAACCCCAAGACTGCAAGAGTGAACTTTATTCACCCTGACTGTGCTGTGAGCCAGATCCAAAGACCTCACCCATTATGCAGAAGAAGCAAACATCGGCTGTTCAGTGTAATAACCGTTCCTTTGCAACTGTTAGATTCCACAGTCTAAGTATTTGGCTAGCAAAATCAACTTTTCATAATACTTTTATGGATGGCCCACGTTCTCCATCTCCTGACACATTCTGTAACTATTTACTTAACTAAATTGTGAAAAAGCAAAGCTTCCATTCCCCAGAGACTCTTTCGTAGGTTTGTTTATCGCTATGTTGCAATGGTTCTGCTGTTGTGAAATCCTCAAGCTGAAAATTTGAAAGGAAATTTCTAGTGACAACCTTTCCTTGAGGCAGTAAACAAACAGAATTCATTAAGGAGAAAGGAATAGAGCAGAAAACACCCTAATTATCACGCAAAAATTGCTTTTCAGCAGAATCATGCTGAGAAAAAAAATCCTTGTGCCAGTTTGGTTTTTAAGGCTTTCACTGACTTTAATGGCAGTTGAATTCAGAGAGTCATGTTGCACCTTTAAACAGCATGTTTCCATTTGCCAAGCTCAGAAAGTGCTAAGTCCTTTCTACACCTGCTTAAACAAACTCCCAAATCATTAGGAAGTTCTCAAGTGTTTGCTCACGGACAGGCTATCCGATTAAATAAAAAAATGAATCATGAGCTCAAACACCAGCTGACAATACTAACTATTTATTTACCTGAAGCACCAAGAATTGTATGTTCTGGCTTCATGTTAAAAAAAGAGATGATTAAACCATAATACTATGTGTTTTATGTAGCCTAGAGTTGAATGAATTACTGGCAGGAAGCACAGCTCATGAATTCAATCAAAAATTCTTTCATTTGTCACAGCCACTTCCTGTCCATCTTTTAAACATCTGCTTCTCCTGTTCATGACAGAAAAAGTCTTTATTAAAATAATAAGCATTCACCAATACTTCCCTTGAATACAACATGCAGTTTCTCAATGAAACGTGCTTTCTCCCCTTCAAGTTTATTTTATATATCTTTAATAGCTTCCTTGTACCCTTCTCTTTCTTTCCGCTTCTAAATTCTGGGAAATCTCAGACTGACAAAAGAAGACATTTTTGAAACTGCTCACACATTCACAAGCTTAAACGGCCCTTCGCCTTTTGGCCAATCAGGAACAAGTGTTTGGGCTATTTCACTGGGAGCCGTGCCAAGAATCACTTGCACGCCTTAAATGGCAGTCACTTCCTGCTGGAGGAGGCTCACGCTAGCCAAACATAAATCCAGCACAGAAGGCCACAGAGGGAAGCAGGAGGTGTTGCTCGAAGTTGAACTCCTCGGGACTGTGAAACGGCTGCTGGGCCGAGCTAGCAGAAGTGTCGCCGGTCCTTTGTCATCAGCCCCTCGAGTGGCGTTGCACAAGTGAGCCCAAATCAGAAGGCCCAGATGTTCAGTCTGTGAGAAAAGCTGAACACATCCTTTTTTTATATATATATATATATATATATTCCATTTTCACTAACTGATAATGCAATTAAGCCTCTTTCACTAGTCTCACGATTTCCTGGCTTATGCTAGTCATTTATTTATGACAGTGATGGACCTCAGCTGTCTGTCCTCGCCCTCCGCTGTCCTTAAATGTTGTGTGCGCCATTTTCTAGAAAAGGTGGAATCAAAACTTTTTTTATCTACACATTTTGCACTTTCAGGTGGCTCCATATTTCCTCCCAGGCATCTAACAAAATTACATCATTCCAGTGAAATATCAAATACTTTGAATTAAATCTTTTTGAAAAGAATTGGTACATACTACTATTACTGCAACTACTACTAAATCATAAATTAATATAATGCCCAGCTCTTATATAGCACTTTTCATCAGGAGATCTCAAAGCTCGTTACTGAGGAAGTCAGTATCATTACCCCCATTTTACAGATGGGGAAACTGAGGCACAGCACTGTGAAGTGACTTGTCCCTAAAGGATCCCTAACTGCTTTTCCAGCTTAGTGACCCACTATACAAAATATATAGTGGTATTACTTCATCCACCTTCAAACTGTAGTCAGCTCTGGGGTGAAACATGCAGCTGTTTAGTAGAGCATAACAGTGACTAAATAATACCGTGATAGGTTCTACAGACAATCCCAAGAGAGACGGCTATAATACTGGGAAGGTTTACGGCTGGAAGAGAAGAAGGCTATGTTAGGGAGAAACAGCAGCCTCATGATAGTTAGGGTTACAGTGTCATTCACAATGTATACCGGATGTTTGACCTCTTTTTAAAAGGCTCAGAAAAAGGCATAAGGGAGTCAGACAAGAAGAATCACTTGCCAAAATTTGACATGAATTGGCCCAGCTGATTTGGGTGTTTGAAAAAAGTAGTCAATTTGCTGGAGTGACAAATTCTTAATGCTTTTGTGTCGCATCATGTCTTAAAAGGAGTGAGGTCTAGGGGACACTTCTTGCAAATGTCCGAAAGCTAACATGACAGTAGAAACTGGCTTTCCAATGTGTGGGGTTTTTTTAAAAGTGCAATTGCTCTTTTAAAGAGTAGCTCACTTCAGGCCTCGATCAGCACTGTTCTACTCCTATTTTTGGCCAGTGTAACTCCAATGAAACAAATGGAAGCAGGCCCTTTAAGTTTTTGCTGTTCTCCAGTCATTTGTTTGTCTTCACAACTTGAACTCTAGCTTAATCAAACTTCTTTGACTGGGCATTCAGCTGAAATTGCACGGAGACTTTTTGTCTCGCACGTAGCTATAGGTATGTACAATCTTAAAGCAAGCTCAATGGCACAAAATATTACTGACCTCTCTGATAGTGTATCACAGAAGGCTTTTGCTGTTGTTGCTGGTGTACCCGCACTTAGATTTAGGGCCCCACTCTGCTGCCAGTGACATCAATGGAAATCAGTGGGAGCAGGACTGGGCAGTAAGGCCCTGATTCTGTAAAGACCTAGCATGTGTTTAACTTTATACACATGAATAGACTCATAGTAAGCTGTGGTAGGTTCAGGGCCCTAGAAGGCAACAGTCTCCTTTGCCTCTCAAATTGCCTTAGACAGTCTTTGGAAGATCTGCGAAACTCACAAATAACAAATATTCCTAAAACCTCAAGGGAATCTCCAGTTGTACTCTCTAGTCTGCTGCACAAAGTGGATTTAAGAGATGGCTGGTAGAGAATTCCCTCTGTTTAAGGGAACTCTGCCAGCACAGCTACTGTCTGCACCAGATACCACCCTAACCCACACCGTAAGAGGAGGAAGGGGGTACGTTGGAGGTACATCATGGCAGGCAGGAGGGGGTGGAGCAGACCCTGAGGGACCTGAGGACAGTGCCATTAGTTGGAGCTTCTTCTTTGCAGCTCTAAGTTGCACGAAGGCCAGGAAACTTGAGATCAGGCAGTTCCAACCTAAAAAGGAGTAAGGGCTGCAGGCAAGAACCTGCCTCTTACTCTGTTTTAAATACAACTTGCAATGTATTTTCAAGACCTCCTGTGAGAGCCAGCTCTGAATGTTTCCTCAGCTCAAGGCAGAAGAGTTCCAGATCTGGGTGTTTGGTTCAGCATGCCATAAGGAGAGGGCCCAGTTCAAAGTTCTGAGCCAGATTCAAACTTCTCTAGCGTTCCGGGTGTTCAGATTTGGGGCTTTGGTTCAGGCCTGTATTTGAGGGAGGAAAAAGCTGAAGGGAAGAAAAACCTCTCCTTAATCCCGCTAACAACCACAAGGCAAAACCCAGTAGTTTGGTGCAGCTATTTCCCCAAAGTAAGACTTGGGGACGGCTCTCAGGTTTTCAAGCCCTACCAATGAGATGCTGGGGGGGAGGGGGGTCACCTTATTTTGTTCCTATGATCAGGTCCCCCATCTCCCACTATTTACAGACCTGCTTTATGCCCACCCTTCCTTTTTGGAAAGACCCACTTCCCTCAAACAGAGGAAGAAGCAGGAGATGGAGCTGAAGTGTATCTTTCCAAAAAGGAAGGGTGGGGATAAAGCATTTCAGTTTCTTCTGTGCCTCACTGAAACCAAAGTGCTTTATTCTTCTCACCCTCTCTGTGGTGTACATCCAGTGAAGTTAGAGCAGCACACCTTAATAAAAGCAAAAGGAGAGAAGAACCAGGCCCCAAGTCAGAGGACACTGTGGTTAGGAAATCAGGGATGGTGCTCTGGGGTGAGTGCTGTAAGAGGCCTTTGAAGTGCTGGGGGCCCTATGCAGCTGCCTAGGCCTAAAGCAAACAGGACTTCCACTTTGCTAACGACCATGAAAGCAGTTCCGGGAAGGTCCTGCTTGTCTTGACAGCAGCAGGGTTTCCTGAAATATTTACACATTTGAAAATGAGGAACTCGCCAGGAACCTGTCCCTTGGCCCGGCCGTTCTCCCTGCCTCCGTACCCTGTCCAAACTGTTAATTCAACACGGAACAAGGCCATGATTCACACACAGTTGCTTCTCTTTTCATGTTGAACATGATCAAAAGGGTAATTGGACAGAGTGGAATTCTGCAAGGACAAAAATTGCGTGTGACCCTCCTAACATAAAGAACTCGCTGTGCGTCTGCAAACCCTCCCATTCGTTCTGCAGACAGGCAGCCTCAGCTTTCAGCCAAGGACCACCCTGCCTTCTCTGAGACCTTTATGGTTGCCAAGCCTCCAGGATTGGCCTGGAGTCTCCAGGAATTAAAGATTAATCTTTAATTAAAGATTATGTCCTGTGATTAAATTTCCAGAAATATGTCCAACCAAAATTGGCAACCCTAGAGACCTTCCTTAGACACCTGCTGTTCACCCCAGCAAACTCAGTCCATCTCTTTGAGTGTACTGGGGTTCAGACTGCAAAGTAGGGGTGGTGGGTGTGGAGTCCTCGTTTTTCTGTTAGTTAATTATGTGGGGGGAACTTCACTCAAAGATCACCGTTGCCTGTTTAGCTCACTGAAACCAAGCTGTTTGTTAATAAAAGAGGCAGTAATGACTGTCCGATACCTCGTAAACAGGAAAATGGGCTCTGGAGATTGTTATGAGAAGGATTGGTGGTGGGGGGGCTCCTGTCTTTTTTTCCCCTATAGAGCTTCCAGCCCCCACCTCTTCAGCTGCAGAGCCCTCCCCACAAGAGGCAGAACTACTGTGCTATCATGATGCAAGGGATGCACGATGCCAGGGCAACACAGAGCCAGGGCAAGTGGGGATTGGGGCTGGACTAGATGACTTCTCAAGGTCCCTTCCAGCCCTACAGCTTTATGATTCTACATCAGATGGGTCAGTGGACATCCTCCTACCACCCCGACTGTGTGGCTATCAGGAGTGCAAAGGTCTACTTTAGTTCAGGGCTTTGAGTAATCTCAGTGGAGCAGCATAGGGCAAGGATGACTCATCCAAGCCACCCCATGCATGTCTCCTCCAGGTTCCTTGGGCTGAGGTTTGACCCTATAATCAGAGAGTCGCTATAAATGGAATTGCTGTTTGCACGTGGCAATGCACTGAGAGAATATGGGATTTATCTATAAATGGAGTTTTATTAGATCAGCATTCCCTTTGTACATTAATTCAATCTCCTCATTTTCAACTGCTCTTTCCTTAAGCTTCACACTAAGTAAGTTCTATAGTGCTAGGACGACTATTGACAGGTTCTGGTTGGTGGTCTATACTGTATGATCTCTTGTTAATTTTTCAAATCCCACTCAACAAGTAGCCTTAGATTATCTGGGTTGTTTTTGTTAATAGGAGACAGATGGGAACTGGATGTCAAGTTGCTATTCTGAAGCGTGGATGCTTTGTAGCCTTTTATAAAATGTGTGATATTAAGGATAATTTAAAATGAAATTAGTTTCTGGCATTTAACAATCAGGGAAACTAAATATAAATGTGTGCTCAATAAGGGGACTACAGGGAGATAATTAAGTGATCTGATCTGGAACAGCCAGGTTCCCAAGAACCACAAGCTAAAGTAATTAGATTTGGTGCAAAGGGACAAAATCTCATTGACACTAGCACTGCACTGGCACTGTAAAGGAGATTTATTTTCAATGAGAATCTGCCCTTTAATATTTCCAAACTATTTTACAAATAAGAATGAATTAATCTCCATACCAGTCCTGTGAGATAGTAGGCAGTTATTATTATACCCATTTTAAAAATGGAAAAACTGAGATACAAAGAGGTCCACATGAATTGCCCAAAGCAAGTCAATGGTAAGACTTGCAATAAGACACCAGGAATGCTGTGCTCCCTCACTCATACTCAATCCACTAGACCATATTGCCTTTCTCGACAATGTGACATACAGCACAGGAATATCAGGCAAGGAGAAATCCTAGCAGGATTGACTGAGCCCTTCAAGCTTCTGAGTTCCAGGTGGCTTGTGAATTGTACCATAAGGGGCTAGGGCAGAATTTCCCTCAGTGCAGATACAACATAGGCCTACGCTGGGCCCCTCATACACCTCCGTGTAAAGGGTGTGCAATAGGCAGCTGAACATTAACACACCTCTAGGGCTGATCTAATTTATGCTGAGGGCTGTTTCAGCCCTTGGCATGGTACAGAATCTAGATGGCACAAAGGTGGGTCCTGGAATGGCACCTGCCCAGAATCTCAGCCAGAGTTTGTGAAGCACTTTGGGATCTGCAGAATGAAGAGGCATTTGGTGACCTGTAATATCTGTATAGTTTAAATAGCTAATTGTCTGACTCCTTTCTGGGTGTCCACAGGCCCAGATTAACCATGTGCACTCTGTGTACCTGCACAGGGCCCTCATTTCAGTGCGGGCCATAGGCACTGACTCTGTGGGTAGTCCAGATCTCAAGCACCCACAAAGAAAATAGTGCGTGTTCAGCACCCACAGCTGTTCGGCGACACTGCTGATCAGCTGTTTGGCGACCGGGGAGGGTGGAGAGCAGTGAGCGGTGGGTGAGTTGGGACATCAGCGGAGGGGTTGGAGCAGGGGTGGGAAAAGACAGAGTGAGAGTGGAGCCTCAGGCAGAGAGGGGGTAGGGCCTTGGGGCAGGGGGTGGAGTGGGGGCGGGTTCTTGGGGCAGAGTCAGGGTGGAACATCACGGTGGAAAAATAAAACTCAGCGCCTATGGTGGGGGCCTTTGATCACTGGGGAAAGCAACTTAGAAGCGGAGTGGTGCTGCAACCCCATGAACCAGGTCACAACATCTCTGTCTCATATTTGGTCCAACTGCCCTTCCACCATGACAGAGGGGTATCTGGGACAAACCTGAGTGAGAGGCACTGCACCGGGTGCTTGACCTGCCTCAGTTCGACCATAGCCACTGAACCAACAGGGGACTTGTCGTGCTCCCCCAGAAAGTTGAGACCCTCTCTTCTAGGGGGGCAGCAGGGGAGTGGCAGGCTGAAGTTTTGCCTAGGATGATAGTTGTCTTGTATATCACATGCCCTGTCTAGTTTAAGGAAGGGGGGGCAACTTTCATAAAGCACAAGGCCCCAAGATTCTTTAATATGGGCCTGGATATCAATTAAGATTTGCTACACCTGCATTCTTGTATGGGTTACCGCAGAAATGTTCCAGATACCACATTTAAATGTACTTCACAATAATGTTTATATAACTGACAGTTTGTTGCCAGAGAATACTGTAATTCAGAAGGCTGGAACAAGAGTGTCCTTGCATGTATGGCTCTAGCTGGGCTAGGTACAACTATGGGGGAAGAGAGGTGAATAAAATAAAAGCACCGGATCTTGGGGCCAGCCTAGCAATCTTGTGGTTAGTGTTTTCCACCACTATACAGGAAACCAGGGCTTGACTCTCACTGTCCAGGCCAGAAGACCCCATGCACACAACCACTGATGAAGAGGAAATTAAAGCCATGTAGGTTTAGCTCAAGCACACTCAAATTCTTGGTTAGTTTGGGTTTGATCTGCACTGGCAAAGCGGCAGGACTTCGGAAGTCCAAAGACTCTTAGCTTTTATTTTTACTTATGGTTTTGGGGGGGAGGGAGGTTGGGGTTTTTTTTTTGTTTTTTTTTTTAATCTTTTGACCTAGCACGATGGCCTCAAACCTGTAGCGGCTGCAATTCAGCTCAGATGAGCTGCTGCTTGTTCAGTGGCTTTACACCAGTGATGCTCCATTGATTTTAGTCAGGTTACTTCTCATTCTCACCAGCATAAGTGAGAGGAGAACCAGGCTTGCTGTGTTCTGAGTTGAAACAGAGTGTTTTGGGAGATGTTGTGTGGGGTGAGTCACATGGTAGTGTCAAATATGACCACCAGACTTTATAAGTAGCACTATGGACTCCACTCTGCTAGCTGTAATTGCTTTTGCTTTTTAAAAATGTAAATGGCTGCTAAATATCTGATGAGTAATTATTGCCCACGTGTATTAGCGATTTGTCCTCACAAATGCCACAAGATTGTGCAGCAAGACTGAAGAACTCCTGCCATAGGTCTAAAGATCACCTTTTCCCTGAGACCAGCTCACTGAGAGAACAGCCCATCACAATCTACTGTGATAATAAACTAGGATTAAAAATATGCTCTACAAGGGTGTGAGCAGGACTGACTTCCAGAGCGGCCCTCTCCCCGGGATTTCAGTGTGCCCATAACTTCTTGTCCTCTTACTGACTTCTGTGACTCAATGTCTGCAAGCTCCACCCTTCCCCCGCTCTCAGTTTCTAGAGAACTGCCATTTATAACTGATTGTGAACCATTTTCAATTCATATGTAACCTCACAGTCTGGAGCAGGGACCTTCTGGGGTTGGAGCTGTATTGGCTCACTGAGTAAAAGTGCCATCTGAGCAGAAAAGCATTGTCTAGCTGAGATCACTGGGGCACTGGGCTGTCTGAAATGCTTGGCTCTGCCACAGTGTGACCCTGGGAGAGTTACACAACTTCCCTGTTCCTGAGTTCCCAGCCTGTAAAATTAGGATAACAACACTTCCATACCTCAAAGGGTGGTTCATTACTGTTTGCAAAGCACCTTGGTGATCCTGGATGGAAGGTGCTACAAAACTGCAAAGTACTGTTGTTTTTATTACTTCATACTGGGCCCCACGTAATAGCCATGATGTCTAGGAAATATTATGGAACAGCATTGAAATCGTACTAGACTCAATATGATTTCAATAGCAGAAATCTCTACTACTCCCTAAAAACCAGCACCCGGACTGCTTTGAGAGGACAAGCAGTTACCTTCCACTGCAGTATAGACGTAGCCTGAGATGCTTGGGCTAGAGCACAACCACTTGATCAGTTAAAATTGAGCTAAAGGTATTACCCTCTATCTGCACTATGGAAAAGGATAAGTTTAGGTTGGTTTTAGCTAGCACATTAGCTAAGCCTGACAGAGTATGCATGTCCATAGTTAATTTCAGTGATCCACTGCTGAGTTACTTCCCTTGCGTTAGCCTATCATGAGGGAGAGCAGCCATCCTACAGAATAACAGCTGAGTTCTCTAAGGGCTTCTGGAACACCCCACACCCCCACTGGAGCTCTACTCCCGTATGTGTAGAGGTAAGGTTTCTGGGGGCACATGCCATAGTTCTTAGCACTACAGTAAGCCATGCCATTCTATATAAATATATTTGTTGTGTCTTTATGGGAGAACTTGCCTCTCCCTTCTGCGGAGCCTGCGTGGAAATGGTCCAAACCCAGCAACTTATTAAAGTAAATCAGTTACAGGCTGCCTTGACCATTTTTCCTGGTCAAGGCCAGGGTGGCTTGATTTTAAATCACCAATTATAATGATTAAATCAACAAGCAGGAAACCTTGATTTAAATCATCAATTTTAATCTTGTTTTGTATTTGGACTACTTACTTATTTTTTGAAAGAAAAGTTTGTTTGTCATTGGCTGGTAGCCATTAAAATAGGTTGATTTCCAAATAAATAGTCTTCATACTAAATTTGGTACCTCTTTTTGCTAACCAGGAGAATGACCTAGATCTATACAAATGTATTTAATCATTTATATATAATAACATACATTTATTCAGATTCTTAATTTTCACATATCTTCAGTTATGCTAGAAAATGGAAAATGATGCATTTCTTATGATTGATTTGTTTTACTTGGGATTTGTGCCAAGCTCTATTCAAATGGAAATTGGAATTCAATTAAAAATGTGCAAAAACAGCATTTGTGTTTTTTTAATTAGTTAAATAAAACTACCTTAAATGAGCTGGATACAAAAGAAAAAAGTCTATCAAAACATGTTTTGCATTTTAAGTGAACTGATTTCATAAACAAAGGAAGTTTCATCTGCAGTTAGTAATTGAACTGATTGTTTCTGCTCCTTTAGAAGTAGTAGATTTTATCTTCTCCCACCTAGTTTTTATTCATAGCTTGGAAGAGGAAAACAAACTTTCCTGCCTTTTCAACTCCGAATCAGCTTTTTAACTTTGAATGAACTAGTAATGGAATTGAACTAATTGAAAAACTGAAATGGAGAAAATATTCTCTCTGTACCTGCAGAAGAGGCTCTTGTTGTCCAAAGCTGGTTTAGCATTTCAACAAACTCTGGTGCCAGGCAATGACTTCCACCAGTTCAATGCTATGACTTTCTTTAAAACTTCAGCAGGAAATGTATTCTGCTCCATAATATTTTTATTTAATGTAAATGATTTTAATAGATTATAGTAAATTCAGGCCTTATAGGTTGTCCTAACTTCAAATTAATTTTAAATTGGTTCATTTTTAAAAACAAAAGTATACTTAATTTAAATTTTAAAATAATCCAATTTTTTTTATCCACCCTGGTCAAGACACCCTTGGTAACAGTCCATTCTGGCTACTGGATATTACTGATAATATTAAAAAAAGTTGCAATTATGTGTATTGGTCTGAAATCTGCAACATGTAATCCAAAGGCAGCTAGTATGTTAGTTGGCAGGGTATATCCCCAATAACATGTTCCTGCAAACAAATTATATGCATAGGGTAAAAGGAAAGATATGACAGCGTGCTGTGCCCACTTCTGATCTCATTTGCACTGCAGTAAATCAGGAGTAACTCAGTGAAACCAGTGGAGTCACACCTGTGTAAAACCGGTATGGGAGAGATCAAAATCAGGCCCAAGTTATAACTCATGCTCTCTATCTAAAGATCCATGAACAGACGTAAAGATTACGTTAGTACTGTCTGAGATTTATGATACAATTCCAGGCTGTCCTAGGGTATTTTCGCCTCACCTTGTCTAACAGCCTATAAATAATAATCAATTGGAAACACCTAATTCTAAAGTATCCAAGTATCCAATATCCTTGACATTGTGGCTGCTTGTGCCCCTATGTTTCCCTTTGGAGTTTCTCTCCCTGAAACATGTAATGCCAACGTATGAGACCACAGTTAATTTATCATGGTGGCAGTGAAACAGCTATGGTAGAAGGAGACAATAACATTTAAAAATATATTCAAAATAAAAGGCTTGATCTATCACAGCATTACTCCAGTTTGAAATCAGTGGAAATAAACTAGTGTAAATGAGGTTACACAGCATATAATTGGAGAAGCAGTAGTAAATTAGGACCACAGCATGGGTAGAATGGAAATTGGTTTTCTAAGGTGTGGCATATGTTAAATGGATCAACTTTTTCTAGATTTTTGTGCAGGAAACTAACAAAGCACTAAAAAGTTCACAGGCCCAATTCTGCCCTCAATTCCACCCATATAAATCCAAGTGTAACTAAGAACAGTCGAGTCACTGCAGACTTCCACTGGTGGACATGCGAGCTGAATTTGGTCCTATGTTTCAGTTTGTGAGAATGCAAGTGGTACATGAAAATGAGAAAGTTTCAGGAAAATACAAATGTAAACTAGTGGAAGGCAAGAAAAACCAAACAACTCTTTGCATTTGATCTTTCTCAAGATACCATAGAGTGAAAAGCTTCAGGGCTCCCACACAAACAAGAGCTCCTCTTTCAAACATGTTAGCTACAAACTGAAGTTAAAAAAAAAAAAAGACAACTCAACAACCGCAGCAGCAGCACAAAACATCCTTTGTTGCCGGACGTGAGAAAAACACACTAGCTTCTAAAAAAAGCCATAGGAAGGAAGTGGAAGAACCTCAGAGGCGAGTAGGAGTGTGAAAGGAATGCTGCTGCATTTATTTTTTCCCTCTCCCTGCATGTGAGGCTGATGTGCACAGCCAAAGAGAACCATTTGGGGTTCCAAAGCTTTAAGTGTTACTTTAACCTCAGTAACATGTCTAGAACCCACTCCCCCCTGAAATACTTAAGACACTAAAAGACTGCTACACGGATGAATCTGTTAGATTTTATACAGCTCCAAAGCTACAGAGGCTGCCAGAATGACCCGAAGAAAACAGAAGAGTCATTTGAAAACAATGTCATGAAAAGGAAATCAATTTTGTATGCATTTCTGAGATTAATGACTAGCACAAAACAGAAAAAACCCATGGACTGGAAGCCTGGGATTGTCTTTATAACCACGGTTGTTGCAGAGATTCATGGTCATAGGAATACAATGCTTTCTAGCTGTACCTATATGCTGTATATATTGCAACTTCAAAACATCTAATTGCCTCACTACTGACCCTCAGCCCAGTAGCCTAAAATAATTAACTACCTGCTGAGGCACAATTACTACTGGAAGCACTGTCTCCAAAGAACACTTATTTGCTGAGCAGTGTTACAAAGCCAGCATTTGCTTGAACTTGAAAAAACTCTGTATCATTTTAACAGAAATTTGAATTCTCCCCAGAAGACAACCAGGAAGTGAAAGAATTCTAAGAAAATGCAGAGTTTTACTGAAATCAAGAGATGATAGAAATCGTAATTTATCAGGGTTTTTTGTTTTGTTTTTTTTAAACAATGCTGACATCCCAAGATGTCCGTGTTTTACAAACACTAAATGGTTACATTTCACAACCTGTGAAGTATTAGGAATTCCATTGTGCAGATGGAAAGGAGGACTTGTGGCACCTTAGAGACTAACAAATTTATTTGAGCATAATCTTTCGTAAGCTACAGCTCACTTCATCGGATGCATTCAGTTGGGCAATTGGAAAGATGAAAGGGCTGATTTTCCTTTCCCTGGTATAACCCCTATGAGTTTGTGAAGTTAATCCTGGTGTACACAGCTGTAATTTAGAGAAGAGGATACCCAAATAATAGAGACAAATATTTACATTTTGCATTTTTCTTCATTCATTCTTTATCACTGATGAGGTAGTAAAGTTGATCTGCTCCTGTTCCACCTGAAGTCATGCTGTTCCACCTCTGGCATCACACCAAGTTGCAGTAGAAATTATGTCATCACAAGGAGGCATGAATGATTTTGGGAGGAGACAGGGTGAGGGGAGATCAGAAGCAGAAGATCGCAAAAGAAACAAAGACCCCCCCACCCAACCCCCCAGGCCAGCTCCTCAGTTGGTATAAATCTGCTGGGGAGCTGCCCCTCTTTTCCGTGGAAGTGCTCTTAGGAGTGAGGAGGGAAGGGTAAGAAATTCAGAAAATATTACACATACACAGAAATTGCTTCTGAATAAACAGTTTCAGAGTTTCCCATTGCTTTTGGTTACTGTGGCAGCTTGCACTAAGTGAGCTCATCTCCTGTGTCCCGTACTTCTGGTGGAAACTAGAGGCCTGGTTCTTCAGCACCTGACACCTTGCATAACCATTTAGGCCCGTACAGAGTGGGTGCAAAACACGGCCCAATCCAAACAGCAGCATTTTACAACCGCTTTGCATGAGGTCAATGACCTAAGCAAGGCAAGGGAGGCTCAGGCTCTAGTTCTCTCTGTATTTCACTCTGACTATCCAGGGCACTTGATGAGAGTCCTTTAGATTTGCTCCCCTGGGCATAAAGTGTGTTTATAGAAGGTATTTATATGTCCCCCATGACTGTAATATCTCAGCATCTCAATGTCTTTAATCTTCACAACATCCCTCTGAGGTAGGGGTTTTATCCCCATTTTACAGTTGGGGAACTGAGGGCCAGAGTGACTCAGGGTAGGCCTTACACTGATAGCAGCATGTAGAGGACAGATGTTGCACACCCAGCTAGCACAGGTATACACAGAAGTGTAGATGGTGAGGCACTGCTTTCACAAGCAGAGTACAGACACATCAGAACTACAGGTTGTATACTCCGCATGGCCTTCTACACACCCGAGCGGTGCCTCTCATGTCTACACTGATATTTTTAGCTGTGTTGAGTCCTGCTACTTCCCCCTCCGCCCCCGCCCGCCAGAGCCTCAGACTGCCGGGGTAGCTACACACTGCAGTGTGGACACAGCCTGCTTTTCACTGCAGTGTGTAGTTACACGGACCCTACATGCTGCTGCAAGCAGAGATGAGGCCTAAGTTACTTGACCTAGGTCACACAGGGGTCCATGGCAGGGCAGTGAACTTAGGCCACATCTCCTGCTTTCCAAGCCAGTGCCCCAGCCACTTGCCCCTCCTTCCTCCCTTCTCAATGAAAGGCTCTCAACCCTGACGCCCACGGTGCTCCTGATTCTGACAGAGCCAGATTTTGCTGACTGTCAGGGCATGTCGCAAAGACTAACTACTTACTCAGGCTTTTCCTGAGGGTATGACTTGAGTGGCTGGGTCTCTGAATAAAAATTGTGTGTGTGTGTCTTCAGATTTCTTTATTATTGTGAGCTGACATTGGTTCAGTAGATACCAGGGTGATGACTGTTATTTAAATGCACAGATAGTTAGATAGTTCATGTGGTTTTATTTTTTGTTTAAATGGGCAAAGACTGCATTGCCTCTCTTATGGTTCCCCCCAGTCTGGGAAACAGAGAGACAGCTGGGGCAGAGGCATCTGGAAAAAGCCTGGACAGCATAGATTCCATGGAGCTACATGGTCTTGTGGTTAAAGCCCTAAGCTGTGATTCAGAAGAATCACGTTCAGCTCCCAGCTCTTCCATCTGCTGCCTGTGTGAGCTTAAGGAATCTTGATGGGCTTGCTCCAAAGCCGCTCGGAAGCCTTCAATATTCATTGCGTCAGGCCCTTACTCTTGCTGTGACTTAGTCCCTGATCTTCTGTTTGTATGTTGTAGCCCTTTGTTTAGTTAGGCAGCACCGCTTCAGGGTGCGGCAGCCTGTCTCTTGATGTGTATCTAGCTCCAGGGCTGGAGCACCCATGGGAAAAAATAGTGGGTGCTCAGCATCAACCAGCAGCCCCCCTGATCAACTCCTGCCCCTCCCCCCAGCACTCCTTGGCCACCGCGATAAGCTGTTTAGAGGCTTGCAGGAGGTGCTGGAGAGGAGCAAGGGCAGGGCATGCTCGCGGAGGAGCAGAACTGGGCAGGGGTGGGGCTTGGGGGAAGGGGTGGATGGGGGCAGGGCCTGGGGTTGAGCAGTGGTCGAGCACCCCCCCCCACCCCCTGCAATTCAGAAAGATGGTGCCTCTGAGTGGCACTGTTGTAAAACAAATACAAATAACAGAATGCTTTCTGTTTAGTTGGAGGCTCCACATAAGAAGAGATTCTGGAGATACTCCATGGTTACCCTGCTACGGTTTCTGTGGCCCAAAATTCTTCCCACAGATATTTCCATGGCACAGGGGGACCTGGGTGCCCCCCATGGAGCTTGTGTACTGCTCTGTGTTGACTTAGACAGTAAAAACAGTACAACTTTGTAGCTTAATAGTAGTAGTTATGATGGTATAAAGCTGCTTATGTCATACACTTTTATATCAATCCTGTCAACAGGTCAGTACATTTGAATGTACGTGTGCCATGCACTTGGGAAGCTATTCCATCAGATTGTTGCTGGGGTCATTGTTAAGGTTTGCATTGCAGGGTCAGTTTGATGGAGTTGGGGTACATATCTGTTGGAGATGGAAGTGAAAGCCAATAGAGCATCACAGTTTCTTGATTAGAGTTGGGGGCAATATGAAGGGAGAAAGAAATGCATACGTCTTCCCCTTAACATCTTATTTACATCCTTTTCGAGTTTTGGGAGGATAGGTGTGTCCTACTGCAATGAGACCTAGTTTTTATCTGCTGATTATTATATACATTCAGTTCTTTAACTTGTGAACAAGTTTGCCAGCTAGCGTCCACATCACAGAAACCATCACCAGAATTAACACTTGTCCCCTGCGAACTGAATGGTACCAACCAGGTCATTTCAGAAAGGCCATCAAACAATAGGTAGACAAGTCCAGATCTGGTTGGTGATCTGAAGCAGTGAGCTAGTAGAGAAAACGCTATAACCCATTACCCACCTTCTGAGCCAGCCAGTCCATTTTTGTTTGTTTTCTTTACAGCAATCTCTTGAGTGGTTGCAGAAATGTAAACTGAAAGCACTCCTGACAGATTTAAAACAATTAGGAATGTCTTAAAGTCAGTCAAGCAGAGCTTTTGCTATGATAATAAAGAATGTTTTTTGCTGGTGTATTTTCAAAGAAGAAAATTAAAAAGAAATACATCATGGAGGAGCTGACAGTGCTCAAAACCCACATCCTGTTGTTATCCATGGGCCTAGTACTGGATAGTAGTGGTGGCTGTGAGATGAACTTTCCCATTAGGCCCCTTCCAAGCCCTTAATCCTGACCCAAAGGGACCTTCTTTCTCTCTCTTAAAGGGAGAGAGAAATCAATCTTTCTGCTGACTCAGCTGCGGGCCTCTTATGTCAAAGAATATTAACCCTGCAAAATTTTTTTCGCAGAGTGAGGTTTTTGTTTTTTCTTTAAATGATGTGGATCGGTGATATTTATGGACTAAGTTCCTGTCCCTGGGACTCATTTGTTGCAATCAAATTACTTTCTTAAAGCATCAAAGACGGTGATTCTAGAACTGGAGCCTCTTGTTTGGTCTTCATTTCTTCCAGCCTACTTAGAATCAATAATGTCCAACACCACATTAAAGTCACGCATGCTACTGCTCTTAGCTCTTGTAAACCACTCCTGCAGGACTGCTTTACTCGAGAACCCCAACCCCTTTTCTTTCTCAGGCTTCTTAATGGCTACTCATGTGTCTTTAATTTCCTAAGACAAGCCCAGTTCCTTTCAAGATGTTCCCCTGACTCATTCCCGTTACTGTCAGATGTTGGGAGTGCACATGCGCTCTCTCTCTCTCTCTCTCTCTCTCTCTTTCTGCTCTATTCTTCTGGGAATAAACTAAGATATATATTTTAATAAGACAGTGTTTCCTACCCCATCCCACTGTGAAGGTGCCTCATTCAAAGGGAACTGATCCTAACTTCATCCTAATTTTCAAATCTTTGCAATCTTTTAAAATGCTAATAGTGCCTCATTTAGATGCAGGAGTAAAAAGTTCACCAGAAATCCCCCCATCTGGAAACATTTACAGGTTCATGGTATCTCTGCCTCTTGCCATGTTTCTACAAAGTCTCATTTACAAGCAAATCAGACTTTCTGCTCAGATAGGAAACTGTTGGCAAAATTACTTTTAAATCAGAGCCCTGAGGATCAGAGCTGAAATACTAACAGGGCCTTGCCATAGTCCACCATTACAAAAATTGATTCCACAGCGGCTCTTTGAGATTCACTTTAAAAAAAGATACAGCCCATTAGGCTAATTGGCCATATTCAGCGCTCAGTGACATCAGTGTAAAACCAAAGTAACTGCCTGGATGGCACTGAGTCCGATTCTGATTTCATTGACAGCAGGTTTGACCCAGTGTAACTCCAGGAGGACCAGTGGAGTTCAATCTTCTGGATTCACACTGTAAGGGACGTCGGAATTTGTCCAATGGATCTCTTCTGCTGCTCTTTGGGAAAATGTTGATATTCTTGCAGAGCCATGACAGCCATATATGCTAATATGTAGCACATAGGATTACCATATTTGAACATTCAAAAAAGAGAACACTCCATGGGGGGAGGGGGTATTTGCTTGTGCCCCCCCAACTCTGGCCCCACCCCAACTCCGCCCACTCCCTGCCCCATTGGACCCCTTCCCCAAATCCCCGCCATGGCCCCACCTCCTCCCCTGAGCGCGCTGCATTCCCCCTCCTCCCCCCTCCCTCCCAGCCGCACGAAACACCTATTTCGTGGCACAAGCGCTGGGAGTAGGGGGAAAAAATGGGCGCTCTCTCGAGTGATTAGTATTCACTTTCTTTCTCGAGTGTTCAACATTCACTTTCTTTCTTGAATGATCAACTCTTCTTTGGGAAAAAATAATAATGGCAAAATCCCGGATGTTTTTAGATATTTAAAAATTCCTCCCAGATGGCGATTTAAGAACCAAAAAGCCAGACATGTCTGGGAAAATACGAACGTATGGTAACCCTTGTAGCACAGGGGACCAGGAGACAAGACTCCTGGGATTGGTTCCCAGTTCTACCATCACTGTTTGACTTAGGCCAATGTTTTCAAAACTTGGGGAGAGGGGAACCTGATTCAACATTTTGCTGCTCCCCCTTTATATCAGCTAGGCTACTGTGGACATAAGACATCTGGGAAATACCCCTGGTGCAGGAGGGTTGGTTCCCCATACCGGTGCAAAGCTGGCTTCATCGTCTCTGGACCTCCTGTGCAGCAGTCCTGGAAGCAATGAGCACTGCGATGGGAGCCCGTCCAGGGAGGTAAGGTACCTTACCTGATCACTCTTGTTTCAGTGTGTACGGTAACACCCATTGTTTCATGTTCTCTGTGTATATAAATCTCCCCACTGTATTTTCCACGCATGCATCCGATGAAGTGAGCTGTAACTCACGAAACCTTGTGCTCAAATAAATTTGTTCGTCTCTAAGCTGCCACAAGTACTCCTTTTCTTTTTGCAGATACAGACTAACACGGCTACTACTCTGTGACCCTAACTTTAGTTACCCAAGTTTGAAACTTTGGCGTAACAGTCTCTCTGCCCACATCTGTAAATGGGCTCACTTTATCCTTTAACACCGCAAGGGGGATGGTGTGAAACTTTAAAGAATTAAAGTTTGGAAAGCACTTGAAGATCACTAATTACCAGGTTCTACAGCAGTGCCACAGTCCAAGCCCCTAAGTGGTCAAAAAAACCCCATGAGATTGGCTTAAAAATCATGAGATATTTAAAAAAAATAACAAATGTAGGGTTTTTATTTATATTCATGTTCTTGGTTGGAGTCTTTAGTGTTTTCTCCACAACCATTAGGGCTAGATATGTGTTTTTAAATTTTGTACGCTGCCTAGTACAATAGGTTCCTGGTCCATGACTACAGCTCATAGGTGCTATGGTAATACAAATTAGTAATAACTACCACACTCCAGGAACAGGCGCTAACTTTTATTTTTCCCGGGGAGTGCTCCACCCCGCTCCACCCTGAGGCCCCACCCTTACTCTGCCCCCTCCCCCAAGGCTCCGTCTTTGCCCTTCCTCCTCCTGCCCTGAGGCCTTGGCCTTGCTCCACTTCTTCCTGCCCCCACTCCGCCCCCTCCCTCAAGACCAGCTGCCCACTCGCTGCTTGCTGCTGTCCAAACGCCTCCTGCCAGCCACCCAATAGCTGATTGGCAGCCCTGCCCAACAGCGCCTATGAAGGAAAATGTCAACTATCAAGCGACATGATAAAAAACTGAAAACTGGCAACTCTTCAAGTGTGAAGTGTTATCAGAATTATCATTTGTTGTCCAGTTGAGATCAGCAGTTTCATCATGCTATGGAGAGCACAGAGAGTGGGTTGGGCAGGGGAGGGCTTTAGCACAGTGCATAATTTCAACATAAAAATCCTTCTGCCAAGATATCATTATCTCCTGGCTCACAGATTTGTACAGGTTGAGGAGAGGAATGTGCTAAAAAAGAGAAATGCCTTTTGTACTCCTACCACTTGTGAGCAACTCTTAAAGTTACGAACTTGATTTTCAATCATGCAAAAATTTGTCAAAATAAGCCATCTTTTTTTACACATCAGAGCCATTTGTGGTAATTAACCTTGCAAAACACTTTGTTCACTAGAGATAAGAGACTTTCAAAATATGACACTACTACATATCATGACTCCAGTAAAATGATCACCTGGACAACACATTAGTGAGAAGCTTGTTTCTGTTTGCTTGGCATTTACATAAAGGAGATAGCCAGGAAAATAATGAAGCAGTGTTATAGAGGAAGTACGTTCCAATGATTAGGGCACCAGTCTACAATTTGAGAGATCTGGATTCATATCCACACTCTGCTACATACTTCCTGCATGACCCTGGGCCTCAGTTCCTCATCCCCAGGGATGTTGTGAGGATTACAAACATTAAAGACCATGAGGTGCTTGCATACTGTGGGAATGGTGGGGAGGACTCATAGGTACCTTAGGGTATGTCTACATGGCAGAAAAACACCACTGGCAGGCTTGTGTGGGGCTATAAAACTGCAGTATAGACATTTGGGCTAGAGCCTGGGCTCTAGGATATTTTCCCCCCTCAGGGTCCTAAAGTCTGGGCTCAAGCCTAAAACTGAACATCTGCACTGCAATTTTATAGCTCCGCACCCAGAGCCCCATGAGCCCGAGTCAGCTGACACAGGCCAGCCACAGGTGTTTTGTTGCAGTGTAGATGTACCCTGAGATGTGTTTTTTATTGAGCGGTCCTCATGACATTAAAAACCATGAGAATTTCAGTTTTAACAAAACTTACAGAATTACAGTTTCTAATTTTTAAGATTACATTGTGAAAGAACTGTGGATTTGTTTGTTTGTGACCTATAGCTCCCCTCCAGTCTGTTTCTTCTCTTTCTGAGGCTCTGGGAAATACTCTGTGAGAATTTAAGCCCTGGACGCTGTTGTGCTAGGCACTAATAGACAAGTAGGTATGGTCCCTATTGCCACTCCCTTCAAAATGTCCTGAGAATAACTGGTGGGACCTAATCAGCAGCTTCCGTTTCCCTGCATTAATTATTATGTAGCTAGCTATTATTATAATCAGCAGCAGCATTATCTGTTTAGCACCAAAAGTGTGCTATTCTTTATTTGTTTATTACAGCGTTCACATTTACAGATCCTCAGACTCTTGTGGGTATGATTAGTCCCACATCTTTATTATGTGGGGGAACCAAGACACAGAGGTGAAGTGACTTCCTCAAGGCCCCACAGTGAGTCAGTGGCAGGATTCCAGACCTCCTGACTGTCAGTGCTATGATCACAGTGCCTGTAATCACTCTAAAACAAGGAATGGGTCCTGCAATATTCCAGCTTAGAAAGTTATAAATACAGCTCAAAATTCTGGTGAAACAATAATAATCCACAAGAGTAAAATCTGAGCCATTTATGTGTGTGTATAATCAGGACTTTGAGAGGTGTTTATAACATAGTTCACAGATTTCCTGTATTTTATTTATTTTATATTATATTTTGGAGCAAATGTGGACAGCAGCATGTTACAAAAGAGAAAATATTCCTCATAGATGCTGCGCTTTCCTGGTCGTCTCCCATCTTCCAAGCTCTAGCTCTTCTCTTTTTTCCTATTGTTGTTGTTCTCTCCCCAGCCTGGGGCCTTCAGGATCCTTCGGTTCTTCCCCTTCTGGCTTCTGATGGCCTTAGACAAAGGTACCATACAGCTAGCAAAACTGGCCAACTGGGAATCCTCCCGGTAAGCCAGGTGTCCTCACCTGCTGCAGAGCCAACAAAATGGCATGAAATTTGGGAGCATGGGTAGGGCTAAAGGCTATGGAGGAGTTCCAAAGTGCAACTGGGCTCCAGCTCTTCCTACCAGAATAGCACTGTGGGTGCTCTAACATTTAGAAGGGGCCAAAATAATACTAGCCAGCCCCAGAAATACACAGTAACCCTGAGGAGTCCTTGTGGCACCTTAGAGACTAACAAATGTATTTGGGCATAAGCTTTTGTGGGCTAGAACCCACATCTTTTCCTCCCTTGGCTCCTGCACTGTACAGAGGTTGGGGGTCACCTGAGAATTGAGGCCCTTGTCTCCTTTCTCATTTCCCCGGGTCACTCCTGCTCCTTGTCCATCCTTCAAACTCCTTTTCCTTGTGACTCTTGTCCCTCTGCCCTGCTTAGGAGACAAGATATTTCAGAAACAAGGGAAAGGTCATCTGGACCAACATGCCTTCTCCTTTTTTTCCTGGTTTATCTTAATCCCCATTTCCTGCTTTTTCACCATACTCATCAATTCTCTCTTCCACAAACAAATCTGGGATTTGCTTGTACTCCCACATAGCCTTTATTCAGTAGCCTTTCCTGGTACCTTACTTCATATGTTTATTGCCCTTTATCGTTCCTTGCTTATTTTATGGTATCAAAATCTGTTCCTTGGGCCAGCCTCAGCAGGCAATGTTCCCAGCTCTTCCCATGTCGCTATCCCTGGACAAGGGCAATTCTATCAGTCCCTCGGGAGCTCTTTTGGCTTTTTCTCCTAAAAGCGAGCAGAGCTGAGGATGTTCTGCCTAGAAAACTCGGGAGGAAATGAAATACCCAGAGATGCTGCGAAGTAAGTATGTTGTAAGTTGTAGTCTGCACAGTGTTTATCTCAATTAACTAGTAGTTTGTTTTGCAAGGTTCACTATGCTAACTTTAAAGTGTTTTCATGTAAACCTAATTCTAAACAGACTATTAGCTTTTTGGAGCTCTTTGTTCTGCTTGTACAGCACCTACCGGCTGCTACCACAATACAAACAAATAATAATATTTGAGTGCAGAGCTTTTCTGACAAGCCTCTGATTCGATTTTCATACCCACTGGACCCAGCACTGTTGACAGCAGTGGGAGAAGGGGGCCATACTCCAGCTGGTTCTGTGGCTGCTGACCATGTTCCAGCACCCCTAGGAGACATTATATCAGCATTGTCCTTATGCCTACAGGCATTGATCATCCATCCGCTGCCAGGTGTTTGCTGTACCTCCTTTCCTTGCCCAGTGAACCACCTGTTCTAAAAGCCTTAAGTAAGCCTTGAATATCATAAGCTAACTCCCACTTGCATCTCTGCTCACTTAGGCCTAATTTTGCAAATTGTCCTGTAATTTTGGGGGACTGCATTTTTGGGTCTCCTTCCTGTGCTGAGCACAGAACACCTCCAGCTGATGTCAAGGGAGGGATATGAGTGCTCAGTACCTCTGAACATCAGGCCCCATATCAGGCATGATGTAAGGACCCACAGCTTCCATGGCAGCCCTCACACCCTGCATTCACACACAGCCCTCACACCCTGCCACTAAGCAACACACGCAGGACTACTGGAAGTGAGGGGCTAGCAGATCTCTGACCCTTCCCTGAGGCACTGCCTATGAGGATTGCAAATGGGAATGATGACCGGCCCCACTGATTGACCCAACCATACCATCTAAATGACTGGCTGCTGCACTGGATCTGATTCTTGCTTAGTTCTTGAATCTGGCTCTAACCACTAGGCCTGACCCCTGCTCCAACCACTAGGTCAGACTGCCCACGTCCCAGTCCTGTGACACTCAGGAACTGTAGCACCCATATTAGTGGACCATGTAGAAAGATTAGACCTTCGAGCCTGATTCAACGGCAACCTATGGATGAGGCCAATAACTAGTCCTGGACACTTCACATGAGATTATTGCCATGAGAAAGATTTGGTCCCAAATGGCACAAACTCACTTTACTCTTATTCTAAAAACTGATTAAAGAAGAGGGAAGTACATATAAAGTTTCCTACCACAGGGACTAGATTCAAAACCTCACACATACACCATGGATCTGCCTCGTATCTTGCTTCAGCCATAAATCCACTATATTCTGGAATGACAGTAGGTTTTTATCAGGAAGTAATGGTATATTTCAGATGTCTGGCAGATGTCCTAAGTTCCCTCGTTTATATCACTGAAGTTTTAAAATAAGCCATAAAATTCATTAAAATGCAGTACTCCCAACCCCAAGCCTTTAAAAGTCATAAGCTGGCGCCTCTGAAACCATGACACTGGCTGCAAAAATCATGAGATTGGCTTAAAATAATAACAAAAAGAATCCAATACTTATTTTTCTTCTGGTTTCCAGGGGCGCTGGAACAATTTGTATTGTGGAGGTGCTTAAAGCCATTGAACCAAACTATAAACCCTGTATATGATGGAAACCACTTCAAGTCAGGGGGTGCAGCAGCACCCCCAACACCCATAGTTCCAGCACCCCTTCTTGTTTCTGAGCCTCTGAGTGCATTTGCTTATGTTTTCAAGCTTTTCTCTGTAACCATGGGGACTAGAAACCTACAGAAAAAAATACAAATAAAGCTGAGATTCTCACCTAATCACATGCTTCCAGAGGCTGGGGCTTTACAACACACATCAAATATTGCAAGGAGCTGGTCATGCTGCAAATGCAAATTCACTACAGTTTTTACACAAAAGATAGTCAACCCACTATAGGTGAAATCTGCTGCTGGTATAACTTCATTGACTTCAAGGGAGTGATGCCAGGAGACAATTAGATCCTATATTACTTTAGAATAATGCACTATACATAATAGACTGGGTTAGACCAGGCAGTCAGAGTGGATCTGCTCATTTTAAAGTATACTTTAGCAGATGAAATGAACAAAAATGTTAGTTATAGACTCTTCATGGGCATTTGGACTTACTGGAAAGGGTGAGGAGATTTGGCATGTATAGAAATGAGATGGGAAAACAGGAGAAATATTTTCCCTGTGAATAATTGTCCACAAATGGTGTAACCATGAGAGTGAGACAATAAACCTGACTTTGTGGAATGGACTTGGTGAAGATGACACAACAAACTGTGTGGAAGAGCAAAAGAGCATTTGGTGCAAACCCAGCTGTGACTCAGCACAGATTAAAAGCCTGCTAGCTTTTTGCACATCAAATCCTTGTGAGACTCAGTCGGCCCCCAAATCTTTTTCAGTTCTGAAAGTGGGAGGGTGCATGTGAAAGTTTCCAATGGCTCCTTTCAGACAGCTGAATGGCTTCTGTATTTTTGTGCCTGCCATTCTCATTGTTAGAGGCCTCCACTGCATTGGGTCTGATACTGCTGCTGTTGAAATCAAACGCAAACCCCACTCCCACTTGCACTGACTTCAATTGGAGCAGAATATGAGGGAGGATAAAGAGCTGCTGAAAGAAGGATGCTAAAATACCTATTTGCAAGAATGAATTCGGAGTCATTTTATGCTGTTTTAACAAACTCTCTGAGCAGCACCTGGCCTGAATAGCCAGGCTGGGACTGGAGAGATGCCTAAGGAAATGGGGAAGGAATCTTCCCTCAAGCCTGCAGAATGGCTGTGGTGTAACTCTATGACATCATGCTAAGCCCCACCATGCCTGAGACTGCAGTGGGAGATTCCCTGGCTACTCCTCAACCTGCTCAGGACTACCCACCACCTGCCATGCAAGGGGCCACTGCTCATGGAGCAGCCCCATGCATTGCCCCACAGAATCCCACCTCTGGTACACAATGGCTCTGCTTCGAAGGATGTCTACACAGTTGCAGGGGCAGGATGTGCCCTGAAATCCAGGCTGGAAAACATCCCTGGAAAGCATCCTCTACATACTAAGCGATTCTTTCCCGGGATGTATATAGGGAGTATGTAGAGTCAGGGGAGCTGGGATGCACTGGATCAACAAGGTATGGAAATGTTTACTCCATCCATGGGATGGTGCCAGAGGATCTGAATATCCTGGGAGGAGTGACCTTACTTTGAAATACTTTATTTCTGTAAATAATTGATAAGACGAGAGTAAAAAATGCCTAAGAATGACTGTTGGACACAAACTGCCCCTCCCACTTGTTTAAATAACATGAAGGTTGTGACACAAGCTGACAAAAGCAAGGAAATTTACAGATATAGCTGCATAATTCAGCCAAGTCAAACATGTCCCTGGCAACCCCCAGCCGAAGGAGGTCACTCTCATATTTTGGTTCCCACAAACAAAAAAATGCACCGAGATGCCCAATGGGGAGATATGTAGGAGCATGTCCGAGTGTACTCAGCTAACGACAGAGCAGCTTTCAGATCGGAGTGTCTATACAAGGGGGCACATCAGCGGTGCGATCATCCACCTACAGCCTATTTCCATTCAGTGCTTAATGTTAAAAGGACTCATGCTGGTCCAGGGTTTCGAAGACATACCGTGCTATGTAAGCGCTCAGGGTTTACTTCAGCCTGTGGAATCAGTCCTCTTGAGCACCGAGACTGGGATTTGCACAGGCACCCAATTCTCAATAAATGCCAGTGGCATTTGGGTGCCTAACCCTCTTCAGCTCCTTTGAAAATCCCAACCGAAGGGCTCAAATCTAGTTGTAAGCTACAGCGTATGACAGGGAGCAGTACGGAGCTGCACCGGCTCAGCCAGGGTGCCTAGAAACGTTGCTCTTCAGGCAGGCATAATGGCTGCTGCGCTGCTCTTTGGCCAGGTTCCCGCCCAGCTCTGTGGATGCCATAGGGAGGAGGAGAGTGGCAATGTAGCCCCATCCCTTTCCACCCCTGAGAGAAGTCTAGTGCTGGCAGTGGCGCCAGACTCTCATATGACTTGTGTTCCTCTGAGTTCAAAGGGTATGACTGGGCCAAGCCCCTAGACAGAGGAATAAGAGAAGAGAAAACTCTCTCCTTACCCCATGGCCTACCAGCTCATGCCCAGTGATAGCCAGTATCTCCTCTCCCGCCCATTCAAATCGGGAGCAACTCCACTAAAGTCAATGGAGTTACACGGGTGTAAATCCAGCGTAAGCAAGAGCAGACTCAGGTCACTACAGAGCACTTCACAGGTATTATACCTGAAATACAGGCTAGCCCTCGGCTGACAATGTAGACACAGAACTATGAAAGTCGCTCGCTGGGATTTTTGCAAGAGCCATTCCAGCACATCAGCATTTCCCTGATATACGCCCGTTTGCAAGGGCCTATAAATCAGATACAAAAATTCACTCTGCAATTTGCTGTGCAGCTTTTCCTCTGCGTATGCTTTAATAGCTGAAAAAGCAGCTACAATAAAATGATATTGTACAACACATTAGTCTGTATAGTGAACTATTGCTGCTTTAATATTTTCACACCAAAAAAAAGATATTTTTTAAGTTTAAAAACTAGTTTGCTCTGTACATCTCAAGTACATAAAAGGTTGTTACAAGGAGGAGGGAGAAAAATTGTTCTTCTTAACCTCTGAGGATAGGACAAGAAGCAACTGGCCTAAATTGCAGCAAGGGAGGTTTAGGTCGGAGGTTAGGAAAAACTTCTTAACTGTCAGGGTGGTTAAGCACAGGAATAAATTGCCCAGAGAGGTTGTGGAATCTCTGTCACTGGAGATTTTTAAGAGCATGTTAGACAAACACCTGTCAGGGATGGTCTAGATAACACTTAGTCCTGTTATGAGTGCAGGGACTGGAGTAGATGACCTCTCGAGGTCCCTTCAGTCCTATGATTCTCTGAACCATAACATTTTTCTCCAGCAACAAATACATCAGAATGGTTCTGTCAAAGGCTGCCAACTTAATGTTAAAGAATGCCAGGTCTTTGAATGGCTCCCCTCCTCCACCAACCAACTGGCCTGATAATTTGGACCTAAAAATCCTCCGAGTCCACATTCACAAGACACACAGAGTCTGGAACCTCCTTCTAGAAGGGATCAAGGCATGGATACAAACAGGGTTACCAAGAACATTTCCTGTATATTCAGAAAAGGATCCAATCTCATTAACAATGTCATTTATGTACTAGATTCTCTCTTTTATCTCTGTTTACTTCTATTTTTATACCATACTGATCTCCACAGTATGTTTGGCATGGAGGGAGGTGTGGCTGGCCCGTAGTACACCCAAAGTCCTTTGGCTGAGGCAGATTTATCTTTGCACCCTCCACACCAGCCAACAAAGCAGGGACCACAGGGGTGGAGTTAAGGTTCTGAAAAGTACTTTCTGCAGGCTGGGGCAGAGCGGGCACAGGACCATGATTCATTCATCTCCTGAAAATACGCCCATCCCAGAAAATGACCACTCTTAAAGTGGAGGTGGCCACTGATTTGTAAGAAGGCAGAATGCTCAACTTTGCCCTTGAAGGTATAAAGCTCATTATTATTTGTATTGCGATATCACCTTGAATCTCCAGTCATGTGCTAGGTGCCATACCAACAGGACACAAACATGGTCCGTGCCCCCAGCAGTTTGCAATCTAAGTATAAGACAAGAGTCGACAGGCAGATAAAGGCCAACGGGAGCCCAAGGATGCAATGAGACAGTACTGGTCAGCATGACAGGCACTGGACTGAGCATACCAGCTGCCTAACTGGCATCAAGTTTTGTGTAAGCAACATGGCAAAAGAGAGTTTGAAGGAGGATAAGGGAGCGTGGATGTCTGTGGGGAGCTCCTCCTAATTGTGAGGGGCAGCGTGGGAGAATGTACGAAGGTGCTTGTTTGAAAATGTAATAGGTGGGAGAGGGAAGCTGGCATCATTGGCTGATCAGAGACAGGAGGCGATTTCTCAATAGTGTATGAAAGCTAAGCTGCGAAGGGCTTTGAAAGTGAAGAAGCTTACATCTGATATGATGGAGACAGTGGAAGGGACACCAAATGTGTGTGACATGGTCAAAGTGACCAGTGAGGAAAATTATCTTTGCAGTAATGTTTTGAAAGGCTATAATTTTTCTGAGTAGCAGCCATGTTAGTCTGTATTCGCAAAAAGAAAAGGAGTACTTGTGGCACCTTAGAGACTAACAAATTTATTAGAGCATAAGCTTTCGTGAGCTACAGTAGCCTCACGAAAGCTTATGCTCTAATAAATTTGTTAGTCTCTAAGGTGCCACAAGTACTCCATTTCTTTTTTTATAATTTTTCTGTCTGTCTTCATGTTTGGAGGTATCAGGAATTTGACTAATTGCACCTAATTCTCTGCAAATGTCTATTTTCAGTTAGAATTGAGGTTTTGCCGAAGATTTTTCACTTGCAGGTTTTCTGAATTCTCAGCTGTCCTATATAAAAGCTTGAGCCTTATTCAGGTGAGTAGTGCAATTGGGATCACTTGCATGAGTAAATGCCCATCCGTGGGACTTACTTAGGGTTGCATAACTGAGCTCCGTCCCGTGAACAAACACTAAAAAATGAATGCAATTGGCCAAATGCTCTCAAAGGGTAGAATTTGACCAATAATGTGGAGGCAGCATATGTTAGTCATTATTAGGCTACACAGTAAACACACTGGGGTTTTTTAAGAGTTATCCTGCATTTAAGATCTACAAAGAGTGTACTTTCCAGCTAGATCTTTTTTTAATTTGGCCTCATTAGCTGAAAACAGTCCATTTAATGTGCAACACGTGATAATGCTTTTATTGTTTTTTATAATCTGCAACAGATTAGCTGCAGAGAATTGACACTGGATGCCCTAATTAGACCTTTAAAGGTAGCCGTAATTTTCTTTTCATATACCCATAAAGACAGAGAAATTAATCCGCAAGTCCCTGAACACAATCATCTTCTCTCTCCTTCCTTGTTTTGACCAGCCCTAAAGGACCTACTTGCACAACTCCCTTCTGTTTGTTCTCCTTTAAAGGCTAATTTCTAATAAACAGTTCAACCAACTGCAATATTTTTCCATATAGGATGCCAGGGAATAAGAAGCAAACAAGATCCTTTCTTATCATTTAATTATTTCTATTCTAGGCAGAAACTGATCCATCAACAATGACAAACAAAAGGGGGTGGAATCCGTCAGCTTTTACTTTGGATCAGTTATTTAAAATGCAAGGAGAACTATGAAAAAAATTAATAAAATAGCTGGCAATTGTCAGGTAACCTGTGAAAGGTGAGGGGTGGGACAGAATCTCTTGGATAAGAAAAACAAGCCATAATCACACACTTGAAAATACTTCTCACACCAGTGATTAAAATCTGTCAACAGAGACAAAAGAATAATTTTCAGTAAGGGTCAGGGCCCTGATTCAGCAAAGCACTTAAGCATGTGCTTAACGTTAAGAGTATGCTTAAGTGTTCTGATGAGTAAGGATGGATTTAAACAAGTGCTTAAGTGTTTTGCTTAAATAGGGTTTCAAACCTGCTACCCTAACTGCCTAAATTATTCCAGCAAAATCCCCATTTACAAGTACACAAAGGCAGTTATTGTGTTCCTTGTGGAAGAGAGGAGTCAGAAATCAGGTGTAGAAAACATACAGGTTCTGGCAGCAATGCTCTTTAGTTTATAGATTGAGGAACGCATCTGGTGTTGCAGTAAGTCATTGCAAAGAAAGTGCCTAAATGCTGGCAGAGATCGAGCAATTGTAGAAAGGATTGCTGGCTACACAACAGGTATCTATGCCTGCAAAGCAGATACCTGCACTCATGAGCCTATGCACAATTACCCTCTTGGGTATCAAAATAAAAGCTGACAAGAATACAGCAGTATACAAGAATTATACTAGCAAATAATCAGCCATCAGTTACAAAGGGGAAACTATTGCTCTAAGCCTTAAACAACGTAGCTATGCCAAGAAAAAAATGCAGTGTCAGGTGAACCAACAAAAGAAAAAGCTATCAGCTGGCTCTCACAATGGGGAATAGGGGGTACAGCTCTTGGTACTGGTGAGAGAGAAGAGATGCTATGACAAAATAACGATTACAGGGCATCACACCATCAGCAAAGGAAGAAAAGCAGTAGCTTCATGTACTTTAGCAATAACATCTGGGGGAATTCACTCCAGATAATAGCCAAAGTCAGAAATTTATAAGGGCTGAGGGCAGTTAACAGGCCATTTGGGGATATTAATCTGATGGGAGATACTCTGGAGAATGTAACTTTGATTCACAGGCGCTGTCTGGTGTGATATATGGACAAAAGATTTTAAAGCTAAAACAGACCATTCAGAGCAACACACTGAGAGGAGGAGCCTGGCCTGGAGGTTACACCACGCGCTGGGAGCAAGGAGGCCTGGGTTCTATTACTGACCCTGGGCCGGATTGACCTGGAGCCTTGCAGCCACTGGGATAAACGAGAGGAGAATCTCACCCTAGGTGTGCAGCCAAGGCCTGGCTGTCGGCTCTGTCTAATTATAGTGTGATGAGGGTGCTCAGCACCTCACAGGATCAGGCCCTCAGGCATGGCCGCACTAGCATTGTGCCCCAAACGCAATCCAAACTCGCATTAAGACTCTGTTCCTTGCCGTGCCCGGACGCCAGCACTTTTATTCAGAGGCGCGTGTTTTAACTTGACGTTTTGCATGGACTCTCAGGGCCAGTTTACACTTGGTGCAGCTGAGGGGAGAGAGGAGGGAAGTGGCACCGAGCCCACAGGCACTGCTGCATTGGTCGAGGTCAGGTGGGGCGGGGGGGTGCACTCCACCCCTCCCATCTTTGCCATGCCTCCCCTGCCCCCCCACAATGTGGATGAGGAGTGGATGGCGAGGAGCCATTTAAGCTCCTCCACATCACCCCAGGGTCCCCCTCTGTCACAGGGGAACCTCCACTTTCCAGCTGCTTTGTGCTAAGCAATCGGGGTCTGAATCACACATAATATTTATCCATCCCAAAAGAGTGCGATGAGGGAGTAAACCACACTGGCCTTAGCACATTGGCTGCACCTCCTCTTTTGTGTCTTTCTGCTTATTGTGTATTGGAACGTTTTCAGTAAAAATCTAGGTTAAAAAAACAAAGAACAGTACAGCGAAGTGGAGGCGGGATGGAACATATTGGATCAAACTCACTTGGATTTATTCATTCCTGGATTGTAATGAATTGACACCAGAGATGAGTCTGGCCAATTACATTTAACTTGGGGGCCAAATCTGGTCCTCACACATCCTCATTACAATCAAGTAAGTGAGGGCAGAGTTTGGGTCCTAGAGCTGACCACCTGTCCTTTGTTTACTGGTAATTTTGAAGCGTGGCTTGTTAGGAACAGGCAAATGGCATCTCGGGTCTCCAATTTTCTGGTGACTCTTGCATGCACTGCAGAAATAACAGATGTGCCAGGCTTCCTGGAAACAATATTTGCATCACAGTGAATAGCCCCATCTGCCAGCTGTTGACATGGTGCCTCAGGCTTGATTCTGCATCCGTTGAAGGCAATGGCAAAACTCCTATTGCCTGCAAAGGAAGCAGGTGATTGGTCCCTTACTACTTGGTCCCTCTGCTCTTATTGGTCACTTTCATTTTAACTCAGAAGTTGAAAAGCACTGCCCTAAAGAAGAGGCTACAGTAAATAGTAAATACTCTCTTTTTTAAATGTCATCAATGCATTTGGTCACTGAGCACCCTATGTTCCGTAGAAACCAATTAAACTGACCCTGTTACCTCAGATAGTCCCACTGTAGCTAATTAAGAAAATCCACAATGCACTATGCTGCCTAACTGCAGTATACACTGTCTTTAAGTGATGACCCAATTCTGGAAGGTGCAGAATATCTACTGAGAGCCTTGGGGTGGCCAACACTAGGAGCTTACATTCAGATAGCTACATCCCTCAGAGATGTGAATAGTCCACACTCCTGGGAGACATAACTATACTAGCTGACCCCCAGTGTAGGCCGTGCTAGGTTGATGGAATAATTCTTTTGTCACCCTAGTTATCACCTCTCACTACAGCGATGGGAGAACCCCTTCTGTCGGTGTCTACGCTGAAACACGACAGCAGTACAGCCCCAGCGCTGCAGCTGTGCCACCGAAGCGTTTTAAGTGTAGACATACCCTCGGGTCTGGCCTACATTACAGACCTATATTGGAATAACTATGTCACTCAGCCTCTAAGCAACGTAGTTATACCGACCTAACCTCCCATGTAGACAGTGCTATATTGGCAGGCGAGCTTCTCCTGTGGACATAACTACTGCCTCTCAAGGAGGTGGATCAACTAAGATAACAGGAGAGCTTTCTCCCATCAGCTTAGAGCGTCTTCATTAAAGCGCTACAGCGGTGCAGCTACATTGGTACAACCACGCCAAGGCAAAGTGTAGACTTGTCCTCTGTTCACATTTATAGTTCAGGGGCCCAGCACCATCCAGGAAGTGCTCAGAAACTCAGCGGATTAGACCCACACCTTGCAGATGGCCTGCACCAGCAGTTCTCAAACTATAGGTCAGGACCCCAAAATGGGTCGCGACCCCATTTTAATGGAGTCACCAGGGCTGGCGTTAGACTTGCTGGGGCTCAGGGCTGAAGCCAAAGTCTGAGCCCTACTGCCCAGGGCTGAAGCCTGCAAGCTTTGGTGCCCCAAGGGCAGTGGGGCTTGGGCTTTGGCCCCCTGCCCGGGGTGTGGGGCTTGGGCTTCGGTCCCCCTTCCCGGGGTTGTGTAGTAATTTTGGTTGTCAGAAGCGGGTCGCGGTACAATGAAGTTTGAGAAACCCTAGTCTGTACTATATGCCAGATAGTTTGTCATCCTAATTTATACACCCAATGGAAATAATCTCTCCAGCATAGTAAAAAACATCCGGATACCTCACCTTTAGGGGGGTCACACGGGGCCAGCTGGGATTCATGGCATTTGATTCTCAGTGGCAGCAGGGAAAATGTGTTCTCTATACTCCCGAAGCAAGATCTGTCTTCAGAAGGATCCATTTTTAAATTCTTTTAAAAACTTTTTAGCTTTTTAAGTCAGTAATACAGGTGTTTTAAATAAGAATGGATCACACAGAGAGCTGGATTTAACACCAGTTGTAATCCCAGTTACATTATTGTCAATCCCCAAACATTCAAAACATCATGAGTCAAACCTACCCTCTCTAAAAAACAAAAAAACAAAAGGGTGCGTATATTAAAAAGCAATACATTACAATTCTGCTTTCTGAACCTTTAGGATGCACTCAGGTCCTGTTTTCACGCTTTTCTCTGCAACCAGAAGGACTAGAAACTTGCTTTGGTTTTTCAGTGATAGCAGAGATCCTCACGTTATCCATTGTATCCAGGAGCTGGGGCTTTGAAATACACCAACTACTATAGTGTGAGACTCACAGTAGAATCACAAGCCTTGGCAACGCTGATATTACTTTTTCCTACCATTAAAAGGCTGGCCAGGAGAAAGCAGAAAGCAGAAAGCCCTGAAATGACTGAAAGAATCTAAAACTCTCCCGTGTATAAAGAGCACCTTTTCGTGATGCTCTTCTTTGTGCACAGAAGTTACAGTCTGATATCAAACCCTTCTTGTGTAGCCAACATTGCTAACAGTTTCAGTCACAGACAAAAGAAGGCAGGGACCAAGAGCACCCAAGAACTGCAATGAAGACAGCTTCCTGGAAGGTGCTCAACGCCCTCATCTCCTGCTGACATCAGTGGGAGGTGAGGGCACCCAGCACCTGGCAGGATCAATCCAAGAAGCTAGGAGGCTAATCTAAAGGCAGAAGGATGGCTTGCTGATTTCACATTGGATCTGACGAAGCACTTGTGAGATGGCAGCCAAGGAGCAATAAAGTCCTGCTACTTGTCTCTCAGGACAGCTGCTCATTTACCTGGAGATTTCTGAAATGCAGGGGCTCTAGTTTCTAAAGCAGAACTTCAAGGAGGGTTTTTTGTTTTGTTTTGTTTTTCTCCCACTATCCCTTAAATGCACCCAACTGTTTCCTCCACTTCTGGAACCCAGCCAGAGCAGGCGTATATGGGTTGTGGGGCCAATGGAAGGAGTGGAAACTCTCTGTGCAGAATGCCCTTTCTGAGGTCGCACCACAGGGATTGGGCTTTGGCAGTTACACCAAGCAGGGGCCGAAAGAGATGTCCACTTTCTATGCTGCCATCACCCCTACATCAACATCATAGCCATTCCCTGGCCAAGAGAATGCACACGCTGTAATCACCCTGCTACGCTGCTTCTCTGACACCCTGATGGGGATTCTGAGGAACTGGCCAAAGTGGGCAGCATAGGGGAACTGTACTGGAAATCAATGAGGAGGCACATGGCTGCTGTGTGGACAACATTAGCCTCTGAGGATTTAAGGGACTATTCTCCCTGTACTAGAGGGAAGGAAAAACTCAGAGGAAATTCAGGTTGAGACTCGCATTATTTCTTCCCACACCGAGGAGATAATACTGCTGAAAATAGGTCCAGTTATAATTATTACTCATGACTATCTCTTTCTAAACCAGGGCCAGTGCAGATTGTTAGCTTTTTCGAGGAGGGAATGTACCCTTTATTTCTCTGAAAGATACTACATACTCCTGTGTTGTCTACAAAAAAGACAACCCAAATACCAAAATATCCTCATGGGCACCTCTTGTTAGATACAACATGCACCCTACACCCCCGGTCTCCAAAGCATGCTCCAGTCTCACTGTTTTGAACTAACAAATTTATTAGAGCTGTAGCTCACGAAAGCTTATGCTCTAATAAATTTGTTAGTCTCTAAGGTGCCACAAGTACTCCTTTTCTGTTTTGAACTGTCCATCTATTCTTCTGGGCATAAACCAGGATACAGATCCCCTAAAATGCAAAGTCCACAGGAAGGGAGCAAGTTGCAGAAGAGCAAGGCAACTGGAAGCTGCTCTTCACCGGATAATGTAAGAGCCCAGTGCTGCCTGAAACATGGGAGGTGCTACATGTGGGGTTCTTTATATTTGCCTTCAGGATTTTGTGCTTTCCAGGTTCATGCTTTCAACTCTTCTTCACCAACCACAAGGGCTAAAAACTTATTGAAAATTGAGATTCTCTCATAGTCACATGATTCCAGGAGCTAGGGCTTGAAGAAAAACACTAACTATCATGAGACTTGTGATAAAAATCGGAAAAGGTGGCACCACTGAGCAAGTATACTTCGCAAGCCATACCAAAAGTTTTAAAAGCTATAAACACAAATTGCACATTAATTTTTAACATGCATGAATTCACAATAACTGATTCACAGTCTAAAATATACCTACAAACTATCCATCTCAGAAACAAAACTGCCACGGCAGGTACACAGAAGAAAACAGCACTGTGAATGAAATTTAATTTAGCAAAGTCACATGTCTTTTCTTGGAAGCTTAAGAACTGCAGTAAAAACCAACGTCTCCAGCCAGCATTTAACAAGAGTTGACTAGAGCCAGCTAGAGTTTGAGTGTAGCTGCGTGATGAATGCGTATAATTTTGCTCCCATTAAAAAGGCAGGAACATTTTGACCCCCCTCTCCCTTCCTTCCTGCCCTGGGTAATTTTGTTGTGTGGCAGTAGCTATCTACTGAAATGAGTAACCAGGGTTGGTGGAGGTAGTTTTGGGTGCATATGTAAAAATTATTCACAGCATACCCAGTCTGTCCTAATGATCACACTGCATGCACAGGGCACAGCCTGAAAATCTGGGGGAGGGTTAATGAGATGATTTTTAGAGGGATACAGCAGCTTAACTGATTCATTTAAGCTAAATAGTGAACCTCAGGCCTTTCTAGTACCAAGTTCATGCTTGAAGAGAAGCAAAATCCAGACACTTGGGACTGTGCATAGTTGCCAACACAGTACTTGGTTTTGCAAGGGAGTGTTAGCCAAATAGGTCCAACACTAGTGGGCTAATCAAGTCCTATTTATGTGAATTCTGGTGGATTTTTAGCACATGAATAGGACTTTTCAAATTGTCCCCATGAAGATAAATATTAATCCTCCTATTTTACAGGTGTAAAAAAGGTGTGACTAAGCCCATGCAGAGAGACCATCTTCAAGCCATGATTAGAATGAAGGAGTTGTTGCTCTCAGTCCTGGATTAGCCCCCGAGACCCCAATGCTTCTTGCCTTGCCGAGCAACATCACCATAAGATATTAAAGGAATTAGGTAACGGACTTACTACACGACTGACAGTTATTCCTTAAACATCAAGGTAAACCAAACCCAAGCCAAAGAATAAAGAAAAGCCGCTCTAGTACCAACTTCTAAATAAGACTTGAAGAGCGATCCTGGTAATTATAATCTCTTAATTCCAGTCACTCTCCAGAGTAACATAATGGAGCTAATATTAAGAAAGAAAAATATCTAAGCAGCTAGAGGGTAGTGGAATCAGGAATAAGAAGCAGCGTGAGTTTTAAAAAAATGAGTTTTGCCAGACAAACCTGATTGTTTTTTTTAGAACATTTAGAACATTTGTTAGAATTGCAAAATTATTAGTGGACAAAATCTTAAACAAGAAGTGAAATCAAATTTGCTTGGCTAGGGACACTATCAGATGGACTGAAAACTGGCAGAAAGAGCATAATCAGCCGCTAATAGATGGCAGCGCAGCGAGTCATGGGGGGCCCTCATACAGTGAGGCACGTATCAACGTTAAGACGGAGGAACGGCAAACAACGAGGACGAATGCAAAGGGACCTGACGAGGACAGAAACAATAAAAGCCTGAGATGTAACATGCAAAGCTGCATGCTGCTACATATGGGGACTAATCACCGGACACACATTCATGCATTGAGGTGGGGAAACCTGGGAAGGGTTAATGTTAACAGAGATCTAGGGGTGATAGCGAGCCACAAATGAAACATGAGTTTGCAATGTGACCTGGTTCTGGGACACATCCTTCAAAGGCACCCTGTCATGGAGCTAGAATAGGGTGGCCTGAACTAGGAACTTTTGGACCAGACTGATGCTGACAAACTGAAGAGACTTTTGAGAGGAGCAACTAAAACACCCTAGTGGCTCAATCCTTGGCCCCAGTTCTGGCTGCCCTAAAGGAGAATAAGGACACAGACCTCCTCAGATGGCGCAAGGCCAGTGTAGCCCTCCCATTCGGCCCTCCTCCCTGTAGGGAGCGTGCTGGGGCGGAATGCATAGCACACCAGCAGAGCCTCAGCCCCGCAGACTGCAGGCAGCATCACTCAGAGCAGCCCTAGGTGGTTTTAAATGATGCTGGGGGCTGTTTCTGTCCCTGGCCGTCCCAAGATTAGGGGAGTGGAAAAGTGGCTGACATCCACCTTCCCTCCACCCCCTTCCAACTTCCTCTTGGCAGAACAGAGGCCTCAGCCCAGAGGCAGGAGGGATTGATTTATGAGGAAAACTCTGCATAGTTTAGCTCTGAAACAACTGGGGGGGGGGGGAGGGCCTGCCTGATAACGAGCTGCAAATATTGAAGGGTGCAAAAAGCAAGCAGAAAAGCAACTTATTTTCCAAGGTTTCTCGGCACTCCCCTGCTCCCCATCTGGGCACGTTCCTGAGGTGCCACAACAGGAGCTGAATCTTTTCAAAATCCGGCTCCAATTTTGGGTGCTGGGCCCTTTTAAAAATCTGGCCCTTAGGCTGCTGCAGGCGGGTGTAACCAGGAATCATGCATGTAATTAAGAGAGGGGCGCGCTAGGCTGAATATCAGGAGACGTGCTGCCAGTGAGCTGTATTAGGCTGTGGAACAGGGGTTCAGGGGAGGTTCCCGCGGTTGGGACTTTTAAGCTAGACTGAACAAAGAGCAAGCAAAGGTCCTGAAGGGTTCAATCCGTTACTGGGAAGGAGAAGGGCTGGATGAACTAACAGCTCCTTTCCTCCTCAGCCTGATTCTGTGATTTGCAGTGCGGGTTCCCTCGCCGGCACAACGAGCGTTACAGAAAAGGAGCATTTGAGCCCAAATCAATAATCCCCCAAGAACTCTCACCCATTCAAAATAACTGCAAAGGTAGAAGAATTCTGTGAGCAGAGGTAGCCTGCCCCCTAGTCCCATCTGTTCACATCAGAAAACCACCACGCGATCTAGCACAGATCGCAATCTCTGCTCAAGACAGACCCCGGACTGGAATAGCTGGATTGTTGCAGGTCAGGATTGCAGAGCTATGTGGAAAGCTTACATAGCATCTGCCAGTATGACGGCTGGCTAAAGTCAGAGCTATAACACCCTAAATAGCTAGCAAAGTCTTGGGAAAATAAAGAACCTGTGTGAGATAAGTTTCTGCCTGCCAAGTCTCCCCGCTAGAGGAGGAGTATTAGGGACATATCTCCCTCTCCACAGCGAGCCATTTTCTCCTATCGATTCCTTCTCCTCCATGACCTCTCCCCTCTGCACCAGAGTCACTACAGGGCTGGGTCAACATCAAAATGACATACCTACTAAGTGGAATTGACCGGCTTTGGGAATAGGAGGCAACAGATCAATTTCCTGGTGGGCCACAGGCTTCTTACGTGAGCTTGGGCAAGCTACTGTGTGCTTCAGTTCCCCATCTGTAAAATGGGGCTGGTGGCACTTCCCAGGGGTGTGGTGAGGACAAATACATTACCCATTGTGAGGTGCTCAGATACTGTGGGAATGGGGGCCATGTACCTATCTAGCCTCTAAGATACCAATAGAACTAGCCTGTCTGCCAGCTCTCCCTATACATGGGGGCAGCCTAAGAATAACAACACCTCACTGTGCCTTTCCTTTCCTGTACAAACTCAGGGTGCAGCATTAATTATTAAAAATATACCTGGCAATCTTTGGGGACAACCTGGCAATACAGAGATGATCAAGTGGCCTCCCCACCCTAGCAAAGTAACTCAATTCAGATTATTTCTGAAATCACAAACTATTAATGGGTGCTCCCCATGCTCTTCTATTGATCACTGACATCAAAACCTACCAGCGATGTTTTATTTTGAAACTTCTTTCTTTTTCTTAATGGGTTTCCTTGTGCTGGTGTTTGCGGAGTGCTTACTACCCTCTGGGAAGGATAAACATCAGGGATTATTTTAGGCCTGTATGACCTTGCTGAACAGTAACATGACTCCTCCATGCAGCACTGAGCGCAGACTTGGCAGACTCAGGCTGTAAGGAAGTCTTCTATTGTGCAGACTTGTTTAGCCGGTGATGCTAAGAGTGCAGCTTACATGCACCAAGCTGCTACAAGGCTTTAAAGAAAGTAACTGACTCATTTTTAAAAAATCAAACAGAATCACAGACGGAAGTAATAACTGGCCTTAGAGGGATATTGCTGAAATTTTACAACCCTGTGCTTGAACCACACTTACGATTAAAGAGAAAGAAGATAGTAAATGTAAATGACTTCTTTGATGATAGAAAACAATACATTGTGTGCAGCTTAAACCAGCATTTGATTTATGACTGATTTTTCTAAATCTTTATAAAACAACCCAATGCAAGATCTGAGGCAATGTTCTCTTTTAAACTAACAAAGTCACATTTCACATTCCTGACTGTGTGTCTTGGTCGGCCAACAGCAGATTCTCTTCCCCTAACAAAATGATTTGTTGCAACAGAGACTGGGATAAGTCACAACAGCTGTAAATCTGAATTCTGCTTCTATACACAGGCCTTCTGCACCTGCAAGTGAACTTTCTGCTTGGTGGCTGAAACAAACAACCCCTGCAATAAAGGGATTTATTAGCTGTAACATGTTGGAACTACTGCGGGGCCCTTGAAACATGGATGGATGGAGTTACGGACTACTGAAGATTCATTCAGGTTGTAATCTGCACAGTGTAATATGATTATTTTCATGAAGTTTCCGCAGAGCTTGTTGTTCTTTTAAATCTCTTCTTTGATTTAAAAAAACAGCAACAACAAACACTCAGTTGAGCAAAGCCCTGTGGCCCTGATTCGGCAAAGCACCCCTATTCAGGAAGCACGTGTGTGGCTTTAAGCACAGTTTTAGATCCCACTGGAGTCAATGGAACTTAAATGCTTTCCTAAACTGGGAGCTATATTAAGACAGTATAAGGCAAGAGGGGCCTGATCGCTTGTCCATTGAATTTCATGGAAGTGTGGGTCTCTGCATTGACTTCTGTGGGTGTCGCATCAGGCTCTAAGGCATGCTGGTCTACACGTATAGGTAAACAGCTAGGACAAAGTGCTACACTCTGGGGAAGAGGTGGGCAAACTACGGCTCGCTGGCCACATCCGGCCTGCGGGCCCGTCCTGCCCGGCCCCTGAGCTCCCGGCTGGGGAGGCTGTCCCCCAGCCCCTCCCCTGCTGTCCCCTCTCCCCCACAGCCTCAGCGCACCACACCGCCAGCGCTCTGACCTGCCGCTCCTGCTGGGCAGCACAGGGGTGTGGCTGGCTCCAGCCAGGTGGCATGGCTGCAAGCTCCTGCTGTTCTGAGCAGCATGGTAAGAGGGCTGGGGTGGGGGGTTGGTTAAGGTGCGGGGAGCAGGGGGTGGTTGGATAGGGTGGAGGTTCTGGGGTGGGCAGTCAGGGGACAGGGAGGGGTTGGATAGGCGTGGGAATTCGGGAGGGGGTGTCTGTCTGGGGCAGGGGTGTGGATAGGGGTCAGGGCAGGGGACAGGGAGCAGGGGAGGTTGGATAGGGGGTGGGGTCTGGGGGGGCAGTTAGGGGCGGGGTGCCAGGAGGGGGCCGTCAGAGGACAAGGAGCAGGGGGCATTGGATGGGTCAGGGTTCTGAGGGGGGCATTTGGGGGGCAGGAAGTGGGAGGGGGCAGATAGGGGGCAGGGGCCAGGCTGTTTGGGGAGGCACAGCCTTCCCTACCTGGCCCTCCATACAGTTTCTCAATGCCTATGTGGCCCTCAGGCCAAAAAGTTTGCCCACCCCTGCTCTGGGGGTATAATACAGAGGAGCACTAGAGGACATGGGAGACTCCACAAGGTCCAATGGCATCCAAACTCTGCAGCTTCTAGAGATGTATGGAAAAACTGAAGCTGCAGTACTGCTGCTGTGGTGTAGATTGTCACTGGATACTCTGCCTGAGCTCAGGGAAATCTCCCGCCCTCTTTGGGGAGTGCAGAAACGAAGTAAGGTATCACGGTGCCCACAGCAACTAAGGTTAGCAGTTTGGAGGACCACAAGGCTCAACAGGGAGTATGCCAGAGAGCCTACATACCCACTGCTTGATCCACAAAGCCCAGTCTACCACAGTGGGTAACGTCAACTCTAGCAAAAAAGGTTAAGGCCAGGTTGGGTAAGTTAACTAACCTCCACCAAACCATGACCTTTTTCCTAGCATGGCTGCATTACAATAACTTCTACCTCTACTGGACAGGCCGAAGTGTGTTTTGGGGGAGCCAGTACGTACCCAGCCTACTCAATCAAGGCAAAAGGCATCACAATGAGTCCACACTAGCGAAAAGGTTGTGGTTAGGTTGAGGTGAGTTAATTCCCCAATTCAATCCCAGCCCATTGTTCTAGGGTAGACACGCCCAATGTGAGTTTCCACAGAGTCAGGGAAGGAGGGAGCATGCAGTGCAGACCCCTAACACAGGTCTGTTGGATTTCATTCCCTGATGCTTGTAGAAGAATATGTAAGCCTCTGAGACCATCATTTGGGGCTGGGAAGCCACATAAACCATTGCAGTTTGCCCTGATGTTGTTTCTTTCCTTGGCTGGACGTGATCCACTAGCTGCTCTGCATATGCTAAGACCATTTTCCCATGGGGAAGAAAAACAAACCAGGAGCTCCGGAAGCTGACGTCCCAACTTTCTCTGACACCACAGTTTGTGTTACTACAGAAAGCTACTCTTACTGTCTTTTCCAGCTCTTCCTGCAGAACCCTTGGCAGACCAGACCCTTCCTTCCAGAGTAATGGAAGGAAGACGAAGAATGAAAAGGTTCTGGGGAAGGAAAAGTGAAGGTTACAAAGAATGAGATGAGTAAGCACTACCCAGGAGAACGTGCACTGACAACACACGGGTTGATCTGGAGGTTAGTGCCTTTGATTTAAAAGCTGTGTATTTGGATGGTTTTACTCTGTACTCAGTAGCAACATTCTCTTTGGAAACCAGTGGCGGAGTTGTGCCCTCTAATGCCAGTAGTCTGTTTGGCCTATCAGCTAGTAAAAACATCCCCCTCCTTTCAAGGAACATCATTCACTTTAGTCCCAAAGTTATCTGCATTCCATACATATCTGGTGTCTATTGCTGAACTGTATCAGGCCAAATTTTCTGCTGGTATAAATGAGAGCACTTCCACTGAACTCAGTGGAGCATCACCAATTTGGCCCACCTACATGAGAAATAAAGACTCTGGAAACTGAGGTTATAGAAAGGGTGATTTACCCTAAAAGAATGACTCACAGGGCTGTTTCAGTTTCCTGAGTGAAAACGTTTCTTATGACCCTCATTTTTGCTCTTTGTCACAGACTGCATCCCAGACTTGGCAGTCTGAGAGGTATGATTACAAATATTGAAGTTCTCATTAAGTTGGAGAGTCCCTGAATGGGCAGCGACTCCAACTCAGACTGGAGAATTTGAATTTGTGTTCCAAAATGTCAACACCACAAAACAGCTGATATTAAAAGACAAGGGAAATAGGAATATGTAAAACCAGTTACAATAGTTCATCAACTTTAAAGGAAAACTCATAGATTCTTTGGGGCAGATCCTCAGCTAGTGTAAATAGTCATAGTTCCACTGAAGTCAATAGAGCTATGACATTTACATCAGCTGAGGGTCTGTGGCTTTATGTTTTTTTATCCACTTCAAGGTTTCTCTACCTTTGATTTCTCCCTCTCTCTCTCTCTCTCTCTCTCTCTCACACACACACACACACACACACACTTCAACTGTATACTTATTTGGAAAACTCAGACACTGAAATATTTGGAAACTTGTTTTTTAACTAAGCCAAATATATCTTGCTAAGTGGAGCAAAGTACACAGTTTTAGGACCTTGTCCAGCTCCCAGTAAGTCAGCAGAAGGTTTCATCATTGCCTTCAGTGACTGCAGCACCTGGACCCAAACTTCTCAGTGAAAAAAACCGTGTCAGATAGATAATCACCCTGAAGCCAATGGTCCTCATGAGTTCTCTCACATCACGACAGAAGGGTTTACAGGATTCACCCTTGATTGAAGTTAACGGGAGTTTTGCTATTGACTTCAACAGAGCCAGATGTTCATCCTATATTCTTATACCAAATTCGAAACAAAAGTCACTCAGAAATGGTTTCCTTCAAAAGCTTAGATCAGAATTTGTTTTAGAAAAATGGACTTTTGCAAGTTTATACCCCTATTTTATTAGTACGTTTAAATCATCAACCCCTGACATGTGCATTTTAAAATATAATTCCTACATGCATCTTTTTCAGCACTGTTTGGAACAAAACAGAAAAAAAAAAGAAAGCAGCAGTATTTAACTGTAGCAAATGGATCTTCAGAGCCCCAAGATGCACTCACAAAATACCCACACACCTACATGAAAACAGGGCACAACATGTAGTCAGCATAAAAGTTGTGTATTTAAAAAAATGCTATGTGAATAATTCTTGGACAGATTTTTTAAACCCTAGGCCCAGACCCTGCAGAGGCTTCTGTAGGTGATTAACTTAGGAGGCAGTGTTCTAAGTGGATAAGGCACTGGCCTTGCATGCTGGAGTCTTAAATTCTATTCCACTTGTGTGCTGGGTGACTTTGGGCAAATCACTCTGCTGGTTTTTGCCTCAGTTTCCCCTTATATAAAAAGGGGATTATGATACTGACCTCCTTTGTAAAGCACTTTGAGATCTGCTGATGAAAAAGCATCATATCAGAACTAGGAATTATTAACTTTACACACCGCAAGTAAGGGGACTACGCACAGTGTGTAAAGTTAACCATGTACATAGGCCTTTGCAGAATCAGAGCATTCATTTACACTGCACTATTTACACTGCTTATTTACTTTTTGCACTTCATTCAGCTGAGAGAATGAAAGCAGTCTAGTCTCGTTCCACTTTTGTTTCTGGAATAGATCAAAGGCTTTAATGGACTGGGGCTCAGCAGAACTTTAAGAGCTCCTTTCTGAGCAGATACAGGCAATTAAACAGTTCTGTTGGCTTCTAGGGGGGATTACTTGAGATCTTATTGTTTTTACTGCTCAGAATCCAGTACTTAAGAGTAAGTAGAACAGTTTTCCAAAGAAGATAACAGAATTTTTGTTTGCATCTCACATATTTATTGAAAGGCACACTTAGTAAAGTGCACTCTCTCTTGCTCCCTCATTAAAGCAATCCTGTGCTTTCCCCCTCCTCCTTTGAATTGCTACACAGGGATATAGTTCTGCAAGGCTTGCTCACTCACACAGTTGTAATAAGTCAAAGCAGCTTGGCTTGCTGCCCAACAAAACACAAACTCCCCTGAAGTCTCCAGCTTTTCCATGGCAACATCACAGTCATCAACACAGCAAACAATCACTCCAGTCCATTCTGCTTCTCCCCTTGTAGCACAGAGAAGGATATCATTGCACCCAGCTTCTGGACCTGTACTAATTATCATCCATGAAAGGAGAGAGAGTCTGAGATCAAGTTACCCTCTGCTCCCAGCTTTAAATGAGATCAAAGAAAGGAACAGGCATAGAAATACTGAACACTTTTAGATGTACTTTTTCTTAAAAAGACAAGAGCTGTGCTGTATGCCCAGTGTATAACTGCTGAAAAAATGTAAGCATAACTGTGTTCCTCAAGGCTGAGTGATTTCCTTCGTCACCAGAATCCTGCTACTGTCTATGACGTCTGAAGGCCGGATTCTTCTCTCACTTACCCACATGTGTCTCCACTGGGCCAGATTCTGACTTCAATGGATTTACTCCAGACCTTGACAGTGTAACTGAAACCTGCTCTGACTGACTGGTTTCAGTACTACTACTTCTGATTTACACAGGTGTGAGAGCTTAAGCAGAACCAAAGAGCCTGGCTTGTCACTGCCTTGCATCTGATGTGGTCATTTACACCTGTGCAAAGTGGGGTTAAAACGCCACTGGTTGCATTTTACATCCACTTTGCACAGGTGCAAATGACTACACAAGCTGCAAGGCCATGGCAAATAAGGCCTATAGGGCCCCAAATCTCATTTCCACTATAGCCCCTTTATACTGCTAGATTCCCTTTACATTCCTTGTCTACACTACAGAGTTAGGTCGATTTAAGACAGCTTACGGCTACACTACAGCCTTGGTCCCGCCAATGTAAGTGCCCTAGTAACCGCCATAATAACTCCACAAGAGGTGTAGGGCTTATGTCAGTGTAGTTAGGGCGACGCAGTATACGTGCAGACACTGCGTTACTAAGGCTATGTCTACACTAGCGCTTTTGTCAGTATAACTTATGTCGCTCAGGGGGTGTGAAAAAAACTGACCCTGAGCAACATGAGTTACGCATACAAAAGCGCCGGTGTGCACAGCGCTATGTCGATGGGAGAACGTCTCCCGCCCATAGAGCTGCCGCTGCTCGTTGGGGGTAGTTTAATTATGTCGATGGGAGAGCTCTCTCCCATCAGCATAGAGCAGCTACACGGGAGATTTTACAGCATCATAGCTGCATGCGTACAGTTGTGCTGCCATAAGCTGTCTAGTGTAGCATGACCTTACTGTTGGATGTCCTGCTTGTTAATGTCACAGCTCTGTACTGGAGCTGTGAAATTAACAAGAAAGGCAGGTAGTCTCCCTGCAGTGAACCTCCTGCCTGGCTCACAGCTTGGGCTGCCATCCCGGGGCAGGTGTGGGACTCCAGCTGGAGCCTAGCTGCCACCCAGGCTTCCTGCTCCCCACTGGGAGCCCTGCTTCCGCCCAGGCTCTCGGCTTCATGCTCCCCGCTCCAAGCCGGGCTCCTGCCCGGGTGCCCAGCTGTAAGCCCAGCTGCTGCCTGGGCTCGGAGCTGGGAGCCCGGGCGACAGTCTGGCTTGGAGCTAGGAGCCCAAGCGGCAGCCTGGCTTGGAGCGGGGGCCGGGATCCTTCTTAAGTCTGTGCAAGCACTTCTGGTGAGGACGCACTCCACCAACAGAAAGAGAGTGGTGTGGACATGAAAAAACGCAGTAATTACTGAGGTGGCTGTATGTCAACTTAAGTTGATACTGTAGACATACCCTCACTTCAAGACCCCCTTACACTGTTAGAGTAGTACCAAGGGGCCTTAGATCTGGTCCACATTAGCAATGTTATACCATTTAGCTATGTGGTTTAGGGAGTGATTTTTTGCAGATATAGCCCTAGAGTTCATGCAGTTATACCAGGATAAGCACTTTTACACTGATAGTGTGGTCTAAGAGGGGTTTGCGAGTTTTATTGTCCTGGCATAGTTAAAGCAGCTCAACTTTCTAGAATAGACAAGCCCTTAGTGTAAATGAGAATCAGCCCCATCGCTTTTCCTAAACCACTATAATCAGGTAAACACTTTTCCAGAAAAAAGTACCTTTGGGCCCTTAGTGTTACACCAAGACCACTTTGCATCTCTCTGGACATGTAAAGGGGGTTTAAAGTAGGAAATTACACTGACACCCATATTAAAGGTGTATTACACCCCTAAAGCTGTATAAAGCACTCTTATTGTACATGAGAATCAGGTCCACCAGACTGAAGTTTCTCATATCCCAAAATGAATTTGGGGGGAGGTATGTTTGGTAAAATTCCATAGGGCCCCTTTGCAGTCATCTCCTTATACAAGAGGGCGTATTGCATGCTTCACAAAACTGTCCCACTTCTTTCACTGTATTTGAAAAATGGCTTCATTGTTACAAGTTCAAACTCTGGCTCCAATCTGGCATTAAACTTGGTGGGTCTGATTCTTATTTACGTGGTTCCTTTACACTGTTCTGGCACCATAGGAGGCTTTGGAGTGGGTGTAAATTACATGTACCAGAGCAGTGTTAATGGGGTCTTAGTGAGAATTAGGTCTGGTTTCCTCAAACAATGGACCTAATTCTCATTCCCATTAAGGCTGCTTGACACCATTCCAGCACTGTAATGAGGCCTTAAAGTGGATGTAAAGTTGTTTTATACCCACTTCAAGCTGCTTTTACAGTGCCCATATGCTAGGCCCAGTATTTGCTGGGGTAAGGCTGACAAAAGGAGCTGAGGATAAATAAATTATACACAAATGAAAACAGTGTTCTATGAATTAGCTAAATTAGAGTGACACCCACTTTGAGGTGCATTTTAAAAAAGCCCTGTCACTACAACGTAATGACAACCCCAAATTCGGATCACATCCCCACCTGCTTCATCCTCTAGTACTACCACCAAACCATTCACACACATCACAGGACTGACCCGAAACCATTTCTTAAGTCCGTTAAAAAAATCCCCAATAAGTAAGTGTAGTGCTGGGGAAAGGTGTTAAAAATCAAAGCTCTGAGATTCAACCCCTCACTTAGCTCCAATACAAGTGCAGTCTGGGCAGCAGCCATGCAAGCTTCCACACTGCCCGACCAATGTACTTCAACACCAACCTGGAGGGACGATTCAATAGCCTGGAGGCACGTCTACCCACCACCTGGCCTCTCTGCTGACACTGCCAAAAAGGATGCCAGTAAGTATCGGCAGCAGTGCTTGTCTTTTTTTAATACGGACTTTTGTCCAGAAAGAATTGAAGTGAGACCACCGATATATTTCACATAGGCAACTGAACAGCTGTCAGATTCTAATAACCCTTGGTCCAGACCTTATGTTAGATTCTAACTAGCAACCTTGAGTGAAAGACAGAATCTCCCTTAGCCCTTTATTAATCACCAGAGGAATCAAGTCACCCATGTGAGTCAGATTCTGTCACCCTTACTACAAATGGAGCCCACTGGCCAGTGTGTGTCATGCAGGCTCTTCTGTGCCTGAGCCCCAGAGGATATGACTCTCTTACAGCTCGAAAAAGTTGTCTCTTTAGCGCAAGCTGCAGAGGCTTGTGATTTATCCCTGTTGGCTTTCAGGTACTTGCCTACTATGGTAAAATGAACATGAGGAATGGCAGCAGAGTTGCGGGATTATCAGTGCGTGTGTATATATACAGATATTACATAGTGGTTCAGTGTTGATTTCAGACCTCCATAATAATAGCAAAGTAAAAGTCTGACTCCTCCAAGAAAATTCTTTCCTAGTATTATATACAGCCAGTTTCAGGATTCAAAACAAAGTTTCATTTAGATACTTAGGGCGTGATCCGGCTCCCATTTAACTCCATGGTGAAATTTCCACTGACTCTAGCAGTCTCCAACACGATCACAGCAACTGTGTTTTGAGTTCCTTTATAAGGGATAACATTCACCAACTTGGACGTAATAAGGACATAATTCCACCGAGGGATTCCAGTGACATCATAACCCAGGAGAGAGCAAAGATCAAATGGTTTATTAACCTGAGATGGAATTTCAGCCTTCTTTCCATATGTACAGGTAGAATGTGATTCTCCTCTCACACTGATGTAAATCAAGAGTCAACTGGGGTTACAGATGTGTAAATCTGGGGAGAGGCTAATCAGGCCCTGCATGCATTCTCTCTGGTGTACAGGGGAACAGGGACCATTTCCACAGCCACTGCTTACCCAGAAACAGCCCGGCTGGAGCTGGTCAGTATTTCAAGCACCCTTGCACACTCCAGTACCAGGAGGCTGGTGATGCCTGCCCCCTCCACGGTTGCACTGGGGGAAGAGTTCCTTACCATTCTTCCAGCATTGCTACACAGGAAGAGAAACAATTTAACCCAGGATAGGGAAATGAATTAGGAGTTCTTAATCCCACCTTCCTGCTTTACGGTGCCATCTCTTCCCACTCCAGAAACAAAATCGAGGCTTACATTTTCAAAGATGCCTTGAGGAAGTAGATGCTCAGTTCCCATTAACTGAAGATCTCAGCCCCATTTTTCACTTTTATGTATTTCTGTCTTCTACCCCTCTCACTTTCTGGGAGCAGTATTTACTGTTAGATTATTATCTTTAGGTAAATTGAAGGATGGATTCACCAGCCAAGGCAGTCCAATAAAACCTAAATGCTCAAGTTTAGTTCCAGGTCCCTTTCCTCAGGGTGTTTTATTAAATAAACAGAAGCTGCAAAAGGCTCAAAGTATAAACTACTTAGGCTTTGTCTACACTAGCACTTTTTGTTGATCAGGAATGTGAAAACACACACACACACTCACCCCCGATTGACACAAGTTTCATTGACAAAAACTCTAGTGTGGACAATGCTATGTCGGTGGGAGATGGTCTCCTGCTAACATAGCTACTGCTGCTCATTGGGCGTGGTTTAATTATGTCGGCAGGAGAGCTCTGTCCCACTGGCATAGAGCAGCTACACGCAAGACCTTACAATGGCACAGCTGAAGCAGTACAGCTGGGCTGCTGTAAGATCCGCAGTGTAGACGTGGCCTCAGTGACAGAGACCTTGCCTGTAAAATGCGAAGGCAGAGGACACGTCCTGCAACAACATTCCTGCCCCTGGCCTAACAGGCAAGAAACCTGTATCTGGCTTTAGGTCATGTTTATTCCTAATCATGTGCCCAGAGACTACAGCTCCCAGTTTTAAAGAGCCAGAACAGCTGCTCTGGGATGCGCACAGGCACCAAAGTCCAGCAGCCTGTCACACTCTAGTTTTTGAACCCTTCAGCCATATAAATATTGTGCATCTCTCACTACTTTAATAATTTTATAAACTTCTGCTTAAGGGATAACATCAAGTCCTTTGGGCTTGATATTTATGCTTTGTAAAAGGAATCAATGGGAAGGTTTTCATGACTTAAAAACCATTAAAATAAGTGAAAACAGGTTTTGGGATTATTATTTTTTTTTGAAGATGTCAGGGTTGTTTTACCCACACCTCTGCAGAGAACTAGAAATAAAAGTGAAACTGACTATAGCCCATTTCCATTGCCCAAACTGAGTGAAATCCAGACAGTGCAGAAACAGTATGAATGGCGGGAAAACATCTCATTAATATTATTTCAATTTGAATAATCAGATGTATTATTAGTAACACTGCGAAAGCACTTCTTTTTTATTTTGTTTGATTCAATGTGATTTTTTTTCTAAATGGCAGAAATATTATGAAGTCATTTGAAACCACTCAACAACCAGCACATCAGCTACATCATCTCACGGTCTCTTCTTTTTAAAGAGGATAAGTGCAAGTCTATGATCCCAGCAACCAATATGTGCAGGCAATCCCTTACTACTGCCGAGTCTGGTGGAAGTCAGTGGGACTCCACGAGGATTTGCCATGTGGAACGCTTTGCAGGGTCATGGTCCAAGACTTTTAACTTTTCCTTAAATTATGAACATCAGGTCTCATTTCGGTGTCTCTACACTGCGTTTCTACCAAGACACTAATATCATTCCTGTCATTCCTGGATAACAAGGCAATAAATGTCTTAGAAATGCTGATACATTAGATTAGATAAAATAGAGTACAGAGTGGAATCTCTTCACCAGTTCTGAATGGAGGCCTAACATATGCCTTATACAGCAACTATATAATCTCTTTAGTTTTGTATTCTAGACCACTGCTAATATAACCTTGTACCTAGATTGCCTATTATATCACTGCAGTGCACTGGGCTAGATTGTATCAATGATTTTTCTGGCAGTAACCCTACATATTATTTTTCTGATCAGTGTACTGTTCCATTTGGAACGTATTCCCTAACATGACTTCTTGCTCCCAGTGTAATTGTTATCCTTACTTTGCATATGTTTTAATATTTTGTATAAGCATAAAAAACATTGGACAGACACTTTTAAAAACAAAAGTAAAACAAATAATGAACTAATGGTGCAGTTGTCTACACTGCATTTACGACTTACTGCAGTGTTGCCAAGCCCCAGCATTCAAACATCATGAATCAGGCCCCCAAAAATCACAAGATTGGATTAAAAATCAGGAGTTTGGGGTTTTTCAAATACATTTTGGGTTCATTTTGTCTTCTGGTTTCTGAGCCTCTAGGGTACACTCAAGTCTCATTTTCAAGATTTCCTCCATAACCATAAAGGCTTGAAATTTCATTTTTCTTCATGAAAACTGACATTGTCTCATAATCACATGAATTCAGGAAGTACAATGAATTCTTAAACTAAGACTATGGACTTAATTCTGCTCTCAGTTATGTGGGTGCATCATCATTGGAACATAGGCCCTCCTGTGTCTTTATTTCAGATTACATTGGAAATTAGGAGCTTAAATACCTTTGAGGATCTGGACCTAAGTGCCTAAGTCACTTTTGAAAATGGGACATCACTTCCTAAGTTGCTTAGATACTTGAAATATTACCTATTGTCTTCAAACTGAGACGAGAACAGCTCACCCCTTTCTTTCTTTGGTCAGACAGTCCTCAGGGCCTGGTGCATTTTCTTCTGCATCATTTTCTGTGATGCTTCATCAGTGAGTGGATGCATCATATTAATCAAAGGCACTTGTGATCAAAAATGCTCAGTCAGGCATCTCCTGACTATTTTATTTGCCTACATTTCACAAACTGACAGGGTCATAGACACTGCACTGAATTTGCAAGAACATTTTAATTCTCAACCTTAATGAGTCTTCATTTATTTTTAATTTGCCAAGATAATCAACAAATTGACATGAATGTGTTTCGTCTCGGATGCAGAACTGTGACAATGGCAGGTTGGTTGGGTTTTTTTCAAACCCTGGACAGTTTGAGGCAATGAGACTATTCACTTGCTTAAAGTCAGATATATCCTTAAGTACCTTGATGAACCAGGACCGTAAAACCAGATTCTCAGAAATTAGGCCCTGATTCAGCAAAGCATGTGTGATGAGAAAAGCTATGAGAAAAGCATTTAAGCATGTGCTGTAAGCGTTTTACTGGATGCAAGACTTTTCATGCACAGTCATGTGTGTGCTTCAATGTTATATGGTTAAACTCCAGCCATATAAATCCACAAACTTAGTGTATATTAATATAGGTTTTTGCCCTGAATTTCCTATAACAATGAAAAAAAACCACTCCTGAACTCGTCCCATAGAAACATTTAGTAAAAGGGAAGGAGTGCACATACTGTCATTAAACGATCAAAGTTGAAGGAAAGAAACAGAGCTAGAGAGAGAGAGAGAGAGGAAATAGGAGTCAGAAAGGGAAATGTTAAATGGCCAGGGCGAGAATGGGGAGATACTGTTATAGAAGAAACATTAGGAGCGATGAGGAGAACATGTGGAAACCATGTGTTCAGCAAGTCTGTGTTAGCCTGTCTCTAGCTCAGAAGAAAAACACCATTACAAGGCAGTGTCAGGATCATGAAAGGAGGGAAGGCAGGGGGAGACCCCAGGTGAAAGGGGAGTGAATGTGCATAAAGGGCAGCTAAGGAGTGGGGGCGGGGGAGCAGTCAACCACTAGGGAGGGATATGAGGGTGGTTTTTGGTGGGGGACTTTCTGCTTTGTGACAAAAGAACTATACTTTGATTGTATGCTTGGAGATCCGGTACATACAGTACACCCTGGGAGTAATGTACCTTACAGCAATGTTATGGAGTATGTCTGTAAACAGGCCTTTAGATACATGGGTTATCCAAACGCATATTTATGAACTATGGCCAAACACAATAAATACACATCCAATATAGAGAGATTTCAGAAGGGATGTTATTGACTTCACATGCCGTCATGACATTAATGAAGTGACTAGAATTTATCAGGTATAGTAAATATGCCTGTTGAAGGTTTTATATATGTGTGTATATATAGAAAATGTTTAAAGTACATGCTGTTTACCCAACAGACTGGATTGACTTCCTCTGAGCTATTCTGGTCTACCGTGCAAATATGTGTGTTAAAAGTCCTTATGAAAAGTAGTTACTGTGTATGTGCAAAGTACACTTTTCAAAGCTAAATACCTCCGGTTACAACATTGTTGGTTTCTAAATACCAAAAGTGACTGGATCATGTCACAGAGTAATTTGATGCCAAATTTTAGTTTGCAACTCAAACCAGTTTTTCAACTATACTGGTGGGAAAAAAATGTATCTTAATCTTTTAGTGCAAATTTCTGCTCTGAGTTACTCACATCCATGCATACACACTGAAGTCAATCAGTCGTGGAATATGACTTAGCACAGAGTCTGTTTTGTAAATTCATAACTTTGCAAAAGTTAAATGATTCTTTTAAAGTCAACTTGGAAAAAGAAAAAAAGTGTTGCCAGCTGTTGGCCATCAAATGTCAATTCAGTCTACAGCAAATGTTCCCAACTGTGTTCCAGTTCCTGAGAAAGAGAGCTTTCGGTGACACATTGACACAGCCTGAACCACAAGCAGAACTGCTATCATTATAAGGATTATATTTAATATTCTACTTGGAAAGTAAGGGCCAAAAACCCATGACCTTCTTTCTCCTCAAAAGGTGGCCAAAAAGTATAATAGAAACTGATTATGTGACTACACAAAGTCAGTAGGGAGAACTAAAGAAAGAACTCAACTTGTGCAAATGGATCACCAGTCAACTGCTGGAAGCTACTTGGGGGTTAAGCAATCAGAAGGAAAAGTGAAGGCATAGATATGAGGTTAATATCAATTGGACTGTCAGTAAAAGTAGAAAGTAGTTTAAAAGAGAAAAAGTATGTGATTAACTGTGTGAAGAAAATAAGTCAAACACCAATAAAGATGCTACTTATTAATTTATTATTTTTATTATTTATTATTATTTATGAAAATGCACAGAGGCCCCTCTCAGGATTGGGGCCTGCTGTGTTAGGTATTGAATAAACTCAAATGCTTATGTACATTTTCATTTTACACAAGAGTAGACCTATTGATTTTAACGCGACTACCCAGGCATATAAAGTTAAGCATGTGAATAAGTATTTGCATGATCAGGGCCATAGCGATTGACTATTCCTGTCTTGAAGATCATGCAACCTAAATACATCTATCTCAGAATGCCACAGAATCAAATCCTTTCATGGGATGGAAATCAATACATTTCTCTGCAACCATGTCTGACTGTACACTAACATATATTAAAATGAATGGGAGTTTTCCCAGGGACATGAATGGGACCCGGATCAAACCCACATTCCTGTGGAAATCTCTCTAGCGGTAGTTTTTTATCTTGAGCCTCAAACACCTGCCAGTCCCTATGCAGATGTGTACTCTCTCCCCTTTCCTTGCAAGCAAATAGGACAGAGGCTTAGGGACCTTGGTCTTACAAGATAATTTATTGCACTGAAACACCTCTTGCAACTATTATAGAGTGGTAATGACAGAAAAATGAGGGTCCTAAATTCTAAATAGGTGACTGATTATTAAAGGTGCTGTGTACCCAACATCTCCCACTAAAATATTGCAATGGGAGCTGCTGATTGCTTAGTGCATTAAAAATTGGGGTCAAGATTCTCAAAGCTCAAATGCTCTAGCGATGAAGGCAGTCTAATAACCTACACAGAATAGAATAGAAAGGCAAGTGCCTAAAATTAGCCTTCTAAAGCCATAATTAGGCTCAGATAATGTTGTCTGATTTTCAAAAGTGATAAGCCTGAACTGAACAACCTTTATGGCACTTTTGTCAAATGCCATTGCAGTGACATGTCTGAAATCTGATGGATTGGCTCCATAGAAAACAAGTGCTGTTGTCAACAAGGTCTTTTTCTCCAGGGCTAATTATTCTAATAAGAAAGCAAAAACAAAAAAACAAAAAAAAACAAAAACAGAAGATCATAAGCAGGAAAATCATTGAAAACTCCCCAGTCTGGGGAAAAAGAAAAGGAGTACTTGTGGCACCTTAGAGACTAACAAATTTATTAGAGCATAAGCTTTCGTGAGCTACAGCTCACTTCATCGGGTTCACCTCAGCACTTTAGTGTGAAGCCCCGGATTCGCAAAGGCATTCTCCCCACCTGACCTAACATGCATCTACTAAACACCTATGTAGGGATGGGGGAAGCTGAGCTGGAATTAACCCCTTATTCACTTACACTAGGTATTGCTTCCGCAGTCTGTCAAATAAAATAATTTTTTCCACCCTATATTTACCTCCCCTTTTGCGCTGTCGTACTAAGTCAAACACAACCGTGGGAATGGAGGCCGTCGTGGCCCTGCTGATATGCAGCACAGTCTTGTTTGCTCTGAAAGGTCCTCATCCGGAGCCCATTGAAGTGATCGGAAAGACTCTCTTTGACTTCAGTGAGTGCTTGATCAGGCCCCAAGAGTACATTGTACAATGTCATGTGCAGTTATCAGAACTGACATGCATCCTTCCATAGCTGGCACAAAACAGGCCCATCTCCAAGACATTTTCCAATGGAGGGTTATTGCTGTTGAATAATTAATATTCTGGAGACCTGCAGAAATTAACAGTATGTGCTTAATATGGTGACCTTTATTCAGCAGACAGTGCGCACTGCGTTCAGTAAGCCCGCTTCTTTACACCACTGTTACCATGACTATAAGAAAGTGATTCTCCCATTGTTTACTACAGGCTCTTGATAAGTCATTACCACTCTGGCCAGAGTTTTGCCTCCAGTCACATTTCTGAAGAAAGAAACCACTGATGCAATTAACTTTCTGTTCAAGACAATCCAATTCTAAGGCTTCTTCTGAATCAAACAACATCGCACAGCAAGGAATGAAAATAAATCCATATCACAAGTGTCTCCTTACTGTTGATTGTTTACTTTCTGCATGTTTTATTAGTACACTGAGTAAACTCCATGAAAAATAACTGTTGTAACACGCTTCCACGCAATAAATAATTTACAGCAAAAGCATCAGTGCTGGATACTCAACAGTCATAAGTAACCCCATAATAGTAAACCAGTGTGCAAACAAGGGAAGGAAACAAAACTGGAAACTCCAAGAGATTATAAACAATGGTATTTTTTTAATTATGCAGAATACCATGCCAGTGTCCTATAATGAGATTAGCATGTAATCCACCAAAACATCAGTTAGATCAGAATCCCTGCCCCCTACACAGCTGAAAGATCACGTATAATGGGATAACCCCCTTATGGCCATATGTGCCAGTAACAGCAGTGCATGGCAATGCAGTACATGACCTCTTCTGTTCAATGTTACGCTGGTGATTTAGTTACCAAAACTAAAAATTGACTCTGAAGTTTTTGCGAAGTTCTCCTTACATTCCTACAGGTCACAGCACACAAAGCAAAGAAACGATTAATGGGGCCTGGACTGGGAGTCAGGAAATCTTGGCACTATTCCCAGTTTTGCCACTTCACCCCTTTGTGTTTCTGTTTCTCCTCCAACCACTCGTCTGTCTTGTCTTTTTAGACTTTGGAGCAGGAAATGTCTCTCACTATGTATTTGTACAGTGCCTGGCACAACAGGGCCTCAATTTGGGTTGGGGCATCTAGCCAGTACTTTAATAAATAAAATAATTACAATAACAGTATTGGCTGGGGTACCATATTAAGGCATGCAGCATGTAAATGCATTATGACAACAGAGAGAAGAGAGTACAAACCCTCTGTAATGGTTTATTTGCTGGTGCAGTATCTTACTGGTTTCTTGCAAACATCAGTCAGGTTTCTGATTTGCAAAATGTGCATGCTTTTTTGTTTCCACAGCAGGTAGATTGCTTTGCCAGTAATCCCACTGAACTTTCTAATGGCACATTTCCATTTGTTCCAGCTCTTCCATGCCCATCCATATCCCATCCATGCCAGTTTCCTTGATATACTGCTGCCGCCTGGATCCAAAGCTTAGCAGGAGACCAGACAAGAATGATGCAAGTCAAATGACCCAAGGGCACAGGCATAGGAGTGGGTGAACTCAACAGAAATCGAACCATTAGGCTGTCAACGTTCTTTTGATGATTTTTGTGGATTTGAAAAAAATCTATTTCTCAAACCATTTTTTTTATTGTTAATTATTTACTTTTCAGAGAATTTCTCCAAATGTGGCTCCCAGCAGCAGCCGCCATGAATCTGCCCATGATGCTACCAGAGTGGAATCACACAGCTTTAATAGCAGGTAATGTGAACAGCCGTGAAAACACACTGCCACCAGCTGCCGTTGGGGAGTGCTCGTGCTGCCTATCTGAACAGCAGCTGCCTTGGGTATGCTCGTGATTCCACTCCCACTGTCTGTCACTAGTTAGCACAAGTGCTGAGCAGCAGCACTGCATGGAGGCAGCCAGCTTGAGTAAGAAAATAATCAGAGACAAAACAGCCGGCAAGACGACAAACATGCAATATAATACACACAAATATAAACAATAATAACTTAGAGGCTTTCAGATGAGACTGCCCCCTCTCTCTAAAAAGGAGGGACCATTACAGTCAACTCTTAGGATTTTAGAGTGTGTCTTGCAATATTTGATGCCTTACAAAAAGCCTCAGCTCCTGAAGTCATGTGAGACTCTCAGCTTTCAGGTATTTTTTTCTTAAATAACTTTATAACCCTCATGGCCATGGAGAAAAGCTTGAAAATGTAACCTGAGGCCACCATGATGGCTCAGAAAAACAGAAGGCAAATAAAAAGAAGCCAAATTTTGTTATATAAAAAACCCTCATGATGTTTAAACCAATCTCATGATTTTTGGGAGCCTGACTCATGATAGCTGAATGTTTGGGGTTGATGACTCATGATGGGGAAATTGACGCAAAAAGAACTGATATGATTTATACCAGCATAGTCTAGTGATTAGAGCACAGATTGGGATTCAGGCAAAGTGATTTCTAGGCCCAGCTCTGCCTCTACAAGCACCTTTGGTGGGGAACTGTCAGCATTTTGTGCTTGGCATAATGCAATACTTACATAATAATCATCATTATTAATTTTAATTAATTAATTATCCCCATGCCAACTGTCCAGTGGCAATGGGAAGCCTTCCCTTGGCAAGTGTGGGGACATAAATCACCAATGCATGCTTTCATTTACAATAAAATCCAGCCTTTATGGTTGCTATGATGTAAAAGTGATCCAAATATCAACCTGTAAAATATGGTTTTTCTGAGTCTACAGCTAATACGGATGCCTCATTCACTGCTCAGAGCTCTTCTGGGCAGCAGCAGAGCAAAATGGATAAGACCCCTGTCATTTCACTGCTCCTAATCTGAACTCATTGGAAGCAATGTGCTGTCGAGAATCACATCAGCTGCATTCTGCTGCTGTTGGCAAAGGCATGAAAGGCACCCACTGGGGAGTGGGACCCAAGATTTGGAGATGGGGGAGGGGCAAAAGATCCAAGACTTCATTCCCTTCTCCTTCTTGACAGAGCCCACAAGGCTGGGGGATGGATAGAGATTCATGGGTTCTGTGTAAATGTGCTCTGCTGAAATTACTGTTAAAAACTTACAGTATTGAACGGAGGCTTATTTAACCATCCTATAATTCTATCACACTTAACTGGTGGGGATCCCTCCTTCATCTATGCCTTTGGCTAGTTAGTTAGTCTTCTGGCTAGTAGGTGTCTAGCAAATTTTTCAAGTCCTGATCATTTGTAAACTCTAGTATAACTTCAGGCCATGTACACCTTCTTTTGCACTTAGGCAGGCAGCCTTCCTTCGGGGGTGAGGGGTAATCTTAAGGTTGTTAAAAAATAATAAAACCAAGTTAAGTCAAGGTTTTGAGAAGCAGCTCATGTGATTCACAGGAGAATAGTCACCCTTTCAAGAGTTCAGACTTCCCCACAGAGAGATTTACATTTTCTTTGGAGTCACACTTCTCAGCACAGAGGAAATAGAAGCATTACCACTCTCCTCTGCTTGGGTAGCACACACCAGGGATCTGAAGATGAGTAACAGCATATGTGTAAACCATGCTGTGAAATAAGCATAAGGGCCAATGGAGGCTAACTAACCAATTCTTTTGGCTTGGCTGATTTGTCAGGACAAGTCACATGTGAAATCTGTTTTGCTGCTTGATAGCTACAGAAGCCCTGTAGGTAAAAACTGCAAAATAAACTACTGAAAAATGGAGGGAAATTCCATGAAAGTTAACCAATGGTGTAAAGGCTTCAAAGGAAGCAGGTGCTTTGGCTGGGAAGCTAGACCTGAACAAGTCTGGCCAAGCTTCTCAACCAGCAGACACTTAACACGTGTAACTTATTCAACGTTTAATTAAAAATACACTTTATATGGCTCCCAAGGGTTCTCCCAGAGTTTTGTTCAGAGAATAGTTGCACAGACAAAGCAGATTAAGACAAAAGGGGCCCAGATCCAATCTAAACAATGGTTCCCTGCAGGCCAAAGGGCTCTCAACAGTGACTCGAAGCCTTTCTACCCACAAAGTGATCCGAGTTGATGCATTTCTATCTGATTCAGATACATAAACTTTCCTTATCAGCACACAGCTGCAGCACACTGCAGCTCAACAAGCTTTAAAACATCCAGAATCAGGGCTTGTCGACGTTTAAAATGCTACCGTGGCGCAGCTGTAGCGCTTCAGTGTGGACACTTCCTACATCAACAGGAGTGATTCTCCCATTGGTGTCATTAATCCACCTTCCCAGGAGGTGATAGCTAGATCAATGGAAGAATTCTTCTGTCAGCCTAGTGCTGTCTACACTGGATGTTGGGTCGGTATAGCTACGTCTATGGCTATTAGCCAGAATGGACAGGGATGGTGTTCCTAGCCTCTGTTTTCCAGAAGCTGAGAATGAGCAACAGGGAATGGATCACTTGATGATTACCTATTCTGTTGTTTCGCTCTGGGGCACTGGGCATTGGCCACTGTCAGAAGACAGAATACTGGGCTAGGTGGACCTTTGGTCTGACCCAGTCTGACTGTTCTTATGTCTCTCAGGGGAGGTGGAGACATAAGAACCCATTTTTCACACCCATCAGAGACATAGCTATACTGATGTAAAATTCTAGTGTACACCAGGCCTCAGTGAAATGCAACCTCTTCTGGGGGCAGAGACTGGCAATCAACTCTTGTTCACGAGTAGGACAGGGATAGCAGGGAGGGGAAAACTTGGGGCCAAGGATACTAGGGTGAAGCACCTACTCTCACAGAAAGTGCCAGAAGGTCTTTAATGAGCAGACCAAACCTCAGTATTTCAAGCGTGAATCTACCCTGAAACGTGGCTTTCAAACTGGCATTGGCATGGTGAGGGCTCAGTGTTTACTGTCTCTCCGTGATTTCCAGCATAACCACCTGTAATAAAAGTTCTACAAGCCAAATTCAGCTCTCTGTGGCATCTATGTAATCCTATTGCCTTCCAATTACGCCCTCAGCCACACTATGCAAACCCATTGCTGTCCATAGATTTGCACAGGTGTGACTGATTGGAATTTAGTGAACTAGAAGGGCTAGAATCCAGCCCTCTCTGTTAGCTATGTCTGCTCTGCAGAGCTGAAAAGCAGGCAAAGTGTTTCTCTTTTTCTTTATTGTCACTTACGGAGCAGACAGCGCACAAACGGAGAAGACATGTGGAGCAGGAGACCATTTTCCAAAGTAAAGAAAATAATAACAATAAAAAAAAATCCATAGGCAGTTTTCCCCCAGCAGAGAGGAAGAGTGATCGTAGGAAAGAATCACGTCACAAGTGACAGTTACATCACTTAGCACACTTGTGGCAAGGAGTTCAGATACCATCGTGATGGTCATAGTATAAGAACCCAAAGAGAATAGTAACGCCTACAAGCTCCAGTGCATGGTACTCAATCTACACTGGACAAACGAAGAGATGAATCATCCCTGCTTGGATTAGAACCTGCAGTTCCAGTGTCTCTAGGTATTACAAATTTACTGTTCAGACCACTGGAAAATGCCCTCCGGCACATAACTGTAACAGATATGTAATGAAAACCAGAACAGTCTGGCTATTACAGTTTGCACTGGGAAGAGTAACCAAAAAAGGTCAGTTCTTTAGGAAAAGATGGCTGTACACAAACAGTATAATAATGTCTCCTAACACTCTCCTAGAGAGGAAATTTGTCACTCAGTCAGATACAGTCACAGGGGTTCAGCCAACAAGTCTGGTCTTTATTCTCCAGTCAGAAAATATTGCTGGCAAAAATGCTGGCAAAAATGCTTTACTAAGGAAAAAAATATTTGTTTTAAACTGCTAACTGGAAACCAGTGAGTATCAAATCAAAAACCTAACACAGTTGTACTAATTCTTTGAACTGTTTTACATTTTAAAGCTAACAATTAATGTTTCAAACTTCATGGGATGTCAAATATTTACTTTCGTGTGCCCTCCACCTGATACACCTAAACACAGTAGCTTTTCAATAATGTGATTGACGATATATGGCCACACCCAATCTTTCACTGGAGCCTGCTTGGGTATCTCTACACTGCAACATAAGCCCAGGAATAGAACTCAAGTTAGCAGACTCTAGGTTTGTTAACCTAGGGCTTGAGGGTCTGTACTCATTTGTAAGCCCAGAGGAATTGTTAAACCCTGGGTCCCAACCTGGGGCTCCAGCATCTACACTGCATTATGCAGTCTGAGTTCAACCACCCATATTCAAGACTTCCTAGCACTCTCCCAAAATGTGGCCACTCTAGCCCTTTGTTGGTGATGCAGTGTCAGAAAATGTAACTGTCCACCAAATTTGACTATCCAGAGAACAAAGAAAGTTAGTCTGTGGAACTGTGGGATACTTTTGGTGGACTCCCAGAGCACATTTTCCAGTAGGTCTGTATCTACACTGCAAAGTATTTGGGCTTGAACCGTGGGTCCCAGCTTGACTCAGGCTTGGACCCTCCACCCTCATGGGATCCTGGGACCCTGGATCCAATCCCTGGGTGATTTGTGTGTAGACAGAAGTGGGGTTTGGCTTGAGCCTGAGTTTGAACCCAGGGCTTGAAGTTTAGACATACCTTTGCTGTATATATGAAAACCTGGCCTAAAGCATGTGGACTTAATTCATCTTTATTCACCAAGGACCAGCTCTTGCTCCCATTGAAGTCAAGGGGAGTTTTGCCACTGACATGGACAGCACCAGGATTTGTAACAACTTTTAATAGGATCTGTAAAACAAATTACTCCTGAGGAAATTCTGTGGCACTGCACATGTGCAGAATTCATGTCCCCCACTGATTTTTTTTCTCAGCACAATACAGATTCTGCTGGAGAGGCGCTGCAGTTACACCTTTCACCCACCAGAGGCTGCTGTGGCACCATAAGAGATGGCAGCCACCCAGAGGGGCTGCATTCCTTGCAGTAAGGCCAGGTGAGGAGGCACTGGACGGATAGAGTGGGACACGTGGGGCTGCTTGGGGTGAGTGTGTCACAGACTGGGGTTCAAAAGGGCTAGTGGGGGGGACAGACTGGGGTGTGGGCTCAGGAGCTAGTGGGGTGACAGCATTGAGCCAGGGGCTGAATGGAAGGTGGGCTGCAGGGCCACATAGGGACAGGGGCAGATGTGCCTGACTGAATGGGAAAGACTAGGGGGTCAGCCAGGATCTGCATAGGGGAGGCTCCCCAACTCCCTAACAATCCCTCCCCAAAAAACCTGTTCTATAGTTCTCTTGCCCATACCCAGCAATCCTCCAGGTTCACTCTCTGGTTCTTCCCCAGCAATTACTTCCCTCTCCCTCAGCTCCTCCATTATGCCTGACTTCCCCAAGTCTTTGTGCTTTTTCAGAGGCGTGCAAGAAATACGTTTCTGTATTGTAGTTTAAATTAATTACTCAACATTCTGTATTAATATGTATAGTCGGAATCTATCTGTCAAAAAAATTCCCTGAATCTTTGGTTTTGCTGTTGTCTGTATTGTTACTGACATACTTGCTGACAGGTATTTTGAAATAATTGACCAAAATAATTGAAACTGGTGTGATTATATTGTATTATTTTGACAAATAAAATATGCAGAATTTTCAAATATTGTGCACAGAATTTTTAATTTTTTGGCGCAGAATTCCCCCAGGAGTAACAAATGTAATGATCCAGCATTCTTCAACAGATAAACCATAGGCCTAGATCCTGGCTCAGGCAAGCAGAAGGGCTATGCTGCAGCCTAAGTCCCCAAAAGTTCTTGTGCCCATCTCAGGGCCTTGTCTGCAATGAGGGTAACTACAGGGTAGCTACACCAGGGTAAGTGCACCCTTGCAAAACCGTAGTGATTTGCACCAGTGCAACTTCACAGTTCATATGGGTGCAGTGTGTCCACGTTAATTAGTTGAATCAGTGCAAAAAACCCTCTGTGCAGATAGTGCCTTAGCTAGAGCTCCTTTGCAATATAATGGGAATGCCCCCAGAGCAGAAGCTCTGCTGTCTTTGGAGAAGGTGAGGAGAGAGTTCACTAGCATAACCTATCACATTCTGATGAATGGGGAAGAGGGGTCAGAGGGCCAGGACCTAGAGTTGCCTGGTCGAAAAGGGACCCTGGCCATTAAAAGTCCAGTCTGTGGTGCAGCAGGGCTAAGGCAGGCTCCCTGGCTGCCTGCTCTGGCTCTGCATGGCTCCTGGAAGTGGTCACCATGTCCGGTTCCTAGGCTCAGAGGTGGCCAGGGAGGCTCTGTGTGCTGTCCCCGCTCTGAGCGCCGGCTCCGCAGATCCCATTGGCCAGGAACCGTGGTCAATGGGAGCTGTAGGGGCAGCGCCTGCGGGCGTGGGCAACATCCTGAGTCCCCTGGCCCTTCCGCCTGGGAGCTGGACATGCTGGATGCTTCCGGGAGCCGCCTGAGGTAAGCACCACCCAGCTGGAGTCCGCATCCCGAACCCCCTCCCACACCCCAACTGTTTCCCGGAGCCCGCACCCCCTCCCACACCCCAACCCCCTGTCCCAGCCCTGAGGCCCCTCCCGTACCCAAACTCCCTCCTGGAGCCCGCACCCCAAAGCCCCTCCTGCACCCGAAAACCCTCATCCCCAGACTAACTCCAGAGCCCACACCCCCCAGCCAAAGCCCACACCCCCTCCCACACCTCAGCTCTCTGCCCCAGCCTGGAGCCCCCTCCTGCACCCTGAACCCCTCATTTCTGTCCCCACCCCAGAGCCCGCACCCCCAGCCAGAGCCCTCACTCCCACCCACATCCCAACCCTCTTCCCCAGCCCAGTGAAAGTGAGTGAAGGAGAGCAAGTGATGGAGGGTGGGGAGGATGGAGTTAGTGGGGGGCAGGGCCTCAGAGAAGGGGTGGGGAAAAGGCAGGGCAGGGCAACGGTGTTCGGTTTTGTGCAATAAGGAAGTTGGCAATCCTACCTGGACCTCACCCTTTCAAGCAGTGAGCGCACGCTGAATGACTCGTGGGGAGCAGGGCTTGTTCTCCTCAGCCATGCTCTGGCTGGACCCCATGAAGGGCCCCGTTAGGCCATGTCTACACTTACAAGCTTACAGTGGCACAGCTCTACCGTGGACGTAATAAAACCAGCTCAATGAGCGGCAGTAGCTATGTCAGTGGGAGCGTGCTGAACTGACCAGTTAACCACACACCTCATTTGGAACCAGAAGTACACCATGAGGCAGCAGCAGAGACCAAAACAAAAAACCGAATACAGTACAGTACTGTGTTAAACATAAACTACTTAAAGGGAAAGCGTCATTTTTCTTCTACATAGTAAAGTTTCAAAGCTATATTAAGTCAATATTCAGTTGTAAACTTTTGAAAGAACAACCACAACATTTTGTTCAGAGTTACAAACATTTCAGAGTTACAAAGAACCTCCATTCCTCCGGTGTTCATAACTCTAAAGTTCTCCTCTACTTGGTATGTGATATTTGACTATTTGAATTTTACATCCCCATATTCAGTCAGGGGGTTTTGAATACCTCAGATAACGTTCTAAGGAGCAATTGGTAAGGAGAACACCCACTTCTATTATGCATAACAATGATTTAGAACTGGTGATTTTTGTGTTCCTTAGTTAGCTAGTCCTCCCAAAGAAGCAAATGAACGGAAAAGAATGTCTGTGTATAGTGTCCGACACAAAGTAGGAAAACTAGTAATGTGCAGTGATACCACTAAAATAATGCTGCTTCATGAACCAGCATTTCTTCAGTGTCACAATTTGGTTTGGGCATTCAAACATAGCAGGGAAGTCATCCAGCGCATTAGTAGGATCTAAAAACCCCTCGAAATGCAGGTATACAAAAACTACTGTGACCATTTCAAATCTCTCTCTTGTAAGGGGCACATAAATTTAGCTCCATTCTGCAGTTAACTTTGAGCTGATCAGGGGGCATAAGAAATTGAAGCTAAGTACAGCATCTTACAGCAAAAAGTATGCTGACAACCTTTAACACTGTTCCACAAACAAGGGCAAAGCCTTCTTCACTCAAAAGAAGAAAATCAAAGTATTTTCTTGAGACTTGTTTGTTTGTATCCATAGCACTTTCAAACAGCTGCCTCCAGTTATTTCATAATAATCGTCACCACTAGTTAAAAACCACACCGGCCTGCTCACTGAAATTAGAAAATGAGACTTTTTGGAAAGTACATGATTAAGCAAAAGCCTTTTATCATTTTAAAGATGAATGCAAAGTATTTAATTAACACTCACTGAAAAAATAAGATAATGGCTAACTTGACTGTGATGGGAAATACAGAGATTTAATCTAAACACCGGATCAGGTCTGAGTGTCTAACTCCCTTTGGACACAATGTTACCACATTCATGCTTACATCATCATCCTCAGTATGATGCTGAATAATGTGGCCCCAAATTTAGATCCACAGATTGTAGTGAATACCAGTGTAACATGAGAAAAACAACAATGCCAGTCTCATTTTAAAAAAAGAAAAGGAGTACTTGTGGCACCTTAGAGACTAACAAATTTATTAGAGCATAAGCTTTCGTGAGCTACAGCTCACTTCATCGGATGCCTGAGTCTCATTTTAGAATAAATTAGGTATTAAAAAGGCGTGCACACGTGTGTGTGTGTGTGTGTACACAAAGCTATTTTCAGTCATTCAAATAACAGCCATCACTGTCATTCATTGTGTGTTTTTCTGGAGTCGTGGTAGAAAGGAAAAGCAGCACTGTACATGCTCCAAGAGCAAGGCAGACTCCTCATAAAAAGAGTAGTGAGACTTCCCTATTTTGTATCTACAACACTCAGGCCTACACTTTCCAATTTAAAAAGATCAACATATCTTTTCATCATGCCATTTACAAAGTGGCATTATCTGTAAAACTCTTGCAACTTTGCTCCATAAAATGTGTCCTGTGATGACAGCAAATAAACCCTTTCTGGGTCAAGTTCATACTTTAAACACCAAGTCTGAGAAGCAGTTGTTTAGCTACCCAATATTACATAATGTTAAGAATTCATCATATTTAAGTGTTTGCTGATCTTCAGAATTTAAAGCTAACCTATACACACACACCTTTTTTCACTATCTATGTGTACATTGTATAAATATTGACTGGGTGCAAAAGCAATAGCAACAAACTATTGCTCAGAGTTAAAATCTTTCTTTCAATTGAGCCCTGGACAATATGTTAAAATACACTGGGGATCATTTAATCCACTGGGAATATTTTTAATGCTGCTTTTGTCCTCTAACTCAGTAAATATTCATTTTAACCTTTTAAATTGTGTTTTAACCATTTACTGATTATGTATTTTTCTTAGAGCTGGCTTGAAATGGAAGTTAAAGAGACATCACAAAGCAGACATATAATGACACCAGAGGTATCTTCTGTGTGTGGAATTCTGAAAGAAATGCTGGTTTGGAGGGCAAAGTCACATACATTGGGTGAAATGCAAACACATAAACTGATTACAATAGTTCAAAAATCCAAAAGATTAATAAATCAATCTAGATACTGCATATGGCCCTGATCCTGCAAAGACTTGCTTAACTTTGTCCATGTCAGAGACTATTCATCTGTGTAAAGTCAAGAACATGTGCAAGTATTTGCAGGATTGAGGTCTACAGGCCTGATCCTGCAGCAGTGAAGTCAATGGGAGTTTTGTCACTAACTTCAGTGAGTGCAGGATCAAGACCTATGCGTGCCTGCATATGTAAAAACATAAGAATTGCCAGACTGGAACAAAATGATGATCCATCTAGTATGGCATCCTGTTTCCAGGAGTGTCTTCAGAAGAAGGTTAAAACATAGCTATACCCACCTATACAGAACTCTATCTAGACAGTAATATTTTACACTGTATTTTTACACTTTAGAAACACTTGTATAACTTGTCATGCCAACAAAGCCTCATTCAATTAAACTGAAATGGAGATGTGTATGTATGGGGGAGATTTTGCTTGCTTGGTCTTTTTTACAGATATTGATTTATATATATACATATGCATCAGCTTTGGAAAATCCTATTTGCCCATTCACCCAATGCCAGATTCCCCCCCCCCCATAATCATAAAACTAAATTGTGGGTGAATAAATGTTGTGTCTGGGCTGGTATATTTTTAAGGCCATCATGAATGGCTGGAGGATATATGTACAGTACACACAGCATGCTGGGGACATCAGAAACATACATCATCATAGTGGCAAATAAAGTTCCTTTGCAGGAAACAAGAAGTTGTGATGGGCATGCTGGAGGTTTTCCCTGCCTTCGCCACTGACAGACATGTCATTTTGTACGAATGCCAGTAAACACAGGAGACAGCAGGTTCCCACACATCACACAAGTGCACTAGTAGCATCTGCTATCCAGGCACCCTGCATTGGTGGCATCCCGTGCTCACGCCCCATTTATTCACACTGTCCACAGTATAGCATCAGAGCCTATGCCCCCTGGGCTGATAGCACCTGATGCCCACATACCTGTGCCAATGACCCTCAGTATCCATGCATTCTACATTGATAGTACCCGGTACTCATGCCGCACACCAGTGGCACTCAGTACCCCCATCCCATATGGGTGACATCCCGTATGCTCCATACCAGTGGCACCCAATGTCTCATACCAGTGGTACCTAGTCCCCAACATCCAACGCCAGAGACACCCAGTACCCAATGTCCCATGCCAGTGGCACCTAGTCCCCAACATCCAACACCAGAGACACCCAGTTCCCAATGTCCCATGCCAGTGGCACCTAGTCCCCAACATCCAACACCAGAGACACCCAGTTCCCAATGTCCCATGCCAGTGGCACCTAGTCCCCAACATCCAACGCCAGAGACACCCAGTTCCCAATGTCCCATGCCAGTGGCACCTAGTCCCCAACATCCAACGCCAGAGACACCCAGTACCCAATGTCCCATGCCAGTGGCACCTAGTCCCCAACATCCAACACCAGAGACACCCAGTTCCCAATGTCCCATGCCAGTGGCACCTAGTCCCCAACATCCAACACCAGAGACACCCAGTTCCCAATGTCCCATGCCAGTGGCACCTCGTCCCCAACATCCAACACCAGAGACACCCAGTACCCAATGTCCCATGCCAGTGGCACCTCGTCCCCAACATCCAACACCAGAGACACCCAGTACCCAATGTCCCATGCCAGTGGCACCTCGTCCCCAACATCCAACGCCAGAGACACCCAGTACCCAATGTCCCATGCCAGTGGCACCTAGTCCCCAACATCCAACGCCAGAGACACCCAGTACCCAATGTCCCATGCCAGTGGCACCTAGTCCCCAACATCCAACGCCAGAGACACCCAGTACCCAATGTCCCATGCCAGTGGCACCTAGTCCCCAACATCCAACGCCAGAGACACCCAGTACCCAATGTCCCATGCCAGTGGCACCTAGTCCCCAACATCCAACGCCAGAGACACCCAGTTCCCAATGTCCCATGCCAGTGGCACCTAGTCCCCAACATCCAACACCAGAGACACCCAGTTCCCAATGTCCCATGCCAGTGGCACCTCGTCCCCAACATCCAACACCAGAGACACCCAGTACCCAATGTCCCATGCCAGTGGCACCTCGTCCCCAACATCCAACACCAGAGACACCCAGTACCCAATGTCCCATGCCAGTGGCACCTCGTCCCCAACATCCAACACCAGAGACACCCAGTACCCAATGTCCCATGCCAGTGGCACCTCGTCCCCAACATCCAACACCAGAGACACCCAGTACCCAATGTCCCATGCCAGTGGCACCTCGTCCCCAACATCCAACGCCAGAGACACCCAGTACCCAATGTCCCATGCCAGTGGCACCTAGTCCCCAACATCCAACGCCAGAGACACCCAGTACCCAATGTCCCATGCCAGTGGCACCTCGTCCCCAACATCCAACGCCAGAGACACCCAGTACCCAATGTCCCATGCCAGTGGCACCTAGTCCCCAACATCCAACACCAGAGACACCCAGTACCCAATGTCCCATGCCAGTGGCACCTAGTCCCCAACATCCAACGCCAGAGACACCCAGTACCCAATGTCCCATGCCAGTGGCACCTCGTCCCCAACATCCAACGCCAGAGACACCCAGTACCCAATGTCCCATGCCAGTGGCACCTCGTCCCCAACATCCAACGCCAGAGACACCCAGTACCCAATGTCCCATGCCAGTGGCACCTCGTACCCAACATTCAACATCAGTGGCACCCAGTGCCCCATACCTGTGGCTCCAAGTACCGACACCAGTGGCGCCTGATGCTCACGCACTCTGCCTCTATGGCACCCCATGCCCACACGCCCCACACTGACCGGCCCTGTGTCTCTGCCCTTGCCCCACTGTCGCCAGGTGCCCACACAGAGGCGCACAACCTGCAGGCGACGCGGTGAACTGGAAGGAGACAGGATCTGACTCACCGCAATGAGGGCCGAGTTCCTTTGCCCCGCCTCGGCCGCTGAGCCCGGCTGCGGCTGCTGCTGCTGCTGCTCCCCGTTGATCCCACTCCTGCCCCCAGCAGCCCCGTTGCTGAGCAGCTGCGGGTGATAGTCCGGCGGCGCGGCAGAGGGAGCCGGGCCGGCGCTGCCCGCCCCCTTGCTGTGCTTGCCGCTCTTCCTGGCCCCCTGGCCGTGCTGCACCAGGTTCAGCAGCTGCAGGGTGCTCTCCCGCTCGCGGTCCGAGCTCTCCGCCCGGCCCCGCTCGTAGCGTCCCTCGCAGCTCTGGTGGTGCTGGCGGCAGACGGCGATGCGGGCTCGCAGCCGCTCCACGATGGCGCTGTGCACCCGGGGGGCCACCGAGCCCCCTCCCAGGAGACCGGCCCCGAGATCCGGGGCCTGGGGGGGAGCCGTGTCCCCCATCCTGCCGGCCACGCTGCTGCTCGCTGCTCCGGCTGGGTAGCGCCGGCGATGCTGCCCCTGACAACGCTGAGCTCTGTTCTCACTGCCACATGGATGGGGACGGGGAGGGAGGGATGGGCTGGCTCGGGGGGAGAAGGGAGCCCGAGCCCGGGCCAGGCAGTCCCCAAATCTCGATCAGCCTCCCCCACCCCCACCCTTTAGCAATCGGGCTTGACCTCTCTGGAGGAGCTTGCCAGAGCTGGGGTGGGGGCGGGATGGGATTGACCCGCGATGGCTAGGTATTTGCCAACATAGAATTAAAGATGATGGGCGGTTTGCGTCCCAAGACTGCAGATGACCATTTGAAGGAGGGAGATTAAAACAAATTAGAACAAGGGAGAGGGTGAAGGGTTCATGGATGCACACAGCAAAAATCCTGCGGGGGGGGAAGAGACCTTTCTCAAGGGAACTAATAATGAAACAAATCAAACCACCAACCCACTGCCTTAAAAAAAATCAGTCCCCCAGACGGAGGGACTCACCCTCCCAAATGAGAGAAACTTGGCGGCTTTATTTCATTATTTAATTTTCGGGAGGAGGGAGAGATTCTTTAAGGGGACGGTTCTCTAAAGGAAGAAATTGCAGTGATGGGGCGAAGGAGCTCAAAGACTGTCCCTTGTTTTGGTTTGTTTTAATTTGGTCGAGAGGATTTTTTTATAAGCCTTCAAGAAACGTGCGGATAAAGGGGGCGGGAGGAGGAGGAGGAGGTTCAGATGAGTTAAGTCTTTGTGTTTTCTCGTCTCTCTCTCTCTCTCTCTCTTTGCTCTCCAGTCTTCTGGTCTTATTACTGTCTCCAACTGTCTGCAGCTAGTATTGTAGCTCCTCTAAAAAGAAAAGAGATGGATCCCCAGTTGGTAACAATATCCGTAACTGGACTTTCAGACCATGCTTTGCTTTCTATTAATCCAGCCACTCTGTAAAATCCGTATTAAGTGTTTATATCCACCCCGGACCCCCTCCCCCAGCAATAAAAGCAAGCTAAGAACGTAGGCAAATATCACCTTTAGCATATTTCCCTTTATACGCCACTTCTCACTCCCCCCCCCGATATTTCAGTTTCAAGCACAATATCACGAAAAGCACGAGAAGACCCACACATAGACATATCGCTCGTCAGCGCAATTACAAATGATAGCGAAACTTACAAACTTCCAGCACTTCGCACCGGGAGTAGTCCACGGATTTTCCTTTGTGGGTTTGTATAGTCCATCCCCCGCAGCGTGGGGCTAGGTGTCTGTGGTGCAATTATCAGCGATGACTCTGTTGGATTCCCCCGCTTGATACGGGAAAAGTACCTCGCAACATCCCTTTCTCTTTCTTGTCTGTTGTGAGCTGCTTTGCTGGTACTGGCTCACTGCACGGGGGTGACGGGTACACACAGGCTTTCATTGTGCTCGCATAAGGCAGAGCGGCGGCGGAGGAGAAAGCGTCTTGGGAAGCCCTAGTGGGAGGCCGGTGTCACTGCAGGAAAGAGCAATGGGCACGGGGAAGAGGCAAAAGAGAAACACGAAGCCTCCAAGCGGCAAAGGAGGTGAATGAAGAGAGAAGCAAATGATGAACTCTGATCCCAGTGATTTATTTGTATGGATGGAAGCCAAGGAAATCCCCTTTGCCATCCCCAGGTTTTATATGCTACCTCTTCCCTGGCTCTGAATGTCCAATGCCTTCCCTTGTTCGTTGGGAATAAATTTCCCTCCTTCGGTATATATATATCTTTGTGTTGCCTAATCATCCACTAATTATATTAGCAAAAAGAAAAGGAGTACTTGTGGCCACAAGTACTCCTTTTCTTTTTGCGAATGCAGACTAACAGGGCTGCTACTCTGAAACCTGTAATTATATTAGGGCGCCCTGCTTACCCTCCTGCCCCCGCATCAAGCCCTTTGTGCAATTACTAGAAGTTTCACAGATAAATCACAGCTATGAACTCTCTTAGCAGCTGGATTTCTCCACAGTACAAGTGGAAAAACAAAAGTAGCCATTCTTGTGCAATGCCGTGTACGCATATCTGAGCAGATCAAGGGTCTCTGTGGTCAAGGCTGGGATTCAGGATCTTTGGGTTCAGTTCCCAGCTCTGACCCAGACTTCCTGTGTGTACTTGGGCAACTGATGTAGGCCCAGGTCTTTACATGCCTAACTCCCATTCAAATAAATAGGAGTTAGGCACCTAAATATCTTTAATGATGTGGGCTCTAATCTCTGTGTTTCAGTCCCCCTCTGTAAAATGAACACAATAATACTTCTTTTGTCTGACTTCTCCATTTAGGCTATAAAATCTTTGGGGCAGGGACTGCTTCTCATGATTGTGATTTTATAGCACAATGGGGCACCCCATTCTCATTTGGTACTACTGGAATACCAGTAGTAATAATGTGGATGTGTTATAGTGACACACTAGAAATGCTTGATTAAAGATGAAAATGCACTCTCATTCATGAGCCTTCATTTTCAGGTGCTTATCACTTTCCACACACACAAAAATCCTTTTTACTTAAAGTTAGAAATAATGAAGCAAAAGGATTTTAAAAATCGCCTAAAACATACATGCTGTCTATATATGCAGGTAAACCCAACCATGCTTATTTCACTGTGATCCTGGACACGTGAGATCAGCCAAGAAACTGCACATTCAAATAACCACTCACAGGAGTTTCTCAGTGGTTGTTGTGCCTGAGTGAGAACTGCAGGACTGGTCCCACAGCTCAGTCAACATGCAGGGCCAAACCTCACTGCCTTGTTCTTTTTGATTCAACAGAACCCAGTTCTTTGATTTTAAGGCATGCTGCAAGCCCTGTCTGGTGTCCCAGGCATTTGAAGGAGCTGAGTTAAGAAGAGGGAAGTGTGGCTAAAGTGGAGAGTGGATTTTTGTTTATCACTGAATGGTTGAATGAACCTGGAAGAATTTATTGCTATTTATTTGATATATTTAAAAGAAAATAGCATACATTTTGAAAAACCTAAATTGCTTAAGAGTTACATTGACTGCAATGGGACTGAAGAACATGCTTAAAGTTAACCATCTGCTAAAGTGCTTTACTGAATTGGGGCCTTTAATTTTGATCTATTTCAGCAATTAGTTTTTCAGTGATGCTTCTTGTCTCTAGTTAAAATGACTGCAGTTTGTAAACCTTTTGGCTCTCATTTAGTTTTCCCATCTAAAGATACTATTTGAACACATTCTTTAGCCTTTGTGGGATTGTTTAACTTAACAAGTTCAAGGAGTGCTATGTTCATCCTGTATCCATTTTTTCTTGTGGACAACTACAATGCCCTTGTTAATTATGGACAATGTATGCTGCTATGCATACATTGCAAAATAGACCTCTTCAACATAAAACTCATTTTTGAGATACAAAAAACTAATAAAAACCCAGGAGAGTCCTTGAGAGTTAGCTTTGTGTACATATTCTTTCACAAACATCAAATTTTTAATTTTAGATCACACTCATTTATTGCCCAGAGTAAAACATATATATATATATATATATATATATATATATGGAAATGAACAACAAGGTGTGGTATCCTATCAGTTGTCTGTAATGCTATTTAAGAGAAATAAAAAGAAAACATGATCCTTCTAAGTTTGCTACATCATATATTTTTTTAAGCTCTTTAGTTCTGACCTCTGGACCCAAAATATAAATGTACATTTCTTATTTAAAAAAAAATCAACAAAATGTAATCAGTAATTCAAATTTATAGAAGGTGTTTGCTGTGTGCAAGATATTTACCGTATTTACCTCACACACCCACACTGTTTATCCAGAATGACTAAAAGGTTAGAGCTGCAGCCCTTTATTTATTCAAATAAAAATATACTAGCTAAGTTAAATATGGGAATACATGTAATTGCCTTCTGATATGCTAGAAATTTACTTTCTCACACCAGATGCTCATTTTCCATTCTGGCCTTAAAAATCTAGTAATTCACCAACAGTATATACACCAGTCTTTGAAAGGAGGTGGTCAAAAAGAGCACCTACGCAATCCCCTCTTTCACAAATTTCAGCACAAACATTAATGCCCAGTTCCCAAGAAGCTATTCTGCCCCAAGAACTGACTCCAGTTAGAGAGACTGAGGCAGAGAGCACACGCTGTTCTGCTTGCAGCAACTCCTCCCAAAATAATTTGCATCACAAAACTAACACAGAACTTCTTTAAAAACTCAAAGGTGCTCTCATATTAAGAAAAGAACTTGTAAGATGACTTGTAAGTGACAGCCCTATCTGGTGACTCCTGCCAAAACAATTAAGTACAGACACTGTTTACTTTATTTTCTTAAATAACAAGAAAATTAAATGTAAAAAACAATATTAACGGATAATTTAGGTCACAAATTTAAATGCAAAAATTTTAAGAAATGAAGTTAAGCTTCTCTTATTAACATTAACTCTCCCACATTGCACACACTGCATACTCAGATGGTTAATAGAATAGGATTTAAAAAAATATCCTCAATATATGCAAATTAATATTAGTTTACAGAGCATGTTTAAATTTTGTTGACTTCTATTCACTTATATCCCTTACCATTACGTTAACATAGTCTTGAATTTTGTAGTGATCCGTTTAAGTATATTAAATCAGAAATCTAGAATTTGATTTGATGGAATAATGTTGTAGTGGAATCAAGATTTCCCATTACTGTATTATAAGAGGTTTCATTAAGTTCCTCTCCACTCTGCAAAAGATAACATGTAATAATGGGACATGGGGTTGATTGGGAAAGGCTGCTAAGCAGCATACATCTCACCCACTTCACACAAATGTGCTTGGGGCTTGCAGGGAATTCTAGCTGGTCACAGAGGCAGAGCTGGGAAGGAGCTGTTTATTCTATGTGGCAGTGCTGCACTACTAGTCCCCATGAAACCCTTTGGAACAAATGCATGTAGGGTTCTGAAATATCTCGTTGGCTACAATTCCCATCAGCTTCTTCCTTTCCAGATACCATGTTACCGGACAAACCCATCCACAGCCTTAATTGCATGGTCTTACCTTTGACAAGGATATCCTGGTCTAAGTCCTAGGAATTAAGGCCAGGCTTTTTGGAAACTGGGGAAAGCCCTCTCAACCCCCCGCAACTGCTTAAAGTGTTCTGTCGCAAAGTACGTGCCACTACTCTGTGCACAAGTAATGGCTAATGTCACTGCAGCTACTGATCTGCCCTCACCCTAATGCCTTGCCCTGCTCCTTGTTTTGCTCATATGGGGGAAGACTGAAAGGGCCAAATTCAGAAGTGATGCACAAGAACTGGAATGTGAAAGTCAGTAAACGGGCATGTGCCTAAGCAAGTGCAATCCACACAAGCCAGTAAAAAGTGTAATTACACTCAGATGTCTCAGTTTTGCCTCCTGATAGTTCTTCTTGCAGCAAGTACATTTTTGGCCTTTCCTTGCTGTGATGGGTTTCTTGCCAGAGTGATAATCAATTTGTTCCCGTACTTCCTCTACAGTGAGGTGAATATTTTTTCTATTGTGGACCCAAGAAACTATTTTTTTTAAATTAACCCCTTTTATGTTGGATGGGAAAAATATGAAGTATGTTAAAAAATAGTACAAAATAGTCATTAAATGTAGTATATGGTTTCTAGCCAACACAGGAGCAGGCACATACCTAAAAGAGGAATCTTCACTTACTCTACATTAAATACTGGTTGTTCATAATTTTTTCTTGCATGAATGAGAAAAATGCTGAAAAAAGTGCAAAGCACATTCATTTTTATTAAAATGCATCCCCTATTTTGTCAGTATAGTTTAACTGAATAGGTGGTAGGAGATATCTTCCATTATGCAGTACAAAATTACATCTATTTCAAAGCTGCTTTCTACAGTTGTTCTTTTTAACAATGATGTGCTCAAGGCTTTTAGACATGAACAGTGTAAACTTAAGCACGGTAAATGTTAGAGAGATACAGAAAGCCTCTTGAATGCTAACAAAATATGGGGTGGAAAAATCAGTGTCATCACCCACTTTTGCAAAGGAGGTTAAACATACAGACATCTTGTTGCAGAACTGTATTCATCTGCAAAGATGAAGACTATTAGAAATGTCAAAAAAAAAGTTGCACGGAAGGAAAAGTAGTATGTAACAATAAAGTGGTACTGTGTAATAATTTCACCCTCAAGTGTTAACTATGAAAACCTGGGGCACATTCAGAACTGGTGCATGGCGTGCATTTGACAAGGTGGTGTGTAACATGGCACACAGCTTTTGTTCTTCTGAGGCCTGGTCTTCCTAAAAAGTGATGTGATCAGGGCCAAGTCTAGTAGGATTTTCCTCAAGAGCCTGATCCAAAATCCACTGAAGAATGTAGGTGTCTGTTCCTTGACTCTGACAGGCTTTGCGGCAGGCCCCGAACAGCAATGAAAAAAGGGGGAGTGAAGCTAGTTATCACTGCAGAAAGCATAGTTAACTCGTATGTTTGCCAAACACCTTGTGGGATCATATATAAGTGCTAGCATGGGAAAGCAGGGCAATTGGGTATCTACCAGAGGTAATCTGGAGGGTGATTACTGTATTGACATATTTGGCATACATATTTTATTCTGACAATATGCAGTTAGTGGCGTGAAGACACACTGGGACCTATGTAATTGAAATGTATCAATGCTGGGATACTGCCTCTGAGTAGATCATGTACTTAAATATGGATTCATTTTACAGTGTTGAGTTTAAAAAAAATAATTTTAACCTCAGGCTATCCTTGCAACATGCTCAGCCATAAAACCACCATTCCCAGGGTGGCAAGCATGACTACAGCAGTACTATAATACCGATATATAGTACTGTTAGAGTGTAGGTTCTCTTCATAGGTATGATGAGACTACACCCCAAGAACAAACATTCACTTTAGTATCTGTTCCTGCATAGGGCATAAGCAAAAGGCTCAACAACAAACAATGTCCTTTACTTTCCCAGGAGGTAAGAACAGTTTGAAGTAGTTATCCTCTTCCACAACTCAATCAAAAAAGAGTAGCATTTACCTTTCCTCTGGTCACTAGTCTCTGCTCCCCCACTGCCACTGCCTGCTTTCTTTTATGTGCAGCAAGTGGGCCAAGGGGTTAATGTGCACCACATCACTTAACTCTTCCTATATCTCTGAAGAGCCAGAAGAGAGAAAGTTGGGTTAGGGTTTTACATGTCCTAGAGAAGTACTACACCCCACCATGCACGCTAGTAGACATAACACAAACAAGGTTTTGCACACCTTCCCACCTGTCACCCAGGCGATTACTGTTATTAGTTAGTTTTACAGGAATTATTCACCTATCTTTCTGTACATGGCAGTAGCTATTGTGCCATCTATACTACATATAGACATCTTTCACATCAGCCACTACGGCTAGATGCAAATTGCAGTATTCAGTATTCTCCCAGAGATGGGAAGTGAAGGTGGTTTTGACACTGGATTAAGAATGAATGTGTGTGGTTATGTTTCATCCTCACTATAACCATGCTAACTGGTTACTGCTCATATTTCAAGTTTACAGGGATGGGATGGGACACAATTTATATTTCCTATTAAAGTATTCCTACTCCAAAAAGGGTTAATTGGGGCTTACCATCCCTCAAATACTCTGCCATTGAGCTGGGCATCAATACTCAGAAGTATTATTTCACGAATACACAGGGACTTGGATGCTAATCTTTTTAACCACAAAGAAAAGTTCAAGTGACCTATGCATAACAGAAGGTTGTTTACTTCATAAAACATCTTTAAATCACTATTTTTACATTTAAAATTAAGGGGTATAAAAGAATATGCTGTTTTTTCTTTTCATATATATGGCAATTTACAGGCACAGCTACAGACTTGAATACAATGCAGCGCAAGAAAACATCCTGAAAAGCATTTGGAGATTTTTTTTGTGGACAGGTGGATATCATAGCTAATTAGAGATTTTTATAAAGCTTCTTTCAAAGAGATGCGTGACCACTCAGTCCATTTTCTCTTCTTGGAAATAATCTGCATCATTCATATATTCTTCCAGATGATCATATCTCTGCATATAAAATAAAAACTATGTCAATTCATCAAATACAGCAACTGAATGAAGCAAATACATTACTTGTTGTGCCAAGCTTAATGCATAAACAAAAGCAGCAGCATTGATTCAGAAGCAGAGAGAACCAAAACCTATTTGGTAAGCCTGGCTCTACTCAGCTAATTTGTCCTATAGTGTTTCATGAAGCTTTAAGAAATCAAAATAATTAAGAAAAACTGATCCTGATACAGAAACACTGGAGGCTTAGCCATGAAATACATCTCACTATCTAGGTGTACTTGCACCACTTACTCAACTTTTTTTTTTTTTAAAAACTTTTAACTAAGACCCCAGTATTGTAATATGTAGCACATGGACTAACTACTGCAGCAGCACATACATATTAATATATTTTTATTCTTGTATTTATTATTTTGTTTTTAATAATGTTACATTGTTCATTTTGTTAGGACATTAATATAGGCTCATTTTGCCAAAAATATTCATGCTTTAAAAACTCATTTTAAAAGGGCCCCATTATTTCTATTGGAAGTTGTCCATTTACAGACAAGCAAAAATGGGTCCATTCCAAGAGAGGTGGCCTGAAAGTCACATCTTTAAATGGAGGAGAATAAATGGCCAAAGAAGAATTTGCTTGGAAGTTTGAATCTGAAATCCAGTGGATGAAAGTCTATCAGACAAATATATAAGCTGGAAGTATTTTAAATGGCCCAAGCAAAGCCCTCCTTTGTCTCTGATTTACACTCCCCCCCCCCCCCCCCCCCCCTCGTTTAAGGATTTCCCTCCTTTCGGTCAAGTTACTGGGCCTTTCCCCAACAGTCAAACTCATATGTTGTCACTGGAATTTGGCCTGTAGAACTTTTATTAACATTCTCAGTTACACTTGTGTAACACTGTTTCCTTCATATCATGCTTTGAATTACACCTGTGCAAACTCAGAATCTTTAACTGTAATTGGAACCAAATAAATTATTTTGCAGGTGCTGTGGAATAGAATCCAGCTCCCCCATCTTACCTGTCCAGCAGTGCTAAAGTGAGTAAAAAAAAAAAAAAAAAAAAAAGAAGGACACCCAGTAAGGTACTTGCTTACTTTTGTGACTAAAATAAGACTGATTATTTGCAGGGAGCAGCTTTGTTTTGTAAGTAGGTACTATTTTTAAGTCATTTTTCAGAGCAGAACTGCACTTTATGGGAAGTTATTACAAGTCTTGCATGGGTGATGTCTACTTTTTACCATCTTGAATGAACTACAGTCGATCACAAACGCACAACTTTTACAAATTATTGAATCTTAGTTAAAGCACGGACATTTTATTTAGCATTGCTGTCACTACCCCCTTTGATACAAAGGAATTAACTCAATGACAGATTCCATCATACCTTCTGAATCCAGCCACTCTCTTCCAATTGACTGAAAAGCCTGTCAACTGTGTCTTTGACTGGCTCATCCTGAATGCCCTCCACCTCTGTAACTGAGCAGCAGCGCTGATACAACTTGTATTTAAAATGTTTCAGATTATGATAAACCCTTGTACGATTTGCACACACGCTGCCAACCTTCAAAACCTATATAAAAGTGAACAAACTTGGTTATCTAAGATAAATTAACATGAAGCAATGATCATCTCGACAATACAATGCATGGCTAAATCAGTTTAGTACTTTGAAATAATGAACTAAACAGCCTTTGATACTATATGATTGACTATTTTATAAGCGATGTAGCCCTCACATTCTTTGCACCCCAACCCTGCAGGGGCAATGACTGGTGATTCAGTGCAACTGCAGTTCCATCTGCCCCTGTTCCTCAAGAACCATTATGCACAGCTGTGCACAAAAAATGAAATGCTGCCAGTGGATCCACCTGAGCAACTCTGTTACAAAATCCCCCGCAATGCTGACACTGATGTTTGGAGGAAAACTGATTAAACCAGAAAGGATTTATACTTACTACCTGCTAGAGTCATAAGATGTAGCCATTTCAACATTCATATTAACGTGTATGAAATAAAGTCTGGATTTATTAAGAATAAAAGCTCAAAAGCCTAAAAATCAAAAGCTGCATCAGGGTCACACTAAGAATGCACAACCATTTTGGACATTCAGGAAATGAAAAAAAGTCGCCAGAGATGCACCAAATCCACATACATGCATGTTAACTTTTCCTCTTGCTAAAGCCCATAGAACAGTTTGACAAAATACTGGTTTTAAACATAACCACAAATTGCACAGTGCACGTATGGAGGCTAAGTTAGCAGCACTGTGGGAACTTGAACCCTTGTATTCCACACTCATCATTATTTTATATCTGGGAAGCCTCTGTGATGCACAGATATAGATGTTGCATTTGATGGCTTCAACCTTTATGCCTCAAAGAATGCTGTAAAAATCACTGGAAACCTGGGTAATCCAGCTTCACTAGCTGTACCATCCCAGAATGCCCAACAATCAAGAGCTGGATTATAGATATTTATGGGGCAGTTGAGAATGTGTATTGAATGTCCCTGTATTCTCTATCCACCTTGCTGCATTCAGCATATTATTTTTGTATTAACTAATTCAAAATCCTTTAATTTTTTCATTTTACCTTGAAGTTCCCCCAATATGGTACAATTTTAATATTACAGTCTACACCAGGGATTGCCAACCTTTCAGAAGTGGTGTACCGACTTCATTTATTCACTCTAATTTAAGGTTGTGTGTGCCAGTACTACATTTTAACGGTTTTAGAAGGTCTCTTTCTAGCAATCTATAAATATACAACTAAACTATTGTTGTATGTAAAGTAAATAAGGTTTTTAAAATGTTTAAGAAGCTTCATTTAAAATTAAATTAATATGCAGATCTTATCAGTGTAGTACGATCCTGGCCCTTGCTTTTCCTTGCCGAGTTTCCAATGTCTGGCATGTCTTTGGATACTTTAAGCTGCACACAGGCTTCTGAGTGATTAGTTGTTAACCAGCTTTGAGAGGGACATATGACAGATTTTGTGTGTGAAAATACCTGTTCACACAGGTATGTGGATACAAATGCTGAAAGCATTGCAAACGCAATTTTCTTCAAACAGTTAAATTTCACTAGCAGGGACATCCAGCAGATCAGAATAGAGGCCCCATGATCTCTCTAGGTAGCTTCAAGTGAACTCAGCAGAGCTCCAAACTTTGATGCCCACAATTCTGAGCTTTTTAACTGAATGAGCTACATTTTGAAATCTTCAACACCCATCCACTGAAATATAGACAAATGCCAGTCGCTTTTGTTGAACTTTTCAGGTTTAATTAGAAAAGAAAGCATTGGACCAAATCGCTGGAAATCTTGAAATCTGTCAGAAAATTCTGATTCCAGTTCTTGCATGTACATTCTAATCTCAACGTCAAATGCAGTGCGCTGTTCCACGTGGCGTGATAGTGATGTAACCAGCAAATCAGGACTTAAAAATATCCCAATACAGTGGTGCTGGAACAATTATTAAGGTGGGGGTGCTGAGCTGTGCCCCCTCTTGCCCCTGTCTGCACCCCTCACTACCCCAGGCTGGGGCCAGTGGGCCACAGTTGGGGGCGGCTGCAGACTCCTGGGCCAGTGGCCAGGACCCCAGGCCAGCAGCAGAGCCCCCCGGACCGGTGGCCAGGACCCAGCACCAGCAGTGGGCTAAGTGGGGCTGGCAGACAGAACCCCAGCTGGCAGGGGGCTGGTGGCTGGTACCCCAGGCCGGCAGCAGAGCCCCCGGGACCGGTGGCCGGGACCCAGGCAGCGTGAGTGCCACTGAAAATCAGCTCGTGTGCTGCCTTTGGCATATGTGCCATAGGTTGCCTACCCCTGGTCTACACTTTATATCTGAAAACATTTCACTTTTTTTAAGCAAGAAAGATTTTGTTAAAGTTACCAAAACTTCTTTAGAACTCAGCCTTGGAAAAAGTCTATATATTGCATTCACTCTAATGTTAAATTTCAGAGATCTCACTGATTTTTTCCTAATGCTTAATTTGTCTGTGTTAGGTGGCTCTACTGGCCAAACTTGTTATGCCTGTTGATGTGGAATGCACAGAGTGACTTGACCACAAAAAGAGAAGAATGAGGAAAGGCACAACACAACTGTTATGTTTATTCTTAATATAAACAATGTTACTACCACCTTGGCAAGCAGAAGACATGGTCCAGATAATAGGGCACATGGCAGCAAAGCAAAGGACTGACATCTATAATGCTAAACTAAATGTGACATCTTGGCCTAACCAAGGAGAGGATAGGAAAGAGAAAGAAGGCTATGCACAAAAACAGTCACTGGAAACCTAAGTAAAACAGCAACTACACCCAGTAGGTATGAAGAGAAAAAAATCCAGAGATCAGAGGAAAAAAAACCCTGTACTTGTTACAACTAAAAGGAGGCATGCTGAGGTGCAGAAGAAAGGGAGGAAGTGAAATTTCCATCCTCTCTCTCTGGTGCTTTTATATAGTTTTTAAAAAACCCAAAATTACATAATACCATTCATTCTGATCCACTGAGGCTGCACTGACTTTTCCTTCACTCAGTTATTTTCCTGAAGTGCCAGTTTAGCATTACACTGTCCTCTTGCAGTTGAGCTAAGTGCCACGAGAGCAAAGACGGGACATTTGGGTCAACAGGCTGCAGATAAACCTCCAGCACTGTACCAGTGAGCAGCACCCAATACTGGCTGGATTATGGATCACATAGGAGCAAGGATAGTGTGGGCAGCTTCCAAGGAGCCGCTGCTGTTGACAGTAGCAAAATGGGGCAAATTAGTGTAATGTAACATTCCCTGGTTTGTTTCGTGGCTTCTGAACTAGACTGTACTTCGTCCTCATTCCCCCAAAGGATGCATTTTTACAGGTTAGGGTACACTATGACGGTTACGTGTTAAAAAAAGAAAAGAAAATCTAAGCTCCAGTCTTTTGATATTGAATAGTCCAACCCACACTGAAAAGATGAACTGTAATGAAAGTAACTCTATAAATTCAGTATGGCATTGTATATCTGTTCCAAGTTTTAAAATGGACTGTGCTCTTAAGTGGGATAACAGGCCATCCAGGAGGTGCCCCAATAAAGAAGATTCTGTTTGGTAACACATGCAAGACCTGGGAAGTATGGAAACTTCCAAAGATTATTCTACTGAGATGTGCCATACGCTGTGGGTCCAGGGATTAGTCAAAGTTTTGTCTCCGTATCTTTGTGAGCTAGGGATTGTATTCTAGCTATATGGGGGAGTTACCGAGCTTCATCCAGGAACTAAAGTCAGTAGCAGGTGATTATTAAAGATCCCATGATAGGTAACTCCAGAGAAGAACAAACGAATTGCATATATTGACTCAGACTTGGCTCAAGAGGCCCAGGAGACAGAGTTTGGATACAAAGGGTCTGAGTATCCCTCAAACTGATGTGATTGTAACCAAGGGGGCAAAACCCTGCTGAATGGGTTTGAAGCACTGGAAACTTACTAGGGTTTCCATGTGGACGATAGGTAACACCTTGTAAGCTTATTATGCATATAGACTGTTTATTGTTTTTTGGTATGTTAACTCTGCAATGCTTTTGTCCTAAAAATAAGCATACTGTGTCTGTGAGAGCTGGCTGGTCATTGAGAGCGTGAACTGCAGGTGCTGGATTCAGCTCAGAGGTGCTGGGACAACCCACAGTGAACTGCAGGAGGACTGAAATCTTAAATCCCTGGTTTTGAGGCCCAGACCTAAAGGGCATCACCCATTGAGGAGTGATGGTTGGAGTCCCAAGACATAAAGAGGCACCCTTGAGCAGATGACAAAGGGGGCAAAAGTGCAGTTAACCCTGGAACCATTTCACTTTTTACTGACTTTTCTGATCTTAAACAGGAAGTGGAGATTACATCCTTGTCCTAGATAATTCATTATGTCCTTGAGTTTAGGTGGGGCTTTTGATGTCTGCCCTTGGAGACCCATGTGCTTCCTAAGGCAGCAATACAAGATTTACAATTGGATCGTAACACACACTACACTGACTTTGTCCTCACAGGTCATTAGGATTTACTGTTGTCCTGTGACAGATAAAGCAGAAGAGGAAAACTAGATTCAGGGACATGCTCCCATCACCCTGGTATAGAATAGCCCAAATCTGTTAATTGTCAGGCACACTACAAGGCTCATCTATTTTCCCAGGTTTTTCAGTGAGCTGCAAGTTATGGTCTAACTGGTTATTTGATTTAAATTTTGTGGATTGGAGTAAGTCTGGATAGGTTAACTAGCTGAATGCGAATAATTTCTTTATTTTAAATATCTATGCAAATGTCTAGAGCTTTAGGATAAGTGATTTCAAATATGAATTTTAGATGAAAAATATCAAGTTTTGCAATTTATAAATGATGCTAAAATAGTGGTGAAAATTTGTTCAAGAAACTGAAAGGTATGGATTAATAAAATTCAAGAAGTTCCCTATAAAATCAGATTCATTTAATCTAACAGAGAAATCACTAACTATGCTTATAAAAGAAATATTGATTTTCTGTAGAACAGTATTTTTTGGAGTAGACTCCATAGAAGGAGGTATAGATAAACCTGAGATCATGCATGAAATTTAATATTAATTTTCCATTTTATGGTGGAAATATATGTATAATATTTTCACCAGTCATTGGTTAATCAATAATTACTTGCTTTCCTCTACCCAAGGTTCTTCCAAGGTTGTAGCTCCAGTAATGTGAAGATTAATGGTGAATAAAGATTCAGACATCTGCATTCAGGGCAACACACACACACACACAACCAACCCCATGCACACCACCCCGGGGGATTAGTTATGATGATGGGATCATCTCTCAGTGTTTCACCATCTGATACATACAAAGCACCAACCAAGAACACAGAAGAACTTAAAAAAAAAATTACCTGTTTGTCATGCAACATAAAGTCATCCGTTTCCAAAGTTCTATAGTTGTACAGCTTTCCGGACAACAACACGGCAAATTTACAGTACCGATGCAGTTCACAAGCTTGACAGGATCTATTTATTGGAGTCTTCATTACTATGCGGACTTCAGGGTAACAATCCACTCGCTCCTACAAAGATATATTACATAAAACTCTTCAACAGGATATCCCCTAAACCAAGGCAAAAAACTCTCGACTACATGAGCTGCTGAATACTCTCATCTCCAGTTGTCTTTGGAGCACTAATCAACCCCATTCATATTTCCATTTATTTCATTTTATTTGATCCTATTTCGATTATTCTCCTCATTCACATGCATGAGACTGAATTATTTCACTCTGATTTCATATTCCAAGTTGTATGAACTAAATTTTGAATTTCTTGGAAGATGTAACATTTTTGTACTGGTGTGTTTCTTTAAAACAAATCTGCAAAAATTTATTGTGACAGTATAACCAACTGTCAAAGGATGCTCTTTGAAGTGCATGTGTGAGGCGTCTACCGAAATCAGTGGGACAAGTGTTAATACATCTTTCAGGGCAGAATCTAGCTAGAAATACAGGGAAGTAGCCACGATGTATTTACACACTACCCCTCAACATTCAGATGTGTATTATCATGTAGTTTGTGATAATGGGACACACGTGTGAGAATCACAGCAGTTTAAAGCGTACAGAAATGCCTGCATTCTAAGGGGCAAGATCATGCCCCAAAATATGGAAAGACAAATAGTTATTAGGATTTGTATTTTCAATTAGGAGAGAGTGTATGAACATTTTTTTTTTTGGACACCTGGAGCCACTTTATTGACCAAGATAGAAGCTATACCTTATATCGTTCTTTCCAGCGACTTCTAGAGATTAAGTTTTCAAGACGAGGTTGAATAAAGCGATCATCCAAATAATGGAGTGAAGTTAGCATTTCTTGTGCATATCTCTTTTGCCTTGTTCCATCTGTTCAAAGAAAGAGCCACTATAATACAATATATGATGTTCAGTGAATGTATGCGTTTCTTCCAGCCATGAAATCTTCAGGGAGATGATGAGTCTACACACTCAAAAGCATCCATATAATTATTTACTGACTGAAGAACATTAACCTCAATGATTATTAGGGATATTTACAATAAAATCTGTTGTCCTTGAAAGCTACACAAATCATTAAAATTAACTTTGGTATATTCATAAAGACACCTGTCCACAGCAGGTGCTGCACAATATTAAAAAAAGTAGAATAGAAATAAAAACTCAAAATATGAATGAACTGCCCAATCAAAGATCACTCAATCTGAGAACAGTTAATCTCAAAATATAACCACTCACACTTATCAAAAGTCTGAAAAAACCAGACGCTCCTGTCCTTTTCCCTACAACATCTGTAATGTAATTGCTTAATGAACTATATTTATACAAACCCTCTAAGTTAATTCCTTGACAAAAAGCTATGTGAAGAGGCAGTTAGGGTTGGGAGTACATGATAGTAACATTACAGTATTGTAATTAACCCCAGAACATTTACTACAAACAAAGGAAATCAAAATATTACATAAAAAAGAAGTTCAAATACATTAAGCATATAAACAAACAATCTCAACTTTCCATTCATAGTGATGTCATACTAAAATGTATGAATCATTATTCTATCTGTGGTCACAGATTAGATTACAATGGATTTTTAAAACACACAGATTTCCCCCCCACCCAATTCTCTTTCTCAATGATAACATCACAGAACAAATTAAAGTTGGATACCACTGGTCTATATAATCATATCTTTACTGATTTTTATACATAATTATCTTAATTACAACTAATTTCCTCAAACATAGCATATTTGCAATATTTCAGTAATTTTTAACTATGTGGAAAGTTTGAAGAAATAGTGCCTGTTAGTTCAGGACAAAAAAGTGTGACACTGTGCTAAAATGGGTCATTTAAAAATATTTTTAACTCTAATTAATAGATTTACGTGTAAGTCCTCTTTGGAAGATGTTGAGTGTGACGAATATAGAGTAATTCAAAGATTCATAGATTCCAAGGCCAAAAGGGACCACTGTGATCATCCAGTTTGACCTGTATAGCACAGGCCACAGACCTTCCCCAAAGTAATTCCTTGAGCATATCCTTTTAGAAAAACATCCCATTTTGATTTAAAAGTGGCCAGTGATGTAAATGTTCCAATGGTTAATTACTCTCAGTTAAAAATGTGCACCTTAATTCCAGTCTTCATTTGATCATGTTATACCTTTCTCTACTAAATTGAAGAGCCAATTATTAAATGTGTTCCTGAGGCAGATTGTAGTCAAGTTACCCTTAACTTTCTCTTTGTTAAACTAAAGAGACTTACTACCCTGAGTCTACATCACTGTAAGGCATGATTTCTAATCCTTTCATCATTCTTGTGGCTCTTCTTTGAACCCTCTTAAATTTATCAACTTCCTTCTTGATTTGTGAATGCCACAATTGGACACAATATTCCAGCAGCAGTTGCACCAGTGCCAAATATAGAAATAAAAAATTCTCTGCTCCTAACTCAAGAGTCTTCTGTTTATGCATCCAAGGATTGCATTAGCCCTTTTGGTCACAGCATTGCACTGGGAGCTCCCATTCAGCTGGTTATCCACCACAACCCCCAAGTCTTTTTCAGAGTAATTGCTTTCCAGGATAGACTCCTCCATCCTACATTCTTTGTTCCTAGACATATAAATTCACATTTAGCCATATTAAAGTCCGTATTGTTTGCTTGCACCTAGCTTACCGAGCGATCCAGATTGCTCTGTATCAGTGATCTGTCCTCTGTTTACCAAAGTTTACCAAAACTGTCCTCCAGTTTTATGTCAACTGCAAATCTGATCAGTGATTTTTTGTTTTCTTCCAGATCATTGATACAAATCTTAAATAGCACAAGGCCAAGAACCAACCCCTAGAGGACATGTACTCTATGATGATTCCCTGTTTATAATTACATTTTGAAGCAGTTTTTAATCCATTTAATGTGTGCTATGTTAATTTTATATTGTTCTAGCTTTGTAATCAAAATGTCATGCAGTCAAGTATCAAGTATATTACAAACAACAGTACTACTTTGACCAACCAAACTTGTAATCTTATCCAAAAAAGATGTCAAGTTAGTTTGGCACAAACTATTTCCCATAAATCCACGTTGAGTGGCATTAATCATATTTAATATAATTCTTTATTAATCAAGCCTCATATCAGCTGCATCAAAGGACAAATCCCTGATACAGAGAGGAACTCATCCAGATTTCAAAATACTTTCCAAACCTTAAAGAATTAAGCCCTACAGCACTCTTTTTAGGGTTTGTCCACAGTGACTTTGTACAGCGCATTAGCCTGTTGCACACTTTCACACCCTGGCTCCACTGTGATGCACAAAACTCCACCAAATCCTGTAGGAACCTAAACTGAATTGGTGTCTAAGTTTTCCCTAGGTGCCCATGTTTCCCCCTCTGAGCATGTGCACTGCTACCTCCCTCTAAGCTTCTGAACACTTATCTCCCAGCATAAGCGCAAGAGCAATTCACAAATGGGGAAAGACAGATATTGGTCCACTTAAGTCTCGTGTGGGACCCTAAAAGTTAGGCATTGTAACCTGAGCATCATGGCACCTATGGGCAGATCTACACTTCAATGCAGCTGTGCCGCTATAATGCTTTAATGAAGACACTTTAAACCAATGGGAGAGCTCTCCTGTCAGTTTAGTTCACCCACCTCCGTGCAAGGTGGTTGCTATGTTGGCAGGAGAAGCTCACCTGCTGACATAGCACCGTCTACACCAGCGCTTAGGTCAGTACAACTATGTCGCTCGGGGGCATGGATTATTCATGCCCCAAGTGACGTAGTTATACCAAAGGTTTCAGAGTAGCAGCCGTGTTAGTCTGTATTCTCAAAAAGAAAAGGAGTACTTGTGGCACCTTAGAGACTAACAAATTTATTAGAGCATAAGCTTTCGTGAGAAGCTGTAGCTCACGAAAGCTTATGCTCTAATAAATTTGTTAGTCTCTAAGGTGCCACAAGTACTCCTTTTCTTTTTGAGTTATACCAAAGTAATTCTGTAGTGTAGACCAGGGCTAAATCCCTTCGTGGATCCCACCCAGAGGCTTTGTCTACATTGACAACTGAACAAAACTATTTGTCATTCAGAGGTGTTAAAAAAAACAGAACAAAACCCAAACCCCTGAAAGACAAAAGTTTTGTGAACAAAAAGTGCTGGCGTGAACAGCGCTTTGTCAGCAGGAGCACTCTCCCGCCGACAAACAGCGGCTACACTGCATGTCTTTTAGCAGCACGACTATGTCGCTAAAAGGTGCGTAGTGTAGACAAAGCCTAAATCTCTACACAGCCAAACCCTTAGATTATTCTCCGCACTTCACAGATGGAGTAAACTGAAGCAGAGAAAGGTTAAGTGATTTGCCTAAAGGCACACAAGCACGTCAGTGGCAGAACTGGGAAGAGAACCCAGGAATTCTAATGCCAGACCCACACCAACTACCAAACATGACTTCCTTATGCATAAATACCATAATGTTTTACCCCACAGGCATTACATTTTCTGTCCTGTAACATTACTTACCATACAATGAGTTCAAAAAAGTGTCATCAATTGTGTTGATGAGGAAAGCTTTTACAACTCTTTGGAAATGGACATAATGGTCACAGTGAGAGACTGGAAAAAATGCAACCAGATAAAGCAATTAATGTAAAAAAGCCTCAAGGAACAAATTCATATACAGACCATACAAGTTTCATGCAAAATTTGGTAGAGAGCTACCTAATCTCAAATACATTTTTTAGAAGTAATTTTTCAATTATTCAGTTTTTCAAAATTTCAATTCAATACAACTTCCAAAGTCCTCTGTTTCTGTATAAGAACTTTCATTTAAACAGTGCCTTTCATCCCAAACAATATCAAAGAACTTTACCATACAAGCCATATTATATATATATATATATATATATATATATAATATATATATATGCACACGCGCACACACACACCCTTCCCCCAGCTGATTACACCTTGGAGACAGGGATGTAACAAATTCTCTTGAACAGCACATGGCAATAACACAGAACAGTTAATGACAGAAAGCAAAGGATACTTTATTCAAGAAAAACTGCAGGAGGAACTTCAAGTAGCTACCCAAGAATAGCAATTACCTACAGCAGAATTCAGCCGGAACATTAGGGGTTAACATGGCTGGTTCTGAAGAATGCAGCAAGAGTTTTAGTAACCACAAGATGCAAGAAGTTTCGTGTCTCAATGGGAATTTGATACCTAACATCAGGGGCTGAATAATTTACCTCACATCTAACTAAAAATACATGTACAGCACCTTATCAACTCCTCCCCCCCACCATAAAACAGTAAGATAAAGGAATACAATGATTGTGTATTGTTATGGAAGCTACAATGCTTCTACAATAAGCTATAGCATTTTTGAATTTTAATTTTCTACTTTCAAGCTATCATGCACTTTCATACTATTTTGAGCCAATATAGACAAGTTCTAACAAACACCAAATCATGGTTTTACAAGCAAAGTATTCATATCAACTTGTTGCTTATTTTAACCTTACAGCATGGAATGTAATATTCCAATAATTGGAATTTTGATATAGCCAGTTCTTTCCCTTGTGGTTGGTTTTCATCCTCAGCATGTTCTGCACATTCTTCCTCATCCTCAACTATAAAGTCTTTCATACTATCATCATCAATGTCACTGCTTTCTGTTGGTGTGAGGGGTAAATGATAGGATGATTCTTCTATTATTTCCACATCATCATCATCAGAATCCTAAGTAAATTAAAAACATCTTAAAACAAACTATCATTTGAATACTTCCCCTATGAAATTTTCAACATTTGCATTGCTTAGTAAAATATGCAATTTTGTGTATTACCCCCCGCACACACACTCTGACCTTTGAATATTGCATGTTCAATTAACAAGGAGAGAGATTTGAATTGACTAATGATCCAAACAAGAGAAAGTTTACTTTCACATGTAATTCATATAGATGTCTAGTCCTGTGTCTGTCTGTAGCAATTTTCTTAGCTCTAGAAGTCGAAGCTACCTCAATTAGGTAGCATGTTCCTCCATTGAGGAGGTTTGGCAGCTCCCTCCAATGTCTCTGTCAAGTCCTTTTAAATGAAAGGAATTTTAAAAGAATAGAAAAAATTATGGGGAGAAAAAAAAGGGAACATATCCTTAACTATTTGGAGAAGGTAGATAGATGAGTTCTAATATTATATAGTCCGTCTTCTGGCTGACTATGAGAACAAACAAAAGGAGCTCTTCAGCCCTTGGCAATAAAAGAAAAAGAAACCAAAACTTAAAGGCATCAGAGACAGTACTACTTCATAGTTGTAACATGAGTCCCCTGAAAGTGTAGGGGATGAAGCTCTTGCAACTTTTGGGGAGCTCCCAACCTATCTTGAGAGTAAAATTCTATGAGGTGATATGTATGAAAAAACAAAGTATTTAATTTCAGAGGTAAAAACATACCCCACAATATTTACTATTACTGGATGCCCAGGTTGATCTTTGTCTTGCGAGTTCTTTCAGGTTCGTTAGCCGCTTCTGTTTCCCATTAGTCAAGTCTTCTTCTGTGGTAGCGATTTTATGATGTTCCTGTTCTTGAGAACATTCGTCTTCATCCATTATGCAGTAACGTTTAGCAAATACTTTTCTAACAGGGATGTCACTGTCATCGCTCCTGTCACTGTCATACATCACAGATTTGCTCGACCTCTTACGCTTCCCTGGAGTGATGCATTCATCCTCCACATCCTCTACGACTGTGTCATCATGGCTTTTCTCCTCATGATCTGAAAGATTATACCCCTTAACTACAGTTTCTTGTTTTTCAGCCACTTCATCTTCTGATGTAGATGAGAGTCTTTCATCTTCTGAAGCAGATGTGAGTTCTTCATCACTATCAAGCAATATGGTCTCTCTTTTAGTCCGCCTCCAATCAACCCGAGATTTGGATGCTGGTTCTTCTATTCTTGTGTTCCTCCTTGTTTCATATCTTCTGATAACTGGCTTTGTTTCCATTGAAAAGCTACCGCAATAATAAAAAACAAACAAACCGTATTTACCCAAAAAACCAGAGTAGCTATGATGCCAAGATATTCAAAACGGTATGAGAGTATGCATTATTAACCTAATAAATCTATGATTAATGGTCTATTGCTTGGAGAAGTTCTCAGACAAAAGGGCCGAGAGCGCACAGCAATAATTTCATGGTAAGATATACCTTACAATAATGTTATTGTTACCAAGAATTATACATCCCTGCACCCTGGCCAAACACCCCACACACCAGGCATTAGAAACAGGAAACAAAAGTGAGAAAAAAAACCCATAAACTGAAAGTTTTAATTTAAATTTTACATTTAAATGTACACTTAGATGTTTAATCAACCTTAACTCTGCCCCTTAGCGATGTTCAGAGGAAGGGCATGTGTCGAAAGAATGGAATAGGAAAAAACCACAAGAGAAAGGCATCCATCCATAACAAAAAGTCTCATCTCCTTGGTAACCAAAACTCAAGAATGCTTTACTCTTATGATGCATCGGACGAAGTGAGCTGTAGCTCCCGAAAGCTTATGCTCAAATAAGTGTGTTAGTCTCCAAGGTGCCACAAGTCCTCCTTTTCTTTTGTGCGGATACAGACTAACAGGGCTGCTCCTCTGAAACCTTACTCTTGCAGGGTGGCTGTGCAAACTCTGGCTTCTGGAGGAGCAGTCATTCAGACAACCTTATGGTGATATCTGTGCATTACACCCAGCACAGGGACTTTTTGACGGCGAGTTCCGTTAGTTTATTTCAACTTCACAACTCTCCAGCTCCTCAGACCCCCTGCCCCTGGAGGGCGGGGGGTGAAACAGGGCAAGGGCCATTCAGGCCTGAAGAACCCAGGCCAGGGCAGCGGAGCCCTGGGACGCTGGGACTGCAAGGAATTGCACGGCCACTGGGGTGAGCGCTTTTGCGATGGGGGCCTCACCGGCTGAGGCGCTCCCCGCCCTCAGGCCGCCAGACCCGCCCCAGCCACAGCCGCACCGAGGCGAGGCCAGCCGCCTCTGGCCGCCCCAGGGGCCAAGCGCAGGCTCGGACGCCACGAACTGGCGGCCGCGCCTTCCCCGGCGCGCTCACGAGAGCAAGGCGGGAAGGCAGCGGGGCCCGCCCGCCCGGCCTGCGGCCTCCAATACCGCGCCCCGGCCGGCGCGGCAGGGAGGTGCCGCCGGCTAGAGGGGCTGGGAGGGGCGGCGCATTGCCACGGCCAGCGACCCCCGCTAATAGCCCAGCCGGCCCCAGGGCGCGCCCAGCGCTGGCGGGCAGTTTAACCGTCAAGTTCCCCGCGGGGCCAGTGCCCCCCGGGGGGGGGAGGGGGAGTTCCTCCTTCGCGGCAGCCCAGCCGGGAGACACCCAACGAGGGGGGGGGGTCGCACGGTGCCGCCCCCCCGTTACGCACATTTAAAGGCTCCGGCCCCGCGCCGGCTGCCGTTGCTCCCCCGGCGCGCCACCCAGACACTCCCGCCTTCAAGTTCAGCGGCCTCGCCGGCCTTGATTGGCGCCTCCCGCCTGTCACTCACTGCCGCTCTGTGTTGACGGAAGCGCTGGGAGGCGGGGTCGCATGGGGTCACGTGACCTGGCGCGCTGCCTGCTGGTGCCCGCGGCCCCGGGGCGGAGGTTGAGGTTTAGGACGATGTCACGGCCGGGGCGGGAAGGTCCCAAGGTGTTGGGCTGGATGGAAGAGGCTCGGGGCTCCTGGCCTGGCTGTGACCGGCACGGGGGGCGGGGTGGAGAGAGCACCCCCCCTTGGGACAGGCTGCGGGCGCAGGCAGGCAGCATGCCAGGTCACGTGACCCCATTCCAACCGCCTCCCAGCGCTTTCCCAGTGGGGGCAGGGGATCAGCATGGCTTTGACTGGCCAAGGCAGTGGGAAAAGACCCAGGGTGTGTGCAGGTCTGGCTGGAAGAGGCATGGTGACCTAAAGGAGACAGGGGGCTGCAGTGCCCTGAGTTGGCCCTCTATGCACATCAGCCCAGGTACCACGATGAGAATCGCAGGCAGAACATGCCTCACTGGATGGAAGGGTAAAGTAGTGGGCATGCTTCTGCCTGCATCAGAGACCACTGGAGGGCAGGGTCCTGACCCGGCTACATGTCGTACTGGGGGGCTGTGCCTAAATCTATCCTCCTGAGGTTCTTTCCCTGGTTATACCACAAACTTCCTCTGTGGACGTTGACAAGTCATTTTGAAAATGTAGGCATTATTCTCCATCGCCCTGCACTGTGTATCATCATTTATACCAGTGTTAAGTGGGTGTAAATGCTACTGTTGCTTTTTGGGAGTGTTTTACACCCATTTTACACCACACAGGAAAGGCAATGCAGCCCTGTGTCTCAGTTACCCATGCCAAAAAGAATACAGGAACTTTTTTCAATCGATACAGGATTTTATTTCCGTTTTAAAGAGTAGTTTGGGCCGTGTTGTAGGTTGTTGACAAGTATTCTCTATGGCAGAGGTGGGCAAACTATGGCCCGCGGCCCACATCTGGCCCGCGGGAGCATCCTGCCCAGCCCCTGAGCTCCTGGCCCAGGAGGCTAGCCCCCGGCCCCTCCCCTGCTGTCCCTTTTGCCCCGCCGCGTGGGCAGTGGGGCTGTGAGCTCCTGCTGTTCTGAGCAACATGGTAAGGAGGGGGTGGCGGGGGGTTGGATAAGGGGTAGGGAGTCCCAGCGGGCAGTCAGGGGACAGGGAGCAGGGGGTGGTTTGATGGGGTGGAGGTTCTTGGGGAGGAGGGTCAGGGGATGGGGAACGGGGGGGGGGGGGGTTGGATAGGAGGTGAGGTCCCGAGGGGTAGTTGGGGCAGAGGTGTGGATAGGGGTTGAGGCAGTTGGAATAGGGAGCAGGGGGGGTTGTATAGAGCAAGGGATACCTTGGGGGCCTGTCAGGGGGCAGGGGTGTGGATAAGGGTTGGGGGGGCAGTCAGGGGACAAGGAGCAGGGGGGTTGGATGGGTCGGGAGTTCTGAGGGGGGCAGTCAGGGGGTGGGGGCTAGGCTGTTTGGGGAGGCACAGCCTTCCCTACCTAGCCATCCATACAGTTTCTCACTCTGATGTGGCCCTTGGGCCAAAAAGTTTGCTCACTCCTGCTCCATTGTCATGCCCCACCCCCCTTCTTTATTGACAAAATTGCATTTATTTTTCAAATAGTAAAGATTTAACTATTACTGCCCTTGCCACTGTAAAAATCTATGGCAGTTTCACATTTTGGGGTGCAGTGCAATCAGTGGATAACAGAGATATATAAAGAATCATTACATATTTTACAAATATTTCAGAAGAGCGATATGATGTTTTCTGTATCACGCAGTAAGGTCTTAATATTTTCATAACAAGTTCATGTTGTCAATGATACTTAAATCTCAAAATTTGAAACCATGAAGCTTTCCCTTATGCTGTGTTTTACTATTTAGTTTTGTGTCACAAGATGGATCAAAATTAGCCTTGTAAAAGGACCACAACCCAGCTTCTCAAAGGTTTTTAAGAGCCTAACTTCTGTGGAAGTCAATGTTTTTGGGGATCTGCACCCAGTTTCATATCTCAACTATTTATACATTCACAGTGATTAGGCCAGAATCAGGTCGCCTAGTCTGATCTGTATATTACAAGACATTAAATTTCACCAAGTTACGCCAGTACTGAGCCCAGTAACTTGTGTTTGACAACATCATATCTTCCAGGAAGGCATCCAGTCTTGATCGGAAAACACGAAGAGATGGAAAAATCCATCACATGTCTTAGAAGTTTGTTCTAATCGTTATCATTCTCAGCTATGGGACCCGATGTTCAGAAGTGCTGAGCATCCACAGTGCTCATTGATGTCAATGCTCAGTACCCCGAAAAAGTCACTTCTGTAGTGCTTAATTCCGTTCCTATTTAGCTAATGGCAAAAAATCCTCATTGACTTCTATTAGGAACAGGATTGGTCCCAAACTACTAGGAATGGAACTATTAATAACACCTTTGTTTAGTTTTACAATACATTAACTTAAATTGGTGTATGCATTTCTAAGTAGATTTAATCACATGAAGAGTTTGAAGGGGGAGTAACAGGCTGTGTTTGAGTTACAGGTCATTAAAAAAATCACTGTCCTGATTTGAGATGGTGTTTTTTCTATTGTTTTTGTCTCCGTCTAGCTTAAATATAATTTCAGTTTTCTTCAACCTTTGTACAAACAAAAGCAAACCAAAATATTCTCCTTTGCCTTCAGAGCAAACTTGATAATTCTAGTTTTCCAGCCCATATAATTTTGGGTTGGAAATGAAGTCTTTACAGAGGAAGCTAGTTGCAACTTTGGAGTAGCTACAGCTGCTCCATAATATTGCACATCTGGTGGTGATATTCATGTGATAAATTGCATTTTTCATGCACTTTTGACCACTTAAGCTGCACTCTGCTAAGTATTCTATCCTCCTTGGGACTTACTCAAAACAGTTGTAACCTCCCACAAAAATGTTTCTTTTGGGATAATCTCCATAAGTCATGGCTTTGCCGCTTGTAAGTAATTTGGCTATTCTGAATGCATGCCATACTCTTCATTTAATGCTAGTCCTACTCCAAAAGTCAATAAGGCAGGGCACTATTTAGATATACACTATATATATATAAATAGTCTATGTACACACATACATAGAAGAATATATATTTTTGCACCAAGATTAGCATTTTATAGTATGGAAATGATCAAGTAGTTTGTTGGGTAGAAATTGAGACTTCATGACCTTTGCAAAGCATTCTTTAGCTGGAACAAATATTACATTTGCACTGATCTAAGGTGCATTGATAAATATTGAATCTTGTTCTCAATTTTATTTTCAGATGTAATTGTTATATAAAGGCAGGGATAGCTCCCTTTGATGGACACCCAGCCATAGAGTTAGCTGTAAAATCCCTCTTGGTAGCTGTTCTTTACTTGCTTTACCTGTAAAAAAGTTAAAAAGTCCCCAGGTTAAAAAAAAAAGTGGGCACCTGACCAAAAGAGCCAATGGAAAGGTAGAACTTTTTAAAATTGGGAAAGAAACTTTCCCTTTGTCTGTTGTTCTCGGTGCTGGAGGGACAGAACAACCATGGTATAAGCAGCTTAAGCCAGGTCTGATCATAAATCATCAGATCATGCCTAGAACTACTTACCTGAACTCCAAATGTGTAAGTAAATCAGAATGTTTAGCTAGAAACAATTTGGGTTATTTCTTATTGGCTTGTGGACTCCTCTGTGCTAACCCCACATGCTTTTGTTTGCTTGTAACCTTTAAGCGGTGTTAGAGGGCTTATTCCTTCACCCACTTACTACCCTGGTCCTTCTCGCATGAACAGAGAGCAACAATACCCGAAGTCCAAAGGTGCAAACAATTTGATGTTTATTGGGGTGAACTTCCAGCAAGCATGATTCCAGTTTCCTTCCTTAGTGTCCCCCTTCCCAGCTCTGACACCACAGAGCCTTACCTGTGTCCCTGTTCCCATTTCTGCCCTTAGCAAAACATGATTCTAGTTTCCCAACCCCCATTTCCCCCACCCACACACTTCCTGATTGACTGCAGACTATAGAGTAAAACTCGAGTTCTGCTTAGCTATATTTTAACCAATCATTTTCCTGAAATTTAACTAACCAATCCTAACATATTGTAACATGATTATGTAACCAATTATATCCCACCCCCTTAATTAGTTTACACCCAGCAAAATTAATTATACAGCAGACAGAAACAATCACAGAACCAGACAGAGACCGTGAAAATAAACAATAGCAAAGTGGGAACTATAATGACAAAACAATACAGAAGTGAGGATTTCACATCCCAGCTATTGATAAGTAAGTTCTTGCCAGACAGGATGCTATCAAACTAAGTTTCCTTTTACATTTTCTAAGCACTTCCCTTTCTCTGGAGGCGATAGGCATGATCAGGACAGGAGTGTATTCCTAACAGCCCAATAGCACCTTTTTTCAATGTGACTAGTTTGGAATGGAGGATGTGACCATTCACTTCCCAGGTTATGGCTGCCTCTGCTGCCTAGCCAAAGATCTCAGCCTAAGCACAGGGCCTCAGACTGTCATAGTAAGAGAAGGACCTTACACCCAGCAAACAGTGATTTTGATTCTTTCTTTTATACCTCTATAACCTAGCCAAGTGATAAGAATACACCTAAATTTTTAGAGTATAGGCCTTTACAGACAGGCCTGAATATCTATATTCTAACAAGCTGAACCACCAAGAAAGCTATTTTGAGTGCTTGGTTTTTGGAATTGCTCTTTTAAAATCTAGCAAAAGCCTAAATTCCAGATGTATATTCTTCCTTTTTGGTTTTTAATAAAATTTACCTTTTTTTAAGAACAGGATTGGATTTTTGGTGTCCTAAGAGGTTTGTTTATGTTGTTTGATTAGCTGGTAGGCACAGCTAATGTTTTTTGTTTCCTTTCTCAGCTCTTCCCCAGAGGGGAGGTGAAAGAGCTTGAGGGTACCCCACAGGGAGGAATTCCCAAGTGCTCCTTCCTGGGTTCAAAGGGGGTTTTGTTGCATTTGGGTGGTGGCAGCTTTTACTAAGCCAAGGTCAGAGAAAAGCTGTAACCTTGATAGTTTAATACAAGCCTGGTGTGGCCAGAATTAATTTTTAAAATCCTTGTGGGCCCCACTTCTGCACTCAGAGTGACAGAGTTGGGATTCAGTCTTGACAACATCAATTCGACATCCTTTTTTCCTGGATAGGTATATTCTTTTGAGAAAGCTATAAACAGTTCAAATCAAAAGTTATCCAATGTGGTGGATAACATGTCTGTCTTTACTAACTGGAAGTTGCAGTTTATTCTGGTTGAGTTTCAACATGTATTTAAAAAAATGTTACTCAACCCAGAATTGTTTTTCCTCTGCTTGGTCTGCAGTAGCACAACAGATACTGGTCCTACAGAACAGCCTATTCCTATTGGCATTCCTGTTGCAGCAAGGTCTTATTCACATGCAGACCTTTCAGTATATTACTGGAAAAACAGGTGATAATAAAAATCACAATGGTAGGAAATAATATGACCTGAATGGCTAAACATTGTCCATCTTATTTGCACAGTAATGCCATTGGTCATTGTGGGAAGCATATGAAATGAAAGGGTGGAAAGGAGTTTCTTTAGGTGGTTGGCTGCATTCCTGTTTGAAAAGGTTATTTTAATGCTACTGGGATTTTATTGTATAATCAATGATGTGTGAGTGTGCCTAGAGTCCTTTTTGGGTAGGCATTTTTCATTATTTTAAATCTAATTACATTATAAAATACTTGTGTCGATAAACAGAGTAGAAATCAGGGTACATTTGATTTAAATCAAATTAGTGATTTAAATCATGATTTAAATCACTAGTCAGGAAGATTTAGTTGGGGATAGGTCCTGCTTTGAGCAGGGGGTTGGACTAGATGACCTCCTGAGAACCCTTCCAACCCTGATATTCTATGATTCTAAGACTCGATTTAATCATGGATTTCTACATAAAAGTGCATACTTTTGGTTGTTATAACCTTAATACATATTCTTCACAACTCAGAGATAGATGTAGGTTTCATTTTTAGAAGGTACACGCTATACATTTTTAAGTGTTTTATTTTGAAAACAGATATAGTTTTACAGCTATATCTGAAAATGAATGATTGTTTGGTTATTTCATTTACCAAAGGTAATTGAAGCAGATAGTTCACCTCCCAATGACTTCATAAATATCTCCAATTCAACAGGTTTTAATCATTAATATTTGGAGGATTTGCTTGCCAAGCTGTATTAGGAGGAGAACATCACCAGACAGACATTTAAACTGTTTTATTTAACTAAAACTACAAAGTTATGTATTCTGGATTTTTTTTTCAACAACAAACATAAAATATTTTAACAAACAAGCATATGAATTTTTGAATTTAGTTAAACATTAAGTTTTTTAAAATCAGGTTTGTTTTTGTTAAAATTGTTTTTAACTAAAATAGTTAAATGAAATGTAGTCTTTTTAGTTTTTTTTTATTTAATGTCAGCCAAGTCAACATGAGAAACTTAAAATGTTGGCTTCTGCAGCTAACTCAGTCATCTTCACCTTCATTTTCCTGTTTGTTCATAATCTGAAAGAGAAAAACAAGCTTTCCTGCTTTTTCAGGTCTCAAGCGATTTCTCAATTTGGAATGAATTAGTCCAAAGGAAGAAAATATTCTTTCTAGACCAGCAGAAGAAACTACTGCTGTTAAAAGTGAAATTATTACTTCAACAGTCTCTGAATCCAAGTGCTTAAGTGACTTCCACCAATTCGCTGGTGTGACTTTCTTTAAAGCATCATCAGCAAGCATATATTTCTTGAATGGTTCTTATTCTCAAACTGGGTCTCTTTTACAGCCTGCTGCCATTACAGGTTTTCCCTTCTAGTGAGAGAATGGTATGGTAGATCTCAAATCAATGAAGGCTACACCCAGAAACTTCTCAAGACTTCTGGAATATGCTACTCAAACAGTTTCACTTTTGTTTCTGCTGCCGTCCCTCCCTTCTCACATTTATCTCCAGACTTCTCCTTGTCCAGATCTATTCCACTCCCAACGATCTTCTATTCATTGAACTTTTTGAAACTTTGCACTTTTAGAGAGAGGTAAGGAATAGACTCTGTGTACACAAATTTGCAGAAGGACAATAGGGCTGAGGTCTGTTAGTTCTCACCTCTATATATTTATTTATTTTAAAACATTTTTACTGTTAACAAGTATGTTATCTCTGGAGACACAAAACCACAGACTGAAAACTGCAAAAGTAAGCATCTTTGATGGTATCTTCTAGACTGAGTACTGAGTCCCATTAGGTAGATAGAAAGATTAACCTAAATAATCTATACAGAAGCCCCTGGAACTCCATAAAATTGGGTCCCTAATCCATGAACAATTGGAACCATTTACAAAACTTTTCTTAAACATTACATGAATATATTGTCTCATACTATACAATTAGAATGTATAATCCCTATTCCATGATGAGATATCTTTGAGATATAATGTATCTTTCTTTAGATAATTTTTTTTCCTGAAAAATCATTTTATCAAAAAAATCCAATTGAAATTTTAAAAATCTGATTTTTTTTTATTTTTTTTTTTAAATCATTGATTTTTATCCACCCTGGTAGAAATTGACCCAAGGTTTACTATTTTTTTCTCCAAAGAGTGAGACATCTTACATTTCAGGAATACTATTCTATGTGTATTCCTCCCTATGCTACTTGCTCGATGTTATTGGAAACAAAAACCAAAAACACAAATAGAAAAAGACAGTTGCTAACATCCCCATCTAGTGGCAAGAAATATGAAACAAAGCAAAATGTTTTGTACACTTTTAGTAATAAAGGAATTAAACACAGTATATGACTAGCTAAGAAAAAAATCTTAAGACAGTGATTTTATTCTTTAAAAATGTTTATACTTTTCTGCAATGCAACGAATTTGTCAACATCAGCTTTTCACAGAAAATGAAATACACTGCAATACAACAACTCTGTATAAGGCTGTTTTGAGGCTTTAAATGGCATTTTATGAGGTTCCTAATCCTTATTCTTGCTTTCTGCCCAGGAGTGAATTTCACAGAGAGCAACTCTTAAACTAAGTGGCTTTATGGAGTTAATATTTAGACTCTCTAAAGGCTCTGTCCTCCTGAGATTCTGGAATCCTATTCCATGGACAAGAGTTCTCTTTGTGTGCTTTTGAGATAAATCATTCCTACTAGAAAAGTTGTCTGTGATGCCTAGGGGAATTCTTGTTCATGTAACTTGTTGGTCATGATTGCTGATAACTCCCCATTTCTGTGGGGGAGTTAAAATCTTTTATCTTCAAGGCCTAAATGTACAGGGCTTGTTTAGAACAGAGAACCAGCTCTGCTATGGATAAGATTGAGCACCACTTTGTTTAAAGAACAGTTTATTGGCTTTGATTTTGCTGAAGTTACACACACAAAACTGCAGGAATACAATGGTGAATCAGGCTTAGAGAGTTTGCTCTTCTTTTTTTTTAAAAATGTGGCAGAGTACAATTCAGAGTGTTTCCTTTCCTGGTAAGATTTGACATTTAACATCAATCATATTCGTCCATATCAGCAAGACATCCGTTTCCTGCAATGGAATGGTTCTATTTGGAATGGTGTCAAGCTTTGGGCAGTATAGGTCAGACCGTGCTAATTTTGATGTGCTGAGTTTTGAACCAGATGAACCCAAGACCTAATCCATGAACATCCCAAAAGAACACACACACACACGGAGAACCTCACTCACTTTAGTGTTTCACTTGCATTTTGAAATTCGTTAGAAGGCTTACATCAAACTTTTGTCTGGGTCAGATTTTCTCCAGGTCTTGTACTCAAGTTTAATTGACAGGCAACATTTCTTCAGCCAAGTCTACACTACAAACTTTTGCTGACATAGCTAGGTCAGTCAGAGGTACAATATGATTTGTGACCAGCATAGCTGTGCTGGAAAGAAGCACTTATGTAGATGCAGTTATACAGGCAAGACTGCGCTTTTGGCTTTTAATTATGATGGGAGGAGGGGCATGCCATGGTGGAATAAGCTCTACTGGCAAGAGTGCTTTGGTATAAGCTATGTCCCCACTAGGAGTGCTTTGCCACTATGCTGGTATAGCTATGCCAGCAAAACCTTCCAGGTTTAGACCTGGCCTTCACAGTTTAATAGTCTTTGGCCTGGTTTGGAAACAGCTGTTAAGCATGAAATGCTTTTTGTTTTGATTCATTTAAAAAATAAATTTCAATGAAAAGATTTTATGAATGGTAAAGAAATAATATAGTATAATAAATATATAGCAATATCCATTAATTTGCTTATCCTGTTTTATTCTTTATTATACACTTATGCATGGGATATGCAAGGACAATGTGTCTATTTATAGTCCAATCTGCACTAGACATGACAGCCTTTGGCCCATTGACTTTAATGTCGCAGGATTGAGCCTAGAAGCCCAGCATAGATAGAAAAGATTCACTGCGAGATCCAAAGGAGGAAGGCAATGCTTATACAAAATCCTTTAATTAATCTAGTCTAGTTTTGTACTTGTAGGTCTCATGGAAGTGGGTGTTTAGGAGGGACTTAAATAAGGTGCAGGTGATGGCCCAGCGAAGTAGCAGTGGGAGGCCGTTTACGATGGGGGAAGCAGAAGGAGGAAATGACAGAAGTAGAGGCTGTTATTGGTGCAGGGAAAGGAGTGAGGCTGGAACGCAGTAGGAGATGACAGCTGAGCTGTTGGACTGGGGTGAGTTTGCCTAGTCATGAAGACAAGGATAACAACTTTAAATTCGATACAGTGGACAAGGGAAAGCCAATGGAATAAGCCAAAGAAGGGAGTGATACATTGTGATTGATGGGTAAAAAATTATAATTTTGGCTGCAGCATTTTGGGCAGATAGGGAGCAATCTGGGTACAAAGAAATCAGAGAGGAGAGGTGATTACAACACAAGACAGAAAGGAAGAGTTGGGTTTTTCAAAGTGTTATAATGGAAAGAGCAAAAACATTTAGTAACAGCCTGCATATAATTGGTGAAGGAGACAGATGAGGTTTTATTTCTAAATCCAAGCAAGCTATGAAGTGTAATTTACTCACAACTCATTGGCTAAGACTCAAATTAAGAAACTATTCTCTTCAGGTTATTTTCCTAAGTTTTCTGTTAGAGCAGCAGACTTAATTATAGTTTTATGATCTATGTTGATATCAGTATATGATTGTCTTTTAGCTGACAGACTAGTCCTCGGGTATGTAACATTCAGTTTCACCGGATCTCCACCAGGGCTGAGTGATTCCATAATCCTTCAGAGATAGATAAGCTGACTTCCATATCTATTTGCTGTACGGGTGTCTTTTGACTGAAACTTGATACATTAAGGTCGTGTCTTCATTAAGTGGACTTTAAGGGGAAGCTGATGGGTGCAATTGAGATAGGAAATGGTTGTGACTCCCTGGTCCTAGAGCAGTTTTTATGACAGACTCTGGTCCACTGTATTTTAGGGCAGCCGAGAGTTCCTGAAAGACCTTGGCACAAATAGCTATCTAAATTCCTGACTCTGGCTGTTAATGAGGGTAACCTGCCAAGGATCTGGAGGTTGTTAAAAGTGATCACACTTCTAAAACCTGGAAAGGACCCACACAATGCAGCATGCTACCAACCAATCTTTCAGCTATCTGTGATCTTCAGAGTCCTGAAGTGGCTTATCCTCCAGTGTATATCTCCAAAGGTAGAGACAACTCTCAGCATGCACCAAGCTGACTTCCAGAAAGGCTGAAGCACACACAACCAAGTTCTAGCCCTTGTGACATATATGGAAAATGGGTTTCAACAGAACTTGAACAGGAGCTGTTTTCCAGGACCTGACAGTGGTCTATGATACAGTATGGAACACTGGTCTTCTGGTAAAACTGTCAAGAGCTCTCCCAGCATGGGTGGTGGACACTGTTGAACTTTTACTTTGTGACAGGCATTTTTGGATACACAGGCGAGATAGATTGTCTTCTCCATGCATTTGTTCTAACAGTTTACCCCAAGGCTTAGTGCTTGTGCCCATCCTGTTCAATCTGTACACAAATGACCTGCCACCTCAGTCACACAAGTTTATCTATGCAGATGACATCCGAATTGGAGAACATTTTGAACACTGATCTGGCCAAGATGGCAGCCTACTATAGCAGTTGTCGCCTCCAACCAAGTGTGACTAAGACAGTTTTGAGCGTCTTCCACATCCACAATGCAAGTGCTAAATGTGATTTAGATATCTTCTTCAACGGAAAATGACTGAAATATGAGGCAAAGCTGGTCTATCTTGGTGTCGCAATAGACTGCTCTTTGACTTCCCATGACTATCTAAAAAAGATGGCTGATAAAGTCAGGACCAGGAATAATCTAATCAACAAATTAGCTGGTTTGACATGGGGTGCAGGTGCACAGACACTTTGCACATTGGCTCTGACGCTGCACTATTCCTCAGTGGAATACTGTATCCCTGTGTGATGTCAGTCACCTCACCCTAAATTGGTTGACGTCAAATTGAACTTGGCCATGTGTATCATCACAGGCACCTTGTGCCCTATTCCTATCCTATGGCTACCAATTCTGAGCAACATAGCTGCTCCACACAGTCATCTCAGAGAGTCTACAGCCAGACTGATGGAAAAAGCTATGTGCCCTTCCAGGTCTCCCATTATGCACAGACATTTTCAGTCACCCCAGAGCACGACTTATGTTGAGGCATCTATTGTGGTCTCAATTGCCAGATCTGAATCTGTCAGCAGCAACCCTATGGCATGATGAGTGGTTGGCTAAAGACGTTTGGAAGGGTTTCCTTGTGGCTGATCTTACTGTTCGGCCACCTGGATTTGACCTGCCACTCACCTTTGGACTCTGCTGAATAGATTCTGAAGTCGCCAAGGAATATGCACAGCCAACCTCTACAGCACAACAACCCACTTTGTCACTGTTTGCCTGAGTCAATCAATGGCGCATGTCGTCAATAAATGTCAACTGAGTAGATTTCACCGTGGCCTTAGGTCCCTTCATTGTGCTGGTGAAGCTGCTGTTGGGTTGCTTGGTCGATCCTGGAGACTCTCCCAGTTGAACATGATCTCCGGCTGGTAACAGTCCGGTAATGCAGCAGGGCTGCTGCTAAGGCAGGCTTGCTCCCTGTCTGCGCCAGCCGCACGCCGCTCCCAGAAGTGGCCAGCACACCCCTGCGGACCGAGGCAGGGTGGCAGGGGTCTCTGTGCACTGCTCCTGCCTGCAAGCACTGCCCCCGCTTCTCCCATTGGCCAGGAGCGGGGAACTGTGGCCAATGGGAGCTGCAGGGGCAGTGCCTGCAGAGAGGGGCTGTGCGCAGAGCCACATGCCCCCTTACCTCCTCCCCCAGGGACCACAGGGGCACATTGGCCCCTTCCGGGAGCAGCGTGGGGCTGGGGCAGGCAGACAGCCTGCCTTAGACCCGCTGCGCCACTGACCAGGAGTCGCCCGAGGTAAGTGCCACTTGGTGGGAGTCCGCACCCCAGCCCTCTCCTGGAGCCAGCACCCCATACTCCCTTCTGCACCCTGAACCCCCTCCTTCACCCAACCTCCTTCTCCAGCCTTGACCCACCCCTCCCAGAGCCAGGACCCCGTAACCCATCCTGCACCCCAACACTCTTCCCCAGCCTGGAGCCCCCTCCTGCACCCGATCTCCCTCCCAGAGCTTGCATCCCTCACCCCCTCCTGCACCCCATACCCCTGCCCCAGGCTCAGCCCAGAGCCCCTTCCCACACTCCATACCCCTCCACTCTAGCCCAGACTCCACACCCCTTCCAAACCCCCCACCCCAGCATGCTGAAAATGAGTGAGGGTAGGGGAGAGTGAGTGACGGGGGGGATGGAGTGAGTGGGGTGGGGCTTCAGGGAAGGGGTGGGGCCTCAGGGAAGGGGCAGGGTAGATCCTGGGTTGCATTTCAATTCAAAAAGTGATCTTGTGTATAAAAAGGTTGGAGACCACTGCGTTAGAAGAAGAGCAGCCGAGGGACTGGACAAGTAAGCCAGCTGGGAGGGTGCTTGAAGATTCTTCCAGCAGCTGTGGATTTCTGGAGTTCAGTACACATCAGCCATCCCCCCTCTCATTCCATATGCCAGGGTACTGTGGAGTAAGGGTAGTGTAGGAGACAACTATGACTGCTCTATACCAAGTGGAAACTCCCACCATGCTGAAGGAATCTGCTGAATGGGGCAGACCTTGTTACTTTTGCATTGTCAAAGTAGTTCAAAAAGGGGTGGATCAGAGCTCAAGATCTGCCCCTAAAGTTCCTGTTGATTCCTCCACCCCACTTTAGTTCTGGAGTTTGCCCAGGTGTCTAAGGCTAAAATTCTCCCTACCTCACTTTTCTGTTCTCTTCCAGCTGGTTGCTGTCCTCGCATTCTAAAGCTGGCTGCACTTCAGTGATGCTGAACATATGTGACTTTAAAGATGTCAGGGATCATTCTGCATGATAGGGGCTATTTAGATGTAATAATTTTGTTCTTATCAAAGTTGCAGTCTCCAATCTGAATCCAAAAGCCATGAACAATAGTGTACTCAAAAAAAGGGTGTGTGCTGGTATCTATTAACAGAAGTTATCTGAATAAACTGTGCTCACTCACCCCTCTCAGTATAGGTAGAGTCTTTAAAATTGCCTATATTGAACAGAATTAGTGTCCAGAGCCTTCAATTTTCTCTGCCTCCAGATTAAAACTCTCTACCCCCTCATTTCATCCCTCCAGAAAAGACCTGGGAGATCAGACAGACCTTGCAGTGTACCCTGAAGTTCAACGCTTGAGCTCTGATAAACCAACGGGTAAGTAAATTACTTCGTTGGGAGCCTATCACTGAAACCTCCTATCTCCAAGTTCCTCATAAATCAGAGGACAGTAGTTTGAGGGCCTCCAATGATCACAGCCACATACTGCAGTTTTGAGATAGCCTATCAACCTTCAAATTAATTTTGTCTAGGTTAAGACCAGTGCCTTACATCAGTGGTCTCCAACCTTTTTACACACAAGATCACTCTTTGAATTTAAGCGCAACCCAGGTTCTACCCTGCCCCTTCCTGGAGGCCCCGCCCCTTCCAAGAAGCCCCGCTGCACTCACTCCATCCCCCTGTCCCTCTATCATTTGCTCTCTCCCACCCTCACTCACATTCACGGGGCTGGGGCAGAGGGTTGGAATGTAGGAGGGGGTGAGGGGTGCATGCTCTGGGAGGGAGTTTGGGTGCAGGAGGGGGATTCAGGCTGGGGCAGAGTTTTGGGTTGCAGGAGGGGGTACAGGGTGCTGGCTTCGGGAGGGGGTCAGGGCTGGGGCAGGAGGTTCGGGGTGCAGGAAGGGGTTCACAGTGCAGGCTCTGGAAGGGGGCTCAGGGCTGGGTGCGGACTCCTGCTGGGCAGCACTTACCTTGGATGGCTCCTGGTTGGTGACACAGCGGGGCTAAGGCAGGTTCCTTGCCTGCCCCAGCCCTATGCTGCTCCCGGATGGAGTCAACACGCTCCGAGGGGGGGGCATGTTGCTCCGTGAACTGCCCCTCTCTCCAGGCACCACCCCCACAGCTTCCATTGGCTGCAGTTCCCCATTCCCAGCCAATGGGAGTTGCAGGGGTGGTGCTTGCAGGTAGGAGCAGCATGCAAAGACCCCATCCCTCCCTGCCCCCGGTCTGTGGGCTCATGCTGGCTGCTTCTGGGAGCAGCATGGGGCTGGGCAGGCAGGGAGCAAGCCTGTCTTAGCGGCAGCTGCACTGCACCACCAGACTTTTAGCGGCCAGAGATTGTGATTGACTGGGGGAGTCTCCAGAATCGACCAGTCAATCGTGATCAACCAGTTGGTTACCACTGCCTTACATCTACCCAGAAATGAAATGGAAGCTAGCACAGACCATGGAGCAGAGGTGGAATGTGCTCTGAGAAATGCCACTCAAAAATGGCCAGCCATGCTCTATATAAATTTCCCCAGAGGTCCAAATAACATTGTGAAGGATGAAATATGCTTTTTGTGTGATAGGGAGATAAGGAGGCCCTCAGAGGCTTGGACCAGATTTTATCTTAGATTTCTCAGGTTAATAATGTAGTACCAAGTTCAGTTCCCAGGACTTTTCAATCTCTGATGTTATCTAAGCAAATGGTGTATTTTTCCATTCTAAACTTGAGGTACATAGTTCATTAATTACTAATACAAGCCACACAACAGGCCTGTTAATTGCTGTAGCCAGTAGTTTGGGGATGAGGAGAATTTTTTTGCTTTCATTAGAAATGGGCATTTGCCAGCAGCCTGATTCTAAGTCAAACAACGACTACACTTTTGATCAGTTAAATTCCTGTATTGCCTTTTTTCCTTGGAAGTTGGTATGATTTCCCCATTGTTGGCAGTAAACACAAACATGGAATAAAACACCAACATGTTTTTTAGAACTATGATCACGTACCAGAAACTGACGATACTTAATTACAGGCATCACCAGAAGTTTACAGAAGAAACTTGGAAAACTTTCCATTGAACATTATTTAATCCAATTTCTACTTAAGTCAGATGCCACAAAAATACATGGCAAACTAAAAGAAAGTTGAAAATGCAACTGCATATGTAAGAACTAACTTAATCAAACCTGCCACAATATAAAATTTGCTACCAACTTTTAGGATTGCAGAAAAATTACTAAAAAGAAAAGGAGTACTTGTGGCACCTTAGAGACTAACAAATTTATTAGAGCATAAGCTTTCGTGAGCTACAGCTCACTTTATCGGATGCAGATAAATTACTGGTAACTTAACAAATTCTAGTTTCTTCCATGTGAATATCATGCAATAGCACTGATTCTTGCCCTCACAGAAGGTGCCTGCTTTAGGATTGGTGTACAAAGTATTGAGATAATACTTTTACATTATCAATAATTTCATCCATAAAAGTTGACAGGCTAAATTCAGATGTGACATAAGCGATGGTGCAAGTTATATGTTAATAAATTCAAATTATCTTATTACTTATGTGTAGTGTAGTAGCTAAGGAACATGAACAGAACAACATTAACTGGATTGTAACACAGGTAGTGTCCGTGCTTTCCCATGTTTTTATACCGCACAATGGTGACCTAAGCTTAACTGGGGTTCTGAGGAGCCTTACTGCAATATAAGGAAGTAAGGCATTGTGGAAGCTCCTTCTTAGGAGATTTTCAAAAGGAGGCTGGATAGCCATCTGTCTTGGATGGTTTAGATACAACAAATCCTGCATCTTGGTTCGGGGTTAGACTAGATCAGTAGTTCTCAATCTTCATGACTACTGTATCCCTTTCAGAAGTCTGATTTGTCTTGCATACCCCAAGTTTCATCTCACTTACAAATTACTTGCTTACAAAAATCAGAGAAAAATGTCAGAGCGCACTAGTACTGAAATTGTATACTTTCTCACTTTTACCATGTAATTATAAAATAAATCAATTGGAATATAAATGTTGTACTTACATTTCAGTGTATAGCATATAGAGTAGTATAAAAAAGTAAGAAATTTTAGTTAGTACTGACTTTGCTAGTGCTTTTTATGTAGCCTGTTGTAAAACTAGGCAAATATCTAGATGAGTTGATGTACCCCCTGGAAGACCTCTGCATAACCCCGAGTCCATGTACTCCTGGTTGAGAACCACTGGACTAGAGGACCCGTGCGGTCCCTTCTAGCCTTATGGTGCTATGATTCTATTTCAGTTTCAGCTCACTGTTGTTATGTCGTTATGTCGTTATTTTATTCTGGTAATGCCTAGAGACCCAGTCAAGGCCCAGTGGTGCTAGGCACTGTACAGACATGTATAGCAAAAATATTCTCTCATCTCATTCTTAAATTGTAAGCCCTTTGGGGCAGAGATTATGTGTAGATACAACTGATGGGGGAAGCAAGGAAACAGTGAGACCATCTATAAGTACCTACTTGGCTTGGGGAACAAAACTTTGATAGTGGGCACTTCAGTCTAGCGAACAAAGCTATAACTGGGAATGGATGAGTCATTACACAAAGTAAAACTATTTCCCCATGGTATTTCTCCCTCCCACCCCACCCCCCACTGTTCCTCTGATATTCTTGTTAACTGCTGGAATTAGCCTACCTGCTTGTCACCATGAAAGGTTTTCCTCCTTTCCCCCCCCTGCTGTTGGTGATGGCTTATCTTAAGTGATCACTTTCCTTACAGTGTGTATGATAAACCCATTGTTTCATGTTCTCTGTGCGTGTGTATATCAATCTCTCCTCTGTTTTTTCCACCAAATGCATCCGATGAAGTGAGCTGTAGCTCACGAAAGCTTATGCTCTAATAAATTTGTTAGTCTCTAAGGTGCCACAAGTACTCCTTTTCTTTTTGCGAATACAGACTAACACGGCTGCTACTCTGAAACCTATAACAAGAGACAATGGCTGGAATTTGAAGCAAGACAAGTTCCGACTAGAAATAAGGCACAAGCTTTTAACAAAAAGAAAAGGAGTACTTGTGGCACCTTAGAGACTAACAAATTTATTAGAGCATAAGCTTTCGTGAGCTACAGCTCACTTCATCGGATGCATTTAACAGTGACAGCAATTAGCCATTGGAACAACTTATTAAGGGTTGTGATGGATTCTCCATCACTGGCAATTTTTAAACCAAGATTGGATGGTTCCACCCCACCCCTTAAAAGATCTGCTCTAGTTCAAACAAATTAATCCAGGGAAGTTCTATGGCATGTGTTACACAAGAGGTCATACTAGATCAGTGGTTCTCAGCCAGGGATACATGTACCCCTGGGGGTACTCCAAGGTCTTCAAGGAGGTACTCATCTAGATCAGTGTTTCTCAACCTGGGGCTTGCAGCCTCCAGGGGAGGGGAGTCATGGGATGTGTTGGGGGGGGGTCACAAGTGCAGGGCTGGCATTAGGGGGTGGCAAGGAGGGCAATTGCCCAGGGCCCCGCACCACAGGGGGGCCACACAAAGCTAAGTTACATGCTTCAGCCCCAGTTTGGCAGGGGCTTGGAGCTTTAGACAAGGCTCATAAGTGGAAAATAACAGGCTCAAGTATCATACTGAAATGCAACTACAATAATTATATTCCAATTGATTTATTTTATAATTTTACAGTAGAAATGAAAACGTAAGCAATTTTTCAGTACCAGTGTGCTGTGACACTTTTGTATTTTTATGTCTGACTTTGTAAGCAAGTCGTTTTTAAGTGAGATGAAACTTGGGGGTACACAAGACAAAGCAGACTCTTGAAAGGGGTACAGTAGTCTGGCAAGGTTGAGGACCCCTGCACTAGATGATCACAGTGGTCTCATCTTGCCTTAGAATCTATGAATTAGTGTGATAGATAGCTGTTTTAGCACCCCACATTAGTAAATGTTGCAGGTCAAATCTCAGGAGAGTTTTGAATTTGAGTGCTATTCTGGCAAAAAAAAATCTTCTGTAGTATCTTTACTAATTCCTCCCTATGTACCCCTTACAGTGCAAGAGCTAGAAGTTGGGGCACTGTAAGAAGTAAGAGGGGGAGGCTTTCTCAAGAACAAACTTGCTCCATATATACATTCAGTAGGTTTTTTCAGGCAAATTCACACCCAGCTGCTTACTCTACTTGAACATTATTAAATAATTAGCATTGATATTTCCTGCAACTGGAGAGATTTATCTTCTAAATTTGCCACAGTTCCTGCTCATGCTTGGGCGGCTAGGATATCAGAATTTAGCCTAGTGAGAGATAACAGTGCTTGGTTGACAAAGAACCCTGCAGGCTAGAAAAATAAAGGTAAGGGAAAAAAAATAGATCTCCTAAAGTCCAGTGCTTTTCTATCTGCTTTATGAGGATTCTGAAAGATTTATGCAATTCTCCTGCTTAGAAAGTTTTTGAGAAGGTTAAACTGAGGAATGATGATATACAATATATTTATTGCTATAGTAGGACCAGTTAAACTAGTTCTAATCAATACCATAATCTTATGGGATTAAAAAAAAAGCCAGCAAAATTCAATAGAATGACCCTCCTTAGAAAACTACCCTCCTTGAAGCTGGTGTCAATACCATACCTGAATGTTATATTAACTTTCCACTCTATTTAAGCAATATCTTAGGTACTGCTGTGATGATTGAAACTATATAAAAGCCAGACATCTTCCTCTACTCCTGCTCTGTTTCTATACTTGTCTCCATTAGATGGACACAAGCAGCCTTCAGGACGATCATTATGCTATTCAGATTTTCTAAAAGTGATTCTCAAGTTGAATCACAAGATAACATCCTATCTTGCCAATACACATCCTTGATAAAATCTAGTCATTAGTTATGGAGCTGCCACCAGGAAGAAAGTGTTTCTCTTAAGTAAGACAAAGACTGACACTGTTAACCAGGGACTGCCAGCATAACTTATTTTTAAAAAAAATTTAAGAAGAGATGAATCTCAGGAATCCATTTTGAAACCAGCTAAATTTAAGGGGTAGCTGTAATACCCTAGTGGAAATTCAGTTAGATTCATCTAGGGACTATCGATTTGACTGGTCTCTCCTATGACCTCTCTATATTTGCTCTTTCTCAAAACCTAAATGGTCAGCTACAACCAACTGAGAATTTGCTACTGGAATTTCCACTAGGCTGGAAATCTCTGCTTATATGTGAAAGGAAGCAAAACCAAACGGTAGAAACCACATCTCAGGAAGCTATCCCAAATGAGTCTGTTGAGTCAATCAGGGATCTGCACATGTCAAGGAGAACGGGAAGATAAGGGAACAAACACTCATCAGCATGGACCCCCATGTATTCAAGTTGGAGTGATAGGAATGAAGAGTATTTCACGAAGATACAATAAATTAACAGAATGCCGGAATTTGGTACCGTTATGCTGTGGAGAACATAAGGTCTTGATCATAAGCCATTGTCTTGGAAAGGGTACAGTGAAGAGCTCACTGGGGTGCAGTGCACAAATGGAATGGAGAAGGACAGGGAAAAAAACAAGGTCATTCATACTAGGTTCAGCGATTAAGTGAAGGTAAAGTTTGGTCCACTGTGTATATTTCTCCTATTAGGGAGGGGACAACAACTTGAGATGAACCTAGAGAATTAAGTGCCATGAAGTAAATTGAGAATCCCAGGATTGAGTAAACATAGGACCCACTGGGTCCAAAACTCCCATGGATTTCAGTGATCAGCACTAGGACATATCAAGAATGAGATACCTATCACCTCTGTTAGCAATCACTTGCCGTCAGGATTGAGGCATATTGACGGGACAGTGTGGAAAAGGTTGCCTGGTCATTTCCCAGGCTGTCTCTCTTCTGTAAATAGTCAGGACTGTCAGTTCAGCAACCTTCATAAGTACTAGCATTCATTTTATATGTAAGATATCTTCATCTCTATTTTAAATAAATTTCTGCTGCCACATTGGCTTTCTGTGGTCACAGAATAAGAGAAAAGGAATTTTAAAAATATTTAGTATAGAAAGTTATATTTTAACCATAAGACTTTAAAATAGACATTTCAAATAGACTTTCCAAAGTGTCTTTTAGAGGACAGGTTTCAGAGTAGCAGCCGTGTTAGTCTGTATCCGCAAAAAGAACAGGAGTACTTGTGGCACCTTAGTCTCTAGGTGCCCCAAGTACTCCTGTTCTTTTTTTAGAGGACAGGAAGAGAACAGTGACTACTGGATAACTTAATGATAACGATTCCTTTTTAGTTCAGGAGGTGCTAATTTAACAATTTTTATATATTGCTACTGTAGATGACTTAACACTATTCTTATTATGGGAAGGAGCGGGTTTTGTAGATTTGGTAGATAACTTGCTTTCCTGATTTCAAGAAACTGTGCAGGGTTTGTTTTCATTTTTTATTTTGTTGGGGCACTGAAAAGAAGTTTTGAGCTATTCTAGTTCAGGTCATTTAAAAAAATAGAACTAGTTGGGAATGTTTCAATGAAAGCTTTTTTGTAGAAGAATGCCAATTTGTCAAAACTAACCCTTTTAGTATAAAACAGTACACGGTCAGTCTTGATGAATTTCTTGACTTTAAATTTTTGAAGTTGCCAAGTGTGAAACAGCTTTTCATTTAGAAATAAACTAATTAGAATTTTAAAAAGATAATCAAAATTGAAACAATTTTCAATTACTGAAACAAAGTGTTTTGGGGGACTCAATCTGTATTTTTGAATGGTTCATAATTTTTTTTCAAGTCTTTGCCTTTTTACCCTGATTTGGGATGGGAATACTTTTCAAAATCTCAAAAGTTTAGGGCAGGAAAACAGGTTGTTTTTATTGGTTTGGGTGGAGAGGGAGGGGTTGACCAGCTCTATTAAAAAAGAGCTGAAAGAATGTGGATTGCTTTTTGCTGCATTAGTTCAAGATCTCAGAACAAATCTGGAGGCCTGGTGGCGAGCCTTAATAAATGAAGTGTGGGCACATATCTCACACTGATTTTTCCCCGCTCAGGCAAATATAGTAAATAAATATTAAACCACAAGCTTCTTGCAGAAATCAATGTAGTATACAAATGGAGATAATGATAAAGACCTGTTGTGAAAGGGAATGCACACCACCTAGTGGTCAGGAAGGGGTGAAGGAGATTGTCTTCTTTCCAGGCATCCCGTTTTTCTACTGCTCCACCTTATGGTGGTTGGTCCTTCCAGTGACTCTGCCCTTCAACTGCATTGTGTATTCAAGGCTACCCCTTTCAGGATCTGTACAAGGAGTCCAACAGTGGGAGAACCTTTGGGATTAAGTAGGAGGTCTCAGGACTCCTTCCTCTTGGGTCAAGATCTCACAGCCCCAAACCTTTCACCTTCAGGGTCTTCTCCCTCCAGCTAGGATCCCCATGTTAAAGAAAGGTCTCTGTAGTTGTCCCTCTGTAGAGGTTTACAGGGGAGCCCAGACCCATGCTTTCCACTAGGTTCCAATTCAGTGTCCACTGGTTAGCAGTTCCTACACCCTCGGTATTATGCAGCTACATTGCAGAATCACTTCCTGCCAGCCTCTTCTCTTCCCACAGGAAAAAGACCTAAAAGACAAAGATAAAATCTCTGCCCTTCAAAGAGTCACAGGTCCCTTCTTTGAAGGCTTAGGTCACTATGCTCTGGTCTACACTAGGCGTTGAAGTCGAATTTAGCAGCATTCAATCGATGTAACTCTGCACCCGTCCACACGATGAAGCCCTTTTTTTTGACTTAAAGGGCTCTTAAAATCGATTTCCTTACTTCACCCCTGACAAGGGGATTAGTGCTGAAATCAGTTTTGCTGGGTCAAATTTGGGGTACTGTGGACGCAATTAGATGGTATTGGCCTCTGGGAGCTATCCCAGAGTGCTCCGTTGTGACCGCTCTGGACAGCACTCTCAACTCAGATGCACTGACCAGGTAGACAGGAAAAGGCCCGCAAACTTTTGAATTTCAGTTTCCTGTTTGGCCAGTGTGGCAAGCTGCAGGTGACCATGCAGAGCTCATCAGCAGAGGTGACCATGCAGAGCTCATCAGCAGAGGTGACCATGATGGAGTCCCAGAATCGCAAAAGAGCTCCAGCATGGACCAAATGGGAGGTACGGGATCTGATTGCTGTACGAGGAGAGGAATTCGTGCTATCAGAACTACGTTCCAATTTTTGAAATGCCAAAACATTTGTGAAAATCTTCCAGGGCAAGAAGGACAGAGGCCATAACAGGGACCCGAAGCAGTGCCGCGTGAAACTTAAGGAGCTGAGGCAAGCCTACCAGAAAACCAGAGAGGCAAACGGCCGCTCCGGGTCAGAGCCCCAAACATGCCACTTCTATGATGAGCTGCATGCCATTTTAGGGGGTTCAGCCACCACTAACCCAGCCGTGTTGTTTGACTCCTTCAATGGAGATGGAGGCAACACGGAAGCAGGTTTTGGGGACGAGGAAGATGATGAGGAGGAGGCTGTAGATAGCTCACAGCAAACAAGCGGAGAAACCGGTTTTCCCGACAGCCAGGAACTGTTTCTCACCCTGGACCTGGAGCCACTACTCCCCGAACCCACCCAAGGCTGCCTCCCGGACCCACCAGGCGGAAAAGGGACCTCTGGTGAGTGTACCTTTTTAAAATACTATAAAAGGTTTAAAGACCAACATGTTTAATGATTAATTTGCCCTGGCATTTGTGGCTCTCCTGGATATACTCCCAAAGCCTTTGCAAAAGGTTTCTGGGGAGGGCAGCCTTATTCCATCCACCATGGTAGGACACTTTACCACTCCAGGCCGGTAGCACGTACTCGGGAATCATTGTAGAACAAATAAGTTTTAAATTTTTAAAGTGCTGTGTGGCCTTGTCCTTCCCTCCTCCACCACCCCTCCTGGGCTACCTTGGTAATTATCCCCCTATTTGTGTGATGAATTAATAAAGAATGCATGAATGTGAAGCAACAATGACTTTATTGCCTCTGCAAGCGGTGATCGAAGGGAGGTGGGGAGGGTGGTTAGCTTACAGGGAAGTAGAGTGAACCAAGGGGCGGGGGATTTTGTCAAGGAGAAACAAACAGAACTTTCACACCGTAGCCTGGCCAGTCATGAAACTGGTTTTCAAAGCTTCTCTGATGCGCACCACACCCTCCTGTGCTCTTCTAACCACCCTGGTGTCTGGCTGTGCGTAACCAGCAGCCAGGCGATTTGCCTCAACTTCCCACCCCGCCATAAACGTCTCCCCCTTACTCACAGATATTGTGGAGCGCACAGCAAGCAGTAATAACAGTGGGAATATTGGTTTCACTGAGGTCTAACCGAGTCAGTAAACTGCGCCAGCGCACTTTTAAACATCCAAATGCACATTCTACCACTATTCTGCACTTGCTCAGCCTGTAGTTGAACAGCTCCTGACTACTCTCCAGGCTGCATATGTATGGCTTCATGAGCCATGGCATTAAGGGGTAGACTGGGTCCCCAAGGATAACTATAGGCATTTCAACATTCCCAATGGTTATTTTTTGGTCTGGGAAGAAAGTCCCTTCTTGCAGCTATGGAAACAGACGAGAGTTCCTGAAGATGCGAGCGTCATGTACCTTTCCCAGCGATCCCACGTTCATGTTGGTGAAACGTCCCTTGTGATCCACCAGTGCTTGCAGCACTATTGAAAAGTACCCCTTGCAGTTTATGTACTTGCTGGCTTGGTGCTCCGGTGCCAAGATAGGGATATGGGTTCCGTCTATGGCCCCACCACAGTTAGGGAATCCCATTGCAGCAAAGCCATCTACTATGACCTGCGCATTTCCCAGGGTCACTACCCTTGATATCAGCAGATCTTTGATTGCGTTGGCTACTTGCATCACAGCAGCCCCCACAGTAGATTTGCCCACTCCAAACTGATTCCCGACTGACTGGTAGCTGTCTGGCATTGCAAGCTTCCACAGGGCTATTGCCACTCGCTTCTCAACTGTGAGGTATGCTCTCATCTTGGTATTCTTGCGCCTCAGGGCAGGGGAAAGCAAGTCACAAAGTTCCATGAAAGTGCCCTTACGCATGCGAAAGTTTCGCAGCCACTGGGAATCGCAACGCTATGTGGTCCCACCAGTCTGTGCTTGTTTCCCGAGCCCAGAATCGGCGTTCCACCGCATGAACCTGCCCCATTACCCAATGATGCCCACATTGGCCGGGCCCGTGCTTTGAGAGAAGTCTGTGTCCATGTACTCATCACTCTCGTCACCGCGCTGGTGTCACCTACTCACCCGGTTTCGCTTTACCAGGTTCTGGTGCTGCATATACTGTTGGATAATGCGTGTGGTGTTTAATGTGCTCCTAATTGCCAAAGTGATCTGAGCGGGCTCCATGCTTGCCGTGGTATGGCGTCTGCACAGAAAAAAGGCGCAGAATGATTGTCTGCTGTTGCCCTGATGGAGGGAGGGGCAACTGGCGACATGGGTTACAGTGTGGCTTACAGGGAATTAAAATCAACAATGGGGGTGGCTTTGCGAGAAACTGAATGGCCGCCTCAAGGATAGAACTCAAAACTGGGTTTAGCAGGCCATTGATTTCACAGAGGGAGGGAGGAGAAAATAAATACAAAACAAATCTGGTCTATTTCTTGTTTTGAGACACTACATCTATCTTTATACATCATACTGGTAGCAGACTGTGCAGTACGACCGCTAGCCATCGTCACCTCCTGGGTGCTCGGCAGAAGACGGTGCAGTATGACTACTGGCCATCGTCTTCTGCTGGCTGCAAATTAAAAGACAGTGCACTGCTGGTAGGACTCAATCGCCATGAGGCGAAACAAGGGAAATGACCTGGCTGAGTCACTCCCATGTTTGCCCAGGCGCCCAGTTAAAAGAACACCCAGGGCTACGTCGAAGACGGCTACCAGTCATACTGCACTTTCTGCTGCCAAAAGGCAATAAACCGCTGCTGTGTAGCAATACAGTACCATGTCCGCCAGCACCCAGGAGACATATGGTGACGGTTAGCTGAGCGGGCTCCATGCTTGCCATGGTATGGTGTCTGCACAGGTAACTCAAGAAAAAAGGTGCAAAACGATTGTCTGCCCTTGCTTTTACGGAGGGAGGGAGGGAACGGGGGCCTGAAGATATGTACCGAGAACCACCCGCAACAATGTTTTAACCCCATCAGGCACTGGGATTTCTACCCAGAATTCAAATGGGCAGTGGAACTTTGGGATAGCTACCCACAGTGCAAAGCTCCGGAAATCGACTGTTGCCTCGGTACTGTGGACACAGTCCGCCGACTACATGCACTTAGAGCATTTATGTGGGGAGACACACACTTGACTGTATAAAAACGCTTTCTACAAAACCGACTTCTATAAATTCGACCTAATTCTGTAGTGTAGACATACCCTATAACCAGGCCTTAGTCAGCGGGAACTCTCATGGGGCTTTCTCTCAGAAGCTCAGTCCATAGGGCAGCTCACCTCCACAGCCTTCCTCCCTGCCACTGAGCTACCCTGGGCAACTCCTCTGTTCCCCTTGTTAAGCTCCTCCTCCAGCCTGTGCAGGCTTTTCAGGTGCAGTGGGGCAAGGCTGTCTGGGCTTAGAGCAGCTGTTTAACCTCTTCCTTTCCATTGTGGGGTTTGTACACCCCCTCCTACCTCCTTTGTAAAGCACTTTGAGATCTACTGATGCATAAGTGCTATCTAAGAGATTATTATTATTATTATTTTATTATAGCTGAATCCCTGTAACATGTCTGTTGCCATTCTGAACACACATTTGTCCAAATGGATGTGAGGGTTAAAAACTGATTCTGCATATGGAGAGTATCAAGAAGTGAGTAGCTTACTTGTAATTGATCTTGCAGATCTTCAGATTTGAACTCCCAGCCATAGCAGAATGGACAATCTTGCTTGCTTTTCATTTTAAGTGACTCAAGTGGATGGAACTTCCACCAATTCCCTTGGGAGACTATTGTACAGTTTAATATTAAGCACTTATTAGCTTTCTGTTGAGGTCAATATCAAAAATTTGTCCTGAGAGTTAAAGTTAATGGGCTAGTTCCTCAACTGGGGTAAATCAGCATAACTCCATCACCACTAGCTGAGGATCTGGCCTAATGTATTTGGACAATCATGGGTTGTCTGAAAGGAGCTGGTTTGCAGACAATTGGTCTCTAAGCACAGAAGGGTGAGAGGAAGAATAGACATTAGTTTTTAGAGAGAAGTTTCCTTTTTCACAGTCATTAAGCTTAGACAAACGTGCCTTTCCAAGCTCTCAAAGCAGTCAGTGAGGTTTGCTTTACTCCCATGTTCTGTCTATTTTTTAATATATCTTGTTTTGTTTTTAATAAGATAATGTGTCTTTCACTGCTGCTTGGGTCATTTCCTGCACGTTGCCTCAAAGAGAAGTTAACACTTCATCCTCTAATATGAGGTAATGAAGGGTACAGGTCTCTGGAGCCTAATTCCTTCTCAGAGGGCTCTGACAGAGGTTTCTTTTTTTAGATGTTGTGTTGCAAGGTGCTGCAGCCAGGCAAATGCAAGGGAGAAACTTAACATTGAGATTTAGTCCTTCTGCCTATGCTTCAGGATCAGAGCATGAGCTGGTGGCATGAAAGTAACCATCCCTTTCCTTTTCCCTGAATTCTAGGGTTGACATGTGGTATACAGATGTGTGTGATGCATATCTGACATATGATTTGCTGACCCAAGTTTCCTAGGTTTTTGGGATGGGTTGTGTAGTCCTGCATAAGGCTGGCTGGGTGTGGCTCAGATGTCCTAATGAGAGAGAAAGGAAGTAGCAGAAAAATATGAGAATGTGGAAGGGAATATTAATTACAAGTAAATCACTGAAGAACTGAGGAGCCTGAGGTCAGCCTGTGCTCAAACCAGTAGCTCAATTTGCATCCTAATTTTGGCATTTTCTACCTTTGATACAATCTAAGGTCCCAGATGGATCTGCATGGGTTTACCCTAGTGTTTGGATAGAGACCCATTGGCTTCAGTGGGACAGATCCTTCTGTGATGGCCACCCTCATAGCTGAAGTGCTAGGGATTGAACCCAGGGACTTCTAGAGCTAAAAGCATAAGCTGCTACTGCTTGAGGGAAAGAGCAAGGCTATATGGCTGGGGAATATAATACCATCTCCTTCTGTGTGGATTGGTATAGAAGGGCATCAGTAACACAGACTGGTCTTCACTACGGGGAGACCGACGTTGCTGCAATCTATGCAGCAGAGATCAATTTAGCGTGTCTAGTGAAGACCCGCCAAATTGGCGGCAGAGCACTCTCCGGTTGACCCCAGAACTCCAGCTCCCCAAGAAGGTTAAGGTAAATCGACGGGAGAGCACCTCCCATTGATACAGTGCAGTGAAGACACGGGGGTAAGTCGACCTAAGCTACGTCGACTCCAGCTACATGAGTAATGTAGCTGGAGTCGACGTAGTTTCGATCAACTTACCCCTGTAGTGAAGACAAGCCCTCACTAGTGGATTACATACTTCCTCTGCTCAAAGGAAGCTTATCCAGAGCCTCTGAGGCCCACAGTGGTTCAAATCCAGACAAGCCCCACTTATGTGACAGCCACCTGCCTGGCTGATATACTAGGATTGAACCAGGACCCTCTTGAGCTAAAAGCATAAGTTACTATGGCTTAAGCTAAAGCTTTGAGGGTAAGACTCTACCATCTCATATATTCTAGATTGTCAGAAAGGGGGACCTGTAACACTCAACAGTTACACTACCACCACTGGAATCTCAGTGAAGTCAATGGAGCACTGCACCAGCTCAAGATTCCACCCCGAAAAACTCATGATAGGTTCACGGCCTAAGATTTCAAAATAAAATAAAATGGATCAAATTTCACAAGACATTTAAGAGACAGCATACACCCTAAGTGTCTAGACCTTTCTCTTCCTTCCATCTGGTGCTACATTCTGATTCTGCATGAGTCAGTGGTTCTCAGCCAGGGTTGCCTGTACCCGTGGGGGTACACAGAGGTCTTCCAGGGGGTACATCAACTCATCTAGATATTTGCCTAATTTTACAATAGGCTACATAGAAAGCACTAATGAAATCAGTACAAACTAAAATTTCATATAGACAATGATTTGTTGATACTGCTCTATGTACTATACACGGAAATGTAAGTACAATATTTATATTCCAATTGATTTATTATATAGTTGTATGGTAAAAATGAGAAGGGAAGCAATTTTTCACTACTAGTGTGCTGTGACACTTGTATTTTTAGGTTTCAGAGTAGCAGCCGTGTTAGTCTGTATTCGCAAAAAGAAAAGGAGTACTTGTGGCACCTTAGAGACTAACAAATTTATTAGAGCATAAGCTTTCGTGAGCTACAGCTCACTTCATCGGATGCATCCGATGAAGTGAGCTGTAGCTCACGAAAGCTTATGCTCTAATAAATTTGTTAGTCTCTAAGGTGCCACAAGTACTCCTTTTCTACTTGTATTTTTATGTCTGATTTTGTAAGCAAGTAGTTTTTAAGTGAGGTGAAACTTGGGGGTATGCAAGACAAATCAGACTCCTGAAGGGGTACAGTAGTCTGGAAAGGTTAAGAGTCACTACGCTGACTCATGTGGAAGTTTTTGTACTTAATGCCCTGAATAATGGAGAAGGAAGGTCCTACATTTATAAAGTAATATAATCCAGGCCTGCTTGGTGTGGTGCTCTATCCCCACCTAGTGGCACCTAGACCATCTAGAGACTGAAGAGTCATGTGGCTTCTAGCTCATGCAATAGAGGCTCATACACTAAGTTTCAAAGGTCCAAGGTTTGATCCATGATGACAGGGGTCTGTTGCAGTGCTTAATTTGCTCTAACATTGGCAGTTTATAGCCTAGGTACCTCTGGGCTTGCTATATCAGTTGTGAATGTAAAAAAATTGCTTGAGCTTCGTAACCTCCTTCATTACAAATTGAGCACTTGTCTGTCAGTGTTGCAATTACAGTTGTGGTTGTGAGTAAACAACCCCAAACATTGGCTTTTGGGCTGCCTTGCTTGTTCTCAGTATAACAGAACAAAAAGTGAAGAAAAAAATCAACATCAGCAGAAGTTGATGTAAATGCAGTCCCATTGCAACTTTTTTAAAAAAAGTTCATTGTCTATTCTCCCCTTTTTAGGCTTCAATTCAGCAAAGCTGTGGAGCACATGCTTAACTTTAGTAATCTCATCTCTATTCAGCAACTTTGAGTGCATGCTTAAGTCCCACTGAAGTAAAAGTTAAGGCAAATGCTTGCGTGCTTTGCTGAATCAGGCCATCAAAGTAGCATGAGAACACAGTTCAAATAAACTAGAGGGGCCTGAACAGAATTCCAGCTCTCAGGTGATCTCTGATCTTGGGGAACATATGACTCCTTATAGGCCCTGAGGAAAGAAAGAGCTTGAAATGCTTAAGCATTGCTGTGAATGAGGATGCTTTCTTGAATCAAGACCATAGGCAGTGTGTGACTCTTGTGTTTGGGGAGGCTGGGCGCAAGTGCTAGAAGCTCCCTAGAAGCCGTACTCCAAAGGCAGTAGGCCAGCGGACCTCCAAAGGGAGATGTGACGCATTTGGCATTTCTTGCCCATCTGGCATTTCTAGCCCCATTTGGGGAGGGTTAGCCTCCCCAACTTTCTTATACTTGCCACCCATGGTCAAGACTGTGGTTTGTGCGCTCTCTGTGGTGGAGACTCTTTCTACTTATCTGAGACAGGTAGTACATTTTGGGCACTATGTAAATTAGAAATAACATTCTGGATCTGGATCTGAACTTCATGACTAAGACCCATTTCTGAAGCAAACAAACAGTTAACAAATATCCTCGTAAAGCTATCACATCTGAAAAAAGACTTATAATTGAGTCATAGAAATTGGAACTAATCTAGGGCGAGATCCAGAGCCCACTGCAGCTACTAGAAGGTCTTTCATTGATTACAGTGGGTTTTGATTCAAGCCCAGAGCAGGAATGCCCCCAACAGTATATTAATTACTATTTTATCAAGGTTTGTTTCATAATTCCCAGGTAATGGGGCTTCCACCACTTCCTTGGGACCTTATTCCACAATTCAACTTATTTCAGTGTCAGGATTTCTTTCCTGGCATCCATCCTAAATTTTCCTTTCCTTAATTTTATCCATTTACTCTGAATTATACCAGATGAAATAATTCTTTTCACTCCTTGGTTATTACACCCTTCAAATATTTTACCAACAAAGAAAAGATTTATATGACTATAATACATTAAAATTTTAATACTTATTCTCGGCAACACCTTGCCAATCCAGCAGAACCCTTAAATAGTGCCTATTGATTTCACAGGCATACGCTAAAGGTAAACCTATCGTTAAGTGCTTTGTCAAGCTCTTTGGGGTAGGGTGACCAGACGTCCCGATATTATTGGAACCATCATCATTCCAATACAGGGGCTTTGTTTTATATATGTAACTATACTTCCCCTTCCCTCTCCCCCCAAAAAAGTAACCCAATTTTTCACACTTGCTATCTGGTCACCCTAAACTTGGGGCCATAATTAGGAAACCAGAGGAAAAACAATATATATATTTATGTTTATATTTAAATATATATATATATATATATATATTTGGTACTTGCATAGCCTGATTTGCCCAGTAGATGGCACCTGAATCCCACACAGTAAACCACTATCAATATAATTTTAATGTATCTTAGTTTTCATTGCTGAAGTGATTGTTAATTAATACATACCTCTGTGTTTTCATCAGCACTGGTCAAATGAGGTCACTTTGACCTTGATTAATAAAATGTGTAATCATTTTGGAAATATTTGAAGTCAGAGACCTGCCAAGTGGTGTTCTTTTTTCTTTTCTGTAATCAATAAAACAAAATCTAAATTGCAAATCATACAGGCTTCATTCCAATGCATGTTTTAAATTTTTGTGTGTTTGATTTACACTTTCTGCAAATGATTTGCAAATGTCATTACAGATATGAGAAAATAAGCCAATTTTGCTCTTTCTTGTTACTTTTCAAGCAGAATAAGTAATGTAAAAGTATTGAAAATTATTGCTGCCACAAAACATGGCATTAATCGAATGCCTTTCAGTAAAGTACTATGTGCTTTTGGCAGGTTCCCAAGCAAGTTTGTAGACTTTTCGCTTTCTCAGTTTAAATGTTCAGAAAGTGAGGTCTAGGCTGAGGTCATCTCGTACAGTGCAATGTCCCTGGCACGCCTCCAGAGTGCAGTGCTTACTGTGCCATCTTCTACATGACATGTTCAGACCAGCACCTCCAGTACTGTAGAAATAGGACTAAATTCTCTGGTGTTGTATAGTGATGCTGCTCCATTGCCAATTGCCAATTTGCACCAGCAGAGAATCTGGGCCCAAGTATTTTATTTAATGTTTGATGAGCTTATGAAAAAAGGCGGTGGAGGAATAATAATGTCATACCCTATAGTCTAAGACAGCATACTCCTTCTATTATGCATCTGTCTATGAGAACAAGGTCCACTCAGTTCTTGTTCTCTCTGGGGGAAGAATTATATAAATGTGCTTGGAGACTTACTCTTTTCTAGATAAGCCACAATTTTCTATATTATATACAATGACAGAAGAAGTTGAACCATGACGGGGTTTTTTCTGATATGGTTTTCAGTACCTCCGTATTCACACTATTTGTGTGAGTTTAATGCATAATTTCAGTTATTGTGTAAGAAATTGCCTAGCTCTTAATAACTTGCTAATTGTTTCTCTTTTGTGTGTTGAATCTTCCACAGTATTTTATAAAAGTAAAATATTTGCTTAGCAGAATGTTGCAGAAAAGAAATATATTTTTAACAGAACACCTAGAAAACTAAAAGAAAAGGAGGACTTGTGGCACCTTAGAGACTAACAAATTTATTTGAGCATAAGCTTTCGTGAGCTACAGCTCATTTTATCGGCTGCATTGGATGAAGTGAGCTGTAGCTCACGGAAGCTTATGCTGAAATAAATTTGTTAGTCTCTAAGGTGCCACAATTCCTCCTTTTCTTTTTGTGGATACAGACTAAAACGGCTGCTATTCTGAAACCTAGAAAACTAAGATTGTTCCAGGATACGGACCCTAAACTATTTCCATGAGTTTATCACCTTTGGCTGTGTGCTTGTGAAAGCACACAAGTTAAGCATAATTATGCCCAGGTTCAGCAAAGCACTTTTACTGTGCTTAAAGGTAAGCATGTGCTCTAATCCCATTGAAATTAAAGGGACTATTCAAATTCTTAAAGTCAAATGCGTGCTTAAATGCTTTGGTGGGATTGGGGCGTTAGTCATTACTTAGACTTCCAGAGAACTGCAGCCACTGCTGTTGGTAAATGTGAGTCAATACACCCTCATCTGAAACCCTAATTCTGCATTGTGATCTGCTGGCACAGACCCATGTGCTGTGTGGAGTCCTACTGGGCACAGGCATTGGTGATAGAAGATCTTAATGCGGGAGATCAGAGTTTGAATCAGTAGTACATCAATGTTCCAGTAGAAGGTTAACAGGCTTTTTTTTGTTAGTAGCACTATCTTCTCAGTATGTTGTAGTACCAAGGTCTTTCTTGACCACATGTGGTCACGAAAGAGCCTTTAGAATTGTTTGCTAAAGTGTGGCTCTAAAGTTGTGGCCAAATTGTAGTTGGGATTACTGGCAAGATATGTTCCCCCTGCAGTTTCAATTACCATTATACTTTTGTGTAAACTGATTTGAGTATAAGTCAATCAACACTGGTTTGCAAGGCTAATCTCTAAAGAAGTATTGACCCTGCATATGAAACAACTCAATAGAACAGTGAAAGCCACACTGTCTAAAACCAGCTCCTGAGGCATTTATAGGCGCTGCATTGTCTAACCTCACTTTTGCAGTGCATACAATTTGTGACAGTTATATAAACTCTCCTTCTCCCCCCTTTCATCCAGACATTTTGATTTAAAAACTTTCACCACATCACTTCCTCTTTTATTCTCATGTCATGCTATGCTCTGTTGAACAGTGACTCTTTTCTATTGCAGCAAGTCATTTCAGTGATGTGTGAAGGGATTCCTTTGTATTTTGGGCCAAATTCTTTTACTTCAACCTTGCATGGGGTATAAAGCTGAGCAAACTACTTGGTAAAGTGATTTGAGACTCCAAGGTTGAAGGCACTATGAAAAGATAAAATAGAAATACTAAAGTAATTATAATCATCTTCCAGTCTCAGGAATTATTATTTTGTTTTTTCTTTAATTTCTAACAAGGCCACTCTTGTGATACTACCTCACAGAGGTGTAGTCAGTATAAAATCCAATAATGATGAAGGATAGTTTAGTGGTTAGAATACTAGCCTACGCCTTAAGAAACCTGGCTTCAATTCACTGCTCCACCACAGACTTCTTGAGTGACCTTGGGCAAGTCACTAAGAGCTAGCTTCGCAATGAAACTAGGTGTGGCAATGCTGAGCATAAGCTTTGGTGCCTAGAAAATCACTGGATTCACAAAGCCAGGAGTTAGGCATGTAGGCTCTCTACACGATGAATGGGAAGAGATAGGCACTTCAGAATGGGATTGTCAAAAACCACCATGCTCAGTGGCTGTGATGGAATGGGGCTATATCTGTACAATGTATGAATTCTGATTGATATTGTGAAGTTGTATTAGAAAATCTTCTATGCTGATAGGGCACAAGTGCCGACTTTCAGCTGTCCCCAGGGGGGGCTCTACTCTGAGGCCCAGCCACCACTCCGCCCCTTCCCCCAAAGCCCCACCCTAATCCTGTTGCTTCCTGCCCCTGCTCCACCCTCTCCCTTGCGGCTCCACCCCACCTCTTCCCGCCCCATCTTTGCCCCTTCCCTGAGTGTGCCCTGCCCTCACGCCACCTCTTCCTGCCCCTGCTCTTCTCCCTCCTCCCAGCACCTCCTGCTCACTGCCGAACAGCTGATCAATTTTACAAAAGGTTAATGTAAAAAGCAACTCAGGCCTTGGAAATCCAGTTTAGCTAAAGGGAGGGAGAAAGGTAGAAGCAGTGAACACTTACCAGGAGAAGAACAAAAGAGACCAGGTGATCAGAAGGGGGTTAAATAAAGAAACACACAGCAACAGGGGCCAGACAGAGAAAGGAAGTGGGGGGCAAGAGAGAGCAAGGTCACAAAAGCTGGATAAGGGGCTCTAAGAGGGAGAGGTTACCCAGCATGTAGCAGTCTCATGGGGCAGGGGATCTCTGCCTGCTTTCCTGAGCCCAGATGGCTCCAAGAGTTCTGGAAAAGCCAAGGGACTCAGACCCCAGCCAAAAGAATGCCCTGGAGTAGTGAGGAGACTGAGGCAGAGGCATACAGTTAGTATTTATGGGTTTGGATCTATGCTCTCCTGTGCTTTGTATGGTTAAGTATAAAAGAACATTCATGTGGTAGACTCTCAGCAAAGTGTCTCTCTGTATGTTAACTGCTTCACAACTGCTGTGTGCCCCTGAGAGACTTAAACTGTAAACCAGAATCTTCACACCTTAGGGTTGGAGTTTTGGAAGAGGGGTGTGTTTTAATACTAGGGAGTCTAAAGGGTCAGTGTTGTACCCAGAGAGGCACAGAACTAGGAGATCTGGGTTCTGTTCTGACCTCTGTATTGCATCAGGCAAGCCCCTTGCTAAAGTTTTCAGACATGAGTGCCTCAGTACCTTTGATGATTTGGAGAATTTGTCTGCACCACATGAATTATGAATTCTGGGTGAGATTATGAACTTTCTGTACGTATCTTTTCCAAACTCCAAACCTTACCCAGTGTGCAGCCTTTTGCTTTCTGTGTTTTACCTCTGAGTTGGACTGAAATTCCAATGGGTAATTATAGAGGACTGACAATAGACAGTCATTACACTGGGATAGTCCTCTATTCAAATTACATCCATCCTAGGCAATTTCCTGACAGAGGAAACTGGAAGGTTATAAAAGGCCTGGAGCTGTTCTATTTGGGATCTTGGATCACTTTCACCATCTCAAGATGAGGGAAGCAGCTGCATAAGTCTGGGGGAACCCCTGGCTCCGAACACACAATCCCCCAAGAGAAAGGTGAGCTAGACTAAGGGGCATGACATTCAGTATGTTTGCTCTCTAAATGACTTGTACTTTCTTGGGCTTGTAAGTAAAGGTTAATAGTGTTTTAGAGTCTTGTGGAAAGTCTGTGTGTGTTATGTGCCCCACCTATCACACACCCTTGAAGAGTTGACCTGTGGACCAGACTGCCCACATGGCTGGAGTTCTGGGAAAGAGCATTTGATATAGAGGAGTCTAGGAAGGTGAGGAAGGAGGGTCAGTTCTAGGTAAAGGGGCTGGGAAGTTGGACCACAAGATGTTAGTCCTCAGGAGGGGTGCTAAACAAAGGATCTGCACCCCAAGAGCGTGCCAGGGAGTCCTGGACTCATGAGGCAGTTGGATCCCTCATATCAGTCTAGTGAGTGCCCAGGAGGGGGGATTTGACTAGAACTCTGATAATATCTAAACCCATGCTGAGGGCACATGAATAAGTGGCCTGATTTTCAGAGCTTTTGAGTCATTTGAAGTCAGTTTGAAAATTGAGTCCTGAGTTCATTAATGTTTGTAACTTGCTCTGAAAACCTGGGAGACAAGACACTATAGAGACACAAAGAATTATTACTTCATCAGGTGGCACTATTATGGGGTCTGGGCAGGAAAAGAATAACTTTTTACAGTATCAAAACACATCTATCTAAAATAATCTTAAAATGCCATTAAAGTGTAATGATAGTGCCGTTCTAAACCATCTGAAAGACAGCTCAGCTAAAATGATAGTGGTTAGCCAATAAGAAATGCAAAGGGTGACTTCCAGCTGACTCAAGTTTATTACAGTTCCTATTGACTCATCAACAGAGAGTCTCCCCTTTTTGGTTCAAGTGGTAAAGTTGCTTTCTGTGGACCACAGAATATCCCATATTACATCTCAGCTGCTCTTGATGTACATTTTGCCACCACACTGGGGACTTTGCCCATTCATTAACTGTTCTTGTGTCTAGCGGCCAGATGCCAGACACAATATTGCTGGGTCCTGCCTTCATGCTGTTTGTTACAATCGGTTAATATGTCTAGATTATGAACTTTTCTTCTGCTATCAGGGGGAAAAAGAGAACAAGCAGTCTGAGGCTATTTCAGTCCTGGTCTCCCTTCCCTGTCAAAAATCTAATTTGCAATTAGTAATTTCATCAACACTTTCATGTCTTCAGAAAGCAGTTGAGTAAATGTTCCAGAGAGATTTATCTACCATAGAGGTAGAAGCATCAGTAATACCCAGGAAACCAGTCACTACCAGAAATTAGTAAATGCATTATTGTTGTTGTTTATAGAGTCATAAATGTGCACGGTGCTCAGTTATCTGATCTTGAGACAAAGCTGATAATCATGTTCTCCCAAAGAGCTAGATTGTGCTTTTAAGACAATCTTGTGATAGGGCACTGGGGAGCTACAATGCTGTAGGAGAAACTCAGGGGGGGCTGTTCCTTGGGAAGGTACAGTCCCTGTCCATGTTCTCTGATGCACTATCCTTTAGGATAGTGTAGAGGGGGGGCTGGGCCATGATGCCACCTCCTCCTTGCCTCCTAATGAATGCCTGGATGGAACTGTTCCTTTTCTCCCATGAGTATCCTGGACTGCACCTGATGCTGCACCCGTGCAGCCCTCCCCCCTGCTCAGCCATGTATTATCCAGTCATTCTGGCCCTATTTCTGTTCAGGTTCTTACACCGTTCCATTGCCATGATGTATGATCTCTCATAAATCAGGACCTAATCTTGCAAGATGCTGTATACATCTCAAGAGAGGCTGAACTTCCTCAGCTTCCCAATTATTTTCATGGAAAGAGAGGGCATTCAGCCTCCAACAATGAATGATCAGCAGCTTCTAGAATGTGGCTCTTGTTCATTAGCTCTTACTATTACTAGTGTCCATGCAAATTCCATTTTCTATTAATAATTAATAGTCACAATACAACATTGTTTTAAAGTTAATATGTAGGGCCAAATTTAGGGGGACCCTCAATCTGACCAAGAATTTTGTCCTGAAAGATACTGTGGGCAAAAAAACTAGACACACACCTTAAACAAGCCTACAATTAACTATGTGTACACTTGGAGCTGGGTGTGTGATTCCCAGCTTGAAGAGAGACACTCATGCTAGCTCTCATCGATCTAGAGTGCTAAAAACAAAATGTAGTCATGGCAGCACAAGTGCCAGGAGGGGCTAGCCATCCCAAGTACATTCCCATCAGAGACCATAGGTGTGTACTCAGGGCAGCTAGCTCCCCCTTCTGCTCACGGTGCAGAAGCTACATCATTTTTAGTGTGCTAGCTGGGTGCGAGCTAGGTGGTATGCCCTGATATGTCTCATCAAGCCGGGAATCACACTCCCAGGTCCAAGTGCAGACATACCCCGCCTGATTTGTGAATACAATCAAGTAATTAGATATATACAGATTTTCAAAAGTGACCAGTGATTTTGATTGCCTCATTTTTGGCTGCCTAATCTGAGACATGTTAAAGAGCTAGATTTTCAGAAAATGCTGAGTGCCCATGCTCTGGAAATCAAACGTCTTTAAGGTGCCTGAAGTTGAGCACGCAGAAACTTACAACTTCAGTTGTCACATTTGAAAATCTCAGCCCTCAGATTTGCTATTTGTGCCTCCAATTACTTGTGGGCAGAAAATGAGAAGATATTTTAATAAAATGAGGTGCATAGTGTGTTCTTTAGTAATTATAATCCCCAATGCACTGGTATTATGTTTTAAATATAATTTCAGAATTGCCATACTGACAAATTGGAATCTTTCTAATAGTTAAATGGCTTACCATCACCAATCAGAACCAAATACACACACTATTAAGTTTATAATTACCATATATTTGAGCATTTCACAGCCCACTTAGCCTTCCATTAGAGTTCCCTGAGTGCTCTCTCCTCACATTTCTTCCTAACAGATTATTGTACAAATGCTTTAAAACTAGTGTATGAGATAAAAATGTGTACAGTAACTCTCAGGCAGATTCGATGGCCTGAGAAGATTGGTAAAGGGGTGACTGTCATGAACATGTTGCCAAATCCAGCCCAGGTCAATAGCTGTGGAAAAGTAGTTGCCATCTGATGGTTTGAAGTGGCCTCCATGAAATGAGTTGGTCTCATTCTAAGTGGGGTACGTGGTCCACACTGTAAGCCCACTACCACACAGCTGGAATGGGCACTAATGAGCATGAAAGTGCTGAATGTACATGGATGCTGAACTACTGTCTCAATCCTAAAAGGCTTCTCCCCAGGTGAGGTGTAAAGAACATTCTTAGGATAACAGCTTTTCTTCCATTGCTGGTGCTAGTACTGTACCTATTCCATGGCAGACTTCAGTCTCCAGGGTGGAGGCAATTTGTCACCTTTAAAAACACCGAAGAAGCGGGACAAAAAAAAAGGCTCAGAAAAAAAAAGGGGGTTTTCCCACACTCACTAGGTGTTCATTCCAATTGGGAAGTTGAAAAAGCTGCAGTCAACTGGATAGTTATGGTACTGGGGAAATATCTGCTTTCTCTCTTAATGCTGGCACACATTTGCCAGAGTTACAAAGCCATTTAAATCAACATGGGGATTTTTTGTCAGCAGGACAGCAAGACATTAATAATAAAATAGAAAGTTGAAAACAATCCATGAAAGTCAAGGTGATCGGCTGTCAGCCGTAGTTTGTTTTGTTAGAAGGAAATATGCCAAGCAGAGCTAGTTGGGGACTGCAAATATATTTTCTGTGACTATTCTTTTGAACTTCTGAATAAATTCAGTTTGTGTGTGTTCCCACTTGTGTTTCATTTCCACAGATATTCTCACAAATGAGTGCTGAGACAGGAAAGTTTGCTGAAACAGAACTTTTAAAGCAAATATTGCAAACCATTGGCAGAAAGCAAATTTCATTCTGGTAATTTTGAGTATTTACACAAGAAAGTAGTTTTAAGGGTTATGCTTATCCAATCACAGAGCTGAAACATACCATGTCTCCTGTGTGTCCATTCAGAGCAACTCCAATGTCAAATATGAACAGCATTGAAAGAATTCTCATTCAAGTAAATTGAGTATGGAACAAACTTCCAGAAGAGATTAAGCAAATCCAGAGTCTGACTGTCTCTAGGAAATGCTGCTAAAACTTGCTCTTTGAAGAAGCCTTTCTGCCATAGCAAGAATAATTTTATAACATTGACGCTCCATCTATCCACCCATTCCACCCAATATCTCCAAAGGAACCTGAAACAAACAAACAAAAAGCCCTACTTCAAGTGGAGTTGAAGGAAGAAGAACCATGAAGTCCACCATGGATTTTCGATTGTTATTGATTTTACATGGAAGGTGCTCAGATACTATGGTGATGGGTGATGTATAAAATCCTAAAACAGATAAACCCAGACTTAGTCACAGAACATGTTTTGCAAGCCCTTTCAAGTACATGTGAGAAAATCACAATGTGTTTATGCAGAAAAAAAAGATACAAAGCTAGTCAAGCAAATTATTCATTATAAATTATTTTTTCAGCCCTAATGTCTCTAAGGTTATGAAGTACCATGAGTGAACTACAGTGAGACAATAGTGGAGAGAAAGTCATCTCTCTGGCTTTGATCTGCAAAGCACTTAAGCATATTCACATACTCTGAAGAGGGTTGGACATTGGTTCAAAGTTAAATACATGCTTGAATCCTTTGTTGTGTCATGGCTTCCAGCTTTAAAGGAAAGAAATATAGATTGTAATTACTTTCTGTTTGACTTTACTAATAGAAGTATAAACACTAGAAAACATTTTAAAGGTTTCCCCCTGGGGTGCCACTCAGCCCCTCTGACTCACCAGCCTGGGCTCCCTTTACACTGTACTGCTGTGACCAGCCTGCCAAACCCTCTCCCAGGCTCCAGCACACATACAGGTAGGGACACACCCAGCTGCAGAACATACAGGCACTATGATCAGCTCTGCATGGGGAGGCTACAGCTAAGGAACGGCCCAGCTACTCAAACATACACCCCGCTCTGGAATGTAAACCCAAAATTATACCATTGTGCGCTGCACAGAGATCTGTACAGCATAAGCTCATGAAATTCTCCCCCTCCCTCAATGTGGAGAAGGATATGTAACAGCTTTTTGCCAAGTTATGACTCCCACACACTGGTTTTAGACAAAGCAAAAATAAATGTATTAACTACAAAAGATAAATCTTAAGTGACTATAAGGGATAGCAAACAGATTAAAGCAGATTACCTCGCAAACAAACAGAACATGCAAACAAAGCTTAATATACTAAAGAGATTGGGTATGAGTAGCAAATTCTCACCCTAAATGATGAAACAAGCAGGCTGCAGAGAGTTTTAAGGGATAACTGCACTTGTTTACAGCTTAAAAACCCTTTTAGCTTGGGTCCAGCACTTCCCCCCAGTTCAGTCCTTGTTCCTCGGGTGTTTCCAAGAATCTCTTTGGGGTGGAGAGTCAGTGAAGAACCAAGATTATGTCACTTCCCTGCCTTAAATAGCTTTTGCATATGGTGGGAACTCTTTGTCTCAAAGCTTAGTTCCCACGCCAGTCGGAAAAACACTGGTATTCCAAGATGGAGTGCAGTACCAGATGACCTGGTTACATGTCCCTGTAGTGCCACAGCAGCCATGAGTCAGAGGCTGTTTGTAGCACCCTAGGCTGGCTGTAGAATCCTCAGGAAGTCCCCCCTGCCCTGCCCCGGTGGGAGATAAACTTCTAAGGCCAATTGTTTTCTCCAATGGCCCTTTCCAGCCAGCCATCTAGACTGATTACATTCTGCCTAGTGGGCATTCCCCAGGTGCAAACACATTTGTAATACAGATATATAGTCAATATTCCTAACTTCAGATACAAAAATGATACCTGCATACAAATAGGATGATAATATTCAGTAAATCATAACTTTTCCAAAGATATCTTACATGACCTTTCTTGCATAAAATACATTAGAAATATGCCATAATCATATCGTAATAATATTACTGTGAAGAATATGAGGTACAGTATAACAAACACATGGTCCCATGTTCTTTCCCCAGTGCTATTTATGGTACCTAAATGGTTCCTTGTGCTTCTGAACCAGTCATAACTGATAGTACTAATTAAGGAATTGAATTGAATGAAGCAACGGGAACTACCAATTACAAAAGTTATAGAGGGGGAGAGATCGCTTTTGTCATCTTATCCATTCCCTGAGGATTAGTACAGGATTGTTTCTAGAATATAGTTTGTAGTGCTTTCTTTTGACCATGTCCTTTTTAACCAGTTAAGCAATAAGGCGTCCATCACTTCTCTTGGGTAAACTACTGCATAATTTAATAGATCTCACTGTTTTAAAAGTCTTTTCTCACCATTTTGGCAACACATTAATTCCACGACTAGCACGACTGGCAGCAGCTTCAGGATGAAATGGAGAGAGGAGATAAAATGGGAACAGTGAGAAGAGAAAATTATTTCTGAATTTTGCTCTAGGCAGTCTTTGCTAGATCTTCCTTGAAACAAAAGGGGATTAAACTGTGCCCATTTCTTATTGAGACACATCAAAAGTAAAATGTGAAGGGAACCTGAAATGACTGTGATAGACAGACATCCCAGCTAAACATCATGTATGTGACATACAGAACAGAACTCAGGAGTTTCTGCCTCCAAATAATAACCTTTAGCAAATGAGCTGAAGGAGAATCTTTACTACGGGTAGTGGTAGTATTTGGGTTTATATTTTTTGTAGGCTAGACACTAGAAGGTGACATAACTGAATCCACTTGAACAGGTCTTATATTCCTGAGAGGAGGCAGCGGTAGTACATGTATACATTAGCTAGCACACTATATGCCTTTCCCTATTGGCAAAGAAATCTTTTTGTGTCTCCTACATGTGAGTAATCCAACTGAAGTCAACGGAACCAATCACATGCTTAAAATTAAGCATGTGCTTAAGTGCAGGGCCAATCAGAAGTGAGGCCAGGAGGGAAATTTGGTCTGGAACTCAAGCTCAAAGGGGGCCTCAAATTTAGACACTTGTTAATTTTTTGGCATTTGATAAGTTTCATAACTTGTTTTTAGGTGCATCCCTGTCGGACCAAAATGTGACACACTCTGTCAGCTTAGAGCTGCAAATTTAAACAAATAAGAGATGTGATTTGGTAAAAGACATAATTTTTTTGTTAACTGATCTAGATTTTGTCATATTAAAGAGTTAAAAATGTTCATAAATATTAATAAAATATATCTGTCCTGATGGCACAAGATTAGACGGTGATGAACATGTCCTCTCAGATCAGATGATTATATAAACAAACCACTACTAGTGACTGGTGCTGGATCAAGGGCATGTTGAAAGGTAGAGAATTGTTACATTTTAGTGTCTTCATAGTTTTACGTCTAGCTGACTAAGGAATTATTTATGTGTGAAAATTCTTCATTATTATCTTCATATGGTAGCTAAAAGAGGTGACTGGTTAGTTGGTTGAGCCCTAGCTTGGTAGCTTGGCCATCACATAGGCTTTTGTAGTCTATAGGCCCAGATTCAAGTTGAAAATGTGTGAGGACAATCTTGTACAGTGAGTTTCGTGAGGACACACATTTGAAATTTTTGGACATTATCCCTCTGTCTGTATCTGTGTCTGTTTACTATATATATATGTATGTGTCATCCCTTTGTCTTCAGGTCAGCCTGTTATATTATACCTTGTGTGCTTGAGTTTTGATTCAGTGATAAGGATAATAACCTGTCTGACTGTTTCTTTTTGTGTTCTTAATTAGTATTCTTTCATTTTAAGTCTTTTTCAGCATTTCAGCAGAAGATCCTGTGTACGATCAAGAAACTCAACAGCAACAGGAAGATGTAGATCTTATGCAGCAAGAGCAATTTGTGAGTACTATGGGTTTGACTGTGACTAACATTGGAATTATTGACAAGAGCAATGCTGCTCAAATGCAATCTTGTCTTCAAATTAGTTGTTTTGAAATTACAAGTAACATTCCACGAGATGCTGATAATCATGCTTTCCCTACTCGTCTGCTGACAAAAACTCTTCCAATTAGTCAGACTTGCACAAGAGACTGGTTATGCTGGAGTATGGAAAAACAATCTCTGTACTGTGCACCCTGCTTCATTTTGAACAAAAGTGATGCAAAAGCATCAGTTCTCTTTGATCAATCAGGATGGAGCATCAACAGAGGTTGAAGGAAGTTGAAAGACCGAATACCATCATATGAGAGTTCAATATCACACAAAGAAAACTATGTTGCATGGAAATCAGCCAGTAGGGCAGAATCAGCTGAAAATTCAGTTGAGAATTTACTCTAGACTGATATCTCTACAGAAACTAATAACTGGAAAAAACTTCTTGATCACATCCTGAATGTCAAACTTTTTCTTTCTAAGTGGGGATTGGCTTTCTTTGGTTCCAGTCAATGTATTGGTGATTGTGCAAATGGAAACTTTCTAGGCATAGTTGAGCTCCTCAGCAAATATGACCTATTTTATTGGAGTATGTTAAACGTGTTCAAGAATTACAAGAGAGTCAAAAGCGCATGCAAGTCCATTATCACTCCACACGTATACAAAACAAGTTTATTGAGCTATGTGGGTAATTTGTACAAACAACAATTCTTAATGAGATTCGAAATGCCAAGTATTTTTCAGTCATTTTTGATGCCACTCACAAGGATTGTTCTCACAAGGAATAGACTACTATGGTTATTCGATATGTTAAGATTGTAGACGGCTCAAATTTTTCTGTTGAAGAAAGGTTTATTTTCTTCGATAATTTCATGAGAAAAACTGAAAAAGAAATTGTTGCTCAAGTACTAGCAATTCTAGAAGGTTCTAAGTTAGATTTTCAAGTCTGCATTGGTCAAACCTATGACAATGGATCTAATATGGCTGGGAAGTACAAAGGTGCATGAGCAGTTCTGCTTGAGCATAATTCAAACTGTATTTTCTCCAACTGTGGAAACCACACACCAAACCTTGTATGTGTTGACTAAGCTGAATCATGCAAGGAGGCAAGTACTTACTTTGAATCTGTTCAGCAAATGTACAATCTCTTCAGTAGCAGTCCACAGAAGTGGGAAATTCTGAAGCAATATCTTCCTGTTTCACTGCATAGGATGTCCAAACTAGATGGTCTGCATGGGTTGATGGTGTTAAACCAGTTGCACAGCATTTGAATTCAGTGTGAGAGTCTTTAAATCAGCTTGAATCTCTCAATCTCACTGCATGGGCTCAAACTGAACATCGGTCTATTCAGAAGCACATGTCCAAATTTGAATTCATTCTGATGTCATCTATGTGGATTAAGCTTCTTACAATGATCCACCAAACTAATCTGGTTATTGAAGCACACTATGCTACATTTGATGATGAGAGGGATAACATTGAAAGTCTTATCAATGACATTCAACAGATTCATGAACAATGAGATGCAATCCTGACTGAGTCCAAATTGGTAGCACAGAATATTGGCATTTCATCTGAGTTCTCCACCAATCCGATGCCGAGTAGCATTATAGAGTCAATGTCTTCCCTGTCATCATTGACTCTATTCAATCAGGTCTTACACGTTGATTTGAGTCACTGTGACTAATTTATACCGATTTTGTGTTTCTTTGGCAGTTCAACAGACTGAGTAATAAAGATCTACTTTCTGCAGCTGAACAGTTTCAGCAACAGAACAACAAAGAAATCTCAAAAGATCTCAGTGACGAGGTCAGCTCCCTCAAATGAATATATTCCACAAACTTTAATTGGATTGCAAGCCAAAGGAAATGCTTCAAGAAATACTCATATTTGGACTCTCTGGGGTGTTTCCTAATATCACAATTGCATTGCATGTTTTTGTCAGTTTGCCTGCGTCAGTGGCTTCAGCTGAACGCACCTTCAACATGTTGAAGCAGATAAAGAACTATCACCATTCAACTATGGGACAAGAGCATTTGAAGGGGCTCGGCATGCTTAATATCAGCTGTGACATTGCACGAAAGCTAGATTTTTTCCCCAATAATTAGTGCATTTGCACAGAAAAAAGCTAGAAGAGCATTTGTTAAATAAAAAAAATCAAATTATGTCTCACTCTTTTTTTGGTGCCTCATTTTGTTTTCATGTGTCATCATTTTTTATTTTTATTATGACTAGGGGCCTCAAAAGCTGGAAGTGGTTGGGCCTCTCTGGACCTCTGAGAGGGCCTGCTTAAGTGTTGTCTGAATTGGGCTGCGGTGCTCAGCATCTTGTAGAATCGAACTCTCAAGGTCCAATACTACTCACATTGAAGTTAATAAGTTATATTGACCTCAATAGGAAGAGGAACAGTCCTCACAAGGTACGTAAATTGCTTAATTGCCAAATTCTGAAGTGAAGTAATAACTAGGGCTGTCAATTAATCACAGTTAACTCATGTGATTAACACAAAACAAATTTACTAAGTTAAAAAAATCACAATTAATCAGTTTTAATCACACATTAAACAATAATGGAATACTAATTTCCATTTATTATAAATATTTTTAGATTTTTTTCTACATTTTCAAATACATTGATTTCAATTACTACACAGAATATAAGGTGTATAGTACTCACTTTATATTATTTTTGATTAAATATATTTGCACTGTAAAAAAAATAAAAGAAATAGTATTTTTCAATTCACCTTATACAAGTAACGTAGTGCAATCTCTTTATCGTGAAAGTGCAACTTAAAATATAGAATTATTATTTTTATTATATACAGTAACAAAGTTCCTGTGCTACCTTGGTGAGTCTTGCACTTATTGGCGGATATGCTTGCCTTGGAGCTCCATGGCAGCCCTCAGCTTGGCCGTTTTTCTGAATTCACAGTCCAGGTTGACTCCTCCTGTGTCTGACCAGGAGTTGGGAGGATTTGGGGGGAACCAGGGCCTGCCCTCTAGAGTGCCTCCTGGAACAGCTTTGCGACAGCTACAACTCCCTGGGCTACTTCCCCATGGCCTCCTCCTAACCCCTTCTTTATCCTCACCTTCCTCCTGGTGTCTGATAATGCTTGTACACCTCAGTCCTCCAACAGTCCACGTTCTCACTCTCAGCTCCTAGTGCCTCTTGCTCCCAGCTCCTCACACGCACACCACAAACTGAAGGGAGCTCCTTTTTAAAACCCAGGTGCCCTGATTAGCCTGCCTTAATTGATTCTAGCAGCTTCTTGACTGGCTGCAGGTGTTCTAATCAGCCTGTCTTAATTGTCTCCAGAAGGTTCCTGATTGTTCTGGAACCTTCCCTGTTACCTTACCCAGGGAAAAGGAACCTATTTAGCCTGGGGCTAATATATCTGTCTTCTATTACTCTCCTATAGCCATCTGGCCCGACCCTGTCACATATTCCCCCCCCCCGCTCAACACTACGAGGTTGGGCAACTTGGGACGTCAAGCAGTGTACTCGTGACAAGCCATCTGCATTGCCATGGTGGCTTCCAGCCCGGTGTTGTATGGTGAATTGGAAAGGTTGTAGGGATAGGAACCATCTGATCTCCCTTGCGTTCTTCTCTTTATTTCGTTGCATCCACTGGAGGGGTGCATGGTCACTCACAAGGGTAAACCGTCGTCCCAGAAGGTAATAACGTAGTGTTTCCTTGGCCCATTTCACAGCTAGGCACTCTCTTTCAACCACGGCATACTTCTGCTCTCTTGGGAGGAGTTTCCTGCTGAGGTAGAGGATTGGGTGTTTTTCATCTCTGACCATCTGCGATAGGACTGCTCCCAATCTTACTTCAGATGCATCTGTTTGTAAAATAAATTCTTTGTTGAAGTCTGGGGCTATAAGATGGGGTTACTCCACACTTCTTCATGTACTCTGGGCTGTCTGTAGATCCATGAATGCTTTCTCTGCAGCATCTGTCCACTTCACCATGTCTGGACCCCGGGCTTTTATCAGGTCTGTCAGGGGACTTGCTCTGGTAGCAAAATGGGGAATAAATCATCGGTAGTACCCCACCACACCCAGAAATGCCTGAACTTGCTTTTTCTGATTCGGCCGGGGCCAATTTTGGATAGCTTCTAGTTTGTTTAGTTGGGGCTTGACCATGCCCCTTCCTACAATGTAGCCAAGGTATTTAGCCTCAGCTAGCCCTATAGCACACTTGGCTGGGTTGACTGTGAGGTCAGCCTGTCTTAGCATGTCCAGAACTGCTTCCACCTTTCCTAAGTGGGTTTCCCAGTCGGGGGTGTGAATAATCACATCATCCAGGTATGCCGCTGCATAACTGGTATGGGCCGTAGGAGCTTGTCCATAAGACGCTGGAAGGTGGCAGGTGCCCCATGCAGTCCAAAAGGAAGAACAGCATATTGAAACAGATCCTCTGGTGTAGAGAATGCCGTCTTTTCTTTCGCATCTTTGGCAAGGGGAATCTGCCAGTATCCCTTTGTTAAATCAAGGGTGGTCAAAAATTGGGCATTGCCCAGGCGGTCACCTGCAACTCATCAATACGGGGTATGGGGTATGCATCGAATTTGGATATCTCATTCAGCCGGCGAAAGTCATTACAAAACCTAGTGGTGCCATCGGGTTTGGGCACCAACACAATCGGGCTTGAGCACTGACTGGGACTCTCTGATGACTCCCAGCTCCAACATTCTTTTTACCTCTGCCTTGATCTCCTCCCTTTTTTCTGCTGGGACTCGATAGGGCCTTAAAGTTACCTTTGCACCAGGGTCTGTAATAATGTGGTGATATGCTTCGATGGTCCGGCCTGGTTTGGTTGAAAACACGTGGTATTGGTTGATCATCTCAGTTACCCCCTTCTTCTGGTTTGGTGTCAGATCAGCGGATATCCTGATCTGCTCTTGCATATTATTTCCCTGGGTCAGGATCTCTTGGGCCACTACACATGCTTCTTGTTGGTGCCAAGACTTTAAGAGGTTAATGTGATAAATTTGTTCTTGTTTCCGGCGTCCTGGCTGCCCCACCTTGTAGGTTACTTCCCTCACGGATTCAACCACCTCATAGGGCCCCTGCCATTGGGCCAAAAGCTTGCTTTCTGCCGTGGGTACCAACACCATCACCCGATCCCCTGGTTCGAACTGTCAGACTTTTGCCTGGTGATTGTAATGGGTTCGCTGAGCCTCCTGCGCCTTTTCCAAATGTTCCCGTACAATAGGGGTGACACTGGCTATCCGTTCTCGCATCTGCAACACATGGTCAATTATATTTCTCCCCTCATTGGGTTCCTCTTCCCAGATTTCTTTTGCAATATCTAGTATGCCACAGGGGTGGCATCCGTATAATAATTCAAAGGGGGAAAACCCAATTGAGGCCTGAGGTACCTCCTGGATTGCAAACATAAGGTAGGGTAGTAGGGTGTCCCAATCCTTCCCATCTCAACTTACCAATTTCCTTATCATTGCCCTGAGGGTTCGGTTAAACCTTTCTACCAGCCCATCAGTCTGCGGATGATAGACTGAAGTTCTCAGGGTACGTATATGGAGCAATGTACACAGGTCCTTCATTAGCTTCGACATAAATGGGGTACTTTGGTCAGTTAATATCTCCTTTGGTAGCCCCACCTGGGAAAAGATCCCCACCAACTCTTTAGCTATCGTTTTAGAGGCCGTGTTCCACAGGGGGACGGCTTCTGGGTAGCGAGTAGCATAATCCAGAACGACAATATATATCGTCTTCTCCAGAGGTTGTCTTCTCCAGGGGTTCCATTAGATCCATGGCAATTTGCTCTAAGGGGACCTCTATGATGGGAAGGGGTACTAAAGGTGCCCTCAAGTGGGGACGTGGACTGTGCAGCTGACACTCCGGGCAGGATGCACAGTACCTCCGCACTTCTTCATGTACTGCAGGCCAGAAGAATTGTCGCAGGACCCGTGCCAGGGTCTTCTCTACCCCCAAATTCCCCCCAAAAAGATGACTATGGGCCAGACTTAATACAGCATTCTGGTGTTTTTAAGGTACTAGGATCTGCTGTACCTTCTGCCCCTGTACTGGTACAACCCGGTATTAGAGATTCTTCTTCATTATGAAGTAGGGTCCTGGTTCCTGGGTTTTCCCTTCCATGGGGACCCCATCTATTTCAGTCACCTCCTTCCTAATGTTGTCGTACCTTGGGTCTTCAGCCTGGTCCCGTTCAAAATTTCCTCTCTTGGGGCTAATCTCCCCGAGATCTAGGGGGCCAGTCTCTGTTGCCTCTACTGGTTCAGAGGCGTTAGAGTGTGAGTCAGACTTGGGTGATTCTCCCTCCTGGGTGGTCTCCTTTTCAGCTGCTCGGGTCCGCCTACCTATTAAAAGCGACCCTCTGGCTTTGGGCCAGTATTTGGGTTCCCAAGGCCTTAGCTGCCCTTCTTTCCCTTTTCGTCTTTCTACTCTGTCTGGGAGTGGAGAACAAATCTGGGGATATTTCAGAGAAGGTTGGGGGTTGACAGTCTACTGTGGATGCCTCACTACTTTCAGGGCTTCCCCCTTTCTCCAATTCCCCTACTGGGAGTAAGTCTCCAAACCCTGGGAAGTCCCTCCCTATGAGCACTGGGTGTGGGAGTTTAGGGACTACACCTGCTGCTATCTCAGTAGTGTTCCCCTGAATCTTGATTTTTACTGGAAAAAAGAAAAGGAGTACTTGTGGCACCTTAGAGACTCACAAATTTATTTGAGCATAAGCTTTCGTGAGCTACAAGCTCACTTCATCGGATGCATTACGATGAAGTGAGTTGTAGCTCACAAAAGCTTATGCTCAAATAAATTTGTGAGTCTCTAAGGTACCACAAGTACTCCTTTTCTTTTTGTGAATACAGACTAACATAGCTGCTACTCTGAAACCTGATTTTTATTGGGATGGTGAGCTAATAACCAACTGTCCCATGGACGCATGTTATCCCCATACGCTTAGCCCACAGCAGCTGACTACGCTTCACAAGCTTCCCCGAGACAAGCATGATAGCACTCCCTGAATCAACCAGTGCTGTGGTCTCTATCCCATTTAGCTTCACTGGTCTAGTGTACATATGTGGGGTTAGTGAGACCCCCCACAAGGTGGATTAGGGAGCATGGGTTTGCCCAGTTCCCCAGGTTACACTGCATAGGCTCCTCAGTATTGGGACACTGTGCAGCTATGTGTCCCCACTCCCTGCAGGCGTAACATCTGTATGGAGCCCTAGGCATTCCCCAGTCTCTTGGTTTGGGTAGTCTAACATCATGATCCTCTTTCTCTTCAGTGCTCCGACTCTTTGTGGCTACTGGTGGGCCTTCAGCCCCTCTCTTTTTCAACCTGGGTTCTCCTGGTGGCCCAGTCACCTGAGCTCTAGGGCTTGGTGCTGCTAGTTTAACCCACGGTGCTTCTTCCTTAACTGGTTGGGTCAGCTCCCTTGCCGTCCTTTGCCTTTCTACCAGCGCGACAACCTCGTCATAGGTGGAGGGTTCGTTCTGGCTTACCCAGGTGCGAAGGTCTGGTGGTAGTCCTCTCATGTACTGGTCGATGACCAGAACTTCTAGTATCTCTTCCAGACTCTGGGACTCAGTTCGTAACCACTTTCATGCGAGATGGATGAGGTCATATAATTGGGACCGCGAGGTTTTGTTTTTCTGGTACCTCCACTCATGATATTGCTGGGCCCACACTGTGGTCGTTACCCCAGATCTGGCCAGGATCTCTGCTTTCAACTGGGGGTAGTCTGCCGCAGCCTCTTCAGGCAAATCACAGTAGACCTTCTGGGCCTCCTGACACAGGAATGGAGCAAGGATGCCAAACCACTGTTCTTGGGGCCAAGCCTCCCACAGGGCTGTCCTCTCAAAGGCCAGGAGGTATGCCTCTACATCATCCTCCCGTGTCATTTTCTGCAGCCAATTGCTGGCCCGCATGATCTGCATCCCATCATGGTCGCAGTTCTGTAAGGTCTGTAAGCTCTGTAAGGTCCTTTACCTGGTTTACCAGTTCCCGCAACATAGCCCAGCCTTGAGCAGCCTGTCCATCAGCAGGTGATTAGTCTCTTGCTGCAGCCACACTGCCTCCTGTTGGGCGGCTGCCTGGACATGAGTAGCCTCCTGCTGGGCAGCTGTGGCCTGTATCAGTGCCCACACTACCTCCTCCATTGTGGGGAAAAAATAAAAATAGACCCTCTTCCTTATTTTTCCCCTTTCAAATACCCTCCTTCTTTCACCGTGCTGTGGACACCAGATCCGACTTCTGACACCAGTTGTGACAAAGTTCCTGTGCTACCTTGGTGGGTCTTGTGTTTATTGGTGGATTTTCTTGCCTTGGAGCTTCACGGCAGCCCTCAGCTTGGCCGTTTTTCTGAATTCACAGTCCAGGTTGATTTCTCCTGTGTCTGACCAGGAGTTGGGAGGATTTGGGGGGAACCAGGGCCCGCTCTCGACTCTGGGTTCCAGCCCAGGGCCCTGTGCAATGCAGCTGTCTAGAGTGTGAACAGTTGTGCAACAGCTACAATTTCCTGGGCTATTTCCCCATGGCCTCCTCCCAACCCCTTCTTTATCCTCACCATAGGACCTTCCTCCTGGTGTCTGATAATGCTTGTACACCTCAGTCCTCCAACAGTCCGCGTTCTCACTCTCAGCTCCTAGTGCCTCTTGCTCCCAGCTCCTCACATGCACACCACAAACTGAAGGGAGCTCCTTTTTAAAACCCAGGTGCCCTGATTAGCCTGCCTTAATTGATTCTAGCAGCTTCTTGACTGTTCTAATCAGCCTGTCTTAATTGTCTCCAGAAGGTTCCTGATTGTTCTGGAACCTTCCCTTTTACCTTACCCAGGGAAAAGGGACCTACTTAGTCTGGGGCTAATATATCTGTCTTCTATTACTCTCCTATAGCCATTTGGCCCGACCCTGTCACAGTACCTACACTTACAAACAAAACAATGTAAAACTTTAGAGCCTGGAAGTCCACTCAGTCCTACTTCTTACTCAGCCAATCACTAAGAAAAACAAGTTTGTTTACATTTACAGGAGATAATGTTGATCGTTTCTTATTACAATGTCACTTGAAAGTGAGAACAGGTGTTTGCATGGCATTATTGTAGCTGGCATTGCAAGGTATTTATGTGCCAGATATGCTAAACATTCATATGTCCCTTCATGCTTCAACCATCATTCCAGAGGATATGCCTCCATGCTGAATTGAAATTGTTATTGTTTAACAGTGCAATTAAAACTGCGATTAATCACGAGTATTTTTTTAATCTCATGATTAATTGCAATTGTTTTTTAATAGTTTGACAGCCCTATTAATAACAATCAATAATTTTTTAAATTAGATTGAAGTGGGGCCCAATTGTGCTAGAAAAGGGCACAGAAGAAGGCATAGTTCCTGTCCCATAAAATGTACAACAGAAGAGACGAGATATATAGGAAGGGAAGCAGAAAGGGATCTAAATTTAAAACCAAAGTAGTTAGGGTGATGACAGGCATATGACCTGTTGTTCAAATTTTATTTAAATATCTTTAGGGCCAAATCCTCAGGTTCAAATGGGTTTAACCCCTTTGAAGCCAAGGGGACTGAGACAGTTTACATCAGATAGGGATCTATCTCAAACTAATACTATTTGTTTTTTTGTAATTTACAAAAGACATTCCTGTGTCTCATCACTGTGTCACACTGGGGTCAGTGAGGAGATTATCCCTTTCTATAGCACCGAGAGTTTCATTATATGAATAATCAACCTCTTGATGACAACTGCTGAATATACTGTATGTTTTAATATTCATTCCAGTCAATCCTGGCAGCACATCAGCTGTGGAAGAGGAGTGGTAGTGGAAAGGACACTGTAGTGTGTGAATAGTAAATATTGTTGTTAGAGCTGTATGGGAAATGGAATTTCTATTTTGTGGGAAATTCCACGATTTTGCAACTTGTTTGTTTTTGAAAAAATGCAAGGATCACTAAATTTCGTGCAGAACAAAATTTGGGTCAGTTGGAAGGTCTTGTTTTGATAACATCATAATGTTTTTTTTATTTTTGACTTTATATTATAATATAAAATAGAATGAATTTTGAAACAATCGTTTTGAAATGAAAAATCAATGTTTCAAACATTTAGACCATATCAATATGCTTCTTTGATTTTTTTTCTAAGTGAAATTTAATTGAAATCAACACATTCTTGCAAAGCATGTCAATTTTTATGAGCTGGCATTTCTTGACAGAAAAAAACATTTCATTTGAAAATTTTCAACCAGTTCCAATTATTACTACTATTACACAAGAACCTTAATTATGTTGCACTTAAGTCTGACGTTCTTTAGTTCCAGGAAGATGCTGTTTCCACAAATAACCTTCTACACTTTGCTGTATTTTTTTAACCCAGGTGTTATAAATGTAAAGTGCATGTAGAAGGTACTTCAGATGTAAAGTCAACATTATTCATTTAATTCATGCTCACTCTTGATAGGAGCACATTTATATTTCATGGATTTTAAAGTCAAAGTACTGTAGTATCTAGCTCTGGATGGCTGCTTTCAGGGCAAAATGATAAACAGCATTGTCCCTTACAGTTAGATAGCAATACTGGAGAACAGTCCATTCAGCAACAAATCAAAAGATTTATATTAAGTAGGAAAGTCATATTAATCTTGCTTAGGTAGCACTGATGTTAGAAACTTATTTAAAATGGAAGGTAGAAATAGTATCCTACGAAAGAAGTTGATTACACTTCAGCCTAGGAAAGCAATACCAATAGAATGATATAAAAAGAGAAGTAAACTGCATGTAATTTAGAATAATTTTGTCTCTGCTTCAAAACAGAAAACTCTGTATCTCCGTAAGTAATGAAAAATAATGTGTTTTAGCTGGTATTTTGCAGGTGCACTACCTCCTGGTCTAGATAGATTACATTTGAAAAGATGTATTGCAGTGTGTAAAAACTCTTTGTTATGGGTATAATGCTGCTAGACTATAATATTTTATCTTCTTTGAATTTTTATATAGTAGGAATTTTATATATTATATCATATATAATAGGTTATTTTAGTTACAGTGAAGGAAAAATGAATATTTAATGCAATGTGATAAATGCTATAGAGATGCTTTAACATATATATATATATATATATATATATATATATATACACACACACACACACACACATAGGCTCAGTGCTTTTTTTAAGGCATCGATAAGCATAGAGGATCAGATAAAGTATAACTGATATCCAGGTATCTTCATTATTTTAGCTCAGTGAAAAGTAGTAGCATGTTTCAGAGTGTAAAAGTATAAGGGATACCATTCCTCTGAAATCAGATGCCTTGGGGTATCTGTCTGTCTACACTGAAAAGTTACATCGGCATAGCTGCTTCTCTCAGGGATGTGAAAAATCCACCTCTCTGAGAGACATAGTTAAGCCAATTTGACACTCAATGTAGACAGCGCTAAGTCCTAGCTACTTCCTGGTGGGGAGCTGGATTACCTACAGTGATGGTAGAGTCCTTCCCGTTGCTATAGTATATGTCAACACTGAGGTGCTACAGGGACACAGCTGTCTCAATGTAGCATTTTAAGGGTAGACATAGCATAAAAAAGAGCTGGAACTTAATTAGGTGACCCTTAAAAAAAAAGATGGCATCAGGAAATGGAGACCAGAAACTGCAACACCCTCCAGAAAGCTTAGGGCCGGGGGGGCAGTGCTACCAATGGATGGCCACTAGAGTTACTATGGAGAAGAATTGGTCTAGAAAAACCAAATGGACAGGAGGGAAGACTGTTTGGAGTCCTTTATTGATGAGGCTTGGAGGTAGGGAAGGAACAGCTTTGCTTGCACAGACTTTGAGAGGTTTGATTAAAGAATGCTTAAATAAAACAACTACCCCTTGCTTAAAACAGCTTCCCTGGATATCTTGAGAAATCCCCGGTAGAATTAACCCGAGGAAGTGAACTGACCCAGCAAGAACAAAGCTTGGTCTGAAAGGAGGAGGGTGCTCTAAAATAGGCCTAATCCTTTTCCACAGAGATTTTATGGCTGACTTCCTTGGTAGTTCCCAAGATAAGCCAATCAACAAGGAACGATATTATGAAGCAATATCGGTCATGTCTTCTGGTTAAGACACTGGACTGGGACTCAGGAGATCTGGTTCAGTTTCTAACTCTGCCCCAGACTTCTTGTGTGCCCTTGGGCAAATAATTTAATCTCACTCTGTCTCCCTTTTCCATCTGTAAAATGGGGATAATAATAATTCCTTATTTTTTCCTGGCTCAGCTCTTTATATTGTAAGGTCCTTAGGGTCACGACTATATCTTAATATGCGTATGCACAATTCAAATGCAGTGGGGTCTGAATCTGAAGGTACTACTGTAGAACAACTGAAAACAAAATACACCAGTGATCCTAGCTTATTACTGCTGTGACAGAGGGCTGAGGCTGCTCTGATCACTGTGGCCTCAATTAGTTTCCCTGGTGATGGCTGATTGAGGAAATAGGGAGGAATTAGCTAATCAGAAAGGGAGGCTGGGTGAATTAAGGAACTAATTGGCCCATCAGATGACTAGCTTGTTAAAAGATTGGAAGGAGGTGTTACCTCGGGGAGAGGGAATGAGTGAGCGATCTGTCCATCCAGACCAGCCTGGACTGAAGGATCTCCCAAGGAAGGGAGATATTATTTCTTCTCAGAGTCCCGATGAACAGGGGCTGAAAGCAATAGAGTTGTAGGTATTGGAATTGCTGTATTGCACTATACAGGTGTTGGTGGCAGAAACTTGAATAAAGTATCTGGAGCAGATGATGAAACAAGAGAGTCTGAACAGTTTCTGGGTGATCTATGATTGGAGGAGGGGAATATGTCATGCTATGCTATAAAGCTGAGTCATTAAAAATACTTTTTATCTACCTCAAGGAAGGAAGCTTTCACGGAGACAGCGTGAGAGGATTATTGTTTCAAAAACAGACAACTGCAGAAGGTTTGGAGATGAAAAAGTGGTGTCTGCAAAAGCTTTCTAGGAGTCAGATCATTCCTTTTGCTAAGTTGCTCTGAAGGACATTGTGTTCCTTGTTACTGCATCTAGGAAAATATATTTCCCCTGTTACAGAGCTGTCACAAATTGTGTGCAAGACACATGTGAAATGTTCTGTTGTTTGGCATGTATAACTATTATGATGAAAGCCAGCAAAGGAGCTCATATTTCAGATCTCCTCATCTCTGTCTAGAAAACTCTTTGGCCGATAGCATCAGTTTAGAGTTGCAAATCTTCACGCTGGATTTCACTGAGACTAGCAGGTTGAGAAAGCATCACTGGTCCCTGTTCAATGCTAGTGTAACTCCTTTGCAATCAGTGGTATTACACCAGGAGTGAACTGAGCCCAGTGACAGCTGAATGTAGTAGCCTCAGTGAAATCCATTATGAAGATTTGTAACTCGCTACTAAATGTATGATAAAGGTAGAGTTCTCTAAGTGGAAATGAGGACAATAAGAGCCATTTTCCCAGCCCCCTTCCCCCCCCCAATAAAAAAACAACTTTTCTGCATGACTTTCAGATCTTACTATCTAATCTCCCTTGTTCTGTTTTCATGGTCTTGTCTTTCTTTCCTTGCAGGTTTCTTACTTCATTCATTTGTACTGTTGTTTTTTTCATGTTTTGGCTATCTTACTTGCTCTCTTCTCTGAGGGGCCTGTTTTCATAGGTTCATAGATATTAAGGTCAGAAGGAACCATTATGATCATCTAGTCTGACTTCCTGCAGAATGCAGGTCACAGAATCTCCCCCACCCACTCCTGCGATAAACTTCTCGCCTATGTCTGAGCTATTGAAGTCCTCAAATCATGGTTTAAAGACTTCAAGGAGCAGAGAATCCTCCAGCAAGTGACCTGTGCCCCATGCTACAGAGGAAGGTGAAAAACCCCCAGGGCCTTTTCCAGTCTGCCCTGGAGGAAAATTCCTTCCTGACCCCAAATATGGCGATCAGCTGAACCCTGAGCATATGGGCAAGATCTTTTGATCTTTTGGCACCATAATTTCAATCTAGGAGGTCCCTTTTAATTGCTACTTTGTACTAAGTCCCAGCAGCACTATGGACCCTGCTTTTCAGCAACACTTTGCTAACTTAATTTAGTCCAGACATGTAGTGGAAACCACTCATAGTCAACTCAGATATAATGAAACTCCATATATATTTAGTTCACTGAAAATTGCAATTCTGTTAATAGTACATTTCTGCTCACTGCTGTTTAGTGAAAAAGGTGATTTCACCAAAGACCTGATCCAAAGTCCACTGATGTCAGTGTGGGTCATTGATCCTGTGCCCATCAAAGTAATTTCAAAGAGTCCCGTGGACTTTGGATCAGACCCTACAAAAGTGTTTCACTGTATTCATAGCAGTCCATCATTATGTTGGAGGTTCCTCACAAATTCATACCACATGGGATCCTATTTCAGCAGAAACAATGAGGAGTCCTTGTGGCACCTTAGAGACTAACAAATTTATTTGGGCATAAGCTTTCCACAAAATCTTATGCCCAAATAAACTTGTTAGTCTCTAAGGTGCCACAAGGGCTCCTCATTGTTTCTGCTGATACAGATTAACACGGGTACCACTCTGAAACCTATTTCTATACCTTTTGGGTATAGATGAAGATTTGGTTTAAGGTGTGTTGATAAACATGTTTTATTTTTTCTTTGTAGGTTTTCTGAGTTCTGCTTATAGATTTGATCAGATTTTAATTTTTATGCCATTTTCTGAAGCAATGAGTGTATTGATCTGCATGTGACTCACAGATGTGATTTAAAAATATTCTTAGAAAAAATCAGTCTGTGAATGATCACTGGATTGAACTTCTGAAATTGCTTTTCAAGGTAATAAATCTGTTACAAGATTAAATGAGGTGTTTGTTATTTTTCTGAATCAGGGTTTTCTAGAAAACTAAATGAAAGACAGAGGTTTTGCCAAAGATATCTTTGCCTTTTAAAGATAGTTATTGTATTCAACACTCTCCTTTTATTAAAAGGAGGCATTTACCTGTGTTCTGCTATGGAAATATGTTAAAAGGATTCCTTTGTGCTGTAAAAGTCCAGAGTTTAAATCTTGGGGTGGGCAGGGGGAATAATAATCAGTATTATGCAAATAGATTTGGCTGCACAACTCCCATTGCAGCTAAATCTTTGCAAGCTGCTTTGAAAATTTACCTGGTTGTGTCTTGGAGGAGATAGGTGTTTGTTGCCAGATGCTCCTAATGACACACATACAGTTGCTTGGAAATTTTGTGCTCTGGATAGCGATGCCTATGTTCTCTTTGCCAATGCAGACAGAATTGACAGTATTTCCTTTATGGAGTGTGTGTGTGTGTGTGGGGGGGAGATGTGGAGGGGGGGTGGGCTGTAAAATGAGATTTTTTGCAAGAATAAACCTATTGATTGCAGGAATTAAATGGTCCGATGTAGCTGAAGGCTTATTCAGGGTTATGATCTTATTCTGAATTCAGAATAGAGCAAGAGGGTCACATGCATACTTGCATATACACTCTTCTAATCAAAATTAAATCTAAGTTTATTAACCTGTAAAACGACCTCTAAGAGACTAATGTACTGACAAGAACTTTGCTAATGCAACATTAAGTCTGAGGCTGCAAATCTATGAAAGCTAGAGAATTTAGAGTTAACGTTGTCATGACAACTTTAACTTTACCTCCTCCTTCCCTTGCATGTACACATCATGAAAAAGGGCAGAATTAAAGGGTAGAGTTAAGGTTGCCGTAGGAACTTTAGCTGTGAAATCCATGGCTTTTTGTGGGTTGAAATTTCAAGCAACTATAAAGTTGTGTTAATGTAGTTCTTTGCCCAGAATTATTAGTCTTGTAATGTTTCTGCTACATGATCACATAGTACATAATCACATTTTCATTTTGTGATCATATGGACAAATTAAATATATAATCAAGAAAGTTCAAGGACACCCTACAAATCCCAGCATTCTTGTTGCTATCAAGAATACATAAAACTCTAATTAAAACCTTAGGTAAACCTAATACAGCAAGTATAGGAGCCTACATAAAATGATAGGGCTTCATACTTAACAAGCCATGCATAGACATACCATCTGTGATAATGCAGAAAATGGACTGTTGATACCGTGACTTTAGATATAAAGGGCTTGATTTCGATTTCATACCAGTTTTATACTGAGTTAACTCCACTGAGCTAAATGGAGCCAGTCCTGATTTACACATGTGTGTAAGAACATATTCAGGCCCAAGTACTATGTAACCATGTACAAATTATTTTTTTGAACAGCAAACATACATTAAATACAATAAGCCTGATTTTCTTCTCATTTACACTGGTGTACATTAGAAGTAGATCTGGTGTAATCAATGAATTTAAGAACAGTCATACCAGATCAAGCTAGAAGTCCATCTAATCCTGTGACTGAGTGGCCAGTGTCAGTTACAGAGCAATAGGCAAGCAACCTACAGCAGACAACTATGGAATAATCTGCCCATAAGGCTTTCTTCATAATCCTTGTGTTTCAGGGAATACGACAACTAGCAGTTTATTCTATCACTGCTACAAACCTGATATAAGAACTTTGCAATGATTGTATGTATATGATCTATTAACCATTTTAATTCTCTATTTCTTTTCTCTTAGCTAAAATCTAAAGGTTTATTTTTATTAAAAGATTGGCAACAGTGTTATTGGGTAAGATCTAAGTTCTATATTGACCTGGCTATGTGGCTTGGTCCCTTGAGATCAGAAAAACCTTTTGTTTGATGAAACTGGTTTTCAATAACCACTCATTATAAAGTCTAGTGTCTGGGTGATAAAATGAATACTGGAATGCCTAAGGAGACTGCATTTTTGACTTCTTGTTAATCAGTATGATAAGACAGAAGTTTACTTTTCTTATTGACTTGGTATATCTAATGGTAGAATAACCAACTGAGGTGTGTCAGCCCTATTTCTCAGCAGTTCATTCTGAATCTGGCATCCTCAGCTGTGATTCACTGAGGCATGGTGACAGTCTTAAGGGCTGCTATCCGGTAACTTGCTGAAATCTCCACTGGCTCCCAGGGAATGCTGAGACCCACTGATTAGGTGTCACTAAAACAAGATTAAAATGAATTACAGAGATGTAAGCACTTCCTGCTCCTGGAAGTTCTGATGGTATTTTGAAAGTGACAGGGTTAAAGCTGTAGGTGAGAGAATGAAATATAAATCTGTTTTTCTTCTGGCAGCACAATAAGATCATGCCTTTAAATGTATTGCACATTTATGGCCTGATTGTAGCTTTAAGGCACAGTCTCATCTTAGGGAGGGGTACAGAAGCAGCAGCACCACCCTGGCAGATTCAGCCTCTTTGTAGAAACATGACCAGAACCTTGTGGAGTCTTTGAAAGGTGCAACATACCTTTCCTGGTACAAACTGAGGCTAAGGCCATGTTCACTTCCTCTCCTGCCCTCTTTAAGGAGGATGGTGCTGCTTTTTTAGCACCCTGAATGCAAGGAATGGTATTATGTCTGGCTCTGAGCACACACCCAACCTTGCATATCTGGCTCTTAGCACAGAAGAAGCTGAACTAAAATGTGTGGAGTTCAAGTTGTTGATGGCTTTGACACTTTGTACCTCAAAGCAGCACTCTGAAACCTCCATATTCACCAGGGTGATATGATTATGATATGTTTTGTCCAAAGAATGCCTTGTGAGGTGTTATTTCAAAAGTCTTGACCTGTTGACATTAATATCCTGTTGGATTTTATGTGCTATCATCGTATGTGAGATTATGAAGTATTGCTGTATATATTACTGAAATATGTTGTGAGGTTGGGAACACCCACAGCCAGCCTTTCAGGTACAACAATGGAGTGGCCAGACAGAATTAATGGCTCATCAGCATCCATCAAGAAGAGAATCTACTATCCTAGAGATTTCTTGGAGGAGGCACGTATCCTATGGGAGTGGACTAACCCACCTCACAACAAAGATATTTCCAGCAAGCTGGAAAAAAGTATAAAAGAGGGTAAGTGACATCATCACTTGGCCTTTCCCTCCTCCCCCAACTCAACACCTGGAGGGACAGCTGAAGGACAAAGACTCTGAACTGGGGGAGAGGGGTTCCAGTCCGGGAAAGAGTCCCAGTCTGTGTATTGAGGAAGGATCTGTGACCTATTTGTATCATCTGTCAGGGTGAGACACAGCTCGATTCAAATCCTGTTTAGTTTGTAGAACTCAGACTGCAAATTTATTTTTATTTCGTAAGTAACCAACTTTGATTTCTATGCTTACTTATAATCACTTAAAATCTATCTTTCTGTAGTTCCTATTTTATATTTTACCTAAAACAGTATGTTTTAGTATGGTTGATGTGCTTGGGAAATCTCAGCTCAGTTTACAAAGGCTAGTTTGTGTCCTCTCCACATTGAGGGAGGGGCAGACTGAGTAATGAACTTATACTGGCCAGGCTTCGGATAAGTGCAAGATGGTACAGTTCTGGGGTGCAAGTCTGTGGAGTGGGGGAGAATTGGCTGGAGCCTCCCTATTGTTAGTTCATGAGTGTCTGGGAGATCATTCATGTAACTCAGTTGGGTGTGTCCCTGCCTGTGGATGTCTAAGTGCAGTACCTTCCAGAGGTTTGTGCTTGACATAGCATCTCAGTGTGAGAGGGATACCCTAGGTTGGTGGGACAGAGGGCTCAGCAGTCCCACAGTCCAGGCTGCACCCAAGTGACCCCATCACAATGGGTTTGATGCCAGCTCTGTGAACATCTCAGTTTCAACTGAATAGCCAAAAGGAGGTGTAAGCTAAGAGGCAGACTCACCAGCTATGGAAGGATGAAGAAGTCCCAACTACAGGTCACTTCCCATCCCATTCTTCAGGGCTGGTTTTATTTCTAAAAACAAAAACTCCATAGCAGAAAATAGCATCTCAGACCAGCTTCAGCCAGCAGGGAGGAGAGGACATACCCTTTCCCTTTTCCTTTTATAACTCTACCAGAGCAACTATGTGATGGGCAGGATTCCCGTAACCACTTATGTGCTGGTGTGCCTGGACTCCTTCCACAGATGGACAGTAAGACATGGCTCTGCAAGCCACACATTTTGCCTGTGTCACTGCCATTGAAATCAAAGGGCATTGAATGAGCTGAGGGCTTTCATGATGGGGCTGGTACTGCGATATTTCTCACTTGTTGCCCTGCACCGTGTGATTCTATTACAGCATGGAGTTGGGGGTGTTGTTGAGTAGCCTGCATTATATCAGTGTCTTTTCTGATATATAGGTCCCAGATCAGCTGGGTATTTAAACTTGTGAGTAGTCCTACTGAAGTGGGACATATCACATGTTCTAAGTTAGGTGTGTGCTTAAATATCTGCCAGGCTCAGGGCCTTGAGTTACTGTGTTTACCTGGTAATAACTTAAAATATAAAAGTTGTTTGCTAACAGCTGTCTGTTTCCAGGGTGACTACCAAGCTCTGTTTAGTAAAGGGAAGTGTATGGATTACAATTTGCAATATTGGTTTCTAGTGATTAATTCACTAGATACAGCTCCCCAGTAGTCTAATTCAGTTCTCAGCAGCATGAGAGTCTTGAGGAAAACATTGCAAAATATTCAGAAGGTGAACATTCTGCAGGTCATGGCTGCACATTCAAAAGTGGTTTACTCAGCAATAAAATCTTCACTAAGGTTTAATTACCATAAACGCATGTTGACAGAAGGACTTCAGAGTTGTGCACTACCCAAACAAAGGCTTTACATTAATTCACATTTACAGTTCCCATGAGGTTACCCAAAACTATTGAAGAGCTTCTGATAGTTGAACAAGAGGCAAAAATAAAATTAATGAATGTCAAAGGTCAATAGTACAAAAACGTATTGTAAATACCAGCTGGGGATAAGTGCAAAATATAAACATCTCTATTTTCATTGCTTCTGACCAGACATGCTCCGTATACAAAGATCATTGCAAAGCTCCTCCCCCGGGGTGCATTGTATTCGGGTGCTTCTGAAGGAGCTGCACTGCTAGGTGTGGAGCAGATGTGTGGAGAAAATGGGCCTTTGCATGTCTCCCAAGCTCTATGAAAATCTTATGAGATCTGCTTGCTTATTAGGAGGATGAATCTTTCTGAATATTTGGACAAGGGAACCCGCACAGTACAAGACAGTTAGATAGAAACTCGGAGAAAGCTGGAAGGGGAAATATTTTTTCCCCAAGGAATTTCCTGAGCAAATGTGCCACTTACTCATGCTCACATAGGTTGGGCTGAGAATTAGACCGCTTGGTGCTGCTGCTGCTTTTCTTAAAGTGGCACTTCTACTGGGAAAAGTCACTGTGTAAAAATAGCACCTCCTTACTCAGAGCTGCTCCTTTTGTACATTGTGAGTCAAATGTACATAAAATAGGCATAGAAATACATTTGTATTGTTTATTCTTATTGCAGACCCATGAGAGCTGAGACCGTGAGCTGTGTTCTGTTCCTTCTTGTGCATAATCAACAGAATGGTATAGTAAGTTCCAATATGTTCCATTTGCACAAACTCACTGAAGACAATAGGTGGCCTCTTTGTCGCCTGAAGAAGTAACTTGATGACCATGGGTTCAAGAAGATGCAAGAGGCCTTAATCTGGTCAGCAGAATGTTTTTCACCGGCGATGGAGCTCAACTCCCAGAGCCCTACTTGAGCTTTCAGGCTTGTAACTTCATATGAAAACTAGTAGACGTGTAAAATATGGAGCCCCACAAGGCTTTTTTAAAAATAGTCACTTTTGATCAGCTGGAAGGAAGAATTTAATCAGAAAAATGTGAATGATAATTAATAATTTAAGAAAAACTTAATAGATGCCCCCAAAGCCACAACTGAATAATTGAGGTTTAGCGAGGAAGAGAAGGCATCTATAATATATAACAAATAGAAGAAAGGGAAAGTTGATAGAAATGAATCAGAAGCTAGAAATTGTAGAAAATTGATAAAGGGAGCAAAAAGACACAAGGAGAACTCTATGGACAGCAGACCTAAGGACAATGAGAAGGAGGTTTTAAAATATATTAGGAAAAAATAATTCTGACAATGGTACTGGTCCATTACTAGATGGAAATGGTATTATTATCAGTAATACTACAGAAAAGGCAGAAGTGTTCAATAAATATTTCTGTTCTGTATTGGGGGTACGGGGGGAGTCTCATTTTATGGTGGTAATAACGTTCTTTCCATTCCACTAGTGTCTCTGGAGGATGTTAAACAGAAGCAACTAAAGTTAGACATTTTAAAATCAGGAGGTCCAGATAACTTGCATGCAAGAGTTTTAAAAGAGATGGCTGATGATCTGTCTGGACCATTAATGTTGATTTTTTTGTATAGGTCTTGCAGTAGTAGGGAAGTTTCTGAAGACTGGAAGATAAATTGGCTGAAACTATCGTAATGAACAGAATGATCAGACACATAGATGAACACAATATGTTGGGGGAAGAGTCAATATAGATTTTGTAAAGGAAAATTTTGCCTCACCAATCTATTAGAATTCTTTGAAGGAGGCAACAACATATGGACAAGGGTGATCCAGTTGATATAGCGTACTTGGACTTTGAGGGAGCCTTTGACAAAGTCTCTTGCCAAAGGCTCATAAGCAAAGTAAGCAATCATGGGATGAGAGGGAAGGTCCTTTCATGGATCAATAACTGGTTAAAAGATAGGAAACAAAGGGTAAGAATAAATAGTCAGTTTTCAGGGTGGAGAGAGGTAAATAGTGGGGTCCTCCAATGATCTGAACTGGGACCAATGCTGTTCAACATATTCATACATGATCTGGTAAAAAGGGAAAACAGTGAGATTGCAAAACTTGCAGATGATACAAAATTACTCTAGATAGCTAAGTCCAAAGCTGACTATGAAGAGTTCCAAAGAGATCTCACAAAGCTGGGGGATTGGGCAACAAAATGGCAGATGAAATTCAGTGTTTGAAGATGCAAAGTAATGCACATTGGAAAACATAATCCCAACTATACGTATAAAATGATAGAGTCTAAATTAGCTGTTATCAAGAAAGAGATCTTGGAGTCATCATAGAAAAAGTGATCCGGAAAACTATAGGACCATTAGTTTGAATTCAATTGTATGCAAGGACATGGAACAAATTTTGAAAGAGAAAGTAGTTAAGGATGTAGAGGTGAACAGTAATTAGGATAAAATACAAAATGATTTTACAAAAGGTAGCGCATGCCAAACCAATCTAATCTTTCTTTGAGAAGATAACTGATTCTTTTTAGATAAAGGAAAAATAGAGTGGATCTAACGTATCTGGATGTCAATAAGGCATTTGATACAGTTCCACATGGGAAATTATTCATTTAAATTGGAGAAGATGGGGATTAATATGAGACTTGAACAGTGGGTAAGAAACTGGTTAAAGGGGAGCCTATAATGTGTCAAACTGAAAAGTGAACTGACAGGCTGGAGGGATGTTACTAATCGAGTTCCTCGGGGATTAGTCTTGGGACCAATCTTAATTAATGTTTTCATTAATGACCTTGGCACAAAAAGTGGGGGTGTGCTAATAAAATTTGCAGATGATACAAAGTTTGGAGGATTTGCCAATACAGAAGAGGATTGGAGTATCATACAAGAAAATCTGGATGACTTTGAAAACCAGAGTAATAGAAATGGCATAAAATTTAACAGTGCAAAGTCATGCACTTAGGAATAACAACCTGAATTTTTGCCATAAGCTGGCGACATATCAGTTGGAAGGGACAGAGGAGGAGAAAGAAGGATTATGAGCCGCCAATGTGATATGGCCATGAAAAAGACTAATGCAATCCTAGGATACTCCAAGTGAGGTATTTCCAGTAGAGAGAGGGAATTGTTATGACCATTATTCAAAGCACTGGTGAGACCTCATCTGGAATACTGTGTGCAATTCTGGTCTCCCAAATGTGAGAAAGATTCATTCAAAGTGGAACAGGTGCAGAGAAGGGCTAATAGGATGATCAGAGGAATGGAGATCCTCAGTGGTGGTGCTGGGGAGGACTTGCGGGGGCTATAGCCACCCCAAAATTTGCCTTACTCCCTCTCAGCGCAAAGTCAAATGTTATGTAGAAGTAAGGGTGGCATGGTATAGTATTCCCACCCTTACTTCTGCACTGGGCACCTGGCCAGCAGCTGCCACTCTCTGGCCACCCAGCTCTGAATGTTGACAATGGCCAGGGCTGCCTGTAGGAAAAGTGGCACCCTGGATGAATGGGGGTGGAGGGCAGATCCCCGTACAATGACCCATTCCCCTGTGCCTGGGGAATGATGAGGGCAGGAAGCGGGTGGGTGAGTGCGAGGCCCTTCCTGGGGAGGTTCACAGAAGTGGGTCTGACCTGGCCCTGGGAGTAGCCCATGCAGGGGAAGAGGAAATCTCATCCCTCCCCAACCTGGCTGAGATTAGCATCTGGAGGCCAATGCATGATTGGAGATGCTGGCTGGGGTGCCTCCAGCCCTGCTCCTCCCTGGACCCTGGCCTAGCACTCAGGGGGCCAAAGGGACTTTGGGCTGGCTGTGTGTGTGTGGGGAGAGGTATATGTATAGCACAGACCCCCCAATTTTCTGACTAGCCCACCTCAGCCTCCTCCACCGGGAAGAGGCTGGCACCGCCTCTGGAGATCTTACATCACAAGAAGATTTATATTATTTATTTGGTGTATGCAATCCAGTCAAGCCATGTCACAGCATTCTTATCAACAGTGTTCCACAAAGATCTCCAGGAAGTGGAGTCATTTTGCAGTCCTTAATGTGCGTCATGGTTTGTGACTGCCCACATTGACATAGTGGACTGTTTCTAAAACACCCATGAAATTCTTCTGCAGCACAAATTTCATGTCTAGTATAAAACCAGTTGAGAAGGCTCCATTACCTTCACAGTAAATCAAACCCGGGTTGATGTTGAGTGGGGTCTGAGACAAGATAATTATTTGTCACTTTCTCTACAGATCATGTAGCTCGCCACCTTTCCACTACTGTAAATCCCTCACCTGGTAAACTCATCCACAATGGGCGCCGTGAGGGCAGATGACCATGTGGATTAAACAAGTCTTTAGTTAACAATAGATGTGGCATATCACGCAATGTCATCACGAGCTTTGCTGCACTTTTCTCTCTGAGAACACTGGGTGGAGCAATATTGCAGATAACTGGTAATCATCGTAGAGAAATAGATTTAAGTGTGCCTGAAAAAATACACATGGTGAAATTAAGTTGTACGTCAATCATCCTTCTTTGAGATGAGCTAACCCATAGTGGAGTGCAGTACTCTGATGCTGAGTAACAGAGTGCCAAGGTTCAAGTGTGTAACGTTTGGGCATTGGAGCCCCATGTTGTTTTGGCCAGTTTTCTGAGCAGGTTGTTGCACATTTTGACATTAGTCATTGTCTTTGTAAAATGGCCACAATTTGTAAGAGTTCTGTCTATCGTGATGCTAGATAGACTGGGTGTGATTCATGCTTTATTCGCTGACCATTGTGAACTATATTCAGCTCTCTGCCCACTTGTGCATGATGTAAGTCTTGACAGTCTCACTTCTATTTGGTATCAAGCGCCAGTGATGACAATAATCAGCCATAGATGCCATATATGCATTCAAAACATGCTGAAGTCTGTCAAAGGAGTGGGACTGAGTGCCGAGGCATATGTCAACTGCATAAACAAACTTGTGAGACCCGGTATATGGTAGGTCATTTGAATATAAATTGAATAATATTGGAGATAATTCTGATCCTTGCAAGAAAGTGTTCTTCTGGTGTCTCCAAGCACTTGTTCTATCATCAATATGCACACAGAAATAGCGATTTCTCAAAAAAAGAGCCATTGCACATATTAACCAACTTGAGATAGTTGTAGACCAGGGGTGGGTAAACTATGGCCCGGGGGCCGCGTCCGGCCTGTCAGACTTTTTAATCTGGCCCTTGAGCTCCCGCCAGCAAGTGGGATCAGGGGCTTGCCTCGCTCCGGTGCTTCAGCTGGGGAGCAGGGGAGGGGAACAGGTTGCCTGCTCCATGCCTGCCGGGCTTCGTGTGGCTCCTGGAAGCAGCACCATGTCTCCCATCCGGATCCTACATGTAGGGGCAGCCAGGTGGCTCCGCATGTTGCCCCTGCCCAAAAAGCCAGCTCTGCAGCTCCCATTGGGTGGGAACCGCAGCCAATGGGAGCTGAAGGGGCAGCGACTGCGGATGGGGCAGTGCACAGAGCCACTTGGCTGGCGCTGCACCTCCATGTATGACCCAGAGGGGGGACATGCCGCTACTTCCGGGAACTGCTTGAGGTAAGCACTGCCTGGAGCCTGCACCCCAACCCCCTGCCCCAGCCCTGATTCCCCTCCCACCCTCCAAACCCCTTGGTCCCAGTCCGGAGCACCCTCCTGCACCCCAAACCCCTCATTCCCAGCCCTGCCCCAGAGCCCACACCCCCAGCTGGATCCTTCAACCCCACTCACACCCCAACCCTCTGCCCCAGCCTGGAGCTCCCTCCTGCACTCCAAACCCCTCAGCCCCAACCCAGAGCCTCCTCCTCCCTGCCCCGGCCTGCAGCCCGCTCCTGCACCCAAACCCCTCATCTCTGGCTCCACCCCAGAGCCCGCACCTCCAGCCAGAGCCCTTGCCCCCTCCCAAATCCCACTGCTCCATCCTGGAGCCCCTTCCCACACCCTGAACTTCTCATTTCTGGTCCCACCCTGGAATCCACACCCCCAACCCAGAGCCCATAACCCCTCCCACACCCCAACCCCCTGCCCCAGCCCACAGCCTCCTCCTGCACCCCAAGCCCCTCATCTCTACCCCCACCCCAGAGCCCTCACCCTCTCCCACACACCAACCCCCAATTTCATGAGCATTCATGGCCCACCATACAATTTCCATACCCAGCTGTTACCCTCAGGCCAAAAAGTTTGCTCACCCCTGTTCTAGACAATTTCACCAAAAGGACCATGTGCCAAATCATATCATATGCCATGGTCAGGTCAAGAAAAACTGAACTAGTCTTCAGCTTATGTTGGAATCCATTTTTGATTAAAGTTGTAAGTGCTGGCACTTGATCACATGCACTACGACCGTGGCGAAAATCAGCTTGCTCTGGTACCAGCATACCTTCCACAGATGGTGAAATTCTTTGCAGAATCAGATGCTCAAGTACTTTAAAGCAGACGCTCAGAAGTGAAATTGGTCTGTAGCTCAAAGGCAAGTGTGGATCTTTTCCAGGTTTCAGCAAGGCAATGACCTTCGCTTGCTGCCAGATTCTGGGCAATCTGGATTCCTGAAGAACTCTGTTGAAAAACTGAACAAGACATTTCTGAGCGTGAGGACCCAGATGTTTCATGAATTCAGGTGCAATTCTGTCATATCTGGGAGCTGCACCTAGTTTTAAATCATTCAGCACTTTATCCAGTTCCAAACTAGTGAATGGCTTCATCTTACTAACTCCATAGGAAATGTCACCACCCATCATATACCTGTCATTTGACAACTTTGTCAACAGGAGTTTTGGTGACCTTCAACAGATGACTGGCAATCTGATTTGGAGTAACTGCCGGCTTGCTTTGTGTGCATGGATGTTGAGCCGCACCTAGTTGACGAATTAAGCTCCAGTTTTTCTGGCTTGACCCATTGAGCCCAGCGAGTGGCATCCAATGATTCTATAAGATGGTCTGAAATCTCTGGATCACCTGACTGCTCATACTGCCTCAGCAAATCTGCACAATCCTCATTCAAACATGGAATGTACACTAGTCGGAAGCCGTGTGGAATTGTTGCACCTGCAGCTTTAAAAATGGCACAACAGAAATGACAGTTTGCATCTTCTCTGGAGATGATGTTTAATGGGATGGTTACAAGAGGTGTCTTAAGGAGCTTGGCTTGTTTAGTTTAACCAAACCAAGGCTGAGGGGAGATATGATTGCTGTCTATAAATACACAGGGATACACACCAGGGAGGGAAAGGAGTTATTTAAGTTAAGGGCCAGTGTTGGCACTAGAACAAATGGATATAAATTGGCCATCCACATGTTTAGGCTTGAAATTAGGTGAAGGCTTCTAACCATCAGAGGAATGAAGTTCTGGAACAGCCTTCCAAGGGGAGCAGTGGGGACAAAAAACCTAACTAGTTTCAAGACTGAGCTTGATAAGTTTATGGAGGAGATGGTATGATTGCATGGCCCACCTGCGACAACAAGTAGTAAATATCTCCAACAGCCAGAGATAGGACACTAGATGGAGAGGGCTCTGAATTACTACAGTGAATTCTTTCCTGGGCTTCTGGCTGGTGGGTCTCGCCCACATGCTCAGGGTCTAACTGATTGCTATATTTAGTGTCAGAAAGGAATTTTCACCCAGGTCAAATAGGCAGAGACCCTGAGTGTCTTTTGCCTTCCTCTGCAGCATGAGGCATTGGTCATTTTCTGGTATGAACTAGAGTAAATGGTGGATTCTCTGTAACTGGAAAACTAAATCATGATTTGAGCACTTCAGTAACTCAGCCAGTGGTTATGGGTTAATTGCAGGAGGGGGTGGGAGCAGTTCTGTGGCCTGTGATGTTAGGAGGTCAGACTGGATGATCATAATGGTCTCTTTTGGCCTTACAGTCTATGAGAATCTGCTCAATGTGCAGCAGCAGTAAAAAAAGCGAACAATGTTAGGAGCCATTAGGAAAGGGATAGATAATAAGATAGAAAAATCATAATGCCACTATATAAATCCATGGTACAGCCACACCTGGAATAGTGTGCAGTTCGGGTTGCCCCATTTCAAAAACAGCATATTAGAATTGGAAAAAGTACAGAGAAACTCAACAAAAATGATTAAGGGTATGGAACAGCTTCCTTTGAGGATAGACTAAAAAGATTGGGACTGTTCATCTTAGAAAGGAGATGATTAAGGGAGGATATAATGGGGTCTATAAAATCATGAATGGTGTGGAGAAAGTGAAGTATTATTTACCCCTTCACATAGCACACGAATGAGGGGGTCACCCAATGCAATTAATAGGCAGCAGGTTTCAAATAAACATAAGGAAGTATTTCTGCACACAACACAGAGTCAGCCTGTGGAATTTATTGCCAGTGGATGTTGTGAAGGCCAAAAAGAATGAAATCTGTTCATGGAGGATATATCCATCAATGGCTATCAGCCAACATGTTCAAGGACGCAACCTTATGATCTGGGTATCTCGAACCCACTGAGAGCCAGAAGCTGGGACTGGATGGCAGCGGTTGGATCACTTGATAATTGTCCTGTTCTGTTGATTCCCTCCGAAGCATGTGCCACCACCACTGTCAGAAGACAGTTAGACTTGTTAGATGGATCATTAGTCTGACCCAGTATGGCCATTTTTATGGTCATAACACAGCTAATGTGCCAATTTTTAAAAAGGGTAAACAGGATGATCCAGGCCTGTTATCTTGACAGTGATCCCAAGCAAGATAATGTAGTGGCTGATATGGGATTCCTATTACTAAAGAGTTAAAGGAGGGTAATTAATGCAAATCAACATAGGCTTAGGGAAAATAGATTCTGTCAAACTAACTTGATATTTTTTCCATGAGTTTACATATTTGGTTGATAAAGCTAATAGAGTTGACATACTATACTCAGCCTTCTGTAAGGTGCTTGATTTGGTACTGTACAGCACTTTGATTAAAAAACCTGAATGATATAAAATTAACCTGGCACACATTAAATGGATTAAAAGCTGGCTAACTGATAAGTCTAAAAATTAATTGTAAACTGGGAATTGTCATTGAACGTGTGTGTGTCCAGTAGGGTCCCACAAGGATCTGTTCTTCACCCTGTATCATTTAACATTTTTATTAATGACCATGAAGCAAACCTAAAATCATCACTGATCAAGTTTGCAGATGATCCCAATTGGGGAGTAGTAAATAACGAAGAAGACCGGTCATTGATTCAGAATGATCTGTGTTGCTTGGGAAAACTGGGTGTAACAAGGAAACAATACATTTAAAGGTATACCATCTAGGAACAAAGACTGTCGGCCATACTCACAGGATGGGGGGACTCTATCCTAGGAATCAGGGACTCTGAAAAAAATGTGGGGGTTATGGTAGCTAACCACCTGAACATGCGCTCCCAATGTGACTCTGTGGCCAAAAGAGCTAATGCGATCCTGGGAGGCATAAAGAGGGGAATCTTGAGTAGGAGCAGAGAGATTATTTTACGTTTGAATTTGCACTAGTGCAACCGCTGCTGGAAACCTGTTTTGAATTCTGGTTCCCACAATTCAAGAAGGATGTTGATTAAATTGGAAAGAGTTCAGGGAAGAACCATGCAAATGACTAAAGGATTAGAAAACGTGCCTTACAGTGATAGACTCAAGGAGCTCAATCTATTTAGCTTAACAACGAGAAGGTTAAGGAGTTACTTATAGACTGTAATCAAGTATTTACATGGAACGATATTGAATAATGCCTTCTGTCTTGCAGAGGAAAGGTAGAATCTGATCCTATGTTGAAAGTTGAAGCTAGATAAATTCAGACTGGAAATAAGGTATAGATTTGTAACAGTGAGAGTAATTAACCATTGGAAAATTTACCAAGGATTGTGGTGATTTCTCCATCCCTGACAATTTTTAAATCAAGATTGGATGATCTTCTGAAAGCTGTGCTCTAGGAATTATTTTCAGCTAGTTCTACGACTTGTGTTATACAAGAGGTCAAACTAGATGATTACAGAGGTCTTTTCTGGCTTAGAATCTATGAGCTGCACTTGAAATGGCTGTGAAAACAAGAAGTGAAGTCTGAAGTCTCACACTGACAGGCACAACAGAGGCTGATACAGAGATTGGTAGAAGCACTTAATCTGGACATGGAAAATTGCACCCGTTAGTTTCCTGTGTTATTCAGCCTAACTGAACCTCAAATCACTAATGTACCTATTCGGTAGAGACTATCTTTAGGGTGAAAGACTGCTTCAGTCTCCAAGCTTTTTTAAGCTGTGATCTCTGCTGAAATTACCTTCAAGTGCCAACTGAGGTGGACATGTCCACTGGGCAATGGAATGAAGCCACTCATTAGATGCCAATGACTTCTTGTTACTAATGATCTGGTCAAGATTTGCCCCAGTGACCTATGGTGGAAAGAGCTCATATCCCATCACCATTATGAATATGCTGTCCCTGAGACTAATTTGGAATGCCAGAAAGGCTTTACGAGAACGAGTGAGCCTCTTAGTCGTCGTGCATTAAAATAACAGGATTTTTCTTAAAACCAGGAAATTGAGAGTTGTGGTTGAAAATTTCAAATATGGCTGTCTAAAAATAGGCTCCTAAATCCATATTTAAGCACCTAAATAAGAATGGCCTGAATTTCAGAGGTGCTGAGCCCCCACCAATCCTCATGAGTTAAGGGGAGCTGCAGATGGTCAGAACCTTTGAAAATCAGGCCATTCTTATTTAGATGCCTAAATTTGGATTTAGGAGGCTGACTTCAGGCTCCCAGGTTGGGATTTTCAGATGTGCCTAGGTAATTTAAGAGCACAAGGTGCTCTTGAAAATCCCACCCCAGGGGCTGAATATTGGGGTCCATGTCTCCAATTTAGGTCCCTATTCAGCAAAGGGAGCACTGGATTTAAGGGAAGTTTTGCCTGAGCAAGGAATGATGAATAGGGCCTTGAATCATTAATTTATTCCATTGCACCTCTGTTTTGCTTGTTCTAAGAGTGAGCAATCACCACATACAGATGTGGCTGCAGTTCCGGGGCACAATTGTCTAGGGATGGCGAAATTTTAATGTGAACTCCATATTTCCCTGCTTTAATTAAGACCATTAATATCTATTTTAGGTTCTTATAGACCCTCCCCCTTATCGCATAATCTAAGTGCTTCACAATTTTTGATATATGAACACTCTTGTGAGATAGGAAGTACTTACTCCCATTTTACAGATAGGGAGCTCAGGCCCAGTGAGACTAAGGGCTTGTCTACAAGAGGTGGGTCTACTAGCTACAGAATACTTAATGCACACTGGCTACTCCATAATAACTCTCTGCATGGATATCCTTATTTTACTCAGAGTGCCTTTGTGCAATTCAGTACTCTTCATGCAGAATAAGCTAGAGGGTGAACTTAAAGAGCCCTCACTACTCTTCACTAAATTTCCCTTCCATAACTTGCTCAGGCTCATCTAGGGAACAGAACCCCTCTCTCCCAAGTTATGGGTAAGCACCAGACCATTCTTCCCCTCTCATGCTACTTTGAAACAATTTTCTCCTCTAACCAGAATAATAAACTATAGTTCATCTGATGAAGTGAGCTGTAGCTCACGAAAGCTTATGCTCAAATCAATTTGTTAGTCTCTAAGGTGCCACAAGTACTCCTTTTCTTTTTGCGAATACAGACTAACACGGCTGCTACTCTGAAACCTATAGTGAGACTGTCACTCAGCTACATTGTCAGTTTGATAATTTAACACAATAATCAAAACAATTCTATAATGCTGCCTTTTGCATCATGGGCTGGTCATGATGTTTTATGCATTTAATTCTTATCTTTTAAAAAGCCCCACATTGGCACTTTGATATAGGCAACAAACAAATTAAAGCTTCAGAGATAAAGTATGTGCATATCTCTGTTTTTTTAATTTTGTACAAATGTAGACCAAATATTGTGACTGAGACTGCTAAATTATGGTACCGGGGTTTAATGAGATGTAATTATAGGTCCAAAAATACTTTGCGTGTGGAAGAAAAAGCTTTCTGTACACTATTAAAGTGTTTTATATCCAGATATGCCTGAGACAACACATTACAGGGACTGAATAAGCATAACTGTCCAAGAAGAAATAATTGAAAACAATCCTTTAGATGTCAAAATAAAACCATATATCCTGTGATTCTGTCAGTGGTTATTAAATATCTTTGCTACTGTAGACAAGCTTGTTTCTAGGCAAACAATACTTACAGTCGCTAAGATAAGACCTTTGTTTCAGTCAGTGACAGCATGGGCATTGCACAGTCAAATTAGCACTAAAGGGCAAAATCTGTTGGCAATGCCCAGCCTGAGTAACTGGGCTGAGTGCTGATCTCTGAGGGAGCATGATGGGAAAATTATCCCTCCCAGACCACTTAGCCAGCCTATCTAGGCATTTGTACTGGACCCATCACAGTGGAATTTCAGCAGATCTGTTCTGTTGTGGCTGCTCGACTGTCTAGTTTCTATGGCCCTTGCTCTCCTGATGATGGGAACTTGGAGGGCTTGGGAAGTGCAGGCCAGGGGAGAGCAGCAGTACAGCTAGCCCAGGCTGTGTATGTCCCCCTGGCATTCAGAGAGGTCTGTACTTAGCACAGCTACCCCTTGCTACTACGGCTACGCTATTTTTAGTGTGCTAGCTCAATCAGATCAAGCGTGACTACGTCTACCTGAGCTGGGAATCCCATCCTCCACTTCCAGTGGAGACATATCCTTAGAAATTAAGGGTGATTATTCGTAGGCTGGTGGGGTGGTGTTCTCTTGTGAACTCAGGGCTGCATCTGCAAAACTGATTGCAGAACCAGAGCCTAGGTGAAGTAACAAGATTAAAGAGGCCCCGTGGACAGATTGCTACATGGATTCTGTACACTTGCTTTGACAGCTGCAGATGAGTTTTAATTTGTGGTACTTCATAACAGTATTGTGGAAATAAACAGAGTAGTAAGCTATAAGTGCAAGCCTCTGCCATTTAATCTGTGTTGAGATGGGAGAAACTGACAGCTTTGTGAGTAGACAGTGGAGGGCAATGGTGCCCAAACTTTTCCTGTAAGCCCCCCACCCCCGTTACCAGTAATGGAATATACCTATGCCCCCCCCCCCCCCGTTACTGAACAGCCAGGGCTTCCTCAGCAGAGGAGCTTGGGCTGCAGGCAGAGCTGGGGGCAGAACTGGGGATGGAGGAGGAGCTGGGGCTAGAGGAGGACATGGCCTGGGGATAGAGAGGGAATGATGGCAAAGCTGGGGTGGGGATGGAGTAGAGACGGGCTGGGGTTGAAGCTGGGCTGGGGGGAAAGCAGGGCTGGGCCCCGCCATGTACCCCTCTGAATGTTCCTCCCTGCTCCCACTAGGGAGGGTGTGCCCCACAGATGTAGGGAATAAATTTATCAATGTTTTACCGCACAAGGGGCAAGAATTTTAGCTGCATCTAATCAATGCTGTGCAAAGCAGCACAAACAAGCCCCTTTTCTGTTCCTTGAACTTGGGGCCAGTTCTGTGCCAGCAGAAATGCCAATTAATGATTGCCACAGTGCAGAGGTGCTCTAGCCTTGCTCCCAGCCAACCTCTCTCTGCTGCGGGTTGGTAAAGCAGTGCAGGGAGGCACACAGCTAGGGTTGCCAGGTGTCCAGTTTTTGCCCGGTCGCAAAGGGACTCCTGCAGCTCCAGTCAGTGGCACAGCATGGGCCTGGGGCTAAGGCAGGCTCCCTACCTGCCTGGTCCCACACGGCTTGCAGAAGCAACCCCCAGGTCCCTGCAGCCCCTAGGTCCATGGGTGGCCAGGGAGGCTCCGTGTTCTGCCCCTGCCCGAGTGCCAGCTCCGCAGATCCCATTGGCTGGGAACCTTGACCAATTGGAGCTGTGGGGTGGCGCCTGCATGTGTGAGGCAGCGTGCAGAGCCTCCCTGGCTGCCCACGTGCCTAGGAGCTGCAGGGACCTGGTAGCTGCTTCTTGGGAGCTGTGGTAAGCACCACCAGGACCTTGCACTCCGAACCCCCTCCCGCACCCAAACTCCCTCCCAGAGTTCACACCACGTCCACACCCCAACCCCCAGCCCTGGCCCTAAGTCCCCTCCTGCTCCCCAAACCCCTCATCCCCAGCCCCACTCCAGAGCCCTCACCCCCAGCCAGGGCCATCACTCCCCTCCTGCACCCCAACCCCCTCCCAGAGCCCTCTGATTGCAATGTAGACATGCCCTATTGCTACTGACTTGCAATGGGACTTGTACTCCTAATTCACTTAAGCCCACTTGAAATTCCCACTCTAAGTAACTAATCCTCAAACCAGTCCTCTGTTGTAGGTAGATAAGATCATGCTACAGAGAGGAAACAGAGGCCAAGAGAGACTAATTCTGCATTAGTAATGGTGCCCAAATTGTAGCCCATCTCAGAATGGATGGAACAGCTTTTCCTGAATCTCTAGACCACACGAGCCTTAAATCCAAAAATCACTTTCTGTGCCACAGGTTCTGGAATGGAACAGCTTCCCCAGGCTTCTGGCTAAATAGCTTACATGTAGGGGAGAGAAACTGTGCTGATTGTTTTGAGGAAGCTTGAATGTTGTAGTTGTTCAGAAAGCTTAAAAGATTTAGAAAGACAAGGTGGGTGAGGTAGTATCTTTTAGTGGTCCAATAAAAGATATTACCTCACCCATCTTGTCTCTCCAATACCTTGGGACCAACACAGTTACAACAACACTGCATAAAAGATTCAGGGTAGTTTTTCCTTCCCAGTCATGTGACTTCCTCACCTGACTGTTCCCCTGGATTAATTGGCTGCGAGTCTGAACTGATTTTTCTGTAACATGCTTTCACTCTCTGACCTACTAAAGCCAAGTGATCAAGACAATGTTAACTGAAGGTATTGGTCCCTGGGGATTCAGAGCCCTGGGCCATTTAGGGTTTCCATTAATCCTACAGGACTACTTGGAAAAAATATTTTTATTCCAGGGAAAATTACTGTGAACACAACAAAATGCCAATTTCCAGGTAAAATGGAAATCAAGACCTTTTCCTCCCCACCTCCCACCTTTTCCTCCCCACCTCCCAAAGTCCTTTTATTTATTATTGTCACCCGTCAGCACTGCCTCATCACCACTCTCTGGCTCCCTCTCCTGAAGACCTGTCTGGTCACCTTCCCCCACCATCTTCTATAGCCCCTGCAAAGGCCAGCCACAAAAGCAGTCCCTGCAAGTGGGGATTGCTTGACTTCTAATCTTGATGAACAAATTCCCCCAAAGGCCTGGGTGAGACAGGTCATGGTCCTCCCCCCACTTTTTTGCTAAACTGCTGCAAGAGTGGCCCCTACCGGATAAAAGGCAAAGCTGTAGGAAAAGGTACCTCTTGCACCTGGTTCTGGTCTGACCGCTCAGAGGTCTGGGCTCTCATCCTCTCTCTGGCCATGGGACTGAAAATGCAGCAGCAGCCACAGCTCACTCTCATCCCCTGACCTTGTCTCTTGGAAAGAGAGGGGGATCTTCGTTGGAAGGCAGACCCAGGCACTGGGAATCAGGAGAGAGATGGAGAGGCTAGCACTCATAAAATGGTGCTGTGTGGGGGTGAACATACGAGTGGGATATTTCTGATAAAATCATCCACACTGACGTAGTTAAGCCTCTTGTCACTTAAACAGTCATCATTAAAGCTTCAGATTCTACAACCCGTTTAAATCAATGGAGTCACTTCATGCCTCTCTTGGGTCTAGCGTTTTGGGCTCTCTGTCTGTAAACTCGAGGGTTTTGTCTAGCCTAGTATTTACCTCGTGCCAAGTGGGTGGCTTTCTGCTTTGGTATCCACTTTGCATTGGCATAAATGACTACAGCATTGGAGAATCTGGGCCAGGGTATGTATCTTAACAGTAATAGTTGGCTATTTTTCTTCAGTGCTGCAGGTTGATAAGATTAATATCAGTTTCCTTAGAGCTGGTGCAGCTATTTGCTACTGGTAAAAGTTAATGTATCCGGGGAATTTATAGGAAAGATGCATTTAGTTAAGAGTTCATGGCTGTTGAATCCACCCACTCATCACTCAGTGTAAGTGAATTCCGGCAACAGAGGTTTTATTATTGCCTTGGCCCTGACAGATGATGATGTTTGTCTAAGTAAATGCACTTTTCCTGACTGAGATAGAAGATATCTCAGTCATGGAGATAGAAGAGATAGCTTAGCCCTCATGGAAGCAGATATGAGTTTTGTCATGATAGAGAAAGTGAAGTTAAAGTCTCCCAGTGGTAAGGATGAGTTCAAAAATGAAGTAAAAGAGCACCTACCATATCCTGTCTATTGTGAGGACTGCTCTCTAAGGCATTTCTCCCTCCCTGGAAGAAGCTGTATGTGCTATAAATGGCACGCTGAGGAGAGCTAATAATCTTTTGCTCCATTAAACATTATTATTTTCTGTATCTCGCTAGTGGTTTTTATGAGTATGCCACTAAGCCCAAATACTCAGTAACTTCACTCTTCTGCAGAAGATGAGCCTGCTCAGTTATGATAGCGACTTATACTCTTCTAATGTACAACTGTTTAACTGAAGCTCAGTTAACTGAAACTCTTGGATAATAGGACAGTTATGTATGTCCCTTAGGATTGTGCTATACTCTGCACAGCACTCTGCATTTCATCTGGTTTGGATTAAGTTACAAATCCTTGTCTTGGACCGCTTTGCTGGGATCCATGAACTTTTTGGTAAACTTGGGCTGAGTTTCAGGTCACTTTCATTGTGGGTCAAACTCATAATTTCAGGTGGAAATCACATGATAGTTTTCACACTAAACCAGGCACAACACCGTGGTTCATCTGAGTTTTGCTTTAAGATTTTGAATGCATTCAAACCTGAAACTATCGGAAGCCTGCATCCCAAGAAAGGGGAAAAAATTCATAGGAAGGAGTTGTAGACCAAGCTGGATGAGCAAGTATCTCAGAGAGGTGATTAAGAGAAAGCATACAGGGAATGGAAGATGGGAGGGATCAGCAAGGAAAGCTGAGGTCATAACATGTAGGGATAAAGTGAGACAGGCTAAAAGCCAAGTAGAGTTGGACCTTGCAAAGGGAATTAAAACCAATAGTAAAAGGTTCTATAGCCATATAAATAAGAAGAAAACAAGGAAAGAAGAAGTGGGACCACTAAACACTGAGGATGGAGTGGAGGTCAAGGATAATCTAGGCATGGCCCAATATCTAAACAAATACTTTGCCTCAGTCTTTAATAAGGCTAAAGAGTATCTTAGGGATAATGGTAGCATGACAAATGGGAATGAGGATATGGAAGTAGATATTACCATATCTGAGGTAGAAGTGAAACTCGAACAGCTTATTGGGACTAAATCGGGGGGCCCAGGTAATCTTCATTCAAGAATATTAAAGGAATTGGTGCATGAAATTGCAAGCCTATTAGCAAGAATTTTTAATGAATCTGTAAACTCAGGGGTTGTACCGTATGATTGGAGAATTGCTAACATAGTTCCTATTTTTAAGAAAGGAAAAAAAAGTGATCCGGGTAACTACAGGCCTGTTAGTTTGACATCTGTAGTATGCAAAGTCTTGGAAAAAAATTTGAAGGAGAAAGTAGTTAAAGGACATTGAGGTCAATGGTAAATGGGACAAAATACAACATGGTTTTACAAAAGGTAGATCATGCCAAACCAACCTCATCTCCTTCTTTGAGAAAGTAACAGATTTTTTAGACAAAGGAAATGCAGTGGATCTAATTTACCTAGATTTCAGTAAGGCGTTTGATACCATGCCAAATGGGAAATTATTAGTTAAATTGGAAAAGATGGGGATCAATATGAAAATTGAAAGGTGGATAAGAAATTGGTTAACAGGGAGACTACAGCGGGTCCTATTGAAAGGTGAACTGTCAGGCTGGAGGGAGGTTACCAGTGGAGTTCCTCAGGGATCAGTTTTGGGACCAATCTTATTTAATCTTTTTATTACTGACCTCAGCACAAAAAGTGGGAGTGTGCTAATAAAGTTTCAGAGTAGCAGCCGTGTTAGTCTGTATTTGCAAAAAGAAAAGGAGTACTTGTGGCACCTTAGAGACTAACAAATTTATTAGAGCATAAGCTTTCGTGAGCTACAGCTCACTTCATCGGATGCATTTGGTGGAAAAAACAGAGGAGAGATTTATATATACACACACACAGAGAACATGAAACAATGGGTTTATCATACACACTGTAAGGAGAGTGATCACTTAAGATAAGCCATCACCAGCAGCGGGGGGGGGGAAAGGAGGAAAACCTTTCATGGTGACAAGCAAGGTAGGCTAATTCCAGCAGTTAACAAGAATATCAGAGGAACAGTGGGGGGTGGGGTGGGAGGGAGAAATACCATGGGGAAATAGTTTTACTTTGTGTAATGACTCATCCATTCCCAGTCTCTATTCAAGCCTAAATTAATTGTATCCAGTTTGCAAATTAATTCCAATTCAGCAGTCTCTCGTTGGAGTCTGTTTTTGAAGCTTTTTTGTTGAAGTATAGCCACTCTTAGGTCTGTGATCGAGTGACCAGAGAGACTGAAGTGTTCTCCAACTGGTTTTTGAATGTTATAATTCTTGACGTCTGATTTGTGTCCATTCATTCTTTTACGTAGAGACTGTCCAGTTTGGCCAATGTACATGGCAGAGGGGCATTGCTGGCACATGATGGCATATATCACATTGGTAGATGCGCAGGTGAACGAGCCTCTGATAGTGTGGCTGATGTGATTAGGCCCTATGATGGTATCCCCTGAATAGATATGTGGACAGAGTTGGCAACGGGCTTTGTTGCAAGGATAGGTTCCTGGGTTAGTGGTTCTGTTGTGTGGTGTGTGGTTGCTGGTGAGTATTTGCTGCAGATTGGGGGGCTGTCTGTAAGCAAGGACTGGTCTGTCTCCCAAGATCTGTGAGAGTGATGGGTCGTCCTTCAGGATAGGTTGTAGATCCTTGATGATGTGTTGGAGAGGTTTTAGTTGGGGGCTGAAGGTGATGGCTAGTGGCGTTCTGTCGTTTTCTTTGTTGGGCCTGTCCTGTAGTAGGTGACTTCTGGGTACTCTTCTGGCTCTGTCAATCTGTTTCTTCACTTCAGCAGGTGGGTATTGTAGTTGTAGGAATGCATGATAGAGATCTTGTAGGTGTTTGTTTCTGTCTGAGGTGTTGGAGCAAATGCGGTTATATCGTAGCGCGTGGCTGTAGACAATGGATCGAGTGGTATGATCTGGATGAAAGCTAGAGGCATGTAGGTAGGAATAGCGGTCAGTAGGTTTCCGATATAGGGTGGTGTTTATGCGACCATCGCTTATTAGCACCGTAGTGTCCAGGAAGTGGATCTCTTGTGTGGACTGATCCAGGCTGAGGTTGATGGTGGGATGGAAATTGTTGAAATCATGGTGCAATTCCTCAAGAGCTTCTTTTCCATGGGTCCAGATGATGAAGATGTCATCAATGTAGCGCAAGTAGAGTAGGGGCATTAGGGGACGAGAGCTGAGGAAGCGTTGTTCTAAGTCAGCCATAAAAATGTTGGCATACTGTGGGGCCATGCGGGTACCCATCGCAGTGCCGCTGGTTTGAAGGTATACATTGTCACCAAATGTGAAATAGTTATGGGTCAGGACAAAGTCACAAAGTTCAGCCACCAGGTTAGCCGTGACAGTATCGGGGATACTGTTCCTGACGGCTTGTAGTCCATCTTTGTGGCCAAACTGGACAATCTCTACGTAAAAGAATGAATGGACACAAATCAGACGTCAAGAATTATAACATTCAAAAACCAGTTGGAGAACACTTCAATCTCTCTGGTCACTTGATCACAGACCTAAGAGTGGCTATACTTCAACAAAAAAGCTTCAAAAACAGACTCCAACGAGAGACTGCTGAATTGGAATTAATTTGCAAACTGGATACAATTAACTTAGGCTTGAATAGAGACTGGGAATGGATGAGTCATTACACAAAATAAAACTATTTCCCCATGGTATTTCTCCCTCCCACCCCCACCCCCCACTGTTCCTCTGATATTCTTGTTAACTGCTGGAATTAGCCTACCTTGCTTGTCACCATGAAAGGTTTTCCTCCTTTCCCCCCCCTGCTGCTGGTGATGGCTTATCTTAAGTGATCACTCTCCTTACAGTGTGTATGATAAACCCATTGTTTCATGTTCTCTGTGTGTGTGTATATAAATCTCTCCTCTGTTTTTTCCACCAAATGCATCCGATGAAGTGAGCTGTAGCTCACGAAAGCTTATGCTCTAATAAATTTGTTAGTCTCTAAGGTGCCACAAGTACTCCTTTTCTTTTTGCTAATAAAGTTTGCGGATGATACAAAGCTGGGAGGTATTGCCAATTTAGAGAGAGACCGGGATATCATACAGGAAGATTTGGATGACCTTGTAAACTGGAGTAATAGTAATAGGATGAAATTTAAGAGTGAGAAGTACAAGGTCATGCATTTAGGGATTAATAACAAGAATTATAGTTATAAACTGGGGACGCATCAATTAGAAGTAACGGAAGAGGAGAAGGACCATGGAGTATTGGTTGATCACAGGATGACTATAAGCCGCCAATGTGATATGGCCATGAAAAAAACTAATGAGGTCTTGGGATGCATCAGGCGAGGTATTTCCAGTAGAGATAAGAAGGTTTTAGTACTGTTATACAAGGCACTGGTGAGACCTCATCTGGAATATTGTGTGCAGTTCTGGTCTCCCATGTTTAAGAAGGATGAATCCAAATTGGAACAGATACAGAGAAGGGCTACTAGGATGATCCGAGGAATGGAAAACCTGTCTTATGAAAGGAGACTCAAGGAGGTTGGCTTGTTTAGCCTAACTAAAAGAAGGTTGAGGGGAGATAAGATTGCTTTCTATAAATATATCAGAGGGATAAATACCGGAGATGGAGAGGAATTATTTAAGCTCAGTACCAATGTGGACACAAGAACAAATGGATATAAACTGGTCATTGGGAAGTTTAGACTTGAAATTAGACGAAGGTTTCTAACCATCAGAGGAGTGAACTTTTGGAATAGCCTTCCAAGGGAAGCAGTGGGGGCAAAAGACCTATCTGGCTTTAAGATTAAACTCTATAAGTTTATGGAGGAGATGGTATGATGGGATAACATGATTTGGTAATTAATTGATCTTTAAATATTCATGATAAATAGGCCCAATGGCTTGTGATGGGATGTTAGATGGGGTGGGATCTGAGTTACTACAGAAAATTCTGGCTGGTGAATCTTGCCCATATGCTCAGGGTTTAGCTGATCACCATATTTGGGGTCGGGAAGGAATTTTCCTCCAGGGCAAATTGGAAGAGGCCCTGGAGGTTTTTCGCCTTCCTCTGTAGCATGGGGCACGGGTTACTTGCTGGAGGATTCTCTGCTCCTTGAAGTCTTTAAACCATGACCTGAGGACTTCAATAGCTCAGACATAGGTGAGAAGTTTTTCGCAGGAGTGGGTGGGTGAGATTCTGTGGCCTGCGTTGTGCAGGAGCTTGGACTAGATGATCATAATGGTCCCTTCTGACCTTAATATCTATGAATCTATGAAACTAACAGGTGTAAAGCCTGTAGAATTTGCCCATTTTACAGATCAGCAACCACAGGCACTGATACTAAGACACTTGGCCAAGGTCACTAAGGGTATATCTACACTGCAGCAGAGAGATGTAATTCTCAGCTTGGGTAGACATATCCATGCTAGTTTCTGATCAAGCTATCGTACCAAAAATAGCTGTGTGAGTGTAGAAGCTCAGGAGCTGCCTAGGATCTCAGGCAGCCTAACTCAAGCTACCGCACTTCTATTTTTAGTGCGCTAGCTCGATCAGAACTAAAGTGTGTACATCTACTCAAACTGGGAATTATATCTCCCAGCTGTAGTGTAGACATCCAAGTGACACCCAGGTAGGTGGGGTCGGAGTAGAACCCATCTCTCATAATGCCCAATGTGCCTGGCCACTCTGCTAGGCTGTCTTTGTGAGCTGAATACTCTTCAGTTCCTGAGGTTTGTAAGCAAACCACATCCTTCATTTTTGCTTGGAAGTTCAATTCACAAACTACTACCCTAAGGGAATCTCTCAAATCTGTTCTTCCAAAGGATCTCTTCTCTACCCCTTAGCTACCCTCCAACAAGCCCGGGGAGCCTGACTAACCACTGCTTGTTAAGTCCTAACCAGCATCCTTATCACACCACCCAACTGCCTTCTAGGACCTGATTCTTTTCTCACACTAGTTTTACACCATTAAATCCATTGACTTCAGTGGAATTAAAGTAAGTGCAAGTGAGATTCTTTGGGCATAATCCTGATCTCGTTTACCCTAGTACAGATCAGGAATAAATGTCTCTGGTGTACAACTGATGGGAGAGGAGACTCAAGTTCAAAGGATAGGCTGACCATGTCAGACAAAGTGCTGAAATATATATAAAATAAATAATGCCTGAAAAACCAAATTAAAAAAATCAACAAAACAAGTGTAATATTTACCTTTATTTTTGTCTTTCCTGAACAGCACATACCCTTCAATACCTGTATTCCAGTCATGACGACTATTCCACCATGTTTCCATTATCTCTATAATATCTGGTTTCACTTTATGCACCAATAGTTCTACTTCTTCTGTTTTGTTACTCAGGCTCCTTGCAATGGTGTACAGATGGACATCTTAGTTGTTGCTGCTTGGCTTCACTCAGATTTCTCGCCCGATTAGGTGCGGTCATTTTACCGCCAATATCATATACCTGTTATTGGCAGTGGTATTGGCACATCTTTCCTCTTGATGTCCATTTTCTTACCCTCTGTTGTTCCTTTCTCCATTGCTGTATCCTCTTTCACGTGATTTTCCTTCTGCTCAAATATTGGAATCAAACATTGAGATTATATGAGCATCTCCAACTGTCTCTCCTGAATTCGTAGTTTAAAGCTCTTCATCAGCTGTGCCAACCTCCATCCCAGAAGTCTGTTTCCCTCCCTGCTCAGGTTGATTCCATCCCAAACACAAATATACCCCTCCCCCAAATTGGAGCTCTGAGTATGAAAATAAAATGTACTATAAGAGAAAACTGTTTGCAGTGTTGTTAAAGCTCTTTTGGTTTCATGATATTAGAGAAACAAGATGGGTGAGGTAATATCTTTTACTGGACCATTTTCTGTTGGTGAAAAACCAGCTTTCGAGACACACACAGCTCTTCTTTGGATCTGGGAAAGGTAGTCAGGCCTAGTCTACACTACAAAGTTAGGACAATGGCATGCAGCTTATGTCAACCTAGTTGTGCATGGGTCTACACTTAAATTGGTCTCCCACCATTGTAAGTGCCATGTTATACCAACCTAGTAATACCTACCTCTCTGAAAGGTGTAGAGCCACTGTCAATGTACTTAGGTTGACACAGTGTAAGAGTAGACACTGTGTTACTTACGTTGACTGTAACTGTCCTCCAGCAGCTGTCCCACAATGCTCCATGCCAACCGCTCTGGTCAACATTGTAAACTCCATTACCCAGGGGTTACAGAGACCAGAACCCTCCTTTCCTCTTTAAATCCCTGTGAATTTTTGAAATTCCTTTTCCTGAGTGTCCAGGGGAGCAAGCACACCTAGCAGCTCTCCATGTTGTGTACAATTGACAAGATGACCATGGTGGCTCCACGCTCCACATGCGCTCCTGCCTGGAGCAGACAGGAGATATTGGATCTCCTGGGCCTGTGGCAGGAAGAGGCTGTACAGGCACAGCTATGGACCAGCTGTAGAAATGTGGACATCTGTGAGCAGATTGCTCGGGGGATGCAGGAGAAGGGCTATGACAGAGACCAGAAGCAGTGCCATGGGACAGCCAAGGGGCTGCAGCAGGCATACCAGAAGGTCAGGCAGGCCAACAATTGATCCATGCCAAGCCACAGGCCTGCCACTTTTACAAAGAGATGCACACTGTGCTCGGCAGAGCCCCCTACCCCAGCACCATGAATATCTCTGAGGACCCTGAGTCAAAGAACACTGCTGTGAACAGTGAGGAGGAGCTGGTGGATGAGGAAGAGGAGGAGAAGGAGTATGGGCAACAGGCCAACAGGGGTCCAACTATGCAGTGAGCCAGGACCTATTTTTGACTCCACCTCAGTGCAGGCAGTCCTGCCAGCTGAGCATTAGTGAGCCTGATGCAGGGGAAGGAACTTCAGGTAAGAATGTGGATACATTTTCAGTTACAGGGATGGCACCCTGTGAATGGGTCCGTGGCCTGCCACATAGTGGTTACAGTCTCTGCTGGTCGCTCTGCCCATTGGTTACAGCTGCATGAGGGGTAGGGGTTCTCCCACTCCCCCAGGTTCCGACCTAGGGTCCTGTGAGTCTTGTCCTGCACCTTGCACCCTGAGTAGTCTCAAATTAGTCTCCCTGAGTCACATCTCCCCCCTTTCCTGCACTGGTTTGCAAAGTGTATACTTAAGCACCAGTCTGTGGGTTGCCTACATATCTCCAACCCATAGGAGTGGCTACTTGCTGACATTCCTTCTCCCAGCCTGGGTCTGGCTACGTCCCGCTCCAGAGCTCCCAGAGCAGGTCCTTCTCCCTGCCCTGTCCAGCCCCAACTGAACTGTTTGGTTCCCTTTTAAACTCTGCCTCCAACTGGAGCATGCTCAGCAAGGACAGAGGGGCGGGGCCTATTAAGCCAAGGGCTGCTCTTTAACCCTCTGCTGTCCAGTGTGGGGTTTATACACTCTGTCATACACCTCCAAAGTAGCAGGGCACAATCTTTTGACTTTTCATTAATTTACTCATGCTAGAAGAAGTAGTGGTACAACCAAGTGAGGTAGAGTTGCTATCTGCTTTTCATTCCCTGCTAGAGTTACGCAGTGGGGGCCATGTGGAGCAGTTTGTTTATGTACATAGGGATGTCCCTTGGATCCTCCTGAGAGATATTGATGATACTTCCATGGAGGTACTCTGCAATCCTCTGCCAAAAGTTTCTAGGGAGGGTTGCCTTATTTCTTCCTCCATGGCAGGAGGAATGGCAGGAGTGTCAATTCCCAAACCACTCAGCGATAACTTTGGCAGGCACCATTGCAATACACAGGCTAGCAGCATACGGGCCTGGGCAGCTTCAGGACATCAGCAGCCGCTGACTTTGTTACCCTCAGGAATGAGGTATCAGCTAAAATCACCACAGCCTGTGGAAATGATGCCAATATTCAGTGTCATTGCCCTATATTATTAGAATTATGCAACTAAGCAATTCCTCCTCATTTCCCCAACCCCACTCACCATGGCTGGTGCAGTGACTGACACTCTGCACAAGCAGTCCCAAGCAGAAGTGAGAATGTAGTGCTTAAACTTTAGGTGAGCAAGGGGAGTGAGTTCAGTATTTCTAAGTTTCACTTTCTGTAGTGAATACACTGACAATGGTATCTCTGTGTCTCCCCCTTCACACCCATGGAATGGCTGAGCCAGATAAGGAGGAGAAAGAAGAGGACTCAGGATGACATGTTCAATGAGATGCTGCAAGCCAGTGCTGCACCCCACTGTGATCACAGGACCTGGAGGATGAACATTGCCAACAGCCTGCAGAAGGAAAGAGTGGAGAGGAGAAAGGCCCAGGAGTCCCAGCAGGAAAAGGAGAGGGAGCTGCACCAGGACATAATGGGCCCTTCCAGGCAGCAAACACAGATGTTGTAGACTCTGTTGGACTTGCAGGTTCAACAATCATGGGCTCGCCTCCCTCTGAAGCCCATTGAGAACTTCATACTGGGACATCCCTACATCTTCCCTCCCTCAACATTCCACATGGCATCAGGGTTGCTGCACTATCCCTACTATCATGGTTGGTGTATGTGCAGCTGAAATGGACTTGAATGTTCTTTCCCCTTCATAAGTTCTGTCCTCTTAATTTATTAAGTTTTACTTAGTTTTTAATTTGTTTGTTTTTAGATTGCCTGGGGTTTTTGAAGTGATTGTTACAAAATAAAATTCTATTATTTGGCATATAATTCATCTTTATTAGTTCACAAAATACACTGCTGAGCCTTCAGCATTTCTGAAAGCAACCAATTACCTGTTACTGCCTAGTGTCACTCAACTCATAGGATCATTGGCAAACAAAATTAATAGGTGCATTAACAATGTTATATCTCTCCATGTACAGCAATCACCACATGATTCCTACCATGCCACAAAAGAGCAGTGCTAGGCAGAGCACACTACAGCCAGCACATGCTACTCCGGCTCACTGTTAAAATGGCCTTTCAAAGCCTCCCTGAGCCATATAGCTTTGTGTTCAGCTTTTCTACTAGCCCTTTAATCTGGCTGTTCAAATTCAGTAGACAGCCACTCCACCTCCACCCTACCAGAAACTTTCCCCCCTTTGCTTCACATATATTATGCAGGACACAGAAGGCAGCTATAATGCTTGAGATATTTTTCTCACTGGGGTCCAGTCATGTGAGTAAACAATGGCAGTCTCTCCACAAATGACCAAAAGCACATTCAAATGTCATTCTGCATCTGCTAAGCCAGTAGTTGAATTGTTCCTTGGTGCTGTTGAGATCACCTGTGTATGGCTTCATGAAGCAGGGGAGCAAGGGATAGGCTGGGTCCCCCAGGATCACTATTGGCATTTCAAAATTCCCAATGACAATCCACTGGTCGGGAAAGAAAGTCCCTTCTTGTAGCTTTCTGAAAATTCCTGTGTTCTTAAAGATGTGACCGTCATGCATCCTCCCCTTCACTGACATCAGTGAAGGATCCTCATTGATCCACCAATGCTTGCATAACCATAGAAAAACAGACTTTCTGTTGATGTACTCAGTGGCAAGGTGGCCAAAATAGGAATATGCATGTGCCATCTATTGCTCCACCGCAGTTAAGAAAGCCCTTTCCTGCAAAGCCATTCAGTATGTGCTGCCCAGTGCTGAGAGTCACAGTCCAGTGTAGCAGGTTGCGATTAATGGTCCTGCTCACTTGCATCACAGTGGCCCCCACGATAGATTTTCTGACTCCAGATTGATTCCCACCTGATTAGTAGCAATCTGGATCACACTGTGGAAACTAGTAGCAAGTTTCCACAGTGTGATCACCACTCACTTCTCCACTGTCAGTGCAGCTCTCATTGATGTCCCTGTTCTGGAGGGCTGGGGGGAGCCCAGCACACAGATCCAGGGATGTGACCATGTGCATCTGAAAGTTCTGCAGCCATTACCCGTTATCCCAAACCTGCATTACGATGTGATCTCACCAGTCAGTGCTTGCTTCTCAGGCCCAGAAACAGCGCTCCACAAACTGCAGCTGCTTTGTGAATGCCACTAACAATTGTGTACTGGTTCTCACTGTGTCCTACAGCAATCTGTCCTCGAAGGAATCATTGTTCACTCATTCGGTTCTTCTTGCGGTTCTGCAAATACTCCAGGATCGTGCACCCTGTGCTTGCAACACTCATGACAGTAGATCAGAGCTGTGCAGGCTCCATGTTTCTGTCTGAGATGGTGGACAGTGAGGAGGGCTATGCAGGTTTGTGGGATTTTGAGAAAAAAAAGGCACAAAATTATAGGACACGGATAACATTTTGCCTTTTGGCTCTTTGCATAACCAAGTTCTATTCTGAATTAGCCCAGATCTGAACAATTTCAGAAGCATCCACTCAGCATGGGGCAGAGTGAAGAAAGATCAGAGTCAAGGTAACATTTGGGATGTAGACTGTTGCAAACTGGGAAGTTGACCCGATTCTCCCATTCAGCCCTGCATGACTCATTTCAACCCCATTGTGTAGTGCCAAAACTTCCCAAAAGACAGTGACGAGTTCAACAGTGGGATATCTACTCATGGTGTACTACACTTTGCATCAATACAAGCACTCCTGGTGAGTATGGACATAGCCAACACAAGGAGCCAAGTATGCACTCATACAAGCGATGTACTTATTAACTGCGGTGGCTGTATGCCAATGTAACTTGAGTCGACATAAATTTGTAATGTAGACCTGGCCTAAGAGTGTCCCAGCTAAATACAAAGTGGAACAGATTGTTTAGCAGGCATAAAAGAAAGTGGCACTATTGATTTTCATAATACAATCTGAAAGAAATGCAAAAAGTAAATGAAAACCATAAATAGGGACAAATAATTTGAACTTTTAATTTTTATTCATTTTTAATATCCTCAGGTGATGGCTCTAACATAAATCAAGAAACGTCTTTATAATGCATCTTTTTCAAATGGACAGTGCCCCTTTACACTTGTTGGTAAAAGTCAAAATGCTCTGATAGAAGGAATATAAAATCATAAAATACATACAGCAAATTGTGTTTTCTTTAATGTGAACTTTTTATGTTAGATTGAGGGAGAAAGAGAAACTTGATTTGTGCTTTTTTCAGTTGAGTATAATCACTTCTGGGCAACAGTTAATAATGTTAATCAACTTTGTGACTATACTACTGGTCTAGGTTGGCAGCAATGCAATGTTTAATAACACAATGGAGAGAAGTTCAATATCTAAATCAGTAACTGCCTGTACAATGTTTCATTCTTTATGCCAGTGGGAGTTTGTCACAGGAAAAAGAAAAGGAGTACTTGTGGCACCTTAGAGACTAACAAATTTATTAGAGCATAAGCTTTCGTGAGCTACAGCTCACTTCATCGGATGCATTTGGTGGAAAAAAACAGAGGAGAGATTTATATACACACACACAGAGAACATGAAACAAGTACTCCTTTTCTTTTTGCGAATACAGACTAACACGGGCTGCTACTCTGAAACCTGTCACAGTAAAGTCACACATATGGGCAAATGTGCCTTTTGGCTCTTTACATAACCAACTTCTAATCTGAGTCAGCTGAGCCCTGAACAATTTCAGAAGCATCCACTCAGCATGGGGCAGAATGAAGACAGAAATCCGAGTCAAGGTACCATATAGGAGGCTGATTAATCCCTGCACTGGTGAGGTTAGTAGGTGGCTGTGCTGAAGGTATTAAAAACTATTCTGCATTTACACAACAGTTTTGATCAGAGAATCTAAAAGTCCTGTACAAAAGTGGGTGACTATTATCTCTGTTTCAATCGAGCTGAGGCACAAAGAGGTTAACTGACTTACTCAGTGGTACATTGTGGCAGTCAGGACTAGAAACCTGGGCTCCCAGTGCAGTGAGGTATGCACTTAACAGCGTTGCCTCTCTAGTAAAAACACATGAATCAGCATAAGGGATTTTTAGGGCTAACCTTATTCATGCCTCTGTGCCCATAATCTTTTCTAAATTGTCCTGTAAATCTGGTTCTCATCTGCATTGATTAGGCATTTCCCACGCACCTGTTATGCCCCAGCTTTCCAAATTACATGCTTCATGGGAAAGCACTCCTTAATCCATGTCCTTTTTGCCAATGCATCGTGAGAATGGAAGGCTCCAGATACCATTCCTTTGCTATCTACTCTTAAGGGATGAGGGGGGTTGTTCTTCTCTGGGATAGGCTATTTGAACTCCTTAAACAAGGTTCTAAGACTTGTGTGGTCTAATTAAAAACAATATTTATTAAGATTAGTGAGAAAAATTTGATTTAAAATAAAAGAAATACAAATCATACAAATGCATACAAATCTAGTCTCATTCTCTGCAACTCCTAAGTCAGATAGACACAGTACACATAGTTTACTGTAGGTTACATAGGTTACTCAAGTAGATTTAAATGACCTTTCCTTTTAATAGGGCTGTTGCCAGGTATCATGGTAGGGGGGTACAAATCCGTATGAGTGCAGGGTTGTGTCACCACTCGCTCTGTAACCTTTGGTGCCTTACAATACTTTGCTGTTGTAGCCCCCAACTTGGCTGCTCACAATCAGCCTACCAGCATGCAGGTCCCACCCTGACTGACTGTGTTCTAGAAAGCCTGGACACTGCAGCTCTGACCCCAGCAGCCTGTCTACAGCCCCACCCTGGCTTCCACCAGCCTTGATTACTACTTGCAGGGTGACCCCAACACACTCCCATTCCCAAATTTCCCCAAACCATGTGCCCGAAGTGAAACCTCACAAGGTGTATTTTGTACAAAGATTATAACAATAGCATGTAGGGTGTGAATACAAGGGTGCTTAGTGTCACAAGGGTGCTTCTCCTTTTCACCCCTGACTTTTTCAGCTTCCCAGCCTGTCAGACACATACAGTGTGGTAATAGCTGTCGCCCTTCCCAGCTTATATTTTTCATGTTTCTTTGTGTCTGGCTCAAGCAGCAGCAGTTGAGGATCTGGCCCACACCATCAGATTATCCTGTTAGTTGAGTTACTCTTTTGGTCTGGTAAGAGAGGTGTGAGTTAGTTTAACACAATGACCCAAAAAACTAAAAGACCCAATTTCTCACCTGGGAGCTGATGAGGGTGTTTCGATCCCTTTGAAAATCAGGTCATTTTAGTAGCTCTCTTTTGATTTAGGAGCCCAACTTTAGGCACTCACATTTGAAAAGGTTAATCTCAGATTCTGTAAATCATCAACAATATTTCCTGAAATTGTAAAGCCCAGCAATTTACTGTCCAAGCCTAAGATGAACAAAGTGAGGCTAGCATGCCACAACGTGTGCACGTCTGTATAGAACATGAGCATGGAAGGACTTCAGAGTTTATACTCTAGCTAAACTACACATTTTCAGAGCTCTTTTCAAAGTTCATTGCCATTTTTTGACAATATTCCAACCCATGTAGTAATAGTGGGAATGGGTAGTGGAAGAGTTGCAGAACAGCATGCATCTATCGTGACGCCTATGTAATCTTTTATAATGATATGTCCATAAAAGAACCCCAGTTATTCCAAGTTTGCCTTGTGAGCTTGAAGTAAGACCTCTTCCCTGGAAAAATAATAATAAAACGCAGCGGGATGCAAAGATCCATTATGAAGATCACACATTTAGCCTTAATTTACCCAAAAGAAAACATAGTCTTCTAACATTTGTTAGAACCACCCACTGTGGGGCTGTTTGGAGGAGGAAATGAATAGGAAATCAAAGAAAACTAGAAGACATCTCTTATTGTAAATTCACAGCTATGCACTCATTTTTGTAGCTTTTTCTTAATAGTCCAGTAGTTTCTGCCATGCAGCAATTTCATTAAAGCTTTGATCATACTTGTAACATAAAGCCACACTTACTGCAAAGGCTTCATTGCCCTAAAGAGTCTGTAATTGGCCAAATGTCTTAGAAAGTTTTGCTTGGTTTCACCACAGTGCAAGTAAAAATTAATTATCCCAGCAGTTGCTGTGATGCCATAATACAAGGGTGTCAAAAAGTAGTTTTTCCAAATGGCATGTTCTAGCATAGCACTAGATATGAGACTTACCATAAATGTGATTTATGAGGGTCATTAATGAAGTACTAGATCTAATTGACTTCTCTTGGCTTTATAACAATATAAAAAAAGTTCTGCACTAGCAATGATATTTCTTTTAAACTTCTCCAGTTGAATCCCTGATACTATGGATCTTTGCATAAAGTAGGATTGAAGCAAGATTTAGGTGGGCTCAAGATTAGGGCTGGCTGGAAAACAACATTTCACTTCCACTCCCAAAATATTTTAGAGTTTCAAAATTTGTGTTTGATCCAACATGGAATAGAACTACAATCATTTTCTGTGGAAAAACACAAAAGAAAGCCCCACCCAGAATAGCTAATACTCCTGTGATTAGTAATGCATACATTTGGGATGTAGGAGACCCACGTTCAAGTCTTGTTTATCTGATTCAGAACAGGGATTTGATCCTGAGTCTGTCACGTTCCTAGCAAGTGCCCAGACCTCTGGGCTATAGAGTGAATTACTCTATTATAACTGTTCCACTTTGTATAAATAATTAATATTCATTGGGCCAGAGGGTAAGAGAGTGACTCTAGAGCGTGGTCTTTAGGTCTTCGACCATTCTTCTTATCCCTTGACTGCATCTTCACTAATCTATGGGAAAGAGATATAAGGTCTATGAAGAGTAGTCTATTCCAGGAAAGCCAGGAAAATAAAAGTTCACAGGCTAATATTCTATGAACATTATCTTGTTTGCGCCAGGCGAGATTAATTTTTACGCTTGTACAAATGATGGTATTACCTATGAGCCAAATCCTGACCCAAAGGAAGTTTTGCCTTTGACTTCAGTGGGTGGGACCAGGATTTTACCCAAAGTCTTTTCTTGGTATTTTCTTAAACCGACATTTTTCAAAGTGAGGTACCTAAAGCTAGGCAGTAAATAGCCTGATTTTCAGCATTGCTAAGCTTTGAGTTGGTGAAAATGGAGTAAGAGTAACACACTGATCAGTTTTGCTCTATTGTATTTGTTGTTGATGCACTTGAACAGAGTTAAAAGGAAATAATCTACTTGACTCTGAGATCACTTGATCTCTGTTTCACGTCTGTTCTGTTCAGGTTCATATACCATGCCTTTCACTGTGGTATCCAGATATGTATTAAGTGATGAGACTATCACGTGTCTCTTTCTTTCTCTCCTTCACCTCAGGCGCAAAGTTGTGTGAGAATTAAAATAAATAAATAAATAAATAAATTTATGTTAAGTATAATAAATATACATCTGGCTAAAAAACAGATTTGAGTTGCAGGAGGGCAAAAGTCTTTGTAAACATTTGGCATCTGCTTGATTTGTTAATTAATTTAATTGAAACTCATTATGTAATGTGTAAAAATCATCACAGTTCTCCATTATTCACTTCACTTTCTCAAACAATGTGTTGTTATATTTCAATATATGTTTGAAGAAACTGACAAAGGCAATGTTACCTTCTGCAATCAGATTACCCTGATGGGCCGCATGCGGTCCGCGGTCTGCAGGTTGTCCACCACTGAATTATAGCAAAATCCATCCTTACATTTATTAAAAACATATGATAAATTAGAATCTTGCATTTCCAAAGCACTTTTCTAGACTGTCCATGTAATTTCATTTTGCACAGCTTTTCTCATACAAACTGTACCCCCAGATTTGGTGGCTGCTTCAAATTCTTTCCTATTATGAGAGAATTTCTGTGTTCTTTCTATATTAGGTTAAAAACACTCCAACCGAACCAGCTGCTTATGTGGATGCAGAGCGAGATGGAAGGGAGAAAGGCAAGTCTGCTCTGGTTGAGCTCAGGTCAGTGATGCTTACTGAAGAGTTGTTCCAAAGCCCACTGAAGTCAATGGGATTTTTTGCCATTGACATCAATGGGCTTAGATCAGGCCCAGATGTATTTGTTCCACAGATTGTCTGTTGCTTCCTTGGCTGGTGAAGCCTGGTGGGTAAGCACTGGGTCAACAGCTTGTGGAAGCTGCTAATGCCTCCTTTAGGGAGGGCAGGTTGCTGGCTTCTCTTAAAGAATCAGTTGTGGAAACTTTGTCAATATGGTGTGTGATACTGTTTGAGCAATCTGGCCACTTCAGAACATAACTGCCCACTTTTGATTCACATGAGAGAAAGAGTTGTAAACAGTTCTAAGTACCTAGGGGCCTCCTCTCAATCTCTCTACATCTACTCTACACATCACTTTAGGTGGCATGTTGTGCCATGCTACATGCCGCAGTGAAAAGCATCTACACTGTGGTGTGTAGCTACAAATGTCAGTGAAAGGCTCTGGCAGAGGAGACACAGCAGGGAAGGCTGAGCCTTTTGCCCTTTCTGCCAGAGCTTGTTCTCCCAGAGGAGAAGGGCACCAGCAGCGGGGAGCTGGAAGACTCCCCACCCCCACTTCCAAGCTTTTTCCTGAGGAGGGGAGAGGCTCTGGCAGCTTGCTGCTGCTGAAGCCTTTCCCTGTTGCCAAAGTCTCTCTCTCCCTGCAAAGGGGAAGGGCTCCAGCAGCAAGGAGCTTCCCAGCTGCCCCTTAGCTGCCAGAGCCTTTCCCTGCAGGGGGAAAGGCTCCAGAAGCGGACACTGCTAAAAATAGCAATGTATGCAGGGCATGGTTTGGACCATGGTTAAACACATTCCAACCAAACTAGCTGCTTGGACCAGTACAGAATGTGTAGCCCACAGTACAGAATGTGTACAGCAGAGAACAACTACATACCCATGCCCTCCAGGTGTGTCTTTACTGGCTTAATCCATGCCTCACCCTTTACTCTGCTATTTATACTTGTGGTAGGGGGCTATGTGTGTATGTACACTACCTAGCAGTAAAAGAATCCTGTAGTGTAGACATGCCCTACATGTAGCAACCTGCATGGAACTTGGAGGGAGGAGCACAGATTGTAGGAGGGAAGAGTTGGGAGGAGGTACCAAAAAGTCAGTCTGTGTGCATGAGGCTTGAATTTTAGCTGAAAGCTGACACATCTCTATAAATAGTTTTCTTTACTAAAGAACCAAGTTAGTTTTTAGAAACATCTTGCTATTACCCAGCATTCACTACATGAAACAATACCCTGCAGCTCCTGTCTTCTGGAATCATCTTCCCGTGTCTTTTGGTCCATTGCATCTCCATCTCATGACAACAACCAGATGAAAAGTTTTTGTCCTTGTCTATAATTCTTAATTTCATTCTTAGAGTGCTATTATTTATTATTTACCCTCAAAGTCAACTTGAAATCTAGTCAGCTCTTAAAAGTGAGTTAAAAGCCATTTGAGGGAGAACATTTTAGCTTATTATTGAATGCGATGGGGACTCAGTCATTGGGGAAAATGTACATCATGGATGTTCCAGAAGATAGGAGATGCAAAGCAGAAGGCTCTGGTATCAGCAGTGGTGAGATTGTGAAGAGGGACACAGAGGAGGCCAGTGGTAGGCTAGTGGAGACGTGAGTAGAAAGAGACCATTGAGGTATGCTATAAAAAGTCATTTAGAGATTTAATTTGTTAGATTCCAAGGCCAGATGAGACCATTGTGATAATCTGGACTGACCTGTATAACACAGGCCATAGAACTTCCTGGAAATAATTCATGTTTGAATTGAAAGCCAGAGGACCTGTTCTTGATCCCCTGAACTCGGTGAGAGTTTTGCCTTTGATTTCAACAGGAGTCAATGGCATAAATGGGAGTTTGGCACTGGATCCTGAGGTGAAAGGGGGCAAGTGCAATCTTTTGAAGACTAGGCTCATGTTCCTTTGTAAGTATAAGGAAGTGGCAGTGGCATCCTGGAAATACTGTAGTCTGGAGAGGTGGGACTTGGAGATGCCGTGGAGGAATGAGTGTTGTGGACCATTACTCCAGAACTTTTCCTTACAAAGGGACATTTTGGGCCAGATAACATTTTCCTTTTCCTAACATTTCTCATGTCTGTATGTTCTAAATGCCTGAGAATTTGAATGTGTGTCTTGAATATCTTTGTCCTTTTGGGTCCATCAGGTATATTCTTGTACTAAGCTTGTTAAGCTGATGTTGGTTTAAATATCAGAAGACTCAAACGTCTTCCCTTTCCCACACTGGACATTAATTATTGAATTTATCTTGTACCTGCCAGGCCCGAAGGATCTGCTGAGAGAGATGCACTTTTTTTTTAACTTCCTTGACTTAGGCTAGGATCAAAGATTACATTCTACCACTTCATCCTTCCGTGCTCTGCTATTCACAGGTGTCAAAAAGCTACTTTTTGGAATCTTTAATTAGGCTCATTTCGGAATAAGCCTCATTGCACTTCCTTTCATTAAATACCTTTTAAAACTGTGGTCTGGATTAGTTCCCCCCTGAACATCAAAGAAGGGTTCAGAAGCTCATCATTTATTGAATTAGCAGTAAGGATGAGCTGTTACTAGTGGCTACTATTCTTTTATTTAATGATATTGCCAAAGCATGACACAGGCCTATGGGTACATCTATACTATGAGGTAGGGGTATGATCAGAAATGCCAAACCCACCAAAAAAAATGCAGAAACAGGGCTTGTTTTTGGCTTAATTGGCTTGTGAGTTGCTTGTTGTCTAGTTTTTGCTTGTAGCTTGTTGTAGCTTGTTGCTTCTTTTTTTGATCGGCTCCCGGCAAGCAAGGGCAAGGGGACAGCGGGCCCACCACAGCCCCAGACTGCATACCACTGGGATCTAGTCACATAGAGTGTTGGGGTTCTTAGGGATTGGCTTGTTTTGACCTTGTTTTGAAATGGGATTAGCTTTATTTTTGTCTTATTGTGAAAGTCAGGGTGTTTATTTAACCGCATGAAAGTTGGCAACTGTGGATATGATTCCCCTGCTCATGCACACATGCTCACGCTAGCTCTCACCAAGCTAGCATGAGTATAAATAGTGGGGTAGCTCTGGTCACACCAGCAGAGCCATGACTGGGCTGGGCAGAGAACAAACCTGTTTTGATATCAGTGGATTGTGGCTTGGACTACACATTAGAACAGGGGATTAAGGTGGAATATAGATCAGTGGCAAATTACTCCTCCTTGACCCCTAACTCAGAGCAAAAGATTATATTCCAGGGGGGTGTTGCTAGAACCTGCAGGGCTGGACTCTGGGACCCTGGGGGTTCTGGGAAACTGATGCCTTTATATCACAGAATCATAGAATCATAGACTTTAAGGTCAGAAGGGACTATTATGATCGTCTAGTCCGACCTCCTGCACAACGCAGGCACAGAATCTCACCCACCTGCTCCTGTAACAAACCCCTAACTTTTGGCTGAGCTATTGAAGTCCTCAAATCGTGGTTTAAAGACTTCAAGGTGCAGAGAATCCTCCAGTAAGTGACCCGTGCCCCACGCTGCAGAGGAAGGTGAAAAACCCCCAGGGCCTCTGCCAATCTGCTCTGGAGGAAAATTCCTTCCTGACCCCAAATATGGCGATCAGCTAAACCCTGAGCATGTGGGCAAGACTCACCAGCCAGACACCCAGGAAAGAATTCTCTGTAGTAACTCAGATCCCACCCCATCTAACATCCCATCACAGGCCATTGGGCATATTTACCGCTAATAGTCAAAGATCAATTAATTGCCAAAATTAGCCTATCCCATCATTCCATCCCCTCCATAAACTTATCAAGCTTAGTCTTGAAGCCAGATAGGTCTTTTGCCTCCACTGCTCCCCTGGGAAGGCTGTTCCAGAACTTCACTCCTCTGATGGTTAGAAACCTTTGTCTAATTTCAAGTCTAAACTTCCTGATGGCCAGTTTATATCCATTTGTTCTTGTGTCCACATTGGTACTGAGCTTAAATAACTCCTCTCCCTCTTGGTATTTATCCCTCTGATATATTTATAGAGAGCAATCATATCTCCCCTCAGCCTTCTTTTGGTTAGGCTAAACAAGCCAAGCTCTTTGAGTCTCCTTTCATAAGACAGGTTTTCCATTCCTCGGCTCATTCGAGTAGCCCTTCTCTATAGCTGTTCCAATTTGAATTCATCGTTCTTAAACATGGGATACCAGAACTGCACACAATATTCCAGATGAGGTGTCACCAGTGCCTTGTATAACGGTACTAATGCTTCCTTATCACTACTGGAAATACCTCGCCTGATGCATCCCAAGACCTCATTAGCTTTTTTCACGGCCATATCATGTTGGCGGCTCATAGTCATTCTGTGATCAACCAATACTCCGAGGTCCTTCTCCTCCTCTGTTACTTCCAAGAGATGCGTCCCCATCTTAATTCCTAAATGCATGATCTTGCACTTTTCACTATTAAATTTCATCCTATTACTATTATTCCAGTTTACAAGGTCATCCAGATCTTCCTGTATGATCACTGCAGGAGGCGTAGGTAGGGCTCCCACAGGAGAACCCTGTGAGGCTGGGCTTTGCAGGAAGTACTGCCCAACAGGACCTGATTAGAGGCCCTTCGCAATCCCCTGATTGGCCAATATCAGTACTTAACCAGGAAGCCATGAACGGACTCTCTCCTAACAACAAGACAGACTGTCTGCCAGTCTCTACTCCAGACCCTGCTCATGATAGACCCTAGACTCCGGCTTCCAACCTTGTTTTGTCCTCATCTTTGCTATTCAGTTGCTGGTTGTAACCTGGTGCATGATCCCGACCTACCTGTACATGACCCTACCTACCTCCTGGCACCTGACTCTCACTTTGCCCTCTGGCCCATCTCGGACTCTGATCTCCTGTACGTGACTTGGCCTGATTCCCGACTCCTGTTTCAATCACTAGGTCTGACTGCCATCATCCTAGTTGTGACAGTTTGTTCAGACCATCTTTGCCACAGATGGAGGGGTAGGTTGCCTTCCAATCAGTGGCTCTCTGAGGACCCAGGACCAAGTCACCCATAGCAGGTGGAGAAGCTTGCACTGCAGACTCAAGCTACACAGAATGCTCTGAAAGCACAGACCCTGTGTGATCAACTAGCCCGGTCACAGGCTGAGATAGTGCAGCTCACTGCCAAGGCAAAAACTCTACATGAGCAGAGAGAGAATTGCTCAAAGGGAGAATTGGTAACATTACATGCCCAAGCAAACCGCGCATCTCCTGAACCAGCCCCCATGGTGCCCCTGCTCAAATGGTTCAAGGGGGATCATTGGAAATTCCAGGGTTTCCTGAACCAATGCAGGCTGCTCTTTCTGTTTCACTCTTGAATGTACCCCACAGACCAGAATAAAGTGGGGCTTGTAGTCAGCCTGCTCTCCAGCAAAGTGCTCGAATGGGGCTCCCTCTCTTGGAGTGGAACAGCTCTGTGCTCTCTGCCTGGGATACCTTCCTGCAAGCCTTCATGACCATCTTCTATGACCTGCATTGCATCCACATGGCAGAGGCTGCCCTCCGGAAGCTTCACCAGGGGCAAGGGCCGACCACCTCCTATTCCACCCATTTCCAATGGCTCATGGCTGATGTTGAATGGAATGAGGCAACCCAACTTTACCATTTCCAGTGAGGGATCAATGATGAGGTCAAAGTTTAACTAGCCTGTGCTGAAAATCCTACCTGCCTAGACACCTTTATTGACCTCATTCTGCATATTGACTCTTGGCTGTGTGAACTGAAGGAGGAAAGGAGGGGTGGCCTGACACCCCTACTCCCACCCACCACACTGAGGCCTGTAGAACTGAGTCCTGCAACTATGCATATCAACCTGGGTCACCCACATCAGACTCTGGAGGAGAGAGAACATCAGTGACAGCTGAGCTTTTGTTTTTACTGCAGGGGAGTAAGACATGCTCCTGTCTCTTGCCCAACTCTGTACAACTCAGGAAACAGTAGGGGGATACAGCCTGGGCATCACCAGAGCTCCATGCTTTGGAACCAACCCCCACCCTGAAGTAGACTCCAAACTGGGAACCATGGTACATCCCTGAATTTCCAGCTGCTACTGTGGTTGCAGGTCTTGGGACAGGTGCAGCAGATCCTTCCACAGCTAGCTGCCAGGGCTGCTGCCAACTTTATAGAGGCAGAGGCAGGCAAAACACTTCAGATCCCCTCCAGCTGAAACCCACACTGGATCTTGTGGATATGATTGATGGGTCACCCCTATCATTGGGACCAGTGACTTAAAAGACTGATTCTTTAGAGGCTGTACTAGAAGGGTACTGAGAAACAATATGCTTTGATGTGATCCACTCCCTGTTCTTCCTGATAATGCTTGGCATGTCTTGGTTGGAGTTGCATGACCCATGTATCTTTTGGTGGCTGAAGAGCATTAGCTTCTCCTCTGAATACTGTTAGAAAGTCTGCTTCCAAAGAAGCAGCCAACCCCCAAATGAACTGCATCCAGGGCCCCAGGATGGGAAGAGACCCTTGGGAGAGGAACCCCAGATGGTGGGGGCTAGCTAGATGGGAGCAGCTCCAGGCAAGAACCTCAGCCTCCTTGAGAAGTACTATGAATACCTAGATGTGTTTGGGAAAAAACAAACTCACTGCCTCCCACAGAGATTATGACTACCCAATAGACCTACAGTCTGGGGCAAATGTGCCCTATGGACAGATATACTCCATGTCTGAACCAGAGCTCAAGAAAACCTTGCCAATGGCTTCATTTGCAATCTACCTCTCCCGCAGGGGCACTATGCCTCTGCACACACTATTGCGCATTGAACCAAGTAACTATTCATAATCAGTACCCCTTGCACCTTATTTCAGAATTGTCCCTGGGCCTTATGTATGCTAGACTGATACCAGTACTTAAACCAGGAACATCTCAGCTGTCTGAGAAATTACACAGACTGCCCGCTCCTTCCTCTGTGTTGCAGACTCTCCTTGCAAAAGACCCTAGATTCTGGCTTCTAACCCTGGTGTGTCCTTGACTTTGCTATTTGATTGATGTCTGTAACCAGGTGCATGACCAAAACCTACTGGTAACCTGACCCTCCTGCTTCCTGATGTCTGATTCTCAGTTTGTGCTCTGGCCTGTCTCGGACTCTGACCTCCCAGTACCTGACTCCTGCTTTGACTACTGGGTCTGATCACTGACATCCTGGTTGTGACGGGCATGTCTAAAGACACAATCTAACCCTATTTCTAAGGTCAAACAGAGACTGTGGCTGAGGCAAGAACAGAATCCAGATCTGAGCCATGAGTTCATCCTTTCTCCTTCATGGCATGTGACACACCAAAACAAGCAACTGATGTGCTATAAATGATTACTGAGGGTGCTCTGCATCCCATCGAAGATGCTCAGTACCATGAAAGATTGGGCCATAAATGAGGGAGGGGCATAAAAATCTCCCTTTTCATTGAAAGAGAAGACAATTTTTCTAAAGGTCAGTTTTGTTGACAGTGCTTTGCTTTAAAACCAGTGTTGGGGACAGAGGGCAAATACCCAAGGGCATAGCTAAATTTATTTAAAATTTGTTAAACTGACAGGCCTTTTCTCTATAGCTTCCTAATTACTTTATTTAAACAATATTTAAACAAAATGGCTCTGCAATGCCAGCTTAAATGTATTCATATGATAATGTCTTCAGGTAGCTGTTCCTCAGTTATTTCATTATTTGGAAAGGGAACTTCTGTCTAATGCCTCATTAAGATTCAGTGGAATCTTTCTTGCTTCAGTAATTTTCCTATTAAATTACAACTATTAGCAGTAGTTTTTTCACCCTAAAGGAAACCAATAAAATCACCCAAACTAATGAAGTTGTTTTCAGCAGGAAATACCTCGTTACGGAGGTACTTCTAATTACTGTTAAAATGAACTGGAACTCACTGTCTCCAGAATGGGACATCCCAGAGCTATAAACCAAAACCATAAACATCTGTGCATTTCCTAATCTATTAATTTAACCTTTTGTAATAGCAACACAACCTCAACTAATTTTAAATGCTGGTAGGTTTTACAATAGATATATATAAAAATGTTGATGAACAGAAGAAATAGAATTCAAATTTAGGTGGGATTTCCCCCCAATGAGTAATTTGTTTCCCCTTTTTGTTTTCTTTAAAGAAAGCAAACAAAACACTAACAACTGGAGTTTATCTTTCTCTATAGTGTTTATTCTGGCCTTATTTTTTCTCTTTGCACTAATTTCTATGTTTAGGTACCTCTATGTTGCAAGACTATACTGAGAAGGAATTGTGATACAGTTTATATAGCAGAACGCATTGAGCAAACTCAAAAACCAGAGTTTCAGACTGGATTTAATTAAGATAGTTTTTCCTTGCTTTAGACATAAAACTGAACTGAGAGAATAATCTAAGACACAGAGTCTAATTTGAAAACCCCCTACTCCTGGACTAGATTCTGCAATCCTTAGACAGAGTAGCACTGACTCTTGCAAGCAGTCCTGTTGACTTCAAAGGGGCTATTTAGCTGAGTAAGTGATACTCTGGGACAAGAATGAATACTCTGAACCTATCTGAGAACTCTTCGCTCTGGCAAGTATTACTGCTTAAGTCAATCTCTGTACTTGTAAGAATAAGGACTACTCACATGAGTTTTCAGGATCATCCCTTTTATCTTTCAAAACTAAGACTAATTATCTAAAATTGAAGCAATGAAATCACAACAGGCTCTGGCTGAAGTACAACCCTGCTGTAAAAATGGAATTTTGCAGTCCAGTGTTCATTGTCTAGGTGACTTTCATATCAGCTTTGCCCCCCTTAGCAGAAGAAAAGTGTTTGACTAACTGCCAGCAAGCTATACCACCAATTCAATGTGTTAATTACAATCTCAGAGTGTCATGACATCTTACAGGTCATCACAGGTGTCATTTATCTATTTGCATTACAGTAGCATGTAAAGGCCCCAAACAGAACTGGAATCAGTAATTGGAACTGAAGCCCTGAGCCTGCATAAACTAATCTATATAAGTAACTTCACGCACAGGAGTAACTGCATTGAATTTAAATTTACTCTTTTATAGGTGTTTGCTCATTGAGGCCTTAGTTAATTATGCTGTTGGTGAAGCATGAGCCAGAATACAATCCATCTCCTTCTCCCATAGAAAATTTGGTCTTAATGATCCATGAATTGCTTTGAAGAGAAGGACTAAGGCCTTAAACTGGCATTGGAAACTGACTGGGAAACAATGAAAGGGCTTGAGTCTGATGTGTTCACTGGGATCTAAACCATGGAGAGGACAGGCAGTTGCAATCTGTACCAGCTGGAGCCTGTGTGTTGTCTTGATTTCACATTCAGCTTCCGATGCACTGAATTACAATAATGCAGCTTGAAGGTGACAGATGCATGGATCAATGTGGCCATGTCCTCCTCCAGGTGTGAGGGATGAAATTTCCTTGCGAGCTGAATGTCAAAAACATTTTTAGATAATGACACTGACTGGTCATCCATGTGACCTGAGAAGCCAGAACAGGACCCCCCCGCAATGTTTTGCACCACTTGGATGAATGTGTGGTGAAAATGAGAAGCTTGGGTTGTTCTTAACTGGACATGGTCTTTTCTTAGTGAATCTATGGATTTCAGTCCTTAAATATTGCTCTTAAAACTTTTTTTGTTGTCTGTATTTATTGTTATTGGGTGATGTAAAGACCTTTAATGACATGGGGTTTTTGTTGTGATGTTGTCATGGGGTGGCTGACCCCAGTAAATGAAGTAGGTCAGCACCCCTGTGCTACAGAAGGTGCTCCATTTGGCCAATTATGAGGGCTGGACAGCACCTGGAGGCTATAAATGGTCAAGGAATGACTCTATCAGAGGGAATCCCAGTAGGCTGGTTCAGTCAGGAAGGCCAAGTGAGAGCTACCCGAGACTGGAGTGGTTGTAGGGGGAAGTAGAAGGTGGTTCCTGGGAGAAGGCTGAAAGCAGGAGAACAGCCAGAGGGAGCTGGCTCTATGCCTCAGAGCCATAGCTAAGGGTTGGAGAGGGCTGAAGGCAGGGGAGCAGTGCAGGAGCTTACCCACTAACATCTCTAGAGCCAGAGAGTTGGTCCCAGAATAACTGTGAGTGGGCTAGGAGGAGTGAAAGATGCTTTCCTGGCAAGAATGCTCCCAGCAGACATGCTGTGGGAGTTCCCACTGAGAAAAGATGGTTGCACTCTGGTTGTAAGGCCTGGGGTGTCTGTCCTGGTACCAGGCCAGGAGATAACTGATAATTTGGCATGGTCAAAGGCATTAGTGTGGGGCATTGAGGGATAAGGTCTCATGAGTTTAATGACTTGCTTGCACTTGGGTGAGAAACAGATGTGTTTAGGGCTCTTGTCAGGGACTATATTTTGGTAATAAAGTAATTGCACAAGGGCTGTTTGCACTAAGATTGTTCGGATTGTTTCAGGAGGCTCAGGAGGGAAACTGAGGTAGGTGCATCTGTCATGTTGTGGACTGCTGCAGGACACATGGCTGCTCTATGACAGATTCCATTGATATTTGTCTGTCACATTCGCCTTTTCTATACTTGCATATGGTGAATTTATCATCTTATATATAGTGGACGCTCTGTAGGAAGAAATACTTTTCTATTATATGACACTTTTTTCCTTTGAAGAAAAGTGTAAAAAACCCTTCGTTCCTGTGGAAACACAGACTTTTATTTTTATCCAAAATTGAAAGTGAATTCTTTCTACAAATGGAAGTATGGAAACAAATTGTGAAACTTTTTTTTTTTTTTTTTGGGACAGTGAGAGCTTCCTCACAGAGCTTTACTGGGAAGATCAATCTTAATTTGTGACAATGATTTCTTTTTCTGTGCTGCTGTTACTCCCCTCTGTATCCCTGATACATAAATAAACTCTTCTGGAATTTCAGAACACCAGATGGTTTTAAACCTTTTTTCTAAAAAAAGATGTCAGTGGCAGAATAGCCTAATTGTCCTGAAATGCATTTCAAACACAATAACAAGGAGAAGTGTAACTAATAAATGTGATAGTTATGGTGTTCTTGGATAAATGTACTTAAGATGACTAGAAGGAAGGCAAGCATGTAGAATACTCTGCAGTTGCAGCACTTATATGATTTTCATAAAGCATATTTATTTACAAGTGTCACTTCTCACCAGTTGGCTATGTTAGTTTCTCACCACTGAGATTTATAAGAAAATGCAAATTCTGACCAGCATGTTATGAACTGATAAGCACATCCAATTTAGGTGCTCTTAAAGCATTAAATGAAATTAACAGCCCCATTTCATCTCATTTTGGTAAGGTTATTATAAACTACACTTTCCTTCCATGAAATGGGGTTATATTGACTAAAGCTATTTCTTTGTTCATTTCTGCTGTAAGGTAGCCTCCTGGCTTGACTAATGTTGTACATTGATATGTATATTTCGGCTGAGGAGGCTAGGGAGTGGTGCGTGAGGGGACAACAAGCCTCTACTGAAGTCACTTGGATTACACTGTTACCTGCTTACACTGTAAAGCACTCATGTGTGCCCTGCTAGTACAGGGCTGGATGGAGCCGGGGGCCATGAAGCATGTTCTAGCCACTGCCCATAACTTAAGCTCTGCAAAGGGATAGCATGCATTTCCCTGAAGTCCATGCTCTACCACATGTCTAGGTGGGGATGGTCAACCCCCAAGCAGACTGCACCTTCTCATGGCCATAGAATAGTGGGGTGCACATCAGCTGGTTTCCCTTCTTGGAGCTCAAGAGCACAAAGAGGAAATCCTGTCCAAGTTGTTGTCTGGGTTCCCAGCACCCTCTTTCTGCTATAAAGTCACTTGTGCAACACATCATATGCTTTTGCCATACAATTTTTAGATGCTAATTGTAAGTAGGTGGGATGTATCATGACCATGGGATAGCTAACTATTTAAAAGGCCCATGTATTTGAAATTAGCCATAAGTAGGAATAATTGGCAAAGGGATGGGGCCTTGTGACACACAGAAATCTCACACCAGCAGCGAAGGGGTTAAGGAGTACCTATGGGCCCCACTTAGCCCGACCCCACTATACCTGCAACTAGTGCCATGCCAGGAGGGGGAATAAAAAGAAAGAGCTGGCTCAGTTCAGAGCTGACTGGCCAATAAGGTGGATGTAGGTCTGCCTGAAGGGAGCTTTTCCTGCAGAGTGATGTGCCTGCTAGCCAGCCAGTGGAGAGGAGCATTTTGGACCCTAAGAAGCAAGTGATGTGCAAGCAAGAGACTGTTTAGGAAGAAAGGAAATGATAGGGATACCCCACTGGAAGACTGGCTCAGAACTGAGCTGGATTTGCTTTTGTTCTAAAAGATTTGAGGCTATGTTACCCAGGGTTTTCTGAACTCAAAGCAGTGGTAACTCAACTGTTTGTCTCCAGGCAGTGTTGGGAATAAGTCAGTAGGGACTCAGCTCCTTCATCTGTTAAATGGTTGATGCAACCGAGAGTGCTTTCACTTAAAGCTACTTTTTATAAGGCCTCAAATGCGCGCACACACACACACACGTACTATAGCTATAGGGTCAGAGCACCCTAAACATTATAGTTATCCAAAGTCTGAGATTGTTTCAAGTGATCACAAGCTGGGGGCCCTTCTTCCCTCCAGTTCCTGAGGAGTTTAGGTGTCAATTCCTTGCCCAAAAAATGTTTCCTCGATCTGTGACAAAGTGTATTCTTTTGCTTAATCTTTTATAGCTAACTTAAATAAACCACATAACTCGGTGACTGCTGGTGGGTCAGTGTAATGGCATAGCACCCACCTCTCATGAGTGCCCCTTCTGGTCAGGTGTGTCTGCAGTCTTTAAACAGTCCCAGCCCTGGTATTGAGCTGTAACTCCAGGGCTTCCTCACTAGAGGCAATGGTTTCACCCTCTCTTGGCCCTTCTGGCCCTAGCTAGGCCACTAAGTAGTTCATATCTCCTTTATTACTGTCCAATTGTAGGTCACTTCCCCACTGGCCTATGGGGAGAACCTGGGACCACCCACTATTCTAGGTCCCAGCCCAAGGACCCTAAGAATAGCAGCCACACACCACTGTGTCCCCTAAACTAAACTGCTTTCAATTTCCTAGGCCACTTCCCCATAGCTCCAGCCTTCACCAAAGCTTAACCCTTACCTCAGGGCTCTTTGTTCAGGCCTAGCAGCCAGTGGTATAATGGATAGATGTCTGTGCAGGGGCTTGCGCAGGAATTTAAATGTGAAGGGGTACGCTTTTGGAGGGGTACATTGAACATGTACATTCTACACATTAAACCACATCAACACCGTCACCTTCATCATATGCAGAGAAATAAACAGCAGTACACTCACCATTTCAACAAAAATCCATGTTTCGTGGAGCCATCTGAATAAATGCATCCACAAGTACTTAGCTGTCGTGGGGTCACAGAACTCCCCAGGCCACAGCAGTGGGGGAGAGCTAGTCTAATCCCACCTAGGACCCTGGGTACATACTTCAGTGGCTAGCTACTGCCATCTGCCCATGCTGCCATAGCTACAATGCTATTGTTTCTCAAGTTAGCTTTGATCTCCCTACATCAAAGCTATCTCAGGTATACCCTGTGTGAGGTGCATTCACACCTACCCTAAAATCTTATAATATCACAGATGAATTACATGTGATTGGTGGGTGGGAGGAGGCGGGAGAGAAAGCACATCCAGAATAGTTAATGTCTGGAGGTTAGGGCACTCACCTCGATGTGGGAGACAGTCATTCAATCCTTACTCCAAATCAGGCAAGCAGGGATTTGAGCACGGGTCTCCCATATTGTGACAGGGTTGCCAAGGTGCAACCTGGACTGTAGGACCACTGAGCCCTCTGTTCCACCAATCTGGGCTGCCTCTCTCACTGTGATGCTGATGTCAGGATACAAACTTCTGGCAGAATATATATGGGGGTTCCAGGGTGTTACTTTGAGGTACAGAGAGTCACCAATATCTTAAATGAATGTCAGAGTATCAGTGGTTCTGGGCTCTCTTTGCCATTTTCTGACAAATGTTTTGTCAAAGTTCCCCACCAGCTGTGTATACAGCACAAGGAAGCCACCCAAAACACTATTATTCATTTCAGCTAAATGCAATAATTATCTGCTTCAAGGTTAACCAGACTCCTATATGGGAGCGGGGTGGGGAGAAATATCAAAACATTCCCACGTCTCTGAGAACATGTGGCTTACACCATCTTCACTAAAAGGACTAATAATCAGGAAGCTATTCTACTACATCAATACGCTTGACAAGCTAAAAAATAGCTACAAGATTTCATGAATATTTTTGTGCAAATAGCATTTGTTAGTGTCAGTACTTCCCCTGCTGTAGATTCTAAATTAGTGTCTATTCTCCCAATTAGTTAAAATTAAGCTCTTTTTTGTTTACTTTTGCACTGAATTCTATTTTGGTGGTAAATTCATTACATTCTTCAGAAGGATGTTTCTCACAAAGTCCAGATGGCAACAATAATAATTTATCTTTAGCTATAATGATTACATTCCCCAATCTGATATTATAAATCTATTTTCATTTGGTCATAGGAGTTGTGAAAAACTACTTGTTATATCTTCATTTAGAAGAATTCAGTAGCTATAGGGCTATTGCTACATTGATAGCTTTATCTAAGGCCTTGTCTACACTATGAAATCAGGTCGAATTTATAGAAGCTGGTTTTGTAGAAAGCGTTTTTATACAGTCGATTGTGTGTCCCCCCACACAAATGCTCTAAGTGCATGTAGTCGGTGGAGTGCGTCCACAGTACTGAGGCAACTGTCGACTTCCGGAGAGATGCACTGTGGGTAGCTATCCCACAGTTCCCGCCGTCTCTGCCGCCCATTTGAATTCGGGGTAGAAATCCCAATGCCTGATGGGGCTAAAACATTGTTGCGGGTGGTTCTGGGTACATATCATCAGGCCCCCCTTCCCTGCCTCCCTCCATGAAAGCAATGGCAGATAATTGTTTTGCGCCTTTTTTCCTGGGTTACCGGGCAGATGCCAGACCACGGAAAGCATGAAGCCCACTCAGCTAACCGTCACCATATGTCTCCTGGGTGCTGGCAGACATGGTACTACTACAGGCACCGTGGACAGTAGTCAGGAGCTGTTCAATTATAGGCTAAGCAAGTGCAGAATGGTGGTAGAATGTGCATTTGAACATTTAAAGGGTCGCTGGCACAGTTTACTGACTCGCTCATACCTCAGCGAAACCAATATTCCCATTGTTATTACTGCTTGCTGTGTGCTCCACAATCTCTGTAAGAGTAAGGGGGAGATGTTTATGGCAGGGTGACAGGTTGATGCAAATCTCCTGGCCACTGAATACACGCAGCCAGACACCAGGGCGGTTAGAAGAGCACATCAGGAAGCGCTGCGCATCAGAGAAGCTTTGAAAACCAGTTTCATGACTGGCCAGGGTACTGTGTGACACTTCTGTTTGTTTCTCCTTGATGAAAACACGCCCCCTTGGTTGCCTCTAAATTCCCTGTAAGCCAGCCGCCCTACCCCTTCAATCACAGCTTGCTTGCAAAGGAAATAAAGTCCCGTTTAAAAAACATGTATTCTTTATTAATTGATTATAAAAATAGGGAGATAACTCACAAAGTAGCCCGGATGGGGTGTGGGAGGAGGGTAGAAGGGAAGGAAAAGGCCACTTTAAAACTTGTTGAATGCCAGCCTTCTGTTGCTTGGGCTGTCCACTGGGGTGGAGTGGTTGGGTGCCCGGAGCCTCCCTCCTAGCCCCCGTGTTCTTGGGCATCTGGGTGAGGCGGCTATGGAACTTGGGGAGGAAGGAAGGCAGTTAAGCAGGGGCTGCAGCAGCAGTCTGTGATCCTGCTGCCATTCATGAACCTCCACCAGACGCCGGAGCATGTCCGTTTGATCCCGCAGTAGCCCCAGCGTTGCCTCATGCCTCCTCTGATCTTCCTGCCACCACCTCTCCTCATGTTCATCGATCACTTTCCTGTATTCTGCTACTGTGTCCCTCCACACAGCTCTGTCAGTGCTGGACAACTGCATGAGCTCAGAGAACATTTCATCGCATGTGCATTTTTTTCGCCGCCTTATCTGAGGTAGCCTTTGGGACAGAGGAGGGAGGCTTGAAACATTTGCAGCTGCTGGAGGAAAAAAAGGGAGTGAAGTATTTAAAAAGATACATTTTGCAGAACAATGGCTATACTCTTTCACAGTGAACAACACTATTCATAGATTCATAGATTCATAGATACTAAGGTCAGAGGGGACCATTCTGATAATCTAGTCCAACCTCCTGCACAGCGCAGGCCACAGAATGTCACCCACCCACTCCTATGAAAAACCTCACCCATGTCTGAGCTATTGAAGTCCTTAAATCATGGTTCAAAACTTCAAGGAGCAGAGAAGCCTCCCTCCAGTCAACCATGCCCCATGCTACAGAGGAAGGCAAAAAAACCTCCAGGGCCTCTCCAATCTGCCCTGGAGGAAAATTCCTTCCCAACCCCAAATATGGCAATCAGCTAAACCCTGAGCACATGGGCAAGATTCACCAGCCAGATACCCAGGAAAGAATTTTCTATAGTAAATCAGATCCCATCCATCTAATATCCCATCTCATGGGATTTGGCCTATTTACCCTGAATATTTAAAGATCAATTACTTACCAAAATCCCATTATCCCATCATACCATCTCCTCCATAAACTTATCGAGTAGAATCTTAAAACCAGATAGATCTTTTGCCCCCACTGCTTCCCTTGGAAGGTTATTCCAAAACTTCACTCCTCTGATGGTTAAAAACCTTTGTCTGATTTCAAGTCTAAACTTCCTGGTGGCCAGTTTATACCCATTTGTTCTTGTGTCCACATTGGTGCTGAGCTTAAATAATTCCTCTCCCTCTCCTATATTTATCCCTCTGATATATTTATAGAGAGCAATCATATCTCCCCTCAACCTTCTTTTAGTTAGGCTAAACAAGCCAAGCTCCTTAAGTCTCCTTTCATAAGACAAGTTTTCCATTCCTCGGATCATCCTAGTAGCCCTTCTCTGTACCTGCTCCAGTTTGAATTCATCCTTTTTAAACATGGGAGACCAGAACTGCACACAGTATTCTAGGTGAGGTCTCACCAGTGCCTTGTATAACGGTACTAAAACCTCCTTATCCCTACTGGAAATGCCTCTCCTGATGCATCCCAAAACCGCATTAGCTTTTTTCACAGCCATATCACATTGGCAGCTCATAGTCATCCTATGATCAACCAATACTCCAAGGTCCTTCTCCTCTTCCGTTACTTCTAATTGATGCGTCCCCAACTTATAACTAAAATTCTTGTTATTAATCCCTAAATGCATAACCTTACACTTCTCACTATTCAATTTCATCTTATTACTATTACTCCAGTTTACAAGGTCATCCAGATCCTCCTGTATAATATCCCGATCCTTCTCCGAATTGGCAATACCTCCCAGCTTTGTATCATCTGCAAACTTTATTAGCACACTCCCACTTTTTGTGCCAAGGTCAGTAATAAAAAGATTAAATAAGATTGGTCCCAAAACCGATCCCTGAGGAACTCCACTGGTAACCTCCCTCCAACCTGACAGTTCGCCTTTCAATAGGACCCGTTGCAGTCTCCCCTTTAACCAATTCCTTATCCACCTTTTGATGTTCATATTGATCCCCATCTTCTCCAATTTAACTAATAATTCCCCATGTGGCACGGTATCAAATGCCTTACTGAAATCTAGGTAAATTAGATCCACTGCATTTCCTTTATCTAAAAAATCTGTTACTTTTTCAAAAAAGGAGATTAGGTTGGTTTGGCACGATCTACCTTTTGTAAAACCATGTTGTATTTTGTCCCATTTACCATTGACTTCAATGTCCTTAACTAATTTCTCCCTCAAAATTTTTTCCAGGACCTTGCATACTACAGATGTCAAACTAACTGGCCTGTAGTTACCCGGATCACTTTTTTTTCCTTTCTTAAAAATAGGAACTATATTAGCAATTCTCCAATCATTCGGTACTATTCCTGAGTTGACAGATTCATTAAAAATTCTTGCTAATGGGCTTGCAATTTCAGGTGCCAATTCCTTTAATATACTTGGATGAAGATTATCTGGGCCCCCCGATTTAGTCCCATTAAGCTGTTTCAGTTTCGCTTCTACCTCTGATATGGTAATATCTACCTCTATATCCTCCTTCCCATTTGTCATGCTACCATTATCCCCAAGATCCTCTTTAGTCTTATTAAAGACTGAGGCAAAGTATTTGTTTAGATATTGGGCCATGCCTAGATTATCTTTAACCTCCGCTGCATCCTCAGTGTTAAGCGGCCCCACTTCTTCCTTCTTAGTTTTCTTCTTATTTATATGGCTATAGAACCTTTTACTATTGGTTTTAATTCCCTTTGCAAGGTCCAACTCTACTCGACTTTTAGCCTCTCTCACTTTATCCCTACATCTTCTGACCTCAATTAGGTAGCTTTCCTTGCTGATCCCTCCCATCTTCCACTCCCTGTATGCTTTCTGCTTCTTCATAATCACCTCTCTAAGATGCTTGCTCATCCAGCTTGGTCTACAACTCCTTCCTATGAATTTTTTCCCCTTTCTTGGGATACAGGCTTCCGATAGCTTCTGCAGTTTTGATTTAAAGTAATCCCAGGCCTCCTCTACCTTTAGATCCATAAGTTCTTCAGTCCAATCCACTTCCCTAACTAATTTCCTTAATTTTTGAAAGTCAGCCCTTTTGAAATCAAAAACCCTAGTTGCAGATTTATTTTTGTTAATCCTTCCATTTAGTTTGAACTGAATTAGCTCATGATCACTTGAGCCAAGATTGTCCCCTACAACCATTTCTTCTACGAGGTCCTCGCTACTCACCAAAATTAAATCTAAAATGGCATCCCCTCTAGTCGGTTCAGCAACTACTTGATGAAGGAATCTATCAGCTATCGCATCTAGGAAAATCTGAGCCCTATTATTATTACTAGCACTGGTTCTCCAGTCTATATCTGGAAAGTTAAAGTCTCCCATGATCACGCAGTTTCCATTAGTATTTACTTGATTAAAGACATTAAAAAGGGCTCTATCCATATCCAAATTAGATCCCGGAGGTCTATAGCACACCCCAAGCACTATCGTAGGAGAGGCTTTACTAGTTTTCTTCCCCAATGTAATTTTTGCCCAGACGGACTCTGTCTTATCCATTGCATCGCTTCTTATTTCTTTACATTCTACCTCATCATTGATATACAATGCTACTCCACCCCCTTTACCTTTGTTTCTGTCTTTCCTAAACAGCACATACCCTTCAATACCTGTAGTCCAGTCATGACTACTATTCCACCATGTTTCTGTTATCCCTATAATATCTGGTTTCACTTCCTGCACCAGTAGCTCTAGTTCCTCCATTTTGTTACCTAGACTCCTCGCATTGGTGTACAAACATCTTAATTTTTGCTGTTTGGACTCGCTCACATTTTGTACCCTATTAGGCACAGTCATTCTACAGCCAGTATAACCTATTAGGCTAGTATCCACACCGCCCTCGCTCCTTATATACATTCTCCTACCCATGGCTGTATCCTTTCTTACTTCATCTTCTTCCCTCTCAATGCTAAAATCTGGCGTGGAGATTTTCTGGACATCTCCCATCCATCTACCCCCAATTCCTAGTTTAAAGCTCTCTTTATCAGTTGTGCCAGCCTCGATCCTAGAAGTCTATTTCCTTCCCTACTCAGATGAAGTCCATCCCGAGAGAACTGACCTCTGTCCGTGAATGCCTCCCAGTGGCCATACATCCCAAAGCCCTCCTTATAGCACCACTGCCTAAGCCATCTGTTGACAGTCATAATCTTGTCAGACCTTTGTTGCCCTTCTCTAGGAACAGGAAGGATCCCGCTAAAGATCACCTGAGCCTCAATTTCCTTAAGTGTCTTCCCCAGCCTAGCATAGTCTCCCTTGATACTTTCCAGCGAGAATCTGGCTGTATCATTTGTTCCCACATGAAGGATAATTAGGGGATTCTTTCCCGCTCCCTTTAGGATCCTTTTCAACCTCAGGTCTACATCCCGTATCTTAGCACCCGGAAGACAGCACACCCTTCTATTCTCAGGATCAGCTCTAGTTACAGGCCTGTCTATTCTTCTCAATAAAGAGTCCCCGATCACATAGACCTGCCTTTTCCTGGTGACAGTGCTATTCTCCAGTCTCTCCCCTGTTCCCTCTGGCTGTAAGTTCTTTCCATTCCTATTTTCCCTTACAATCCTCTTCAACCCATCCTGTATCCTCCTGGGGCTCATATTTGGTGTAGTCTCCCTTGACTCTTCCCCTTTTTCTATAGGACTAGCCTCTCTTCTCTTCTTCCTTACCCTTCCACCTTCAACAAATACCTGCTGAGCCCCTTCTTCATTTTCCAACTCTGCAAACCTGTTCCTAAGCTCTATTTCTCCTTCACTAGCCCGTCTTTTTCTCTGCCTGGTTCTTTGAGTCACATGTTTCCACTGACCACTTTCCTCATCCAGTCTCTCCTCAAAATTCCCCAGCCCTGCTTCCATCTGTGAGTCTGAGCTTTTCCCTTCAGATACCTCATATCTTTGCTCCATCATCTGCTCAAACCCCTTCCTAAACTCAACCAGACTTTCCACCTGCATCTCCAAACCTCGGATCTTTTCCTCCATCAGCTCTATCAGACGACATTTCATGCAGAAAAAACTCTTACCGGTTCCCCCCTCCACGATCATGTACATACCACAGCTTCCACATCCAGTCATCCTCAATGTGTCTTTCACTACAGGAGTCACTCCCACAGCTGCCTCTGTATCTGTCATCTCCTTCCCACCTAAATCCTGTTAATCTGGGAAACAGGAGCCACACCAAAAAGACCACCCCCCCCAGCAAAAGCAAACCCCAAACAAGCACCACAACACAAACTCCCTTTTCAAACTCCCACTCAAACTCCCCTGTTTAGAGCTCTGTTTGCTAGCTCCTGTGCCGCTGCAGCTGTCTTCACATTACATAGCACATGTGATTTTAGTACAAGGTTGCATTTTGCATCTTATATTGAGTGCCTGTGGCTTTGGTATTAGAGATCACACACGCAGGGCCGGGCAACAGAATTCAGCTTGCAGGCGGCCATGGTAAGCCATAGTCTTTCCGCTTCTGCAACCTTCATAACAGCAGCTCCCTCCCTTCCCATACCAAGCAAAGCCCGTTGAGTTGGCCATTTAGTGCTGAGGTTTTCCTCTTAACGTGCAGCAGCAGAAACCAAACTAACCCCCTCCCCCCATCCAATTCTCTGGGATGATTGTTTTTCCCCTCCCCCCACTGCCTGGCTGGTATCAGGGAAGATCTCTGCTAGCCAAATGTGAACAGCTCAGCACCAATGCCCTCGCGTGTGGCTAACTGCGGGGAGGATTTCTTTTAAGCCACAGGCAAATAGCCCAGTAGGAATGGGCACCTATGAATGTCTCCTTAATTAAATTCCCCTATTTCAACCAGGTGACCATGAACGATAACACAGAGATAAAGAATGGATGTTGCTTGAATGCCAGCAAACACCGGGACCATACACTGCCAGGCTTTGTCATGCAATGATACCAGATTACTTGCTACTAGCATGGCATGGTATGTCCCCAGAAACCTTCTGCAAAGGCTTTTAGAGTACCTCCAGGAGAGCTTCATGGAGATGTCACTGGAGGATTTCCGCTCCATCCCCAGACATGTTAACAGACTTTTCCAGTAGTAGTACTGGCCATGAATGCATCCCAAGTCCTCAGGGCTACTTAATTATTAAAAAACGCTTGCTTTTATAACACGTATTATATTTAAAAAGGTACACTCACCAGAGGTCCCTTCTCTGGCTTGGTTGGGTTGGGAGGGTATTTCAGTCAGGGTGATAAAAAGATCCTGGCTGTCAGGGAGAACAGCGTGCTGTGTGCTCTCCCCAAGCTCGTCTTCCTCCTCCTCATCTTCCCCATCTGCAAAATCCTCAGCCATAGCAGAGAGTACCCCATCATCGGAGTCCACAGACAGGGGTGGGGTAGTGGTGGCGGCCCCCCCTAGAACTGCATGCAGCTCAGCGTAGAAGCAGCATGTCTGGGGCTCTGTCCTGGAGCATCCATTTGATTCTTTGGTTTTCTGGTACGCTTGTCTGAGCTCCTTAAATTTCACTTGGCACTGTGATGTGTCCTGGATGAAGCCTCTGTCCCTCAGGGCCTCAGAGATTTTTTGAAATGTTTTGGCATTTTGTCTTTTGGAACGTAGTTCTGATAGCACGGATTCCTCTCCCCATACAGCGATCAGATCTAGTACCTCCCGTTCGGTCCACGCGGGAGCTCTTTTTTGATTCTGGGACTGCATGGTGACCTGTGCTGATGAGCTCGCCTGGCCAATCAGGAAATGAGATTCAAAAGTTCCTGGGGCTTTTCCTGTACACATGGCCAGTGCATCTGAGTTCAGAGTGCTGTCCAGAGCGGTCACAATGGTGCACTGTGGGATAGCTCCCGGAGGCCAATACCTTCGAATTGCATCCACACTAACCCTAATTCGAAATGGCAATGTTGATTTCAGCGCTAATCCCCTTGTTGGGGAGGAGTACAGAAATCGGTTTTAAGAGCCCTTTATGTCGAAAAAATGGCTTCTTTGTGTGGACGGTTGCAGGGTTAATTTGGATTTAACGCTGCTAAATCCGACATAAACTCGTAGTGTAGACCAGGCCTAAGAGTTTAGAACAGAGATACTCTGGGAGTGGAGGGTTCAATATGAGGGAACAGGATTTGGGGCCCGTCCCTGGGAGATGGGGTGGGCAGGGCTTGTGTGGCATGAAGCCCATATCCCCTGGAGATCTATGTACCCTGTGTGAGGGGCAAGAGAATTCTTGTATTCGTGCTGAGGACTCATCAATATATCAGAGAAAGTTATAGCATGATTCCATGGCTGGATGTTAAAGCTGGACACATTCAGACTGAAAATAAGGTGTAACCTGGAACCCTTTACCAAGGGTTGTGGTAAATTCTCCATTACTGACTATTTTAAAATCAAGATTGGATGTTTTTGTAAGAGCTCTGCTCCAGAAATTATTTTGGGGCAGTTCTATGGCCTGTGTTATACAGCAGGTCACAGTGGATGATGACAATGGTCTCTTCTGGCCTTGGAATCTATGAATCAGAGACAGGTGATGCATGTGCATTTACTATTTGGAAAGTTAAACATGTTGGATTTAAAATCAAGTTGTAACCACTATCACTCGTGTACAGGTACCTTGTATGGAACATGAAACAAGCTTTGCTTTTGATTTTTGTAATGTTTGTCTCGCTACAGTATTCTATTTGTTCCCCTTGGGATGTATTTAGGTTTGCTCCAGTACACACTTTAAAGGATAAAACTCATTAATGCTTAGCCCTAGCTGTCAGTCTGAAGCTGCTTGCCGTCAAGGCATGGCACTTACAAAAATCTTTCTTTCCACTGAGGAGGACTAGACACTGCTGCCTCTAGATCCTATCAAGACTACTCTGACTTGACCAGCAGGGTTAACTAGAATATCTCATGGTGCACCCTGCTGTAGAGGCTGAGTGTGCTGTTTACACAGTATCCTTTGATTTAGGCTCTTAACTTTCACTGAAATATAATGGAAGTTAGGTCCAAATCTTCAGATACCGAGGTGCCTTTGCCACTGCTGGGCTGCAGATGCTGGATGACCTCTGCTCTGCCAACGGAGGATCTCCATTGTACATTGCCATTAGTGAAGAAAAGTTGAGTTAGGGAAGCTGCCATTACTACTTGTTGGTAAAGTAACAGTAAAACTGCCCCCGCCCCCCCCTCAGTCCAAACCATGCTGTTCATCTGCTTATATCTCCTCTGTAACATGCTGACTGAGCCCCTTTAAGGATGAGGGTCTCAATTCTCCTGCAACTGAACAGGTGCACCTTGGCCAGGGGTGTGGTCAGGAGAGAATCAGAAGGGGAAACAAGGTAATCTGCCCAAACAGACACCTGGAGAAGGAGGTCAGCTTCCAGGGAGGGGCTCAAAAGGGAGAGCACGACTCCGTTGCCGCAGTAAGCTGCAGAGCCTCCCTGGGAGTAGGGAGGCAGGGCTAGCTTGCCGACCTTCCTGAGTCAGTGCTGGAAGGCTGAAAGAGGCTGCGTTGTTGGACTGTACTTTAGGATTTTTAAGGACTGTTTTGCATTGTGTGGCACACCAAGCAGGCCCCAGGTAGGGGAAACTATTGGACATGAGAACATATGGTGGAATTTTTAAGGAGTCAGAGGGGAAATGGAGGCAGTAACCCTGGCAATATGGTGCACAGTTACAAGTGGGGGATTGTGATAGCCTCCCATCACCACAGTATCTGAGCACCTAAATATTTATGGATCTGAGGTTGACTTTCAAAGGCTCAAATGGCACATAGGCATCTAGTACCATCTGAGCCTTGAGCAGGGGAGAGACACTGGGTCTACACTCTTCTCTTTACCACACCCTCCTCTGCATTATCTCCATCTGACAGCTGGAAGAATCGACATTAAGGGTATGCCTACATAGCAATTAAACACCTGTGGCTGGCCTGTGTCAGCGGACTCCTGCTCGTAGAGCTGTAAAATTGCAGCGTCAAGGTTTGGGTGCAGGCTGGAGTCCGGACTCTGGGACTCCCCTCCCCACTTATGGAGTCCCAGATCACAAGCTCGAATGTGTACACTACAATTCTGCAGCCTGAGCCCTGTGACCCTGAGTCAGCCAACATGGGCCAGTGGTGGGTGTTTAACTGCAGTGTAAACATGCCCCAGCTAACACAAGAAGTTACAGAGGCAGAGCTGGGAATTGAATCCAGAGCTCTGAAATCTCAGTTCAGTGCACTAATCACAAGATCATCCTTCTTCCAAAATCAGTTACCCATATAAAACCACAGAGCTATGTCATGGAGGTTATCTGTGGCTGAGGATGGGGGCAGGGAAAAGCTAAAGGCCTGATTCTCACTTACACTAAGGCTCGTTTACACCACTATGGCAGTCTAAAGGGACCTTAGAGTGGATGTAAATTATACCTACACTCCCGTAAAGCCTCTTTACATTACCAGAGTAGTGAAAAGGGGCCTTAATGGAAGAGATAAGCAGGACCCTAACATCTAGGTATCCAAAGAGAGATGCTCACCCTAATCCAGCACCTGTATCCTGGGTAAAAGGTGCAAAAGAGCCTTAAAAGCCCTGGATTTCATGGGAGGCGGTTCCCCCAGTGCAGGCATTATGGAATAAAGTTGTAAGGCTGCTTTTTGAGGTGACCTTCTGCAAAACCTGGTGCAGGGGGCAGCAGTGGCACATTGCAGGCTGAGCCACAGCCCTGAGGAGTTACTGGGCAGTCCTGTGATTCCAAGAGCAGTCCCTGGGAAGCTGCTGTAAAATTAGAGGTGCAGCATAGTCTCACCCCCAAAAAGTAACCTTTCTGGGCCAGATCTTGTAACCTCTACCTATGTATATAAAATCAATTGAAATCAAAGGACTGTACCTGTGGATAAGGATGCAAGATGGGGCTCAAAACATTTAAGGACCAGCACAAAACCTATACACCTTTCCCTGACACATTCAGATAACACTTTTAATTCTACTTTATATAGGGGGAAAAGTAGCTCATATCCAACAACAGTACCTTCTGATACAGCCAAAAGGAAATCTTTGTTCAGTAATCAAATGGGAAACAGGGCCATGATTGCCTTTTCATTGGTCCACTGCCTAAGGATGATAGGAAGATGCTGTCAGTCAGATATGGCAAAGGGAGATAGTCAATGCAGTGGGGGAGGGGAAGAGGGGGAGAGATTGTTATCCCTTCCAGTGATCTACAAGCAATCTCCGAGAAAGTCAAAGCTACACTGCAAAGCCAATTTAAGAAAGACCAGTAAAAAAAACATTTCTTCAAGGAGTTCAGGGCAAAATTAACCCCCCGCCCTTTATTTCATTTGGTATTAGCTGTTCTTCAAATGCCATTAAGGGACATCTTTCTCCTGCTGGCCATGTACTATATACCAGGATTACCACAAACCTTCTCTTCTCCCCTGACCCTGAAGAATAGTTAGTGGCTGACAGTTAAGGAGGAGGAATCTAATCTGACAGCTCTGTGAAAACTGACACTGACAATTCTTGATAGTGGTATAAGAAATCCCTTCTGTCTGAAGCCACCATATAGGTAAGTGTCTGCAGGAAAGAATTCTAAACATGGCTAGTAGTTAGTTGTGCATCACTTGTACTGCTATGATCTGTTACAGAATTGGTCCAGAAAAGACCAGGTGTAGCAAAATAATTTTTTAAACGTGAAGCTATCGTAATGACTTGATTGAAATGAAATCTTCTATAGGAACAGACAGCTATTACACGATGCCCAAAGCAGGTGTGTGGGTGTGTGAGAATGTTGTTTTCAATCACTGCACCCTGGCATCAATCCAGTGTTACTCTATTGTTAATTTGTATTACAACAACACATACAGGCTTCAACAGAGATTGGGGCCCCTTTGTGCTAGGCACTATATAGAGAAAGCTGCTGCTCTGAAGAGCTTGCTGCCTAAACACATAAAGCAGACAATTCACTTGCAACCATGTTTGGAAGGAACTGATGTCCTGGGTGCATCTCACCCCCCTGATGTGCTCCCCCTCCAACTGTTCAGAGCTATCAGGGAGGGGGAAGGGGGCATAAAGTTGTTCCAAGTGACACTGCTTTCTAGAGGTTTGCTCTAGTCCAGGCGGCACCATTGGCACATTCTGTGAGGTGGGAATGTGCAGAGGCCACTTAAGGGAATACTATCCCTATGGAGAACTGACGTACAAAGATTAAGTGGCTTTCCTGAGATGACACAGGAAATAATGGCAAGAGTCAGGAGTTGATCCCATATTTCCCAAGTCCCAGTCCTGCGTTTCAGGAAACATTAACTCCAGATTTACACTAGTGTAGCTGAGAGTAGAATTTGTTACCAATAGTTACTTGAGTGGGATACTCACTCATCCATTGTCCAGCTTCTTGTTTCAAAGTCAGTGGTCCTCTTCATAGGTGGTTTTTGAGCAGGTGCTTTTGGGTATCTGCAGTGAAGGTGCATATACATGTACTCTCTCTGCATTATGCACACACCAGCACTCTTCTGCAAAACTTTTACTCCTGTGGCCTTCTCTCTAAATACAGTTGCTTTTTCTTTCTAAACATTTATTTAACTTAGTGTCATCTGGTTTCGCCTATTTAATGTTAATCAGACGATAGCAAGGATAGAGGATAGTGCTTGTGATTCTATCATCCAAGATGGGACACAGCCCTTCAGTAAACAGTACTGACTTTTAAGACTCCTGTCTTGGTTGTTTCAGAGGGCAGCCTGTGTTTTCTTGATATTACTATACCAAAGTCTCTTCAAAACAAGTTCACTTTTTAAATGGTCTCTTCAGAAAATTTGGCTTGTTAATATATACTGATTTTTTTTTGCCTACTTAAAAGCTAGGATTTGTACTTCGCACAACATGTCTGTCTTGACAAATCCAAATTTCTGCATGACCAAAACCAGAAAAAAATTGCACATGTGCAAAATTGTGGGGGTAACTTTTTTAAAAAGGACTCACTGGGGGGTCTTTAAAAACCCGGTCCATCGTTCTTCAGAACTGCTAGAGAAGACTGGGAATCAGAATACGTTGGAGGGCTTCAGGTAAGAATGCAGCCCTTAATTTTGGGAAACTCTAACTCTGGTCTACCACTTCTAACTGCTGATATTAGATATAGCAAATATTCCTTAGTGATTCTAGGCTACTCTTTCACTCCCCTGATTTCGGAGCAGGCCAGATTCAAACAACCTCCATCATGACTTTCATCAGCCCATGGACTGCTATACATTGGATGAATGGTTTTCCTAGTGACTCTTCAGGCTCACCAGAGTGCACACCCCCTCCCACAGTTTTGGTCTGCCCCTCTGTCTTCAACATGCTCACTCTGCCTAAAACAGAGGGGTACAGAAGACTCCATTGCTGACATCAAGGCAGTATAAATCCTCTTATACTTCATCTTATACAGCCTGAGCCAGATCCCACTAGTGAGCAAGAGTCTGACTTGCGTGGGTCAGGAGGGACTCGCCTGCAGAGCTAGGGCTGGGAGCTGCAGCCACCTGATGCAGGTAGGAGGTGGCCCTATCTGAATAGGGCCTGGCACGGGTGATGACTCAGTGCTTCCCCCGCCTGCAGTAACCGGACTTTGGATGTCTAGTCAGTAGATCTGACCGGACATCATCAGGTCCCCTTTTTGACCAGACTTTCCGGTCAAAAACTGGACACCTGGCTACCCTAATGTGGGTTAAGAACAGAAGTCTTGGATAGCTTTGTTTTTCTGGGGGTGGAAGAATTATATAACAAGGGAAAAAGAGCAGAGTTGACAGCTAGAAAGGAGCAAAGCTGGTATCAGAGCCTAGGACTGACAGGGTGGACTAGGCCCAGAGGCCCCCTGCTGGAGGCCTCAGGGTCCTACCACACTCTGCCCCAGAGAGGAGCAGAATAGAAGTCCTCCAAGTGGCCTAGAGTGGTTGCGGGGGGCTGCATGGAGCAGCCAATCAGGGCCCAGCAGACTCACATAAAAGGAGATACAAGGCCAGAGTCACTCAGTACTTTCCTGGAGCTGGAGGAGTGAGGACTGTGTTCCTGGCTGTCTGGCTGAAGGAGCAGCAGGACCACAGAAGGGACAGTTGCTGGCAGGGCTGGGGGAACAAAAGAGAGTTTCTGGCAGCCTGAGTAAGGACTGAGCCCAGGGAGGGCTGCAGAAATGCCAACAGAGGGGTATAGTAGATTGTATGCCCAGGAAGGGCTCTCTTCTGTTTCACATACAGACTGTGAGAGAGACTCGGCCAGAGGACTGAGTCACTGAAAACCTGCCTGCGAAACCACCGACGGGTCACCACAATCCGAGAGAGTGCAGGCACATGCATTCGATCAGCGGGTGCTCGTGAGTGGTGGGTGCCATGCTATTACAAGGACACTAAAAAAGAACAGCGTTTTTCAGATTGCAGCCTCTAGCGTTGATTTCAATATCTGGTAACTGGAGAGAAAGCTGCCAAGGCTGCAGTTTGTAAAAGACCTGATTTGAGAATATATTCAAGAAATTCCTGTACTTCTGTGTAAGGAAGGAATATGTGCCAAATGTAAACAGTGCAACAAAGATGCAAGGCCCGGCTGTCGGAATGAAACATTATGAAAAGCATTCTTCAAAAGGCAATGACTAAAGATGATTAAGATTAATTACAATCTGGATCAACTGGTTAGTACATTTATTTTTGCACTTTTCTTATGGACTGCCTACCATGTCTTACTATGCTAATAAGGGATAACTCAAATTGTCCTTTGAGTTTTGGATGGATTACTTATGAATTTGTGTGGTTCAAAATATAATTGGTATGGTTATCTCAGTATGTATCAATAGCAGTCAAAAGTAACTGCTAGATTTCTGAAATGGCTTAATATATAGTGTGATTGGGCAAGGCCAGATGGCTATGGAAGAGTAGTGGGAGAAGCTAAACAAATCCCTGGTACCAGGATAAGTGAAATGGCAGCTGCTCCAGGTCAATTAAGACACCTGGGCCAAATAGAGCTTCCCAGAAGGCAGGGAGAAGGCTAGGTTGACTGGGACACCTGAAGCCAATCAGGGGCTGGCTGGAACTAGTTAAAAGCCTCCCAGTTAGTCAGTTGGGTGTGCATGTCAGGAGCTGTGGAAAGAAGTTGCGCTGTTGGAGAGGCTGAGTAGTACACACCATATCAGGCACAAGGAAGGAGGCCCTGAGGAAAGGGTGAAGTGGAGCTTGAGGAAGTGAGGGTTGCTGTGGGGGAAGTTGCCCAGGGAATTGTACATGTCTTGTTTCTAAAAGGTCAGCTACCATAACTGATACTATTAGGGTCCCTGGGCTGGAGCCCGGAGTAGAGGGTGGGCCCCGGGCTCCCTCCCCCACTTTTGCCCCCTGTTTAATCACTGAAACTGGGGACAACAGAGACTGTGCAAGGAAGGATAACTTCTCCTCATCTCCCTCGCTGGCTTATGATGAAAATGGCTCAGTAGACTGTGACCCTTGTCTCTAGAGAAAGAAGGGTTACGTGGAGAGTCACAGTGAGCCTCTGAGGCTAGCGAAATCCACCAGGAAACTCAGGACCCACGGAGGCAAGGACAGAGCTTTGTCACAACTGGTGTCAGGAGTAGGATTTCGTTCAGTGTGGTGGAAGAAAGAGGTGTTTTTTTTTTTTTTTTTTTTAAAAGTGCACTGGGGGTTTGAATTTTGTTTTTGTTTGTTTGCTTTGTACCACAATGGAGGAGGTGGTAAGAGCTCTGGTACAAGCCATGGCAGCCCAGCAGGAGGCCACCTGGGTTCAGGCAATGGCACAACAGGAGTCTACGCGGTTACAGCAGGAAACCAATCAATTGTTGATGAACCAGGTGACCAAAGATCGTGCTCTCTTGAGAGAAGTGGTGGGCCAGCTGAAAATCCTCACCACCCAGGCCCCGGGGTCTGATAGGATGCAAACCCTGAGGGCCACTAGTTGTCTGGCAAAGATGACGTCAAGAGATGATGTAGAGGCATATCTCCTCTCATTCGAAAGGACTGCTCAGCGTGAGGCGTGGCCCCAGAAGCAGTGGGCCAACATCCTCACCTCTTTTTTGTGTAGAGAGGCCCAGAAGGTCTACTTTGACTTGCCTGCCACAGATGCCACTGACTATACCCGTCTGAAGGCAGAGATCCTAGCACGAGCAGGGGTAACGGCAGCGGTAAGGGCCCAGAGGTTCCATGAGTGGAAATATCAGAAGAACAAACCCCCGAGGTCCCAGCTATTCGACCCATACACCTTGCACGGAAGTGGTTACAGCCTGAGGTGTGAGAGACTGCTGAATTGGAATTAATTTGCAAACTGGATACAATTAACTTAGGCTTGAATAGAGACTGGGAATGGATGAGTCATTACACAAAGTAAAACTATTTCCCCATGGTATTTCTCCCTCCCACCCCACCCCCCACTGTTCCTCTGATATTCTTGTTAACTGCTGGAATTAGCCTACCTTGCTTGTCACCATGAAAGGTTTTCCTCCTTTCCCCCCCCTGCTGCTGGTGATGGCTTATCTTAAGTGATCACTCTCCTTACAGTGTGTATGATAAACCCATTGTTTCATGTTCTCTGTGTGTGTGTGTATATCAATCTCCCCTCTGTTTTTTCCACCAAATGCATCCGATGAAGTGAGCTGTAGCTCACGAAAGCTTATGCTCTAATAAATTTGTTAGTCTCTAAGGTGCCACAAGTACTCATTTTCTTTTAGCCTGAGGTGTGCAGGCTGGAGGAGATTTTGGAAATCCTGGTCATAGAGCATTACATGCGGGGACTGCCGCCAGATCTCCGCAAATGTGTAGGCCAGAACGATCCGTCCACGTACGATGAGATGATGATAACACTGGTAGAAAGACGGATGACAGCCAGGGGACTGACCCAAATACCCAAGGAAGGCCCTTTTCGAAGCAAGCACCCGACCCCAACCCTAGAAGGTTGGGCAGCCAAACCCCTGGGGAGTCCTAGGTGGAAGGGGGGGCCAAAAACCAGCAGGGACCCCAGAAGGGAGGGATTGGCCTGAGTGGGAGGAGCCCCGGGACTAAACCCCCTAACCCCCGGGATAGGGGAGTGATTAAAAGCAATTATAGATATTATGCATGTGGGGAGTGGGGACTCATAGCAGCACAGTGTCCCAGCACCGAGGAGTCTATGCAATGTAACTTGGGGGATTGGGAGGTCCCATGCTCCCTTATCCACCTCGCGGGGGTCGCATTAGCCCTGCATAATTACACCAGGCCAGTGAGGATAAATGGGGCAGAGACTACAGCGCTAGTGGACTCTGGGAGTGCTATCACCCTCATATTGGATAAGCTGGTAAAAAATAGTCAGCTGCTACAAGCCAAATACGTAGCAGTGACGTGCATGCATAGGGCCGTGAGCCATTACCCCACCATCCCAGTGGAGATAGAGGTTCAGGGAAACCCCATTGAGGTGACCGTGGGCGTAGTTCCTAAACTCCCATATCCTGTAGTCATTGGGAGGGACTATCCAGGGTTTGATAATTTACTCCCCCCAGAGAGTCTGGAGGGAGGTGGGGACCCTGAGGACAGTGACTCATCACTGGGAGAATGTCCAACCCCCAATGTTCGCTGAGATTTCTCAGGATCTGTTCTCAGCCCCCCGAAAGACCCGGAAGACAAAAAAGGAGAGGAAGGAAGTGAAGGCCTTGGGAACCCAGATCCTGACCCAGGGCCAGAAGACCTCCCTAACAGGCAGATGGACATGAGCAGCCAACAGAGAAACTTCCACCACAGAAGGTGATCCAGAAGATGCCCCCAGCCATGACAGTGGTGAGCCGTTGGAAGAAGCAGAAGCCGGCCCCTGGGATCTTGGGCAGGTTAGTCCCGGGAGAGAAACTTTTGGGTGGGACTAGGCGGAGGACCCCAGATATGATAATGCCAGGAAAGAGGTGGCCGAGATTGATGGGATACCCGTGGATGAGAAGGTCTGGGGTCCCGGACCTTACTTTATAGTGAAGAAAGATCTCCTGTATCGCGTGGTGCAAATGCAGGAGCAAGAGATACAACAACTTCTGGTGCCACGAAAACATCAAAAAGCCATATTGAGTCTCGCCCACAGTCACCTGTTTGGAGGACACCTACGGGTAGAGAAAACGCAGGATCCGTGCCTGGGGAGGTTCTTCTGGCCAGGAGTACATGAAGATGTCTGGCGATACTGCACCTCTTGTCCGGAGTGTCAGATACACAGCCTTCACCTGCACTTGCGGGCTCCTTTGATACTACTTCCAATAATAGAGGTTCCTTTCAAACGGATAGCCATGGATCTGGTAGGGCCCCTAGAGAAGACAGCTCGGGGCCACCAACATGTGCTTGTTGTACTGGACTATGCAACCCGGTACCCGGAAGCTGTTCCCCTGCGCAACACAGCTTCCAAGACAATAGCTAAGGAGCAGGTACAGATCTTTGCCCGGGTTTGGCTACCCAAAGAGATATTGACTGATCAAGGGACACCTTTCATGTCCAAGTTGATGAAAGATCTCTGTTCATTGCTCCATGTACAAGCCCTACGGACTTCTGTATACCACCCGCAAACAGATGGCCTTGTGGAAAAGTTCAGTAGGACCCTCAAGGCCGTGATCAGGAAAGTGGTGAGCTGGGATGGGAAAGATTGCGATACCCTATTGCCTTACCTCATGTTCACCATCTGGGAGGTTCCACAAGCCTCCATGGGTTTCTCTCCATTCGAACTACTATATGGGCGCCACCCTTGGGGCATATTGGATATAGCCAGAGAAACCTGGGAAGAGGAGCCAAATCCTGGAAGGAACATAGTTGAGCGTGTACTGCAGATGAGAGCCCGAGTTACACCCATTTTATGGGAACACTTGGAGAGAGCACAGGAGACCCAACGAACCCATTATAACCACCAAGCGAAGCTTCGCCGGTTCCAATCAGCAGAAAGTAAACTGTTGGCCAAGTGGCAGGGACCCTACAAAATAATCAAAGCCTTGGTGAACTATAACTAGAGGTGAACTATAAGGTGCGGCAGCCAGGCTGCCGGAAATCGGAGCAAATTTACCATATCAATCTTCTAAAACCTTGGCACGATCGAGAGACATGCTTAGTCATGCAGGAGACCCTTCCCCAGGAGGATAACTTACTCAAGCAAGTCAGGATATCATCCCACTTGATGCCGATCCAAAAGATCAAGGCAGCCGACATGATTAATCGCATCAGAGATGTTTTCTCTACAAAACCAGGGCAGACGACTGAGACCTATCACCATATCTGCACGATCCCTGGAGCCAAGGTAACATTGAGACCCTACCAAATCCCAGCAGCCAAAAGAGAGGAAATCAAGGCTGAAGTAAAGAAAATGTTGGAATTAGGGGTTATTGAAGAATCTTACAGTCAGTGGTCCAGTCCAATTGTTCTAGTGCCTAAACCTGATGGCACCATGAGATTCTGTAATGACTTTCGCCTACTGAATGAAATATCCCAGTTTGATGCATACCCCATACCACGCATGGACGAATTGGTTGACCGACTGGGTAGTGCCCGATTCTTGACTACACTGGATCAGACAAAAGGGTACTGGCAGATTCCTCTGACCAAAGAAGCTAAAGAAAAGACAGCATTCTCTACCCCGGATGGGCTATTCCAGTACACCGTCCTCCCTTTTGGGCTACATGGGGCCCCAGCCACATTCCAGTGCCTCATGGATAAGCTGCTGCACCCCCATATTAGTTTTGCAGCTGCATACCTAGATGATGTCATCATCCATATGAAAAGGAGTACTTGTGGCACCTTAGAGACTAACAAATTTATTTGAGCCTAAGCTTTTGTGCTGTAGCTCATGAAAGCTTAGGCTCAAATAAATTTGTTAGTCTCTAAGGTGCCACAAGTACTCCTTTTCTTTTTGCAAATACAGACTAACACGGCTGCTACTCTGAAACCTATCATCCATATGCCAGACTGGGGAATCCACTTGGAGAAAGTTGAGGCAGTACTGCGCACCTTAAGGCGGGCTGGCCTCACTGCTACTCCCGCTAAATGCGCCATAGGGCTAGCAGAGGCTAGGGGATATATTGTAGGAAGGGGCATAGTGAAGCCCCAAATGAATAAGCTAGAGGCAATTCAAAACTGGCCCTGACTGACCCGAAAGAAGCAGATCTGTGCGTTCCTAGGCATGGTAGGCTACTACGGACGGTTTATTCCCCACTTCGCCACTAGGGCAAAGTCCCCTAACGGACCTGGTGAAGGCTCGAGGTCCAGACATGGTAAAGTGGACTGACACAGCAGAGAGGGCATTTACAGACCTTCGGACGGCCCTCTGTAATGACCCCGTACTCATAGCCCTGGACTTTAACAGGGAATTTGTTTTACAAACAGATGCTTCCGAGGTGGGGTTGGGAGCAGTTCTGTCACAAATGGTGGGAGAAGAGGAACACCCGATCATCTACCTAAGCAGAAAACTTCTCCCAAGAGAACAGAAATATGCAGTAGTTGAGAGAGAATGCCTTGCTGTCAAATGGGCTATGGAGACACTGCGTTATTACCTCTTAGGCTGGCAATTTACTCTTGTGATGGACCATGCATCCAGTGGATGCAGCGGAATAAGGAAAAGAATGCAAGGGTCACCGGGTGGTTCTTATCCCTCCAACCATTCCAGTTCCGCATACGGTACAGGGCTGGATGCCACCATGGCAACGCTGATGGTCTATCACGAGCATACTGCCTGGCGTCCCAAGTTGCCCAACTCTATGGTGTTGAGCGAGGGGAAAGGGCGGGATATGTGATGGGGCAAGGCCAGATGGCTATGGAAGAGTAGTGGGAGATAGATATATTAGCTCCAGGCTAAACAATCCCTGGTACCAGGATAAGTGAAATGGCAGCTGCTCCAGGTCAATTAAGATACCTGGGCCAATTAAGAACTTTCCCGAAGGCAGGGAGAAGGCTAGGTTGATTGGGACACCTGAAGCCAATCAGGGGCTGGCTGAAACTAGTTAAAAGCCTCCCAGTTAGTCAGGTGGGTGTGCATGTGAGGAGCTGTGGGAGGAAGTTGCGCTGTTGGAGAGGCTGAGTAGTACACACCATATCAGGCACAAGGAAGGAGGCCCTGAGGTAAGGGTGAAGTGGAGCTTGAGGAAGTGAGGGCTGCTGTGGGGGAAGTAGCCCAGGGAATTGTACATGTCTTGTTTCTAAAAGGTCAGCTACCATAGCTGATACTATTAGGGTCCCTAGGCTGGAGCCCGGAGTAGAGGGTGGGCCTGGGCTCCCCCCCACCTTTGCCCCCTGTTTAATCACTGAGACTGGAGACAACAGAGACTGTGCAAGGAAGGATAACTTCTCACCTCCCTCGCTGGCTTATGATGAAAATGGCTCAGTAGACTGTGACTCTTGTCCCTAGAGAAAGAAGGGTTATGTGGAGTGTCACAGTGAGCCTCTGAGGCTAGCGAAATCTGCCAGGAAACGTGGGACCCATCGAGGCAAGGACAGAGCTTTGTCACAATAGTCAAACAGTTTAGGTGAAGATTTCCTGTTTAAAACTTAACACTTTTTTAACATTTTTTAACACTTAAAAAAATCAAACTGTTTGGTATGTTGCTAGCAATAAGGGTTAATAGATTTAAAAAATCTCTGTGACTAATTCTTTTCCCTATAAAACCCAGTTTCGAATAAATCATTTAAACAGTGGTACAAACAGCTGCAATAGGAGGAATCTTTCATTTACTGTTTTTTAAGGTCGTGCACTGAGTAATAGTGAGTGAGTTCACTATTTTGTCCAGCTTAGACATCAAGGGGTTTTCAACATCCATCTGCAGTGTCTAAATCTTCAAGTCATCTGCTGGTACTACCAGCACTGCTACAACTAAACATACCTCAGACAGACGATTACCTATATCTAAAGACTCATCCTATAAACCATGGATGAGTTTGTGATCAGGACCAGTGAATTCCAGCAAGACTTCTTAGGTGACAAGATTGCTCAGTTCATCTAACAAATTCTCCCTTTCATCTTGTTCAGAACAAAGATTTCATTGATCTCGTTCAATCATTATGACCAGGCTATGCGTCGCCCAGCGGAGCAGGCTCTGCTGGAAGGCTGCTGGATACAGCATGAGAGAAGGAAATTGAACAATGGTACAATAAACTAATGGGGAAACTTGTTAATCTGAGTCTTGATGGGTGCAGCAGTGTACACAAGGATCCAATAATATATGCTTGTTTAACAGAAATAGGGTTGTCTAGCTTAGAACAAAAAGCTATAACAAACTGAACAAATTCAAGTGTCAATTGTGTACCTTTGTCACAGAGAATGCTGCCAAGATTAGAAGAAATCCAGAAGATAATATGAAGGGAATATGAAACTTCTAATATGTGGCTGGAGTGCTCATTTCAATGCATCTTTTAGCTAGAGTCATAAGTGCAACTCCAAGAATAAAGGAAAATGTTGAAATTGCAAAATACTTCTTTACCCACTTTACTTCACTAAGGAGAACAGGAGATTCGTACTATTTTCTGCCAAGATGTATGATTGAATTCAGTGGTTGATTGTTGAGCAATTGTTGGCCTATTCTGATTATTTGTGAACAAAGTTGTGACAAAATAAATTAATCTAATCACAGCCAAAGTAATCCACATCTAGGTTTACCATATAGCAACTTTGGAAAAAACGGATGGGGGTGGGGGGTAATAGGCACCTATATAAGAAAAAGTCCCCAAAAACGGGACTGCCCCTTGGAAAATGGGACGGATGGTCACCCTATCCACATCAGACTAAAGAGAAATGTAGAATATACTGAAGCCTGTTTCCATAGCCTTGGACAGGAGACACAGATTGCTGTGTGGAAGTGACTCCTGTCCAGGAGCATGCGTGCTGTTTGATCACATGAGCATGACCAGGGACAGCTGCCTGTAAGCCTGGTGCCCGCCCCAGTGGGTGAGGCTAGGGGTGGTACAGCCATGCATGAGGAGCTGCCAGCGTGGAGCGCTGGCTCCTGAGAGCGGCAGCCTGACATGCTGCTCCTTTTCAGTTCCCGGAAGAGCCCTGCAGCTCCATGGATACCAGTTTATATCCACGGATATCTGCATCTGCAAACATAAATTTGTATCCGCGCAGGGCTCTAGTGTGTCTGCGGCACACCTGGCATATGGTGTCCTCCAGGTCTGGGCTGGAGCAGAGCTGGAGATGGGAGTGGACCTGGATGCTAAGTTGGTGGGCCATGGCCCACCCAGGCCCACCCCTGGCTATGTCCCTGAACTGACCTGAAATGGGTTTAATTCACTGACTATTAATCCCGCTGTTCCTTTAATAAATCATGCAGTTGTAAATATGAGATGTTTTGATAAACAACCTTAAGTGTTAAACTTAATATTATATGCTTTAATTAAATTTGTTACCAGTCAAACAGCTTGACACAAATCACGAGCAAAAAGTTAATTTGTCTAGTAAATAAGCAATTTATCATTCACCAGTTTCTAGTATATTAAAAATGTACAGTTAAGAATCTGAAAATATTAAGCCATTGTGTACCTTCCTAGCTTGCAAAAAGATATACCAATCTAGTATACAAGCTCTGTTTAGTTGTAAATATGTCTTAATGGTTACATTCACTTTTTGATGTATCTCTCTTTAGAAAATAAAGTTGATTAGAATTGATGATTACAGTGAGTCTTTCTACTTGGCGATTAAAATCAATCTACTACCCTGAAATTAAACTGCTGATACTAACAAAATACCATTAAATAATCCACAATCAGGATCCCAAATTAGGTGGATTGACTGAGTTGTAGCGTTTATATCCTTTCCAAATACTTGAAGAAAGAAGGCAGGTTTTTTTAAATGAGTCATGCTGCATTGATATAAACTTCTCTGCAGTTGGGGAAATATTAGACTACATTAAAATACCAAGCTAAGAAACGTCTTCTATTTTAGTTTAAGTAAACACAGAATTTGTATCTCGGCTATTCTTCACTTATCACGAATCACACAGCACTTCAAGCCCAGTTTAATATTTTTAATTGCTTTCCTTCTTTCTCCTCACAGCTGGCAGATGGTGCAGCCTGATCTACATCACTCCTTGTCAGTGGTGTTGGTTACTTGTGAACAAATAGTGTTACTGAGTTTATTCCCTTTGATCCATACACAACTTGAACAAGGTGCAATAATTAAGGGTTGGTCTATTTCCTCCCCCCGTTATGGCATGATCCCTGAAGCACTAAACAGCTGTTTGGGGCAGTCTTTCTGTGTTTGTACACACAGAGGTCCATGACTAGGGCTCGTAGGTGCTATGGCAATACAACTAATAAATAAAGGACATCAACAGCCAGTCTATTTCAGGAGAGCCACTGCCCTTGCAGAACAAAGGAGACCTGAGAGTCTCAGTTAACCAGCAAATACAATGATTATGTTGCTTTGGTTTAGTTGGGGCAAGAAAATCCACTTCTCAAGTTGTGTAGTAAGTATTGACTGTTTCTGTACTTCACATGTTGTTGTTGTTGTTATGCCCTAATCAGAATGGACATAATGAATAAAAAAAAAGTCAAGTTAGTAAGAAGGTGAACTGATATCAGCTTAAACCAATTGACAGGGAAAGGAAGGATCAGTAATACCTTTCCTATGCTGGGGATAAACTAAGCTGCCTCTCTATGAGTAGACTGGCCGTATACAAGCACTCCCTTATAGCCTGAGGTCACTATACAGTCACCCTGCCTCAGTTTCCCTTTTCAGCTCAGAACCTCTTACATCAAACTACCCAACCACTGATTCCATGACACGCCTCCTTAGGCTGAATTTATTCACATATTAATCTCAAAACTGCATTCTCAAATCTTTAACCTCTCAATTCTCCCAGTCTTTCCCCAGAGTCTCCCAAGCCTTTCCTGCTTGTAGCCTTTACCTGAAGGCTCCAGGTCCTTGCTAGAGCTTACTCACTCCAAGCTGTCACTGTAGCAATTCTCTGCAGTTTCCTGATGCTTTTTTATAAGAGAATCCACTCCTCCATCCCAGCTGGTTCTACTAATTTAGCCTCACAGCTCATCCTAGGTGTAGTACGGGGCTCACCAGCTCAAGCTCCTGTGCCTTAAAGGAGCAGGCCACCCTGTCACTGTGAAGGCCAATTCCATTTAAGGAGAGTAAGTGACTCAAAGAGTGATGCTATGGGGTCCCCACCTTTCTTCTGTTTTAATGGTTATGTAGTTAGCTCAACTTACAAGTAAAAAAGTAATTCTTCTGAATGCCAGTGCTGCAAATTCACCTTTGATCTGAAATGCACACAGTCTGGATCTGTGGATGAGGGGAAAGCAATGGACGTGTTGTTCCTTGACTTTAGCAAAGCTTTTGACACGGTCTCCCACAGTATTCTTGCCAGCAAGTTAAAGAAGTATGGGCTGGATGAATGGACTATAAGGTGGATAGAAAGTTGGCTAGATTGTCGGGCTCAAAGGGTAGTGATCAATGGCTCCATGTCTAGTTGGCAGCCGGTATCAAGTGGAGTGCCCCAAGGGTCGGTCCTCGATATCTTCATAAATGATCTGGAAGATGGTGTGGATTGCACCCACAGCAAGTTTGCAGATGACAATATACTGGGAGGAGAGGTAGATACGCTGAAGGGTAGGGATAGGATACAGAGAGCCCTAGACAAATTAGAGGATTGGGCCAAAAGAAATCTGCTGAGGTTCAACAAGGACAAGTGCAGAGTCCTGCACTTAGGATGGAAGAATCCCATGCACTGCTATAGAGTAGGGACCAAAAGGCTCGGCAGCAGTTCTGCAGAAAAGGACCTAGGGGTTACAGTGGACGAGAAGCTGGATATGAGTCAATGGTGTGCCCTTGTTGCCAAGAAGGCCAATGGCATTTTGGGCTGTATAAGTAGGGGAATTGCCAGCAGATCGAGGGACGTTCCCCTCTATTCTACATTGGTGAGGCCACATCTGGAGTACTGTGTCCAGTTTTGGGTCCCACACTACAAGAAGAATGTGGAAAAATTGGAAAGAGTCCAGCGGAAGGCAACAAAAATGATTAGGGGACTGGAATACATGACTTATGAGGAGAGGCTGAGGGAACTGGGATTGTTTAGTCTGTGGAAAAGAAGAATGAGGGGGGATTTGATAGCTGCTTTCAACTACCCTGAAAGGGGGTTGCAAAGAGGATGGATCTAGACTGTTCGCACTGGTAGCAGATGACAGAATAAGGAGTAATGGTCTCAAGTTGCAGTGGGGGAGGTTTAGGTTAGATATTAGGAAAAAATTTTCACTAGGAGGGTGGTGAAACACTGGACTGCGTTACCTAGGGAGGTGGTGGAATCTCCTTCCTTAGAAGTTTTTAAGGTCAGGCTTGACAAAGCCCTGCTGGGATGATTATTTGGGATTGGTCCTGCTTTGAGCAGGGGGTTGGACTAGATGACCTCCTGAGGTCCCTTCCAACCCTGATATCCTATGATTCTATGATTTTGCCATTGTCATCAGCAATAAAACTTCTGAATGCATGAAGTATCATGAGTTAGATACTCTTCTCTCATAGCTGTATTGCATCTTCAGTGCTAAGACTAAGATGGGACAGTATTGTGGTCACTGTTCTAACTATAATCCATGTGGTTATCTCAAAAACATTTAGCTGGAGAGAAGCACTGTAATACGTGTGCTTCAGTAAGGTGTAGTACACAGGAAAGCATTCTGTGCATTTTGCAGGCAAGATTTGCAAGGATAAATTTTCCAAAGCATCGTGTAGGATTTTAGCTGCACTGCTCTGGCAAGTCAATAAACTAACCAATTAATGATGAGATTGGTTGGCAAAAATTTTGGGCTCTGCTTTGGAAGGTCATTTAAAGATAACTAAAAAGTAAAGTGACCTTATGGGATTTAAGGTGTTGCCATAGAAACTGAAGGTAGTATTCAGTGAGTGGTCACGGCTTGTAATACCAGAATACAACACAAACAGAATTCCATAAGCCACAGCTCAAAGATGCCAGTTTAATTCTCTGAAATGCTTTGAGATCCTTGGGATGAAAAATGCTAAATGTAAGATGTTGACACCAATCTATAGGTATATATAGGTATACAGAAGAGTATACTGCACAATAGCCAGTGAAGCTAATGTATGTTACTGTGCGTTAGGCAAATATTGGCCTAACACACACAGTGTGATACTTGCTGGCAAGTTCCACACAATCTCACTTACAGCCTCCTGCCATCAAAATGCTGAATGGGCTCTGAGTGGAAGCCGGTCAGTTTCACTCCATAGTCAGTCACTGTGTACTGTACAGTGATACCCAATCTCAGTCATTCCCATGCCTTGCTGGGATGAAGGACAGGCAGATGCCATGTGGTAACCAAGGTCTCTTGTGTGGCAGCATGGAGCATTAACCAGAGGCCAAGAGGACTGACTTTTTCCTTTCCTGTGTAAAAAATCCATATACAAGTCTTATCTTTTGGGTTTAAGACATACCATGAGATAGTATATAGTTCTCACTGCTAGTAGCTAGAGGGAGTCACTTAGGGTTCTAAGCATCAAGTTATGGCTCCCTGGAACTGGGGGCATGTCTACACTCCAGTGTATGCCTAGGGTTCAAGCTCAGGCTCAACTCTAACCCCCACTTTCATTTACATACATGCTAGCAAGTCATGCTAACTTAGGGCTTGGACCTATGGTTCCAGGACACACAGGGTTTGAACCTGAGTTAAACTGGGACCCAGGGTTCAAGCCCTATTGCTTTGTAGTGTAGATGCAGCCCCACTAGACTCATGCTCTGGGAGTCCACCAAAAGTATCCTACAATCCAACTTTTTGTCTTCAGGGCAAAAAAAGTTTGGGGGATAGTCAAGTTTTCCTCACACTGTACCAGAAACAAAGGGCTAGAGTGGCCTCATTTTGGGAGGGTGCTAAGAAGACTGGGATAAGGTTGGTTGAACTCAGGCCTGAAAAATGCAGCATAGATGCTGGAGCCCCATGTTGGCAGCCAGGGTTCAATGATTCCTAACCTGGGGTTATAATTCCTAGGTTAACAAACTCAGCGTCTGCTATCTCGAGTTCTGCTAACCCTGGACTTTTTTTTTGTTTTAAACAAAGGATCCTACTAAAATCAGTGTATCACTTAAACAGAAGGTGCTAAACAGAAGGACACTAAAAATCCAATAGTATTTCTTTTGAAAGAGTGTTGGTATTGAGCACTAGCTAGCTGTTACCCTTCACTCCAGAAATAACTGCATTTTCAGTGCTACTACCCTGTGAAGCACACTGGGCTTTTTATACCTGCCAATTATTACAGGCTATTGTTATGTTTGCATCTCTCTTCATCTGCTATGACTTCAGTCACTTTTTCCTGTTGGGTATTTTTTTCTCCTTTGCTTAATACCAATTATTCCCCCCCCCAACTTTATGTAAATTGTCATTTAGTGTCAAAAGCACATCAGTTTCTCATGCTGTTACTTTAATTCTCAAACTTCAGTTTTTGGTCTAAGCCCTTTTCTCTTTCTCTGTTTTATAAACTGCCCTTTGTCTTCTTGATTAGAATCATAGAATATCAGGGTTGGAAGGGACCTCAGGAGGTCATCTAGTCCAACCTCCTGCTCAAAGCAGGACCAATCCCCAACTAAATCATCCCAGCCAGGGCTTTGTCAGCCTGACCTTAAAAACTTCTAAGGGGAGGAGATTCCACCACCTCCCTAGGTAACGCAGTCCAGTGTTCCACCACCCTCCTAGTGAAAAGGTTTTTGCCTAATTATCCAACCTAAACCTCCCCCACGGCAACTTAAGACCATTACTCCTTATTCTGTCATCTGCTACCAGTGCGAACAGTCTAGATCCATCCTCTTTGCAACCCCCTTTCAGGGTAGTTGAAAGCAGCTATCAAATCCCCCCTCATTCTTCTTTTCCACAGACTAAACAATCCCAGTTCCCTCAGCCTCTCCTCATAAGTCATGTGTTCCAGTCCCCTAATCATTTTTGTTGCCTTCCGCTGGACTCTTTCCAATTTTTCCACATTCTTCTTGTAGTGTGGGACCCAAAACTGGACACAGTACTCCAGATGTGGACTCATCAATGTAGAATAGAGGGGAATGTCCCTCGATCTGCTGGCAATTCCCCTACTTATACAGCCCAAAATGCCATTAGCCTTCTTGGCAACAAGGGCTCACTATTGACTCATATCCAGCTTCTCGTCCACTGTAACCCCTAGGTCCTTTTCTGCTGAACTGCTGCCGAGCCATTCGGTCCCTAGTCTGTAGCAGTGCATGGGATTCTTCCGTCCTAAGTGCAGGACTCTGCACTTGTCCTTGTTGAACATCAGTAGATTTCTTTTGGCCCAATCCTCTAATTTGCCTAGGGCCCTCTGTATCCTATCCCTATCCTCCAGTGTATCTACCTCTCTTCCCAGTTTAGTGTCATCTGCAAACTTGCTGAGGGTGCAATCCACACCATCCTCCAGATCATTTATGAAGATATCGAGGACCGACCCTTGGGGCACTCCACTTGATACCAGCTGCCAACTAGACATGGAGCCATTGATCACTACCCTTTAAGCCCGACAATCTAGCCAATCATTCAGTGGATGAGCACTCAAGGATGATAAGGCCATTGTGGAGAAACTTAATGAATTCTTGCATCAGTCTTCATGGTTGAGGCTGTGAGGACATTCCCAAACCTGAGCCATTCTTTTTAGGTGACAGATCTGAGAAATTGTCCCGATTGAGGTGTCAGAGGAGGTTTTGGAAGAAATGATAAACTAAATAGTAATAAGTCACCAGGACCAGATGGATTCACCCAAGAGTTCTGAAGACTACTAAATGTAGTCTGTAACCTATAATTTAAATCAGCTTCTGTACCAAATTACTGGAGGATAGCTAACATGACACCTTGTAGCGGAGTCGTATTGGAAAAACCTAGGAAGTGCTAAAGGCCACTCCCCCAGCCTAGCGGCAGGGACCACTGGACCCAGGGACCAACTGATTGCGAGGGACAACTAATGAAAAACAGGGAACGGAGTGAAGGTCAGAGGTTCAAAATAAGGATACCAGATGTGGACACTGAGCAGAGAACCCCAGGCAGTGCCCACTGCTCCTCAAAGCTGTCGAGGGAGCCAGCAGACGCTGCCCAGTGGAACTCTGCCCGGATGCGTGAAACTAGGGAGGAACGGAAATAGGCCCCACAGTCACAGAGCACCCCCTCGTTCAACATCCTCCTCCTGGTATTATAGATGGAGGCATTGGCCAGAGCCAGGAGGAGGTTGACGAGGAGGTCTCGCGACTTCGTGGGGCCATGGATAGGGTGTACAAAGAGGAACAAGTGCGGGGAGAAGTGCAGCCAGAACCTCAACAAGAGGTTCTGGAGAAGCCGGAATAGGGGCTGCAACCTGGCACATTCGAGATAGGCATGCACCAGGTTCTCCTTATGCCGCAAAAGGGGCAGTCTCAGGTGTAGGGGTGAACTGTGCCAGGTGCATGCCTGTGCTCATGGCTCCATGAAGGAGCCCCAACTAATGTCCCCGGTGGGCCGTGGGACCAAGGTGGAATAAAGGTTGGCCAGCAGGGCTCCTCACCCTCTTTAGGGGAAGATAGTCCCGCCATTTGGTGTCGAGGCGGACACGAGGGTGAGGAAATGCAATGTATGGAGCACGAGCGTGTACAGATGGTTTCTGGGCGCAGTTCGAAACCGGACCAGCTGCAGGGTATGCAGCTGGCTCAGAGTGTGGGAGTGGGTGGCTGGGGGGGGCTCGCAGAACAGGGTCCCAAGAAAAATGTCCGGAGGTCCGGGATGAGGGGTGGGTGGGGAACGCTCTCTCGCAGGACTTGCCGCAGGAAAGTGAAGAATCGGGTGACAAGGCGGCCTTCACCTCCTGGAGTACACGACTAGGGGTTGGAAGGGTGGAAAGCCCCATGCATTGTCCAAGCGCACGGGGCTCCACCCAATCCCCCCTGTTGTAGTCCAGGAGGTCTCCGACTCTGGTGGTTTCTGCCAGGACCAGACTCCGACACAAACCGAGGGAGACTCCGCCCACCTGCACATGTAGATCAAGGTTGTGTAGCAGGGGCTCCGTGAAGAGGTCCGCTCCCTCGGTGGCCACAAATGACCTGGTCACCGAAAAAAGCTTCCAGGTCCGGACGAGGTCCTGGTAGAAGACCAGCAGCTTGGAGAGGTCTCGCAGAAGGCCTCTCAGATGGAGAAAAAAGAGCTGCCAGTCATATCGGAGCCCTCGGAGTTTGGCGGAGGAAGGCGTGTGCCAACGTGCTCCACGCCAGACTACCTGCACCATAAAGGAACCTCTGCAGGGCCTGGAGGCAGAAGACATGGACTTGGCTGTGCAAGCAAACCAGGCCCTGTCCTCCCTCCTCCAGGGGAAGACTCAGAGCCCCTGCAGAGACCCAGTGCAGCGCTGGCCAGAAGAACTCCAGAGCCATCCTCTGGATCCTGGCCAGGATCCTCGGGGCTGGGCTCTGGGTGTTGAGTCGGTGCCAGAGCATGGACAGGACCAATTGGTTCAACACCAGTACCCTCCCTTGCAGGGAGAGACACCAGAACAGTCCTGTCCATCTCCGCAGCTGCTCACCCACCCTGGCCTCCAAATCCTGCCAGTTCTCTGGCAGAGAAGGATGTATGGCGGATAGATAAACGCAAAGATAGAGCAACGGACCTGCGCTCCACCGGATGGCTTGAAGCGTGGGTGGGAGGGAGTTTGCCTGTCCCTGACCAGCAGGCCAGAGCTCTTGACCCAGTTGACCTGGGCGGAGGAGGCTGCCAAGTAAACAGCCTGGCAGGCCTCCACCTGCGCAGCTCCGGCCCCCAAAACGCCAACCCCATCAAACTCCGACGGAGGAGACGGAGGAAGGGCTCGATCGCTAGAGCATACAGCTGGCCCGAGAGGGGGCACCCCCGCTGTGCTCCCCGCCTGAAGCTGACCGGCTTGGTCAGGGTCCAGTTGAGCCTGACCAGACACTCTGTGTCGGCGTACAGCATCTGGAGAAAGCCCACAAACTAGGTCCCAAGGCTGAATGCCTGCAGGGTGCCCAGGAGATACCCGTGGTCCACCCTGTTGAACGCCTTCTCCTGGTCCAGGGACAGGACGGCAAACGACAGACCATCCTTACACCCCAGCTCCAAGAGGTCCCAGACCAAATACAAGTTGTCAAAAATGGTCCGGCCCGGGATGGCGTAGGTCTGGTCGGGATGGACCATGTCCACTAGCACGGACCCCAGCCGCAGCAAGATGGCCTTCACTACAACCTTGTAGTCCATGCTGAGGAGCGAGAAGGGACACCAATTCCGTAAGTCGCGGAGGTCCCCCTTCTTCGGCAATAAGGTGATCACAGCTCACCTGCACAAGAGAGGGTCCCTCTCCACTCTCCCAGTCCCTCTCCCGGTCCCTCTTCCCTCCCCCAAAAGGCCCTTCACAGCCCGGAGGACATGGTGGAAGTCCCCCCCCCAGCGCTGGAGGGCAAGCTGCACCTTGCCCTTTGAGCCACGGGTGTCCAGCAGGAAATGGCACAGCTCTTCCCTCAGCGCAGAGGGGGACGCAGCAGCCAACCCGCTGCTGTCCTCCAGTGAGGCCCCTAAATGATCTTCATGGCCTACAGAGATGGGCAGGCATGGAGCGGAACCCTGGTGCTGTTGCGCCGGGCAGCCCGTCCCCATCCCCGGCACAGGAGGGGGTGGCGGAGAGACTGACCTCTTCCTCCTGTAGTGGGGTGGTCACCTGCTCTTGCCCTGAAGGGCTTGAAATCAGCCCTGGAGAGGGCTGCGGCTGTGAGAGGGCTGCTGTTAGGGAAAACAGCAAGCCTCAGCTGATTGGGGAAACAGCCACAGCTGCGGCCACGCCCCAGTCAGGGCCCAGCTGGCCTTTATAAGTGGGCAGTGGGCCAAGAGGACATAGTCTTTCTCTAGATGTTGAGAGGGAGGGGCCTGACTGCTGGGAGCTGAGCATGGCTGTGGAAAGGCCAGAGGAGCTGGGGAGCTCCACCTGAGAAACCCCCAGGCTAGGTTTCAGAGTAGCAGCCGTGTTAGTCTGTATTCGCAAAAAGAAAAGGAGTACTTGTGGCACCTTAGAGACTAACAAATTTATTAGAGCATAAGCTTTCGTGAGCTACAGCTCACTTCATCGGATGCATTTGGTGGAAAAAACAGAGGGGAGATTGATATACACACCAAGGCTAGGGTAGGCAGAAGCAGCAGGTCCAGACCCTCCTTGTCGATGATGAGTGGCAATTATACTGCAGTCTGCCCCAGGGAGTGGGAGCTAGATGGTGACTGGCAGTAGCCAAAGACTGAGGTGAGGTGGGGATAGGGGGTCGGGGGGGGGGGGTCCCTGGGGAGGGGAGACCCAGATCTGTGGAGGTACTGCCGGGGGCAGCACCCCGGCGTGAAAGGGGTACAGTAGTCCAGGAGGGATGCAGGGCCCAGTGGCAAGTGGGATACCAGCCTGCAGAGGGTGCTCCGGAGGCTGGAAATGCTAATTCCCTGGACGACCAGCAGGAGGCGCGGCAGGGGTGAGTCCTGCCCTGCTACACACCTATTTTTAAAAAGGGCTCCAGAGGTGACTCCGGCAATTACAAGCCAGTAAGCCTGACTTCAGTTCTGGGCAAACTGGTTGAAATTATAGTAAAGAACAAAATTGTCAGACACCTAGATTAACATAATTTGTTGGGGAATAGTCAACATGGTTTTTATAAAGGGAAATCATGCCTTACCAGTGTACTAGAATTCTTGAGGGGGTCAACAAGCATGTGGACAAGGGGGAATCCAGTGGATATAGTGTATTTAGATTTTCAGAAAGCCTTTGACAAGGTCCCTCACCAAAGACTCTTAAGCAAAGTAAGCAGTCAAGGGATAAGAGATAAGGTTCTTTTACGGATTGGTAACTGGTTAAAAGTTAGGAAACAAAGGATAGGAATAAATTATCAGTTTTCAGAATGGAGAGAGGTAAATAGTGGTGTCCCCCAGGGGTCTGTTCTGGGCCCAGTCCTATTTAACATATTCATAAATGATCTGGAAAAAGGGGTAAACAGTGAGGTGGCAAAATTTGCAGATGATACAAAACTACTCAAGATAGTTAAGTCCCAGGCAGACTGTGAAGAGCTACAAAATGATCTCTCAAAACTGGGTGACTGGGCAATAAAATGGCATATGAAATTCAATGTTGATAAATGCAAAGTAATGCACATGGGAAAACTATACATATAAAACGATGGGGTCTAAATTAGCTGTTACTACTCAAGAAAGAGATCTTGGAATCACTGTGAATAGTTCTCTGAAAACATCCACTCAATGTGCAGCAGCAGTTAAAAAAGCGAACAGAATGCTGGGAATTGTTAAGAAAGGGATAGATAATAAGACAGAAAATATCATATTGCTTCTATATAAATCCATGGTACACCCACATCTTGAATACTGCATGCAGATATGGTCACCCCACCTCAAAAATATATATTGGAATTGAAAAAAGTTCAGAAAAGGGCAACAAAATGATTAGGCGTATGGAATGGCTGCCATATGAGGAGAGATTAATAAGACTGGGACTTTTCAGCTTGGACAAGAGACGACTAAGGGGGGATATGATCAAGGCCTATAAAATCATGACTCGTGTGGAGAAAGTAAATAAGGAAGTATTATTTACTCCTTCTCATAACACAAGAACTAGGGGCCACCATATGAAATTAATAGGTAGCAGGTTTAAAAAAAACAAAAGGAAGTATTTTTTCACAACGCACAGTCAACTGTGGAACTCCTTGCCAGAGGATGTTGTGAAGGCCAAGACTATAACAGGGTTCAAAAAAGAACTAGATAAGTTCATGGAGGATAGGTCCATCAGTGGCTACTAGCCCGGATGGGCAGGGATGGTGTCCCTAGCTTCTGTTTGCCAGAAGCTGGAAATGGGTGACAGGAGATGGATCACTTGATGATTACTTGCTCTGTTCATTCCCTTTGGGGCACCTGCCATTGGCCACTGTCAGAGGACAGGATACTGGGTAAGATGGACCTTTGGTCTGACCTAGTATGGCCACTCTTATGTTCTTATGTCACACAAAACATGTTTAAAGAATTCAAATATGAATTTTCTAGGTCAATTTTTAGGAAGATTGAGATGATCCTGGTGTCTGAAATACCACTCTCTCTAATGCTGTTGGCTATGTCTAAGAACTACGGGCTTGATTCCCATTTACACAAAGGTCCCTTTTCACTACCAGTGTGCAAAGTAGCCTGAGGGCAGGTCTACACCAGAAGTGCTACATCTGTGCAGCTGCGCTGCCGTAGCGCGTCTGATGAAGATGCTCTATGCCAATGGAAGAGCGCTCTCCCCTCGGCATAATTAATTCACTTCTGCGAGAGACATAGTGCTGGTGTGGGCAATACTTAGGTTGCTGTAACTTGTGTTGCTCGGGGTGCGTGTGTCTTTTTAACATCCGTGGATGGTATGTTAGATTGACTTAAGCGGTAATGTAGACCTGCCCTTAGTGTAAATGAGAATCAGGGCCCTGCATATTCACTGCGGTTCAAGTACAGAGTGTAAGTCATGTTTTATTAGCGCTTTAAAGAGCATCTAAATTAGAAGCCTGTTCATGGGTAAATCCGTTTGAACTTATTCATTCCAAATAGTTCAGCCGACTCCAGTTATCACTGAATCAGCAGGTTGAACTAGCGAAAATCAGGAAACCCAGGCCACTACCTACTTGCAGAAAGCCCAGAATTACTATTCTCCAGCATTTGAACTTGCAGTGAACTGCCTGCTGATAAGTTTCATCTTCATTACAGGATAATATACCGTGTAAGTGTAAATCAGTAATTAGATGTTAGTGCTCTTGAAATGTGATTTATTAGGAGGAAGCTAAGTTCTAGTAAAACAAATATATTGTTAGAATGTTGACAGAACTCTAGTAGTATATATATTTGAGGAGTGAGTTCCTAATGAAATTGGATACTTTAACTAGATCTCTAGCTCAAGACTTACTTGACATTTAATTATACGAATTACATTTTTAGGCTGGCAAATTCAGGCAAACTTGGGTGAGAAGTACTATGTGAAAAATTGAATAGAGAAGAGAGATTCTAATATCAGTAATTTATTCATTTATTTATCTTGGCAATCTGGCTGTTTCAGCGGCCCAAATACACTCTAGGTAAAGCTGATATTAAAAGTGATACAACCTTTTATCTAAATTTTATAAATGCTATCAAGTGACACCACTGTGATCTACTTTGTGCCTTTCAAAATTGGGTATATCAAAATCAAAGAAAATTGCAGTGAATAATATTCCAGTGCTAGTTGTGGTTATTCATTCAGGTATTTACTGGGCTATCATCTTCAGCATTCATTCTGAATGAAAGCCTTGAGATTTAAAACTGTTCTAAACAAATTGAAATTTTAATCAAACTATGCTTAGATTATTCAAAACTGAATCATTTTAGTTAAAATATTTGTTGCATCTTAAGTTCTTTCCTGGATATTATAGAGAAACAGGAGGGGTGACAAATTTTTTTTTGTATTCAAATTCTTTAGTTTTGGCTAGTTTAAAATCAAACTGACCTGAAGCTTGTTGTATAATTTTACGACTTGGATGCAATTTGTTAGACAGGAAGTGTGAGTCTCTTAAGTACGTTATAGCTTGCCAAAAAAACCCAACTTTCAGTTGTTTAAAATTGATATGATTTGCCAAGCCTCAGAGTAAAAAAAAAAAAAACCTGGTTTTAGACAGTGTTATTTTGTAGGCAGATAGTCCTGCTTTTGAACTAAACCCCAGCTAATGCCTTAACTGCTGCCAAATGTGCCTGGTCTGTCTGGCAGGCAGAATACACATGGTATATGGCCCAAAATACCAGATACACCCTGATGGCCCACTGATGGTCATTGGCTACATCTCCACTCAAATGGGAGGTGTAATTTCCAGCTTGGGCTAACATACATGCACTAGCTTTGACTCAGGTAGCATGCTGAAAATTGAATTGTAGCCACAGTGGTTTGGGCAATGGGACAGTCTAACTGCCCTGAGTACTATCTAGGAGGGTTGTACTTGTGGCAGCCATCTGGCTGCACTAGCCATCCTGAGCATAATCCCATTAGGACCCTGTAGCAGGGCAGCTCCTGGGAAAAGGAGTGAGGGCAGCTGAGGGAGGCTGGCTGGGGAGTTGGCCACCGCTGGCCCTGATGAGGGCTGTGAGTAAGGAGCTGTGTGAGTCTCACTCCAGACCTGGAGTGGAAGGACCTAGCTGCCGGGGAGATACAGGGTATCTTCGACAGAGCAGTGCTGGGGAAGGGGCAGGCTGTGCTGTGGAGCTCAGGCCTGGCTACCTCCCTGGCTGAGGCTTAGCAGGAAGGCCTAAGGAGGTACGGGGCTGCAGGGAGACAGCTGGGGTTAAAAAGGCAGCAGGTCCAGCCCCTTGCCAATTATGAGTGGCCATTACAGACTGCAGTTTGCCCCAGGAAAGGGAGCTAGATGACTGGCAGTAGCCACTGAGGCAAGATGGGCATTGGCAGCCCCAAGATAAGGGGCCTGAAGTACAGTGGTGGAGATTGATGAGGAAGCAGGTACCAGTAGGGAGATACTGGCCAGCAGGAGGCGCTCTGAGGCTGGACTGAGCTACTTCCCAGACTGACCAGAAGGAGGTGCTGTGATGGTGAGTGTTCGACCTGTTATAGACCCCATGTAGGTACTCAGGACAGCTAGACTGTCCAGTGGCTCACACTGCTGTGACCACACTGATTTTTAACATGCTAGCTCTGTCAGCCAGAGCTGGAAATTGCACCTTCTGGAATTTAGATGTACCCATTGAAAGGAAGGGTAGTCGAATGGTTAGGGCACCAGCCCAGGACTTGAGAACTGGTTTGAGTTTCCTGCTCTGTCACAAACTTCTTGTGTGACCTTGTCAAGTCAGTTAGTCTATGTCCTGTTTTCCCATCTGGGAAATAGGGCCAATAGTAATGCCCTACCTCACAGGGGAGGAGTTGAGGATAAGTTCCCAAAGACGGTGAGGTGCTCAGCTACTGAGTCTGAGAATGTGCCCTAGATTAACAATTGTTACTGTAATATTGCGTCCACATTTTTAAAAAAGTTGAGAATTGGAGAGGGTGCGAGAGAGTTAAAATTATCTAAGGGCTGGAAAAAGCTACCAGCGAAAGACTTTAAGAGCTCACTGCTGCATGTTCCTCTGGGCTGGCCAGCTCTGCTGATGGGTGCAGAAGGGGGGCAGGGTCTTCTCACTACTCCAGGGTATGTTGTGTCCTAAGATGTGGCCCAGCACAATTGCAGTTACTGAGAAGGATTGTCTGCCAGATGTGAGAGGAAGGACGGATTCCCTGAGAAGGGCACTTTAGGGAATAGGTGGGCAGGCAAAGAGCCAATAATCCCAATATTTAAGTTCATTGCAGTGATGAGGCCTCTTGGCAGGCCTGGCAGCAGCAGTCACTGGGGGTGATGTCAGTCCTGTCCTAAAAAACTCCGGCTGGATACACAGGGCACAGAGTAAAAATTATTTGAATCATGAAGACCAAAACAGAAAATACCAGGTTTGGACTTCAGCTCTTTGAAGTTACAAAGAATAGTGCAAGCAGTAGGAAATGGAGGGAAAAATAAAGAAACTAGAGAGCTGAAGTAAAGAAATGGGACTCTAAGGATTCAGTCAAAGGGATCTGCAGCTCACGGCAATCGGAGAACAAGGCCTCCGACAAGTCCCTATTCAGAGATCATGTCTTACTACAGTGGCCTGGCCCCTTTTGGAGCTAGTACAACCCCTCAATTGAAAGATGTGCATGGCGGGAGTGGTGCTTTGAAATACCTGGAAGGAGTGTTGAGTTCATATGGGGTGTGGAAACCATGCTAAGTGCACGTTTATTTGCTAGGAGGGTGCTATTCTTACTATTCACATTCCTAACATGGGTTTCAGAGTAGCAGCCGTATTAGTCTGTATTCGCAAAAAGAAAAGGAGTACTTGTGGCACCTTAGAGACTAACAAATTATTAGAGCATAAGCTTTCGTGAGCTACAGCTCACTTCATCGGATGCATTGAGCTGTAGCTCACGAAAGCTTATGCTCTAATAAATTTGTTAGTCTCTAAGGTGCCACAAGTACTCCTTTTCTTTATTCCTAACATGGAAGCAGACTTGTCTGCTCTACTGGTCCCCCTCCCCCTGAAGACAACAGGCTTTTGTTCCTTTCTGTAGGGAAACTTAAGCAACTGAAGTGAGTTCAATGCTCTATGTGGGGCGATTGTATGGATTTCTCAATAGCTAGTAGTTCAATAGTAGGATAGAGTAAAGTCCCATTCCTTTTCTTGGCTAGCTCCATTTTCTATTCAGTCTGGATCCCAGGCACGCCATCAAAACACTGTTTAGTTTCTTCAGTTCTGTCATTTCCCAATTTGAAATCAGGTGGCCCCATACCCTGGCAGTAATGGTGGTGCCTCCCTTATAAGCTTTAGATTGGTGGATGGGACACTTATGTGATAGAGAGGGGATTTGAACTTGCACTTCCAAATTGCAGGGAAGTACCCTAGCCACTAGGCTATGGGATAGTCTGTTATGGGGTTTTTCTCAGTCTCTCCCCTTGAATCTGTTCTGCTTTTCAAAGGTGATTTAGGTTGGACAGCATTAGAAAGTTCTCTCTAATAACTATAGTTAAGCACTGCAGTAGTTTACTTGGAGAGGTTGTGGAATCCTCATCACTGGGCATCTTTAAGAACAAGTTAGACAAACACCTATCAGGGATGGTCTAGGTATACTTAATCCATCCTCAGTGGGGCAGGGGGCAGGGGAGGGACTAGATGACCTCTTGAGGTCCTTTTTAACCCTACATTTCTATCATTCTGCCATTCAAAGGTTGTGGGAAATACATACACAGGACAAATTAGGTAATATCTTTCTCAATGACTCGAAGATAAATATCAGCATAGCTGAGATCACAGCACTTGCTTCTTCCTGAATAGAAACCAATATTTTAAATCATATAGACAGTCATTCTTAGCAATATCTGAGTAAACAAAAGTGACTATGTGTAATAAGGCAGCCTTGGCAAACTCCCTTCCTGACCCCTAGGTCCACTTTTGTGCTGCCCTTGCTCTCCTTGCTGCTTTCTTGTCACAATAAGTATGCATAGCCGGTTAACCAGCTCCATGTCCCCAATTAGTGTTTTATAGGACAAACCATTCAAACCACCTGTTTTGTTGTTTACTATAGCCCACAGCAGCTGTTTGTGTTCTCTGCTTGCCCCTCCCACATTAACATTTTCAGACTGAGTATCTGATCTTGCCATGTTATTCTAGTAGGATTTTTTAAGCTTCTGTTTTCTTTCTCCCTCATTCTGCTGATGCATTGCTATTGACTTTAGTGGGCACTGGCTGGGAGCTGATGTGAAGGTTTAATCCATTGAGCCATCCAGAATCCCCACTGCCTTCATCCACACAGGGAATCGGAGCAGGCACAATATTACTTCCAGGAGCCATCTATTGATTTTTGTTGACAACACTTTCTATTTCCGTGCTCAGTGTTGACTGTTCTGATTTAGTAGAAGCCAAAAATCCCAGACAAGGTTTTTGTTAAAGGTTATTGCACTTCCATTATTTCTTCACGACATCCATATCTATCAAGACTCAAAATGGTGTTAAATATTGACTTGAACAGAGAGATTTGGAATTGCTGCTACTCAGGTTTTTCACACAGCTCATCTTTGTCAATGTGCCTCCTTGGCTCATCTCATTAGGGTTCAGTTAAACATACTATATTCCATTCTTTCTGCCATACTGTAAAGTCTTTGCTTTCTCCTTTCTTATTTTTGCAAGCCAAATCCCAGACTTAACAACTGATATAAAGAGCTGCACAAAGGAAACCATTTGTAGTGCACACAAACAAGTAGTTTTATTGGTCCTGAAAAACCCAGGAGCTATGCTACATATTCTTGAGCACCATCTACCAGTACTTCCTCTAGTAATGATTTACATGTATGCAGATGTCTTTCATAACACAGAGTTCCTAGTTCTGGATTCCTCCCCACCCCATCCTGATTAGTTTTTAACATTTCAGCAGAAGCTTTGTCTCTTCAGAGCGTCCTGAAGTAGTATTTTTCCCTGGCACCGAACATGCAGATGAGAACAGAGGTTGTGGACCAGAAAGTAAGAGCTCCGTGTTCCACAAGGAATGTGAACAGATAAGGCTAGCTCTATTTATAGTAGGATAGCAACCAAAGGCACCAATCAACCTGATTGTGTTAGGTGTGATTAAAAACATAGTTCCCTGCCCCAAAGAGGTGACAATTTAAGAGCAGCATACTAGTACAAAGGATGGGTGGGGGGGAAGGGAGATAGATCTTTCAATCCCCCCTGCCCCACTACCACCACCAAATGTGTGCGGGATATATTTTGTGTGCCTCACCTTTTCTCATTTGTCCTTCAGTTTAGGCATTATGGGGGAAATTAATCCCTGTGCTGGTGATAGGGGAGGGAAGGTTGCCCCCCATTGCAGTCTATGGCTGATTTAAACTGAGATCCCCACCATCATAGCACTTATGAAGTTTGTAGCAACAGAAACTTACAAGGATTAAGGGCTGACCCAGTCAAGTGGGCCCCTGCCCCAGATCTGTTCTCTTTGGCCTGTTCCCAAAACCCTTGGCCTGGAATGCCTCAGCCCACCACAGAGGTTCAGCAGAGGCAGCACAGAGCTGATTCTGCATTTGGGATAATGGTCCTTTACTCTGGTGAGGAGACAGAAACCTGTCCTACACAGCCAGCACAAAAAGGCTGAAAGGCCGTTATAAATATGGCCCTATATATTAGTTGAAATGGGTCTTGGTAAGAGGTATGTTAAAGGGCTTGGTTCTGGAGTGAAACCAGTTTTATACTGTTTTATTAATTTAAAGGGATTTATTCATGGTTTATTTGAGGGAAAGAGAGATCAGAGTCAGGTTCAAGGTGTGCAGCAGAGCTGTTTGTTTTCAGCAGCACATTGGCGCCATCTCAGATTGGTCAAGGAAGTGTCTTTATATTGGTGGAATTTCACTGCAATCTGTGTAAGCCAACTGCAAAAGCAAGATCATGCAGTGCTGTGTCTTACATTCTCTTGCTCTGTTTCACTGACACTAGTGCCATTACTTCTGGCTTATACTGTATAACTATGAATAGAAATTAAACTTACTTATGCACTGAGTATAAAAGATTAAGTCCTGTCTTATAGCACCCATATCCTACCAGACCAGGTTGGGCACCTACTGAGCCAGCTCACTCCCTGGGGCAATTTTGTCTGAGCTCTATCGGGGAATCCATTTCCAGCAGGGTTAGTTGTTTTATTTTAAGCCTTCTTAACAAGAAGAATCAGAACTTCAGACTCTTCCCTCAAAGTCTGTGCAGGACAAGTCTGTCTCTCACACTCATAACTTAAGCAACCCCAAATGTCCTGGCTCTTACCTCAGAGCCTCAGCAATAAAGAACTTCACATGCTCTCCATTTTGTCCATTAGGTTTCTCAAGTAATTCCTTTCTACAGTAACTCTAACAGTCCATTAGGAGCCTGGCATCCCACAGCTTTCTGGGGGTGTTACAATTTCCCTCTTTATTTCCTGCTGCCCTTTTTTTACAAAGCTCAGCTAATTAAGTCCAAGCACTTTCTCAGGTGCAGCAGACAGGGCTAATCAGCTGGCTGCTTGCCTCTAACCCAAAGGACTGGTTATCCCTTATACCGTCAGTATATTAATGAGGTTTATTAATTGTGCAGATTACAATTCTGCAAGTGACATCACAGTTTACTGAAAACATTAAAGCCCATCTGACTTCAGCAGACATGGAGTTTTAGGACTCCCCTCTAAGAGGGTTTCTCCGTAGTACAGTCTTTTAAAAACATTTCCACTGGCGCTACAGTGTGGTAGGTGAGTCAGGTCACCCCTCAGATTGGAAGTTCAGTCTTTGATATGTGTTCTTCAGAAGCTGTCTGGGAGAAGAGGTGAGTGAATATGGGTTATTATACTTGGGAGATGTTAAGATGAGGAAATCTGTCTATCAAGGCTCTTACAAGGTTATCTACAGCTGTGTACACCATATGCCATGCTTTTATTTATGGAACTATAGAGACACTCACAAAGTGCTAGGTTGGGACAGATTTTTTTTCCCCTTCAAGATAAAAATCTCTCACATTTAGACTGGAAGTGAGAATGTTTAAGCTGTTGATATTTGCACTGGGGCTGCCACATCTGCAACTGGGACTTCTCAGAATCTCTGATGAAAGAACAGGCAGATGGAATTCTAACCTTTTACAAAGGGTGCATTAAGCAAAACAAATGGGAATTAGATTAGTACAGCCATTTACTTAGAAGTTTTGTCTGAGAAAAGGTAAAGTTCAGACCCTGCTTTATTTAAGAAGCCTAGTGTTTGTCCTTTTTGGTATTTACTCTATTTTGGGGGGCAGAAGGGAAGGAATAGGGGTTTCAGTGTGTTTAGTGAGATATAAAGTCATACCTTGCATCAGCTGCAGATGGGCAAATGTTAGCATAGAATCTTGGAGTATGATCATTTGTAGAGAACCTTAACAACAAAGGAAAAGGCCTTCACAGGAAGTAGAACAGTTGAGTCAGTTCTCTTGATGATTTGTTCATTTGAGTCAGTTACAACAGACCAACTTCTTGTGCCTTAATGGTATTTTTCTCTTGGGCTTGATCCTGAACTGTTACTCATGGAAGGCTCCAATGATTTCATTGGGAGTTTTACCTGAGTAAGGAATGGAAGAAGAGACCCTTACTTGGAGTCAAATAGAAGTACAGCTATCTTGTCTTGTTATGCAGTAACAACAATAAACATTTTAAAACTACAAAAAGTAGAATTTTTAGAAACTAACTAGATAGTGAGGGAATGAACCGAATGAAAAATTTTGCATGAACAACCTGCCATTAAACATTGGTGTTAGGCATACATCTCTTCTGCCACATATTAACCAATCAGAATCACTCTGGATTTACACAAATGAGAAGAAGCAGGCTCCTTGATGTCATAACTTAGAGGTAAAACAAAATGCAGGGGAAACTCTATACAGATGCCACTTCCAGGAGAGGAATCTTGACAAGGTATACCTGCGTGCTAGGAAATCTGATTTTTTTTTTTAAAGTCCTCTTCTGGTCCAATGATGGTGCTGATGTGTAGCTGATTCGGCTAGAGGAAAAAAAAACAACCAAACTTCACTAGTGTTTGTTATACTAAAGTTATTCACAGTAGGTTTTAAAAAATCCAGAGAATACATTTCCTTGCACTACATTATTGTATATCTACTGGCATGATTGTTGTTTGCCACCTCCATGATGAATGATACATTACACACATGCAACTTGGTGCTCTATGACCCAAAGAATGGGGGAGCGATAAATAATGACACCAATATGCATTTTAGTACGGCCAAATGAAAAATCATACATTAGGGACAAACAATGCAATTCATGCTTACAGGATGGGGGACTCTATGCTGAGAATCAGTGACTCTGAAAAAGGACTTGGGGGAACCAAGGTGAATAATCAGCTGAACATGAGCTTCCAGTGTGACTCTGTTGCCAAAGGGGTGGTTATATTAGTTCTGTGTTTTTTGTACTTGTGCAATTGCTACAGGAATACTGGTTTCAGAGTAGCAGCCGTGTTAGTCTGTATTCGCAAAAAGAAAAGGAGTACTTGTGGCACCTTAGAGACTAACAAATTTATTAGAGCATAAGCTTTCGTGAAGTGAGCTGTAGCTCACGAAAGCTTATGCTCTAATAAATTTGTTAGTCTCTAAGGTGCCACAAGTGCTCCTTTTCTTTTTACAGGAATACTGTGTCTAGTTCTGGTGTGTGCAGTGTAGTTGCAGCTGTGTCAGTCTCAGACTATTAAAGAGACAAGGTGAATGAGGTAATATCTTTTATTGGTGAGAGATACAAGTTTTTGAGCCATACAGAGCTCTTCTTCAGGTCTGGGAGAAGTACTCCAAGCGTCCCTGCAAAATGCAAGATGGAACAGATTGTTTCACATAAATAATTAGCACATATTGTAAGGGACCTATGACTGCAGAGGTGTTAATAGTAATAGGTCACTACCTTGAATGATCCCATACAATGTGTGCTAACTACTTATGCTAAACAATCTGTTCCACCTTGCATTTTGCTTTGACTCTGGGAGTATCTTTCCCAGATCTGAAGAAGAGGTCTGTGTGGCTCAAAAACTTGTCTCTCTCATCAGGCGAAGTTGGTTAAATAAAAGTGATCACTTCATACACCTTCTCTCTCTAGTTCTGGTGTCCGCAGTTCAAGAAGGACATTGATAAATTGGAGAGAGAGTTAAGAGAAGAGCCATGAGAATGATTGATTAAAAGAGTGGAAAAAAAGCCATACAGTGAAAGACTCAAGAAGGAGTTTCCATTTGTTTATCTTAACAAACAAAATGTTAAGGGGTTAGTTGATCAGTCTACATGTACCTTTATGGGGAATATATCTGATAACAGAGGGCTGTTCTATCTAACAGACAAAAGTATAACAAGATCCAATAACAATGGGATGTTTTTCTAAAAGATATGCTCTTGTTCAAACAGGAATTAATTGAGGGAAGTCCACTAATGGAAATTATACAAAATGTATAGACAGTAAACCCCAAAGCTGTTGGCTTTTACTGGGATCCTCACATACACCATTGTGTCACTAATAGATAGGAAATGTTGTGATATTTTTGTTTGCCACTCACCTAGCTGTGTCTCAGGATCCCAACAAGGGCAGTCAGGGCCAGAGTCAGAGCAGAGGGAAACCTGAGGTTAGAAATAGCCAAGGAGTTTTGTAGTCAGGTCCAAGTCAGTTTTCAGGGTCCAAGTCAGGAGGCAAAATCCAAATCAAGACAGTTAGAGCATGCAGCACAAATGGTTGTGGCAGCTGCAAAAGATCTATTACCTGGACACTTCCTGGAATGTCCCTTTGATTTATATAGGGTAGGGAGCCAATCAGGAGCCGTGGAGCTGCAGTCTGTCAAACTGTTGAGCAGAACTTCCCATGGTCTGTGTCCACAGCATGTCATGGAAAGTGGAGTTCAAACTAGTTGCAGCTGCTGCTGGATGGCAGCCTGGGGATACCAACTACCTGGTAGCACTACAGGTCTAGGTTCTAACCCTATGGGGCCTTACATTTTCCCCACCCCGTGCTGGTCGGGGTTTGTCAGGATGGGCCTCATAGAAGGCTGCCATGAGGTTGGGGGCACGGACTTGGAATGTGAGCTCCCAGTATTGCTCTTTTGGGCCATAGCCCTCCCAGTCTATGCGAGTCAGGGGGCATCAGAGTTTGGTCTGACATTTATGAAAACGAAAAATTGTTTCTGTAAATAAATGCAGATTAAACATGGAACTCAACAATTATAGGGAGGCTTTAAAAGTTTGTGTGTGTGAGTATAAATGTCCCCCCCCAACTCCACAAATGTAAAATTATTATTCTTAACTGTCAGTGCAACTTCTTCTTTGGAGCCACACATCCAGTGCATGAACTGTCTTTTTTCATTTGTAGCTGCCACACTGTAGCAAAAGAAAACAAACTCTGTGTGATCACAAATGTGTCCATAATTCATTATAACCCATTTTAAGCCAGAAGGTAATAACAAGGAAAATGACTAATACTTGAATAGCTTGCTGTATATACAAACAATGCAATAATTGCTTCTCTGATAGAGCAAAAGATCATAAAAGTGTTTCACAACATTCCTTAATTGTACCAAAAATTGAAAACTAAGACTTTATTGCAGAAAAAGAAAGCATTAATCTGTCTGAGAGCAGTTTTGTGGATAATGTTCCGGGGAGGTGCCGTCATAATTACTTATGTTTAATAGGTTTCTGGGTTGTGGCACCAAATATGGTGGAAAGGGTGGTATGGTGGTTATTTATTAGCCTGAACACACTGTGTTCCGGTACATCCCACATTTAATAAAACTTGCAGAATTGCATTTGCAGCATATTTGTTTGTGTTCCTTTTAACATGAAACAGCTTCAGCTACTCAGATGTAATGCATGGATAGCAGAGGTGGGAAATCATTCCCAGATTGTCATGAATCACATACATGCAGTAGCTTATGAAAGTGAAGCTTTCCACTAAAAGCCTATTAGCAACAGGTTGGATCATACAAGTAATGCACAAAGTGTGGTGATAATGGGACTCAGACAGCCAATCGAGAACATAAAGAGATGGGGACAGAAAGAGGAGGAGGATGTGGTGCAGCATTTGAAGGGAAGCTTGTAAATAGTGTTGCAATAAGAATAGGAGATAGGCAGAAGATAACGAGGTGGGATAATTTGAGATAAACTCTGAGCATATCATAACCAAGACACATCCTGAATGTAGAGGAGGACTGCCATATTTAATGTGATCAGCTGGTTAACCTAGGGTAGACCACGACTAGCTGACACAATATTAAACACGTTAGTTAACGTGTTGTAACATAAGATCGTCTACTATAGCCTTGAGTATATTGTCTATACAAGCCTTGAGCATGGTCTCTTGGCAAGACATTCTGGACTGGGTAGTCTCAAATAAGGCAAGTCTTGTCTATAATGATTGCAAAGTTGTATTCAGCATAATGAAACGATGGAGAAGCCTTGATGAGAGCAGTAGTCTCAAATGGCTGTGCAGTCTGTACAGCTGAGGCCACTGATATGCCTAGCTCCATTTTCACAGGTTCTCTAGATGGAGTTGTGAAGAGGTAGCGGATGAGAGAACAAACAAAAAAAGACACATGTTTCTTGCTTAATGCTCCTGGAAGGCATTCAGATACTATGGTGATGAGCACAGTACAAGAACCTATGTAGAACAGAATTGTAGAGGTAACTTCAAACAGTGGCTACGAGTGCTCCATGCTATCTCCACCCTTGGATACTTTGGTTGTGATTGTCAAAAGAGGCTAAGTAAGAGGCCTCTAGCATAGTATCTGAAAACTTTAGCCAACAGAACTGGGCTGACTGCTAAGCAGCTTGAATGCTGCTGGACTGACTGCATGCGGAGACAGTAGAGTATTCCCTGTTGTAGACAGTTTATCCTTTAAATTGTAGATTAAATAGTTCATAATTGAGACAGTTTATCCTGTTCTAGGGACATAGGGTGAGAACATACGGGGTGTGTGTGTGTGTGTGTGTGTAAATTTGATGCAGTGTGATCCAGTTTTGCTCACGTCTGTTTGGATGTGGAGAGGGAGCTTTGTGCAGTTGACTGCAAGATAAACCCTTGTCCATCAAGATCGATGAAATCCAATAGAGAGTTTTGGGGTCCATTAATAATACTTTCTTGTCTCACGGCGCTATTGTGAGGATTCATTCTTGTTTTGTAAATTACTTGAGATCCTTGAATGAAAAGTGTTATAATATTTCATGATGAAGATTATTAATATTGCCTTTTTGTGAGGGGAAAGGTGCTAGCCACCTTAAAGCAAATAAGCTTCATGTACAAGAAACCATCATGAATAGCCACATTAATTTCTTTCTCTTTTTGGCCACATCCCTCCCTATTTTGAGAATATGTCTTGAAGTGGTGCAGATCCAGTGTAAAGCCAAGGTAACACTTTATTTCCCAGGCTTATCTGAAATCTATGCTGAAGCTCTGATGGGAGGAGGCAACCTTTAATCCTTACTATGAATCAATCAATTTAGATACTTCTGAAATAAAATTTGATGGGGGGGGGGCAGATTCTCCACTGTCCTGCATCTTGTGTGCTTGTATGCATCTGTCTCAAATGCATGTTAAAGGCTACCAGATCAGATTTCTCCACTCACTGGCACCAGAGGTAGCACATTACATACGTTTTGTGCAGGTCTAAGTAACTACACAAGGTACAAAGCTGTGGAGAATCATACCCAAGGCTTTTGGGCTAGACTGTGAACACGTTCCTCACATAGGTGATCAATCACACTCAAGAGGAGTTGTGTTGTGAACTCCTTATTCGTACTGGGTGTGGCCGTGTGGCCCTTACCCATTAAAACGTAATTACTGCTCATGCATTGTTATGAAAAGTAATTTAGTGACCTAACAGAACAAAAGTACAGGTGGAGTAAACTCTGAAATGTGATTGGAATTTCCAAACATTCTCTAGATAAAGGATCCCCACATGGATTAGGAAAATTTAAGCTTTTTTTAAAAAAAAATAATTCTAGACATTATGGCTGTGATGCATTCCTTCTGTATGCAACCCGATGCATATTGTCTCTTACTCTGCTGACACTCTGACAACACTAGCTCTGAGAGAGTCAAACTACCCCATGAATAAGGTTGCAAATTTTAAAAATAAAACTACTGAATGCTTTTTCAGATTATCTTTCTGTCCTGCTCCTGCTCTGACTGAAGATGAGAGTAAACCCCTGTTAACTTACATGGGAGCTTGTAATGGGGTTTACAAACCCCATACTAGGTTTAGACAGGAGGAGGAAGGGAGCCTCTCCTCTCTGCAGGCAAACAGCTTGATCACAACCACAAGCAGCTGCCAGTCATGGAGGCAGGCACTCACAGCTGTGCCCAACAGAGAAAACTAGGCCTATTATGAAGGGAGAGAGCAGAAAAGGAGGGAGAGGCAGAAAGGCCTGGGACAGCAGGCAACACCCCTGCACTAGACTGCTTCCCTGACCACAACTAAGAGACTGAGGTATAGTTTTAGACTCAGCCAAAATTCAGAGTCAAAGAACCACTCTGACCAGGGGCAAACTAAAGGGGCTTGGTGGGAGCAGCAGCAACATTACAAAGGGCCATACCAGGAGTCAGTGACAGAGCTGGATTGGACCCATACTTCTCTGTTACTCCCATCGACAGTGTGGTTCCCATTTAGTTACTGAACGGGATTTTTCCCACTCTATCACACATATGTACCTCAGATGTTTTGTAACACAGAGACTGACTGGTCTCAGAAAAGAGCTAATCTTATGGGTTTGTCTGCACTACAGCTGGGAGTGTGCCTCCCAGCCTAGGTAGACAAGATTCACGCTAGCTCCATGCAAACTAGTGTACTAAAAATGCAGTGTGGACGTTGTGGCCTGGGTGGCAGTATGGGCCAACCATATGAGTACAAGCTTATCTGCCCCTGGAGTCCAACTTCAGGTGGGTAGCCCAATCCATAATGTCCACACTGCTCTTTTTAGCATGCTTGTTTGAATGGAGCTAGCAAGTCTGTCTACCTGAGCTGGGAGGCATGCTCCGAGCTGCAGTGTAGACATATCCGCAGTGCTTAAAATCTGTGGTCAAGAACTTATAAAGTAGTTGCTTATAGTTGGGCTTTTAAGTCCATATTTAGGTAGCTAAATAAGTGGCCTGAATTTTACAAACTATTGAGAATCCACAGGTCCTGTTGGCAACTTCATGGATTGCAGGATCCAAAACTCCAGTGTACAAGGCTGTTATTGCCATCTGTGGGGTGAGATGTCCAGAACCTCATTTAATGTCCCACACATAACCCAGTAATGGTCAGGCAGACTGAATTTCTCTCTAAAAGAGGAAAAGATAAGGACTGAAAAATAGACAGCATGGACTTGGCAGGAACCATCAGTAAAGAGATAATGGAGGGACAGTAATTTGTAATAAAATACACTGGGATTGCCATCTGTATGAATATCAGAAAAATTCATCCTGACTAAAGTTTGCAGTGACTGCCAAACAAAGTCATAACGATATGCCATGTAGAATATAATGTCACTAGGAAAAAATAAAAGTGAATAGTTCTAAAAAGGTGGGATTTGGCTCAGACGTTTTTCTAGCTGCTTTCTTAGTCTGACTAATTTTAAAAGCATGGTTTTTGAGTTAGAAACTGTAATGAGTTGAAAGTTGAAAGCAAATAAAATGATTTCAAATGGAGCAGAATTCTGCATATTTCAGGGCAACCTTTGTTGATGAGCTGAGCCATCCTGATTAAACTGCAATAATTTACTGTACTTTTTGTAAAAAAATATTGTCCACATACTGTACTGACATAGCCGGTACTGTCTTGAACTCATTAAAGATAAGGTGACATTTCTTGCAATTAGACAGATGTCCTCACCAGTATCCAATTCCTGGCAAAATTCCATCCCGGCTAACACCGTTCTATATGCCCCCAATTCGTTACAGTTGTTTCATTCTTCTCCTAACACACGTGTTTTATTCTTTTTCACTGGTTTGGCTTTCATACTTCCACCTCCAGAAGCAGCTGCATTTTCAAGGGTGGCAGAAATCAGCAACTGGATATAGCGGGCCAGATGCTCCCTGCTTGCACTGCTATAAAGTAGTCCTCCAGGAAATATAAAGAAGCCACACTTCCTGTATACTTTAAATGCAGTCTTTGGGTTTCTGGGACACTTCCTGCCTAGGACAGGTCTGTCACAGGCTGCAGCAACAAAGAGTAGTAGAAAGTTTTGAATCCTCATTTTTGTGCATAGTTCCTATTCATAAATAAAGGTTTAGCTTTAAACTGTTCTGCTCATCTGTGGTACAGGCAGCGGAAGGCACCATATGCGGCAAGACCCAGTGAGAGAGGCAACATTGAAATGACTGCTAGAGAGCCTGTGTAACAGCAAGTAACATCCCTGCCAGCCCTGACAATCAGGGGAAATGCTGAATATGCCTGGAACAGGTCCAAACTGCAATTTGAACTGTAAAAGAAAGCCACAGGAACAAATAAAATGGAGGATGAGCAAAAGATGGATCCACTCTTAACAGCGACAGACCCAGAAGCCTAGATATATACAATGCATTCCATGAAGATGGGGCTGGGGAGGAGAGCGAGGAATGCTGTGCAGAAATAATGAAAATATTTGAGGATCATTGTGTCCCTAGAAAAAATGCTACTTATGAGAGAGAGGTTCAGGATGAGAACACAGAATAAATGGGGAAAGGAGTTTGTCACAGACTTAAAACTAAAATGTTAGTACTGTGAATATGGAATATTAAGACTCCACCATTAAAGCCCAGATTGTTCTGAGCTGTAACAATAAAAATGTTTGTGAATGGATACTAAGGGAGATGGCTCTGACACTAGAAAGGGCAATATGCATAAAAACAGCCATACGGGGTCAGACCAATGGTCCATCTAGCCCAGTATCCTGTCTCCAACAGTGCCATACCAGAGCTTCAGAGAGAGTGTATTGAACAGAACAGTTTTGGAGTGATGAGACTGTCATCTGCTTCTGGCAATCAGAAGTTTAGGGTTGCCCAAGCGTGGGATTGCATTCCTGACCATCTTGACTAATAAACATTAATGGATCTATCCTCCTTGAAATTATTTAGTTCTTTTTTGAACCCAGTTCAGCAGCAGCAGAACAACAACCAGAAATACAAATAAAAAAGCCAAGAGAAAAGCACTGAGAACATGATTGGGAGTACTTATAACTGAACCAGCAAGGCAAAAGTTTACAGAAATTAAATTGGCTAAGGACAGAAACATGGCAAGCAGGAAGAATGTCAATGTGGTGACCAGCATGGACATAGGAAGTGCTCATCATTCAGGCAAATACACAGGAACTGTTATAAATCCACCCATTGTGCCAAAATGTACAGAGGAAGCAGGAAAGTGAATTCATTAAGTGCAGAAAGGGATTCCTCAAGTGAAGAGGAAGAGCTGTTCTTAAGCACAGTAATAGAGGATGCTGAAAACTCAAAAGATTTGCTAAAATGTGGAGCATTTATGTGACATACAAGATAGACTGGGGTACAAGTGAATGCAATAACAGAAACTGAAATAGAGAGATGTAAGGAGCACATAGAAGCGGACCAGTCTAAAGTGTCTGTGAAGACTATAATGGAGGAACAGTGTCAGTATTGGGAGAGTGCACACTGACACTTAAATACAAAGGGAAAATGATGAAACAAGAGTTCCTGGAGGTAGTCGCAGGCAAGCAACCACTTTTGGGCATATACACCTGAGAGGTGCTTGCCCTTGTTAAGAGGAGATATATATATATATAAATTAGAGAGACAGAAAAACAATATCGAATCAGAAATGAAAGTATTAATAGCATTATATGAAGATGTATTCACCAGGATATGGATGTCTCCAAGTAACATACAAGATACAGATAAGAAAAGATACAGGATGTGTGGTACATGTGTAAGCTATGTCTACTCATTGTGGCACTCTGTCCCCCTCTAGCAGTGGCTAGGCTAACTAAAGATTGATGAGCCTGCTATAGCCTTGGCTAAGAAAGCTGGGCCTTTTAGCTCAGGCACTAGAAGCTCACATATTAAGATTCAGAAGTCCCAGGCTTGAGCCCTGCTGTCATCCACCCAATCAGGGCCATTGGTACTACACATGCTCCAGAAAAAATGCCACAAACTCTATGACAGAGACTAGAAATAGAGCTGTAAAACATAGCAGTAAATGGTATCATTTGGAGAACAGAAGAACTAAACAGATTAGGTTTACTCCATAGAATTTGTAGGGGAAAAAGGAGGGGGGACTATGGCTGTGTATGAACCCTAAGGAGTTGAACAAAGACATAAAATGAGAACACTTCCACTTGCCTACAAGAAGTGAATTATTGACTGATGTAGCAGGAGCCAAATTCTTCAGTAAATTGGATTCATTTGGATTTTGGCAGATCCCCTTGCACACTGAGAGCTCCAAAATCTGCACTTTCAATACACCCTGTGGCAGATACTGCTTCCAAAGAATGTCTTTTGACATATGTTTGGTTCCAGAGGTATGTCAATGAGTCAGATGTTAGAGAGTCTAGCAGGCATGAAAGCATATATTGATGACATAATATGGGGCAGCACTGCCATTGAACATCAGGAATGACTGAGGAGTACTGAAAATTGTGAGAGCTCATAACCTTAAACTGAGTAAGGTCAAATGTCAATTTCAAACAATGGAATAACATACCTGGGAAAGAGATGGACCTCCAAGGAAATCTTGCTCAATGAATCAAAGGTTCAAGCAATACTGAATATGCCAAGACCTGAAGATAACAAGGGAATTCAAAACTGCTAGGTGTGTTGAATTATGTCAGCAAATTCATATCTAACTATCCAGTTGGCACAATTCACCTAAGACATCTCCTCTACAAGGTCACTGAATAGCCATGGATACCATAGCATGAAAAAGTGTGGAGTGATTTAAAGCACATTCTGATGTCAGCTCCAGATGTAGTTGTTGACCCTTTGAACATCATCAAGCTCTCCACAGATGGCAGCAAACCATGGATAACAGATGACAGCAAACCATGGTTAACTTGTCTTTTAGTACAGTTTTTAACCAGATATGCAACCACCTTATGTAATTTAATCTAAACCACATTTCCCTAGTTTGCTTTAGAGAATGGCATGTAGAACTGTCAGAAGCCTTACTAAAATTAGGATTGAACACATCCTTACTATCCTCTAAGTGCTTACAAATTGATTGTTTAATACATTGTGCCAGTATCTTTCCAGGTATCGAGTTAGGCTGATTGTTCTGTAATTCCCTGTGTCCTGTTTGTACCCTTTTTAAAGATAAGTACTATGTTTGCCTTTCTACAGTCCTCTGGGACCTCTCACATCCCCTGTGAGTTCTCAAAGATAATGGCTAGCAGTTCTGCGATTGCTTCAGCTAGTTCCTTAAGTACCCTGTCTACTTGAATCCATCTAACTTATCTAAATATTCTATAACTTGTTCTTTTCTGGCTTGTGTTCCTTCCCCTTTTGTTAATATTAATTGAATTAAGTATCTGGTTACCATTAACAGCCTTTAAAGGTATTTAGGCATCTAACTCTCTATAATGGAGTGGACAAGGCCCAGGGACCCCCTGCTAGAGACCTCAGGGTCCTGCTACACCTGTCCAAGGAAAGAAGCAATGGAGCTAAGTCCTCCAAGTGGCCTAGAGAGACGGTGCAGGAAAGCAGCCAATCAGGAGGAGGCTGCAAGGGGCTAGGCAATCAGAGGGTTGCAGGCTAGTATAAAAGGCGCTTCAGGGCAGACGCTTCAGGGCAGAGTCTGTTCCTTGCTGGAGCTGGAGGAGTACAAATGGTGCTCTTTGCTCGTCAAAGGGAATGGCAGTAACATGGACAGCTCAGTGCTGACAGGGAGCAAGGATGGGATCCTGACTGGCTGCTGGATTTGATGTGAGGATGAAGCTTTGGTGAAGGCTGGGGCCATGGGGAAGTGGCCCAGGGAACTGAAACAATTTGTCCAGGGGACATGGTGATGTGTGGCTGCTATTCTTGGGGTCCCTGGGGTGGGACCTGGACTAGTGGGTGAGCCTAGGTTCCCTCTCTCCCACAATAGACCACTGGGGAAGTGGCCTACAATTGGACAGTGGTAACTGCCCCCCCTCCGCCCCTGCCCCCAGAATGAGATCTGAACTATGCACTGGCCCAGCTGGGGCCAGAAGGGACAAAGAAGGTGAAACCATTGGCTCCAGGGAGGAAGTATGGCTCGGTACCAGGGCTGGGACTGTTTAAAGACTGCAACACATGTGACTAGAAAGGATGCTTGCAAGAGGTGGGTGCCACCCTGTTATACTCCCATTATTTTAAATACCTTTAAAAATCTGATCGCTAGTCACAATGTTGCCTTCCTGGAATAGTCTTCAATGAGACTCTTTGTGTGAATAAGTGCTCACTGACATGAGTAAGCATTGCACAATCATGCCCTAATATATATACATACCTATAAATATGGAAATACAATAAACATCTAGTACTGTTCTCTTACAGTGCCTGTGTTAGGCTACATACAGCACAGAGCAAAATACTGTTTCTGCTCCGGGGAGTTTATAGTCCTATTTTAGACATGATGTAATGGAGTGGGGCAACAGGCTGAATTTATACCAGACTGGTATCTGACACAGAATGACATGAAGCAGCCAGACCTGGTGCTGTGAGGTGGTCTGTGTTTTGAGGTAAGTTGGTCAAAAAGAGACAGTAAAATATTTGTGGCCTGGGTGACCGCAGTAGGAAGGGTCACTGCTTGCAGACTTACAGGTACCTTCATTTTTGGGACAAGAAACAGTTTCACAGAGCATGATGTGCTCTGTGCACCACCCACTGTTTGAAAATGGCTATTCTAGGACTCTGTAGCTTAAAGCCTGGTTTTTTTTAAAAGAAATCAACATTTGCTTAAACACATGTTGCTTTGCTAACAAACAAAAGCTGCTGCAGTAAAGCATTTACCCGGAAGAGAAATGACCAAAAATTGGTCATCTGGACTAAATCAGGTTTGGGATACCTACTCCCACTATTATTTTAAGCTGAGACTTGCGTGTTACCTTAACTAAAGGACACACTATAACTAAGATTCTTTTCTCTACGATTCATGAATCCAGTTAGAACTGAGACTGCAGTACTGTCAGCATTCTTCTGAGCCCAATGCTCACAAAACCATGCCCTGGAGGGAGATACTTTCCTTTCAATGAAGCACTAATAAAATGTTCCATTGTAAACCAATTCTGTTGCACAGACTCTCAAGATAGATACATTGGTGCTTGTATGGACATTTAGGGCTATATACTTTTAGTGTTGAGTTCACAGTGATGACCATCATTGAATCATAAGAAATTAAATTAGGCTTCCAACTGTGAGCCTTTCGATCAAGATAACTGAAAATAACTTCTTAATTTGCTGAAGTAAATTTGTTAGCCTTAGATATGTGCCACCAAATTGCATTACTTGATATATTCTGACCATTTTCTTAATACATTACAGAGATATTAAGTATGTTTCTACTAATTCATGGTCATATATTTAGCTATACCAACCAGGCCCAGGAATGATGCAGTATGACATTGCTAATGGATGTGACCTTCCCATTGGGAGCTGTAACAAAGTGGCTTGCTCCATGGGCTGGAGAGCCTGGGGTTAAGCCCACTCTGACTACAGGATGTGCCACACCAGGGTTCAATCTGGCATTCCCAGGAAAAAAAGAGGAGGATGTTGCAGGGTTGTACTGGAGATTGTAGGTATGATTGTTAGTACTGCAGGGCCCTGAGAACAGGAGGGGAGTGTGGGAGAAAGCTCTTCAGGCGGTGGGAAAGACTACAAAGGCTCGGCTGGAAAGGCCTGTGGAGAAGGACAAACTCCAGGTGGACCATAATGGGAAGCAGATACAGACCTTCAGAGAGGAGGGGGGCTGTGTCTAGCTGAAAATGGAGTGAAAATCATATGAGTTTGTGTGTTGGACTACTGGGAGAGAGACACTGAACTAGGGTTGGGGCCTGGAGGGCCAGCATGCACCTGAGGACTAATAAATGGGATCCCTTCTGGGGACTGTTTGAATTGCTCTGTGAACTCTGAGTTCTTGAAGAACCCCAGAAGAGATGGTCTGGCCAGAGAAGCAGAGTGCAGTAGGGTGAGGGGGATGCTCCAGAGGCAATTGATCAATAGCCACACTGCTACAAGGGCAAATAGGGCTGGTGGAACATCAAGAGTTTTTCAGGACCTTATGAACTCTTATTAGGTTCAAGAATAAAGTGTACAAGGACTGGCTCATTGACAAGCTGGGTCTTTTAAAAAACTTCCTGTGGGGATGAGTGAAGTTATTCTAGTACACATAGGGACAGGTTTCCCTCTTGCCCTTGCACAGGTATGTGAGGAGAATGAAGATGCAAAGCACCCTGACATACCTCTTGCATGAAATGCGTAAAAGAGAGCTCACATGCTTCATGGTACTGCTAACACATAACCAGCTAAATTACACATCAAATGTTTCTAATCACACAACTTATGCAACAGCATACTTTTTTCATGAACAAAATCTGAGTGAAGACTACATCAGTGCATCTTTCTAAAAAGAAAAAAAAACAATCTAGCTGATTCTAATCTGAGTGTGGGATTCTTCTTCTTTTTTTTTTTTTAGGACGGGCTTCTGGTGTGTGCATATGGTGGTTGGTTATATTGCAAATGCAAGGAAGCTTGTTGTGGAGGGGAGGATTGGGTGCATTTGTGTAGTTTGATGATTAGGCATTAAGGCATGGAAATGAATGTTCCTTAATAAGTGACTTCCTTGATTTTATTTTTGTGTTGGTAGAATTTACACAATTTTTCAAGTGTAAGTCTTAGTTAAAAATGTATGTGTGAGATACATGTGTGTGTCTGTACATAATATAAATCATACTGTACACAGAATCTCTGAAGCAGGAAATGACCCACACTGGAGATTCCTGTATGTGCCTGTCGAACATCAAAGCTAAAATGTTCATAGCTGGGTGCCCAAAGTTAGCCTCTTAACTCCGTAATTATTTAGATGCCTAAATTTCCTGATTGTCAGAGGTGCTGACCCTCCCATAGACTCTATCAGATTTGTGGATGCTTAGTGCTTCTGAAAATGAGGCCACTTTTATTTAAATATCCATGGATATGGATTCAGAAACCTAGTGGTAGGTACCTGGCTAGGAAAACATTAATTTTTAGGACTCTTTCCTTTAAACGCCTGTCCCTTGCTAGTGTCACTGCAGCAGCCTAACAAGACTGTCTAATGCTTCAAATTTCACCTTAACCCTGACAAGGCAAACTGCTCATGGTCAGACCAGGCAAGTGAATAAAGTATTAGATTGCATTAGTTATTACTGTTAAATCTGAAACAGCCAATGCAACAGATAATCTGTTCTAGACCGCACAGCAGCTCATCAAGCAGATAACTATAAAGAGCAAAGATTGCCGTGACCCTTAATAGTTTCTTCTCACTGCCCTTTCGCCATACATCGTACTTCTCGCTGTCCCTGGACACTGTTCCTCTTCTCTGCCCTCACTAAATTAGTTCCTTGTTAATCCTGAAGTCTCCCTCCCTTCTGTCTGTTTCTGCCACGTAGGTGCATTATCCTTGGCACTGCTAATGCTGACACAGGCTAATACTAGAAATGCTGATCACTGTGACCTCGGGTGCTGGGAAAATACCATGGGCCAAATTCATCCCTGCTGTAACCGCTGTATAAATACATCAGTGATGAATCTGGCACCTGGCATAGAATTTACTGATGTTTTTTACTGGGCCTGTGTCCTCCAGCAATGCTACTTATTGTGTATTGTCCTGTTCAATAGCAGTAGCTGGCAACTGAAATATGAATCTGGAGTGTTTAGAGCATGGATTTTGGAAACATGACAGTAAACTGCCTTTTATCCCATGAGCTGTGTTCTCACTATCTGCTATTACACTCATCTGCTGTTGAGCTAAGAGAGGAGCTGGTCACAGTAACTCTTACCGTTAGGGTTACCACCCATCCTTAATTGGGCAGGACAGTCCCAAAATGTAAATTTCCAGTCCTGATCCCGGGCTGAATGACTCTGGGACAGCATGGGTTCCAGATTCTCTGTGGCACCACTCCACACCCGCCTGAGGCTTGCAGATGGTGCCAGCCTCTTCCCAATGGAGGGGGGACTGAGGTGGGCCTTTGCCCACTTTGGCACAAGACCCTGCCCCCTGCTCCTCCTCTTTCCCCAAGGCCCTACCCCTGGATAGGCCAGAAGCCAGAGCCAGGCTGTAGTAAGAGCTGCCCAGGGAGCCCAGGCTACTGTGGGGAGTCCAGGACTCTCCACCTGCCCTGGGCAGCATGCCTGTGGTGGTGGTGGTGGGGGGGGGGGTGAGGACACGGGCCAGGGGCTGCTCTTGGGCACCACAGCCTCTTGCACAGGGCAGATGGCGGGGCCAGGGCTCCCCACAGTGGCCTGGATGGCTCTTACTACTGCCTGTCTCTGGCTTCCGGCCTGGTCAGGGGGTGGGGCCTCAGGGGGGAGAGGAAGAGCAGGGGGCAGGGCCATAGAGGGAGTGGAGCTCCTGCATATGTCCCGTTTATTGCACTTAGAAAGACTATTGGGATGAACAGTAAATTGGGTGACCACCTTTTCAAATACTTACATTTGAGTTGGCATCTCTGTCCAGGTTGTACAGTGAGTATGCCTGCTGGTTAGTGGCTGACCCTGATAAAGTCTAGTTATAAAATACTGTGGAACAAGATTTTCTAAAAATTATTTTTTCCCCCAAGAAAAACAAAAAAACAAAGACAACCAATGCACCAATCAAGATGTTTAAATTAATATATCATTCTTACTGATAGCAAGAAAAGGAGTGCAAAGACAGAAGTCTACTATTTGCTTTTAGCTTCTAATAGAGAAGATTTGGAGGTCAGAGAGACCACTGTGATCATCTAGTGTGACATCCTGCATAACTCAGGCCTTAGAACTTCCCTGAAGTAGTTCTTGGATGAGCTAGAGCATATCTCTTAGGGAAAAAATATCCAATCTTGATTTCTATTTTCTTGTCTTAAAATTTTGACACTGTAAAAGGCCAGCAAATGACCATATGATCAGTGTATGTGTAACGCCAACAGACCCCTCTTGTCGGGATTGAACCTGGGGCCTCTGGAGCTTAGTGTGTGGGCCTCTACAGCAGGGATTGGCAACTTTTGGCACACAGCCCATCAGGGAAATCTGCTGGCAGGCCAGGATGGTTTGTTTATCTGAAGCGTCCCCAGGTTTGGCTGATCACAGATCCCACTGGCCACAGTTTGCTGTTCCAGGCCAATGAGGGCTGCGGGAAATGGCGTGGGCCGAGGGATGTGCTGCCAAAGGTTGCTGATCCCTGCTCTACTGCATCAACTAAAAGCTGACTGGCTATTAGCTAAGGCTGTAGAGCAGACTCACTTTATCTCTCTCTCTAAGCGGTCACGGTGCCACTAAATGGGACACAACACCACACCCAGAAGGTGTGTGGGTTACATAGTTCCCCTAGCTGAGGAAGCACATTCCGAGCTTCACTTGTAACGCTGACAGACCCCGGTCAGCGGTGGGCAGGCTTGAACCTGGGACCTTAGTTCATGAGCCTCTACCTCATGAACTAAAAACAACTGCCTGTTAGCTAAGGCTGTAGAGCAGACTTGTATTACAGTAACTCCTCACTTAATGTTTTAGTTATGTTCCTGAAAAATGCTACTTTAAGCGAAATGATGTTAAGCAAATCCAATTTCCCCATAAGAATTAATGTAAATAGGGGGGGTTAGGTTCCAGGGAAATGTTTTTTGCCAGACAAAAGACTCTGTGTGTGTGTGTGTGTGTGTGTGTGTGTGTGTGTGTATACACACACACACACACACACACACACACAATATAAGTTTTGAGCAAACAATTTAATACTGTACACAGCAATAATGATTGTGAAGCTTGGTTGAGGTGGTGAAGTCAGAGGGTGAAAGAGGGTGGGATATTTCCCAGGGATGCCTTACTGCTAAATGATGAACTAGCACTCAGCTGAGCCCTCAAGGGTTAACACATTGTTGTTAATGTAGCCTCACAGTCTACAAGGCAGCACGAATGGAGGGAGGGGAGACAGCATGGCAGAGAGAGACAGAGACACATACCCTGTGTGTGAGAGATAGACGTGCATTGCCCCTTTAAGTACACTGACCCCACTCTACATACATTGGCTTTTTGAGTAGATCAGCAAGTGGAGAGAGCAGCTGCTGCCAGCAAGCTCCCTCCCTCCTGAACCCTGTCCTGTCCCCACCCTGCTCTATGGAAATGGAGGGCAGGAGCGGGGTGGGGGGGAGGAGGACACCCTGACATTAGCACCCCTCTTTCCCACCCCCCTCCGCAAAGCAAGCTCCCGGGAGCAGCTCCAAGGTAGAGGGCAGGAGCAGCATATGGCAGTGGGGGGACGGACAGTTGAACTGCCTGGCACTTTATAGCCTGTTGGGTGGCTGCCACACACACTTAGGGGAGCTGATGGGAGACTGCCGGTCCACCCTGGTTCCAAGCCCCCACCAGCTAGCTCCAATGGGCTGCTCTTCCTGCAAGCAAAGGACAAAGCAGGCGGCTGCCAAACAACATTCTAAGGGAGCATTGCACAACTTTGAACGAGCAAGTTCTCTAATTGATCAGCAATGAAACAACGTTAACCGGGACGATTTTGAGGAGTTACTGTATTTCTCTCTCTAAGTGCCACTAGATGGGACACAACACCACACCCAGAAGGTATGTGGATTACATATGCTAATTCACATTTGTTTTAATAACATCATGTACGAACTGTATTATTGCCACTATGTGCATCCATGTTACACTGAACTTCAGTTCTTTTCCTCTATTGTCACCACTTGTATTCGTAGCAAAACACGTACCAGATGTGAATGCTTAGAACATGGAGGTCTAACACGCATCCCTGTATTTTATTCATAATGATCGAAAGAATTGTCTGATACAGCTTTGAAGGAGAAAATAACCCTCTCTGGGTGATAAGACTTAATGCGATGAGATATTGTTGTGACCAGCATCATAGGCATTGACTCCATGACTGTTAAGCATCTACTGGCAGCACCCCCGGTCAGTGCCTTCCCCTCCTATCAGCGCCTCCTGCCTGTTGGCAGCCCCCACAATCAGCTCCTTCCCCTCCCCCGAGCTGTTCCATGGTGTTCAGGAGGCGCTCAAGGGAGGGGGTGGAATGGGGTGGGGGTGGGAAGAGGTGGGGCAGGGGGTGGGGGTTTGGGGGAAGGGGTGGAGTAGGGGTGGTGCCTGGGGTGGAGTGGGGCTTGAGCACCCCATGACAACTAGATAGATGCGGTAGATATGGTAGATACACTGGAAGGTAGGGATAGGATACAGAGGGACATAGACAAATTAGAGGGTTGGGCCAAAAGAAATCTGAGGTTCAACAAGGACAAGTGCAGAGTCCTGCAGTTAGGATGAGGAATCCCATGCACCGCTAAAGACTAGGGACCGAATGGCTAGGCAGCAGTTCTGCAGAAAAGGACCTAGGGGTTACAGTGGACAAGAAGTTGGATATGAGTCAACAGTATGCCCTTGTTGTCAAGAAAGCTAATGGCATTTTGGGCTGTATAAGTAGGGGCATTGCTAGCAGATCGAGGGACGTGATCATTCCCCTCTGTTTGACACTGGTGAGGCCTCATCTGGAATACTGTGTCCAGTTTTGGGTCCCACAGTACAAGAAGGATGTGGAAAAATTGGAAAGAGTCCGGCGAAGGACAACTAAAATGATTAGGGAACTGGGGCACACGATTTATGAGGAGAGGCTGAGGGAACTGGGATTGTTTAGTCTGCAGAAGAGAAGAGTAAGGGGGGATTTGATAGCTGCTTTCAACTATTTAAAAGGGCGTTCCAAAAGAGGCTGGATCTAGACTGTTCTCAGTGGTAGCAGATGACAGAACAAGGAGTAATGGTCTCAATTTGCAGTGGGGGAGGTTTAGGTTGGATATTAGGAAAAAGTTTTTCATTAGGAGGGTGGTGAAGCACTGGGATGCGTTACCTAGGGAAGTGGTGGAATCTCCTTCCTTTGAGGTTTTTAAGGTCAGGCTTGACAAATCCTGGCTGGGATGATTTAGTGGGTGTTGGTCCTGCTTTGAGCAGGGGGTTGGACTAGATGACCTCCTGAGGTCCCGTCCAACCCTGATATTCTATGAACTAAGAAAGACAGTGCCTATGACCAGCATGATGATGAAAGAAAGGTCTGAGATGAAATTACATGGACCCTGCATCCCAATTAAAAACATAGAAATGTTCTGCAGGCTTTCAAAGGATTAAGCACATTTGGAAATACAGTACAAATTCATGACATACATGAACTACTTTAGATAAATACATCACTGTTCTGATGTAGTTAAGGCCAAAATATTCAAAAATAGGTGCCTAAAATTAGAGCCAGGATTTTTCACAAATGATTAGGGATTTTGGTTGCTCACTCGAAGTGTCAAGGGCCAGATTTTCAAAGGCACCCACCCCTGGAAAAAAGGGCCTTGAATGTGTCTCAGATTGTGTGCCAGCCCCTTCCCCCCTCCACCACCCCCCCCCCAAAAAAAATCCCAGCATGCAGAATTCTTACTCCCTTTTGAAAATCTTGGCCTAGGTGGCCTAAATCCACATTTAAGAACTGAAATCAGTGATGCTAACAGGAACTGCAGGTGTTCAGCCTTCTTGTAATATCAGGCCACTGATAATGGTGTCTAAATATGAACTTTGGATCCTCACTTTAGACACCCATTTTTGAAAACTTTAACTGAAATAAGTGGTCTGGTATTTCAGAGATGCTGAGCACTGGCAATTCTTATTGAAAGCAAATGCCTTTGAATACCAGCTGATATTATTTTTGAACGTTCTGCAGGGCACTCGAATACATATTTGTCTCTCTCAACCTCACGCTGCTAATCACGCTCATATACGTACTAGGTCTCCACACGCATGTGACTAGATATTTTGTTGACCTACAGAATTTGTTTCAGCTCATTAAACACAGCTGCTCTCGAGAAAATTAGTTGAATCCGAAGGGGAAGGACATGATTGACGGAAAACAAGTGCAGTGGCTATTTTAACTGTATTGGGCATTAGAAATGCAGACCTTAGTTTTAGGAAAATCTTTATTATTAATAATATCTAGCTCTTATATAGCACTCCATCAGGAGATCTCAAAGTGCTTTATAAAGGAGGTCAGCATCATTATCCACATTTTTACAGATGGGGAAGCTGAGGCAGAGGGGAGTGGTGACTTGCCTAAGCTCACCCAGCAGACTAGTGACTGAGCCAGGAATAAAGTCCAGGTCTTGATATCTTGTCCAGTGCTCTATCCACTAGGCCATATGGTCACTGTCTCCCCTTATCATTGTAGAGCTAGTCTGTCCCTCTGCCCATACACAAATGTTCTCTACAGTACATCTTCTAGTGCTTTGACCAGCTGACCTTCACATGTCCCAAGGTGTGGAGCTTCTATCACATCATTTACAAGACCAGTCTATGGTTTATTAGACTTTACTGTTGATACAATTAAGGGAAAACGTAGGAATGTCCTAGTCATCCACCTTCTACTATTAGGAAAAGCACATTTATTTGTATCTTGAGATTTTACTGTAGGGAAGAATCACATAATGGTGGAATATGAGCTAGTTTGTTCGTGCAACTTGGGTTCAGACTATGTATAATGCTTGCAAATTTGAGCATCTGTCTTAATGAGTAGCCTGAGTAGTCTCTATACAGTTATTCTAGCCTACTGCATAAAAAATTACTTAAGATGCATGCCATATGTCCTGAAATACATTGCAGTGCACATTTTGGTTATTTTCCATATATTCCCTCATATGCCAAAAGTCCTTAATTTGCTTTTCACTAATGCCATTTTTAAGTTAAGCCATTACAGAAATATAAGAACATAAGACTGGAACGGACCTCCTGGGTCACTGAATCCAATCCTCTATCTCAGGCAACCCTGTTGTTACTGGGGGTTCTTTCAACCCAAAGCTCTTGGTAACTTTTACTCTGTGAGAGGTGGTATCAGGAAATAAATCAAGGGAGACATGTCCATCTGTCATATAATCCTTTTTATAAACTTATTGAGCTCCATCTTAAAAATAGTTTGGTTTCTTGCCCGCACTGTTCCCCTTGGTAGGCTTTGCAGGCCCTCACACTTCTGATGGTTAGAAATGTTCTTCTAATTAACAGCCTACATTTATTCATGGCCAACTTAGACCATTTGTTCTCGTGCCAATGTAATGCCAACAGACCTCCATTGTTGTCAGGATCGAACTGGGGACTTCTGGAGCTTAGTGCATGAGCCTCTACTGCATGAGCTAAAAGCCAACTGGCTGTTAGCTAAGGCTGTAGAGCAGACTCATTTAACTCTCTCTCTCTCTCTGGGTGGTCTTGGTGCCACCAGATGGGACAGAACACCACACCCAGAAGGTGTGTGGGTTACACCAACATTGTCCTTTAACTTAAATACCTCCTCTCCCTCCCTGGTGTTTGCTCACTATAAATACATCAGGGAGTAATCCTACCCTTTCAGCCAAGCCAAGATCTTCTAGTCTCCTCTCATAAGATAAGCCCTCCATCCCCAGGATCATCCTTGTGGCCTTTTTCTACACTTGTTCCAGTTTGAATTATCTTTCTTGAGCATTGGTGACCAGAATTGTCTATGGTATTTCAGATGAAGTCCAATACTTCCCTATCTCTACTGGAAATGCCTTGCCTGATGGATCTTGGGGCCACATTTGCCTTTTTCACAGCTGCAGCACATCATCATGTTGAGATCAACCAGTACATCAATTGAAGTCATTCTGAAGTGAGATGTCTATTAACACAAAAAACAACTCTTGAGAGATTCAAATGAATCTCTACAAAGAAGTTAGTTTCATCATCAGATGAACTTGTCTCTATGGATCATGATATAGCACTTCATTTAACCTAAATCTTAAGTAGTTGTAAGTCCAGACAATTGTGAACCATTTTTAATAGTGTTGTACATATTATAAACACTTCAAACCCTGGTTCTGTGCAAACTGATTAAGGAATTTGCCTCATGTTTTTATTTTAATGAGCAAGTATTGAATCTCTGAAGTGGAAACACTGAAAGACCCTTATTGTTACAATGGAGACAAGAACGCTGACACTTCAATATTTGTAATATTCAGTTTTTGCTAGATAAATGCTAAAAGAAACCAGAAGACAAAAACATCTGTTATAACCTAGGGACATATGCTATAAAGCCGCTCAGCATTACTGCTGGCAGCTCAACTAATCATACAAATGCTGTTAAAACAAAGATTGTTTTTTAATCCTATAAAGCTTAGTATAATAAAAGCTTAAATAGCCTGCAACCATATTTGACAATGACATAGAATGGCAATAAATAAAAGCTGTACAATAGACCATGAGCCACAGATGGATAAATAAGAAAGGAACTCATAGAAAAATACAATCAGCTGCTTGCTATTTTCTAAGCAGTGAAGAATATAGTACAGGAGCTAACATAAGCAGCTGTATGCCACCCTTTGAAGCCCCCTGGGGTACAGGGCTTGCTGGGGCTATTTTGAGGGTGTCTGGGGGTCTCAGTAATGCTGAGTGTTCCATAGCCCTTTCCTCTCTGTCTTTAGCTGTTCTGCTTGCTTCCACTTTTGCACAATCAATAAGCATGGATAGGCATGTAGTACTTGAGCCTCTTTTCACTGAACTCCCAATCAAATAAATGGAGTCCCAAGTCCCTAGGGCCCAAATATGCAGACTTCACTAAAACAAAACTCCCAGTGAAGTCGACACAAATTGATGTTAATGGGATGTGGTTATTTTTACACCAAGATAGTAGCAAAACTCAAGAAATGGATGTTACATCACTTTTTCTAAATAAAATATGCTTTAAAATTCAAATTACATCTCCTCCTTATATAAACCAATGAATTGAATCATCTTATGTCACTGTCAATTAATTTGCCTTCATTTCTCTAAAGGAATTTGATTGCACTTTATATTTTATTGTCAAAAATAGAACTAAACATCACAAAAGAGGTTTCCTTTCATCACCTGCTCTAGAGACTTGTTTTTTACTTATGACTGTTATAACTGCTGTGGAATTTTATGATAAGATAGTCCCCCCCATACCTCCAAGGAAATATGGCCCTCTTGTAAAACAGTAAAATTGATCACTATGGACTGTAGTTCTTCATGGCTTCAGATATTTTGTGGGATTTTTGCTTTTTATGTGGGGGCTGTGGTTTGGAGTGTGGGTGTCTTTTTTTGGGAAGGGGGTGGTAATAAAACATTAGACTAATTTGGTTGGAGCTATTAAAGGTTAATACATTCAAATAGCTTCCTTGTATTGTGAGAGAATTAGGCATTACTGAGGACTACAAGGAAGCTTTTTGATGTAACAGTGGTGTGCAACCTATGGATAGAAGCAAGAGGGTTTGGTACAGAATGGAACCAATTCCCATGGTCAGCCAGACCTATCAGAATTTTGTCTCAACTCTCTTATTTGGACAAGAAGACTGAAAGCAAACAATGTTTGACTGATCTTCTCTTTCACACCCTGCATAAGAGGTTTAATGGCACCAAGAGTTTGCGGAGTGAGTGTACAGAGTGAAAGAGTGAAAGAAAACTCTCCATACAGTCCCTTTACTCAGTGCCCAGGTCCTCTCACAATTACTGCACTGCCCCAGGAATAGAAACCGTTCCCTTATATGCCAATGAGTGCATGTTTGTCCAAAGGGAGTAGGACAATGTACTTGCTTCCTTTTCAGAATGCCAATTGGAGCAGGCTGGGGCAGAGGGGAGTGAATGCTGCACCAGATTAAGGGATAAAAACAGTAGGAATGGACTGCTCTCAGTGCTTTCTGAAGCTCCCTCTAGAGCAGTGCAGTACTGCATTGCCCCTTACACAGTGCTCTGCTTAAGCATTGAAACCTGGAAAGAAGTCTGCATCAATATTCTTTCAAAATAAAAAGCCACAACCATTTATTTCCAAGATCTGCTTTCTATTCTGTGTATTTAGCTTGTACATATATCTTTTTTTCTGAATCCCCCCCCCCGAATATTTATGCATTTACTAAACTCAACACAGATGTACTGTCCCAGAGCAAAACCAAGGATTATCAATTCAAACATAATCTTGATGGTAACATGATTGCAAGAGCTGCAGATCTACAAAAATGTTGTTCAGAAAACTAGCCTCCCCATAAAATAAGTATGTATGAAAGATTCTGGGCATTGATTAGAAAGACTTCACCGATGAAGCAATCTGAGAAATTGTCAATGAGCGGCTTGTTTTCACTGGAATCAGAAGGAAATGTTTAGAGCATGTATTTTGAATGCCAATATACACTCCCCCAAGCTGTCAAGCAGAAACCAACTGGTGCAAGGAAACAAGGACACCCCAAAAAACCGTTAAGAGCCACCTTCAGAAGAAAGGGCAAAATAACCCATCTCAATACCGCAGAGCAAATGGAAGCAGCTGCAAATGATAGTGGAATGGAAGAGACTGGTTTCCACCCTGTGCACCCACACTGCCATTAAAAACCCCAGCTACAAAACTGTTGAGGAATGAAGCATATAAGAGTAAAGAAGTTCAGAGCTAAGGCTTAAAGTTCAGTCTTAACTTTGCCCCTACCAGCTTATGTCTTTAAAATATGACTTTTCTAGTCAAAAGTTGTTATAACTTGGGGCACTGCTTATTTTAAAAACACCCATATGCTTGACTGATTGTAACTACTTTGTTGTGTTCTTAGGACTGGTCCCACGGTTTAGATTCTTTTAACTGCAAGCTAAATCACAGGAAATGAGGGCTTTCATCACCCTCTGGGGCTTACTCAGCAGTAGGCGGCATTTATGTCTTAGAAGTAAGGCTATTAATTTGCTCCCAGTAATATACTACTCCTATTTATGATATTCCTGTAAGCTGTTTCGAGTAGGCCTCGGGGATTTTCTTCATGGAATAAAAGGTGCACTCTTAGCGTGAGTTGCCTAATGTTTGAGGCAAAATATTGGAGAAGGCAGTTTGTAGTTTTCACGAGTTAGCAGATTGAATTAAAGACAACCCCCTGCCCAATAACTAACATGACCTGCTATTGTGAAAATTACAACCTTCCTTGTCTTCACTAGGCTTTTATCTTGAGCTAAGAACTCACCTCTTCTCTCTCCCCCTCTTCGCCACTTACCCCCCACAGTGAAGGCCAGGTTTAAAAATTTGGAAGGCCGGCTAGTTTATCTGAAGCTGTTTTATCTGAGCCACTTTTATCTGGAAATCCTATGAATCTGGCTTCACTGTCATATATAAAGTGTTTCCTGGTTTCAACCTGGTGAACAGACTTTGGGAAGAGTGTGGTTGATGGTGTATTTATGCAAAATGCTGTGTACGCAATTCCAAGACTCCGTAATAACTAGGCTTGGCAGAATTAGATTTTATCTAGATGGACCAGATGATGTCTTGAGTACCCTTTTAGCCCTACATTTCTATGACCCTCTGAGTATCCAAGTGAGTGGGAATGCTACTGTAATCTGCATGATCTTCCTTATAAAACCTTTCAGTGGCTGATACTGTAAAGCCACAGATGAAACTAGCCAAAGGCAGCCCCAGTGTTGCCAGTTTGTGAAATCTGGAGTTTTCCTTCAAGCCCCATTTGTTATCAAGACAGCATGTATCTCAGCTTTTTTTTTTTTTTTAAAGTAACATTCTAGCCCTCTTGGTGTGGAGAAAAGATGGAAAACATGACATGCATGCACTCTTAAGGTTCAGAAACCTATGGGGCCTGGCTCATGATTTTTGAATGCTTTATATTAATAATACTGGTTACCTTCTATTCTGTACAGGTTCTTATACCTCCTGCATCACTGTAGTATGAATGCATTAAGCGACATGACTCTCGTGTCACATGAGGTTTAAGAACATTTACATCCCACCAAGATATTAATTTGCATGGCTTGACTTACAATCCAGAGGGCTGACCATTGCCTTCTGCTACATGTCCAAAGAGTTGTACTTTTCAGAACTGTGTTAACACAGATCCTGCTGGGAACTCTTATTCTGGATAAGTGCGCTAGGTCAGTGGCTTAACTAGTGCCCCACTAATCAGTGAAAGAATTGGGATTCGTTTTAACTCATAACTGAGATGCTGTCTTTTTAAAAAAAATCTAAATGCTATTGATAAAGGTGGATTTAATTTATCACTGGTGCAACAGAACACCTGCTGCTCCTGGAGAAGCCTGACAAAGCAGGTGACAGAAGATCATTTAGCTAAGGGAAAAAATGTTTAATATTAGCCTTAGGGCACAGGCATTTACTTTAATACATGTTTTTAAAGCCAGAGGTGATTGATAAAGGGGATATGAAGCAATATTAGGACACAAATGAATCTGCGTGAACGTGGGAGTGGGGAATAGAATTCACAAGGTGGTGCTCTCTCAGGCTTCCCCGAAGGTCTTCACCCCAGAGTGGGGAGAAAATAGGAAAGTCACTTGACTCCGAACTGTCTGTAATCAAACCAGACTTCTTTTTTTTAAGTTGCTTTAATAGAATGGCTTTCTCCCCCTTGCTGGGCCTGCAGCAGCTCAGCAAGTCTCAAAGATCTAGAAAATCAATGCAAGGCAATGTCTGTGAAAGGTCATAAGTGAAAGAGTGCAGTCTAATAATATTTTAAAGTACCATGGAAAGGATATTTCATAAAATATTAAAAAAATCAATTGAACTTTCAGGAAATTTCATGTTGATCTCAATACTGAGGACACTGAGAGCAGTGAAAAGGTGTTGATGGGGCTCTGTGTTCAGATTTGTACAGCAGGTGTCATCAGGTCGAGCAGTTTTTGCTGCCCTGTAATGAATAGAGAAGAACATTGTCTTAGAAAAATGGGGTCTCCAGCTTTCTGGTAGAAATTTATCTCTGCTTTACTGTGCCAGACACACAATAACTTAAAATGCTGCAGTCTGCCTAAGAAAACTTCCTCCTGCCTTGCCTTGCCTTCAGTTTGAACGATGTATATCAGTCTCAGAATAGAAAACTGCACACTTTTAAATCCAGTTGGCTTCATAGAACTCTCTCTTGCAGCTCAACAGTAATACATTGGGTTACTTCTCAAATGTGAGCTCTGATTGCTGAAAAGCTGACTAGGGGATCATAAATCACTTAACTTCCAAATTAAAACCCTTAAGGGCTGTCATATATATGTATGTATATGTATGTATGTATATACACAGCCCACAAATTATATATATATAATTTGTGGGCTGTGTATCGTAAGTGTTCATAAACCAACCTAATTCCTCTGTTTAGATTTTTTTTCTGTACTTATTTGCAATCAGTAGATAAGACATGGCAGTAGAATTGTTTAGCTTTGGAAATCATGGGTCTCATTTTTATTGCTGTCTTACTGATTCTTTCTGGATCCTTAGGACAGAAAAAAAACCCTTTTTTCTGTCTTAATCTAGTCTGACTTTTATTCAAAGCATCAGCCTCCTCCTCAAAGTTTTAATGTCACTTTCTTGTTCCAGTGGGGCTGACTCCTGCACATGGAATTCCTGTTGATTTCAGAGGGCGTTCCATGTGTGAAGAGCTTATAGAACTCTGATTTGTCTCCCATGGAGACATGCCTGGATATAGAATCTATGCAAGGGCAGCCATACACTCTGGAGAGCTGTGAACAGGTGAGCATAGATTATCACAAAGCTTGTTTAATTAAGACTCTTAACATGAAGTTCATTCTGTCTTAATAGTATACAAATTCCAGATTCCTCAGTGAAAATAGACCTGCAATATATGCCAGACTTCAAACTATCTAAAATTGATTGGTCAAAACCCCTCATGCTTCAGGGCATATGCCAACTACTATCTGCCTGGGTTATGGAAGATGTCTTTCTATTGGCAAGTTTTTATGCAATTCTTTCTTGACCTTCCTTAGAGGTACCTGGTACTGGCCATTGATGGAATAGCTACTAGAAACCTTTTGTATTTTATACCCATTTTCATCTGTGAACAGGATATGAGAAGAAACAGCTGAAGTCTCTGAATGGTGGTTCATGTAAACTATTCTATTCTACTTCCTGAGGCCTGCCACTCTGTCAGACTCCTAATTATGCATACTACAGTTACCTCCCCTGTAGACATAACCATGCAGTAAGCATTTCCCTGCACTCCTTATAGAACATCAGGTGTAATGGGGCCTGATCCGAAGTCAATGGTAATACTTCCATTGACTTCACTGGGCTTGGAATCATGCCCACCCTCTTCCCATAGTCAGTCACTGACCCTAGAAGCTTAGTCTTCATAAAACCCTCATGATAGTCACCTTGTACTTCTCTAGAATAACCAGCCTTTCCTCTAATATTCTATGGGCAAAATGTGGAGGCCCTTCCTTCAATTTTTACTCAGTCCAAATGTTAGAGATTCTCAAATTATTAATAAGGAAATTTTCAGAAACGGTCCAGAACCCCTTCCAGGAAATGAAATAGAAGATACGAGCTCAATGGAGTTTGTCTGGATAAGAATCTGCCACCCTGGCTCAGATTGACTTCATGGGACTGTTCACAGATTAAGTTACCTCCCAATGTTATTAGGCTGGCAGAATCAGCTGGATCTGGCTCTGCATTCACATTAATCCATTGGCGGTGGTTATTGTCCTCTTTAGTTACAATTAGTCACTTACCTCTTACAATCTCCCAAATCAGTAATTTACTAATACATTATTTTGAATATCATTCTTAATTATTTTTTAAAAACCAGAAGGCGATGAAGGACTACTAAAAATTTCTAGTAGTGTAGCTATTCCTCCTTGGTTTCTTTTAGCTATTTTTTGGTGCTGTCTTGGTATTGTATTAATGTCCATGAATCAATAGGTATATGGTATTTCATCTGCCATAGAGCAGGCAGTCAGACACAAATATAAATGAACATAAAATGAGGAATTAGCTTATGGTTTAAGAATGTAAACTTATACTCTGCAGTTGACAGTAAAAGAGAGAACATTTGTAAATGAGCAACTATTTGCAGTACTCTAATAGGGAAACTTATATTAGCTTATTTTCTTGGGTAATGTTTCTTTTGCTATTTGTCTGATATCTATCAATAGAACAGCTACTGAAGATAATTTCATGACCAATTAAAATACAAACAAATGAGGTCAGATTGCAATACCTTTGTTCAGTTAAGTAGCACTTTGTGGGAGATTCTCAAAGGCACAAATGAGCTAGGTGGTCAATTCCCACTGACTTTCAATAGGATTTGGGTGCCTAACTGTCCTTTGTGCCTTTTGAAAAGATCTTCCTGAATCACAATCTGTCTCCAAATGCTAAACAAACTGAAGGCATCTTGCATTGTGCCCATAGGGTTGATAGATTTGGCTCAAGGGAGTGAACTCTAAAAGGTGGGAGTGCTCACTCAAGAGTTCTGCTGTCCCCATAGAATGGTCCAACTTGCGTACTGACAGCAAACTGTTAATCAGGAAACTTTCAGTTACCATCAAGTACCCCTTCTAGGAAATGAAATAGAAAATAGTTTCTCTCATCACCAGTTTATCTGAATAAGGACTGCATAAAAACTGAAGACCAGAATCTGCCACCCTGGCTCAGGTTGACTTGTACCTTACTCCATGAGTAGACCCAAGCAACTCTCTGTCTTGACTGGCCTCTTGGTGATCTCAGTTTGAACTGGGTCCAAAACTATTCCAGGCTTTAGAGATCATTACTAGTAACTAGAATAGCAACCTGAAGCTAAGATGGCATCAGTGTGGAGATTTGAGCAGATGTATTATATATCCATGCTGGGCTGAACTACTCAGGAAGTGGGTAGCTGTGTTCTGCATTAGTATTAGGTTCCAGGTGGATTTCAGTGGGGTATCCCAAAATAGAGCACATTGCACTAGTTAAACTTGAATGACAGGACAGCTGTTTGTAAGGACTGCACTGGAGAGGAATGACCACTGCCTCCTGGCCAGCCATAAATGGAGAAAGGCAGTATGGGCCACCACTGATATCTAGGACTCGAAGAGAATTCAATCCAATAGGACTCTTGTGGTGCAAGGCATCATGTACCTCTTTCCACCAAGGTACATGATACGACAATCACCTGGGATGTTCAACCCTATGTGAAACAAAATGTTCACACTTTTCATTATGGTTGTTCATAAAATATCAGCAATTTTAAAATGTTGATGATGAAAAATGGGGAGGGGAAATTTCATTACATTTTCTGCAGAAAATGTTTCTATTTCTTGATCAGCTCTACTCTTAATAAAGGTGTCTGAGTTCTGACTGCCATCGTTACTTTGAGTTGTATAACCTGAATACTTAGGACAGCATGTCTGCTTACACGTATGATGTCTGACCTCCTTTAGGTCCTTTCTCTGAATGCAATGCTATTGAAGAATTTCCAACAAAGCAGCTGAAAGTCCTCTCTGAGACTGAAGCATAAACAACAAGCCCCATAAAGACTAATGGTCAGCTAGACACAAAAGCAAGACCTAGACACACTTGCCTTGAGTTTCTTTGCATAATCAGCTGAGATATTAACTTTGATAATAGCACCATCTATTGAGGATTCAGAATAATATTTAGTGTTCTTCAAAATAGATGGATGGCAAAATCAATTTTGCATGGATTACAAATATAAATAAGCTTTAAGGTTGTAACTATTATAATACGACTAGAAAGGACTTTATTAATTTATTACTAATAATTCAGTGTTTAGAACCTGTAGACCTCAGCAAATAATGTTTTTTCCCTTCAGTTTGGAGGCTGAACCAAAAAATCTGAATACATTTTTGGTTCAATTCACACTGAAACCGACTATTCAGTTTTTCTTGCCTGTTAGCCAGTATGTGTATATTATATGTATGAAACATCACATTAAAATGTGTTACATGTTGAACATTAATACTGTGCACATTGAATCATATATGATCGTTGGGTAGTTATGTTAAGTTGTATAGCTATGAATTGTATTATGCTTTTCCTGGAATGCTGTTCATTCATGCTAAGACAATGGAACTCTGCTCTCAGTATAGGAAAATACATCATCTATTACAAACAAAACATATGAACAGCATGTCCTGCCACAGTTAGAGGGGGCCTCCATGGCTCACTGGTATCTGGAATGTGGTATCCAAAACAATGGAAAGGAAGGTACAGGATGGTACAGAAAATCAAGATAAACTGGTAGTGACTTCTGGATTTAATCTTGGGTGATATATACAATGCTTTTAGCTTGTAAACAGACCAGTCGGTGGCTGAATAACCCTGTCCTGTAAGCTGAGGTCCCTTTGCCATGCCTTGCTGCTATAGCCTCCAATCTGGACTGCTCTCATAGAGCTATCAGTGCGGCAGTCACTCTCAGATGCTTGCATGTACTCCAGCCTGCCAGCCACACTCTGGCTCTCACCAGCCTTCATTATTACTACAGGGTGATCCCAACACACTCACAATCCCAGATTTCCCCCAGAAATGTTTGTGCTGCACAGTCCAGCCCACTCCTAGACAGCCTAGAAATATTAAGTTTATTATTCCTTTAAGGGAATAATACACATCAGCTTCAATGAAGTTACTAAGGCACTTTAAGTTAAACACACTGGATTAGACCAAACAATAAAACAAGTTTAATGACTACAAAGATTTTAAATTAGTACAAGTAATGAGGCATAAAAGTCAAAATGGTGACAAGAAAAATAAAGATAACACTGTCTAGTGCCTACTTAAATGAAATTGGATTCAAAGCAAAGTTCCACATGGTTCCAACTGCATTATGGCTCAAACTCTTTGGGTCAGGATCCCTTCCCCCAAAGTCCAACAGCTGTTTTCTTTTGTCATTTTATATGCAATGCCAGAGACAGACAGAGAGAATAGTGTCTTGGAGTGTTTCGGCCTCCCTTTTATATTTTCAGTCTCCCTCTTGAAAAACATTTCCAGCTGAGAACCCAGAGGCAAAGAGTCTGTGTGGAACGATGTTCCCTGCTGGGTTTTTTCACCTGTGAGCTTCCTTTGTTTTTCTTTCCTCCCCTTTCTGTTTGAAGACTGTTTACTGCTTAAATGCAAATTAAAACAAGCATACAATCATTTTGTTCAAGATCTACCTGTTGTTCAATGACTTCTGTCTGGGTAGGTCTATAGGGGTTTTGAACATGGGCTAATAACATTATACAGGGGATTTCCATAACTTTACACAACTCTGCTACATAAATTTCATCATGATATCCAAGTTACGAGTTTTCAAATGATACCTAACAAAGCATGCCTGGACAAAAGATTATTACAAGAGTGTTTGGATGTGAACATGTGGGGGGTAGGGAATGTATTCTGTCACATTTTCCTTTTCATGTTGTACTGCTTTCTCTGACTAATAAACTAATATAGAACCACAAGCATAGTCAAGTAACTGGCTATATCTTTTTTACATGAACCATTTTGACTCTAAAAACATTTTTTTTTCCAGCCAGAACTATTTATTGGATTCTACCTGAATCTGCAAATAGTTTTGGTGCCCCCAAAAATGTACTTTCTGCTGAATTTACTGAATTTGGGCTGAATTTGCCTAACCCTAGTCTCCTGTATATCTCGTAAGGGAACTGACAACAGGAGTCCATCACTTTGTGTTGAGAAAGTAACTTTCTGCACCTTGGCTGGAGTGATATACAGCCCCTGAAGTTATGCCTTTTTTTATGGCACACATTTCTCTTACATCACAGTACTCCAGTATCCTAAAAGCTTAATCTCCCCCTTGTAGCCTGCTGCCTTCACACTTAACAGTATGACCTCCCTGTTCACTTTTGAAAGGTGTTTGATAACCTCTACAAAGAGAACTAAAATGTTAAGAGTACCGCAGACCTTATGGGTGGGATTTTTAAGAGCACTCAACACTGACCTAACTCTGCTCCCACTGCAGTCAATGGGAGTCTTACCATATACTCCAGTGGAAACAGATACACCAGTGCCGAAGATAACACTGAATACCTTTTAAGAAAGCAGGGGATTAATCTGCATGTGTGGAAGAATGGTCTTGAGGTTTAAGGCACTGTCTAGGAGTGAGGACATAGATAAAAGCCAGGAACTGAACCAACAAACTTTCTGTGTGACCTCAGGCAAGTCATCTCATCTTCTGAACTGTAAAATGGGGATAATAATGCAATCTAAAAAGGCAAGAGTTATGAGTAAGAAAGTGAGATCTTCAAGGCAGGGGCTGTCTCTTCCAATGTGCTTAATAAGTGCCTGGCCCTGATCCTTGGCGCTGTTTTTGGCACTATTATATGAAATTAATAAATAATGCTGTAAAATTTCTTGGTGTTTTGCTTCTTAAGTGCTCTTTGGGTAGATGTTGCTGAAAAGCCTGTTTTTCAGAAAGCAGTCCTACCTATGAAGGCATTTTACAGAAAAGTCACATTTAAGCCAGTTGCGCTTTTGGCAATTAAACTTCTCACTTACCTCCATCATGAAGCACCCTTTGTCACAAACTCATGTTTATCTCTTGGTTTCAAACTCATGAGCCAATTCAGTTTTGTGGTGACATGCTGGAAATTAGGGTGTTCAAACAGTGCTTTGTTAAGTCTGACATCGTTGTACTGAGGTTGCAGGCAATTTCCTTGCCTCTGATGGAGCTCACCCTTCCCAGGATATGACTAATCTTGTCTGCCATGTAATTTATCCCTAGTGCTCATAAACATCACTTCTGAAGAGCAATATGGAGTCTTTGGAATGGAGCGGATTGTTCCAAACAGCAGGTATTTTCATTTTTTTGGGAGGGTAATGCTATCATAAGGTCTTTTTCACCCATCCACCCACCATCTCTAAACACAAGTGGAATTCTGTATTATACTACTAATGTACAGCGTGGGTTTTTTGTAAGCAACAATAAACACTTCCAGAAAATCCATTTAAAATAAGTGTTTGCCAGGTGTTGCTGCCTCCTTTTGTTCTGGTTCTGAGAAAGCAAGTTTGTTTAAATGAGAGAAACAATAAATGGAATCTCCAGTCTCTTCTTTTTCTCTACAGTCTTTTGTGCCTCTGGGAGGTAGAATTTATCATGGGCTAAGGAGGCAATTTAGTTAGTTTTTGTTAAAATATTGGAAGCACATCACTGCAGTTCTTCTTTCTTTGGGGGCAATAGGGTCTATCAAATGTAGACAGACAGCACAGCGGGGGGGGGAATTGATTTTTTTTTAAATCAATTGTTCAGGTGATTGGGACCAGGGCTAAAAATGTCGACAATAAAAAAGTTAGAGGTACATGTGCTGGTGTTCAGGGCACAATCCAGACTAATAAGGGGTTGTCACTATTTGCCTTGCCTTGGGTGACTCACAATGCTTTGCAGTAGTAGCTCCTAGCCTGGGATGCTTACAGCCAGCCAACAAGCATGCTGGTCACACTCTCTGAGGCCTTGTCTACAATGGCAAGTTTCTATGCAGTAAAGCAGCTTTCTGCGGTGCAACTCCCGAAGTGTACGCACTGCAAAACCACTGAGTGCTCAGAAACTGTGCAGTTGCAGTACTGTAAAAGAACCACTCTAATGAGAGGCATACAGCTTTCTGCACCGGGGCTACAGCATTGTGGTGCCAGTGTAAACATCCTGGTCAATTACAACGCTGCAGTTGGCCTCCAGGAGGCGTCCCATAATGCCTGTTCTCGCCTCTCTGGTCATCGGTTTGAATTCTACTGCCCTGACCTCAGGTGACCAACCGTAAGCCCCACCCATTAAATTCCTTGGGAATTTTGAAAGTCCCCTTCCTGTTTGCTTGGTGATCCTTGCAGTGGTGTCAGTGCATCTTTCCAGGTGACCATGCCTGCTCCACACACCAGGTGATCCCCTGCTTGGAACAATGCCAACTGCTGGACCTCATCAGCATTTGGGGAGAGGAGGCTGTCCAGTCCCACGTGCACTCCAGCCATAGGAATTATGATGCCTACGGACAGATTTCACAATGCATGACAGAAAGGGGCCATGACCGGAACACACTTCTGCGCAGGGTAAAAGTGAAGGAGCTGCAGAGCACCTACCAGAAGGCATGGGAGGAAAACTTCCACTCCGGTGCTGCACCCACGAGCTGCCAGTTCTACAAAGAGCTGGACGCGATACTCAGCAGCGACTCCACCTCCTCTGAGAAGGTCACTGTGGATACTTTGTTGGCTCACACGCCAGTCAAGAGTGGATCAAGCCAGGAGGAGGAGATCTTGGATGAGGATGTGGAGGGGGACCCAGAGGCAGAGGATGACTCAGAGGTCAGAGATGCACGCAGCCAGGAGCTCTTCTCTACCACAGAGGAGGCTAGCCAGTCATAGCGGTCAGAGCTTGATGAAGCTCAAACAGGAGACGAGTAAGTGGCTGGTAAGTGGCTTTGATTTTGGGAATTGCTGAAGCGAGTTGTTGGGGGCAGGAGGATTGCAGAAAGCAGGCTTGTGTCTGTATGATGTGTGTACCATCACATGCCTAATCTGAGCAGTGGAATAGGGTGTTGATTGACTCCCTCACTTCATGGGAATCTGCCTCAGAGATCTCCATGAAACTCTCATGGAGATACTGGGCAATCCCCTGCCGCAGATTCTTTGGCAGAGCTTCTTTGTTTCTTGCCCCATTAAAGGTAACTTTCTCATGCCACTCTGCCATCACGGGGGAGGAGGTGGGAGGGGAGGGCGGTTGGACCATTGCTGCACACAGGCGAGCTACATGAGGGCCAGGGTGGAAACCGCAGTCTTAGAGAAGACCCTCCCTTGATTCCCTGCTCAGCCTCAGCAGCGAGATATCTTCCATAATGAACACAGCCTGTGGAAAATTTGGGGACAGTAATGATTATAAGGCTCCCCATACAGTGCTGGCTCTCCCCAAGAGCCATGTGCCCAGTGTACAATATGGTCCTGGAACACTGATTGCCCCTGCAGGTACTCACCATTTGGGGGTCTTGTGGCTCATGGATGCTTGCCTGGGATCAGCCAGTTAGTGACAGGTATGTGAATAGTGGCTGTGTTTCAAATCACTGAATCAGTGGTCGGTGTGGTGCAAACAATACTGCTTCTGTAAAATGTTGCATTTTGGCTTCACAGATATGACCTTGGGAGCCCAGCCTCCCTCTTTGTTATTGCCGGCTGAATGGCTGCACAGAATTAGATAGTGGCCATGAAAAACTAAAGAGAACTTTCTGTGTGATGTCATGATGCACCCTGTGGCTGAAAAACAAGAATTGAAGGAATGATGGGACAGCGAGAAGAGGGACCAAAAAGAAAGTGGCACAGCAGAATGAAGCCATGGAGTGGCTCTTAAACATTATGAATTGCCAAGAGGACATGCTCCAGGTGCTACTAGCACTGAAAACTGAGTATGTCCTCACCTGCCCTCTCCTGCAGCCACTGTTGCAAAACTCTTTCCTATGCATCCCCCCAGACACTGCCGACACACTCTTATCAACCTTCTGGCTCCAGTACCCTCCTGTACCTGCTGCATTCCACTCCTGCCCTGTCATGGTCCAGCCCTGCAGCCTGCCAGTACCCACTGCACTCAACACCCAACCCTTTGCAGTTTAGTCCTGCTGAAGAACAGTACCCACTGCACTGTACTACAAAGGACAAAGTTGCATATGATACCTGGACATACACAAATCTTTAACCATCCCAAGACCCCACCTCCTTCTAGGACTGTCCTTTTCCCCCATCCCCCACAGTGCTGATGTGGTATTTTTTTGTCTCCCTCCTCCGGTTGTTGTTTTTTAATTAAATAATTGTTTTGATTTCAAAGCAATCTTGATTCCATTAATTGAAAGCAAACAGAGCCCTCCAAAGCACCAGGCAATTTTCTTAAACATTCATAGTGCATCATCTGCACCAATCAAAATCACCTCCTAGCATTATAAGCACTGCACTCCTGAGCATAGCAACAAATATTAGTGGCTTTCAGCTTCCAATTGGTGCCTCAAGGCATCCCTGATCCTTATTGCTTGCTGAGGAAGTATCCGAGCGTGTGTTTGCTGGGAGGGCAGGGAGAGAGCCTGAGTGAGTGTCTGATTGGCTGCTAGCCTGCAGGGGGCGGGCATTAGGGTGTCTGTGTGTTTGCGTCAGGGAAGCCTGGCTGTTTGAAAATAGCCAGAGCCTCGCGAACCAGCTGAGCAGCGGGGACAGCAGAGCAGCTCACAGCAGGAGTTTGCCTGGGAGTTCGCCTGGAGTGAGCCCAGTGAGGCTTACATCTTGCCAACTTCGCCTGGAGTGAGCCCAGTGAGGCTTACATCTTGCCAACGTCTCTGAGGAAGCTCATAGTAGGTAGGTGATATGGAAGGGGGGGGTTCAGCTATTGTGACCTGCACTGGATGTGCCATGTTTGTCTTTCTTCCACAGGACAGAAGCGACTTTGTCTGTACAAAGTGCAAGCTGGTCTCCATATTGGAAGAGAAGATTGAAGGTCTGGAGCAACAGGTAACGACCCTGCGTTGTATACGAGAGACTGAGGATTTTCTGGACCAAACTCAGGATAGCCTTCTAGGGCACAAAGCTCTAAAGATATAGAGCAGGTTGCACAGAGGAGCCAAGAGGCCAGTGAAGAAGCTTGGCAACATGTGACCTCCAGAAGAGGTAAGCGGAATGTCCGGGTTCCAGTAACACAGACACAGGTAACTAACCGCTTTCATGTTCTCTCCACAGGTACCATTGCGGAGAGTGGACCAGATGATAGGTCTGGGGGGAGAAAGCAGAAGGAGACCCCGCTGGTTGGGAGGCATGAGATGCGATGTCCTGAGGTTGGGGGTTCCACGACCACCACTCCCAAGAGGAGAAGGCGGGTGGTGGTGGTCGGGGACTCTCTCCTCCGGGGGACTGAGTCATCTATCTGCCGCCCTGACCGGGAAAACCGAGAAGTCTGCTGCTTGCCAGGGGCTAAGATTCGTGATGTGACGGAGAGACTGCCGAGACTCATCAAGCCCTCGGATCGCTACCCCTTCCTGCTTCTCCACGTGGGCACCAATGATACTGCCAAGAATGACCTTGAGCGGATCACTGCGGACTACGTGGCTCTGGGAAGAAGGATAAAGGAGTTGGAGGCGCAAGTGGTGTTCTCGTCCATCCTCCCCGTGGAAGGAAAAGGCCTGGGTAGGGACCGTCGAATCGTGGAGGTCAACGAATGGCTACGCAGGTGGTGTCGGAGAGAAGGCTTTGGATTCTTTGACCATGGGATGGTGTTCCATGAAGGAGGAGTGCTGGGCAGAGACGGGCTCCATCTTACGAAGAGAGGGAAGAACATCTTTGCCAGCAGGCTGGCTAACCTAGTGAGGAGGGCTTTAAACTAGGTTCACCGGGGGAAGGAGACCAAAGCCCTGAGGTAAGTGGGAAAGCGGGATACCGGGAGGAAGCACAGGCAGGAATGTCTGAGAGGGGAGGGCTCCTGCCTCATACTGGGAATGAGGGGCGATCAACAGGTTATCTCAAGTGCTTATATACAAATGCACAAAGCCTTGGAAACAAGCAGGGAGAACTGGAGGTCCTGGTGATGTCAAGGAATTATGACGTGATTGGAATAACAGAGACTTGGTGGGATAACTCACATGACTGGAGTACAGTCATGGATGGTTATAAACTGTTCAGGAAGGACAGGCAGGGCAGAAAAGGTGGGGGAGTAGCACTGTATGTAAGGGAGCAGTATGACTGCTCAGAGCTCCGGTACGAAACTGTGGAAAAACCTGAGTGTCTCTGGATTAAGTTTAGAAGTGTGTGCAACAAGAGTGATGTCATGGTGGGAGTCTGCTATAGACCACCGGACCAGGGGGATGAGGTGGATGAGGCTTTCTTCCGGCAACTCACGGAAGCTACTAGATCGCATGCCCTGATTCTCATGGGTGACTTTAATTTTCCTGATATCTGCTGGGAGAGCAATACAGCGGTGCATAGACAATCCAGGAAGTTTTTGGAAAGCGTAGGGGACAATTTCCTGGTGCAAGTGCTAGGGGAGCCAACTAGGGGGAGCGCTTTTCTTGACCTGCTGCTCACAAACCGGGTAGAATTAGTGGGGGAAGCAAAAGTGGATGGGAATCTGGGAGGCAGTGACCATGAGTTGGTTGAGTTCAGGATCCTGACGCAGGGAAGAAAGGTAAGCAGCAGGATACGGACCCTGGACTTCAGGAAAGCAGACTTTGACTCCCTCAGGGAACAGATGGCCAGGATCCCCTGGGGGACTAACATGAAAGGGAAGGGAGTCCAGGAGTGCTGGCTGTATTTCAAGGAATCCCTGTTGAGGTTACAGGGACAAACCATCCCGATGAGTCGAAAGAATAGTAAATATGGCAGGCGACCAGCTTGGCTTAATGGTGAAATCCTAGCGGATCTTAAACATAAAAAAGAAGCTTACAAGAAGTGGAAGGTTGGACATATGACCAGGGAAGAGTATAAAAATATTGCTCGGGCATGTAGGAAAGATATCAGGAGGGCCAAATCGCACCTGGAGCTGCAGCTAGCAAGAGATGTCAAGAGTAACAAGAAGGGTTTCTTCAGGTATGTTGGCAACAAGAAGAAAGCCAAGGAAAGTGTGGGCCCCTTACTGAATGAGGGAGGCAAGCTAGTGACAGAGGATGTGGAAAAAGCTAATGTACTCAATGCTTTTTTTGCTTCTGTTTTCACTAACAAGGTCAGCTCCCAGACTGCTGTGCTGGGCAACACAAAATGGGGAAGAGATGGCCAGCCCTCTGTAGAGATAGAGGTGGTTAGGGACTATTTAGAAAAGCTGGACGTGCACAAGTCCATGGGGCCGGACGAATTGCATCCGAGAGTGCTGAAGGAATTGGCGGCTGTGATTGCAGAGCCCTTGGCCATTATCTTTGAAAACTCGTGGCGAACGGGGGAAGTCCCGGATGACTGGAAAAAGGCTAATGTAGTGCCCATCTTTAAAAAAGGGAAGAAGGAGGATCCTGGGAACTACAGGCCGGTCAGCCTCACCTCAGTCCCTGGAAAAATCATGGAGCAGGTCCTCAAAGAATCAATCCTGAAGCACTTAGAGGAGAGGAAAGTGATCAGGAACAGTCAGCATGGATTCACCAAGGGAAGGTCATGCCTGACTAATCTAATCGCCTTTTATGATGAGATTACTGGTTCTGTGGATGAAGGGAAAGCAGTGGATGTATTGTTTCTTGACTTTAGCAAAGCTTTTGACACGGTCTCCCACAGCATTCTTGTCAGCAAGTTAAGGAAGTATGGGCTGGATGAATGCACTATAAGGTGGGTAGAAAGCTGGCTAGATTGTCGGGCTCAACGGGTAGTGATCAATGGCTCCATGTCTAGTTGGCAGCCGGTGTCAAGTGGAGTGCCCCAGGGGTCGGTCCTGGGGCCCGTTTTGTTCAATATCTTCATAAATGATCTGGAGGATGGTGTGGATTGCACTCTCAGCAAATTTGCGGATGATACTAAACTGGGAGGAGTGGTAGATACGCTGGAGGGGAGGGATAGGATACAGAAGGACCTAGACAAATTGGAGGATTGGGCCAAAAGAAATCTAATGAGGTTCAATAAGGATAAGTGCAGGGTCCTGCACTTAGGATGGAAGAATCCAATGCACCGCTACAGACTAGGGACCGAATGGCTCGGCAGCAGTTCTGCGGAAAAGGACCTAGGGGTGACAGTGGACGAGAAGCTGGATATGAGTCAGCAGTGTGCCCTTGTTGCCAAGAAGGCCAATGGCATTTTGGGATGTATAAGTCGGGGCATAGCGAGCAGATCGAGGGACGTGATCGTTCCCCTCTATTCGACACTGGTGAGGCCTCATCTGGAGTACTGTGTCCAGTTTTGGGCCCCACACTACAGGAAGGATGTGGATAAATTGGAAAGAGTACAACGAAGGGCAACGAAAATGATTAGGGGTCTAGAGCACATGACTTATGAGGAGAGGCTGAGGGAGCTGGGATTGTTTAGTCTGCAGAAGAGAAGAATGAGGGGGGATTTGATAGCTGCTTTCAACTACCTGAAAGGGGGTTTCAAAGAGGATGGCTCTAGACTGTTCTCAATGGTAGCAGATGACAGAACGAGGAGTAATGGTCTCAAGTTGCAATGGGGGAGGTTTAGATTGGATATTAGGAAAAACTTTTTCACTAAGAGGGTGGTGAAACACTGGAATGCGTTACCTAGGGAGGTGGTAGAATCTCCTTCCTTAGAGGTTTTTAAGGTCAGGCTTGACAAAGCCCTGGCTGGGATGATTTAACTGGGACTTGGTCCTGCTTTGAGCAGGGGGTTGGACTAGATGACCTTCTGGGGTCCCTTCCAACCCTGATATTCTATGATTATGGCCTCGCACTGTGCCCCTCTAATAGCCCTGGTCTCTGGCTGTTCAAATTCAGTCTCCAGGCACTGAGGCTCAGCAGTCCAGCTCTGAGTGAAGCTTTCACCCTTCTCTTCACAAATATTATGGAGTGTACAGTACGTGGCTATAAGCATAGGAGTTTTGTAATCGGCCAGGTCCAGCCTCCCACATAGGCAGCACCAATGGGCCTTTAAATGGCCAAAAGCACACTCAACAGTCATTCTGCACTTGCTCAGCCTGTTGTTGAACTGCTCCTTGCTGCTGTCAAGGTTCCCTGCATATGGCTTCATAAGCCATGGCATTAAGGGGTAGACAGGGTCTCCCAGGATCACAATGGGCATTTCAACTTCCCCTCTGATGATGTTCTGGTCCAGGAAGAAAGTCCTTGCTTGCAGCTTCTTGAATAGGCCAGTTTCTGAAAGATGTGTGCATTATGCACCTTTTTGGACCAGCCTTCGTTAATGTCTGTAAAACGCCCATTGTGATTCACAAGTACCTGGAGAACTATAGAGAAATACCCCTTCAGATTAATGTACTCAGTGGCTAGATGGTCTGGTGCCAGAATGGAATATGCATCCCATCTATCATCCCTCTGCAGTTAGGGAAGCCCATTTGTGCAAAGCCATCCACAATGTCATGCATGTTGCCCAGAGTCAGTCTTTTGGAGCAGGATGGGATTAATGGCCCTGCACACTTCTGTCAACACGAGTCCAATGGTCAACTTTCCCACTCCAAACTGGTTAGTCACTGATCGGTAGCAGTCTGGAGTAGCCAGCTTCCACAGTGCAATCGCCTGGTGCTTCTCCAACAACAGGGCAGCTCTTATTCTTGTGTCCTTGCACTGCTGGGCTGGGATGAGCTCATCACACAGTCCCATGAATGTAGCTTTCCTCATCTGAAAGTTCTGCAGCCATTGCTCTTTGTCCCAGATGTGCACGATGATGTGATCCCGACATGCAGTGCTTGTTTCCCAAGCCCAAAAGTGGTCCAATGTGTTCAGCACCTCTGTGAATGCTACAAGCAATCTCATGTCGTAGCTACTACACGTGGAGAGATCAATGTTGAACTCCTCTTGCCTTTGTAGTTTAAAGAATAACTCCACTTCCACTTGTGACGTGCTAGTGAGAGCAAGCAGCATATTGGTCAGCCGTGCAGGATCCATTCCTGCAGACCGAAGAGGCAGAGCGCGCAGAACACAAACCGTTAAAAGATGGTGCCAAATGCGAATGGAAGCACAGGGATTGCTGCGATGCGAAGCAATGCATCACGGGAGATTGGGACAAGACCCAAGATGCCCCGCAACCCCCCGCCCCTTCCCACAACTCTTAGCGGCAGAAGATGAAGAGATACTTTGTGGGATAGCTGCCCAGAGTGCACCACTCCGAATACTGCTGCAAGTGCTGCAAATGTGAACATGCTATTGCACAGGCAGCTAACAGCTTGAACAAGCAGCAGTTTTCCTTCAGTGCTCTCTGAGTGGTGATGTAACTCTGTCAGTGTAGACCTACCCTGAGCATCAGTGTGCTAAGCAACCCTGGTTCAGCAGCTCTGACCCAGCAGCCTGTCACCAGCCTCACTCTGTCTTCCACCAACCTTAATTTCAAGCAGCAAGTGACCCTAACACAATCCGCCCTCAAACTATGCACTCTTCAATGTCCAGTCCTCTCCTGGACAGTTCAGAGAAATAATAAGGTCCATTTGTTCCTCTAAAGATAAAAACACATTCCAGCTTATTAACTGAGGTAAATATACCTTTCCCTGCAAAGACTGCACTGAGTTGGTTTACATTAATAGTAAAACAAATTTATTAACAAAATATACATAAGATTAAGTGATGCCAAGTAAAAAGGAATGAAGTTAGAAAGGTTATGAGTAAATAAACAAAAAAACATGCAACCTAAAAGTCTAAAATTTAATTTAGCAAGGTACGGGCTTTGTTCAAGCCCGTACCTTGCTAAATCTTCTTTCTCCCCATCCATGACTTACTTTCTCACAGTCCAGGACCTTCCACAAAAGTACAAGGGGCTGGTTTCCCTTATTGTCCTAGCTGAAAGATCTTTGCCTGAACAAGTTTCTCACCTATAGTCAGAGATAGAGACTTCAACCTCCCTTTGGTTGAACACCCCATCTTTTTCAGCTTGCAAGAGTCCTGTTCCCTTGTCTGTCTGATGATGGATGCTCAAAGATGTCTCTGCTTATATTTTCTAGAATTTAATGACTCTATTTCAAGAGAACAGAGATCTTAATTTACATAGAAGACAGGTAGATAGTTGCCTCCTCTCTTGTCTGGGAGGGAAATTGTTTCTCCGTTTGGCCACAGATTTTAAAACATATCATTAAATATCTGTATTTCCTTGTAGTGTTAATACAGACCTTTCACAATATTAATGTCCAGCCCATCTTCTCTTAGCTTTCAGAAAAGACCTCATTCTATACACTTTTATAATATGAATATTGTATACAGTTGATTCAATTGATTTATTGCTTGAGATTCAGACCCCCTGTCTTTATAGACCAGGAAACCTTTGAAATTGATTCTTCTGAGGTTTACTTCCGAAAGTTAAGTATATTCAAACTGTGGGAAAGGCAATATGAAGTCTCTTGGAGAAGAAGAAAAGGAGAACTTGTGGCACTTTAGAGACTGCTCTTTCTTTCTCACTTGTGTTCACTGAAATGCAAATTGTGTTTCCTGCCATCGCTTCTCCCTGCTGTCTTGATGGTCCTGTTTACTTCTTTATATGTAAATTGAGGTAAACACACATTCCTTTTTTTAGGACATACCTGTTTAACTACTCCAACATACCAGGTTTCCACATACATTAATCATAATTTCAAGCATATATTCATAACTGAATACATCATGTACATAAATCACACAAAAATATTATTCATCAGTGAGTTATTAGTTTACAAATGATACCTCACAAGGCATATTTTGTACAAAGATTATTACAGGTGTGTGTAGGGTGTGAATACAGAGGTGCCTAGAGTCACAGTACATGAATCTGCCATCTCCCAGCATTTACCATTCCAGCTGGCAACTAGCCCCTCTGCTATTTTGTTCAGTAATAGTGAATTGCTCCATTTTAACAGCCTTGTAAGTATGAAATCCATCCAGACAACACAATGCAGCTGGCATCATATGCAGGCTATCCAGATTTCAGAGTAGCAGCCGTGTTAGTCTGTATTCGCAAAAAAGAAAAAGAGTACTTGTAGCACCTTAGAGACTAACAAATTTATTTGAGCATAAGCTTTCGTGAGCTACAGCTCACTTCATCAGATGCATTCGGTGGAAAATACAGTGGGGAGATTTATATACACACACAGAGAACATGAAACAATGGGTTTTATCGTACACACTGTAAGGAGAGTGATCAATTAAGATGAGCTATTACCAGCAGGAAGGGGTGGGGGGAAGGAGGAAAACCTTTTGTGGTGATAATCACACTATCCAGAGGAGCTTTCTTAGTCATAGTTGTTTGCGATATAATGTTGACAGGGTGTCTTTGTGTATGTCAGTCTGTTCCCTTTCTTTTGTGAATGGTAATACAAGCTACATTAACACCACAATGACATTGCAACTGAAGTTTTTCTGCTGTCATCTATGCTGATCATATGGTACATTGAATAATTAGTGTCATTTCTAGACAGTCATTGAGTTTGCTGTGCTATCATCTTATCTTAGAACGTTAGATTGTAAAAGAAGAGTCATATACTCTACTTGCCCTAAAATAATTTTGATACTGAAATGTTATATAATTTAATATCCTTATTGTACACTGGACACTTAAGATGCTGAAATTTATTTTGCCGGCATAGAGAAAGATTCTTAGTTACTTCCATAAAATGTTGCTTAAGGGCCTGATTCTGGAAAGCATCTCTAGTCAGCACAGCACTTAAGCATGTGCTTACTTTTATGGATGGACTTGCTACAGTGCTTTGCTGAATCAGGACCTACAGGAGTGGAGTTGTGCAGGTATAACTGAGGGCATAATTTTGGTCCATTATATCATACCACAATGATATCAAAGGGAACATTATTCATTGTGTTGCACAGAATGAATTTTGCTCTTATTATCCTGGACTACTTGTCTACTAGACTTTTGTACATATGATGTCTTGTTTTAGGTCAAAAATTACTTGACTTTTTAGCGCTGGTGTCTCTTTAAAAGCAGGTTTCAGAGTAGCAGCCGTGTTAGTCTGTATTCGCAAAAAGAAAAGGAGTACTTGTGGCACCTTAAAAGCAGATGCAGTGAAACACTTGAACTAGCAGAACCATGAGGCTTTTTTATTTCATTTCTTCAGTGAATGGTATCCTTGGGGATATACTGTTGTATCTAAACAATTTCTTCAAATAAGAATGTAAGATTTCTGGAAAGGATCTTGCAGTTAAGGCACTGGGCTGGGATTTAAAACATCTGGGTTAAATTTCTTACTCTACCATAGACTTCCTGTGTAATCAAGGGCAGCCAACAGACTCTCCTCATCTATAGAATGGGAAGAATAATACTTCCTTTCTCTCACCCCCACCCTTTTCTGTCTTGTCTATTTTGGCCTCACTCCTGCAAAGAATTAAGGACTTGTTTAACTTTACACATTGAGTGGTCCCATTAAACTTAATAGGCGAGTCATGGTGAATACTTGTCACATGCATACGTCTTTGTAAGCTTGTGGCTTTAGACAGTAAGCTCTTTGAGTAAGACTGTCTCTTACTATATATACACAGTACCTAGAATAATAGAGCCCTGATCTTGGTTGACTCTAAGTTCTACTATGATACAAATCAATGGCACTCTCACTCTTTACAGAACCTGGTATATGCACTGATGAGTTCTTTGATGGCTGCTGAGTCTGATGCATGAGTGACAGTCCCGTCCACAGATAGGGCACACCCACACACTAGCAATGCTCTAAATCCTAGCAGCAGATTCTTTCCTCTTCTTAAGCCAGTCATCACAAAGCTTGATCCTGTCCGCCTCACTCCATCTACAAGCTGACTTCGCCAACCAGCGTGGCATTCTACACTCTTTTTCCAATCATCCACAGAGTTACCAAAGGATACTAAATCATATTTGCTATCATCCTGAAATCTGTACAGAGGTCTGCCTTTCTTTCTAGACCTTTCATGAGCTTTAGAGTACAGTACACTCTTTGGAATCCTGTAATCCAGCATTCGCTTGACATGTTTAAGCAACCTAAGTCTTTTCTTACTAATCAACATTCCCATGAATGACATACCAGCACGATTTAACACTTCCACATTTGTCATCCTGTCTTGCCATCTTATTTGAAGAATTTTACACAAGTATCTGATATGAAAACTGGTTAGTCTTTTGGTATGTTTGGCTGTCACCCACATTTCTGAGACATGTAGAACAGTGGATAAAACATGTCTCATAAATATAGATTTTCACTTTAGTTGACAATGTGTTATTGTTCCAGGGTCTGCAAAAGACCAAAGTTCCTGGCAGGGCTGGCCCACAACATTTTGGCACCTGAGGCGGGGAGCTCAAATGACGCTCCCATGTCTCCTCTGGGTCCTAGTGATGCCCCCCCCTCACAGTCTGGCACCTGAGGCGGCCGCCTCAGTTCGCCTCATGGTAAGGCCAGCCCTGGTTCCTGGCTGCTTTGCCAATTCTACTAATAAGCTCAGCATCAAGATCTACATTGCTGGTAACAGTAGAGCCAAGGTAGCAAAATTGGTCAACAACATCTAGACAAATAGCATCTAAGGTGATACAAATATGTTTAGGTATTATTGCTATTAATAAACAGAAGTGGATGGGAAACAGTTTTCCTGACCCACAAGACGTTTTGAGAGTTCTACAAGTTTTTCCTGTTCCAAAACAGGAAAAAAGTCACAATCTCAAACATTTTGGAAAACTGATAATCCAAAAAAATTAGATCAGGTCAATCAAAGTGTTTTTTGTTTTGATAATTTTGAAATGTTTCATTTCAGTATCAACCTTCCTAAAATGGTTTTTATTATAAATTAACACATTTCAAAACAATGTTTTAATCAAGTTATTTTATTCAAAAAATGTCAAAACTGGGCTCTAGCCAATTTCAAAAAAAATTTCAATTTTTTTTCTAAGTGGGAGATTTTTCAAAACTAATCTTTTCTCACAAAAAGTTTTAGTTTCAACAAATCAACTTCTGACTGAAAAATGTTTAGTCAGAAAATTCCTGACGAGCTCTAATTTTCTCTATTCAAGACAATGAACTATGTCAATGAATAACAGCTAAACTTTTGCCTATCAAAATTGAAAGAAAAAAACATGTTTATTTACTTACATATAAAAATGTGTTTGCTTAGTGGATCTACTGCTTTCAAAGGAATTATGTAGATTATGTTTTGTGGCACTCTGGTATGCTGGAAGTTTAATCTTGTAACTGGAATAGTTCTCTGTGTGTGAGTTTGTGTGTATAAATATAAAGACCTCTAGCAAATTGTATTCTTTATACCTTATTTAGCAAAGTTTTAAATACTGTATCACTTCATTGGATCTAGTTTGAGTGCAGTAAAGGCATTTAACCATAATTCATAAAATCCACATACAAGACAGAATTATGAATTTTAATTAGTCATTCTGAAGCTTGAACTGATGGCAGAAGTGCATAAACTTTTTCTACTTTAAACTTTTAAATATCAGACTTACTAACAGCTTCAGTTATAAGTCACTTAAGTGTGGTCAACAAGTACACAACATTCCTGGTATTACACAACTAGTAGCTACTGCTGACTGGATTTTAACATCTGAAGTTTCTGAATCTGATACCTGGTTACTAGCATAAGCCTTCAGTGGAACCTGCAGTGACCGAAAGTACCCCTGTATTCAGACCCTATCACTGTTGTAATAATCTTTGAACAAAATATATCTTGAGAGGTATAATTTGAAAACTAACAACATTATGTGTAAAGTTATGAATTCTCCCTGTATGATGACAATAGCACATGTTCAAACCCACACAGCCCTGACTAGGCAAAAGTTGTTAAACGGGTCTATCCTAAACAAAGGAATGTGTGTGTACCTCAATTTAAATATAAGTAGTAAACAGGGTCCTTGAGACAGCAAGACCTGGAAATGGCAGGAGACAAGACAAATCCACATTTCCTCACATACAGGGGAGAAGAAGGAGCATGGAGCCACCTTCACATCCAGACTTCGTGTTGCCACCTTTACTGTTTGAATAAACTTTGCTTTGAGGGGTAATCTTCAGAAAAATCCACTTCAAAAGGTGACTGGACTATAAAAATGAATGGCAAAAACACCCCAAGACTTCTCTCCCTATCTCTCTTACTCTCTCTTTTTCACGTAAGAAGTCAAGGAACCAGCCTTTTGACTTTGAGGGAAGATCCTGATCTAAGAATTTGGTCAGCGCTGTTTCCAGGAACATGTGGTAGGGATTTGAGCTGTAGCTCATGAAAGCTTATGCTCAAATAAATTTGTTAGTCTCTAAGGTGCCACAAGTACTCCTTTTCTTTTTGCGAATACAGACTAATACGCCTGCTACTCTGATACCTTGAACCTTGTCTACCTTGTTACATTTTAGCTACTAGAAAGCTTTTATCTTTATTTCTCTTGTAACATTTCTGACTTTTTAGTATCTTGTACTTGTACTCACTTGGTTAAAAGGAGTGACAGTCCCGTCCACAGGTAGGGCACACCCACACACTAGCAGTGCTCTAAATCCTAGCAGCAGGTTCTTTCCTCTTCTTATGCTAGTCATCACAAAGCTTGATCCTGTCCACCTCGCTCCATCTACAAGCTGACTTCACCAACCAGTTCTCTGTAGTTCAATAAACTTATCTTTTAATCAAACTAATCCAGTGTTGTGTTTAAACTGAACTATTTGGTAACTCCAGTTAAAGTAGCAAACTATTGAATGTTGACCTCTTACAGAGGCAATGGACCTATAGTATCTGAACAACCCAGGAGGGAGCTTGACAGTGTGGGACACACATCTTGGGGAAAATTCAGGACTGGGAGTATGTTGGAGTCACTCTGGAAGTAGTAAACAAGGCTGGTGGAAGCCAGAGTGTGACTGGAGTGTTGCTGACAGGCTGCTGGGGTCAGAGGTGATGGGCCTGGGCTGCTGTTGACACTCAGGGGGCAACTTGCGTGCCGGCATGCTGTTTGTGAGCTGTCCAGGTTGGAAACTACAACAGTAAAGCATCATGAGGCACCCAAGGTTATGGTGCAGGTAGTGACATAACTCCTCGCTGGTCCAGACTGCACCCGGGAGTGTGACACCTGCATAATTCTATTCCTAGAAGTGATTTCTCTAAATCAAACTAGTCCCAGTGTTTGGTGTGGAATTTTTTTTTTGATATTTTTAAGGCAAAAATTCAAATTGAAAATCTTAAGCCAAAAATAGAAATTGTGATTTGGAAATGCTAATGTAGCACCTCAGGCTCCCATTTTTTTCTATAGGCTGGGTTCCCGGGTCAGACTACATCTCCCATGATACACCACAGCCTTCCCTCTTAGAGAGAGGAGGCAGTGCAGCTTGGGAGTCTCTGACCATGGTGCACCATGGGCTATGTAGCCCAGGTATTCAGTTTTTGTCAAAAAAATTATTTTTTCATGGAAAACACTTTTTTGTGAATATTTTCATTTAATGAACATTTACATTTTTTATTGGGGGAAGAAAATTTCAATGGAAAATTTTCAACCACCTCTAGTGTGGCTATTTGCTATTCCTACACACACACACACACACACACTGATAAGGAAATGTGGAATTATGCGGCTAAACTGGGTTCTGACACTAAATTTGGTTATAATTGCCTCATCTTGCCTGAACGTAAGAACATAAGAATGGCCATACTGGGTCAGACCAAAGGTCCATCCAGCACAGTATCCTGTCTACTGACAGTGGCCAATGCCAGGTGCCCCAGAGGGAGTGAAGTTAACAGGTGATGATCAAGCGATCTCTCTCCTGCCATCCATCTCCACCCTGGGACAAACAGAGGCTAGGGACACCATTCCTTACCCATCCTGGCTAATAGCCACTAATGGACTTAACCTTCATGAATTTATCCAGTTCTCTTTTAAACCCTGTTATAGTCCTAGCCTTCACAACCTCCTCAGGCAAGGAGTTCCACAGGTTGACTGTGCACTGAGTGAAGAAGAACTTCCTTTTATTTGTTTTAAACCTGCTACCCATTAATTTCATTTGGTGGCCCCTAGTTCTTATATTATGGGAACAAGTAAATAACTTTTCCTTATTCACTTACTCCACAACGGTCATGATTTTATACACCTCTATCATATCTTCCCTTAGTCTCCTCTTTTCCAAGCTAAAAAGTCCTAGCCTCTTTAATCTCTCCTCATATGGGACCTGTTCCAAACCCCCAATCATTTTAGTTGTCCTTTTCTGCACCTTTTCGAATGCCAGTATATCTTTTTTGAGATGAGGGGACCACATCTGTTCGCAGTATTCAAGATGTGGGCGTACCATGGATTTATATAAGGGCAATAAGATATTCTCCATATTATTCTCTTTCCCTTTTTGAATGATTCCTAACATCCCGTTTGCTTTTTTGACTGCTGCTGCACACTGTGTGGATGTCTTAAGAGAACTATCCATGATGATTTCAAGAACTTTTTCCTGATTAGTTGTAGCCAAATTAGCCCTCATCATATTGTATGTTTAGTTTGGGTTATTTTTTCCAATGTGCATGACTTTGCATTTATCCACATTAAATTTCATTTGCCATTTTGTTGCCCAATCACTTAGTTTTGTGAGATCTTTTTGAAGTTCTTCACAGTCTGCTTTGGTCTTAACTATCTTGAGCAGTTTAGTATCATCAGCAAACTTTGCCACCTCACTGTTTACCCCTTTCTCCTGATCATTTATGAATAAGTTGAATAGGATTGGTCCTAAGACTGACCCTTGGGGAACACTACTAGTTACCCTTCTCCATTCTGAAAATGTACCATTTATTCCTACCCTTTGTTCCCTGTCTTTTAACCAATTCTCAATCCATGAAAGGATCTTCCCTCTTATCCCATGACAACTTAATTTACATAAGAGCCTTTGGTGAGGGACCTTGTCGAAGGCTTTCTGGAAATCTAAGTATACTATGTCCACTGGATCCCTCTTGTCCACATGTTTGTTGATCTCCTCAAAGAACTCTAATAGATTAGTAAGACATGACCTCCCTTTACAGAAACCATGTTGACTTTTGCGCAACGATTTATGTTCTTCTATGTGTCTGACAATTTTATTCTTTACTATTGTTTCAACTAATTTACCCGGTACTGACGTTAGACTTACCAGTCTTCAATTCCCAGGATCACCTCTGGAGCCCTTCTTAAATATTGGCATTACATTAACTATCTTCCAGTCATTGGGTACAATTGATTTAAAGGACAGATTACAAACCATAGTTAATAGTTCCGCAATTTCATATTTGAATTCTTTCAGAACTCTTAGGTGAATGCCATCTGGTCCCGGTGACTTGTTACTGTTAAGTTTCTCAATTAATTCCAAAACCTCCTCTAGTGACACTTCAATCTGTGACAATTCCTCAGATTTGTCACCTACAAAAGACGGCTCAGGTTTAGGAATCTCCCTAACATCCTCAGCTGTGAAGACTGAAGCAAAGAATTCATTTAGTTTCTGGAAACATGTCTGCCTTTTAGTTTGAGATCCAAGATACAGGGCCAAACTGAGATTATTGTAATGCCATAAATCATGACAATGCATGATGCTCTGCTGATTAAATCAGCACTGATGATTGTTATTATACTGCCTATAAGCCATGTGAAGCTGGACTCTGAGGGTCTGCACATGGCTGTTCTTCATTGTGCAGTAGAGTGAGAAGCCATCTTCACTGCAGTTTTCTATCAGGAGCAGTCTCGTTGAGGAAACAAAACAAGATAAGTCTTTATCACTGGATTAGCAATACCTTTGTAGGATATTTGAGGAGTGAAGATCATTTTGCTCTGATTTTCAGCATGCATCATATTTCATGACATTATTTATCAATAAAAAGGTCAGTGCTTTTATGAGCATAGTCAACATTCTGATAAATGGGCTTGATATTTGAAATCCCTGAAGGCCATTCTTTGAGCTGTCAGATGAAACAATAACAATCTCTAAAGGGGAAAAAAAAGCCAATCCGGTTGAAGAAAATAAATAGGGGGAAAAATCCTTTCTCCAATCTGAAGGATGCCAAGGTAAACCAGGGACATTAATTAAAAACAAATCAATTTACCTTATAGCTATCACAAATGTTTCCCTGATATTACTAATTATTATGGATGGTTTTGGTTTACAATAAAAGCTTTTTCCATATAATCCATCTCCTCCTTCCTGTTCCACATAATGATGTTAGAAGATAATAACCTGATCTGACTGCTATTTTCTTAATAGATGATTATGGAAATCTATATGGATTAATGGGAGTCTTGCCTAGGTAAGGACTGTGGCTTTGGCGCCTGAGAATTCAGTAAATGATGTGGGAGAAGTGAGCAGCTAACTATAAAGGCTTGTATTTTTTTAAACTTAAGTATTTTTGAGACCTGTCTTTGTCCTAAGTGAAAAGATGGAGATTTAGCAAAACCCTGAAATCAAAGAAACCAAAATAAAACCCCACCACCTATGGAAAATGCTCTTTTGAAAATACTTCTTGCCTTAGCTCAGGAAGATAAGAAGCACTTCCCACCTACCATAAAACAAATGCATTTGGAAGTATAGGGTCAAATTATTCCTTCTATGAAAAATTAATGGGAAAAGAGAAATCCTTGAGAATGTCCTTAAGGAAATAAGACAGACAATGTGGGAGGAAAAGTATTATTTCCAATTTACAGATGGGAAATGGAGGCTCAGAGATTTTGATTAGGGACTAGTGATTTTGGATACCTCAATATTTAGTTGCCCAGATGGAGACTCTTTAAAGGATCCTAATAATTCAGAGGATGGGTGCTCAGCACTTTCTGAGAATCAGGCCCCTTTTGAGGTGACGTAAGTTTAGCACCTGAAAATTGAGGCATCCAGAAATCACTAATCAATTTTGAAAAATCTTGGCTTTAAGTGGCTTGCCCAAGGTCACACAGGAAGCATTGATAGAGCTGAAATTGAACCCAGTCCAGTGCCATAATGACAAACAATCTTTCCCGTCTCATCCCAAAAAGTGAGAGTTGGTGGCACTGGGCTGCTTATTGACTTTGCTAGGAAAATAATTCAGGTTTCTGGTCCAAATTTAAAATTCACTTTTCTTTCAGATAACACTGTTAGCAGAAGATATGATATATTGCATACAACTTGAAGTATTTAATTGTATTTATACTGCAGTAACATGTCTACAGTAATACCTTTTGTACATTCATACTGCTTGTGCATGGTCAGTGGTTCAAGAACAGTCCAATGAGAGGAAGGATGACCCAGTCTTTAGGACACTAGCCTAGGATGTTGAAGACCTGGGTTCAAGTGCCTGTTTTGCCATAGACTTCCTGGGTGACCTTGGATAAGTCACTTAGCTTCTCTGTGCCTCAGCTTCCCATCTGCTTTTTTAAAAAAAGGGTGATGACAGTACTTCTTGACTCCAGAGGGGTGTTTTGAGGCTAAATATATTAAAGATTGTAAGGTGCTGCTCAGATACTACAGTAATGGGGTGCATATAAATACCTAATATAGATAGAAGATTGGATAAATTTCAGAGTAGCACTAGTCAGGCAATGGCTATTGGTAGTAACAGAACAGAAGAGACTAGGAATCCATGCCGTCCTACTGCTATAGACAGCCGGGTGCCCCCAGCAAATTTTCATATGGTATGCACAACTGAACTACTCGTGCTTTTTAACTTTAGCCTGGCACCACTCAGATTTGGCCTGGCCCGCCCCTCTGTTGTCATAGACAGGTGACTGGGCCAAATTTCAGTGAGTGGTGGTGTGACTTGGCCCTTTCAAATGGAGAGGGGACTGGGGCAAACTGGCCTTTTGCCATCTTGGGTAGCCTGGCCCTAACAATGTATATAATGTGCATACAGCTGCGGGCACCACTGAGAGACAGCATCTAAACAGTTTCAGCTTGTGTTACTGACATTGTGCTGGCAAGGTCATGTCACTTTAAATGAGCAAAACAGAAAGAAAAGATAAAATGTACTTCCCTCTCCCCTTAAACTGATCTAAGTTCTGTAATGCCTAGGCACATCTGGAATTGATTTCACGTTCACTGTTGTGTACTGTCAATTTGACATTATGTTACTGTGCTCTCCATGGGGAGCAATGACAATAGAATAGGAGCCCCAAGTGCCTAGACACTGCAAAACAATCAAACCACAGGAAACACCAATTATACTTTCCCTTTTTTCTTTTTCATTTACAGACCTGTGTGGTAATTCACAGATATGAAACTGTCAGCGCAGCTGATATTGCAGCCACAACACGAGATCTCTTACACAGACAAAGCTTCCCCCAAAGAACAAAAGCCAAACTTGGGTTTTTAACTGGCATTCAGTGCACCTAGGAAATTCACAGCCTGCTGGAACCTGAGCCTAGATGTAGCTAGGGCTGACATGCATAGGGCTGACATATACCCTTCTGGCATAGCCCCACATTGGGCAGGGAGAAGGGGTGTGGACTGCACAGTCCAAGCCTCCTTGACTTGCCTGTTGCATGTGAGGGTGTTGATTGATACTGGATAATTGCCAGTTTAATGCTGGTGCAACTTCAAAGAAATCAATGGGGCTGAGTGGAAATAGGCAGGGGAAGAAAGAACTTTGTGGGAATAAGGTGACTTGGGAAATGGAGAAGGGGGCATAAATTGTGCAGGATTTCTAGGGTTGGAGGGCTAAGAAAGGGGCTTATTTGGGAATGGATAGGAAAGAGACATGAATGTTGAAGATGAATGGAAGCAGGGAGACTGAGAAGAAGAGACTAAACTTGAGGCACTTGGTGGAGATGCTGTGTGGGATGTGGTAGGAACTGGGCTCCTTAGGTACAGCTGGAAGAAGATGGGGATGGGGCTAACAGATTGAAATGGAGGAAGCAGAGCCTGAAATTGGAGCTAAGAAACTGGAGAGGCAGAGGGAAGAGACTGAACAAGGAAAAAGCTGGAGGAGAGAAAGGCACAGGAGAGTAGGGGGGAAAGTGGGCAAGACTGGGAGAACTTGGGGTAAAGAGGGAGAGAACACAATGCAATGAGAAAGAAGAGGATGGAGGGAGAGGTTCAAAATGGCTTTCAAATAAAACCTAAAACTTGAGAGAACCTTAGAAATATGGACTTAATGTTCCAATTAACCAAGCTGCAGGGGGGCAGGCAGCATCATTTAAATTAGCCTGGTAAAAGCAATCTGTCTCAGTCACCTGGCTGGTTTCATGTTCACAAGGAACTCTCCAAGTGTCTCCTCCCGGGCTGTCCAAAATCCAGTCAGCCACACTATTGCATCAGCCCCAAGGGGATCCAGGTAAGATAACAATAAGGAAGTTTTAAAAATTCATAAATGAAGGGTTTTTTTTCTATTAAAAACAAAATAGTTGGAAATTTAAAACCACTTCATAGATGGAGGGCAGGGAGGGAAAGGGAAAAATTGGACTTAGCTAAGCCCCTTAACTGTGAAGGAACTAGATCACATAAGTTCTGGGCCTTATTCTCCACTGCCAAGTACTCTGTGTAGTGATTTACATTGAGGCAAAGGGAGTGTAAAATACTAGTAATCCTATTTCCTGCTGGTGTCGATGCATGTCACTCAATTGACTTCACCCTTTACTGCAGCACGAGTTTTGACCTTATACTCATGTCGGACAACCACTTGGTACAGTTGTCAATGACTACACGACATGCCCTGCAGTCGAGAATCAGGAGTGCTGTCCTAGAACCTTCTATTGGGAGTTTCACTGTAGACTTCAGTGGGAAAAGATCAGGACACTCATCCTCCCCCCCTCTTTCTCTTTCCTTGTTTTAGGGTTATGTTCTGACTTCCTGGAGTCATGGCAGCAGGTCTTAATGACTTCTAGAGCATGAAGTGAAATCTCCCTGTGTGGGAAGAGGAGATGAAGGCTGTGCTATCTAAGTCTGGTGTACTAATCTACCAGACATGAGCTAAGACAAAGGCCAAGCAGTCAGATGCCCCCTACCCCTCAACACCCACACAGACACCCACCCACCCACCCCTCTGAAAACAAAAGCATTGGTTCACTGGCTTTAGGATTTTTGAACCTATTTAATCTATTTTTTTTATTTTTCTCTCCCTCAAGTATCCTGTAGCCTATGAGCAAATATAGAGTTTTTTGGGGAATAGACCTTCCCCCTCTCCCCACACCACCATCCCCCCAAAAAAGCTCTTTGCAACAGAAAATAAAACTAGTTTAAAACAAAGGCTTTTCAAGCACTTACCTAATGTCTTCTGTTTTCAACCATTCTGCCATCCAATGCTACAGACTAGGGGCTTGTCTACCTGTGAAAAATGTGTACACTCTATTCCAGGATAAAGGTGATTTTATTCCAGAATAAGTACTCTGCTTTAGAAACAGACTAATTATTCTGGAATAAACATGGCTTGTGTAATATATTGAAAACTGTGTTAAAACTGTAAGCTATTACTTTACATTTTCATATGTTTTTCTGGTCCTGCTTGCGGGGGGAGCGTAGAGAAGTGTGTGATCAGGATGTAGCAGCAGTCACTCTGTAAGAGCCAGCCTAGAGCAAGGTGGGGGTGAGTTGTACCTCGCTGCCTTAGAGAGCAGCCTGTTTTCTCTCTCTGTTGTTGGTTCACCTGTTTTAAGGTTCTGTATTTCAAGAAATAAAGTAGTGCTAATTTGCAGCCTTGAAGAAAGAATATCTTATATTTTTCTCTGTTTGTATACTATTGACATAACTTGTGAGCACAGAGGGTTGGTGATATCATAGTAAGAAACTAATCTGAGTAAACAGACACAGTTATATAGGGCCTCAAAGGTGAGAAATCTGGCACAGTGGAGAAGAGGAAGCAAATGGATGGACTCAAGGTAGGAGAGCTATTGTGGAATAACTTATTCTGCAATAACTATTCTGGTCAATTTTCCTGTGTAGGCAAGCCCTAAATAATACCCTTTTCAATAATACCCAGAGAAACCAAAATAGTTGGCAGTTACTACTAGGAAAATATAGGGGTATATTTGCAGAGTGGTAAATAGATGTACCTATAAAGCTCTTATTACTCAGTGGGAATCATGCATGTGCTTCTTTGAAAACTTCCCCCCCGAGCTTGAATCCATCCACTGATCCCTCTTTGCCACTGTAGTAAGGACCTGTATAACTCTGGCCCAACCTATGCATCAGACCTAGTTTCTTTCCCTGATACCCCTGTCTCTCTGCTCTAATGAGGCTACCAACATAAACTCACGCCAGTATCTGAAAACCAAGCTAGGTCTTGTCTGGTGCATGTGTCACTAACACTAATATACATTCTGAAGGCCACATCTTGTCCCCAGCTGAACCTGGCAACTTCTTGTCTTCATGGGAGTTGTAAGTGCAGCTGAGTGAAACCAAAACTCGTGTAGTGTCCACATTGTAGTGTCACAAGAATATTCTGCTGGCCATCTCCAGTCCTGAATGGAAAAAGTAATGAAACAAAATGTGACAAAGCTCTGTCCTTGCCTCATGGGTCCCACATTTCTTGGCAGATTTCACTAGCCTCAGAGGCTCACTGTGACCCTCCACATAACCATTCTCTCTCTAGAGACAAGGGTCACAATGTACTGAGCCATTTTCATCATAAGCCAGTGAGGGAGGTGAGAAGTTATCCTTCCTTGCACAGTCTATGTTGTCTCCCAGTCTCAGTGATTAATCAGGGGGCAAAGGTTGGGGGGGGGGAGCCTGGGCCCACCCTCTACTCTGGGCTCCAGCCCAGGTACCCTAATAGTATCAGCTATGGTAGCTGACCTTTTAGAAACATGACATGCACAATTCCCTGGGCTACTTCCCCCACAGCAGCTCTCACTTCCTCAGGCTCCACTTCACCTTACCTCAAGGCCTCCTACCTTGTGCCTGATATGGTGTGTACTACTCAGTCTCTCCAACAGCACAACTTCTTCCCACAGCTCCTGACATGCACCCCCACGTGACTAACTGGGAGGCTTTTAACTAGTTTCAGCCAGCCCCTGATTGCCTTCAGGTGTCCCAATCAACCTAGCACTCTCCCTGTCTTCTGGAAAGTTCTTAATTGGCCCCAGGTGTCTTAACCTTGAGCAGCTGCCATTTCACTTATCCTGGTCCCAGGGATTTGTTTAGCCTGGAGCTAATATATCTATCTCCCACTACTTTTCTATATCCGCCGGAGAACTGGCAGAATTTAGAGGGCGGGGTGATAGAGCGGCTCCGGAAATGGACAGGACTACTCCGGTGCCTCTCCCTTCGAGGGAGAGCGCTAGTGCTTAATCAACTAGTCCTTCCCATGCTCTGGTACTAGCTCAACACCCTGGTCCCAGCCCCGGGTTTCCTGGTCAACCTCTGGACATCGATTCTGGAGTTCTTTTGGTCAGGACTGCTCTGGGTCCCTGCAGGGGTTCTTCATCTACCTCTGGAGGAGGGAGGGCAGGGCCTAAAATGTCTGCTCACTCAGGTCCATGTCTTCTGCCTCCAGACCCTGCAGAGGCTCCTTTATGGTGCAGGTAGTCCGGCGTGGAGCATACTGGCGCACACCTTCCTGCGCCGCTTCCGAGGGCTCCGATACGACCGGCAGCTCCTTTATCTCCATCCGAGAGGTCTTCCGCGATACCTCTCCAGGCTGCCGGTCTTCTACCAGGACCTCCTCCGGACCTGGAAACTCTTTACAACGACCAGGTCCGTGGCAGCCACTGAGGGGGCAGATCTCCTCGCGGAGCCCCTGCTACACAACCCCCAGCTCCGTGTGCAGGTGGCGGAGTCCCGCTCGGTGCACCAGAGGTTAGTCCTGGCAGAGGTCATAAGAGTCGGAGACCTCCTGGACTATGACCAGGGAGACTGGCTGGATCCCCTTACGCTTGGTCAGCGCATGGAGCTTTCCAGACCTTGTACTCCCCGGTGCATACTTCAGGAGGTGAAGGCCGCTTTGCCGTCCGCTGCTCGGGTTCGTTTCGACTGGGTCCTGCACGAGGGCACACCCCGCCCACCCGTTACCCCAGGCCCGCTGGACCTTTTAATTGGACCCCTGCCCCGTGGACCCAACTGACCCCTTCACCCCTTCACTAGAAGCCGGCTGCACGAGATGCAGCTGGTCTGCTTTCAAACCGTGCCAAGAAAACATCTCTACACGCTCGTGCTCCACACTCTTCACGCCCGCACCCTCGTATCCCGCCCCGATACAAAATGGCAGGACCTCCGGCCACCTTTGGAGGGTGAGGAGCCCCGGTGGGCCAGCCTATATTCCACCTTAGTCCCAAGGCCCGCCGGGGATGTCAGTTGGCGGCTCCTTCACGGAGCCGTGAGCACGGGCGTGTACTTGGCGCGGTTCACTTCAATCCCAGACACCTGCCCCTTTTGCGGCATGTGGGATACCCTGGCACATGTATACCTGGAGTGTGCCAGGCTGCAGCCCCTATTCCGTCTCCTCACCAATATTTTATTACGTTTTTGGTTGCACTTCTCCCCTCACCTTCTCATTTATGCACTCCCTATCCATGGCCCCACAAAGTCACGGGATCTCCTGGTCAACCTCCTCCTGGCCCTGGCTAAAATTGCCATCTACAAAACCAGAGTGAGGAGGTTGGCCGATGGAGTGTCCTGTGACTGCGGGGCCTATTTCCGATCCTCGGTCCATTCACGTATCCGGGCAGAGTTCCTCTGGGCGGCATCCTCTGACTCCCTTGACACCTTTGAGGAGCAGTGGGTGCTGTCCAGGGTTCTCTGCTCGGTGTCCCCATCGGGTTCCCTTCGTTTGACCCTTTGACCGCACTCCTGTGCCTGTTATTTTATTAGTTGTCCCCTGGAATTTTTTTGGGTATCTAGGTCCTGTGGATCCCCCTTTTACGCTGTGGGGGATCCTTTAGCAGTGGATGGGCTTCGCCCGCCCACTTCCCTGGTCCCAATAAGACTACTTTTCTATCGCCATCTGGCCTTGCCCCATCATAACAATGAAACGCCTCTTTTCAGCCCAAGAAAGAATGTTAAGCCATTTACATGCACAATCACATTACAGGCACCTGTACTACAGCCCTCTCAGCTTTTCAAGTGGGGAAAATTGCATGTTCTTTAGTGCATGTACTTGTAAGTAATTTTCAAGGCAGTAGGCACCAATGTTACAGTGAGCGTACCTGCGAGTCAACTATTTTCTCACCCTGCTTAGCTAACGGATGCATTATTGATTGAGAGCATGAATTCTTCTAGCACATCATTCAGCTTTGAGGGGATATGGTATTGCACTATACATTGAAACATCCTGGCAAAATAAAGCACATTGAATAGCACAAGAGCTTGAAACTTTCTATGAATTTTTATTGCCATTTCATTTGATAGTAGTTCATATCCAGCAAATACACAGCGGGACAATTTCTGCTCACTTCCACACTGGTTCATTCTGGGTTAAGTGGAATTGCTCCTGATTTACACTTGTCAGAATGATGGCGAGATCAGAAGTAAGCCCGTTATTTCAGAGAGCATGCATCTCTGAGGAAATAGATGGTTGGTCCTTGGGGACTGGTAATGAGAAACCAAACCTTCCTGCTTTAGTTCACTTGTTTGAATTACATTGATAATGACTAAAAGTCATTGCTGTTTGATAGCAGTTCAGTAGCTGCTGTGAAATGAGCTGTTGGTTTCAGTTCAGTTTCCTGCTCTGAATCAAGCTGAAGAGTCCAGACTGCTGGTGGAGCCACATTGCATTGTGGGTAGGCAGCAGCCACACTTGACATATTTGTTGACAGACGGTGTTGTGGAGGCAGTTGATCATATTGTTTCTAAAGCATCATCTGTGGAACTTTCAAATAATTAATTCTTCTGTGGAGATTTCTACAGAGAACAGGTCCATTTGAGGGGAAAACAGTGTGGCTACATGTCTGTAAAAATAGTAGGGGCTTTTAAATTCATGATTGTGCCTCTTGAATCCCTATTCTTTTGTCACTAAAGTGACATATAAACTGGACTTTGTCACTCAGATTCTCATGGCAGTCGGATGCATGGCCCCAAGTGGAGTGGGATTTGAATCAAGTAAGATGGGAGTGAGCTGCACAAAGACAGACAATAAACAAAATACTGAGACTCCCTCTAAATACTGAAATCCCCACAATGCAGGAATAGTCAAAGCTGACCCCAGGCAGCTTTAATTTGCATAGCACACAGTGTCTGTATCTCTGTGAACCCACCCGAGTGCAGGGCATCTCCTAAGCCTGCCAACCCCTCCATGTATAGAGAACTCACTGAAGTCAATGAGAGTTCTGCACCTGAGGGCCATGCAGGAACGGGCCCCATCTGAGTCAGGGTTACAGGATCGGGTTCTTACTGTTGCATTCATTTTTATTTTTTCCATTTAATATTTTATGACTTAGAAGGGAAGAACAATAAGAGACTTGGGTATTTATTGATTCTGCAGCCAAAGGCTAAATAAATATGTATATAAAATTTAAAAAATTAATGTTTGCATTATCTGATGGCCTGCAACAAGATAGCAGTAGACCCACCTTTGGGACATGATCTCATCAAAAGTTGTAAATTAAGTTTAGAAAACAATGGTGTAACTCTTTTTATTTTAGTTAACCAAGAGAAGTTAAAATCATTCATGCCTTTTTATTTTGGAAAATTATTTGCCTTTTTCTTTTTTTGCATAGACAAGTGTGGTTGCTTGGGTATGTCTGATTCTGTGTATTGTTATAGATCTGACTTGCTAAGTTTAAAGGGAATATATAATACCGATTACAGGGTGTGAATCAACCCTGTGCAGAGAGCCCAGGATCATTAAAATCCCAATCAAGATCTCTTGGGGGAGAGGGGCTTCAGTGGGATTTAAATGGTGCATTGGCCTTGAGCTACATCCTCAGCTGGTGTAAATCAGAGCAGATCCATTGGCTTCACCAACTTACATTAACTGAGGATCTGTCCCTTTTAATATTTCCACTCTTTTTTCCATGCACAATGACTTTCCTCCTTTTCCTGAGGTTAAGCTGTTGGGTTTTTTGGAGGACTTTAGCTATTCATGTGTCACTGAAACACAATCTCCCTCATGCAATTTACCCTAGAAGTAGCCTGACTATATCCTTTTCCCCCTGCCTGAGCCCCCTGGTCCGGGTAGGTGGAAGACTGTGCATGGTGATGTCACAAAACTGGGAGAGCCTCCTTAGGCTTTGTTGTAAATCTTCACTGAGCATGCTGGAAAATGGTTTTTCAACTACAAGTTTTTTATTTCCCATCCACCCTACCAATTAGGCAATGCTCATGCACCCCAATGAGCACCGCATATGTCCATGCCAAGCTTAGCACTTCCAGCATCAGCTAATTTTTGCTATTGCTGTTTCCTGTTCAAATAAGGGGGTTATAATGTCTTTTCCCCCGCCCCACATTCTCACATAATTGGAGCTCGGTGAATAATACCCACTGAATATTTTATTCCATTTTCCCTCAACTATTTAATAAACTTATTAATGAATACATTTGCAGGTTATTTGACCAGCTGTAAAAGATCAGTGAATGGAAAATAGTTATCAAATAACTTACTCAAATAATTACAAAATCTATTGAATAAATTATTATTTTCTTTGGCCAGCTCTAGACACAGCTGTAATTTTTGCCCATGCACAAAATCACCTTTGGGTAGGTATCCAGCCAGAAAAATATTGCCCCCCAAAACTGAAGGTTTAGAACAGTTATCAGTATGTGAAAATGAGGGATTATAATGAAAATTTCAGAAATGCAGTCCGCATGAACAGTTGCTGCGGTTCCTTATGTTCTTGTCATAAACCATTGCATATTGTACAGCTGAATATATGGTGTCAAGTAGGACCGTTGCTATGTCTGGTCAGTGTTGGGATATGCTTTTCCTGACTTCACTGCCTTCTCTTGGGAGAATATATTCTGGAAATGGGCTTGAGTTCCAGGTACTGTGGGACTGGGGCTATCATATGGGAGGTAGGATAGTTGAGAGGTAACAGCTAAGGAACCGGTCTGCCTGGCTTTCCATTACTGGTTTCTTGGTGCAGTAGTTGTATTGCTAGATACTCTCCCCCTCCCTGCCCCCACAAAGCTCTCTTCTACTAGTAAATTTTTGGGAAGAACATTATTCTACTTCAGAGACCATTATTAAAATACAATCTACAAAAGACATACATTGGATATAGAAATAAGAATGTGTGATGAACCTCTTCCCTGTTTTATTTATCTGGAGAAAAAAATGTACCCTTAAGGTTGAAGCTAGCATTAAAAGAAATAAAAGTATAAATGTAAAATAATTCACACTGTGATAGTTATGTACTATGAAAACTGATATCTAGCCAAAATTTATGCCCAAAACCAAACTCCAATGAAAAGATCTGAAGTCATTACCTTAGAACATAATATACAATAAGTATCTGCATCAACCAAGTATTAAAAACAAAACAAACCCAGGCAAGCTCAATATCCATTCTATCAAAGAAGGAGAGAAGAAACACCAGAATACTATCAATGTATTGCAATGTATGCCATACAGGATAAAAAATGTATACCCAGCAAATATATTTATTAGTGAATATTATATAAATGTCAGCCATAAGATCCTCTGGTGGGGGACTTCATTGAAATTAAACAAAATCACTTTATTACTCATTGGGTGAAGATAATTTTTAAAAGGTTAGACTACTCCAGCCCCTTTATGGGCTGGGGTCCTAAAAAGCCTGAATTGCAGCCATGGGAAGATTTCCCCAGTTCAGACACTGTTGAAGAGAGTGGTAAGATTGCCTCCTGAGGACCTGCCTTGTAAACCCAAGCATAGGGATCATGCTGGAGGTGGGAAGAGTGTGTTGGGCACAGGGTTGCACCACTCTTCCAGCTCCTGGAACAGCCAGGACCATGAGGGCACAACGGAGCCTTAAAACCACCTTAGCTCTTTCTCCTGCAAGTTGTATGCTGTACCCCTTAGAGATGCAGCATAGAATCACTCCCTGTATTTCTGTTCTGTTTCCATTTCTAGACCCCAATTCAGGAAAACAGTGAAATAGGTGCTTAATTCATCTCTAATCACTTGCTTAACGTTTGTTTGATATATACTGAAGTCCCAGTGCCTTCAAGCTTAACCTGATTGTATCTGTATCTTAATGCATAGTTTAGGCAGCAGTCAAGCCTTCACTCCATGCTTCAGTTTCTGAGGCTCACTGAACTCCTTTCCTCCCTCTTCACTTCCAGGAGAACAAAGGTATTTCCTACCATCAAAGTTCATCAAGAATTATCCTGAAAGATCACTACCGAGAGTTTTCTGGAATCTTGCCTTGTTTTAATGACTGCTTGAGTTGCCACCCTGTTCCTAAACAGATTGATCAATAGCTTTGTCAAATACTGTTAGGTGTCTCTGAAATAAGAAATTATATTCAGATTACTGACATGGCAGCACAATCTACCAGTTTACTAGCTGACTCTGAGATGCAGAGTGAGGGCAAGAGTCTTCTCCTCTTTATGAGACAGTATTTGGAAAAGATATTGTAGGACTAATTTACTGTCAACAATATATGGTTGGCTTTGTAACATTGGAGCTAATATTTAAAGCTGGGTGAATAACAGACTTTTTTTCACTATCAGTTATGAAAAATAAAAAAAACAGATTTTGCTTTGGGTTGAATTGAAAATGAAAAATTAGCCAAAAAATAGAAAAGTTGGAAAAAGTCATTTTGATTTTGAGCCTTTTTCATTTTTAACAAATAAAATTAAAGAAAAATTTGAACTTAAATTGTTTCAAATAGAAGAATTGAAACATTTCATTTAAAAAGTCAAAACAAAACATTTAACTTTTTCAGATTTTTTTTTTTGGTCAAGACAACTTGGTGAAATCAACATGAATTCACAAAATATTTTGGTGATACCGAATATGCATGTTTTGCCAAAATTGTTTTGGTTGAAAAATTTTGCCCAGCTCTGCTAATATTCAGAAAGCCATTTGTGGTGCTGTTCTAGAAGTTATTTCTGATATTCAGGCCTTCTGCTTCAAGAGCCACTGCACAATCTTGGGAAAGGGGCTGAAGGCACACACTAGGTAGTCAGGTGCTAAAACAAGACAAATGAATCTTGACTGCACCAAATAAATGAGCGTTAATGAAATGGTAGTATGATAGCACTATAGTTATCTGGTTTGATATTTGGTGGCTATATTAAGCGCAATGAGAGATCTATAACATTTAATAAATGCTCAGGAGATGGATTGCCTGGAGACACTTCTGTTGAATGCATGATTGCTCACTTCAGTGTATTCATCTGGAAGAGTCTAGTTCACACTGGGCAAACTCAGAGCTTTAATACACTCCTATCATCTCATTACCATAGCCATTCCCATACCAGTAACTTGACCCCTATTTTTATAGGATGAAATTCACCCCATAAACCTGAGTACTTGAGCTCTATGTTAATGAGGGGCAGAGGGTATGAGGAGACAAAATTGACTCTCAACTCAGAGCCAGGGTGTGGTGCTGCTGTTGAGCTATCACCCTGGCTATATCTCCAACCCATAGGCTGGCATAACACTCACAGCCCCACCTGTACTTATGGTATGGGGCTGAAGGAACTGCCTATAGGTGGATCTGTGGCTACTTGGCTACTCACCCAAACCCTGGAGCCAGAGATTTTCACTGCTTTCCCTGGATAGGAATTGCAGGATCTGTGGTCAGGAGAAAGAAGAGCAGATACTAAGATGTGCTAAGATACTGCATTGTTGATGAGGGCAATATAAGAACTTATAGAGCACGGAATGAGATAGGATTCAATTCAGGGCAGAATGAAGAATCCTCATCATTGCTCCTCCATCTCTGCCTGGTCTGCAAATAATGAAATTGTGAGCCCTTCAATGAAACCAAAGAATTAATGTGATGAACTCTTGAGCTCAACTCCTGTTCCACATATACATTGCAAAGGGATGGCAAGTTTGAGGAGAGTAACTATTCATTAGGCTGGCCAAATAATTGCATTTGAAACTGTTTTTGTAATGAAAAATAGAGTTTTCTACAGTGTCTGCTTTTGGCGGAAAAGTTTTCAGTTTTCAGGTTTTTGGTTTTTCAGTGTAAGCCCAAAATTTTCAGTGGGGTTGGAGGGAATCGTCTTTTCTGACTAGCTCCACTATTCCTACCCTTTAATGTAGGTAGGGCAGAAAAGTAGTAATTCTCCCCAGCATCCCACCCCAAAGGCAAAATTTTTGATGCAGGATGAAATGGTGGGGAGAATCAGAATGGGACCTTACATTTCTTATGTGAGTTTATACTCTGGATCTGATCTGTGAGATGCTGCTTTAATTTTAAATAAACCATGATTTTTATAACATATTGCATAACAAGATTTATTCGTGAATCTGCAGGGAAAATTTTGTTCAAGCAAATGACAGATGTAGTTTTTTAAGCTTTTTTTTATGAAGTTCTACAGTTTATATTTAAAATTGTTCTTGGCACTGTAAAATATTTCTGAAGACCATGAAAAGGCTTACAATAAAGGAATCAAACAGATTGCCTGATATTTTTCCAATCTGAATTGGGCATAGCTTTTCTATTGGAACCCTGTCATTTTACATGTACAAACAACAGGTGGTGAGAGATAGCAAGTTCTTCAATTAGAAATAATATCTCTTCTCTCTTCCCTATAATTTCATAGATATTCTCCAGCCGCCACTTAAGAATGTAAGATAAAGTAATGTAAGAATTAGCACACTAGAACAGATAAATGGTCCATCTAGTCTGGCAGGCTGTTTTTGACACTGGCTGATGCCAGATGTTTTTTCAAAGGAAGGTATAAAACCCTCATAATGCACCTGGGGATTGTGCAATATTATACAATGAGATGATATCTCTGCCTGTCCCCAGCTGGTGATCATCTTATGTCTGAAATTATGAAGACTGTTGGCCCATTTAATTTTTATCTTAGTTAGTGTAATTATAAGGCATATTCTTAGACACAAATGTATAATTGTTTTTGAAACCTACTAAGCTAATTTTACCTCTTAAAGCCCAGTATCTTCTTTCATGTTCTTCTGCCATTCCATAATCACATATTTGCTGATTGTGTTCCAAAGGGCTGCAGCAGCTACCTGCTCTGGGCGCATTTTCTAAAAAGTGACTGATGTTTTGTACTGTGCTGTGTATATGCAATATGGCTAGTCCTAAATGTTTGAAAAACCATGTTTCAGGGCCCCCCAAAATATCATAAGATTGGCTTAAAAATCAGAATATTCTTTAAAATCGTTCTCCCTTTGCATTCTAGTTTGAGCCTTTGGGGTGGGGGAAAGGGGCTTATTTCATGTATAAAGTGTTTCTCTGCAACCATAAGGCTACAAACTTACTATTTTTTTAAAAAAGGAAAGCTCAGATTCTCATGTAACATCTTGACTCTAGCAGCTGGAGTTGTACAGATAATACCAAATATCCTGAGACTCAGGCAGCTGAGTGGAAGTTTTGAAAATGCCAGTGGTACATAAATGGTGGAACTAGGCACCTAAAGAGGCCGGTGCTTAAATACCTTTGAGAATCTGGGCCTCCCAAGTTCTGATCTCAGTTAACACCGGATATAAAGTTTTATTTCAACAGTTACTTTGGGACAGAATCTCAGGTAAATAAGCAGAGCTCCAACTGACTTTAATGGAGCTCAGCTGATATTCACTAGATGAGGATCTGGCCCTTTGAGTCTCCATGAGAGGAGATGAGATTGCCCCATTGGTTCAGGTCCTGTACTCTTCATTCAGACAAAGGCCCCCATGGCCATCAACAGTGATCTAAATGACAAATAGTAGAGGAAGAATTCTTGTAGAGGGCTATGTATAGGACCTGTCTGAAACCCCTTAAGAGTAGGTTTAGTCATGAAGAGTGAAGGGTCTGAGCATTGTGGAAGATTTAGAGAACCAAGGGTCTATTGATTCTTACCACTGAGCTGCTCTAATGAAACTGATTTTTAATCCTATTATAAAGACGTCTATTGATTTTTAAATAGTAGTTTCCAGTCATAATGAACCCATCAATATAACAATATATTGACTTAAGCTCCAATAAATTGGTTTTATTAAGAAGGCATTTATCTCTGCTTAAATCTGTGATATTTTCAGTAGATGTCAACTTGGACCAATACTGTAAACTGCAAGCTGTACAACTTAATTGAAAGCAATATATTTTCACTGAAGAATCCATACATAATGTAATTAAATGCAAGTTAGAGTACACAATAAATTGTGCAATGCTAGTTGATTTTGTTCCCATTTTTGATTATATCTCTTGTCACCTTCTCAAAATTCTGGGAAGTCATTGGCTGCTCTGAATTATGGCTCCTCATTGTTTTACAAAGCACAGCTAAGAGTCATGAAATCCAAAGGTTTTTCACATGCAGTGGAAGATCACTGCTTCATTTCTCTGACGTTAAAAAAAGTTTACTTTATTAGCTTTCCTCTGTAAGTAAAGTTTTTGAAACTTGAATGGCAGCAGTGCAGTATAATTTAGACACATGAAAGTATCATGGATGACTAATTCTAAACTCTGCACTTTTAATTTGTATTAATAGATGAAAAATATCTACCAAAGGGAATTTCTCCTATATGTTACTGAACATCATTATTTCATGGGTCATTGTGATGTGGTGTACCTGGCCCTTTGAGGCCCCGCAGTCCTAATAGACCTCACCCTCAGTCAAAGCAGCAAAGATGGGTCCTACAGGCCTGCCTAGATAGGCTGCATGGAAGCAGCCAGTTAGAGTCCAGCCAGCTCAGATAAAAGAAGCTGCCAGGCTTTTGCAAGGCAGTTCCTGGCTTGGCCCAGAGAGGTGAGGAATGGCGCTCTGGGTGAAGCAGTTCAAGTGGCTGCATTTACTGGACCTGGGAGAGAGAGAACCTGACAACGTTAACTAACAGGTGAAAGGAAAGGGACCAGGTGGGAAGAAGCCCTGGAAAAACAGCAGCAACTAATTGAAGGAAGCAGTATGTGGTTGCTCTTTATAGGATTCCTGGGTTGGGATCTGGAGTAGTAGGTGGGCCTGGGTTCCCCCACTGGTGAAGTGGCCTAAGTTCTGAGCAGGGGACAAAGCTCCTTTAGAGGCCTGAGAGAAGGGCTGGAGTTAAATGGCCCAGAGATGGTGCTGAAGACCTGGGTGGGGAGAGACAGTTTGGTGAATTCTTTGCTGCCTGTAAGGGGTTCATCTGTTTTGATTGTGTCACTGGAGACCTGCCAAGCAAGGCTGACAACCTACAGAGGGTGTCTGGGGCAGGAAAAGGCTTGCCTTACCAGCTGCAGCAGAATGAGGTGCTCAAGAGGTGAATGTCCCCCATCATTATCATGTGTTATCCCTGTGGCAATCTCTGTCTAGTATGGATTGCTTATTCTTATCTTTGGACCAGCCTAGTGCATACAGGCCTCAAATAAGACTATCGCTAGGGCTGATTGGAAATTAGATTTTTCCCCCACGGAAAACTGACAAACATCAGAATTGTTTTATTTTCTTTGAAACTTTTGGCAGAAAACTTGAACTTTTTTCAACCCAAATATTGGATTTTTTTTCAACCCAAATATCTGCAGCTGAAAACTGGGAAAATTTTCTTCAGCTGAAAACTGGCAAACACTGAATTTTCAGGGTTTTTTTTTTTTTCTGGGGAAAAAGTTTTAGGTTTTTAATTCTCTTCTGAAAAATCAAAATTCGGCAAACGGTCACTTTTGGTGAAAGTGTTTAGTCAAAAACCCAATTTTCCATCAAAACCTTAATCAATGGAAAATGTTCAACCAGCCATAACTATTACTGATGGGCTAATCAGTTTCTCCTTTCACTTTAAAAAAAACTTGTATCCCCACTACTGTTGGATGCAGAGGTCCTCTAAAGGGAACGCCTTCATGTGAAGTTTATCTGTTGTTTGGCTTCTCCCTCCCTGCCCCATGTTTTCCACTGTCTATATCTGATTTCACATTTTTTTTTTATTCTAGCCAGAGTGCACTAGCCCAATAGCTGTTTTTTATATACTTAGGCTTGAGGAGGAGATACGCTCATTCTAAACCCCAATTTGCCGTGGCTTGTTACATTTCAGCCCAATTGTTTTGGAAAGTTTTGTGGACATTCTGAGTCCAGTGGTAGATTTGTTTAGTGAGAATGGTAAAGTAAAATGTGAAGGCAATTCCTTTGTGTGTTTTGAAGCAAAGATATCAAACGAATTCAGTTAGATTTCTTTGAAGAAATACTTCTTGAAACATTTCCCCATCCCCTTGTTTGATTCCTAAATACAAGCAAGGAAATTAACTGTAAAACATTCCATTACTGCCATGTTAAGGCTGGAATTTTAAATGCATATTCTTGTGTAATGAAATCATGGGCCTGATTCTCCACTGCTTTGCAGCTAGGCTTATCACAGTACAGCTTTGCAAAGTGAGTGCAAAGTGCAGACAGAGTAATGGTATCATCAAGTGGTTAAATTAGGTTGAATCATGAAGGAAAATCCTCACCCATCATCCAAGGAGGACAGGGAGCTATGAGGGAGTGCTGCCCCCCAGCCCTCACACTACAGTCAGGGAGAAAAGGGCAGGGATTCCCTGTACCTTTAGTGGAAGAGGATGAGCTGACAGCCTCTTAATCTCACAGCCTCTTATTTTTAGTATTAGTATTTTACACCCTCTTTGCACTGGACCTGATCTTCTGTAAATTGGCTTACCTCCATTAAAAAAGAATGGCTATTCTGGGTCAGACCAATAGTCCATTTAGCCCAGTATCTTGTCTTCTGGCAGGGATCAGTGCCAGATGCTTCAGAGGGAATGAACAGAACAGGTCAATTTCAAGTGATCCATCCCCTGTTGTCCAGACACAGCTTCAGTCAGTTGGAGGTATAGGGATACCCGGACCATGGGGTTGCATCCCTGACCATCTTGGCTAATAGCCATTGATGGTCAATCCCATAGGCTATGTTGATTTACAGCTGCAGAGGATATGGCCAACAAGATGGAGAATGAGGCCTGCATTTTTTTTTCTCTCTACTATCAAGTGCATGTCACTAAGCAGATTTAAATCATAGAATATCAGGGTGGGAAGAGACCTCAGGAGGTCATCTAGTCCAACCCCCTGCTCAAAGCAGGACCAATCCCCAATTAAATCATCCCAGCCAGGGCTTTGTCAAGCCTGACCTTAAAAACCTCAAAGGAAGGAGATTCCACCACCTCCCTAGGTAACACATTCCAGTGCTTCACCACCCTCCTAGTGAAGTTTTTCCTAACATCCAACCTAAACCTCCCCCACTGCAACTTGAGACCATTACTCCTCGTTCTGTCATCTGCTACCACTGAGAACAGTCTAGATCCATCCTCTTTGGAACCCCCTTTCAGGTAGTTGAAAGCAGCTATCAAATCCCCCCTCATTCTTCTCTTCTGCAGACTAAACAATCCCAGTTCCCTCAGCCTCTCCTCAGAAATCATGTGCTCCAGCCCCCTAATAATTTTTGTTGCACTCCACTGGACGCTTTCCAATTTTTCCACATCCTTCTTGTACTGTGGGGCCCAAAACTGGACACAGTACTCCAGATGAGGCCTTACCAATGCCGAATAGAGGGGAACGATCACATTCCAATCTCCACCTTCACTGAGATCAGATTTCACTGGGGACATCCAGAACAGCAGCTGAACTTGGTATAGAAGACCTCAAGGTGCTTCACCTCGATGTTTTCTGGGACATGTGTGTAACTGAAAGTTAGTAGTGCTGACCTTCTTTCCTGTGATTTATTCTACATTGCAATGCCTTGTTCTCTTTTATGAAGATGTCAAACCGGAGTACATCCTGAGATTTCCCAAAGCAGCACTTTCAGATCTCTGACACAAACTTCTTTATTTTTCATCTGAGATGAAGTGGCTTAAATTCTCCTGTCCACTGTAAATAAAATTTCCAAAACCTGTCAAATGTCATGTGAAGAATATCTGAGCTTCTAGTAACTTCAGATTTAAATTCAGAGACATTGAACTCAGCCACACCTCTGAAATCGAAGGAGATCTGCATCAAACAGACTTGTACTTGGTAGCATGGGGAAAGAAATGAACAAAATGTTGGGGCACAGTTCTGTCCTAGCTTCCACAGTTTCTGGGGTTGGGCTAGATACTTGAATGAATTTTTCCATCTCTACTTTTTTTTTCTGCTCATGGTGTGGCAAAGTCATATTACTAGCCATCAGTAGGATGACTCAAGGTTGTAAGCACTCAACAATGTAGTAAATCTTGGTAGGCGCAGTCCTCCGGCCCTGCTCCTGCAGACACTTACTTGTGTGCTTATCTGTGAGCATGAGTGCAAAGGTTTCCAAATTTGGGCCCTTGGATTGTGAGCTCTGGACAGGCCTGGCAGCCCATCTCTGCTCTGTATTCATTATTGTCTTTCAGATACAACTTTTGGCCTAACTCCTTTTTAGAACAGTCTATACTAACCATTTGTCTTTCTGATCTTGGCAGTATATATGGGATATTAGATTCTCTGGAAGTACCTAATTCCTTTAATGTTAGTTCTTTTTTCTATGCCCACTTGTTTCCTTATGTTCTTATATATAACACTAGCTGAAATAATCTGGTAGCATTTATCCTCTCTATTCCCTTGGAAATGTACTATACTTCACTTTTATCCCCTTTTAATCTCCTCTTTTCCAGAAACCTAGTTTGTCTAACCTTTTATGAATAATAAAATCCTTGAGTCTGTCACTGATTTCTCTTTGTTGTAGCTTTTACTAATATCTATAGTGATTGCTTTACTATTCTGCTCTCACAAAGTTGCGCAAAATTATACTACTTCCTCATTATGGCAACAATAGTCCCTGAAAGAGAAACATAAAAGTGAGAAGATTGATTAAAAAAAAATCTGTTTATGTATCTCAGTAAATTGTTCTGTTTTCTTTGTTGGGCCTGTTCTGTAGTAGGTGACTTCTGGGTGCTCTTCTGGCTCTGTCAATCTGTTTCTTCACTTCAGCAGGTGGGTACTGTAGTTATAAGAATACTTGATAGAGATCTTGTAGGTGTTTGCCTCTGTCTGAGGGGTTGTATCATAGAGTTTGGCTGTAGACAATGGATTATGTGGTGTGGTCTGGATGAAAGCTGGAGGCATGTAGGTAGGAATAGCAGTCAGTAGTTTTCTGGTATAGGGTGGTTTTTGTGACCATCGCTTATTAGCACCGTAGTATCCAGGAAGTAGAAAAGGAGTAACACGGCTGCTCCTCTGAAACCTATCCAGGAAGTGGATCTTTTGAGTGGACTGGTCCAGGCTGAGGTTGATGGTGGGATGGAAATTGTTGAAATCATGGTGGAATTCCTCAAGGACTTCTTTTCCATAGGTCCAGAGGATGATGTCATCAATGTAGCGCAAGTAGAGTAGGGGCATTAGGGGACAAGAGCTGAGGAAGCATTGTTCTAAGTCAGCCATAAAAATGTTGGCATACTGTGGGGCCATGCGGGTACGCATCGCAGTGCCGCTGATTTGAAGGTATACATTGTCTCCAAATGTGAAATAGTTATGGGTGAGGACAAAGTCACAAAGTTCAGCCACCAGGTTTGCAGTGACAGTATCGGGGATACTGTTCCTGACGGCTTGTAGTCCATCTGTGTGCGGAATGTTGGTGTAGAGGGCTTCTGCGTCAATAGTGGCCAGGATGGTGTTTTCAGGAAGATCACCAATGGATTGTAGTTTCCTCAGGAAATCAGTGGTTTCTCGAAGATAGCTGGGAGTGCTGGTAGCGTAGGGCCTGAGAAGAGAGTCTACATAGCCAGACAATTCTGCTGTCAGGGTGCCAATGTCTGAGATGATGGGGCATCAAGGATTTCCAGGTTTATGGATCTTGGGTAGCAGATAGAATACCCCAGGTTGGGGTTCCAGGGGTGTGTCTGTGTGGATTTGTTCTTGTGCTTTTTCAGGGAGTTTCTTGAGCAAATGCTGTAGTTTCTTTTGGTAACCCTCAGTGGGATCAGAGGGTAATGGCTTGTAGAAAGTGGTGTTGGAGAGCTGCCTAGCAGCCTCTTGTTCATATTCCGACCTATTAAAAATGACGACAGCACCTCCTTTGTGAGCTGTTTTGATTATGATGTCAGAGTTGTTTCTCAGGCTGTGGATGGCATTGTGTTCTGCATGGCTGAGGTTATGGGGCAAGTGATGCTGCTTTTCCACAATTTCAGCCCGTGCACATCGGCGGAAGCACTCTATGTAGAAGTCCAGTCTGTTGTTTCGACCTTCAGGAGGAGTCCACCCAGAATCCTTCTTTTTGTAGTGTTGGTAGGAAGGTCTCTGTGGGTTAGTATGTTGTTCAGAGGTGTGTTGGAAATATTCCTTGAGTCAGAGGCATTGAAAATAGGATTCTAGGTCACCACAGAACTGTATCATGTTCATGGGGGCGGAGGGACAGAAGGAGAGGCCCTGAGATAGGACAGATTCTTCTGCTGGGTTAAGAGTATAGTTGGATAGATTAACAATATTGCTGGGTGGGTTAAGGGAATCACTGTTGTGGCCCCTTGTGGCATGTAGTAGTTTAGATAGTGTCCTTTTTCTTTTGTAGAGAAGCAAAGTGTGTGTTGTAAATGGCTGGTCTAGTTTTTGTAAAGTCCAGCCACGAGGAGCTTTGTGTGGAAGGTTGTTTTTTTTTATGAGAGTATCCAGTTTTGAGAGCTCATTCTTCATCTTTCCCTGTTTGCTGTAGAGATGTTGATCAGGTGGTTCTGCAGTTTCTTTGAGAGCGTGTGGCACAAGCTGTCAGCATAGTCTGTGTGGTATGTAGATTGTAATGGATTTTTTACCTTCAGTCCTTTTGGTATGAGGTCCATCTGTTTGCATTTGGAAAGGAAGATGATGTCTGTCTGTATCTGTATGAGTTTTTTCATGAAGTTGATAGATTTTTCACTCCATACGGCTAAATTCAGTGCCTTGCATAATGACAGGTTTCAGAGTAGCAGCCGTGTTAGTCTGTATTCGAAAAAGGAAAAGGAGTACTTGTGGCACCTTAGAGGCTAACAAATTTATTTGAGCATAAGCTTTCGTGAGTTACAGCTCACTTCATCGGATGCATTCAGTGAAAAATACAGTGGGGAGATTTATATACATAGAGAACATGAAACAATGGGTGTTACCATATGAAAAATACAAATATTTAGGCAAAAATTCATATTTGTGATGTTTGAAAAATCTGCCATGGAAGAAGCTTCTTTTAGGAAGTCATGGGTTCTGTTCCTGCTTCTACCACTGACTGGCCTTAATTCTTTGCACTTACATAGTATTTTACCAACACAATGTTTACCTACTAAATAATCTCCATTTTACATGTTGAGAAAATGAGGGGTAGGTGACAATACCCAAAGTTATGCAGCACACTAAAATCAGATTTAGAACCCATGTCTTCTGGCTCCTTAGCCAAAGTCCAATCTACTTTGTGGTTTTTGGAACCAAAACTTCTAATATTTAAGCTAGAGTACAGTGCTGAGTAGAGGTAACTAGCAGCTGGGTTTTCATCCTTGCTATAGGCTGCAGCCTGTTGCTAGAAAGTGATACAGGTGTACACATGGTAACCCTTGCATTATATAAGTGCAGCATTTGTTTTGAGACCACCAGTCAGTGATGAGCCCAGATACAGTAAAACACTCCACATGAGAGAAGAGACCAGATGACAAAGTTTGGATCTGAACTTTGAATACCCCAAAATTTGGGCCTTGGCTTTGTTTTTATCCCATTATAAAGAGGGGCTGCTTGAAAATTAGGATTCTGATCTGGAAAATGTTGACATTGTGTGGTCCAGTGGCACAGGATTGGGAGTCAGGACACCTAGTTTCCTTCCAATTTGTCACTCACTTCCTATTTGACCATGGACAAGTCATTCACTCCTCCTGAACCCCATTGTCCCCACCAATCAAAAGTAAATACTGATGCTTATTCACCTTTCTAAAATTCCTTGGTTGGTTCTTTGAATGCTGGTCCCTCTGTGTATTTCATTGTGCATGTGTAACACCGACAGACCCCAGTCGTCAGTGGGTGGCATCGAACCTGGGACCTCTGGAGCTAAGTGCATGAGCCTCTAGAGCATGAGCTAAAAGCCATATACCTTTTAGCTAAGGCTGTAAATCAGACTCAATAATCTCTAAGTGGTCTCAGTGCCACTAGATGGGACAGAACACGATGCCCAGGAGGTGTTGGGGTTACACATGTGCTCCATGCATCTGAAGATTTTTGCTAGCAGCATCCATTGGTCGATGCCTCCAACATCGTCCTTTTGCTCCAAACAGTGTATGAGGAGTACAGAGCCTGACAGTCTCTTCTGTTTCTTTCTACCACCCAGGGCCTGAAGCAGGACCTCCTCAGGGTCTGCAGCTTTTGCTGGCTCCCTCTATCGTCACCCCTCCATCCCATAGAGTATAACAATTATGTCCAAGATCCTGGGTTTCAAGAGCTCTCCGGCTCCTGGGCCTTCCTGGTCAGTGACAACCACTTCCAGTGACTCTACTTCTGGGGGGAGACTCATGGCCCCTCAAAGTGCTCCATTTGCTGATGTTTACCAAGTTGAACCCATCAAGCACATGAGTACAGAGTATGAAGATTCCTCATAGATCAAACAACGATGCCCCAGTCCAATCCTGGCTAAGTAGAACCCCCGTACATTGGGCAGAGGCATCAAGAAGCATGGTCCAAGCACAGTGACCTGCTCCAGTGCTGATAGATGAGGAGTCCTTAACTCTACCAAACGGGTCTGAGGAGGTTTGGAAACACTTTCACAAACGTGAGATAAGTCTCCCTCCAGATCCTCATCCAAGAAGAGGACCTCCTCTCTGACACCCTCCAAATCACATGAGACTCCATGCCACAGTACAGGGGGTGGGTGGGAGGTGAGGAGCTCACAAGGAGCATGGTATCAGTCTTTCATCTTTGAAGAGCAAGAGTGCTCTGAAACTGGTATTGCCTCCCCGGGTAGGACCGTCCAGGGGTTGGCAAGAGAAACACTGAAAGCCACTCTATTGACGGTACCATTGTGCCTTGATAAGGATGTGTCTATGCCCAAGACTCTGAGGACCGCTCCACTGTAACAGAAAGAAAGTAGTCCTTCCGCTCCCTCATGCCTGGGGGTACATACAATACCCCTGAGGATATCATAATCCTCCTGGATCCAGAGTCATGCAATACTGTCAGATCCAGTCCTGACAGTATTGATACTCACATGACCAGTCAGGGAGTTTAAGGAAAGGAGATCACTTACTGAGACTCTGTAGCACCCCAGTGCTTAACAGGAGACATGGTACTGACAGCAGCACCCATGAACTAGAGTCTACCTTGTCTTCCTCTGGTGAATTGAACATTAGTGGGAGAGCATCACCACTCCTGTTGAGACAAAGACCTAGCCCAGACAGAAGAACTAGGGTCTCCTGGGCTCCATCCTGATCACAAAGATTATGCACCTTGGAACCAGTGGTATTCTGCTCTGTGGAGACCACCTCAACTCCAACTTGACCCATCTCACTGGCTGTATTTGGAATGGGACCCATACATGCAATACCCCAAGTTTATTCAGTCCCATTGAGATTCTAGACCACCCACCCCTTTTAGGGAGGACCCTGAACCTCCTCAGGAGGTAATGGAGGAAGAGCCTGATCCAGCAGAACCACCAGCTCTGAGTCTATTGCCATCCTCACCAGTGGAGTAGGTAGCATCAGTCTCATCTTCCCCACCTGATGACTACAGGCAATTTCAAGATCTGTTAAAGAGGGTCACTGACACACTTCAGATCCCTCTTGAGGAGGTGCTAGACATATCTCAGAAACTGCTGGACAGTCTACAGAGCATGGGCCTCGGTAAGGCGGCACTTCCTCATCAGTGAAGCCCTCTTCAAACCAGCGAAGATGGTTTGGTCCCATGCCAAAGAAGAGAAAAAGAAAAGCAGTACTTTCTGCCAGCCAAAGGAGCAGAATTTTTATTTTCACACCTAGCCCCAAATACTTTGAGTCCAAGCAGTTGTTGAAAGAAGCAGGAAACATCAACCCAGATCTACTCCTTCTGATAAAGAAGTGCCTGGACATCTTTGGAAGGAAGGATTTTACTTCCACCAGTTTGCAGTTCCACATAGTAAACTATCAAGCATTGTTGAAGTATGATTTTCATTAATTTCACATAATTCACTGACAAACTCGCTTACAAGAACAGGGTGCACTTCCAGCTACTTACTGAGCAAGGAAATGTGCTAGCTATATCAGCCTTCAGTCAACATGGTGGATATGGCCTCATGATCATGACTGCTATTTCATCCATTGAGCTACATGGCTCCAATCTTCCAAGCTTCCTGTACTAACAACAACTAGCACCTCAATTCTCTTATCACCAGAGAGGCAATGAATGACCAAAGAAATATGAGAGAGAGAGAGAGAGAGAGAGAGAGAGAGAGAGAGAGAGAGAGAGAGAGGGTGCAATATAGTCAGTATAACATTCCCTCTGTTTTCCTCCTTCCAACTTCAACCTCCTGCTTTAAAAACAAAAAGGTTTAACAGTACCTGTGGGAACTGTGAATCATTCCAGTTACCACATTCATCTATTCAGGACTCTGAAACACAACTGTGTGGCTGCCTGTATTGTTTCTACCATGCCTGGAATATGATACCTACAGACTAGTGCGTTCTTGACGTAATCCCCACTGGCTACATGTAGTGGGGTGGTTGCCCCACTCCTGCAGAAAAGGGGTTAAAAGCAGCCTGGAGCAGGCTGCAGCAGGAAAAGGGATTAAGAACAGCTAGGGGAAGCTGACTGTGTAGCTGACCACAGTTGTGGCCAGCTCAGTTAGGGCCCAGCTGTCCCTGATAAGAGGGCTGTGGGCCAGAAGCTGGAGAAGTCTCACTCTAGCCCTGGAGTGGGAAGGGCTAGCTGCCTGGGACCAAGGTACCCGAAGCAGAGCAGTGCTGGGGAAGAGCAAGGGGAGCTCCAGCCTGGTAAGCCCCCAGGTTGCAGGCCTTGGTAAAGGCCCAGAAAGGTACTGACGCTGCAGTGGGGCAGCCTGGGAATAGGCAAAGGCAGCTGGTCCTAACCCCTTGCCATTGATGAGCGACCATTACATTGCAGTCTACCCCAGTGAGCGGGGGTTAGATGACGACTGGCAGTAACCACTGAGGCAAGATGGGTTTAGAGGGTTGGGGGTTCCCCAGGGAGGGGAGACCCAGAGTGTGGGGGCACTACTGGGGCAGAATCCCAGGGTAAAGGGCATCAGGGTCCGGGAGGGACACCGGCCTATAGAGGGCACTTCGAAGGCTGGAAAGAACAAATTCCTGAGGCGACCAGCAGGAGGTGCTGCACTAGTGAATCATGTTGCTACACTACACCATAGATTTCTTTTCCCTTCCCCCTGCAAAGCCCCCTTACCTATCCCTCTTTATAAAGAACTCTCACAACAGGATGCTAAGTCAAGAAATAGACTCCCTGCTTCATCTAGGAGCCATAGAGCAGGATCTTCTCAACACTGTGAAAAGGGATTTTATTTAGGATATTTCCTCATCCCCCCCCTTCCCCAAAAGGAGGATTGGGACCCATATAAAATCACAGATTGAGGTTTAGCATGGTCATCCTGGCATAAAAAATTCTCTCAGTGAATAAAGTGGTTCACATGTCTTGATATGAAGGATGCCTATTTCTACATAGATATCCATTCTGCACACTGAAGACTTCCGAGTTGGCCCTGACAATTCAGATTTTCTAACATTCTTCAGATGTCTGCAGGCCCATGCATTTGGATCCAGCTCTTCCCAGACAATTGACCCAGGACAAAGGCAAGGTCAGGAATCCCAGTCTGGCTTCCCTTCATGTGACAGCCTGGTTTTTGGATGCATGTATGTAGGGGCAAGGTTGCGGAAAATTGGTGAGAAACTAAGTGGTGGACTGAGTATGTGACTGGAGGTAAGCGGAGGATGCAGGCAGTTTCAATTAACTTTGTCTGACAGACCCTGCCAAAAGACATTGTAGCATAGTTCAGCATATTTTTGCCTGTAAATGAGTCAGTTTATGTAATAAGCATAAATCGTACATATAAGAATGTAGCCAGCTGTTGACCCCATGTAACCCCGAGATAAGCGTGGAGAATATAGCGCCGCAGAGGACTTCCCCGGAGTCCTGCCTGGTCAGCTATCCTGAACAGCCAGAGTCCCCTGCAGCCCCTCCGCACATCCTAGAGGCTCCACGCGCACATTGGAGCATAAGTTCTTCCTTCCTTCAATGAAGCATAGTTTACTATTCTTAGGCCTGAGTGTCCTAATTTCGCTGGTATCTCCCCTTCCAGCCCATGCGGGCACAATGTAGAACTTAGAAAAAAAATGTTTGCAAGCAGTTCATCCTTAATAGCAGGAAAGAGTCCACAAGGAAGTTCTACACAGCAAAATGGAAAAGGTTTTCTGTCTGGTGCCAACATCTCCTGCCAACCTCAAATAATTTGACATCCCTAACATCTTGGGCTGTTTTCTTTTCTTAAAGACTTCAAGTCTGTCCCTGAGGTCTATATGAGTGCATGTCAGCACTTGTCACCTTCCGAATGAGAACCATTTCATCTCCACCCAGCATATTGGAGTATGTTTTTTCAAAAAGGTCTCATTAATACCTTTCCTCCCGTGATGAAAGCTGCCTCTTCCTGGGATCTCAGTCTAGTTCTCTGAGCATGAACTAGAGCCCCATTCTAACTCTTAGTCTCATGCTCCTTAGTCCATTTGTCAATGAAGGTTGCCTTTTTGTTGCTTTCACTTCAGTTAGAGGGGGAGAACAGGATGTCCTTGTAGCTGATGCACTGTACACAGTCTTTCATACAGATGTTTCTCTCAGACTACATGCTAAATGTACCCCCAAAGTAATCTCTGATCTCCTATTGAATCAGACAATATACTTACCTGTCTTCCCAAAGGTGCATGTCACTAGTGAAGACAGGAGACATTATTATTCTTTGTATGTCATCAGGCTTTGGAATTCTACTTACAAAGAACACCTAAACTCTTTGTATCTTTCTCAGAATGAATGAGTGGGGAAGCTACCTCTACCAATTCAAGTGGATTTGGGGCTGCATTCTGCTGTGTTATGTGTTATCAGCTATCCCCTTCTCCACAAATTATGAGGACCCACTCTACTAGAGCCCAGGCAACATCAGTCACTTCTCATTGAAGTCTGTAAAGCAGCAATATGTTGATCAGTTCAGACCTTTGTGAGACATTTCACCCTGGTGCAAGCTTCTGCAGCAGACACATCTGTCAGTGCAGCTCTCCACTCTTCGGCAGTACAGAGGTCTGCTCACCTCTTCCTCCATGAGTACTGCTTGTACAATAATTAGAGTTCTTCAAGATGTGCAGTCCCTGTCTATATTCCACTACATGACCTCCTTCCCCTTTGCTCTGGAGCTTTATCCTGAAGCAATTTGTGGTTAAAAAGGGAACCAGAGAGAGGTTCAGTCTGCACCACCCCTTATACACTCAGTTTGGAGTGCCAGGAGGAGAAGGGCATGAACCGATGGACACGCGAATCTTCTGGTCTTAGGCACCTGGTGCACATATGTACTCCCATAGTGGAATAGAGATAGGGACCACACATCTCAAAGAATTCCAGTTATGGTACAAGATAAGTCACTTTTTATATTGCTGACGTGGTGTGTATGGATACAAATATGCCAAGTACTTGGGAATGTTGAGGTCTGCGCTTATCTCTAGTCAACACCAATTGAGTTTAGAAGTAGCAAAGTTACTACTGGCAGCTTGCAGAAGAGGAGAAAGCACAAATAACATTTAAAATGGGGGATAGGGGAGAAACTAGCTTCTCTGAACTAACTCCCTAACTAATGCTTAATTCAGTAGATCTCAGTGGGAGCTGAGAGATGCTCAGAACCTTTGAAAAACAAGCCACTTATTGTTTAGGTGCCCAAAGATGAATTTAGGACCCTGAGTTTAGGCTCCAATTTTTGAACATCTCAGCCCTGGCTTTGATGTAAAGATACCACAGTTTATAGTACTCTCCTGTGTTTGATTATAATATCTTCTTGTTTGTAGTCAATACAGTATATGCATGTAACCCTTCTGCCAAGTGGAGCCAGCAGCAACCAGCACTGGGTTCAATATCTTGGGGTTCCTTTTCAACAACACAACACGGAACTGGCTCAAGCCCCCACCCAGTAACCTGGAAAAATTACACACCACCCCATAGCACCTCTGAGAGGCAATACTTCCCTACTCACAAGTACACAGTCAGAGTGTAGAAAATAAACTTTTAATGAGAGAAGGGAAGTCACCTGACAGGAGTTAGGAAAAATGGCACAAGCATAATCATAAAACTGTGAGCAGGACACCCACCCCAGAGCGCATGGGCAGTGCTTTCTGCCTCATGTTCTTGAGTTCTATAACCAAAAGTTCCTTTTCTGTGCCCCTCTCTGATCCCTCACCATACCCCCCACTCACAGTGGTTGTCCTTGGTCAGTGAGGCACAGCTGTGTGAGTTCCCCTCCCACTCGGGGGAGGGGGAGGAAGAAGGCACCTTGCTTGCTCCACCATCTGAGCATTTGCTCTGGCTTGCTGACCCACCAGCCGCGATTCCTCACCACCTGGCTGCCCTGCCAGCCACTCACTGCCCCACCTTCATCTCCACTTGCTGCCTGCCGCCTCGCCAGCCGCTTGGTCTGCTTACCACCTCTCCAGCTGCTTGTTCACTGGCCAACCATCAGTCACCTTCTGCTGCCACCTGCCTCTTTGCTGTGACCGCTGCAGGTCAGTCTCTTAGTGATTTTCAGCTCTTTGCAGGCTGGGCAGAAACACTGCCCCATCTCAAGCAATTACAGCTCTTTAAAATATCAAAAGTCTCCTAATGAAGCCTATTTAGCTCTATCTTTGAATAGTGGGGAGGAACAGGTTAACCCAGACTAGGGACCCTTAGGAAGAGGCCACACTGCCTGGGTGGGAAATCTGTCCCTACCCCTCTTACTTTTACAGAGGTCTGGCATTTGAGCCACTGGCTTAATGAGGTCCTTTCAGCTGAGGGTGACTCCCCACATTTGGGACAGGTTAGGTACAGTTCTGCTCCCCTTATTCATATAATAAGGACAACAACACTGATAATATTTCACTACCCCTGCATTCAGTACTAAAGTGATTTGTAAGCGAACACCAGCCAAAGTTGATCACTTTGAGCAACACACTGCTCTATCTGCCGGCTATCTTGGCAAAGTAGGATACTGTCACGGCTAACCTGGTGGCAGAACTTTGTGACTTTGTCCTGACCCATAACTATTTCACATTTGGTGACAATGTATACCTTCAAATCAGCGGCACTGCGATGGGTACCCGCATGGCCCCACAGTATGCCAACATTTTTATGGCTGACTTAGAACAGCGCTTCCTCAGCTCTCGTCCCCTAATGCCCCTACTCTACTTGCGCTACATTGATGACATCTTCATCATCTGGACCCATGGAAAAGAAGCTCTTGAGGAATTCCACCATGATTTCAACAATTTCCATCCCACCATCAACCTCAGCCTGGACCAGTCCACACAAGAGATCCACTTCCTGGACACTACGGTGCTAATAAGCGATGGTCACATAAACACCACCCTATATCGGAAACCTACTGACCGCTATTCCTACCTACATGCCTCTAGCTTTCATCCAGATCATACCACTCGATCCATTGTCTACAGCCAAGCGCTACGATATAACCGCATTTGCTCCAACCCCTCAGACAGAGACAAACACCTACAAGATCTCTATCATGCATTCCTACAACTACAGTACCCACCTGCTGAAGTGAAGAAACAGATTGACAGAGCCAGAAGAGTACCCAGAAGTCACCTACTACAGGACAGGCCCAACAAAGAAAACAACAGAACGCCACTAGCCATCACCTTCAGCCCCCAACTAAAACCCCTCCAACACATCATCAAGGATCTACAACCTATCCTGAAGGCACAAAGCCTTGGAAACAAGCAGGGAGAACTGGAGGTCCTGGTGATGTCAAGGAATTATGACGTGATTGGAATAACAGAGACTTGGTGGGATAACTCACATGACTGGAGTACAGTCATGGATGGTTATAAACTGTTCAGGAAGGACAGGCAGGGCAGAAAAGGTGGGGGAGTAGCACTGTATGTAAGGGAGCAGTATGACTGCTCAGAGCTCCGGTACGAAACTGTGGAAAAACCTGAGTGTCTCTGGATTAAGTTTAGAAGTGTGTGCAACAAGAGTGATGTCATGGTGGGAGTCTGCTATAGACCACCGGACCAGGGGGATGAGGTGGATGAGGCTTTCTTCCGGCAACTCACGGAAGCTACTAGATTGCATGCCCTGATTCTCATGGGTGACTTTAATTTTCCTGATATCTGCTGGGAGAGCAATACAGCGGTGCATAGACAATCCAGGAAGTTTTTGGAAAGCGTAGGGGACAATTTCCTGGTGCAAGTGCTAGGGGAGCCAACTAGGGGGAGCGCTTTTCTCGACCTGCTGCTCACAAACCGGGTAGAATTAGTGGGGGAAGCAAAAGTGGATGGGAATCTGGGAGGCAGTGACCATGAGTTGGTTGAGTTCAGGATCCTGACGCAGGGAAGAAAGGTAAGCAGCAGGATACGGACCCTGGACTTCAGGAAAGCAGACTTTGACTCCCTCAGGGAACAGATGGCCAGGATCCCCTGGGGGACTAACATGAAAGGGAAGGGAGTCCAGGAGAGCTGGCTGTATTTCAAGGAATCCCTGTTGAGGTTACAGGGACAAACCATCCCGATGAGTCGAAAGAATAGTAAATATGGCAGGCGACCAGCTTGGCTTAATGGTGAAATCCTAGCGGATCTTAAACATAAAAAAGAAGCTTACAAGAAGTGGAAGGTTGGACATATGACCAGGGAAGAGTATAAAAATATTGCTCGCGCATGTAGGAAAGATATCAGGAGGGCCAAATCGCACCTGGAGCTGCAGCTAGCAAGAGATGTCAAGAGTAACAAGAAGGGTTTCTTCAGGTATGTTGGCAACAAGAAGAAAGCCAAGGAAAGTGTGGGCCCCTTACTGAATGAGGGAGGCAAGCTAGTGACAGAGGATGTGGAAAAAGCTAATGTACTCAATGCTTTTTTTGCCTCTGTTTTCACTAACAAGGTCAGCTCCCAGACTGCTGTGCTGGGCAACACAAAATGGGGAAGAGATGGCCAGCCCTCTGTAGAGATAGAGGTGGTTAGGGACTATTTAGAAAAGCTGGACGTGCACAAGTCCATGGGGCCGGACGAATTGCATCCGAGAGTGCTGAGGGAATTGGCGGCTGTGATTGCAGAGCCCTTGGCCATTATCTTTGAAAACTCGTGGCGAACGGGGGAAGTCCCGGATGACTGGAAAAAGGCTAATGTAGTGCCCATCTTTAAAAAAGGGAAGAAGGAGGATCCTGGGAACTACAGGCCGGTCAGCCTCACCTCAGTCCCTGGAAAAATCATGGAGCAGGTCCTCAAAGAATCAATCCTGAAGCACTTAGAGGAGAGGAAAGTGATCAGGAACAGTCAGCATGGATTCACCAAGGGAAGGTCATGCCTGACTAATCTAATCGCCTTTTATGATGAGATTACTGGTTCTGTGGATGAAGGGAAAGCAGTGGATGTATTGTTTCTTGACTTTAGCAAAGCTTTTGACACGGTCTCCCACAGCATTCTTGTCAGCAAGTTAAGGAAGTATGGGCTGGATGAATGCACTATAAGGTGGGTAGAAAGCTGGCTAGATTGTCGGGCTCAACGGGTAGTGATCAATGGCTCCATGTCTAGTTGGCAGCCGGTGTCAAGTGGAGTGCCCCAGGGGTCGGTCCTGGGGCCCGTTTTGTTCAATATCTTCATAAATGATCTGGAGGATGGTGTGGATTGCACTCTCAGCAAATTTGCGGATGATACTAAACTGGGAGGAGTGGTAGATACGCTAGAGGGGAGGGATAGGATACAGAAGGACCTAGACAAATTGGAGGATTGGGCCAAAAGAAATCTAATGAGGTTCAATAAGGATAAGTGCAGGGTCCTGCACTTAGGATGGAAGAATCCAATGCACCGCTACAGACTAGGGACCGAATGGCTCGGCAGCAGTTCTGCGGAAAAGGACCTAGGGGTGACAGTGGACGAGAAGCTGGATATGAGTCAGCAGTGTGCCCTTGTTGCCAAGAAGGCCAATGGCATTTTGGGATGTATAAGTAGGGGCATAGCGAGCAGATCGAGGGACGTGATCGTTCCCCTCTATTCGACACTGGTGAGGCCTCATCTGGAGTACTGTGTCCAGTTTTGGGCCCCACACTACAAGAAGGATGTGGATAAATTGGAAAGAGTACAGCGAAGGGCAACAAAAATGATTAGGGGTCTAGAGCACATGACTTATGAGGAGAGGCTGAGGGAGCTGGGATTGTTTAGTCTGCAGAAGAGAAGAATGAGGGGGGATTTGATAGCTGCTTTCAACTACCTGAAAGGGGGTTTCAAAGAGGATGGCTCTAGACTGTTCTCAATGGTAGCAGATGACAGAACGAGGAGTAATGGTCTCAAGTTGCAATGGGGGAGGTTTAGATTGGATATTAGGAAAAACTTTTTCACTAAGAGGGTGGTGAAACACTGGAATGCGTTACCTAGGGAGGTGGTAGAATCTCCTTCCTTAGAGGTTTTTAAGGTCAGGCTTGACAAAGCCCTGGCTGGGATGATTTAACTGGGACTTGGTCCTGCTTTGAGCAGGGGGTTGGACTAGATGACCTTCTGGGGTCCCTTCCAACCCTGATATTCTATGATTCTATGATTCTAAGAGCCATCGCTCTCTCAGATCTTGGGAGACAGACCAGTCCTTGCTTACAGACAGCCCCCCAATCTGAAGCAAATACTCACCAGCAACCACACACCACACAACAGAACCACTAACCCAGGAACCTATCCTTGCAACAAAGCCCGTTGCCAACTCTGTCCACATATCTATTCAGGGGATACCATCATAGGGCCTAATCACATCAGCCACGCTATCAGAGGCTCGTTCACCTGCGCATCTACCAATGTGATATATGCCATCATGTGCCAGCAATGCCCCTCTGCCATGTACATTGGCCAAACTGGACAGTCTCTACGTAAAAGAATGAATGGACACAAATCAGACGTCAAGAATTATAACATTCAAAAACCAGTTGGAGAACACTTCAATCTCTCTGGTCACTCGATCACAGACCTAAGAGTGGCTATACTTCAACAAAAAAGCTTCAAAAACAGACTCCAACGAGAGACTGCTGAATTGGAATTAATTTGCAAACTGGATACAATTAACTTAGGCTTGAATAGAGACTGGGAATGGATGAGTCATTACACAAAGTAAAACTATTTCCCCATGGTATTTCTCCCTCCCACCCCGCACCCCACTGTTCCTCTGATATTCTTTACTTGGAACTGCTTTAGAAGATCTTTTGCTAATCGCTGCAGCTTTGCTTTGTATGGTGTTCTTGTTAACTGCTGGAATTAGCCTACCTGCTTGTCACCATGAAAGGTTTTCCTCCTTCCCCCCCCCTGCTGTTGGTGATGGCTTATCTTAAGTGATCACTCTCCTTACAGTGTGTATGATAAACCCATTGTTTCATGTTCTCTGTGTGTGTGTATATAAATCTCTCCTCTGTTTTTTCCACCAAATGCATCCGATGAAGTGAGCTGTAGCTCACGAAAGCTTATGCTCTAATAAATTTGTTAGTCTCTAAGGTGCCACAAGTACTCCTTTTCTTTTCATGTAAATTCTGTTTGCTCTGAAGTCTCTCCCACTCACAGGTAGCAATCAGGGGAGAACTCATTCAGACCCTGCTTACATGTACAATAGTATAAATCCTTCCATCTTGGTATCAGACACATATTGAAGTGGAAACGAATTATTATTCATATTAAGCCCCATAATTTACTCATAATGAGTTAGCAACAGCCTTGTGTTTAATAAGGGGAAAAGATAGGCTAGGGTTTATGTTCCATCAGCTGCTGCTAAATACCATGTTTTCCCACCTGCTAAACTGTTGTCCTGCATTCTGAGGCTTTGTGTTAATATACGGAATTTTCAAAAGCACCGAGTATACTTTTTATCGAGGTGAATCACTCTCCCTTCTTGCTAACAGTTGTGATCAAAAGAGCCCCAGCAGGTAGACTTCAGCAGGCAGTTGTAGGCAGCCAGAGCTCTACATCCTGCTGCCACTTATTTTATTTTTAGTCACTTACAATAAGCACTAAGTGTTGCAATGTTCCTGACAAGGAAGATTCTTTTCCCCTTGCAGATAAGGTCTGACTGAAGAAGACCTAGATAATGTGCTCGAGAATATGACTGCATAGAAATGTATTTGCTGCTTCCATTGACAGGTACCATACCCAATAGCCACTACTGTACCGAAAACCATTCTGAGTTTTGTACTATGCTGCGTATAGCTTACCAAAGCTGAGAATATCACCCTAATGTAGAAATTTGTCCACTTGGGGAGATTCAGATTCCTTGCCAGATTTAGTCTAGTTTAAACATAACCGGTGATCCTAATCCAACTGCAAGTGGTTGTCAGGCTAGATGCAAGAATTCAGTGGGTAGAATGGTTTGAGTCTATGGAGGAGCTCAGACTGGATGATCAAAAAGGTACCTTTTTAGCATTGGGGAAAAAAAATCTATGAATCTATTTTAGAATAAAAAAATGTAAGTTCTTTGGTGCAGAGACCATCTTTTTTGATCTGTATCTATACAGCACCTCTCACAGTGGGTCCCTGGTCCATGAGTGGGCTCTTAGAAGCTACTGCAATGTGAATAAATAATAACCGTCAAGCCCAACAAGAATTTGAAGGATTCTGCCTCTTAATAGCAAATAAATAAATAATTAATGCCCCTGCCCCCAACTCCTTTGTGACAAACATCTTGTCACCCACTGTATTGTGTTCTTGTTTTTTGTTTTGAGTGTGAGCTTCTTGAGGGACAGATGCTCTCTTGCTTGTTCTAAAATGCACCACGCAGGCTGTTGCCACTCAACAAATAGCAGCAATTAGTATCAGCAAAGGTTATCTGAAATCCAAATGAGGACAACTGAACAGGCCTCATAGTCAGGTTTGTGGACTTTGGGCCTGAGCCAAACCCACTGAAGACAGTGGCAAGTCTCTCCATGCTTTTCAATGGGATTTGATCAGAATCGTATTCATGGAACAGGTGAAAACTGGGAAAACAAGGCATCATCAAAAGTTTTGCTGCTTAATTGTGCACCATTTTGTTTGTATAGCCTTCCTTCCACAGTTGCTTTTGTCATTTTCTGACAAAATGGCTATTTGGAATCAATAATGAGGAAAATGACTTTGTATATTTCTCAGTATGAAAGTCATAGCTGCAAAAAGGTAGTTGTATTTTTTCTTCAGCTGCTGATCTGTTTTTCTTGAAAAATTCACATTTGCTTTCAAAAAGGCCTATTTTTAGGTTCATAATAAAACATGAAAACCTTGAATTTCAAGTGTTTTTGTATTTTGTTTGTTACTCTGCACATCCTTAAAAGGACTGAATTGGATGCTAAACTGCCCTGTTCTCCCTTAGGCATGGCCCCTCTAATTCTAGAGTTGAGGTATATACCCCATGGGGTGAGAATTTCATTGTTGTTGCCTTTGATTTAAAAACTATATGCATTTTGTGGATAAATTAGAGGTCTTCAGTTTCCAGTGCTGTCAATCTTGCACCTTTCACAAGCCCTAAGTATAAAATAAAAATGAAAGTGGTCTCTTATGCGCATGGCATAATTGCTCATGCAATAGCCTTGTGAATAACAGAACTGATTTGAGAAGTGATTGCCTTTGACTGTCAGATTCTTTTTTCTGATGAAATTGCAGACTTCAGAGAGATGCTGAAAGAATTAAAACCTAGGCATAGCACTGCATCTTAGTTTATTTTTCTCAGTGCATTATTGTCAGTTTACACAAGGCTGTGAAAACTCATGCCATGTCATGTATAAACCCAAAAGAGAGGATTAGTGGGGATGGTGGGGAACGGGAAATGAATCCTAAATGATGTGTATTGGAATGGCAGCAGGCATGTTGCAGTCAAAACAGATGAATAACAGCCTAGTGTTGCTGTTTGTTAGTGAGAACTACAGCCTTACTCTTGCATCCGATGAAGTGAGCTGTAGCTCACGAAAGCTTATGCTCTAATAAATTTGTTAGTCTCTAAGGTGCCACAAGTACTCCTTTACTCTTTAGACAGTATCACAGGATGACCAGCCCTTTTATATGGAGATGGGCCCAGCCCCACCTGTGGTTGCCTGAAGAAAATCTGGTTCTTCTAGTATATGTCTCCACAGCATTTGGGAAGGAGCAGGAATGAGCCTCCCAGCCTTGGTTGACAGTCCTGAGCTAACAGAGCTCACACTAACACTCTAACAATGGCTGTATAGACAGTGCTTGGAAGTTGTGGATCAGTCTCTGAAGCCTGGGGCAGTGGGTAGGCTTCAGAGCCTAAGCTGCAGCTTCAAAACCCTCTCTACATGACTAGTTTTACTGCACTAGTATGAGCCGCACCAGCATGAGTCTGTTGACCCAGGCTGAGAGGCTCACTCCAAAATGCTGTGTAGACATACGCAGGAAGGCTGGCAGGTGTTGAGGAGATCCTGAAGGGGCTAAGAGAGGAGAGAACTGTAACACATATTGGGCAGAGGACCTACTTTATTTTGGTTTCAGAGTAGCAGCCGTGTTAGTCTGTATTCGCAAAAAGAAAAGGAGTACTTGTGGCACCTTAGAGACTAACAAATTTATTAGAGCATAAGCTTTCGTGAGCTACAGCTCACTTCATCGGATGCATTTGGTGGACCCACCACCACCAAATGCATCCGATGAAGTGAGCTGTAGCTCACGAAAGCTTATGCTCTAATAAATTTGTTAGTCTCTAAGGTGCCACAAGTACTCCTTTTCTTTTTACTTTATTTTGGTATTTTGTCTTGGGTAATTTTGATTTAACCAACAAATTGTGCCCTCATCAGGCCTGACAGAGTCTAATGTGGCATGGGTTCTGTCTGGTGAGCTAGCCCACAGGCTTCCAGAGAAATAATGAACAATCAAACTAGAAAATTGAGCACGGGAAAGGATTACAACTGGAATGTGGTGGTCTTCAGTTTTTGTCCTGAACCCTTATGTTACTGTGCACTGTTTAATAGCTTCTGCATTCACCCAGAGGTGGTTTAACTTCACTGGTGTGTGAAGTGATCCTTATAATATGTACCTAGTATATACAAATACATGTAATAGGCTATTTTCTCAGTTAGAATTTCAAAATACATCAGTTCACTGTCATTGGAGCAGTGGGGGAGACTGAGAGGAGGACTGTGGTGCCCTATGTCACAACCTCCCTCCTGTGCTCCCCCAGAAGCAGATCCCCTTGTGGTGGGCTAGACTGCAATGTGAGGATCAGGTCCTCAGTTAGCATTTGGCACCACTCCACTGCCAGACAATACACCAGCATATCAATAGGTGTCCATGCATCAAAAGGATTTTCTTTTTGTGTAGAAACAACTCAGTTTAAACTCTTCTTGGGCCTGCCATTTCCTATTCCCTCACATTAGTGTCCGTCAGCTGTCCTTTTGTGTCTATAATGATTCTCAATCAATGTGCTATAGCAAGCTTGCACATACTACCTGAACGTATCCTGTCAGGCTGTGCCGGAAAAGAAAGCACCAATAATACTTCTTCAGATAGCCTCAGGTAGAAATTACTTAGATAAGAGATTTAAAAGCCAGACAAGTTGTCCTTGATTGTCATAAATGTAATACACTAATGCTCCTTTCTTCAGGGCTAGATAGTAGCCTGGACTGCATGTCTGTGCAGAGGCATAAGGGGGAGTAAAACCTATCATTAGGCCCCTGTGTGGGGCCCCTGATCCTTAGAGCTGGTGTCAAAGGGTAAGGCATCCCGTACAATCATTCACAAGCTTGGGCTCGGCTCCTTCCCTACAGGTGCCAGTCAAGAGAGCTGAGCTGAGCTGAGCCGTGCTGAGGAGAAGGCTAGTAATGTTCTATAGAAAATTACTACCCCCTGCAACATGGGGGCAGCAGGGAGGGAACTGTGGCTCACTGAACCACAATTCCTTCTCTGGAATGATCCTGGGTTAGTGCAACTATGGCTACATCTACTGTACCAGCCAGGGCTGTGATTCCCCTGCTTGGGTAGCCATAATCGTGCCAGCTCTCATTGAGATAGGGCAAGTATAGAGAGCAGTGTAGCTGTGGAAGTGCTGTGGAGGCATGGCTGAGCCATGCCGTGTACCTACCAGTTCCTATTTGGCATAGCTCAGCCTTGCCTCCCCTGCCATTGCTAGTGCTTCCATGGCTACGCTGCTCTTTATACTTGCTCTCGCTCAATGACAGCCAGCATGAGTACGCATACCCAAGCAGGGGAATCACATCCCTGGCTCGTAGTACAGATGTAGCCAAAGTGTTAATTCTGCTAAGGCTCTGTCTTTCGGACACAGTCTAGCCCTTATCAACTCATGAACAACATTTAATGAAAAGCCTTTTTACTGTGTCATTTAAAACAAGTAAATGCAGTTCTCTGTTTGAACAGTATAAACCAAACTCACTCCTAACTTCATCCTTCCTTACTTTCTCTGATGCAATTGCATATGATGCATTTTTTTTCGAAAAGCAAATTTAATTACTCACTCTAATTCTGAGACTCTCTGTGTAGCGTTTGGGCTTTTTGGTCCAGTTGAATGAATTTGGAAATCTATGAAGTACTTCATTCTCTGAATGATACATTATCACTCTCCTTCATCCCTGTCAGCTTCAGCAGGTAAGGATAGGTTGCCAACCGTGGTCTATCTAAAAGCTGTGGTTTTGAATGATGAAGCCTGTGAAGTCTGAACTCTTCTTCTTTTTTTAAAATACCAGCAGATTTTGAAATTGTGTTCTGTCTGTGACTCAAGCACTCAATATTATCTTCCTGGTATATGGCTGCTGAAACTTCAAGAAGTGACTGTACATTCATTTCCCATCACTCATGGGTAGATTGACCACTCTTTAAGCTGACTGAAATAAGAAGCCTTCAGAAGCATTTTTCAGCTCCTCAAGTGCTAAGGTTGTTTTCCTCTGTAAAGCTCTCTGGCTTACACTGGAAGCCAGAAACTCTTCAAGCTTTGCTTCAGCTGCAGTAATTCATCACAAGCGTATCACCTAGGAAAGTACTGGTAGGGGTTTGCTCAGGAAATGAAGCAGTATTATTGTCCAAAAGTTAGGAAGGGTGCTGACGGTGGTGGTGTGTATTTTCTCTTCCACTTTTTCTATCCCTTTCTCATTACAAATGTTGGCTGTATTACTGTCCTGGAGAGTGAGTGTGGAAACCCACATGCGGGACTGTAAAACACTTAGATGACCATGGCCGTGTACTAAAACTCCATTTATCCAAACAGAATGGGAAGTATGGAATTTATTTGGATAAAGGGAGTAGATTTAAAAGGAATGATGCACATCAGGGAACATAAACCAATCTAAGATGAAGGGGATGAATTTGGGTTAATGAGCCTCTCTTGTAGAATGTCCAAGTTTACTGAAAGCAGCATGTTCATCCATTTGTTTAGATATGCAGCATCATATAGGGATAGGGTTAAACATCAGAAGTGGAGCAAAATGTCAAATATAAAAGCCTAATAATAAATTGAGATTTTCAAAGCAGACTAGGGGATACTTTTAATAGAAGATAGGTATGTAGCTCCCCCATTAGAGCTGGGTTGTAACTTTTTCCAATAAATGTTCTGTGAAAATTCTCTCTCTTTTTCCACACAAAGTTTTGGTTTTTGATAAAACATAAAACTTTAATCAGGAAAGATTTTTTCAGTCCAGGATGGAATTTCTAGAGAAAGATCCACCCCAGAATAGCCAATAGCCCAGTGGATAGAGGACTCATCCGAGTGAGAACCAACTCCCTGCTCTCCATTGGGCTGTTGGGTATTCTGGGGTGGGTCTCTCTTGTGTGTGTTTCTTTTTTTTTTAATGAAATTTCAAAAAGTTTCAGTTTTGTTCTGTGATAGACCCAGGCCAGTTCGGTACAGCAGAGTAGCCCTATTGGGATCCGGGAGGAGGGCAGGCGAAGGCTGTCCACTGCTAAAGGATTCCCCCCCCAGCCTAAGAGGGGGATCCACAAGACCTGGATACCAAATAATTCAGGGGGACAACTAATGGAACAACAGGGACAGGAGCGTGGTCAAAGGGTCAAATGAAGGGAACCGGATGGGGACACCAAGCAGAGAACCCCAGACAGTGCCCACTGCTCCTCAAAGGTGTCAAGGGAGTCAGAGGACGCCTCCCAGAGGAACTGTGCCTGGATACGTGAACGGACCGAGGATCAGAAATAGGACCCACAGTCACAGAAAACTCCATCGGTCAACTTCCTCACTCTGGTTTTATAGATGGCCATTTTAGCTAGGGCCAGGAGGAGGTTGACCAGGAGATCCTGTGACTTTGTGGGGCCACGGATAGGGAGTGCATAAATAAGAAGGTGAGGGGAAAAGTGCAACCAAAATGTAATAAAATATTGGTGAGGAGCTGGAATAGGGGCTGCAGCCTGGCACACTCCAGCTATGTGTGTGCCAGGGTTTCTCTCATGCCGCAAAAGGGGCAGGTGTCTGGGATTGAGGTGAATTGCACCAAGAACACGCCCGTGCTCACGGCTCTGTGAACGAGCCGCCAACTGACATCCCCGGCGGGCCTTGGGACTAAGGAGGAATATAGGCTGGCCCACCGGGGTACAGCAGAGTTGCAGAAGGTAGATATACTGGCCACTGGATTAACAGTTTTCTGTTCCCTGACTGACCAGATCAGGGGCTGCTCCAGGCTAATGAGAACACCTGACTCCAATTAACCTGCAAAGAGTCAGGTGAAGCCATTAAGTTAATGTGACCACCTAACTCTAATTAAGGCCCCTCTGATAATATAAAAGGGTTCACTCCAGTCTGGCAGAGAGGAGCCAGAGGAAAGGAAGTGTGGCTGAAGGGCTAGTTAATGAAGACACCCCAGATCATTGGTAAGGGAGCCGTAAGGTAAGGGTGAAGAAGGGAGAAGCAGGAGAGCTGTGGGGAAGTGGTCCACAGAAATGTAGCCACTCTGGCAGTAAAAGGTTGGCTGCCAACAGCTGTTACCATTAGGATCCCTGGGCTGGAACCCGGAGTAGAGTGTGGATCCAGGTTCCCCCCAACCCACCACTACAGAAACACCTCCTGGGAGGGCCCCTTTAGGAGGCAAAACTGTTTTGGCATGAGGCCATAGGAGCAACAGAGACTGTGAAAATTCTCTCATCAAACTCCATTGCTGGCTTATGACAAAAAGGGCTCAGTAGACTGTATCCCTGGCCCTAGAGAGAGAGAAGGGCTATGTAGAGGGTTGCAGTGAGCCTCTGAAGCTAGCATAAATCACCTGGAACTGCGGGACCCACGGGGACAAGGTCTGAGCTCTGCCACAGTTCCAATCAGAACAAAAGCACATTTTTGGCAAGACAGAGTTTGTTTGCCAGCCAGTCCTATATGCCCCAGGCTGCTTTGACAATCTCATCAATAATATCTAATACAATTAAAACCCTAACCCTGACTAATGATGGGGTTGTGCGGGAATGCCTATTAGAAGGTCTTTGGTCTACAAAAGTGGCCTGAAAATTTCATGGCTCTACCATGAGCATATACTACTTTGTGATTATAGATGGGTGAAAATACCCTGAGTACAACCATTCTAGCTCTCTTTTGGCACTTCTGCTTCTAGTTCTTGCAGAAACTAGGATGTGTAAAGCCCTGCAAAACTAAAGGAAAAATTTAAGTTTATTTTTAAACTGGAGAAGAGATTCAGTTTGGTCCTGTGATTTAATTCAGTCCTTCCTAATCTTAGTCCCTTAGAATCATAGAATATCAGGGTTGGAAGGGACCCCAGAAGGTCATCTAGTCCAACCCCCTGCTCAAAGCAGGACCAAGTCCCAGTTAAATCATCCTAGCCAGGGCTTTGTCAAGCCTGACCTTAAAAACCTCTAAGGAAGGAGATTCTACCACCTCCCTAGGTAACGCATTCCAGTGTTTCACCACCCTCTTAGTGAAAAAGTTTTTCCTAATATCCAATCTAAACCTCCCCCATTGCAACTTGAGACCATTACTCCTCGTTCTGTCATCTGCTACCATTGAGAACAGTCTAGAGCCATCCTCTTTGAAACCCCCTTTCAGGTAGTTGAAAGCAGCTATCAAATCCCCCCTCATTCTTCTCTTCTGCAGACTAAACAATCCCAGCTCCCTCAGCCTCTCCTCATAAGTCATGTGCTCTAGACCCCTAATCATTTTTGTTGCCCTTCGCTGTACTCTTTCCAATTTATCCACATCCTTCTTGTAGTGTGGGGCCCAAAACTGGACACAGTACTCCAGATGAGGCCTCACCAGTGTCGAATAGAGGGGAACGATCACGTCCCTCGATCTGCTCGCTATGCCCCTACTTATACATCCCAAAATGCCATTGGCCTTCTTGGCAACAAGAGCACACTGCTGACTCATATCCAGCTTCTCGTCCACTGTCACCCCTAGGTCCTTTTCCGCAGAACTGCTGCCGAGCCATTCGGTCCCTAGTCTGTAGCGGTGCATTGGATTCTTCCATCCTAAGTGCAGGACCCTGCACTTATCCTTATTGAACCTCATTAGATTTCTTTTGGCCCAATCTTCCAATTTGTCTAGGTCCTTCTGTATCCTATCCCTCCCCTCCAGCGTATCTACCACTCCTCCCAGTTTAGTATCATCCGCAAATTTGCTGAGAGTGCAATCCACACCATCCTCCAGATCATTTATGAAGATATTGAACAAAACGGGCCCCAGGACCGACCCCTGGGGCACTCCACTTGACACCGGCTGCCAACTAGACATGGAGCCATTGATCACTACCCGTTGAGCCCGACAATCTAGCCAGCTTTCTACCCACCTTATAGTGCATTCATCCAGCCCATACTTCCTTAACTTGCTGACAAGAATGCTGTGGGAGACCGTGTCAAAAGCTTTGCTAAAGTCAAGAAACAATACATCCACTGCTTTCCCTTCATCCACAGAACCAGTAATCTCATCATAAAAGGCGATTAGATTAGTCAGGCATGACCTTCCCTTGGTGAATCCATGCTGACTGTTCCTGATCACTTTCCTCTCCTCTAAGTGCTTCAGGATTGATTCTTTGAGGACCTGCTCCATGATTTTTCCAGGGACTGAGGTGAGGCTGACCGGCCTGTAGTTCCCAGGATCCTCCTTCTTCCCTTTTTTAAAGATGGGCACTACATTAGCCTTTTTCCAGTCATCTGGGACTTCCCCCGTTCGCCACGAGTTTTCAAAGATAATGGCCAAGGGCTCTGCAATCACAGCCGCCAATTCCCTCAGCACTCTCGGATGCAATTCGTCCGGCCCCATGGACTTGTGCACGTCCAGCTTTTCTAAATAGTCCCTAACCACCTCTATCTCTACAGAGGGCTGGCCATCTCTTCCCCATTTTGTGATGCCCAGCACAGCAGTCTGGGAGCTGACCTTGTTAGTGAAAACAGAGGCAAAAAAAGCATTGAGTACATTAGCTTTTTCCACATCCTCTGTCACTAGCTTGCCTCCCTCATTCAGTAAGGGGCCCACACTTTCCTTGGCTTTCTTCTTGTTGCCAACATACCTGAAGAAACCCTTCTTGTTACTCTTGACATCTCTTGCTAGCTGCAGCTCCAGGTGCGATTTGGCCCTCCTGATATCTTTCCTACATGCCCGAGCAATATTTTTATACTCTTCCCTGGTCATATGTCCAACCTTCCACTTCTTGTAAGCTTCTTTTTTATGTTTAAGATCCGCTAGGATTTCACCATTAAGCCAAGCTGGTCGCCTGCCATATTTACTATTCTTTCGACTCATCGGGATGGTTTGTCCCTGTAACCTCAACAGGGATTCCTTGAAGTACAGCCAGCTCTCCTGGACTCCCTTCCCTTTCATGTTAGTCCCCCAGGGGATCCTGGCCATCTGTTCCCTGAGGGAGTCAAAGTCTGCTTTCCTGAAGTCCAGGGTCCGTATCCTGCTGCTTACCTTTCTTCCCTGCGTCAGGATCCTGAACTCAACCAACTCATGGTCACTGCCTCCCAGATTCCCATCCACTTTTGCTTCCCCCACTAATTCTACCCGGTTTGTGAGCAGCAGGTCAAGAAAAGCGCTCCCCCTAGTTGGCTCCCCTAGCACTTGCACCAGGAAATTGTCCCCTACACTTTCCAAAAACTTCCTGGATTGTCTATGCACCGCTGTATTGCTCTCCCAGCAGATATCAGGAAAATTAAAGTCACCCATGAGAATCAGGGCATGCGATCTAGTAGCTTCCGTGAGTTGCCGGAAGAAAGCCTCATCCACCTCATCCCCCTGGTCTGGTGGTCTATAGCAGACTCCCACCATGACATCACTCTTGTTGCACACACTTCTAAACTTAATCCAGAGACACTCAGGTTTTTCCACAGTTTCGTACCGGAGCTCTGAGCAGTCATACTGCTCCCTTGCATACAGTGCTACTCCCCCACCTTTTCTGCCCTGCCTGTCCTTCCTGAACAGTTTATAACCATCCATGACTGTACTCCAGTCATGTGAGTTATCCCACCAAGTCTCTGTTATTCCAATCACGTCATAATTCCTTGACATCACCAGGACCTCCAGTTCTCCCTGCTTGTTTCCAAGGCTTTGTGCATTTGTATATAAGCACTTGAGATAACCTGTTGATCGCCCCTCATTCCCAGTATGAGGCAGGAGCCCTCCCCTCACAGACATTCCTGCCTGTGCTTCCTCCCGGTATCCCGCTTTCCCACTTACCTCAGGGCTTTGGTCTCCTTCCCCCGGTGAACCTAGTTTAAAGCCCTCCTCACTAGGTTAGCCAGCCTGCTGGCAAAGATGTTCTTCCCGCTCTTCGTAAGATGGAGCCCGTCTCTGCCCAGCACTCCTCCTTCATGGAACACCATCCCATGGTCAAAGAATCCAAAGCCTTCTCTCCGACACCACCTGCGTAGCCATTCGTTGACCTCCACGATTCGACGGTCCCTACCCAGGCCTTTTCCTTCCACGGGGAGGATGGACGAGAACACCACTTGCGCCTCCAACTCCTTTATCCTTCTTCCCAGAGCCACGTAGTCCGCAGTGATCCGCTCAAGGTCATTCTTGGCAGTATCATTGGTGCCCACGTGGAGAAGCAGGAAGGGGTAGCGATCCGAGGGCTTGATGAGTCTCGGCAGTCTCTCCGTCACATCACGAATCTTAGCCCCTGGCAAGCAGCAGACTTCTCGGTTTTCCCGGTCAGGGCGGCAGATAGATGACTCAGTCCCCCGGAGGAGAGAGTCCCCGACCACCACCACCCGCCTTCTCCTCTTGGGAGTGGTGGTCGTGGAACCCCCAACCTCAGGACATCGCATCTCATGCCTCCCAACCAGCGGAGTCTCCTTCTGCTTTCTCCCCCCAGACATATCATCTGGTCCACTCTCCGCATTGGTACCTGTGGAGAGAACATGAAAGCGGTTAGTTACCTGTGTCTGTGTTACTGGAACCCGGACATTCCGCTTACCTCTTCTGGAGGTCACATGTTGCCAAGCTTCTTCACTGGCCTCTTGGCTCCTCTGTGCAACCTGCTCTAAATCTTTAGAGCTTTGTGCCCCTAGAAGGCTATCCTGAGTTTGGTCCAGAAAATCCTCAGTTTCTCGTATACAACGCAGGGTCGTTACCTGTTGCTCCAGACCTTCAATCTTCTCTTCCAATATGGAGACCAGCTTGCACTTTGTACAGACAAAGTCGCTTCTGTCCTGTGGAAGAAAGACAAACATGGCACATCCAGTGCAGGTCACAACAGCTGAACCCCCCCCTTCCATATCACCTACCTACTATGAGCTTCCTCAGAGACGTTGGCAAGATGTAAGCCTCACTGGGCTCACTCCAGGCGAACTCCCAGGCAAACTCCTCCTGTGAGCTGCTCTGCTGTCCCCGCTGCTCCGCTGCCGCTCAGCTGGTTCGCGAGGCTCTGGCTATTTTTAAACAGCCAGGCTTCCCTGACGCAAACACACAGACACCCTAATGCCCGCCCCCTGCAGGCTAGCAGCCAATCAGACACTCACTCAGGCTCTCTCCCTGCCCTCCCAGCAAACACACGCTCGGATACTTCCTCAGCAAGCAAACACACACACTCGGATACTTACCAGTCCCAGGCAAACTCCTGCTGTGAGCTGCTCTGCTGTCCCCTTCCAAAGCAATATTGTCTGACCTGAAAGTGGAAGCATTTACCCAGTTCAAATACTCTCTGGTGCAGGAGCCCCCATGACCTTGGAAACCCTGCACAATACACTTGCTCTTTTTTTGGCATAGTAAATGTGTTTCAGTCAAATGATTCTATGTTAGCCTCTTGTTTCTTTTCCTGTTGTTGCTTCATATTGTCTAACTCACTTGCAGAGACTGGAAAGTGTTCCCTCACTTCCACTAAAGTTGTTTTTTCTAATTGAAAGCAACCAGCAGGTTGCTCATGTAAAGTCTCATTAGCCTTTGATTGTGAGGCACCTTTATGAAAGAATGGTTCATTATCATACAGTTTGAAAGGCACCCTGCTTCCAGGCTAATTGTCAAGAATAGTAACGTACATAACATTAGTTTCCTCAAGATTTATAAAAAAATACAATTCATCTGTCTGAGGGGGGTCCCCATAACTGTAATTTCCAGATGCCTCACCCCCTTTAATGTATCCTCACAACATTCTGTGAGGTAGGGCAGTACTCTTACCTTATATTACAGATTGGGAATGGAGTCAGAGAGACTATGGCCCAGGTGCCTAAATACTTTTGAGGATCTATCTGGCTCTTTAGTCACCCAAGTCTACCATTTCGGCACCACTAACACTTTCAAAATCACCAATCACCTGCTGCTTTACCTGAAGGTACCTTGGGACATTTCCACTACTTGGCATTCACAAAGCTACCTAACCACTGACCCTGCCAATGAGCTGCTTAATGTCCTAGCTCAAGGCAAAGACCTGGAGGTTCTGAAGCAGGCTTCTCAAGCTAGGTGGGACCTGATCCTGAAGGTATCCTTAGCACACGCCTAAGTTCTGATACTTGTCAGACCCTGCAGCAGGAGAGCAAAGTGCAGGCTACGGGGAGTGGGGGTGGGACAGGGATGTGCAGCACCTGCACTGAAGACAGCTTGAGGCACAGGGGAATGTAGGGTGATTGTGAGAGAGAGACATGATTTTGTCTTTTAGGGCATGTAGGCACTTAAGCCAGGTCAGTTGCTTAACTCCTGGAGAGGCTTCATGGCTGAGGATCCCAAATGGAGGGAGATGACTATCTCTGGCCCATCAACCAGGGGCATCAGGTCAGCTGCTTAGGCAACCAAGTCCCTCTCCTCTCCCTGCTATTTCACTCCTAGCTAGCTTAGACAGATCAGCGTGCTAGGTTCTGAGGATCCCTTTCCTGAGCACCTAACTCTTCCCAGGCATCGTATGGGGAGTCTGGGCACCTAACACGGGGCGGAGGATTCTATTAGGTGGCAGGATGCCTTGGGGTGAGGTGCTGCAATGCTGAGTAGAACAATGCCTCAGTATCTTTGAGGGTGTGGGCCTAAGCGATTTGCCTACACTTCCCAGGAAGTTGGTGGTGGAGCAGGAAATTGAACCTGGGTCTCCTGAGTTGCAGACTAGGGCTTAACCTCTGGATGATCTTTGCTTTCTCAGGTACCAAAAGACCAACAGCCACAAAGGTCAGCTCTAGCAATCCTTAATTCAGTAACACAATTCTCTCCTTGGATCCCAGAATGACGAACACATTACAAAAAATCTAGTTAGATGGAAACATTTTTGGCAAATCTTCTTTTGACCCTTCTTTTGTTGTCTGAGTAAAGATGGCAGCATTTTGGGCCAAATGCAGCTAAGCACAGTAATAGCAATTCTCAGAGACACTTTCCCAGATACACCTCTTGGTGCATGTAAATGAAAGGGCCTCCTGGGGCTAATAATAAAAATAACCCCATTCAATATTATCTTGGGGTGATTACCATAAGAGGATGTATTTTCCTAGATGAGTATTTATTTTGTGTGTAATGTGAATATTTGTATTCTAACTTGTAATTGTTGTATATTGTTTACAGCTTGGGATTGTTATACACATTTTAATAACTAAATGCATATTCATGACATAATAGTAAAATATATAACCATTTTGACATGATTTAGGATTCTGGGAATAATATTTACCTTTCAAATTTTCAGCATCTGAACACACATTGAAATATTCTTCCTTTTCTCATTATCAGAGATTTTCAATGTACTATCTGGCCTAAAAATGAAGTGTGTATTTCACGCAACTTCTTCTGTTGTCTACAAAGAACCAGAATGAAAAAGGCAGTATCTCTCTGTTCAGACCCAAATGCATCTGCTTCAGCAGCAAGAAGAAGAGTCTGATGTCCAAGATTTTCTGGCTGATCAGGAACAATCTTGATGATAGATACAGACTCTGCATGCAACACAATCAATTCCTTGGATCTCAGTGCGTTTCGCCTTATATAAAGTATTAGTCTTTCCCAGAAGGGCGAGCTGAATCTCTTTGAGTTATACCTCTATTCCTCATTAATTACAATCAGACAGATCCTCAATCAAAGGTGAACTAGCTAATGGCTAAAGGTGATTTTCATAGACCTCTACACTCAATTTCTTTAAAGCTATTTAGGCATTGCTGTCCTCATCATTGCAACACCTCACGGATTTAGGAGCCTACAGTCAATGGAATTTAGACAGTGCCTAAATCCCTTTTGAAAATTAGATTTAGTCTCCTAAATCAATTGTGTTGTGGTTCTGAGTTCAGTAACATCTAACTAGCTTTAAAAATCTTAGAGAGGACAAGGAGATCCCTACCTATGTTGCTTCTAGGTCCATAAAATACTGTGAACCATAAATAATTTTCCATGGCTTCATACTTGCTAATAACTGGACTACTATAAACTCTAACTTGTAGTTGTCAATACAGACTTACAGTGTCTTCTCAGCTTCTTCCCCTTTTTAGGCTGCCTGCCTAGGTTGGCCAGCTACCCCAGAAAAATGCGAAGTTCTGATTCCCAAGGTCTTGCCCAGTCTTCTGAGCTCTTATAAACCATTTCCTAAACTGGGGAAATGCAAATACGACAGTGAAACTGGTACAGCTGCAGAGTATTTACTAAATCTGGTGTTAGATCTGTGAAGATAAAGCATTGTTGAAACTAACACCTGCACAGTGCAATTGTAAAGTGTGAATCTTTGTTTTGAATGATGCATCTTGACACAGTGCCAGTGACTTGATGAGATATGAAGCATTGGTTTACCTTGTCACCAGCTGCAATGATTTTACTAAATGAAGAGGTGACAAGACAGGATCCAAATCTACAGTGGCAGCCTCATCTTCAACCATTGGCATCCAGCGCACACGTCCTTCAGATTTTGGGAAGACTCAGATGGATGATCCCACAGGGATGAACCACTGTTGCTATCAATAACACAAAAGCTGTTGTAATCATCCCTCTAAGGTGGCTGGCTGTAGCTGAGCTGGCTGTTCTGCACAATTGCTGAGTAATGGTGACCAAGTTGGGTTAAATTTTCAGAAAACTTTTCTTTGTGGCAAAAAATAAAATAAAATAAAAATGCACATTTAGGTTGACCAAAACACTTTGCAAATTTGTGTCAAACCTGTGGAATTAGTTTAGTTGAAAAAAATCAGTGTGTTTTGTTTTAATATTTTGAAACAAAACGTTTTGATGTGAAATCATTTTTCATTTAGAATTTTACTTTAATTTTATTTTTAGAAAACTTACAAAAACTCAGTGAAACACTTATTTCATGTCAAACAATATTTAGTTTGATCCCCACTGAAATCTTTTTTATTTTTATCAGTTTGCCAAAAAAATCATTTGTTTGTTTTTGGGTTTACACAAACTGATTTTTTTTTATTTTGTTTGTATTCGTTTGGCCAGTGAATCAAAAAATCAGTTACTCACACTGCTCTAATTGTGACCTCTAGCTAAATGAAGGGGCATCTTAATAGCATCAAAGTAAATGAACTGAGCATGGGATTGAGAGTAAGGGACTCCTGTAGTCCAAACTTCAGGCCAGGTGGCTCTGGGGTGTGATCACATTTTTATAAGAGAGGCAAAAACTGGTTCAGAGTCCTGCCCAAAATGGCAAGGACAAATCTGTCTAGGACAGTGTGATGGATGAAAAGTAAACAAGTCTGAGTGCCTAATTTACATAAGGAATTCATACAGATCCACTCAGAGTATTAGCTGATAAAATGGCTGTGATAAATATAACCATAGATTGTATCCATTAAATCTAAAGAAATAGGTATTGATGCATTCATTTAAATGTGAAGTCTGCCTTAGTCTGCTATAACCATTACTCAAGTTGTAACTATTTGTGTTCATCAAAACTGGAGAATATCTTCCTTGTGTTACAAAAAGGTTGTTATGCTCACATTAATAGTGATACTTAGATTTTGGAATTTGATGAGTACTGGATATTACTTTGAATTGTTGTAAGATGCTGGCATGAGGCTCTTATTGGCTTGAATGGAGGTCTAAGCTGCAAATGTTTCAGCCAAACCACAATGAAAAGTAACTAAAATGTATTCTGATACATAGAACAACTTGTTACAAGTTTTCAAATAACCCACTTTATTGTTGGCTCGAAGAGAGGCTTAAACAACTTTCCATTTAACCTTTATTCTTGTTTCCCAAACAGCAATGGAAGGGATTTACTATATATATATATATATATATATAATATATATATATATATATATATATATGGCAAATTTGTGTTACAGCTAGAGCTCCACAAACTTATTTGCAAAAAGAAAAGGAGTACTTGTGGCACCTTAGAGACTAACAAATTTATTAGAGCATAAGCTTTCGTGAGCTACAGCTCACTTCATCGGATGCATTTGGTGGAAAAAAACAGAGGGGAGATTGATACACACACACAGAGAGAATGTGAAACAATGGATTTATCAAACACACTGTAAGGAGATTTCAGAGTAGCAGCCGTGTTAGTCTGTATTCGCAAAAAGAAAAGGAGTACTTGTGGCACCTTAGAGACTAACAAATTTATTAGAGCATAAGCTTTCGTGAGCTACAGCTCACTTCATCGGATGCATCCGAAAGTGAGCTGTAGCTCACGAAAGCTTATGCTCTAATAAATTTGTTAGTCTCTAAGGTGCCACAAGTACTCCTTTTCTTTTTACTGTAAGGAGAGTGATCACTTAAGATAAGCCATCCCCAGCAGCGGGGGGCAGGGGGGGAGGAGGAAAACCTTTCATGGTGACAAGCAAGGTAGGCTATTTCCAGCAGTTAACAAGAATATCTGAGGAACAGTGGGGGTGGGGTGGGGGGGGGGAGGAGAAATAACATGGGGAAATCGTTTTACTTTGTGTAATGACTCATCCATTCCCAGTCTCTATTCAAGCCTAAGTTAATTGTATCCAGTTTGCAAATTAATTCCAATTCAGCAGTCTCTCGTTGGAGTCTGTTTTTGAAGCTTTTTTGTTGAAGTATAGCCACTCTTAGGTCTGTGATCGAGTGACCAGAGAGATTGAAGTGTTCTCCAACTGGTTTTTGAATGTCATAATTCTTGACATCTGATTTGTGTCCATTCATTCTTTTACGTAGAGACTGTCCAGTTTGACCAATGTACATGGCAGAGGGGCATTGCTGGCACATGATGGCATATATCACATTGGTAGATGTGCAGGTGAATGAGCCTCTGATAGTGTGGCTGATGTGATTAGGCCCTATGATGGTGTTCCCTGAATAGATATGTGGACAGAGTTGGCAACGGGCTTTGTTGCAAGGATAGGTTCCTGGGTTGGTGGTTCTGTTGTGTGGTTGATGGTGAGTATTTGCTTCAGATTGGGGGGCTGTCTGTAAGCAAGGACTGGCCTGTCTCCCAAGATCTGTGAGAGTGATGGGTCGTCCTTCAGGATAGGTTGTAGATCCTTGATGATGCGTTGGAGGGGTTTTAGTTGGGGGCTGAAGGTGATGGCTAGTGGTGTTCTGTTTTCTTTGTTGGCCCTGTCCTGTAGTAGGTGACTTCTGGGTACTCTTCTGGCTCTGTCAATCTGTTTCTTCACTTCAGCAGGTGGGTATTGTAGTTGTAGGAATGCATGATAGAGATCTTGTAGGTGTTTGTCTCTGTCTGAGGGGTTGGAGCAAATGCGGTTATATCGTAGAGCTTAGCTGTAGACAATGGATCGTGTGGTATGATCTGGATGAAAGCTAGAGGCATGTAGGTAGGAATAGCGGTCAGTAGGTTTCCGATATAGGGTGGTGTTTGTGAGCATTGCTTATTAGCACCGTAGTGTTCAGGAAGTGGATCTCTTGTGTGGACTAGTCCAGGCTGAAGTTGATGGTGGGATGGAAATTGTTGAAATCCTGGTGGAATTCCTCAAGGGCTTCTTTTCCATGGGTCCAGATGATGAAGATGTCATCAATGACAGCAGGATTGTCTGGCTATGTAGATTCCCTCCTCAGGCCCTACGTTACCAGCACTCCCAGCTATCTTCAAGACACCACTGACTTCCTGAGGAAACTACGGTCCATTGGTGATCTTCCTAAAAACACCATCCTAGCCACTATGGATGTAGAAGCCCTCTACACCAACATTCCACACAAAGATGGACTACAAGCTGTCAGGAACAGTATCTCTGATAATGTCACGGCTAACCTGGTGGCTGAACTTTGTGACTTTGTCCTCACCCATAACTATTTCACATTTGGGGACAATGTATACCTTCAAATCAGCGGCACTGCGATGGGTACCCACATGGCCTCACAGTATGCCAACATTTTTGTGGCTGACTTAGAACAACACTTCCTCAGCTCTCGTCCCCTAATGCCCCTACTCTACTTGCACTACATTGATGACATCTTCATCATCTGGACCCATGGAAAAGAAGCCCTTGAGGAATTCCACCATGATTTCAACAATTTCCATCCCATCTACCAATGTGATATATGCCATCGTGCCAGCAATGCCCCTCTGCCATGTACATTGGTCAAACTGGACAGTCTCTACGTAAAAGAATGAATGGACACAAATCAGACGTCAAGAATTATAACATTCAAAAACCAGTTGGAGAACACTTCAATCTCTCTGGTCACTCGATCACAGACGTAAGAGTGGCTATCCTTCAACAAAAAAGCTTCAAAAACAGACTCCAACGAGAGACTGCTGAATTGGAATTAATTTGCAAACTGGATACAATTAACTTAGGCTTGAATAGAGACTGGGAATGGATGAGTCATTACACAAAGTAAAACTATTTCCCCATGGTATTTCTCCCTCCCACCCCACCCCCCACTGTTCCTCTGATATTCTTGTTAACTGCTGGAATTAGCCTACCTTGCTTGTCACCATGAAAGGTTTTCCTCCTTCCCCCCCCTGCTGCTGGTGATGGCTTATCTTAAGTGATCACTCTCCTTACAGTGTGTATGATAAACCCATTGTTTCATGTTCTCTGTGTGTGTGTATATAAATCTCTCCTCTGTTTTTTCCACCAAATGCATCCGATGAAGTGAGCTGTAGCTCAGAAAAGCCTAGGCTCTAATAAATATGTTTCATCTCTAAGATGCCACAAGTACTTCTTTTCTTTTTGCAAATACAGACTAACATGGTTACTACTCTGAAACAAATTTATTTGACTTTATCGTGCTGTATGTGGAATATCCAGGAGCAGATAGATTCTCTTGAGTTTTATTTGTTGTTTGAACTTAGTCAACACATCTACTTTTGAATACTTTACTCTGTGGAATTGAAAATTCAAGCTGTGTTGCTCAGTTGTGATTAGTCAGTGAAATCATGTGGTATTGCTTCTGTTTCATGTCAAGGTGACTGCTCAAGCTCTTCTGGTACACTTGCTCCAAGAAGTGAATTACACAATTTCTGCAAATGGTTGCATATGCTACTTTGAAATTCACTTTCTACAAATACCTGTGCAAGTAATGGGGCTCTGCAAAAGAGGCAGGATCTACCCATAGAGAGCAAGATCAGGGCCTTAGATTGTCAACTGTAATTGAGGGACAGATTCTACCAACCTTATTCATGTCAAGCCGTAACTTACTCCACAAGCAGTCCCACTGAAAGAAATGGAACTCTTTGAAGAGTAAGGTATTGCTAAATGTGAGCCAAGGTGACAGAATGTGGCCCTTAGACTGTAAACTAATGGGTAGTAATGTGCTATTAATTGTAGGGTGGCAACATTGGACTCAATGTGAGTAATGGTGGCAAAATTTTACCTTTTGACTATAAGCTCATTGGGGTAGAAAATGTCTTGAAATAAGTTAGTGCAGCACCCAGCAAAGTGGGGTTCTGATCCAGGTTGAAGCTCAGGGCATTACTGTAATATAATTAACAGTAATTATACTAACAATGTACACATCATGTGATAGAGAACCCCTACTGCTTGCTGTCAGTGTCCTGACTTGTTTTCCAGAATTGATTTAATCTGATTTTGCAGATGTTAAAACAGAATGTACTGTATTGTCAGTCATTAACACCATCATATTATCAAGTCACACTAGTTAAATTTATTTCCCATTCTGAGAATAGGGGATACCACAAGTTCTGTAGTAATTGTAGAAGAGTAAATTGTAAGGGGAGTTTCACTTTTATTCAAAAGAACAAGGGCAGAGTATAGTATCATCACTTGGGTCATCCTTAGGAACATGCATTACAGAACCTCATGTTAAAGCATGTTTGGGACTATCATACATTTTTGCACCAATATGAATCTGTTATGATATCTAACCTAGTACAATAATTTTAAACAAGGTAGAAATCCCTACTGTTTCATCAAGATGAGTTAATCTCCCTTTAGTAAAGGCAAAAATATCAGAAGCCATAAAGTCTTTAAATTCCCATAAAAACCCAGGTAGAGATGGTTTTCCCATACAACTTTATAAAATATTTCAGGCTCAGTTGATTCCAGTTCTTCAAAAGATATTTAAAGATGATGAAAAGAATAAGGCTTTTTGCTATAATCCAAAACATCTGTAGAATCCCTTGCTCCTAGAGGGTTGAAGTTCCTTTGCATGGTCCTAATTATCGGCCCATTTCCCTAATTAATGCAGACAATCTCTGGTCACCTAGGACTTCAAAGATCTCACTGCAATGTCCCCAATAGACACCTAGAACTTCATGGCAACAGCGGGAATAGTATTTTGCTCTTTCTACACCAAAAAGCACAGTTCCTCCCACTAAAGGATTTACAGATTAGTATTCTGCAATAAAAGGTCCTTTGAGTTTAGTGCAGTATTAGGCACACTCATTGATCTAGTGTGTCCCAGCTCTGGGAAGTTGAAGGAGAGGAATAGATGGGAAATGGGTAGCTGGCTACTTCCAAATCCATCTCCCACCCTGTGCAAATACGAATCTGTTGCTGTGGTTAGAGTGGCAGGCAGCTCTTGGGAAGATGCCTATCTTACCTTCTTGCATCTTTGGTGTCCCTTGACACAACTTGTGTGTACCTGACTGCAGTAGTTTGCTACTTAAGGGATATGGGAATGACCACTAAAATGGGAAACAAGAGTACTGGAGCAAATGATAGAAAATGGGGGTGGATGTGGAAAACAGAACCAAACAAAAAGGGGGGGGGGGAAATAAGAGATCGAAAAGGGCAGCAGAGAGAGAGAAAGGAGAGGTGTCAACTTTTCTGAAACTTGTCTTAAAGGAACATAGGAAGACTCCCTGCTGGCAATCCATCCCAATGAGAAAAAGGGAGCGACTGAATCGGACAGTCCATTCCACTATTGTCCAAAAAGGAGGAAGTAGTACTTCCAACTATCATTCATCCACCTCAAGCGGGTTTTGTATGCACTAGATCCTCGGTGGGGATTGGGACACCTAGTGCATTGTGTTCTGCACTGTGATGGATGCTGACAGCCCTGCCCTTCCCCTAGGACCAGATCTCTTCCCACCGAGGTCAACGAGAGTTGAGTTCCATTCAGTGGAAGTTGTGTGCTTAACTCTTAGACCACTTTGATCAATGAGCTCACTAGGGGAGAGGGGACTAAAACTCATGAAGGATGTTGTTAGTAACAAATAGTTCAGCCAGCTCTAAGCGCTGAGACCATCCAAAGGCAGATTTCCTATAGAGAAATGCCTAGTTCTAAAGAAAGTCACTACATCTTGTTTTGCAGAGAAGTTAATACCGACTAATGAGGAAGTTTTCAATCCTCCCTGTGCTGTTACTGAAAATAAGAGATGCAGTTATGTGATGCAATAAGGCTGTGAATAGCTCTGTCAGCAAACTTTGTGATATGTAGACGTTAGCTACGCTTCATCAGAGCCATCATTAGCTGACTAGTAACTCACAGATTTTCTTTATGTGCAGCATTCACAAAGTAATAAAGATTCTTGTCCTTGGTCCTGACAGAACTAAGACAGTGAGAAAGGCCTGGCTAGCTCTTCATGCATAAAATATATTTACTCATTATCAGTAACAATAAATCTTGGGAGAAAGAGAGACAGGAATTTGCTCCTAGCCATCATATCATCATTTCCCCCAAATCAATAGTACATTATGTAGCAAACGGTGGACAGTTATATTGAGCAGTTATTAAACTCGATTCTAATACATACACATCTGTGTTTAATTCTCTGTCCTATACTGCCTACTCAGGACTTGTGGATAGGGAACCTTGAAAAGTTTGTGTTGGAATTTCCAAAGGAATCTACAGGAGTTAGGTGCCTAACTCCCATTGACATTCAATTGAAGTTGTGTGCTTAACTCTTAGACCACTTTGATCATCCCTGTCTTGGGTTTGCATTTCTTTCTGAGAAGCATCTAAGTGGGACCTGTTCCCCAGCTAGTGTTAATTGATGTAGTCCCACTGAAAAAAATGCTGATTTGCCCCAACGGATGATCTCTAAATGTCTAGGATGCTTGGGCAAAGCATCTCCAGAGCTCTTGAATATGTAAAATTGGACTGAAATAGTCATTCAGACAGATTTCTTGAATGATTTCAGGCTCTTCTGCTTCTAATCTTTGCTGGAAATACTACAAGTGTTTCCAAGTGGGTGTGCACGCATGTGTGTTAGTTAGTTTTTCCAAACTGGTTCATCTATGTCTATATTTTCCTCCTTTAAAAAAAAAATTGAGAATGCTTGCCATTTCATACAATTCAGCGTATCCCAAAAGCCAAAACATGTTTAGAGGAATCAGAGTCTGGGGTAGTGGACTTCAAAGGAAGGCTGAATTCTACCATTGTCAGGGAAATCGCCCTCCTACTTTGAACTCCTACTTCAGTTCAATCTGAGGGCATATCATTTTCATATGAAGGGATTTAAATGTGTAGTTCTCTATGCCTTGTAAATTCTATTCCTGAACAAAACATGTACAAGGAAAAAGAAAGCTGGGTAGGAGGCAAAGTCTTCTAAGGCATCAGAAAGGGAAAATTTTAAGTCTGGAAAGAATTGAAGGAGAAAAAGAAGAATCACAAAAGGGGAAGAAAGAATAGTCCTATGTGGTGCTGAGCAGTATCAGTGTTTAGATGGGAAGCAATGATGCTCAGCATCTTCCAGAGCTGCCCAGTGCCTTCCAGGATCAGACCCAATATCTGAGAGGATGAAAAATAGGGAAAGATGCACCAATGCAGCATAAAAAGAGGGTTAGTTTAATGGCAGAAAAGTAAATGGAACCATTGTTCTTAAACTGTCTGTCGGTATTTGAAATGGACAAAATACTGATCCATTTTTAAGAAGGCCCCTTTGTAGGTTTAAAAGAGAGACAGAAAATGGCATATGAAAACAATGTCAGAATACTCTGAAGGCCAGATCTTCAGCGCATGTAAACTGAAGTAGCGTCATTAAAGTCAGTGGAGAGACACTGATTTACACCAGCAAAGGATTTGGACTTGAGCATCTTGTTCTCTAATGCCTGGGCCCATAGATATATATATCTATTTTTTTTAGGGAGACTCCTCATTGATTTCAACTGGGATGGTTGCTTATGAATGGATGAGAGAATATGGCCCCTGTACTTCGTATAGTCATTAGCTAGCTGTGCAAGTGCAGTACATTAATCAGAACAATCAATTGTCCTCTGACCCCAACAGCATCTCAGTCAGAAAAAAAAAAAGTGACCTACTTCCTTTCATTAATGAGCCCCAAGTATCCATTTCTGAAATAGACACTTTTTTTGGGGGGGGGAATTATATTAACTGGATGTAAAGTCTGATCCAGTGTTCACTAAAGACAATGGAATTCCTTCCATTAATTCCAATGGTTTTTGGACTGGGCCCTTTAAGATGCAGTGTCATTGGCTAATTTGTACTAACCCCTTGTGTGAAATGACTCTGGTGGGATGCACTGGCTTCTCTAAACAGCTATGCTAAAAGGAATAATATTATCACGGTGGTGGGAGGCAAAGATAGGCACGTTTTCTTCATCATTTAAAGTGATAGATGTGCACAGTGTGCCAGCACACACAGCAGTCAGCACTTGCCAGTTATTCCCTTGTTACTTACTCAATGAATCAACTTAATGAGAGGAGGTAGAGTTCAGAATTTCAATAAACGCTTTCACATGGCACTTCTGAAACATGCCCTATTACCCATTTAATCTGTGCTGTACTCATTTTCTCCCCCTGAGCCACAAAGAATTTTTTTAAAACTTTACTCCTATTTACGTCTTGCCTGTTGGTCATTTAATGTCAGTGGGCTTTTTATTCTTTTCACTTATCCTAATGAATGTATCTCCCAGAGAGGAAGAGAGTAATAAAAATAGAGCATCTTTATTACTTTGCATGGCTGGTTTTTTATCCTTTAATATTTGAATTTTTTCTATCCAAATGCCCTTCTCTCCATTAGCAAACCAGCAGTATTTTAATCTAGCTTTCATCAATAGAATTAGTTTGATTCATTCTGGTGTTCGATAATATTAAACTCATCTGAACTATGCATGCAGATTTTTTTCCCCCTTGTGCTTACAGAATACATCCGAATGAAGCTAATTCCCCAGTTAGTTACATAATGGGTAGCCCCAAAATGTCATGTAATAAATTGTGACACTGTTGCTGTGCAGCTAAAAATTGCTGGAGTTAAGTGAAGTAAGCATATCATTGTATGCCATTGTTAAACCACTGAAATGCATTGCTTTTAGGAATTTCACCAATTCAGACTCATAATTTACCCTTTAATACTTATACATACTATTTTCCTTATTCATTCTAACTAGCTTCTACAAACCCATGCCAATACCAATTAAATTTTGTTAACACAGTGAACTTCTCTCTAGGTGAGCAATGTCACTGTTAATCTAATATTAACAGCATACACTACATCAGTCAAAATATTCAGTTGTCTTTTACCTAGAGATACAGAGACTGTTCTGAAGATGCGCTTCCCAAGTCTCCTACAGCTCTTTAAGGTGGATTTCCATCTTCATTTAATTTAATTCAGGAAATGAAAGCCAGCTACTAGAATATTTTTTCACTCTTTGCAACAATAGTTAGAATTCATAAACAGATGTTAGGAGTAGAGCTGTGCTGCTTATTTTAAGGTCATCATGGGCAGATAGGGAAGCATGCAAAAAAGGTGTTTACTAATATTTTGCCCAAAAGAGGGAAGTAAAAGTCCTAACATGTACAAGATGGTGGTTACCCAAAAGAGTGATTATTTGTTGAGGTGTCCTCTGATCATTTTTGCCATCTCTAGAGAGGATGCTGGTTTTAGGCATTGTCAGTGACCAGGACATGGGAAGTCATGTCTAGTGGTTGGAGCAGGAGTCAGGTTCAATGGTTAGTCAGGTCTTGTGGTTAAAGCAGGAGTCAGAAGCCAAGAGTCTGAGCCCAGGGTCAGAACCAGGTTACCCAGAGTGGGGCTAGGCTCTGGCTAAGCAGACAAGCTTTAGCAGCCTTGGGTAAATGCTTTGAGGAGCCATTAGAGTCAGCTGGTTTGCTGACTCTGGCTACACTGCCCAATTCGTTGGAAATCAGGCAGCCTACTATAGGTCAGCTATGCTTATTAGGGTGCCTGGAGACTAGCTATGCAGGCCCTACTTGCAGACTGATTCTGCTGCAGGTCCTCATTCCTGACAGCGTAGGTGAAATAGGCAGCCACCTAGGGCACTGTGTTCAAAGTAGTGGAAAGATCAAGGGAGGATGGGAGACTGGGGGAAAATGGGGAAAAGTTTTCCCATGATATTGTGAATTAATTTCAAAATAATAACCCCTCTATGGCTCTGTGCTAATCAGTCCCCTGACCTCACAGTGCAGTCTATTCCTGATTGGTCTGACTTGTTCACTTGGCTTGTGATATCCTGGGCGACAAATGGTGTCTCCGTCTATTTTCTGTGTAGCATATAGTGTTCAGTACACAGCCCTGCTTGTTCTGCAGGAGCTTGATCCAAAGCCCATTGAACTCAGTCCAAAGATTCTGATTGACTTTAATGGACTTTGGACAAGGTCCATTTTGCTCAGGAAATACATAATTATGTTAACTTACTTTTGGATGTCTCTTTTCTTTACACTAGGATCTAGGGAATCCAGTAGCTCACTGTTATGAGACAAGTCTGTATATATGTAAATAATTAGTTAACAGATAAAGTGCCAGTAAATGGCGCTCAAGAATATGTAGCATAGTTCCTGGGTTTTGTACGACCAATAAGACTTCTTGTTTGCAGCACTTTGTGGAAAGCATTAAGAAATCAAGCAGCCCTAGGAGAGTCACTGGACCTAGCTTCTGACTAGGAAAGAGCTGGGCATGGGCCAGTCTCTCAGAGAATGACAAGTTGCATCAATTTCAAAAGCATCAGTTCTCTCAATATTCTATATTTATTTCTTGGAGGCATTTGAACACTAAGTTGTTTACAAAGCCTATTCCTTTTATGAATGCTCTGATATCCCAAGTAATCAAATATTCAGTCATCAGTGTCTGTCTGTTTTCTGAAAATCATCTGACCACGTTTGTATTTCATCTGAATTAGCGGCAGAGATAAAATTTCAAATTTCCACTGACTCGTCACATTGCAAGAGGTGGCTCCTTGCTGTTGAAAAGTTTGTATTAAATGAACAGATTGTTAGAAGTAGAGATAATCAAGGCATCAAAGTACCTCATTCAAAACTGACATTAAGGTGTTGTGCATTGTGTTGTACCTTTTAGTTCATCCAGTATTACGCTAGAAACCAGTTGTGAAGCTTCCTGCTCCTTCCCTCTGTGTGAAATCCTCACCTTTTGAGGGCCACTGTGGGTTTTCATTTTTTTCCCCAGTAGTTTTTGTCTAGGCTTTTGGCCCAGTTTACCTCCACTTCTGTGTGCAATGTGTAAGCAGACTAGGCAGTTATCTCACTGGCTGACTTTGGGCTACGTTCTTGTCCTGAGTAAGGGGCGGGGCATTACGGTGGTAATGCAGACAAGGAATTGTGGCTCAGAGATGCATGTTTCCCTCTCTGCTCCTACCGTGCTTCAGGGGAGTAGTGATTTGCTACTAGTTTAGATCTGCACCCTGTGATTGGACCTACCTGCTTGTAGAGAGGGAGTAGTGGAAGCACAGCATCATTTACCATTGTTTGCTCAGAATCATGCTCCACAGATACCATGCAGGAGCATAAGAAGTGAACTTACTCCCCCTTGTACCTTTGTGGACCATCTAACAATCTAGCCTTCTTGTTTTCATGAACATTTGGCCAGAACCTTAACATGTCAACTACTCAAGACAGAGCTCAGGCTCTTTCCGCCAGCAGAGTGGAATCATGTGAGGTGTGAGTGCCCTCAATTCCTGTAACTGAGGCCACTCAGTGCCTTTCAGGATTAGGTTTCAGCTACCAAGAAACCTTCCTGAGCATTCAAGGTCCTTATTCCTGCTATTTATATTCAGACCATTGCTTCTATGACACTGAAACACACTGTTGGAAAAATCCATCTTCTCTTGGTAAAGTGGAAAGTACTTGAAATTCTTTCTGACACATATGTAGTTAGTAATCTCCTGGGTTTCAACATAACACAAGTGTCAAGTACCAGAAGATGAGAATAAAAAGATACAGGCAGAATCCATTCCTGACAGGCACAACCCCCCCCATCCTGATTTACTTGGGACTATCATAATCAAAACCTCGTTAGCTACCAGAGCCTGTAATAATATTGGATAGGTAGAGGATTCCCTAAGATTGTTCTATCCATTACAAGAAGAACTTGCACTGAATTCCTCTGCTCATCTGAAAGGAAATTTTTGTCTTCCCTTTCAAAACTGAAAGAAGACTGATAGCCTCAGCATGGATATTAAAATGATATAGTCATTCCATTGTCCTGCTCTCTCTCTCTCTCTCTCTCTCTCTCTCTGCTACCTAGTCTGCCATTTTTTTCCTTGTCTGGGCTTCGAGCAAATAATTAAAAAAAAAAAAAAAAAAAAAAAAGTAAAATAATTCAAAGTACCATGTATACTTTTCAGAGTATAAGATTCTCAGGATGCTGAGTTCCTGTGACAAAACAGTGATTTGCTTCAGTGAAATCAGTGACAAATGCCATCCATGATGACCCTTTTCCTCCCCCCTCCCCCCCGTTCCTCATTCTTCTGCTCAGAAAATCAAAATCAAGTAAATACTATTCAGGATGTACTTGAATGTTCCCTGATCACTTCATATTACACTTTTGTAGCCTCTCCAAGTCTCATGTGGCTCAGAGCGATTAGTTAAAAGTCAGGCTGAAAAGGGATTTCCCCTCCCCCCAACATTAGCAAACTCACATGAACTGAGATTTTTCAACAAGCCAGGAGACAATGATTCAGCAGAGTTTGAAATGCTGGTGATCAGCTTTCATGCCTTAGTGTCAGATCACCAGCTGGTGTATATTGCTGTAGCTCCATGAATGTATGGCCCCTATTTTTTTTATTCCTTTCACTCATCAGTTGACTGGGAATCCTCACCTCTGACTTCTATTCTAGAAACTCAGTCCGACCTGGAACAGGCCATGTAACTTCTCTGTGCCTCCATTGTCCCACATACAAAATAGGGAATGCATAATATTAACTGTGCTCACAAGACTGTTGTAAGGGTTAATGCATTAATCTTTGAAATGGGTTTCAGATGCTTGGATAAAAGGCACAATGTGCTAATGTTCTAATACTTTTAATAATATCACAACAGCTGATGGGTTTAATTATGTTTGACTTGTGGTATATTCAATCCATTATCTGACACACACACACACACACACATCCTGATATGGGAAGTCAAAACATATTGAAATAGGCCAAATTTCTCCCTGTTATACCGCAATAGAATTAAACCAGGGATTCATTTGTCCCAATGTGCTTTTTATTGTCAGATTATAAACTATGCAAGACCATGATTAATTGCAAATCTATTCCATGGAGATTCTCTTACAAGGAAATCCATAACTTTTGTCTAAGATTGTCAGACCAGCTCTTGATTTGGCCTAGCAATAAAGAAAATGTGCTTACAGTAATAAATTCCACTTTATTCTTATGTGGATCACCTAAAGGTCAGTTTAAACAGACTGGCACAGATGTAACTAGGATAATTTCTCAGATGGGTGGCTCATTTTCTTTTGAGAAATATGTTTTGGTAGTAGATAAAACAGTACTGAACGCTCTATCCAACAGCAGATAGTTGATGATTATATAACACTTTCACATTTGGGACTTTCACAGCCCATCCTCCATGTCTGTGGGATTAGAAAGGTTTTTCTTCGCTAAATTTACAATTCTCCAACCGCCTTGGCTAATTGCACCATCTTCATTTTAATTCTCCTCGTAAGACCCATTAAACAAGGACCTAAATCTGAAGTCCTAACAACTTTCTCATGTTCACTTCATTGATAGTTTTGCCTGAAAAGGGGCTGGATAAAAACAGAGGCCACATCTACGCTGGAATTTGTTGCCAGTGTAATCATTTTGGTTGTCTGATTTTTTTAATTATATTTTTATACTGGCAAAATCCCTAGTGTAGATGCAGTAAAACCAAGGAAAAAGTGCTGGTGAGCTTATTTTGTTTCAAGCACTGGTATAAACTGTATCGGCAAAAGTATATTTTTGCTCATAGAAGTTGCATCTACACTAAGAACTTTTCTAGTGCAGGCTAGAACTACATAAAGGCTTCATGGTTTTTCTCCCAGTGAGTTCTGTCACATTCTGGGTGCAATTTAGACCAGTGAGAGGCTGTGTCACCACCTGCCTTGCAACCATGGGTGCTTCACAATGCTTTGCTGCCGTAGCTCCCAACCTGGGCTCCTCACAAACAGCATGCAGGTCACACACTGAGTGTCTGTGTATAGCTGCAGCCTACCAGCAAAGCTAGCCGCCTTGGTTACTGACCGCAGGATGACACTAACACACTCCTGAGTTTCCCTCCAAAATGTGTGTTCTGCACTATCCAGCCCCTCTCCTGGATAGTTCAGATATCGTAAGTCTGTTGCCCTGGTAAGCCATCAATATACAACAGTTTGCTACTTTAATTGGAGTTACTAAACATTTCAGTTCAAACAGAACACTGGATTAGTTTGATTAAGGAATAGACCAAGTTTATTTAACTACAAAGAAATAGATTTTAAGTGAGTACAAGTATAAGGCATTACAATCAGAAATGGTTACAAGAAAAATAAAGATAAAATACTTCCTAGTGCTAAACCTTAAGAAATTAGACTTGGTTCAAGATAAAATCCTTACCACAGGCTCCCAGCAACAGTGCTGACCAAATTTTAGGTCAGGATCTCTCCTGAAGTGAAATGGCTGCTTCCTTTGTTGTCTTAGATGAAAGAAAAGGAGTACTTGTGGCACCTTAGAGACTAACAAATTTATTTGAGCATAAGCTTCCATGAGCTACAGCAAATTTGGTTCCACCAAATGCATCTGATGAAGTGAGCTGTAGCTCACGAAAGCTTATTTATGCTCAAATAAATTTGTTAGTCTCTAAGGTGCCACAAGTACTCCTTTTCTTTTTGCGAATACAGACTAACACGGCTGCTACTCTCAAACCTGTCATTAGATGAAAGAGAGATGGATAGGGAGCGATTCCTTAGTGTTTTTCCCATCCCTTTTATACAGTCACCCTTTGAAATGCATTTTCCTGATGGTTACCTCTGGATAAAGTTAATTCCTGCTGTGAGGTTGGAGTCATGGAGTCTGGTGAAAGAGGTTCCATACTTTTGTTTGCCAAAATGTATATTGATGTGTTCCTGCCCCCTTCTTTGCCAAAGAATGGCCACTTGACAGGTGGCCATCAACTTTGATGACAACTGGCTAGAGGGGTCAGCTTGTCCTTTGTCTCTGGAAAACAGGTTTATCCACTTCCCAGACTTATCTGTAACCACATGTCACCTTATATGAATAACTTTACATGTAATGTTGCTACATACATTTTACCATGATATTATTGACCAGCAAGTTGTTAGTTTTCAAATGATACCTCACAAAGCATATTTTGTTCAAAGATTATTACAATAGTGTGTAGGGTGTGAATAACAGCCGTGCATTTTGTCACAATTTATTTTATAAATACATACATTTAGAAGTGAAATATAGTAATTGTCTCAGAAGAAGAAGTGGATAACTTGACATAAAAACATTCACTTTTATAATTCCTTATCTGGTCTTTCTCTGGGGAGCTTTCAATTTCTTTCCTCCCACCTTATTGTAACAGTTAAAAATTTGATTTCCTCAAACTCTGTTTTCCAGTTTCTTGGCATATTTTGACATTCTCCTTTTGTCGAAAAGCTGCTCAGCTGAGTGACAAGAACCTGTGATAGGTGTCTTATTGCTAATACAACAAGCTCTGATCTCCAGGTGTATACTGAGACTGGACTCATTTAGACCATTTCCAAGTACCCATTTAGACCATTTCCATGTCAGCACCATCCCTAAAATGCTTTGTCACATTTTATATGGGCATTTATTGATGAAGATTCTTTCCCATTTCTTTTTCTATTCATAACTAATTTGATTCCATCTGCTAGTTTATGTAGCCCAACAATTTTCATTAAGTTTGAAAATGAAGGGTAGGACAACTAATTACTGAGCTGATCAAAAATGGAAAACCAATCTTGTAAAACAAAAAAATTAAAATGGTTTTTGTTTTGAAGGTCTGAAAACAGACCAATTTTTAGGTTTTTTCTTAACATTTAAAAAAGAATTTCTCCCTCCCCATATTCTCATTCAATTTTTTTACCAAAAATTATTGAAAATGTTATGCAAATAGTTATTTTTGTATAATATTCTTGATATTTTCAATGTAAATTTGTTAAATAATTTAGAAAAATATCAATCAATTCTACTAAATAAACTGCTTCTGGATTAATATATTTAGGATCATTGTTATAAGATGCTGTACTTGGATGATCTAAAGGTGTTTGGAGTGTATTGCTTGCTATTGGGCTTGCTTTATTTATGTACTTAAGGAAGTCTAAGCATATTTGGTTTTAAAATGTCATTCTTAGTGTGCACTTAATGTGTACTGGTCTAAATCTTGTAACAGAACAGTATAATAGGCTAGTTGTCTTTTTTTATTTTGTGATAGCCCAAAACATGGCAAGATTTCTTATACAGGAGAATTTGGGCTGTTCTGTGTCTCCATGTTCCCCTTAAAGCTGACTCAAGTTCCCAATCCAGGACCAATTCCGATAGAAATGTATTTGCCTAGAAAGATCCAATAACCCTATCTTCATTCCACTTGCTCTAGTGTATCTTTTTAGTAAATTCTTCATACTAGTATGAATCTACATCTTCCGAGATACTAATGTTTATTCCCCAGTGACAACTTTTTGTGCTGTTACAAGTTAGATTAGGTCTCTGAGTCAACCCATTCCTCAAAGACAGGAGAATCCTTCAGAGACAATGAAGAGATGGAGACTGACTTCCATATTCCTCATTGGTTTACTTGTGCTCCAGCAAAACTGGCTTAATCTCCTGTTGAAAAGATCAGTTCTAGACTCTTGCTTTTATCTTCTATATTCAGTAAGGAGTCTTCAGAAATAGAAACCTAGCCAGAAAGTGGGTTGTCAGCTTCCGATTCATTTCACTGAAAGCTGTGCAGGAAACATAACTTCTGTGGAAAAAAATGAGATTTCAAATTTTGTTTTCATTCTGAAAAGGAACAAAACCAAAAAATGTTGACATTTTCTGTGAAATTAAATTTTTGAAAAAATTTCACTTGGGTTGATTGGAACATTCTGTTTTGATAAAAATCAAAATTCATTCTGTTTTTGAATTAAATACAAAGTTGTTTTGGAATGAAAAATGGCCACATTTCATTCTGATAATGTTGAAATGGAATGAGGGATTGTTGAAACACTTTCCTTTTTTATTAAAAGGTCCCTGTGGAACATTTCAATTACAATGAAATGGCATTTTTACCAGAAAATACATTCTGGCAGAAATTGTTTTTTGACCACCTCTGATTTTATTCCTAATGAGTTTGAGTGTCAGTGGAAATCACTGAAAGGTGGTAACTGAGAATTTGGGGTGTCATGTCAGCATGGCCTGTTTGAAATGTTCTGAAAGGAAAACCTCAGCTCCAAATACCATTGAACATTTGGAGGGGGGATTCGTTCTGAATATCGTACTTCTGGCTCATCTTTTTTGAAACTAGTCCTAGCTATTGCTCTCTATGAGGCTTGTGTGAGTTTATGGGATAATAATCAGTGTACAGATTAGCTCCAATTACAAATTTCTAATCTGGATCTGATTCAGAGATGTTTGATCCAAGGTTGCTTTTGCTCCACCTCTATTGCAAGGATGAATTCCTGGCCCTCCTGGAATCAAGGGGAGTTTTGTGATTGACCTCAGTGAGGCCAGGATTTCACTCATGGTGTTAATTTGCCAAGCCCAGTTCCAGCACAGAACTCTGTAGGCTTTGCTGCAGTCCCGGGCATAACTAGCAGTGTGAACCAAAGGTTGGGAACCAGAGGAGGCCTGGGCTTGTCAGAATAACAACACATTAAGTATTAGTTAACACCAAGTAAGCACATTTCTGACAGGATAGGAGGGTACACAAACCCACAGACGTCTCAAGTAACTATGTAAACACATTCCTAAGAGAAGGTATAGGAACACACCTACTCCTCGGAAAATAAGGATGGGATGACAGGATAATGGATAAGGATGTTTTGTTCGAACTAGCAGATATAAGGATAAGGGTGGTAACAAACCATGTCAGGAGTGTAATATATACCTTGTTTGTATTAATGTATAAAAGGAGAAGTCTTACGAGGGTTACCGTTGTGCCAGCGTAGGGGATAGGAAGGATCCTTGTGTCCTGACTGAGCAGGTACCTTGTCATTGGCATACATATGTTAGTGTACTTCTAGCTCCTATGGGGTGCTAGGACCATGCTTTGTCAAGCCAGGAATTGAACTCCCATCACTCGAGTGCTAGAGCACAAGATCATCCATCATCCCTGACTTCTCAGTGTGAGCTTGGAAGAAAATCTGCTGTCCAGCCTTGAAGTATTCATCCTTTTTTAAAAAAAGAAAAGGAGTACTCGTGGCACCTTAGAGACGAACAAATTTATATGAGCATAAGCTTTCGTGATCGAATGCATCCGATGAAGTCAGCTGTAACTCACGAAAGCTTATGCTCAAATAAATTTATTAGTCTCTAAGGTGCCACAAGTACTCCTTTTCTTTTTGCGAATACAGACTAGCACGGCTGCTACTCCGAATCCTTTTTTAAAGCATACATTGTGAAAAGTCCATAGCTTTCAATCCCAAATACTAATAAAACGTATTTTATTAGCAGCAGCAGCAGCAGCAGCTCTTGCTTAAAACAAACACAGAGGAAATCAGAGCTGTAAAATCTTTGCCACAGAGAGCTTTGAGCTGCTAACCATTTCCTGGTCTCCAAATACTGCTATCCAGTTAGGTTAAAAGGTGCTTGAAGACCTTTCACAACCAGATTGGCCTAGGGCTTGTGATGGAGTAGAGTTTTTGTACTTTCAAGGTGAAGAAAGAAACAACAAGACTAAAAAAAGACAACCCATTTGTACATTTCTTGAGGGAGTCAATTGGGAGTTCTCTACAGAATACCTTCTCCTAAAGGAAAAAGCATAAATTGCTTGCGTAGGCTAAAAATAGAATGCCACAGTATATGGGACTTTCTGTTTTAAATCCAGAGAAACTGACCAAACATTCAAATAAAGGACTAGGTTGCTTGCAGAAAAATGGTTTCATTGAGGGTAGGCTGCAATGCACTTTGGGTTTATTAACTCTTATTGATAATCAGCCAATACAGTATGTATGCGGGGCTGTTGTCTGGATTGTCAGATTATTTTTTAGGTCCGTAATTTTAAAAATTGTTTTGGGTGCATCTTAAAATATAATTGGTGCATTGCAATAAATCACTTTTAGATGTTTCATTTATAGTGAAGGATAGAAATGCATGCTCCTTCAGAATGCTGTTCTTTAACTGGTAAGTGTTACAATTCATGAGGTTTTTTTTAAAAAAACCTGATATCTTTTCTCCCACCCTACTGTCCTGCAATACTCAGAAATTGTGACATAAATGTAGAACTTCTAAGAATAACGCTGTAGTTGAAAGCTGACCCCCGCTGTGGGGTCACTCCGTATACTTGGTAGTAAGCTTGGAGCCCATCATGCTAGTCACTTCAGAAGCTAATGCATATAGGGGCCAGAATCTGGTGGGTTACCAATAAACACACCTTATCTAAAAGGAAAGATGTCTTTACTAGTGAAGGCAGAAAGGATACGGTAAAAACATCCTGGGTACAAAGTCTAAGTTGATGGCAATAAAAGATAAATACTGCTTCTCCCTAAGGGCCTGCTAAAATCAATGGTAGTGCCAAGGTAGGTACAAAAGTACTATTGCCATTTGGTGCTCTTTCAATCTAGTATCTGAGGTACCCCTTAAAGGCTGTGCCATTATTAAAAGGTTCTGGTATTTCTCTGGAAAGAACTTGATTCAGGCCCTGGTTTCAGGGATGATCTCATCCCTGAGGAGCCCCTTTTCACTGTCTCCCTGCTGCAAGCCATGTTGAATGTCCAATTTGGTTTGCCTGACACTCCCCTAACAGTAAGAACTCTCTCAGCTACATCTCATCGATATGCATGGCTCCTTTCAGTCTGATCCTCTGTTGTGGCCCAATTCACAGGCTTGGCTGGTTGAGACTAACCTGATGGTCTGTTACTTTGAGGGTGGTCTGGAGGACTGGCTCACAGAGAAGGTCCCTCTGCTGTACTTATATGGCTGATCTATTTGTTGAATGCAAGTGCTTTTGAAAACTTCTAATTACTAGGGGTTAACAATGCAGAGGTTAAAAGTATTATGTTCTATGAATCAGATGAGCAAGGTGACTTGCTGTGTTAACAAGGCAAACAAAAGCAGTCATACATGAGGTGATTTTATAAAAGACATAAAAGAGCCTAAACTTTTTTATTTGATGTCATCAAAACGAGGGTTTAATCAGCTATGATGTGGCTGAATTGAGCCAATAAAAAGTATCATTGATTACAACCTCTATATAGTGGTAATGGCAGCCATTTTTCATTGTATTGGCACTCAAAATTGCATTTCCTCTTTGTTTCAGGTCACTTACTATCCAGATGAGCATTTGTTAATGGAACCAGATCATTAGTGGCTGCTTTACTGATTTCCGTCACTGCCTGAGTGCACATTTAAATGTATACGAAATATTCAGGCCTGGCTTCTTTTGCCACCTGAGTATTGCTTCTGAGTTTTGACCGATTGCTCTTTTTTTTCAGCTAACGGAGCAACTGTGCAGAAAATGCTGACTGCTGACTAGGGCAGTCTAATTATCCCTAGAGAGAAGCTGGATCATTATTGCAATAGACATTAGAGGAAACTGAGGGAACAACAGAGCAGGTCAAAAAGACACAGGTTCATTATTTTCTGAGGCCTGTTTGAGGCAAACCTCTTTGTTCACATACAGTAAATATGGGGTTGGTGCTGAGGTTGTGGGGATGGGGTGAATGTGTGGAAATGGATGCATTATTTCATTTCTGCAGTGTCCAGGTTTATCTGTACTAGAGGTTATGTGCTGTATAATGCACAAATTTCCCCACTGATATCGTGTGAAAGCTATGGCCACGTTTTTGGCGTGAGAAGAACATGATGAATAGGAGCCTTAACCAAGGTTATGATCATGGATTGTGCTAAGCACTACACAAACATATAGATGATACCTGGCCTAAAGTGCTTACAATCTGAATGGACATGATTGACAAAGGGAATATTATCATTCCCATTTTACAGATGAGGGGCTAAGGCACCGAGAGAGTGAATGACCTGCCTAAAATCATCTAGCAGCTAAAAGAGGTAATAGGATTTGAAGCCAGGTCTCCTAAGTGCCAATCCAGTGCCTGAATCCCTATACTTATCTTCCTTTCCTACTTTATGTACCTGCTGTTGGATCAGTTTCATTCAAAACTAGTTAGTATAATTATTTGTATGTATTAATGATTTGTTATGCATTAGCAGCGTGCTCCGAGTTGTCCACAATAGTTTACACATGATATTAAAAAAAAGTGGTGCACTCACAGCCCAGAGGAGGAAGTTAATGATTTGTGAGCATTACTGAAGATGTAAGTTTTTAGAGGGATTAAGGAGGACAGATGGCACAGTGGTTAGGACATTAACTCTGGGCTTAGAAAACCCAGATTCAGTTTCCAGCTGCTCTCCAGACTCCTATGTGACTTTAGGAAAGTCTACCTCAATTACCCTTCTGTAAAATGGGGATAATAGCACTACCCTATCTCACAGGGGGTTCTGAGGATTGTTACGTTAATGATTGTGATGTGTTCAGATACTGGGATCATACATGTGCCTAAGATAACTGAGGGCAGGCAGTATGTTGGTGACATGGAATGGGAAGATTATTCCATCTAAAAAAAGCATGCAGATGGGAGTAGGAAACAATGATGAACAAGAAACTGAGCCTGACATAGTTAGTGGAGCAGTAAGTGTGGCAAGAGGCAACCTGAGATGTCAGGGATTTGTGGACAGACTTGAAAGCAAGGATGAGATATTTAAACTTCATGCAGGGGTCAAAGCAAGCCAGGATAGAGAACTTTGGTCTGATTTTTTTCCCTTGCATCACTGCACAATATCACCTAGTGCTCCAATTCTGTTTTGTGAAAATTTAGCCACAAAACCAGCCCCCCACTTTTTGTTTTTGCAAAAAATCAAATGTCATGGAAATGTTCAGTGTGAAAAGTAATTATCCTGCTAGTGCAAAAAAAGGGGGGGGGCATTCCATTGCACCCAACATGACAGAGCCTGAAGAAAATTAAACACAAGTTTCTTGTAAAACTGGAGCAGTATTTCACCACCCCAATCCATCTTGCCCTTTTGGTGGTCTCTGAACCCTGGGTCTAAATCTCTGAACATTCCTCAGTAGTTTTCTTGTGACAAATGCATTGAAACACTTGTGCTGGGAGGGAGAGTTGAGTTCACTACAAATCCAGCCAGGTTATATCAGTGGGCAAAATGACACTACTAAACTCTCCAGCAACTCAGAAGGGATTCTTCCTCATTTCCTCTCATAAAACGTTGTGTAAGTTGCTGTGTGCTTTTTAACTTCCTCCATGTTGCACCCTAGACGTTGTTGCATTTCGTTTATGTCTGAAATGAATCATAAATATGGTTAATTTTACCCTCAGTGGACAATTTTTTTTTATTATAGAGAGTAGCCTAGTATTTTAAATGATTTTAAAATGGACATAAATCTCTGTTTCTTAAAAAGCCTGCCAGTATAAAATTTCATGCACACAGTTAGGCCCTTTGAATTCTTCAGGCAGTTGTGGTTTCTGTTCATAATGTTTTACAAGAAAAAGGTTTGAAATTTGATTCTTTCTGAAATCATTTTGGCTGTCCCACCATCCATTGTGGATTGATGTCTCTTCTAAAACATTAGTTCTCTGCACAAAGTTTAGTAGAGAGGTGAATCCATTGGTGCAACATGTAGTTGAAAGTAATAAATAAATAAATAGACCATTTTTGGCAGTCTTTTTTTCATCAGACGCAAAAATGTATGCCCAAAAGGTTACCGATTGGGAGGTTTTTTGTTCACACAATTTTTGCACATAAATTTATTATGTACAGTTGTGCCTCAACTTTATTATGTGCAGTGTAGGATCAGCAGTTGTTGCACAAGAATTTATGTGCAGTAATTTTTGAACATAACAGACCAGGCTTTTTTATGTGCAGCACCTAGCACATAAAGTTTACAAACCACTTCTGAGCAGAACAGAAAACACTTTCATCTGTAGCCTTTCTAGGGTTGCCAGACTTCCATCACTCCCCTTACCAAACTCTCCCAGCACAACACACACTATACCACACATTTACACCTACTAGTGTTAGGTGAGTGCAGTTCAGTAAAGGATGTATAGATAAGGAAATATTAAAGGGGACATTGTGAAGGCTGTGATGCATGGGTTATCTTTTACAATACTTGTGGTCAGGGGTAGGTGCGTGCCTCTGAATGGAAAGGTAGTGTAAGCATGAAAGGAGATCAATTTTATGAATTTACCAAGGTGCTAGTTAGATTTTAAAACTGAAATCTAATGAACTACATTTGCTAATTTGATGACTTTCACAGTGAATATTAGAATGGAATCTAATAGGATAATCCCTTTTTATATTAAAGTCCAGGAGCATTTGCTTATTAATGGCTGGAAATTGAAGCTAGACCAATTCAGACTGGAAATAAGGCATACATTTTTAACAGTGAGTAATTTGCTGCTTACCAAGGGTTGTGATGGATTCTCCCTCATTGGCAAATATTAAATCAAGATTGGCTATTTTTCTAAATGCTATGCTCTAACAATTATTTTTGGGAAAAAAAGGAGTACTTGTGGCACCTTAGAGACTAACAAATTTATTTGAGCATAAGCTTTCATGAGTTACAGCTCACTTCATCAGATGCATTCAGTGGAAAATACAGTGGGGAGATTTGTATATACACACACAGAGAACATGAAACAATAGGTTTTATCATACACACTGTAAGGAGAGTGATCACTTAAGATGAGCTATTACCAGCAGGAGCGGGGGGAGGAAGAAAACCTTTTGTGGTGATAATCAAGGTGGGCCATTTCCAGCAGTTGACAAGAACGTCTGAGGAACAGTGGGGAGTGGGGGGAATAACATGGGGAAATAGTTTTACTTTGTGTAATGACCCATCCACTCCCAGTCTCTATTCAAGCCTAAGTTCATTGTATCCAGTTTGCAAATTAATTCCAATTCAGCAGTCTCTCGTTGGAGTCTGTTTTTGAAGCTTTTTTGTTGAAGAATAGCCACTCTTAGGTCTGTAATCGAGTGACCAGAGAGATTGAAGTGTTCTCCGACTGGTTTTTGAATGTTCTAATTCTTGATGTCTGATTTGTGTCCATTTATTCTTTTACATAGAGACTGTAATGACACATCCACTCCCAGTCTCTATTCAAGCCTAAGTTAATTGTATCCAGTTTGTATCCAGTGTGTATGGTAGCACCCATTGTTTAATATTCTCTATGTATATAAATCTCTCCACTGTATTTTCCACTGAATGCATCCGATGAAGTGAGCTGTAGCTCACGAAAACTTATTCTCAGATAAATTTGTTAGTCGCTAAGGTGCCACAAGTACTCCTTTTCTTTTTGCGAATACAGACTAACATGGCTGCTACTCTGAAACCTGTAATTATTTTGGGGACATTCTATGGCTATTCAGGAGGCCAGACTAGATGATCACAAAGGTCACTTTTGGCTTGGAGTCTATGGAATTTTAACACTGGGTTCTTTTTCAGACCAGTTTTTAAATTGGACACTGTTTCTCAAATTGAGACACTAGGCTATTTTTAACAAATCAACAATTTATGAATTCACTGAGAACTGTATCAGTATACAATCAACAGCTCATCAATCAAGTGTAGACACAATTGATATTTTAGGCATGTACTGAATACACCAATACAGTTCTAAAAGCAGTTGTCAGAGACAATGGTTGAGGCTCAGCAGCAATGCCCTGGAACTATGCAAATCATCAAGACTTCTTATAATTTACTTAGGTTCTAAAGAATTAATGATCATAACTCACTTATCATCTTTCCAGTAGTTCCCCAGGGAGTAAGGATGTATCAGTCATTAATGCACTTTTGAGAGTGTGATTTGTGCTATGTCAATGGAGTGATCCTAAAGAGATAAGTTTGGAATATCAAAAGCAGTTGCTTGAAGTTATGGTTCAAATCTCTCGTACACAAGTTTGTTTGGATTTATAAAGGAGAGCATATATATAGCATTAGTTAAAATCTAAACTATAGTTACTTCATGTCTTACTAGAAAGTGTAGCCTTAACAAGGTAAACTTCAGTTATTTATATTAAAGAACAGAAGGGGAAATACAATATTTGAAATGAAATTTCATCACTTTTTAACTGGACATTAGTCTCACACGGGGTTCTGCACCTTCCTTGTGGATTCAGTCATCACTTGGTCCTCTGACCCCAGACAAGGGGGACAGTCTTTCCCACATAGGGGCTTGGCAACCTCCCTTCTGAAAAATTCTGAGGTTCCACACAATGACTCAATGTCATATACCCTGATTTCAGGGCTCCTTGTAGGGGCCACCCTCTAATTTCTACTGCTCATCTGCCAACTGCCTCTTAGATTTTGTAGTTTCTTTGCTGCTTTTGTCAATATCCAGCAGGTGGTTTCAGTGTATAACACATTTCTTTCTGTCTTCCTTTTAGTCGGAGAATTTGATTCATTTCATGGATTGTATTTCATTTGCAGCTCTGGCTACCAGTTGGGATCCCCCTTTAGGCAATTTCTCTTATTTCAAATTTATACCGTGGTTAGGTGATATCTTTCAACATTCCTTTTTGTGCTATGCAACTTTTATCATAAGAACCCAAGAATGGCCATTGTCGGGCAGACCAATGGTCCATCTAGCCCACTATTCTGTCTTCCAACAGTGTCCAGTACCAGATGCTTCAGAAGGAATGAACAGAACAGGGCAATTATTGAGTGATCCATCCTATTGTATAGTCCCAGCTTCTGGTGGTCAGAGGCTTAGGGACATCAAGAGCATGGGGTTGAGTCCCTGACTGTCTTGGCTAATAGCCACTGATGGATGTAACTGCCACACACTTATTTAATTCTTTTTTGAGACCAGTTATATTTTTGGTCTTCACAGCATCCTCGGCAATATGTTCCACAGTTTGTGTGTTGTATGAAGAAGTTCTTCCTTACATTTGTTTTAAATCTGTTGCCTGTTAATTGCATTTGGGTGATCCCCTGGTTCTTGTGTTATGTGAATGTGTAAATAACACTTTCCTATTCACTTTCTTCATACCAGTCATAACTTCATAAACCTCTATCATATCCCCTTTTAATCATCTCTTACCTAAGATGAATAGTTCCAGTCTTTTTTTAATCTCTCCTCATATGGAAGCCATTTCATATGCCTAATCATTTTTGTTTCCCTTTTCTGTATCTTTTCCAATTCTAATTATATAGATATACATATATATAATTAGAATGGGTGTACCCTGGATTTATATAATGGTATTTTATTTTTTCTTATTATCTATCCCTTTCCTAATGGTTCCTAACATCGCTAGCTTTTTTTTACTGCTGTTGCAAACTTAGATGTTTTCAGAGGACAATCAATGATGACACCAAGATCTTTCTTGAGTGGTAACAGCTAATTTAGATGCTGTCATTCTGCATGCATAGTTGGGATTATATTTTCCAATGTGCATTACTTTGCATTTATCAACACTGAATTTCTTCTGTCATTTTATAGTTTTGTAGGATACTTTTGTAATTCTTCAGTCAGCTATGAAATTAACAGTCTCTAATGTTGTAATGTCTGCAAACTTTGCCACCTCACTGTTTACCCTTTTCCCAGATTATTTATGAATATGTTGAACAGCACAGGTCCCAGTACAGATCCTTGGGGGACACCGCTATTATACCTCTCTCCACTCTGAAAATTGACCATTTATTCCTATTCTTTGTTTTTTATCTCTTAGCTAGTTATTAATGCATTATAGGACAGTCCCACTTATAGAATCATAGAATATCAGGGTTGGAAGGGACCTCAGGAGGTCATCTAGTCCAACTCCCTGCTCAAAGCAGGAACAATCCCCAACTAAATCATCCTAGCCAGGGCTTTGTCAAGCCTGACCTTAAAAACTTCTAAGGAAGGAGATTCCACCACCTCCCTAGGTATCACATTCCAGTGTTTCACCACTCTCCTAGTGAAAGTTTTTCCTATTATCCAACCAGAACCTGCCCCACTGCAACTTGAGACCATTACTCCTTGTTCTGTCATCTGCTACCACTGAGAACAGTCTACATAAGTCTAGATCCATCCTTTTTGGAACCCCCTTTCAGGTAGCTGAAAGCAGCTATCAAATCCCCCCGCATTCTTCTCTTCCGCAGACTAAACAATCCCAGTTTCCTCAGCCTCTCCTCATAAGTCATGTGTTCCAGTCCCCTAATAATTTTTGTTGCCCTCCACTGGACTCTTTCCAATTTTTCCACATCCTTCTTATAGTGTGGGGCCCAAAACTGGGCACAGTACTCCAGATGAGGCCTCACCAATGTCGAATAGAGGGGAATGATCACATCCCTTGATCTGCTGGCAATGCCCCTACTTATACAGCCCAAAATGCCATTGGCCTTCTTGGCAACAAGGGCACACTGTTGACTCATATCCAGCTTCTCGCCCACTGTAACCCCTAGGTTCTTTTCTGCAGAACTGCTGCAAGCCATTCGGTCCCTAGTCTGTAGCGGTGCATGGGATTCTTCCGTCCTAAGTGCAGGACGCTGCACTTGTCCTTGTTGAACATCCAGCAGATTTGTTTTGGCCCAATCCTCTAATTTGTCTAGGATCCTCTGTATCCTATCCCTACCCTCCAGCATATCTACCTCTCCTCCCAGTTTAGTGTCATCTGCAAACTTGCTGAGGGTGCAATCCACACTATCCTCCAGATCATTTATGAAGATATTGAACAAAACCGGCCCGAGGACCGACCCTTGGGGCACTCCACTTGATACCAGCTGCCAGCTAGACATGGAGCTATTGATCACTACCCGTTGAGCCTGACAAGCTAGCCAATTTTCTATCCACCTTATAGTCCATTCATCCAGCCCATACTTCTTTAACTTGCCAGCAAGAATACTGTGGGAGACCATGTCAAAAGCTTTGCTAAAGTCAAGGAACAACATGTCCACTACTTTCCCCTCATCCACAGAGCCAGTTATCTCATCGTAGAAGGCAATTAGATTAGTCAGGCATGACTTGCCCTTGGTGAATCCATGCTGACTGTTCCTGATCACTTTCCTCTCCTCTAAGTGCTTCAGAATTGATTCCTTGAGGACTTGCTCCATGATTTTTCCAGGGACTGAGGTGAGGCTGACTGGCCTGTAGTTCCCAGGATCCTCCTTCTTCCCTTTTTTAAAGATGGGCACTACATTAGCCTTTTTCCAGTTGTCTGGGACTTCCCCCGATCACCATGAGTTTTCAAAGATAATGGCCAATGGCTCTGCAATCACATCTGCCAACTCCTTTAGCACTCTCTGATGCAGCGCATCCGGCCCCATGGACTTGTGCTCGTCCAGCTTTTCTAAATAGTCCCGAACCACTTCTTTCTCCACAGAGGGCTGGTCACCTCCTCCCCATGCTGTGTTGCCCAGTGCAGTAGTCTGGGAGCTGACCTTGTTCGTGAAGACAGAGGCAAAAAAAGCATTGAGTACATTAGCTTTTTCCACATCCTCTGTCACTAGGTTGCCTCCCTCATTCAGTAAGGGGCACACACTTTCCTTGACTTTCTTCTTGTTGCTAACTTACCTGAAGAAACCCTTCTTGTTACTCTTAACATCTCTTGCTAGCTGCAACTCCAGGTGTGATTTGGCTTTCCTGCTTTCACTGCTGCATGCCCGAGCAATATTTTTATACTCTTCCCTGGTCATTTGTCCAACCTTCCACTTCTTGTAAGCTTCTTTTTTGTGTTTAAGATCAGCAAGGATTTCACTGTTAAGCCAAGCTGGTCGCCTGCCATATTTACTATTCTTTCTACACATCGGGATGGTTTGTCCCTGTAACCTCAATAAGGATTCTTTAAAATACAGCCAACTCTCCTGGACTCCTTTCCCCCTCATGTTGTTCTTCCAGGGGATCCTGCCATCAGTTTCCTGAGGGAGTCAGTCTGCTTTTCTGAAGTCCAAGGTCCGTATTCTGCTGTTCTCCTTTCTTCCTTGTGTCAGGATCCTGAACTCGACCATCTCATGATCACTGCCTCCCAGGTTCCCATCCACTTTTGCTTCCCCTACTAATTCTTCCCGGTTTGTGAGCAGCAGGTCAAGAAGAGCTCTGTCCCTAGTTGGTTCCTCCAGCACTTGCACCAGGAAATTGTCCCCTACACTTCCTGGATTGTCTGTGTACTGCTGTATTGCTCTCCCCACAGATATCAGGGTGATTGAAGTCTCGCATGAGAACCAGGGCCTGTGACTTATCCCACGACTGCTTATTTTACTTAACAGCCTTTCACGTGGGACCTTGTCAAAGGCTTCTGAAAGTTCAAGTATGCTATATTAATTGGATCACCCTTGTCCACATGCTTGTTGACACCCTCAAATAATTCTAATAGATTTGTGAGGCATGATTTTCTTTTAGCAAAGCCATGTTGACTCTTCTCCAAAATATCATGTTCATCTGTGTCTGATAATTCTGTTCTTTATTATAGTTTCAAAAGTTTGCCTGGTATTGAAGTTAGGCTTACTGACCTGTAGCTGCCGGGAGCCTTTTAAAAAAATCAGTGTTACATTAGCTATCTTCCAGTCATCTGGTAGAGAGGCTGATTAAAGCAATAGGTTACATTCCACATTAGAAGTTCTGCAATTTCATATTTGAGATCCTTCAGAATTCTTGGATGAATACCATCTGTTCTTGGTGACTTATTACTTTTGAATTAATTAATTTGTTTCAAACCCTTCTCTGAGTGCAACAACTGTTTACACGGAAAACAAACAAAATCCTATATAGTCTTCCAAATCTAGTGGTCATCATCTCTACAGTCTTGGATATAACCAAATATTTTTCACTTCACATCTTTCAAGGCTTATCACAGGATGAGATATTACATTAGGAAGAAAGTTCAAGGCAAACAAATGTACAGTTTCTAAATTGAGGTGAAATATTTTATATATGTGATGGGGTGGACTAGGTCCAGAGGCCCTCTGCTGGAGGCCTCCAGATCGTACCACACCCCATTCCAGAGAGAAGCAGAAGAGAAGTCCTCCAAGTGGTCTAGAGTGGTTGTAGGGAAGCAGCCAATGAGGGAGGCTGCAGGGACCAGCCAATCCAGGCTCAGCAGTCCTATGTAAAGGGAGCTGTAGTGCACAGCAGAGAGCAGTTGCTACCTGGAGCTGGAGGAATGAGGACTATGTTCATGGCTAGCTGAAGGAGCAGCAGGACCACAGACAGATCAGTCTGCTGGCAGGGAGTGGGGGAGCAAGAAGGAGCTCCTTGCTGGCTGCTAGGACCAAGTCGAAGATGGGCTACAGGAAGAGAGTGTCTCCAGGGAGGAAGCCCTGGAGGTATGGCCCCATACCAGGGCCAGGACTATTTAAAGACTGAGCCCAAGGAGGGCAACTGAAATACCAACAGAGGATAGGCCCCAGTGGACCGTATACCCCGGAAGTGGTCTGTTTCACATACAGATTGTGTGTGTGTGTGTGTGTGTGTGTGTGTGAGACTCTGCTGGACGGCTGAGTCATTGAAAACCCACCTGAGAAACCACTGATAGACTGCAGACACACCTGACCAGAAAGGGGTGCTCATGGCAGATAAGAGCCACCCTGTTACACTATATAACAGGAATGGATAACCTTTTTTCTATCAGGGGCCCTTGACCCACCGGGGGGCACAGAGGCTCAGAGCTTCTCCTAGGCTTTGGGTTGGGGCCAGAAATGATGTGTTCAGGGTAGGGTGTGGGAGGGAGCTCTGGGCTGGGGCAGGGGGTTGGGATGCATGAGGGAGTGAGGACTCTGGCTGGGGGTGTGAGCTCTGGGATGGGACTGGGGATGAAGGGTTTGGGGTACAGGAGGGGGCTCAAGGCTGGGGCTTGGGGGTTTGGAATGTGGGAGTAGCTTTGGTGTGTGGGCAGAGGTTGGGGATGTGGGCTCCAGGAGGGAGTTTGGGTGTCAGAGGGGGCTCAGAGCTGGGGCAGGAGGTTGGGATGCTGGGACTGGGAGGGAGTTAGGGTGTGCGAGGGGATTCTGACATGGGTTTGGGGTGTGGGCTCTGGCCGGGCAGTACTTACCTCAGGCGGCTCCTGGTCAGCAGTACAGCAGGGCTGCTAAGGCAGGCTCCCTACCGGCACTGGCTTCGCGCTGCTCCTGGAAGTGTCTGGCATGTCTGGCCCCTAGGTGGAGGTGCAGACAAGGTGACTCTGCATGGTGACAGCACCTGCAGGCACTGCCCCCACAGCTCCAATTGGCTCCGTTTCCCAGCCAATGGGAGCTGCGGAGCTGGCACTGGGGGCAGCACGCGGCACTTCCCTGATCGCCCCTGCGCCTAGGCACCGCAGAGACATGCTGGCCATTTTCGGGAGCTGTGCGGAGCTGACCAGACTTTTAATGGCCTGGCACCCTTTAGCTTCCCCCTGCAGGGGGGCAAGCCAGAACTTGTGGCTCTAGCCCTATAGGGGATGGTAGTACTGAGGCTCGGGGCTTTCGGCTCACGGCATGGAGACTTTCCGTGGGCCAGATGAAATTAAGCAATGGTTCCCCATCCCTGCAATATAATATAGATATTTAGGCATCAGGAAGCTTGACCTCTGAAACTTCCAGGTTCTTAGGTCACCAGCAACTTATTCCTAACTGGTTTTAACCAACATTTTTGTTTTTCCTTTCCTCTGGCTCTTAATTAAAACACATAGGATACCACAGGGCACTCTACACAAGAAAGGGGGCAGTTATTTTTTTGTCACCTGGCAGGAGTTCTACTTCACTAGACCAAGGGAGATGGAAGTCACATCCATGAATAAATTATGGGTGTCTTTTTGGTTTGAGAAACAGTAGTTGGAAAAATCTCTATCAGAGCTTTCCCGTTCTAGGAATTGAGTATTTTAGCTTCATTTAATTCTCCCTGGACAAGATGTCCCACCTGTTGGGATGGCTCTATTGACTCTCACTGTCTTTACCTGTGGGAGGAAGCTAAGGTTTGCAATACGCATAAAGGTGATGCCACCAAATAAAAGGACAGAGTTGCCATCAACATATTTTCAAGCATATTTTAAAGTCTATACATCTTACAGTAGTGGGTATGTACTGATTGAAAGGTAGTTTCATTTCCTTGCTTTTGTGTGAGTCTAGTGTGTGTGGGTGTAGTAACTCTAACGGTTTCACAACAACTTCTTTTTGTCTGTTCATTATTATTTGAGTTGTGGTAGCGCCTCAGGGGCTGAAAGGGCCTCATTATGCTGGGTTCTGAACACACATAACAAAAGCTGGTCCCTATATCAACAAGATTGCACTCTAAGCTGTAGCTCCCACTCATGTTTCCTGAATGCTGCAGGGGATTTACCTTCCTTTGAGGCATGCATGTTCTCAGGTGTAGCTTTGTAAACTACTTAAACTCTTCTGGGATGAAAGTCCCTATAAATATAAAAGATGTTCAGTTATTCTCTCTCTTTTATTCTAGTGTCGTTTTCGCTGTTGAGTTCCCTTGAACTCTGTAGTCACAAGATTTCCCATGCAAAGATTTCTTCTTGTCTTCTAAATTCAAAAAGGGATCAGACGTTTATATGGATCATGAATAACTAGAGGTATCATTAATGAAAACACCAATTTTAGATGGGATAATAAAGCTAATGCTTCAGTGCTTTAGCCACTCTCTAACTGTGCAGGATCAAGATGAGACCTAATGGGGGTGGGGATGGTCAGGTTGCCCTACATCTGCCTACTGTGGGATTCTTACACCTTCCACTGAAGCCTCTGTCACTGGCCACTGTTGGAAACAGGCTACTGGACATGGTGGACTTTGAATCTGAGCCAGTGTGGTAATTCCTGGTTCCTATGCAAAAAAACAAAGCAACCAAAACAATATTATAGAGAGGGGAAGAAAAACCTCCTCCATGCAAAGATATAAAGTTGGTTAGCCCTCGCTGTGTCATGTTTATTATAGAAACTTATATGGTTAATATGGTGAGAAAGGAGGGTTTAATTTCCACTGAGACATCTGGCACTGACCTCTGCCAGAAGTAGATGAACCCATGGTATGTCAAACCTAATGCTCTGCTATCTTTAGTGACAGTGGGTGGCTCTCTGCCTTTAAAAATGTACATCCTTTTCAAATACACTTCTATCAACATACAGCGAAAGTACATCACTGCTGGGAAGAAATTGCCTTTTTTTTTAAACAAACAAACAAACAAACCCCTAACATTGTAGACAGTGAGGGAGGGGAAAAATAAGTTGCATAATTAGCTTGATTGGCCAATGGAGGAGCCGTTCAAGGCTCCCCTGCAGCATTATAAATGTGTGTAATTATAGTAATGTGTTTGGGTTTTTTTTGCTGTGCCATGTTAAAATTCCAACTATTTATACATTTGTCGATAACGCAAAGCCCCTGAGAATATGTGAGTGTTTTTTATATAGTAAATGAAAGGCATTTCCCAATGGCCCTCTCTTTTCCACATCAATATTTTATTAATCTAAAATCCATCCCCATCATGATTACATAGTGGATTCAAATGTCAACATTTGTGTAAAATACACACAAGCCATATTTTCAGTCCACAAAAATCCTTCAGAAACATCATCTTGATCTATTTCTTAAAGCAAGTGCCCCCAAAGTGCAATACACAATTAAGATGTATAATTTTGTATCTTATTTGGATTCAAGGAATGGCACTAGGGTAACATGTTAATGCAAGACATAGGACCTTCTAAAATAGGACTTACTATATACAATAGGTGTGACTTCTGTGACCACTTATTGATATTGCCTCTTGAACAGGGCTACAATGGGCCTGTGGGACTCTCCATAAAAGTGGTCCCAAAGAAAAAAAAATCAAATTTTAAGGTCACAGATGGCTGCAGACTGATGGATGAGGGAGTACAAGGAAATAGGGACCACACTAGTCGGCATGCTCGGCAGTCATCTCAGCACACCAGTAGCCTAATTGTCAAGTTACTAGGTTTGGAGTGAGCCCTGTAGTCTTTTCTAGAATGGGTAAACTATACACTGGATAGCCATCTGTCTTGGGTGGTTTAGACACAACAAATCCTGCATCTTGGCAGGCGGTTAGACTAGATGATCCTAGTGGTCCCTTCTAACCCTATGGTTTTATGATTCTATACACCAAGATGTGATGTGCTGGGATCTCCATGAGCGGATTCTCCCCTAGATCTTCCCTCAGATGGATTCCTCACAGAAGGGCTCTAGGCTTTAGCTAGTAATTAGTTTACTAGTGCTGCTCTAACTATGGAACAGGCAACCGGGTATCAGCATAGCCTGTTTCTGTTTTGCTTGTCTTATTTGGGTATTTTATTTGTAGTGCTTCCTAGACAGTGGGTGTCACTAGGCTGGGCCAGACACAGAGAACGGCTTCCAGAACGCAAGTCGGCTCCTTTACTGAGAGCAACATAGTCCTTTTTCTCCCCACTAGTGTGACAGAAGGGCCAGTGCACACAAAGGGAGAGAGAGAAAAGAGACTAGGCAAGCTTAGGGACGGTAGCCTCTGTATCTAATCAAGCTTGTCTAAGCCAAATTCTCATTACAAAAAGTGGAGAAAAAAAAGGGGATGAGGATAGAGGAGTTGTATGAAAATTGACACAGTAGGTGGAAAGAGATGACAAGAACTTTAGGGTCTCATCTCACCTCTGGGGTGATGATGTCATCTGGTCTTCCTTTCCTCATCTAGTCCAGTCAGAAAGTTTTTGGACCAGAAAAAAAAAGGCTGTGGAGTGATGGCGAATCCCTGGGGTGTGATTCTCCATTGCCTTGCACCTGTACAGCTGTTTACACCTGTGCAAAGTGGCCATCCAGTGCTACCAGATCAGAATGGTAGAATTTTACAGCCATTTTGCATTCACTTTATACGGGTATAAATAACTACACAAGGTGCAGGCCAATGGTGATTCAGTTTCCTGTGCTGACTGCCCTGGTGGTGATGCTGCTGAGCCTGATGACAATGCCTGATGCCGTGCAACAGCTCCTCATTGTGCTGTGTGAGCTGCCTAGTGCTCCCCAGAAAAGAAGTGTCCCAAAGGAAGGGCAACCTTGGCCCAATCCAAACAAGTTTGTATAATCCATATAAGGGACTTTCTCCTACCTTAAGAAGATTCTGATCTGCTGCTATGTGAGAATTCTGTAACCTCATCAGGAGCCTTTAACAGCCGTAATCAGCAATTCCTCGGTTGACACCATTTCTTTAATCTATTCTGTGCTCTCCCATCCCCAACAATTTTGCTATATTAAATAGAATCATAGGGCTAGAAGGGACTGCAAGGGGCATCTAGTCTAAAGCCCCTGCCAAGATGTAGGATTAGCCACTATAATATTTCAAGAAAGTTTGGGGCTCACTATAAAAGAGGGAGTGAATTGGATTGTGTTCTTTCTTGTGCATCATCACCAGAATTGGCTACTGAGTTTCAGACTATTTTACCTGTGCAATACATTGGAAGCTATAGGTTGCACAGGCCCTAGTGCATAATTTGACGGTGGGTTTACACTGCTGTAACTCAGGATCTTAGCTGGCCTGTTGAATCTTTACTATTAGTGCTGATTCATGAAATGGAAGAAATCCGGCTTGACACTGAGATCCCAGAACACCGGGTCAGCAGTTTAAAAAAACAAAACAAAACTTTGTCCTTGAAATCTGAGTCTATTTGATAAAGAATCATTGAGACGCGACAAACATGAAAGCCTATGCTGCAGTTTTTTTCAGCTACACAGTTCAGACTACAATCCTGGTACAACGAGTTCCCCTGTGATGTGGGTGGTGATACAAAATTATTCTCCTGTGTGGATGGTAGACTAGGTGGTTTACAATGAATGTGAGCCATTTCAAGTTTTAGGATGTTTTCTTTTATTAACAAGGAATGGAGTTTGCAAGACTAGTGCAAATGTGGCAGAGAAATAAAATCTAGGACCAAATTGTGTACTGATTTGCACAGGGTGTAAATCAGCAAAAAATTTGTTTTCTGGAGCAATATAGTGCACAATGTAAAAGCATAGAAGTCATATGTAGAAGAATAAATGTTTATTTATGAAATGCCAAAAGAAAAAAGAATAAAAACAAAGCGAGAGTGGGAAAAATGCTTTCTTACTATGAAAAGTATTTTAGTTTCAGGGGTCAAACATTTCAATGTTTTTTTAAAATGCAAAGAACCCAACTGTTTGCATCTGCAGATCCATTCCTTTTGCAAGATTGTAAGAATCTTCAATACAGAACTATTACAGGAGAACACAAAGCCCCTCCAGTATAATAATCATTTCAATTATTTTGAAATATGTTTTAAAAATATTCTTTAGCTGCTTGCTGTGAGACACCACTATGTAGCTGCCATTAGTGTCCGGACTGCTGTTCCTGAGAGATCTCACGTTTGATAGTCTAAAAATACATAATGCTTGGCTGAAATAAATGCCTCTGCCTGAGGCAGTCTTTATTGCCAGTGTCATTAGATGCCAAAATTTATTGTTCCTCGGATATTCTAACTAGGAAATAATGGAAGAAACTCATGTTTAAAGTAAATTACACATAGTGCAAGGTAATAGCTGAAATTTGCTTCTGTTTATGACACAGGGCAGGCAATCACTTTTTAGAAGTACATAAATATGAAATATTTAAATAACCCCAGTTTTATGTGACATCCCTGACATGTTGGTTTTCTCTCCTCAGTGATGTGCTTACTGAGACAGCGATGTGCCTTATATACACTGTATGTACAAATGATTTATTATGATGATCAGGGCAACTGCACCTGTATTTCCCCTCAGTGGTCCAGCAAGGGCACCCACTCTCAGCTCTCCAGCTCCCTAGCTGTTGTCTTTCCTGGGCGGAGACCTCTATTTCTCTCCTTTCTGACTGGGGTATTTCCAGACTGCACAGTTCCCTGCCTTCACAGTGGTATTTGCTTTCTCTTCTAAGACTGAGTGATTGTCAACAGGTCTAAGTTAAACACACAGCTCTTTCTATGCAAGCCTATTTTATTCTTAAGGAAAAAGCACTATGCACAAAACATTAAAAGCAATAAAAGAGCCTACATGAATGCTAATAAGCTTACTAGAATTCACCTGAACCCTAACATGGGCTCTGGCAGGAGCAATCTTTCAATAGCCCACCTGTTATAACACACATGTCTCAAACATATACAGTTCATGGGAGATGCCACACTCTAACCTTCCATCTGGCAGCCTGCTGACAATGGCTTATCTGGGACCCATAAAGCCCAGCCCCCATGTGAGGCTCCACCCCGAGGCCTGAGTGATGGAGTCCCAGAGCAGCTGATTGGCCAGCAGCAGGAACAGGTAGCTGTCCTAACAACTGGTCTTCTCCCTGGTCTGGGCTGTGTCTTGTGCTTCTTCAGCTTGATTTCCTGGCATCCCAACCCGGCTTGACTTCTGGCATCTGACTTGTGGTTCCCAGCCCACAGTTTGGCTCCTGCCTCTGACCCCCTGGTATCTGGACATGGCCTGACTCTGGTTCCTGACTAGTTATTCTGATCTCCAGTTTGTTTTTTGCTTCTGTATCCTGGTATCCTGACCCAGCCAACTCTTGACTCCTGTCTTGTGAGTTTGGGATCTGGCTCTTACTAGTAGGTCTAGCCATCCATGACCCAGCTGTGATAGCTTGTTTGGACCATAATAATCCTATGGAACCGAGCCTGGTGCGAGAGGGATGGACCCAGCAGCACCAACAAAGCCACCAAAAGCATTCAACTCCCCCCGAATCAAGCACTGCAGGTCCAAGTTGGGCAGCTGATCTTGGACAACCAGTGGCTGCAGGAGCAAGTGAGGCAGCTTGCCTCCAAGAATACTGTGCTGTGAACAGCCTGCAGTGCCTTGCCCTGGATAAGGGCCTGTGATTCCCTTGCTTGCACAGTTCAGGAACCACTGGTGGTTCTGGAGTTTAATGAACCAGTGCCACCTACTGTTTCTGATGCTTCTCCAAATCTATGCCTCTGACCAGGCCGAAGTGGTAATCAGCCTGCTGACAGGAGACTCATTAGACTTGGCCTCCTCGCTGCTGGAAGGCCAAAGCCAGGTGCAGTCAAACTGGGATGCATTTCTCCAGTTGATGTCAGCCATCTTCAATGACCTGCACTGAGCTCAAATGGCCAAGGCCTTCCTGAGGGGAGTCCGGCACAGGCAAGGCACAATGGCCTCCTGTGCAGCATGCTTTCATTGCCTCACCTACAGAGTGGAATGAAGCAGCGCAGTTGTACCTGTTCTAGCGGTGCTTGAAGGAAGAAATCAAAGGTGAACTGGCCTATGTAGAGATGCTTATGGGCCTAGACGCCCCGGTGTTCCTGACCATGCATGCAGATACCTGCTGCAAGAACAAAGGGAGGAGAAAAGAGGTTCCCTACAGCTCCCTACCTGCATGACTTCACCTTCTGTATCGTTTGCCAAACCCATGCAAGTCTATCTGGCTTATCAGTTATTTACCTTCATAAATGCCACCTATGTTTCTACTGTGGTGAACTTGGCCATGCTATCTCAGCCTGCCCAGTGCAAATGCTGAGGAGCTTGGAGAAGCAAGCTGGTCCAGGTATAGTATGGGGCACCAGCCTGGGTCTTGACAGAAGAGATCTTCCCCGTGTCTGACTCCTCATGGACCCTGAGCCCCATCCAGGGTCTTCTCATTTACAGGTGCCTATCAGCTGTGCATTCTGGGGACCCCCGATAGATTCTCCTCCCACAGGACCTCATCAGTTTGGGATCAATGGACAATTTTATGGCTGCATCTACAGCTTGCGCCCTACAGATTCCCCTGCTACACAAGGCCATGTGTGACACGGTTGACACTATTGACAGTTCCTCACTGTCTTCAGGTGTAGTTGTGGGGGAGACTGTCCCTTGGGAAGCCATTATTCAAGGACACAGAGAAATAATACAATCCAGTGTGATCCATTCCCTGCATTTCACCCTGATCCTTGGCACCACCTAGCTGACCCTTCATAATCCGCTCTTCATGGTGAAAACAGAAGGTCACTTTCCCATCAGAATTTGTTGACCGCATGATCAGTGGCCAGTAAATGTTGCACCTAAACCCATGAAGGCTCAAGTAGGTGCAGTCCCCTGCATTGAAACACCTATGTGGGGAACTGTGGAACTTCTCTCTAAGTACCATAACTCCACGGATGATCTGTGAGGAGAAGAAGAATGCAAAAAGCCTCTCCTAACATAGGGATTACAATTGCCCCATAGATGTTAATCCAGAGGTGAAGATACCACGTGGGCAGATATACACAATGTCAGAGCCTGAACTGGCTGCATTGTGAGAATATTTCCAAAAGAACCTGGCCTGTGGATTCATCTGCAAGTCAACATCTTCAATCCTTTATGTAAAAAAAGGATGGTAGCTTCCACCTCTGTGTTTGATTACCAAGCCCTAAATCAAATAACAATCCAGAAGCATTACTTGTTACCGCTGATCCCTGAGTTGCTGGACTATATGGGTGGCTGCCCACATATTCACTAAACTGGATCTCCGGGGAGTTTATAATCTTGTCCATATCCAAGAGGTAGATGAATGGAAGACTGCCTTTTGAACCTGCTATGACCACTTTGAATATTTAATTGTCATTCATATTGGCTAATGTCCTAGTGATGTGCCAGCACTTAATTAACAGTGTGCTACAAAACCTCCTGGACCAGTTTGTAGTGGTGTACTTATATATTGATCTTTTCAGACTGCATAGACCAACACACCATTCAAGTCCGCACAGTCCTGGGGAGACTAGGACAACACAATCTCTATGCTAAACTTGCAACTTCATTTGATCAGACCTCAACTGAGTTCCTGGGTTTCATCTGTCCCTGGAAGGAATCAAGATAGATCAGCACAAGTTCCAGGCTGTATGTGACTGGGCAGTCCCTCGCAATGTGTACGACCTATAATGCTTTTTCTCTTTGCAAACTTTTATGGGATGTTTATGTCAAATTTTTCAAAACAAACTCAGCCCCTCACTGCCCTACTGCAGAAAAACTGGTTTCTCAAGGCCCAGCATACATTCAAGCAGTTGAAATTTGCCCACTGCTCCAGGATTAGCCCATCCAGACATGACAAAAACTTTTGTTGTGGAAGCCGATGCCTCTAGTATGACAATTGGGGCAGTCCTCTCCCAAAGGCTGGGAATGAGCAAGTACCATACTACTACTTGAGAAAGTTTCACTCAGCAGGGCTAAACTATGAGAACTTGGACAAAGAACTTCTGGACATTAAGACTACCTTTGAAGAGTGGTGACACTACTTGGAAGGGGCCTGTCATCCAGACCAAGTGTTAACTGATCATAACAACCTGGACTATGTGCTCAGGGTCAAGGCCCTACATCAATGACAGCTCTGGTGGGCCCTATTCTTCTGCCAGTTTTATTTGACCTAGATCTATTGCCCTGGAACTAGAAATGGCAAGACTGATGTCTTGTCCTGAAGCTATGGCTTTGACCTACAAGACCCAGAACCAGACATAGAATCTTAGAATATTAGGGTTGGAAGAGACCTCAGGAGGTCATCTAATCCCCTGCTCAACACCAACTTAATCATCCCAGCCAGGGCTTTGTCAAGCCAGGCCTTAAAAACCTCTAAGGATGGAGATTCCAACTTCATTCTCATTCCACCATTCTCAAGTCCCACATTTTGCTCAGTGCGACTTGCCACCAGAATCTGCTCATACTCATATGCTATGCCTTTGTCTTTGGAATTCCACCAGACGAGTTGACAATTATCAACAGAGAACCGTATGACCCCTAGGAGGGGATCACATTTGCAAGGGACCACATCTATGTTCCCCTAGGACCTGCAAGAGTGGTGGTTCTTTAACTATGCCATGACTCCACCCTGCAAGAACATTTAGAGTGATATAACATCCCATTTCTTCTGGTGGCCACCTATATGCTTCATGATAGAGACTTTTGTAGCTTTCTGCCAGGTGTGTGCCTGCACCAAGATCCCATCCCAGAAACGCTACATTCTTCTCCAATCTCTGGACATCACATCCTGGCCCTGGAAGGCCACTTTCTTGGACTTTGTGGTGGAACTACCAGAATCCAGTGGTTTCATGATCATTCTGGTAGTGATAGATCGCTTTTCTAAGATGGCTCACTTCATTCCTTGAATGGTTTTACCCTCCATGGGGGAAACCACCCGACTCTAGATAAACAGTATGGAGTTGAGTGCATGACACTACTGATCTTCTATAAACTTGAGTGAAACCACCATCTTATCTCAAACAGGCCACAAAACAATGCACAACTTTTCCAGTGAGAACACTTTGGACCTGTCAGAGCAGTGACCAGAAGATCAGTGTATTGCTTTAACACATACAAAATGAGAAATGATTGCCTACAAAGAAGTACTGCATAAAGGGATCAGGGGGTTATAGTGGATCACAAACTAAATATTAGTCCACAGTGTAACACTATTGCAAAAAAAGAAAACATTTGTTCTGGGATGTATTAGCAGGAGTGTTGTAAGCAAAACACAAGAGAGAATTCTTCCGCTGTACTCCACACTGATTAGGCCTCAACTGGAGTGTTACTCACGTATTATGTTCCGTTCTGGTTGCCACATTTCAGGAAAGAGGTTGACAAATTGGAGAAAGTCTGGAGGAGAGCAACAAAAAAGATTAAAGGTCTAGAAAACATGGCCAATGAGGGAAGATTGAAAAAACGAGGTTTGTTTCTTCTGGAGAAGAGAAGACTGAGATGGCACTTGATAACAGTTTTCAAGTACATACAAGTTATTACAAGGAGGAGGGAGAAATATTGTTCTCCTTAACCTCTGAGGATAGGAAAAAAGTAATGAGCTTAAATTGCAGCAAGGGCTGTTTAGGTTGGTCATTAGGAAAAAGCTTCCTAGCTGTCAGGGTGGTTAAGCACTGGAATAAATTGCCTCGGGTGGTTGTGGAATCCCTGTCACTGGAGATTTTTAAGAGCAGGTTAGACCAACACCTGTCTGGAATGGTCTAAATAATTCTTAGTCCTGCCATGAGTGCAGGGGACTGGACTAGATGACCTCTCAAGGTTCCTTCTAGTCCTACCATAAGAACATAAGAATGACCATACTGGGTCAGACCAAAGGTCCATCCAGCCCAGTATCCTGTCGACCGATAGAGGCCATTGCCAGGTGCCCCAGAGGGAGTGAACCTAACAGGTCTCTCTCTCCTGCCATCCGTCTCCACCCTCTGACAAACAGAGGCTAGGGACTCCATTGCTTACCCATCCTGGCTAATAGCCATTAATGGACTTAACCTCTATGAATTTACCCACTTCTTTTTTAAACCCTGTTATAGTCCTAGCCTTCACAACCTCCTCAGGCAAGGAGTTCCACAGGTTGACTGTGTGCTGTGTAAAGAAGAACTTCCTTTTTTGTTTTAAACCTGCTGCCCATTAATTTCATTTGGTGGCCTCTAATTCTTATATTATGGGAACAAGTAGATAACTTTTTCTTATTCACTTTCTCCATACCACTCATGATTTTATAAACCTCTATCATATCCCCCCCTTAGTCTCCTCTTTTCCAAGCTAAAAAGTCCTAGCCTCTTTAATCTCTCCTCATATGGGACCCATTCCAAACCCCTAATCATTTTAGTTGCCCTTTTCTGAACCATTTCTAATGCCAGTATATCTTTTTTGAGATGAGAGGACCACATCTGTATGCAGTATTCAAGAAGTGGGCGTACCATGGATTTATATAAGGGCAATAAGATATTCTCCATATTATTCTCTATCCCTTTTTTAATGATTCCTAACATCCTGTTTGCTTTTTTGACCGCCACTGCACACTGCGTGGACGTCTTCAGAAAAATATCCATGATGATTTCAAGAACTTTTTCCCGATTAGTTGTAGCTAAATTAGCCCCCATCATATTGTATGCATAGTTGGGGTTATTTTTTCCAATGTGCATTACATTTATCCACATTAAATTTCACTTGCCATTTTGTTGCCCAATCACTTAGTTTTGTGAGATCTTTTTGAAGTTCTTCACAATCTGCTTTGGTCTCAACTATCTTGAGCAGTTTAGTATCATCTGCAAACTTTGCCACCTCACTGTTTACCCCTTTCTCCAGATCATTTATGAATAAATTGAATAGGATTGGTTCCAGGACTGACCCTTGGCGAACATCACTAGTTACCCCTCTCCATTCTGAAAATTTACCATTTATTCCTACCCTTTGTTCCCTGTCTTTTAACCAATTCTCAATCCATGAAAGGATCTTCCCTCTTATCCCATGACAACTTAATTTACGTAAGAGCCTTTGGTGAGGGACCTTGTCAAAGGCTTTCTGGAAATCTAAGTACACTATGTCCACTGGATCCCCTTGTCTTCATGTTTGTTGACCCCTTCAAAGAACTTTAATAGATTAGTAAGACATGATTTTCCTTTACAGAAACCATGTTGACTTTTGCGCAACAATTTATGTTCTTCTATGTGTCTGACAATTTTATTCCTTTACTATTGTTTCAACTAATTTCCTGGTACTGACATTAGACTTACTGGTTTGTAATTGCCAGGATCACCGCTAGAGCCCTTTTAAAATATTGGCATTACATTAGCTATCTTCCAGTCATTCTATGATTCTATGATTTTCACTTCCATTTTAAATCAGTACAAATATAAGTGGCTTTGTGAGTGTGTGCTTTAATTTTCCTTCTTGCAAACCCTTAAGAGACTTTTTATAAGTCTATCAAAAGACTTAGGAAATGACTAACAGTGATTTCACTCCTAACACTAAGCAGCAGACTGTTTAATGTGAAATCTTCCTGTGAACTCCACAGGGCTGAAAATTAGCTACCTGTAGAAAGCAATGAGTGAAATGATGGATACCAGTGGTATATGTCCCATGTAGATACATGTTCAGCATATACATTTTCACAATAATCTTATTAAAATACTGTAAATTGATAAACAAAAACTATAAAACAGTAAATGTTCAAACACTGTTGTGATTAAATTGGGTGAATCAGAGTACCAGATGCTATTTTTGGTCATGTACCGTGATGAGATTTTGTTATTGTTACTGACATGCACAACAGCTGCAAGGATAATTTTTATGTTCATTATATTTACTGTGTTGCTGAGAGAATTAGAAGCCTCTGAAGTACATCTTAAAAGGTTTTATTGCCCTATAAAAGACTCTCTTTCGCTTTAAACTCCATTAGGAGAGCTGTTTGGGTTAGTAATGAGATTCTTCGGAAGAGGCGAAGACAATAGAGTGTAAAGGCTTTATCCCAGCTCCTTGCAGACAGTAGTACATGTCATGCGGTGACCAAGAGACAATAATTTTCATAAAGTTCATTGAATTTATGGAACTGCAGTATGGATTCAGCTAGACCTCTGTTTGTCCCTTTGTTTAGAGCTGTACAATACATCTACCCTAAATTCTGAGTTGATAGGAAATATGTGATAATGCTGAAGAAATATTTGCCTAAACTGGTGGTAATTCTACCCTATTTCTTTTGAAGCTGTTGCTGTGTCTATGTTGTAAAACTGATTTTTTTTTATTGTACATGACACAGTGGAGAGCTCAGCAATATATGAAGTACTTCATGGTAGACTACCTTGTTCAGTGACAAACACAAAATGTTATTACAACCTTTCATGAAAGGCAACATAGATTGGCTTGATCCTAAGCGATGCCAAACACCTGTGTCTCCCACAGAAGTTAATATGAATCCAGGTGCTCATTGTTATACAAAGGGTTAGCATGTACAAACACTGTCTTCCTCCTGAGACTGATCCCACTGACTATAATAGGTACTACTTATACATAATCAAAGGGATTTTTCCTTTAGCTAATATGGTAGAGGTCTGAGAACTTCAACACTGAAGACCAACAGTTCAAAAGTCCTGCTAACAAAAGTAGAAATGTGTGTTGTTTTTTTCCCGAAAATTTTTCAAAAAACCACCAGTTTTCATTTTGTTTAAATTTTTTTACGTGTTTTGCCCTTTGTGGGGAAAAATGTTTGGAATTTTTGCTACATTGCCTCCTTTTCTCTTTCTAAAAGCCTCCCACCTCCCTCAGTTTTCTAGTGGAAAATGGCAGGGATAATAATTTTTTTAAAAAAAGAGAGAATTGGGATATGGTGGTGATGGGGGTAGGGGGGAGTAAAGAGACTGGGATATTTTTTCACTTTTTTAATGGAAAATTTCAAAACATTTTGCCTCTTCCCCCCCAGCCCCCAAAATATTTAATTCAAAACGTTAGAAAACAAAGATTTTCAGCCACAAACACATTTTTCATAATTTTTTACAAGTTCTAAGTAGTGATGTCATATGTATGTATGGTTTGTTTCTTCAGAATCAAATAAGATCAGGCCTTATGCTATTACATTTTCTGCATAACAGCCCTTTTTATTTATTAATATGTAAAGCAGACTTATAAGTGCTACTTCTCCACTTGCTTGAAGCAAGCCACCAGTTCTGGTGGGTGTTCATGGTTTATCAAACAATGTCATCCTCATCATAAAGTGTGGATTGGCATTTTCTGCACTGGGGCTACCCAATTTTTAAGGAAAGTCTTGGGTGGCTGGTAAAAAATGCCTGCTACCTGCCATCCATTTTCAGTATATATTGTTGTCTGTTGTGCTTTGTTGCCTTCAGTTGAGCTACATCAATTTTAAACTTTGCTGAGCATCTGGCCCTGAACACTGAATGTTGTGGGGTACCTTTCAAAGCAGGATATGATGGCTGCAGGATGGGTCATTTCAGGACTTGCTTCCTGTTTGCATGAGCACTGCTTCCTTTTTTGCATCCTGAAATTCCCCTTTGTGCACACAAATATTACCCTGCTTGGGTGCAAGTACCTGTTGAGCCCTGCTTTGAAAATCGATTCCTAAAACTCTAGCAGAAATTTTTCCATTGCAAACCAGCCCAAATTTATTTCTGACCTCAGTGTAATTTTCTAGTATATCAGATTTAGATACAAAATTATTTATTTATGAATTGGTTGGAGCCAAATAGGGGGATATCTTTTTCTTCCCCATATCATATGTAAAATATCTTGACAGTTAAGTGCTCTCCTAGGCTTGTATTTTTTATTGGAATCTCCTGGTGCCTCATGCAATGTACCAAGCATTTCTTTTTGTTCTCTCTCCATAGCTACCCAGCAAGAACTAGGAATGTGAAAAAGATACATGCAGAATCTCTGTTTCAGTAGTTATAAAATGAACTCTAGACTTAGTTTTATGTCTTCCTTTACATTAAACTGTACATTTCAAAATATATCACTCAGAACCTTTCCTCAATGACAGTCATTGCTGTGAGGAAAAGAAAACCCACCCAGTTTAATCCAAAGGAGAGTATTTTGTCATGGCCAAGAGTAATAGAATGACTTATAGCCTCTGTTTTTCTTTGCTGTGGGCATCACTGAATATGAATTGAGTATGCTTCAGCAGTTAATGACTGTGTAGGAACTGACAACTTTCCTTAAAGGTACTTTAGACTTGTCTTCCGACAAAATCTATTTTAATAAGTGCCTGCCTTACTGGGGATTTTTCAATGTTTTCATAAAAATGCATTACTTAAGATGAAGCAGTGTATAGATGTATGTCTATCAATCTATATATGTGTCCATTCTTTCACAGAAAGATGAGAAGGGGGTGGAAGGGAGGAAGAAGGAGCCTCTGCAGGGGCTGACTATGTTATGGAATATATTTTCCATGCATAGGGAAAGGAGTTATAACTCACTTGTGCTCTGTAACTTTGAGTTTTCATGTTTATCTGTGTGAGTAAAGATAAAAGTCAGAACAATACCCAGCACCCCATATATACATTTTTTTTCTTGTCCATTGTTCTTGTTCCTTTATAAAAGTTTTCCAATTTTCTATCCTGAATCTTTTTGTGAAAAAATGGACATTATTAAAGGAAGCAAGACGACTTGGCTGGCTGATGCTACTCTACTCTGTCTAGCGGATCCTCAATGACAATCTTGTAGAATTACCAGTACATTTCTGTGTGGACATTAAACATAAACATTTATGGACCCCACACAAAGGTATCCCCAATACTGCCATTCTCTACATAGGACATAACTGCCATTTTCAGATAACACTTTGTAGCGACCATTGGGCAAATATTGCTTTTTTTCTACTGCAATCACTCTTTATTTGCTATCACTTTCCCTACAGTGTAAATTACCTCAATAGCAGACAATAAGGGTAATGGCCTGGTCCCACAATCCTAACACGTATGAATAATCCGGAAGTCAATGGGGACTACTTGCATGAGTAAGGATTCACTCACATGGGTAAGGATTGCAGGATTGGGTGCAAACTGACTACTTGGAAGAGGCTGGAAATATGACTATTTCGTCAAGTTCTCAGTGATTGTGTTTGGATCCACATTTACATTATGGTTTAGGATCAGGTTTGAGCTCAGAGTTGAATTAGGACAAGGGTTCAGGTTCAGATTCAACAGAACTTCTCTGAGGCCTTGACCATTAGTTTATGGATGGTGGAACTATTCCATTCAGTAAACCCAACTTCCCCCAACAAAATCTGAGACCTAAGGGCCACCCCCTGTGAAGACATGTCTATCTATTTCATCAGAAATATTAACTAAATACCAGACAGCCTCAGGAATGAAAGCCACCAAGCCAGAGCAGAGTAGATCTAGGACCATCTTACCCTCCAATAAAGGGTAAGTTTGTCTATGTCTGGAACACATCAGGAAAGGCTGTGTGTTCGGTGGGAGACTGAATGGAATCAACTTGCAGCATCATGCAGCCACATACTTGGAACATGATTAGGTGTTCCTGGATGCAGATATTAAAAGGGGAGGATCATCACAGTACCCCAAAGTTTACTGGGTCCCTCCCACAAAAGATATACAGACATGATTCTTAACCAGTGATCTAACAAGACAATATCAGACATGCCATAGGGCTTGGTCCCGCTCCATTGAAGTCAATGGGAACAGGATCAGACCTGTAATGAAGGGGCTAACGAGACAATAGGGAGGTAGAAAAGGAAGGACGGAGTACATCAATAAAAGAATGCAGAAGCTTAGCAAGGGCTAATTTTTTTGGAATAAAGTAAATAAATGTCTTATTTGCTAATAACCTGTAGGTTTCATGGAAGAAATGGGTTTTGGAGAGAGAATCTCCTGTCTCTTCTTTCTGATGACTGGTTGCTCTTGGCATCAATACAAAGACATGAGCGCTGGTGAGCAGGAAGAGGAGGGGCTTTTTGTTACTGGTTTAGTTTATTTTTCTGCAGTACTCACATGCTTCTGAGTTGTGGCACTCTGCAAATAAAATGCTGCATTCACCACCATGTCTCTTCAGCTGTATGGCAGTGTAACTGCATTAAGTTCAACGGAGCTGCACTGGTGTTAAAGCTGAAGTGATGGTGGCAATGAGTTAAGCCAAAAATGATTATTGCCACCATGCTGAGAGCAGGGAAATATTTTCAATTACAAATGCACATTAAGGTGGGTAATTCTGTTTTTATTTAACTTAGCTCTATAGTTATAAATTCTTTTGTTCTGTGGACTGATGGTGAAAGATCAAAAAGACACTTCAAACTTGGACTTTTCATGCAATGCTTTTGCTGACTGAGGAGGAGCTGGTCAGTGTTTCATTTTGCCCATGGCCCAGTGATGGACCAACAAACTACAAACAAAAATATTTGAGCTCTTTAATATTATACCATGTAGCATCCAGGCTCTTTGCAGCCAGGCTCATGGAGATTGGCCTGCCACCTAGCTTTCTGATCTTTCTTGAGTTGCTTTATTTCCTATGTTATCCTAATCTCTCCCCCCTCCTCATTTACATTACAAAATGAAGGTTTATTATTTTTTGGGGGGGAAGGGGATTCAAAAAATGTCATGCAAATAAAGTCTAGCATTGGTACAGCCCAGTTCTTGCTCCTAACATTTTGCTTTTTTTTGTGAACATTTTAGACAATTAAATTTTACTTATCAAATGATGCAAAGAGCAATAAGCTGCTCTTGCACGAGTGTTATGCTTATGAAACTTCAAAGAGAAGCAGGCATGGATTGTGACCATTTGTGACATTTTTCATGGAAGAACATGAGATGGAGAGAGAAAGAGAAAACTTTATTGGGCAGAACCTGGGCTCCAGTAAAATACCACTGGAGCAGCATGAACCAGCCTTAAAGCTGCCCTTACACTGCACCTGGGTCTTTCTGTGACCCGGGGAATCTTGTATTGGTATAGTTGGTTCTACATCACTCTCTTCTCTGCTCCCTGTGATGGGGTGTTCACCCCACACCAGCCCAGACAGGAGTTAAGGTGTCCCAAAAGGGGCCAATTAACCTTCCCGGTTGCACCTGACAGGAAGCCCAGGGATTTAGAAACACCTATTTCCGATTAAACCCAGCTGGGAGAAGAGCTGGGATAGGAAGTTTGTAGCAGCCAAGGGCTACAGGGGGAAAGTCTAAAGTCACTTTCTAGGAGCAGAGAGGGGGAGGGAACCCATTGGGGATAAGCCCTGGGATCCCAGCCCTGGAAGAAGGGTCAAGGCCAGAGGAGTTGTAGGGAAAACAAGCCTAAGAAGGCAGGGTAGGAGGAAGCCGAAGGGGATTGGGCTGGAACCCCAGTATAGAGGAATGGTCTTGGTTCCCCTACCAGACATGGGGAAGTGGCACAGGCTTATTGGAGATGCCACCCAGACCACTGGTGCAGTGAGACATTGATGCTCTGAAAGGGGGAGAGGGGTCTATTCAATGACCTAGCTTGGAGGGCTGAGTCATGAAGATGGAGCACCCTGAGTTCAGAGAGGGAACAACAAATGGAGGGGATGCTAGAGCTGAGCCTGAGATGTAGCCACAAGGAGGTGTGTCTGCAGTGAATGTACCCTGTTACTCCCTATCATAGGGGACATGCCAGATTCAAAGGGGACATGTTAGGGTTTAGCCCATGTACACTGCCCCCTGATCATCCTCACCTTGCATAATGACCCTTACCCTCATGAAGCCATCAGAAACTGGTGTAGATAAGAGCATCCCTGAGGTTACCCTAACATATAACAGAAATTGAACTGGTCCCCAGCTACCTAAAACTCAGGATAACATAACATTGCTTGTTGCCCCCTTTGGAAACTTTTGGAAGCTTATCATCAGCATTGTTTTCTCTCTCCACCCTTCACAAAACATATAAAAAATGCCAAACCTTCTAATCACATGGGGTAGGAAGGAAAAATACTCTGTGACTTCAGTCATATGACAAAACTCAGCCAGACCACCTCTAAGGTTGAAAGTACACAGTTATGAAAAGGTGTATCACATTTTGAGTGGACATTCACATGCTGGGATGGAGTAGGGGGAGTGCCATGTTGCACTTTGAAAATATGGGTGCTGATACAGAAAACATTTACAGGAAGCACTGTTTTTGGCAGAAACTCTGATAACTAGAAAAGGATCAAATGCCAAGTGATTAAATGTAGTAACCTATTTCACACTGCTGTCTTCATTTCCTGTGATTAAGTCAAAAATAGCCTTCCACCATGGGATATCTAGATGCAGGGAATAGAAATCTGATAAAAGATTTTTTTAAAAGATAAAAAAATGCATCCGATGAAGTGAGCTGTAGCTCACGAAAGCTTATGCTCTAATAAATTTGTTAGTCTCTAAGGTGCCACAAGTACTCCTTTTCTGATAAAAGAAGGCACTTTAATCTTACAGACAAAGAACCAGGAACCAATGGCTGAAAGCTGAAGTTACATTCAGATTAGAAATGAGGCTCACATTTTTAACAGTGAGGGTAATTAACCAGTGGGACAATTTACCCAGATTTTTGGTGGATTTTCTATCACTGGCAATTTAAAAATCAAGATAGGATATTTTTCTAAAAGATGTGCTCTAGTTCAACCACAGCTATTGGAGCTGAAGCAATAATTAATCCTGGGAAGTCCAATGACCTATGTTATGCAGGAGGTCAAACTAAACAATCACAATGGTACCTTTTAGCCTTAAAATCTGTGAATTTATTAACCATACCTGCTATACAAGGTATTATGGAAGAAAACAGTCCTGGAGTTTTTACTAATAACATACTCCTTAGCTTAATTTCTGCATATTTGCTCTATCAGCTCTTATTTGAATAATTCAAATAACTCATAATTAATCTGCTGGCTTTGTTAAGCTGTTTATTGCTTACTTGATCTAACTGCTTTAGATCACCTGACTTGTCCTTAATTTCTATCGAACTGCTTCTATCAGCCAAAATATTTTCTTTCAGCATCTGCATGTATATTTTCCCTTGCCACATCTAGGCAGAATACAAAGGAATCATCATCAACCTCCAAAAACAGTGCAATAGTCACAAAGTCACTGCGACAAACACCTGCCACCGTACCCCACCCACAGCCAAACAAGCAGAAAGGCAGTGTGAGGTGCCACAAGAGGGTTTTGAACAGTACTTTACGCACCCAGTGCAGTGACCCGATCCTCAGCAAGTCTATGCCTACTGTGAGGTAAGCGGAGGCAAACCAATACACTGGAGGTTACCTTAAATTTTAAACTGTCTAACTGAAAAATCCCAGAAATTTGGCAGGAACAGTAATAGAATATAAATAATATAATATAAATAATGTAAAGTAGCATCAAATACTTGCTCAGGAAAATAAGAAACTTTAAATTACCATCACAATAAGTTTTTTTACAACATGTTGTGTCACCCCAAGAGGGAATTGATGACTCCTCTCCCTGGCGGCAAAGTTCAGCTTCACCCCAGCTATCCCATCTTTTCCTCTCTCTGGCTTTTGATGCTCCATTACTTCGATGCTACGGTGACTGCATTTCTTTCCAACAGATGCACCCGCGAACAACAGCTCCTCAGCTGGAGGGCCATACACCTTCCCAGGCACTCAGACAGTACCAATATGGACACAAGAACAAATGGATATAAACTGGCCACCAGGAAGTTTAGACTTGAAATTAGACGAAGGTTTCTAACCATCAGAGGAGTGAAGTTTTGGAATAGCCTTCCAAGGGAAGCAGTGGGGGCAAAAGATCTATCTGGCTTTAAGATTAAACTCGATAAGTTTATGGAGGAGATGGTATGATGGGATAACGTGATTTTGGTAATTAATTGATCTTTAAATATTCATGGTAAATAGGCCTAATGACCTGTGATGGGATATTAGATGGGTGGGATCTGAGTTACCCAGGAAAGAATTTTCTGTAGTATCTGGCTGGTGAATCTTGCCCACATGCTCAGGATTTAGCTGATCACCATATTTGGGGTTGGGAAGGAATTTTCCTCCAGGGCAGATTGGAAGAGGCCCTGGAGGTTTTTCACCTTCCTCTGTAGCATGGGGCACGGGTCACTTGATGGAGGATTCCCTGCTCCTTGAAGTCTTTAAACCACGATTTGAGGACTTCAGTAGCTCAGACATAGGTGAAGTTTGTCGGAGTGGGTGGGTGAGATTCTGTGGCCTGCGTTGTGCAGGAGGTCAGACTAGATGATCAGAATGGTCCCTTCTGACCTTAGTATCTATGTATCTATGTATCCCACTTAGCTTCATGGTTTCTCTCTGGAAACCTCATTGTATATATTCACACAAAATCATCTTCATGTGAACCTTCAGTATCACCTTCTCCATCCAATCTTGATTTAATGAGTTCAATTTATGAAACATCCACCATTTCCTTAGGTAATTAGCTATTGGAACAATTTACCTTCACTTAAAAGTCTGACTTATTTCTACTCTGAATTGGTTTAGATTCAGCTTCCACCCATTATATCTTGTTATGCCTTTATCTGTAGAATAAAGAGCCTCTGCAATCAGAAATCTTCTCATCATATAGGTATATGTAAACCATGATCAAGTCGTTGCTTAACCTTCTTTTGGATAAATTAAGTAGATTGAGTTTCTCTGGTGTCTCCTGATCGCAAATCATTTTTGTAGCTCTTTTCTGAACCTTTTTCAATTTATCAGCATAGCATCCTTTTTAACCAGAAACCAGAACAGGATTCCAGCAGTGGTCAGGGCTGTATTTAGGGGCAGATGACCCAGATGACTGCTGAGCTTGGGGGCACCAGGCTCCAGGTGCTGTTTTTGTTGTTAGCGACAAAAGGGGAAATAGAATGTTTGAAGTAAAATGTTCCAGGTATTCCATATGTTGATTCATTTTTCACTAACCTCCTAGAATGTTCTGGATCTTTGGAGAATCTTGTGGAACCTTCCAGACTTTCTGAGAAGTAAATTTTCCTTGCTTTGTGTTGTGTTTATTCATGTTTTATATAAACAAATAAAATTTACATATCCTACTGTACAACTTTATCGTCTTGTATGACAGGGATAAATCATGCATTCATATTGTCCATCAAAGTCATGAAATAGGCTACAAATTCCATAAAAAATAAGGCATTCAAAAGTTTAACATATGGAAGGGGTGTGTGTGCCAAAGGTGCTCCTCACCTGGGGCACCATTTGGTCTAGAGCCAGCCCTGCCAGCGGTCTCACTTATTTCATATACAGTGGCAATAATACCTTCCTGCTTCTATTTGATATTCCCTGTGTTTATATATCCAAGGATTGTGTTTGCTGTCTTAGCCACCGCATTGCACTTAGGAGCTCATGTTCCCTTGGCTGTCCATTGTACCCCTAGATAAGTGGATCTGCACAATGGGCCAAACCCAGAAGTCCTTACTCAGTTTTTACTCAGGCCAAAGTGTTAGTGACATTGCTAGAATGTCAAGTAAATACTGAGGGCCAGATTCTGCTTGGCCTTTAGGTGGGCATGCTATGTAAGGGGAAGAGTGCAAGAAGCCTCCCCACTCTGAGTGCCCACATAAGGATTAGGCAGAATTATCTAGATATACTCAGGAGTGCAGGGGCTGCTCTCTGATCTCTGTGCACGTGGGTGCCTGGCACTCCAAAAAAAAAATGGAGAGGAAAGGCCCATGTCCTTTATTTACACTGGCCACTTGAGCTCTTTGTCCATGTTGTGGGGGGAGGTAGTAAGATGCACTGCTCAAAGGGCTGTAGTAGCATGCTCAGTGCCTCCATGGCACACAGGAGGATTCAGAAGGCTTTTCTTGGGGTGGTGCAATTTCACATTACCCTCGACACAGATCCCTGAAGTGGATTCAAGCCCCGAGTCAGAGCTTAAAGTCCTGCAATGAGAGGGGTGCTTCTTTGGAGGTGATACTGACCATTCTGAACCCCCTTGCACTGAAATGAGAGTTGAGGATGCACAATTACACCTCCTACTGGACACTCACCACCTTTTGGGATTAGGCTCTGTCAAGGTTCCTTCCCCACTCTGAACTCTAGGGTACAGATGGGGGACCTGCATGAAAACCCCCCTAAGCTTATTTTTACCAGCTTAGGTTAAAACTTCCCCAAGGTACAAACTATTTTACCTTTTGTCCTTGGACTTTATTGCTGCCATCACCAAGCGTCTAACAAATATATAACGGGGAAAGAGCCCACTTGGAAACATCTTTCCCCCCAAAATCTTCCCAACTGTACAACCCCATTCCAGGGGAAGGCTTGATAAAAATCCTCACCAATTTGCGTAGGTGAACACAGACCCAAACCCTTGGATCTTAAGAACAATGAAAAAGCAATCAGGCTCTTAAAAGAAGAATTTTAATTGAAGAAAAAGTAAAAGAATCACCTCTGTAAAATCAGGATGGTAAATACCTTACAGGGTAATCAAATTCAAAACACAGAGAATCCCTCTAGGCAAAACCTTAAGTTACAAAAAGACACAAAAACAGGAATATATATTCCATTCAGCACAGTTTATTTTATTAGCCATTTAAACAAAACAGAATCTAACACATATCTAGCTAGATTACTTACTATGTTCTAAGACTCCATTCCTTTTCTGTTCCTGGCAAAAATAACACACAGACAGAGAGAACCCTTTGTTTCTCCCCCCCTCCAGCTTTGAAAGTATCTTGTCTCCTCATTGGTCATTTTGGTCAAGTGCCAGCGAGGTTATCCTAGCTTCTTAACCCTTTACTGGTGAAAGGGTTTTTCCTCTGGCCAGGAGGGATTTTAAAGGTGTTTACCCTTCCCTTTATATTTATGACACGCCCCCCAAATCACAGATAGAGTGAAACGTTGGCTGTGATTTCTTCCTGGAGCTCTAGGAGAAAACAGAGTTAATAAGACACATGCACCTCTAAATATACTACCAAGTATATGAAGACTAACAATATTTTCTACATCTCAAGGACGATTTTAACCAGTTGATTCTGGGAAACTTTCACAGGAGAGTGCATCAGCCACTTTGTTAGAAGCTCCTGAGATGTGTTGGATGTTGAAATCAAAATCTTGGAGAGCTAAACTCCACCGAATAAGTTTTTTATTTCCCATGGTGGAATGAAGCTACTGTAGTGCAGCATGGTCGGTTAGCAGGTGGAAACACCATCCCCAAACATATGGGTGTAGCTTTTCCAGAGCGTAGACAATGGCATAACATTCTTTTTCACTGACTGACTAGTTGCTTTCCCTCTCAGACAGCTTCTTGCTGAGAAACACTACAGGGTGGAATTCTTGATCCGGTCCTTCCTGCATTAAAACTGCTCCCACACCATGCTCGGACACATCTGTGGTTACTAGGAACAGTTTGTGAAAGTCTGGGGCCCTTAGCACGGGGTAAGACATGAGCGTAGCTTTAAGCTGGTTAAAGGCCTTCTGACACTCTTCAATGCACTGTACGGCATTTGTCTGTTTCTTTTTGGTTAGGTCTGTCAGTGGGGCGGCGATTTGGCTGTATTGAGGTACAATCACCTGTAATATCCGGCCAAGCCTAAGAAGGATTTGACCTGTTTCTCTGACTTTGGGACAGGCCACTTTTGGATAGCATCCACTGTGGCCTGTAGGGGGTTGATAGTTCCTTGACCCACCTGGTGTCCAAGATAAGTCACTCTGTTTAGGCTTATTTGATACTTCTTAGCCTTAACAGTTAGTCCTGCCTCCCTTATGTGCTTGAAGACTTTTTGTAGATGTTCCAGGTGTTCTGCCCAGGAATCCGAAAATATGGCCACATTGTCTAGGTAGGCGACAGCATATTCTCCTAATTCTGCTAGGAGACCATCTACAAATCTTTGGAAGGTGGCGGGTGCATTCCGCAGCCTGAAAGGGAGTACATTAAATTCATACAGCCCGGCATGTGTGATGAAGGCTGACCTTTCCTTGGTGGATTCATCTAGCGGTACCTGCCAGTACCCCTTGGTTAAGTCCAAAGTAGAGATGAACTGGACCCGTCCCGGTTTCTCTAATAGTTCATCTGTGCGTGGCATTGGGTAGTTGTCTGGGTGAGTTACAGCATTTAGCTTATGATAGTCCACGCAAAAATGTATCTCCCCATCTGGTTTGGGAACTAGAACCACTGGAGATGCCCATGCACTGCCAGAGGGGCGGATTACCCTGATCTGTAGCATATCCTGGCTCTCCCATTCTATAGCAGTTTTAGCTTGAGGAGACACCTGGTAAGGTTGGACTTTAATTGGGTGAGCATTACCTGTGTCAATGGAGTGGTATGCCCGTTTAGTCAGTCCTGGGGTGGCTGAGAACTTTGGCGCGTAGCTAGTGCACAGCTCCTGGATCTGCTATCACTGCATATGCCCAAGGGTCATGGAGAGGTTCACCTCTTCCATGCCACCAGCACTTTTCCCTTTGTAGTAGACACCTTCAGGCCACTCAGCGTCATCTCCTCCCTGGACTGTAAACTGACAAACTAATTCTCTGGAATAAAAGGGCTTTAGAGAATTAATATGGTACACCTTAGGCTTTCGGTTGGAGGTGGGGAATGCTATGAGATAATTAACAGCTCCCAGGCGCTCCTGGCCCTTCCCACGATGCTTCCATTTTATGGGCCTGGAGCGCCTTTAAAACCATGAGTTGGTCCCCTACTTTGAAGGAACGCTCTCTGGCATGTTTATCATACCAGGCTTTTTGCTCTTTTTGAGCATCCTGTAGGTTTTCTTTAGCAAGGGCTAAAGAGGTTCGGAGGGTGTTTTCTAGGTTGGTTACAAAGTCCAGATGTTAGTTCCTGGAGAAGATGTAAACCCCTCCTATTGCTGCTTCACCAACTGTAATGGCCCCTTAACCTCCTGGCCATATACAAGTTCAAATGGTGAAAACCCTAAACTGGGATGTGGTACAGCTCTGTAGGCAAAGAGCAACTGCTGCATCACTAGGTCCCAATCATTGGAGTGCTCATTTACGAATTTATGTATCATGGCCCCCAAAGTTCCATTAAACTTCTCCACCATGCCATTTGTTTGATGGTGGTAAGGAGTGGCAACCAAGTGATTTACCCCATGAGCTTCCCAAAGGCTTTCCATAGTTCCTGCCAGGAAATTAGTTCCTGCATCTGTGAGGATGTCGGAGGGCCAACCTACCCTGGAAAAAATGTCTGCTAGTGCCTGGCACACACTTTTAGCCCTGGTGTTGCTTAGAGCTACTGCTTCCGGCCATCGGGTGGCAAAATCCATGAAAGTCAGTATGTACTGCTTCTCTCTGGGTGTCTTTTTTGGAAAAGGATCCAGAATATCCACAGCTACTCACTGAAATGGAACTTCAATGATGGGGAATGGCTGGAGCGGGGCTTTGACCTGGTCTTGGGGTTTTCCCACTCTTTGGCATACCTCACAAGACCGGACATAGGTAGAAACATCCTTGACCATTCCCTCCCAGTGGACTGACCTCCCCAACCAGTTTTTGGTCCTGTTCACCCCAGCATAGCCACTAGGATGATCGTGGGCTAAGCTCAAGAGCTTAGTTGGAACTAACTAGTACTTAGTTGGAACTAACAACTGTTTCTGAGGATGCCAGTCTTCCAGGTGTCCACCAGAAAGAGTTTCCTTGTATAAAAGTCCTCTTTCTACAACAAACCTGGATCGATTAGAAGAGCTGAGAGGTGGTGGGTTGCTCCGTGCCGCCGTCCAAGCTCTCTGGAGGCTTTCATCTGCTTCCTGTTCGGTCTGGAACTGTTCCCTTGATGCTGGAGATATCAGTTCCTCATTGGATTGTGGACCTAGACTTGGTCCCTTTGGAAGCGATGTAGGGGAAGGGGCTGCTTCCGTTGACTGTGAACCGCTTTCTGTGGGTGCACTATGTTGAGGTTCAGGCTCCGGCTGAGCCTCTGGTGTAGGGTTATTGGCTGCTGCTGGTTCAGGTTTGGTGGGGTCATATGGTGTTGGGATTGCAAGTACTGGATTCAGTGCTGGCAATGGGTCTGGTGCTGGTTATTCCGCCAGTTTCAGTTCTGGGACTGGCTCTTTCTGGGTCTCTGGGACTGGATCCACTAACTGCTATTGGAGACATTGGCCTGGGGTCTGGGTCCATCACCTCTGACCGGGTGTTGGTAGAAGTTTCCGGAACAGAGGTAGGCGTGACGGCTTGCTTAGACTGGCTGCAGGTGACCATTCCCACCCTCTTGGCTAGCTTCACATGATTGGCCAAGTCTTCCCCCAACAGCATAGGGATGGGATAATCATCATAGACTGCAAAAGTCCACGTTCCTGACCAGCCCTTGTACTGGACAGGGCACTTGGCTGTAGGCAAATTGAAAGAGTTGGATTTGAAGGGTTGATTTGTCACTTGGATCTCTGGGTCGATTAAATTTGGGTCCACCAAGGAAGCACGGATAGCCAACACTTGTGCTCCAGTGTCCCTCCATGCGGTGACCTTTTTCCTGCCTACACTCACAGTTTCCCTCTGCTCCAAGGGTATCTGGGAGGTATCTGGGCCTGAGGACCTCTGGGGTGATTCCGGTGCAATGAACTGTAATCGGTTGGGGTTCTTGGGGCAGTTGTCCTTCACATGCTCCGGCTCATTTCATTTAAAACATCGTCCAGCTGATGGATCACTGGGGCGAGGTGGGTTGCTGGAGGCAGGACGATAAGATGTCTGGAGTATTCCTTGGTGTGTAGTTGGGGCCCTGGGCTGCCCCCGGTAGTAGGGTATGGTCTAAGGGTGTCCCTTCTGGTATCCGCTCCAACTGTGATCAGGGTTGTTCCTCTCTCCTCCCTCCAACCTTTTGTTCCGGCTTGTCCCACCTCTCTGGCACTCTGGGACTGCTTGTATTGATCAGCATAAGAAGCAAGACTTTCTGCTGAGTCCATTTCCTTATCCCATAAACACTGTTTTATTTCCTCCTTGGAGATATTCAAGAATTGCTCCTGAGCTATCAAATCACACATTCCGTTAAAGCTAGTGACACCCCTTCCTTGGACCCATTTATCTAACAGATCCTTCGTCTGGTTTAGATAAGCCACATTACTTAGTCCAGGCCCTCTCTTAAGGGTTCGAAATTTTACTCCGTACGTTTCAGATGTAATTTGAAATTGCTTTAAAACTAAATCCTTGAACTTATTATAGTCAGAAGCCTCATCAATAGGCATCTTATTGAATATGTCCAGAGCTCTTCCGGTCAATTTTGCGACCAATGTGGTCATCTTGTGAGCTTCAGGAATTTTATGGAGAGCGCACAGTATCTCAAAGGTGAGGAAATATTCAGCAGTATCACTGGATTCAGCATACTGTGGACATAGTTGCTTCCATTTGTGGATTGTTGGGTAAGGATTGTTAGGGTTATCCAATAGATTCCGCTCAGCCTTTGCCTTCTCTATCTCCAGTGCATGCTTCCTCTCTTTCCTTCTCCTCCTCAGCATGTTTCCTCTCTTTTTCCTTTTCCTCCATTTCTTTTTCCCTTGCTTCCATAACTCTCCTGTGGGCAGCCTCCCTTTCCTCCTCAGTGTGCTTCCATTCTTTTGCCTTTGTCTCCATAGCTCTCCTGTGGGCAGCCTCTTGGGCTTTTTCTGCTTTGGGCTCTGTCATGTTTGCCTCTCTGTTTTTAACTAACTTTACACCCGAGAGTTAGAAATAAAACAAACAAAAAACTTGGCTTGTAAAATTTTGCTGTGCTGTAACTGGCTACCTATGTTCTCTGATAGTGATTGTGAGCCTACAGAAAAATCCTTAAAAAAACCCCCAACTCCTTTGTCTCGAGGCAAATAGACAGAAAACCCCTCTAGTTGCTCTTAGGTAAAAAAAAAACAAACTTCTTCAGGTCTGTGAAGACTTGTGAATTTCCCTGCAGGAGGTTAACTACCCTGCCTTTAGGTAGAGAAAACTCCAGCTCACAAAATACAATTCCCTTTTGTCTCTGCTCTGGCCCCCAAGCAGAGAGAAAAAAAAACTAACTGCTTTCAGCTGAAAACCTGCTTTCCAGCAGCTCAAAGGAAAAAAAATCCTTTTTATAATCTGTGCTGCTTGTTCAAAAAAATTTCAAATTGATCTCAAAAAGATTTCAGGTTAATCCCACCGCTCTGCCACCATGTCAAGGTTCCTTCCCCACTCTGAACTCTAGGGTACAGATGTGGGGACCTGCATGAAAACCCCCCTAAGCTTATTTTTACCAGCTTAGGTTAAAACTTCCCCAAGGTACAAACTATTTTACCTTTTGCCTTTGAACTTTATTGCTGCCACCACCAAGCATCTAACAAATATATAACGGGGAAAGAGCCCACTTGGAAAGGTCTTTCCCCCCCAAATCCTCCCAAACCGTACACCCCCTTTTCTGGGGAAGGCTTGATAAAAATCCTCACCAATTTGCATAGGTGAACACAGACCCAAACCCTTGGATCTTAAGAACAATGAAAAAGCAATCAGGTTCTTAAAAGAAGAATTTTAATAGAAGAAAAAGTAAAAGCATCACCTCTGTAAAATCAGGATGGTAAATATCTTACAGGGTAAACAGATTCAAAACATAGAGACTCCTTCTAGGCAAAACCTTAAGTTACAAAAAGACACAAAAACAGGAATATACATTCCATTCAGCGCAGCTTATTTTATCAGCCATTTAAACAAAAGAGAATCTAACGCATATCTAGCTACATTATTTACTAAGTTCTAAGACTCCATTCCTTTTCTGTTCCTGGCAAAAACAACACACAAACAGAGAGAACCCTTTGTTTCTCCCCCCCTCCAGCTTTGAAAGTATCTTGTCTCCTCATTGGTCATTTTGGTCAGGTGCCAGTGAGGTTATCCTAGCTTCTTAACCCTTTACAGGTGAAAAGGTTTTTCCTCTGGCCAGGAGGGATTTTAAAGGTGTTTACCCTTCCCTTTATATTTATTACAGGCTCTGTGCATCTAACTGTCTCTAGTTACATGCCAGTGCATATAGTAATGACAGCTGTTATTAAAAGAGCTAAACCAGAAAATAGCACCTCATGCTTGATATTTACATAAGAAAATACAATAGTTAGTTATTGTGGATGTAAATTTGGCAGCATATATTTTTCTGCCTATTTTATTCTTGTGCTGAATTATTTTCTCTGTGTTTACAGCTGACAGTTTTTTATGTTGGTTTTCCCCCTTGCACTGTGTATAGCATTGCCTTATCATTAATAGTGCCACCTGTCATCTTCTCACTCATAATGACAATCCTCTTGCAGAATAAACTGCAAGAGAGAAAAATAGCCTGGAAGTTAGTTTTGTGGAACAGGAGATCAGTTGCTTTAAGGAATATTTTTTTCAGTGAATTAAGGTTAAATTAACTGTAACACTTGGGTTATCTTATCAGATCTCCAAACTAAACAGGGTGAGCACCGAGGTGCAACAATGATGGGTGCATGTTAAATGGCTAAAACAGATCACTGAACAGGAGTGGCAGCAACCACTACAGTAAGAACTTCCCTGTTTTCAGTACCCTTGAACTTTTTTAAGCTTTCACTTTTTGAATGACATTTTCCAGGCTTGTTCCCTGTTTGGTTGTGAATTTTTGTTGAAACTTTGAGCCAGAATAATTCCGCTGTTTTTAAAGTATGACAAGAATAAAACCAAAACACTTTTCCCTGATAAACTCCATTCTAATAGGGCTTGATCCGCCTCCTACTGTAATCGACATGAATCAGTTTATGCCCATAATTGAATTCTCCAACAGGCCAAATAGTAAAGCCCTATATCCTTCAACCCATCTCTCCCGCTTCGGCCTGAAAGACAGATGTGCTTTGAAATATGGTTGGAAGTTTAACAGTTCCAGGTTCTGGCAGTTCAAGGAAGGAAGTGGGGAAGTTTTGTGGGGCTTTTATGGAGAATACCCTACCAGCACCCCTTCCTTTTAAATCAAGGAAGCTCCAGCTAACAGCCTCCACTGGTAGTAACTATAAAACATTATCTGGGGGGTAGGAGAGAGAAAAAAAGGGGAAACTTTTAAAAGAGCCTTAATGATTTAGAATCAATGAATCTATGTTTCTAATTAGAGGTGGTCAGATATTTTTTGTTGAAAAGTGTTTTTGACAAAAATGCCATTTTGGTGATATTAAAACACAGAAAAAAAGTGTCAGTTTTGATAACATTTAATTTAAAAAAAACCCTGATGCATTACAATATTGAAATATTCTGTTCTGATATTTTCAGAATTGAATGTTTTGTCTCTTTTACTGAGTTTTTGAAACAAAATTTAATTGTTATATACTTTAAAAAAGTTTTAAAAGATCAAAATTTGAATGAATTGTTTAGATTTTATCAAAGGAAATCATCTTGATCGGCCCAGTGGAGAAAAAATTCAGTGGACCCAAGTAGGCCTAAACTTCCCAAGTACGCCTAAAACTTTGGTCAAGCTAACTGTGTATATGAAGCATAAGAAGAGAGTGTGGAAAATTCCACTGAGGGGCAATTGTGAAGGACATAAATCCACACCGTGTGGAGGTCAAGCATAGGAGTTTACTACGTACAGCGCTGACGGAGTGTCACCTCGCTTATTAGGCTCAGAGACACTGTCAATCAATTGATTACAATGGAATATATGGATTTTCCATGGGTGGGGAAAGTGATGGGGTAGGCAGTCCCACATCCCCGGATAGATTTAGCTGCAAGACATGATAGCACAGTAGCCAATGGTTAAAAGGTTACATAATGTCTCTGCCCATGGTCTCAAGTTAACAAATTAACATGTAGCATTTAATTAGTACTTTAATAAATGTATTAGTATAGAATATGTGTTGGATTCAGTTTGGGGTCCATAGGAATGAAATAGCTCCTTTGATTGTCCAACAGATATATATCTAGGGGTAAAAGCAAAGAAACAGTGAAAGTATATGGCAATAAAGATTGTCTTTCCAGTTGCTTATTTGTGTTTTAAGGCAGGCATTGGTTCCTGGGAAAGGGAGGTGGGAGGAGGCCACATCTTATACTGACATGTTCCAACCTTTCATAAACTCAAGGTTGGATGTGTTGGAAGAACATCTCCCTACAGAAGAAACAGGTTTCAGAGTAGCAGCCGTGTTAGTCTGTATTCGCAAAAAGAAAAGGAGTACTTGTGGCACCTTAGAGACTAACAAATTTATTAGAGCATAAGCTTTCGTGAGCTACGTGAGCTGTAGCTCACGAAAGCTTATGCTCTAATAAATTTGTTAGTCTCTAAGGTGCCACAAGTACTCCTTTTCTTTCTACAGAAGAAATTAACACAACAGAAACAGGGCTTCTTTGTTCTATTTGAATAAGACACAATTATTGTTCCCAACACCTCGCGTTTTGCTGACCAGATATATCTTAACAAAAACAAGGTTATCTTTGGTTATTCTGCTTTCTCTTAGCTATTGCTAGGCTTCTACCTCTTGACCAAACTCTGGACTTTGAGCGTGTACACAAATCCATATACCAGGTTATTACATCAGCAATGGATTTTAACCCTTCAAATTGCAAACAGTTACAGAAATGTAACCATAACTTCTAGCAGTTAAAAAAACAACATTAACCACAAAGAAAACACCTGTCAATAACAGGAAAAGCTTGTTTTTGCTAAACTCCAAATAAGGCAGAGCTACTGTTGAAGCTTGCACTGTATGCCAAATAAGGAAAATGCTGTTGAAGGAAGTGGGTTTGATGAATTGTGATCTTCAGCAATATAAGCTCCTGTATTTTCTGTATATGTGAGAGCAGCTCTGGCTGATTCTCCTTGTATGCGCATGCTTGAATAAAGGGACCTCAGGTTTGTTCTGATCCAAACACAAGGCATGGTTAATTTTTCCACAACAACCCCAAACAAAAATTTGTTCAGAATTTTGATTTCTGGGAAGTCTTGAAATTTTTTGTGCTCCAAAATCCTGTTCCCACCCAGATGTACTCCAAAGTCCATTTGGTGAATTTCATAGATTCATAGATACTAAGGTCAGAAGGGACCATTCTGATCATCTAGTCTGACCTCCTGCACAACACAGGCCACAGAATCTCACCCACCCACTCCTACGTTTTCCAGCTGGAGGAGAATTTCAGAAATGTTGAGGTTAACCAAATAAGATATGTTTGAGAAAAAAACGCCATATTTTACCTTTTGAAAGGTTCTCCAACATTTTTTGTAAAGCCCTCATCCAGCCTAGAAAATTATTCTGATCATTTGTCCACAGGCAGTTAAGAGTTCAGCTTGGTTGTCTGACAAGAAATGTGGTTGAACTAGTTTTGGGGCTTTGGCTTCACTGCTGCTGTGATTGTCTGATGACACTTCTCAGCATTCTGCTTGTTTTGTTTTGGACTGTTGTGCTAGTGTTTTTCATTTTTATTCTTTGTTATTAGTGTCTGACTTTTACTTGGACTTATGTTTCATTTTGCCAGTGCTTCAATATAAATTAAAATGCCACTGCCACTACCAGTCTGAGACATAACTAAGACTATGTAATAGCTGATTTTAAATTTGGGTAAAACCCCCTCTAATACCTATATAATAGATTAAAAAAGTCTTTCACTCCATGGATGTTAATATAGGTTGATCCAATATTAAGGCTATTTTTGCCTGCAATTGGCAGAGTATTTTAATATCTCTGAGATTGAATTATTTTTTTCTTACTGTGTAAGCCAATGTTAAACAAAGTGGCTAACACTTGAATGATCTCATGTTGCATTCTGTGGAGAAATCTAGTAGCAGGAGCATCTTGTAGACAAAGTAACACACTTTATGCATTTCACTTGAGCAACAGAACAGTCATCTATATATAGAAAAATTAAAACTGGTGGAATAGTGAGAAGATGGGTAGTATTGTAGCTAAGGCCCTTGGGCCTCAGGATGTTTGGGTTCAATCCCCAGTTCTGCCGTACATTTCTTCTATGTGGTTGGCCAAGTTGCTTAATTCCCCCCCTGTAAAATAGGGATAATAACACTTTGTCAAGATTATAAATTCCTTGGAGCAGGGTTTGTCTTTTACTCTATGTATGTGCAGTGCCTATCACAATGAGACCTGGATCTTTGTTGGGGTCTCTGGGAACTACTATAATTCAAACATGTACTTAATAGCAAAAGTCCCATTGACTTCAGTGGGTACAGGATCAGGCACAGTAGAGATGTGCTGTTATGTGGAACAGTCCTTGCCTTTTAAAGTTTCTCACATCACTTCATTGAATTGTTTCCTTACGACCTCCATTTCTTTCATGTTATTTCTCAATGTCCTTGAAAGTTTTTATCTTAACACACATTTTCCAGCTGGAAATGCCTGGATACAGCTGCTTACAGAGTCTCCCGGTATAGAAGAGACAAAACTGTTGTAACAAATATAAAGTGAACCCTTCACTGGCCAAACACAGACCCTGTAGCTCTCTCTGTCTCTCTAACACTTGGACTGATTACTACTATTCCCACAGTGCTTGATCCTTGCTTCTCTTCTTTCCCTTATGCCTCGCCTCCAATCCTCAGTGATCAGTCCTGGCTCTGACCCCAGCCTCTGATTTCTGACACTGATTCTGACCCTTGGCTCTGGCATTTGCATATAACCTTGTCTCTGACCCACAGCTTTAACCCCTGTTTCTGGCTCTGGAAGTGACAGTTGACTCTGGTGTTAAGCCTTAGCTTCATTCCCCCAACCTGTTCTGCTCTGCCCACTAGACCTGACAGCCCACATCCCGACCCATAACAAAGGCCTGCAGAGAGGAGAAACCGTTGTTCATTGCTACTCTCTAATTTCACTTCACATATCATTGGTATGGTATAACACTTTGATCAATGTTTTGGGGCTGATTCATATGTTATCCAAGCTAGTTCAAGCTTATCCAAGACAGTTATCCAAGACAGCTCTAATTAATTAATATCCTATCACACTAGAAGAGCATAATATATTTAAAATAACTTAAACTTAAATTCCAATGAAAACTGCATTCAGATACATGGTTGACTAAACCCTGTCCCAGTACCAGTGAGTCACCACTAGATTTTCCAAAGCACATACTGGTGAATACCATGTAGCCCCTGCCTCTGTCCTGATGCAGAGAAAAGAGCTGCATATAACCAAGTGCAAGAACATAAGAAATTATTGAGACTTCTAAGTCTGTGATGAAGAAGAAAATTTGCTCACCAAAATGAAAGTCATCTCTATGAAAGGATGGGACAGATTTATTGAAACTAGAAACTATAAAAGATCCAAAGGATAAATGTGTTCAGCTTTCTGTTTCTTTAATGACTTGCCTAATGCTATAGAGAGCAGAATTTTCAGGTCTGTATGTGATACTAAACAGGGAAAAAATACCAAAAAAATGAACAATGAAGTTAGTCACATATGGACATAAATCATGTAGATGCTTTTTTCTAAGAGACAAATGTAGAATGTAGAAACAAATTCTGGCACAAAGAATCCAATGAGGTAACAAATAGAGAGGCTCTGTGGCATATTACTAGGAGTTTGAAATAAATTTGGGAGTTGTTATTAGAGAAATTCCCCGTGGCCTTCAACCCACTGTGCTTCTGTATTGAAGAAGGAAAGAGAATTGCCAGAGAAATACAATATAAATCAAAGAAGATAGTATTATTGTATATAAAGTAGTTAGAAGGCACCTAGAGTACTATAAACAACAACGAACATCACATCTTAGAAAAGATGTAAATGCCCACGAGGGTGCAATATTGAGCAGACAGATTTGGTCTCAGAGGTATTTGTGTGAGGAACCTGGGGATGTTTTTAATGGTAAATGGAAGATTTTATGCTGATGTATTTAAGATTTTCAAAATTATATAAGAGATTAGTAGAATAGGCTCACCCTGATCTTCCAATTATTCATCAGCTGAATTGCACCTGCCCAATGCAATAAAGGGGCTTTGGCATGTATTCAAGGGGTTACTTATTGTTTGTCCACCTACCCAGCCCTTAATTCCATTGGAACTATGGACAATACCCTCTAATGTTAGCCATTGAAAGGGTGAAAGGAGTGGAAAACTTGCTCAGATGTCAAAATCTGTTTCAGGAGAATAGTTTAGCTAAGTGACATTATGCCCTCTGACCTGCAAAAGTCCTTCAAGCTCGGTCTAGTTGGGCTCCAGTGTTTGTGGTAGAGTAGAACAGAAAAGGGTTGGAATCAGTCAAAATCTACTCTATGTAGGAATTTCAAAGCTACAAGAAAGAATCAATCCTGATAATGTCAGGATTAACTACAATGTATTTCTGCTCTGCATGTCCCAGCCGCCAAACCCCAGTCATGGACAAGGATGCAAGGGCAGTGGAACTCCTGAGGAGCTGTTGTCATAAGGGACATGCGTTTTTTGTGAGTGCTCTGAGATCCAAGTGATTTCTACAAGGGACACCTGTGGAGCTAGAGGCTTGTGTTACCACTGGTGGGCTATTAGTCATTGCCAGCTGTAGTGGAACGCTTGAACACATGAACATTGACATTTCCAAAACCAGCCGTTAAATAGAAAGAACCCTACAATTGTTATTTTTTTAATTTCATGATTTTGTTGGGAGCCTGACTCATGATTTTTGAGTGTTTGGGGTTGGCAAGAGTGTAAACTAGTTAAGTAAAAAAGATCCACCCTTACAAAAGGTTGCTTTTTGAAACCCAACTAGTGTGACTGTCAGTCAGTTCTCACTGACTGCATATGTGGCCATCAAGTACCCACTAAAACTGATCCAATATCTGATTTTTTTTTAATACAAAAAGAAAATAGAACAGAACAGAAAACACACAGGAAGATGTTTAGTATATAGTAGCAAAACATGTGACATAAATCTGTGTACAACAGAACTAGCATGACAGGTAATTTGTAACCTAATTCAGAAAAGACAAATAGCAATAAAAGATAATATATAGCTTCATTTTAAAACTGTCAACCAAAAGATTAGCTAATAATTAGGTAATTGCTTTTCATGTTCTATTAAAATCTGTTGAAAGCATTTTTTTTTGCAAAAAATTATTATGTTTGTGAAACGACCCATCAGTGATCTATGCAGTGATGCAGAAGTTTTTTAAAAAGAACAGGAGAACTTGTGACACCTTAGAGACTAACAAATTTATTTGAGCATAAGTTTTCGTGAGCTACAGCTCACTTCATCGGATGCATTCAGTGGAAAATACAGTGGGGAGATTTATATACACACACAGAGAACATGAAACAATGGGTGTTATCATACACACTGTAAGGAGAGTGATCACTTAAGATAAGCTATTAACAAGGGGGAGGGGGGAGGAAGAAAACCTTTAGTAGTGATAATCAAGGTGGGCCATTTCCAGCAGTTGACAAGAACGTCTGAGCAACAGTTGGGGTTGTGGGGGGGGGGGAATAACATGGGGAAATAGTTTTACTTTGTGTAAAGACCCATCCACTCCCAGTCTCTATTCAAGCCTAAGTTCATTGTATCCAGTCTGCAAACTAATTCCAATTCAGCAGTCTCTCGTTGGAGTCTGTTTTTGAAGTTTTTTGTTGAAGAATAGCCGCTCTTAGGTCTGTAATCGAGTGACCAGAGAGATTGAAGTGTTCTCCAACTGGTTTTTGAATGTTATAATTCTTGACATCTGATTTGTGTCCATTTATTCTTTATGTAGAGACTGTCCAGTTTGACCAATGTACATGGCAGAGGGGTATTGCTGGCACATGATGGCATATATCACATTGGTAGATATACAGGTGAACGAGCCCCTGATAGTGTGGCTGATGTGATTAGGGCCTCTGTTGGTGTCCCCTGAACAGATATGTGGACACAGTTGGTAATGGGCTTTGTTGCAAGGATAGGTTCCTGGGTTAGTGGTTCTGTTGTGTGGTGTGTGGTTGCTGGTGAGTATTTGCTTCTCCCAAGATCTGTGAGAGTGATGGGTCGTCCTTCAGGATAGGTTGTAGATCCTTGATGATGCGTTGGAGAGGTTTTAGTTGGGGGCTGAAGGTGATGGCTAGTGGCGTTCTGTTATTTTCTTTGTTGGCCCTGTCCTGTAGTAGGTGACTTCTGGCTCTGTCAATCTGTTTCTTCACTTCAGCAGCTGGGTATTGAAGTTGTAAGAATGCTTGATGGAGATCTTGTATTTGTTATTTGTCTCTGTCTGAGGGGTTGGAGCAAATGCGGTTGTATCATAGAGCTTGGCTGTAGACAATGGATTGTGTGGTGTGATCTGGGTGAAAGCTGGAGGCATGTAGGTAGGAATAGCGGTCAGTAGGTTTCCAGTATAGGGTGGTGTTTATGTGACCATTGCTTATTAGCACCGTAGTGTCCAGGAAGTGGATCTCTTATGTGGACTGCTGAGGTTGATGGTAGGATGGAAATTGTTGAAATCATGGTAGAATTCCTCAAGGGCTTCTTTTCCATGGGTCCAGATGATGAAGATGTCATCAATGTAGTGCAAGTAGAGTAGGGGCATTAGGGGACGAGAGCTGAGGAAGTGTTGTTCTAAGTCAGCCATAAAAATGTTGGCATACTGTGGGGCCATGAGGGTACCCATCGTAGTGCCGCTGATTTGAAGGTATACAATGTCACCAAATGTGAAATAGTTATGGGTGAGGACAAAGTCACAAAGTTCAGCCACCAGGTTAGCCGTGACATTATCGGGGATACTGTTCCTGACAGCTTGTAGTCCATCTTTGTGTGGAATGTTGGTGTAGAGGGCTTCTACATCCTTAGTGGCCAGGATGGTGTTTTCAGGAAGATCACCAATGGATTGTAGTTTCCTCAGCTCTCTGTGTTTCATGTTCTCTGTGTATATAAATCTCCCTACTGTATTTTCCACTGAATGCATCTGATGAAGTGAGCTGTAGCTCATGAAAGCTTATGCTCAAATAAATTTGTTAGTCTCTAAGGTGCCACAAATACTCTTTTCTTTTTGTGAATACAGACTAACACGGCTGCTACTCTGAAACCAGAAGTTTTTTATTAGAACTACTTTTACATCCAAAGTTAGAATATTCAGTTGATTTTTGGTGAATCAATTTGGGGCAGAAAAGTTTGGTACTTCAATGTAATAAGACAGGAATATTTGAAGGGATAAACTAGTAACATTATTAAACTTGTGGGTTACATTATCTTAGAAGTAAAGTAATACAAGTAGACAGTGAAATACCATTAAAGGGTTGCACCAGAGATGATAATACCTTGTTTACAGGAATGAGGTTCAGATATACCATCTATGGATGACTGTAAAGGAAAGTGAAACAACTTATGAGAATAACATTGAAGATGGAGTGAGTCTTCTAAATAAGAGAAATAAATTAGTAGTTTTCCCTTGCTTATATTTATGGACCCTCACTAACTTGGATGGGGTTGCATATGTATAACAGATCTTTTCCAGATTTCTAAGCTGACGTGAGTCAATTCCCCATGTCTACCAGAATGAATGTAGAAGAAAAGTAGATAGAAAATGCCTGGGCGGGAATAGATGAGTAAGAGATGAGGAGCATTTGAGAGGGGCTGTGGTACAGCAAACACAAGGAGCCACTACAGTTGCAAGGGAAAAGCAAAGAGAGAATGGAAGCTGGACAGTATCATAGTCAATATGATGGAATATGAGTGAATGAGGTCTCTTGATTTCCCAATCTTGTCAACTCCTCTTGTTTTACTCATATTGCCTCAGTCTGTTCACAAACACACATAATTTCCAAAAGCTCCTGGTTGACAGCTGCAGAAAAACAGCTACTTCATTTGCCTAAAAGGTAAATAACACAAGTATGAGATGCAAAATTAACCCAACCACTGAGCCCCAACAGTAGCACACGGGTTTAAGTGGTGCATGAAAATTTATAGATCTTTATCTAATATCGAGCACTTCAGATGTCTTGAAACCATCTTCTCAACCAACGATGAAAACCTAAACTCCAGTAAGTAATTTATTGCTTAAATTACTTTAATATCTTGAACAAAATGCTTTTGAATCTTATTAGATTGGAACAGCTCTTTAATACATTCATGGGATGTTTGTCTTGGAATCAGATGGTCATGGCTTCAAAACGCATGACTTCCAGATGCCTGTTGGATGTTTAAATGTTTCTTTAATCTTAATTCTGACCTCTTTAGAAATCTGAGTTTATGAAGTACTGTACTAGCCTATGTTGGGGGAACAGGCACTTTCACCCAGTTATTAAGATCAACAATGCTCCTTTCAAGTCCACGCAGAAGTTTTGTTACATAGGGAGCATGCTGTTACAGAATGCCATGATTGATTTTGAGATTGCCTATTGCATAGCCAAGGCCAGCTCTGAATTTGAAATGCTGTCACACTGTCTATGGAATGATAGGGACATCTGTTAGGCAGTTGTGCTTTTATGTGGTTGTGAGACATGGACAATGTATTGTTGCCATATCAGGAAACTTGATCAGTTCCATAGGCACTGTCTGTAGTCTATCTGCATGGTCAAATGGTGGGACAAGTTTAGTAATACCAAAATCCTTAATCATTGTCAGATGTCTGATATTCAAAGTATAGTCATAACAACTCAGTTGTGTTGGTCTGGGCACCTCATTCATATGGCTGACTCAGAAATACCCAAGGTCATATTTTTTGGTCTTGTTAAAGCAAGGCACCTGCTTTTATGGTGGTCAGTATAAAGATATGCTGAGGTCAAACTTGACAGCATTTCAGGTCAATCCTAGTATAGTAGACCCTCCAAGTTACAAACACCTAGAGTTATGAACTGACCAGTCCACCACACACGTCATTTGGAACCAGAAGTACGCAATCAGCCAGCAGCAGAGACAAAAAAAAAAAGGCCAATACAGTACAGTGGTATGTTAAACATAAATGACTAAAAAAGAAAGGGAAAGTTTTTTAAAAAAAGATTTGACAAGGTAAGGAAACTGTTTCTGTGTTTGTTTCATTTAAATTAAGTTCATAGATTCATAGACATTAAGGTCAGAAGGGAACATTATGATCATCTAGTCTGACCTCCTGCACAATGCAGGCCACTGAATCTCACCCACCCACTCCTGCAATAAACCTCTCACCTATGTCTGAGCTATTTAAGTCCTTAAATCATGGTTTAAAGACTTCAAGGTGCAGAGAATCCTCCAGCAAGTGACACGTGCCCCATTCTACAGAGGAAGGCGAAAACCCCCCAGGGCCTCTTCCAATCTGCCCTGGAGGAAAATTCCTTCCTGACCCCAAATATGGCGATCAGCTAAACCCTGAGCATGTGGGCAACATTCACCAGCCAGATACCCAGGAAAGAATTCTCTGTAGTAACTCAGATCCTACCCCATCTAATATCCCATCACAAGCCATTGGGCCTATTTACCATAAAATAGTTACAGATCAGTTAATTGACAAAATCATGTTATCCCATTATACCTTCTCCTCCATAAACTTATCGAGTTTAATCTTGAAGCCAGATAGCTCTTTTGCCCCCACTGCTTCCCTTGGAAGGCTATTCCAGAACTTCACTCCTCTGATGGTTAGAAACCTTCATCTAATTTCAAGTCTAAACTTCCTGATGGCCAGTTTATATCCTTTTGTTCTTGTGTCCACATTGATACTGAGCTTAAATATTTCCTCTCCCTCTCCTGTATTTATCCCTCTGATATATTTATAGAGAGCAATCATATCTCCCCTCAGCCTTCTTTTGGTTAGGCTAAACAAGCCAAGCTCCTTCAGTCTCCTTTCATAAGACAGGTTTTCTATTCCTCGGATCATCCTAGTAGCCCTTCGCTGTACCTATTTCAGTCTGAATTCATCTTTCTTAAACATGGGAGACCAGAACTGCACACAATATTCCAGATGAGGTCTCACCAATGCCTTGTATAATGGTACTAATACGTCCTTATCTCTACTGGAAATACCTTGCCTGACGCATCCCAAGACCGCATTAGCTTTTTTCACGGCCATATCACATTGGCAGTTCATAGTTTCAAAGCTGTAGTAAGTCATTGTTCAGCTGCAAGCTTTAAAAAGAACAACCATAATGTTTTGTTCAGAGTTATGCACATTTTAGAGTTACGAGCAACCTCCATTCCCAAGGTGCTTGTAACTCTGAGGTTCTACTGTAACTGGGCAGCCAGAGCCCATGACAGAGCGAGGTGGCAGTAGATTTGTCCTGTTGCCATTAATCACCCTGAAACAAGCCACATCAACAACTTATGCAAAAAGCGTGAACAGTGCAAAGCGAGGATACTGTAGCCTATAAATGTCATGGGCATTTTGTCCCACATGTAACCATGTTTGCGGTTCCCCACATCAGTCTGATCTCCCATATACCTGTTCATTTATATTGTTCTCTGAATCCTTGTGCATCGACACCAACATCAGACTCCTTCCCTCCTGTGCCATTTAGAGTATTCCAAATACTATTTATAATGTTTGCTGTGTGTGTTAAATGTTTGTGTTACTAAGAAACTGCATGGTGCTCTCTCTTTGCAATTGACTGGGAACTACTGACATCTATTTATCAAGTTTTTACATATGATAGCTGTTTAACTGGACTGTGCAATGCTTTCTGAATAGTCCTGAAAAGACAGAACTCTGGCCTGTGCTTTAGTGAAGCTGAGGTGCAGGAAGATGGGGAGTGTAATAGTTATGCATAATGTTGCCTCAGCAGCCCTCTTCCCTGTTACAAATGCACATCTATATTCTTTGCCCCTTGTCCTGACCCTCTTCCATTCCCTATAAGACCATCCCTCTTCTTTTGCTCTCCTCTTAAGCTCTTTCAATAGAGAATCTGGGCTTAATTCTCGTTTACACTAAAGTGACTCTGGCAGCATAATGAGGATTTAAGGTATGTGTAAAAGTAGCTTACATTCAGTTTAATGTCCCTTTAGACTGCCAAATTTCTGTAACGTGGTGTAGCATAAATAAAAATACCTAGCTCTTCTACAACACTTTTCATCAGTATATCTCAAAGCATTTTACAAAGGGGCTTAGTTTCATTATCCCCTTTTTAAAGATGGGGAAACTGAGACACAGGGTGGTGACACACTCAAGGTGGCCAGCAGCAGAGCTGGGAACAAAACTCAGGTTTCCTGAGTCCCAGTCTAATGCTTTATCTAGTAGTCCAGAGTGCGTTTTAAATGAGAATCAGACTCACTGTGTTTATCTGTTCTGCAGTGCACCATGCACATCTGTAGCGCAGTGCAAATAGTGAAGAATTAGTATGTTCAAACATTAGACTGTGGCATGTTTGAGAAATCAAGAGTCTACAAGGAGAAAATGGTGTCCCACTCTCCCACAAATATTTCCTCTTCCTGTTGCTTACGTGTCTCATCTACGCAACACTCCCCCATCTTTCTTTCTGTCGCAATGAACTTGACACTTTGTTATATAAATTAGATTACTGCAAACTCTTTGGAGGAGGGGTCTTTGATGTTTTTATTCAGCTGTAAAGTGCCCTGCACACTTATGGACTATAAATATAATTTGAGCTGCTGAAGGACTGGTATGGAAAAAAGGCTGAAATTTTCAATGCAAGACCAGTTCTGTGGGCTCTGCCTAGATTGAGGCAAGCAAAGGAAATGATCTGTGGTTCCTAGGAGTACCAGGAGGAGGATGTGTTTCCACAATGGTAGCAGTCCTCTGTTGCAAGAGTTCAGATTGATGAAGCAGGCAGTGAGTAAATCCAGAATAACACAACTCCGATGCGGAGCACCCCAGCTAAGAATAAGAGAATTTTCAGCTGCTCTTTGGGCTGGGAATTTGAAATCTGCACAGGGTGAGGGGATTAAAATTCTATAGTTATTTACTTTTGATTTGTGCAATATTTGCTTTTAAAGTCAGAAAAGCAAATTAATAAAAGTAGTACACAGCAGGGAGAATACGAGCTGCGGAGAATACATGAGCTGGGTAGAGGTTAACAAATAACATAATTAGTTTTCTACATGTTTTGTTTATTTGGGAATATGGTTATATTAATATCAAAGATTAGATGTAGTCAGTGATACCTAGTGGTTTGTACGTGTACGTGCTTGGCTGAACAATGAGAATTTGAAATGCAAAGAGTAGAACTCCTACAACCTGGAGTCGTGAATTTCATAATAAGTTTCTTAGAGAACACGGCTGACAGGTCGGCTTCACAATGTCCTTCCTGTGCAGCTGGGTAACTTCTGTGCCCTTGCTTTTTACTGTATTGTCCCTCGCAGTGAAAAGAAACAGGGCATGGTTGCGCTAAATCGAAAGGGAATTCTTACTGACGCTATTGGTCTCAGAAGAGACTCTTGTTCTTGCTTGCTAGTAGCTATGTTACTAAAGCTAGCCTAAGCTGCTTTGCGTCAACACACAGAATCTCCTTAAATCCTGATCTGAACTATTCAGTTATAGAATGGACTGCAGACTATATCCCATTATTCACTGTGCTTGTGTGTTATACTTTCCCCCACCCAATGTCTGTCTCGTCTATTTAGATTGTAAGATCCTCAGGGCAGCGACTATGTACTATGTACTAACCCCAGGTCGGGGTTCTAGGGGTGTGTCTGTGCATCGCTTACCCCATAACCTCAGCCATGCAGAACACAGTGCCATCCACAGCCTCAGAAACAACTCTGACATCATAATCAAAAAGGCTGACAAAAGAGGTGCTGTCGTCATCATGAATAGGTCGGAGTATGAACAAGAGGCTACTAGTCAGCTCTCCAACACCACTTTCTACAAGCCATTACCCTCTGATCCCACTGAGAGTAACCAAAAGAAACTACAGCATTTGCTCAAGAAACTCCCTGAAAAAGCACAAGAACAAATCCGCACAGACACACCCCTAGAATCCCGACATGGGGTATTCTATCTGCTACCCAAGATCCATAAACCTGGAAATCCTGGATGCCCCATCATCTCAGGCATTGGCACCCTGACAGCAGGATTGTCTGGCTATGTAGACTCCCTCCTCAGGCCCTTCGTTACCAGCACTCCCAGCTATCTTCGAGACACCACTGACTTCCTGAGGAAACTACAATCCATTGGTGATCTTCCTAAAAACACCATCCTAGCCACTATGGATGTAGAAGCCCTCTACACCAACATTCCACACAAAGATGGACTACAAGCCGTCAGGAACAGTATCCCCGATACTGTCACGGCTAACCTGGTGGCTGAACTTTGTGACTTTGTCCTCACCCATAACTATTTCACATTTGGTGACAATGTAATACCTTCAAATCAGCGGCACTGCAATGGGTACCCGCATGGCCCCACAGTATGCCAACATTTTTATGGCTGACTTAGAACAACGCTTCCTCAGCTCTCGTCCCCTAATGCCCCTACTCTACTTGCGCTACATTGATGACATCTTCATCATCTGGACCCATGGAAAAGAAGCTCTTGAGGAATTCCATCATGATTTCAACAATTTCCATCCCACCATCAACCTCAGCCTGGACCAGTCCACACAAGAGATCCACTTCCTGGACACTACGGTGCTAATAAGCTATACTTTAGGGCAGATCCTCAACAGGTGGAAATTGTAATAGGTCCATTGACTTATAGGTCCTCTTATTCTCATTAGTATCTATGCACAACATTTACCCTTCAGGACAGGACATTCCATGATGTTACAATCAGGTGTCTTGTGATCTTGGTCAATACGTTGCAGTTTATTGCAATCTAGTTTTTTGTAGTATCACCTATTGGCACATATTTTACAGTAATCTTGTGCCATTACTGGTATAGGGTTATTCCTAAGTAACACACTCATGTCAAGTGTTCTTAAACCTATGGCCTAGTAACTTCAATCTATTTAGCATAAATTGATTATATATGAAATGGCATATGAATTGACCATAACACCACATAATACAATGATACATGAATGATAAAGTGAACTAATTGGCTATATAGAGTATTTAATTAATTTCTGAGCACATAACTGCCAGAAAGATGCTGACAAATTGGAGTATGTTTAAAGATAAGAAACAAAAATTATTAGAGAGCTGGACAAACTTTTAAAGAAATATTTAATACTAAATATTGGCTAAATAATGACTAAGATAACAGGTGGGGCATGATAACTATCCCACAAGTATTTGACAAATGTTTAACATCAAGATTTGAGAGCAATTTCAGGAGGTGCAAAAGGGTAAAACTAACAGTAAATGGGATGGTACACAAGCTGGAAGCAATACCGGTTGGGACATATACACCTGGACTGGGCAAAGCACTTAAACCAGGGAGCAATCCTGCACTTGCATGGAAGGTTAAGATGACCTTACAGGTCTTTTTCAATTCTAATATCTATGCTTCATTGATTTTTTGGCACTGAGTCACATTATGGTGGGTCTAAAAAATAACTGAGACTGAACTTTCCTGGATGAGTGAGAGTGATGCTACAGTCTGGCTGACCCATTCCTCATTCCCCTTTGCTTGCTCATTTTCCTCTGAGTCCATGTATCTTCAATTTCTCCATTTTTGCAGAGTCATTTGAGAAGTACTCCTCAAAGTTCCTTCTCCTCTCTTTCACTATTGGCTTGGGTTACTGAGCCTGTTCTCTCCCTTTGTCTCTATGTCCCTCACCTACCAGGAACTGTTTTACTTTCTTTGCTACCAGGTGAGAGATTCTGCTGGCTGAAGTTTGATGGGCATGTAGCACCTGTAGGATGTTTTGTTCTTGTCATCCCTTCAAGTAGTTTTGCTTCTGCCGCTGTTCTCTCTCTCCCCACTCCACCCAGTACGAGAGGAGAAAGAGAAGGGGAGTGCTTGTTTTATGCTGGTTGTTAGCAAGTGCAAATTGCAGATTACTAACCAGTACTACGATCATGTTTCTTCAGGAGTCTGCAACAAAACGGCAGAGGAAAAGGTTTTTCTTTTCAATAGCCTCTAACTCAGGGCCGTATGATGAACCAAACAAAGCCTGTGAGATTAGCACTCACAAGAGCAGCTATGGGCAATGTCTTTCATTTCCCTCCCTCCCCCCCACCGACATTTAATATTCTAGTAGGCACTTATGAGATTTACAACAGCAGTCCCGTGAAGTTTTAATAGCGTCACCTGAACATGGCCAGGCTTTTCATGATGCCTTAAAATAACACTACAATAGAAAGTTAATCCATGGTGTGGAGCTGATACTCCCTTAAAAGGACAGGAAAAAACAAAGTTTGAGATTTGTGTTACAAGGTAATAGTGTGTAGGGGTGGGCTGGGGTGAGATTGAAGTGAAATACAGAACATACCTACTTTCTGTCTGAGAAGAACATAAGTAATATATGTAAATAATAAGGTGATGATATGGGGTTCTGTATTTTGGCTGCTGAGGAGCTGCAGAGTAGAAGGCTGTGTAATTTATAATGTGCCATAATGTACATACACTCAACTCTCTATAGACTTGAAGATAAGAAGTTATAGTAGGCAGTTTTTCTCTGTGTAACTTGTAGCATTGATGTGACAAGGAACAAGAGTACAGATGCCCCCTATGTACTCAGATTGTTGTGTATATAAGAATGGCAGCAAAACCTCAAAAAAGAGATCTTCTTTATTGTAATCATTAGCCTGATTATTAACAAAGCTCATTGTTACAAAAAAAAGAAAAAGATCCAAACAAACTCCACCCCAAAACACAACTCTCATCTTTTTTCCTCTTTTCACTCTTTGAAGGTTATTGGCATGCCTATTAACTAAGATATTGTTTCCCCAACTGTGGCCAATGCAGCACTTGCTGATCCTGCCCGCTACCAGTCCTCTGGAGGATACAGAGCTGAAGGCACTGGCAAGATTGAGATCCAAGTGCTGGCTGGCCACATGATGCTGGTTTTCCTTGCTTCCAGGTGTTAAATTGCTGTAGTTGCCACAAGCGTGTACTGTAAGCATTGCAAAGGGCAGGGTAGGTGTCCCATGAGAGAACTTGCCGTGAAAACGCTACTGCCAACAGTGAGAGACAGTTGGAGAATTCTTGTCTAAATGTTTGATCTTGCAATCCTGACACAGGTGGGTAATCCTTATTCATAACAGTAGGGCCACTGAAGTTAAGTTCCACAAAGTTAATCAAGGCTGCAGGGTTGGGCTGTAACTTTGCAGATTCTCTGTGTATAGTTGCAAATGATACCCAAAATGAAAAATCTCCATTCACGCTTGGGGGTGGGGGAAAAACATAAAGATGGTGCTGAGAAATTGCTGCTGTGATGGGTGATTTACTGTATCATTTGCACAGGAACAGCCAACAAACTACCATGCACAGAAGTTTCAGTCAAACATATCACAGTAAACTGTTCTTTATAGGGATGGGACTAATATTTCCTGTTTGTTTGATTTATATACAAATAACTGAAATTTTATTCAAGGAAATACTGATGGAAAAAGGAGGAGAAGGAAGAATTTACATTCATGCAGGGCTGGATTGTGGTTTTTACAACATAGCCCTCTCCACGGGGCTAGTGTTGTTCTGCAGGAGGTGAATTGAAGGCAGGATTGTATGCTTCAAGCAAGCACAATCTTCTCTAGGGCTTCTCCATTCTCAGGGTTTCTGCGAGCCGCTCAGTCCATCAGGCCGCAGGTGCACCAGTGAAGAGGGGTTGCGGCCATGGCTCAGCTCCCCCCTGTCCCTTTTTTGGTGATGTGCTCCTGGAGATGAAAGCAGGAGCAGGAATGCCCCCTGCACTCTTTAGGGAGCTGGACATGAGGGGCAATCTTGCACAGCCCCTACTCCTGCACAGCAATGTAAGGACTGTCACAATCTGACTGACACACTGTATACCTGATATATGGGGTGGGAATAGGAATACAGGATTTGGAGCCAGGCTTTCCTGAGTTCTAATCTTGGTTCTTACACAGCCTCCCTGTTCCCATTGAGAAGCTTGCCAATGGGAGTTTTAGCTGAGTAAAGATGGCAAAATGTTAACCTTTAATCTCCCTGTCTCAATTTCTCCATCTGTAAAATACAGGATAACCCTACTACTGTGAGGCTCAATGGCTGTAGAGAGAAGCACCAAGTATTGTTCACTAATTATACTCATAAATGATTTTTTCGTAGTTGCCTTTTGTGTTATACCTTGGAATCTTGTTTACCCGAAGGTTACAGTTAATTTTAGATATTGGAGGGAGACAGCTATCAGGCTTCATCAGCTGCATTTAGGGTCCTGCAAACCTGGAAACAGACTTCAAAGCCAGCTTCTGGGCAGTTGCTAAGAGCTTCTCCTGCTCTCTTCAAAATGGAGCTTTGAGGACTTGGGTGATCTTTCCCTCTCCCAGTCTGTTATATATGGAGGTGATCATGGGCTTGGGGAACCCAGGTTGTGCTCTGGATTGCCTTTTACCCCCAGGAAGTAAGGCTACACTCTGGGCTTGTGGAACCCCTCAGACCTTTTGGTGAACTGGGAATGTCACTGAGCCAGAGTTCAGTTAGTTACAGTTGTGTGGTGTGTGTGTATATCATGACTGTGAACAATTAATGCTCCTGAAGGGTAAACCTCACTACAGGATGAGATGAAATGAAGAGAAAAAGGAGACAGCGACTGACTTTAGTTAAGAAAGGAAAAACCACCGAGCCCATTAAAGGCAGTTCAAATTCGCACTTTCCTAATATTACTTTTCCATTAAAATAATCACAGCTGTGGCTCAGTTGTGTGAATGGAAGGGCAGCTGCTTCATTAAGGTATCTCAGCATATGGTCATCCTGTGGAAAAGCTTGAGAACCCATAGCATGACCACATGCTCAGAGCTATGAAGGCTCACTAGATGAAGCACTAGAGAATATACCATATGTCTGCAATGACTGAGTTTCTACCTCTTCACTGATGAGGGATGTAGGACTAAGCTCAGCTAGTATATAACAACAAAAACAGAAAGAGAACTGTTACCGATATATCCCATGCCAACCATCTGAACATGCTCCTCTTTTTTACATCAACAGGGCTGCTGGGTGCAGTATATTTATTTATTCCAATTTGTGATCTGTAAAACAATCGATCTGTTCTCTGCCATGACATTAAGAATCCAGCCACACCAGGGGAAAAAACCTCTGTGATAGCAACTACCCCCATCCTCTTCCCCAAACTAGAAATTAGCTGACCAGAGATGGAATGAAAGTCTAATCAATATCCCCTCAGTGTGCTATCCTCTCGCACAGCCTGGGTAAATCAATAGGCCATGCAGTTTTCCATGAAGGTTATTTCAGGTCAAAGGGCTGAGAGTAGGTTCCACAGTTAAAGGCCTGCATTGCATATGTCCTGCTGGCAGCTCATTTTCCCTTATACCTAGGGGATTCCAGTGTGAATGCATTTGCTGACTGCAACTGTAGCAAATATTGCAATAGCATTTTGAAAGCTTTCATTGGTTCTACAGCTATGGCCATTTCTCTCTCTCTCTTTCTAAATAGGTAGATGTTGTTTTTAAGGTAGTCTAAGGTATGTTGATCTTGATCTATCAACTGGTTCCACATGGGCAGATCCCTCTGTCCATACCACGTGGAGTTCCATTGACTCCAATGGGGGTCCATCCACTCAGAGCCTTGTGAAGGACGAGGGCCTTGTATGCAGAGCTCTAATACATCCATTGAAAATGTCTCTCATCTCAGTAAAAGCTTTCAACCACATAAAAACATTTTAAAGTACAATGATTGTGTGTCTAACCACACCCAGAAATACATTAGCACATACTTACCTTAAAACATTGCATTATTATTACTGTCTTAAAAAAAGAGAAAAGCTTTTCTCATGCATGAAGATGTATAAGTGTTACGTATAACAGATAATAGATGAAAGAACTTGAATGATAACATCTGAAAATTTAGCTTGTGTAGTTAATATTTATGGACCAGATTAGCTAATTTACATCATCTGAGAATCTGTCCTTATGTAAATTACAACCAGATAGCATAATTCAAATATGTAGATCCAATGATGTATACCATTAAGCCTAATTTAGTGTATTCACTATGCTGCTAGTAAGTGCAAATCAGGGTTTAGCCAGAATCCATTTCACATGGATATAGAATTCAACTGGGGGACTTCATTTCTGACTGTCTGAGGTGAAAATAGTTTGCTGATCAGACCCTACTGCAGACATTATCAGCTGATGACTTCTTCAAGTCTTCAAAGTCACTTGGAATGCAGAGAACAAACGGTATTGGATTTTTGTGCCCACTGGCAATGGATTTCGGTAGCACCTTTTAATAGAAATACTTGTTAACCATATTACAGTCTGATCCATATATATCCTGAATAATTTGATGTGTACATGAAATATAGGCTTTGCTACTGTACCTACTCTATCTTAAGTGCTTATGGTACAAGAGCTCAGGATTTATTACAATTTGGGGTAATGATCTGTTTGTTATGGATCATAGTTGATCATTATAATTCTAAAGTGAAAAATGAACTGCAATTCAAAAGATTTGTTTTTCCTTACATCTCATTTGTACTTCTCCTATTCAGGGTATAGAATTTCAATAGCCAGCTGTGATATATGGTTTTGCAGATATCGTGCAACATTGAAATAGTGTCCTTTTAATAAGGTCTATTTGTTCATTGTAAACGTGGGTTTTAAATTGTAAATGAAGAGGTAGATGTCATTTGTCATTTTAAGGGCACACCTGTGTATAGGGAGCTTTTGGTAATGATGCAAAATTCCCAACAAGGACAAACATTGCCACTCAAAATAATGCAGAAGGGGTAAAATCATTGGCAAAACTGTACCAGCTGAGGGGGTGGAAATAACAATACATTCTCCTACCTTGTGGAAGAGAGATGGTGCATGAGGTATGGCTTTTATAGCCCATCAGATGTTTGTCTGTTTACATAGTTCCAAAGCATTATGTCATTGTAGAATCCAGGTGTCAAAGCCAAGATACAAGAGAAATATCACTGATGTCTGAATGAAGAATTAGTCCCTACCCTAGTCTATTATTTGCATTTCAGTAGAGCCTAAGAGCCCCAGTCATGGACCAGAATCCCACTGTGCTCAGTATGATACAAAAAACCAGTCCCTGCTCCCCAGCAAGCTTACAATTGAAGATAGGGTATTTTCCAAAAGCCTCATTCTTGGTAACTGATTAGTGGAGAAAAAAAGCCACTGGATGATTTTTCAGCCTCCTTTATTGAGGGTGAGCTGGTACAAAGACGTCATGTGAATCAAGTGTTAAATCTTGAAATAGTTAGGTCCATATCCAAGACCAAGAGGAGGAATCTCCTGGCTAGCCAAAGATGAAGAAAGGTACTTCTGTGATCATTTGTGGTATGTGGGTTCTCAGGGGGAGTCCTGAGTCCATGACTATGTACCACCTTGACACTTAGAGGGCAGACAGATACCCTCCTCGGCTGAGGAAGCAACCCTAATTCTTCTGTGCCACATTCTGGGGTGCAGTCCAAACCAGTGAGAGGTTGTGTCACCACCTGGACTGTAACCCTGGGTGCCTCACAGTGCTTTGCTGGGCCACTCACAAACAGTCTAACAGCATGCAGGTCACATCCTGAGTGTCTGTGTGTAGCTACAGCCCTGGCCCAGCACCTCTGACCCCAGCAGCCTGTAAGCAACACTCCAGCCACACTCTGGCTCCCAGCAGCCTTGGTTACTACTTGCAGTGTGGCCCCAACAAACTCCTGTTCCTGAATTTTCTCCAGTATGTGTATTCTGCACTTTCCAGCCCTCTCCTGGGTTGTTCAGATAATATAGCTCTGTTGCCCCTGTAAGGGGTCAATATTCAACATTTTTATATTTTAACTGGAGTTACCAAACTGTTCAGCTTAAACACAGACTGGGTTAGTTTTGATTTAAAAATTAAAACAAGTTTATTTAACTACAAAGAGATTTTAAATGAGTAGAAGCATAAGGCATTAAAGCCAGAAATGGTTACAAGAAAAATGAAGATAAAATGCTTCCTCATAGCTAAAACTTAACAAGCTAGACTTGGTTCAAGGTAAAATCCTTACCACATGTTCCCAGTAACATTACTGACCAAATTATCAGGTCAAGCCCTCCCCCAAAGTCAAAGGGCTGGTTTCTTTGATTTCTTAGGTGAAAGAGAGAGGTAGAGAGATAGGGAGAGAAACCCTGGGATGTTTTTGCCCCTCACTTTTATAGTCCAGTCACCCTTTGAAGTGGATTTTTCTGAGGATTACCCCCAAAGCAAAGTTTATTCAAACAGTAAATAAGGTGACATGGAGTCTGATGGTGAAGGTGGACCCATGTTCTCTCCTCTCCCCGTGTATGCTGAAATGCAGGTTTGCCTTGTCTCCTGCCATTTCCCCCTTTTGCTGTCTCATAGACTCTGTGTATCTCAATTTAAATATGAGCTGTAAATAAATGTTCCTTTGGTTAGGCAGTCCTGTTTAACAACTTTTGCCTAGTTAGGGCTGTGTGGGTTTGAACATGTGCTAACAACATCAGACAAGGGGAATCTATAACTTTACATATAATGTTGCTACATACATTTCACCATATTACTGACCAGCAAGTTATTAGTTTTCAAATGATACCGCACAAGGCATATTTTGTACAAAGATTATTACATTAGTATATAGGGTGCGAACACAGCGGTGCTTTTGGTCACACTCTGCCAGTCCCTTGAAGTGCTTCCCTCTTCCTTCCAGCATCAACTCCATATTCCCCACGATAAACCAAAGCAAGCTGCTTTAAAACCAAATACTTAATTCAATTAGACATTTGGGTAGATCTCAGCACAGTGGATCACAAGTCAATTGAGTACCTGCACCCTCTTATCCCTCGAGTGACTCTGGCAGCGTTGCTGGCTGTTGTGCCATTGGAGCAGCATTCATGGATGCACACTATCTCCTGTTCTGAGCAGCCGTTACCTAGTGTCCCTCTCTTTGATCAGCAACAAATAACATAAAACATACTGTGTTGCCATGGAGAGGCTGTTGGCAGCACACAGAAGGAAGCAATACTTCTTGGGGAAGATGCCCAGATAGCACAATGATGGGGGACCTTAAAAAAACCTAGCTAGATAAACAGAGGTAGCATCTCTCCTTGTAGTGTTCTCTCTGGCCACACTTTGCTTGCAGCTGCTTCTCTACTTGTTGCTCACTGAAGAGGCGACTGAACTTTAAAGGGACACAGTTAAATTACATTTATTTAAAATTGACTAATTTCAAAAAATATACAGTTTCTGATATGATAGAACACTCATTGAACAGTGGCCCAGATCTGCAGATGGTATAAATCAGCATAGTGCCATTAACTTCTGAAGATTTATACTAGCTGAGGATCTGGTCCATCATGTCTTGGATGTGTTAAATCCTGGACGCCCCATCATCTCAGGCATTGGCACCCTGACAGCAGGATTGTCTGGCTATGTAGACTCCCTCCTCAGGCCCTTCGTTACCAGCACTCCCAGCTATCTTCGAGACACCACCGATTTCCTGAGGAAACTACAGTCCATTGGTGATATTCCTAAAAACACCATCCTAGCCACTATGGATGTAGAAGCCCTCTACACCAACATTCCACACAAAGATGGACTACAAGCCGTCAGGAACAGTATCCCCGATACTGTCACGGCTAACCTGGTGGCTGAACTTTGTGACTTTGTCCTGACCCATAACTATTTCACATTTGGTGACAATGTATGCCTTCAAATCAGCGGCACTGCGATGGGTACCCGCATGGCCCCACAGTATGCCAACATTTTTATGGCTGACTTAGAACAACGCTTCCTCAGCTCTCGTCCCCTAATGCCCCTACTCTACTTGCGCTACATTGATGACATCTTCATCATCTGGACCCATGGAAAAGAAGCTCTTGAGGAATTCCACCATGATTTCAACAATTTCCATCCCACCATCAACCTCAGCCTGGACCAGTCCACACAAGAGATCCACTTCCTGGACACTACGGTGCTAATAAGCGATGGTCACATAAACACCACCCTATATCGGAAACCTACTGACCGCTATTCCTACCTACATGCCTCTAGCTTTCATCCAGATCATACCACTCGATCCATTGTCTACAGCCAAGCGCTACGATATAACCGCATTTGCTCCAACCCCTCAGACAGAGACAAACACCTACAAGATCTCTATCATGCATTCCTACAACTACAGTACCCACCTGCTGAAGTGAAGAAACAGATTGACAGAGCCAGAGAGTACCCAGAAGTCACCTACTACAGGACAGGCCCAACAAAGAAAACAACAGAACGCCACTAGCCATCACCTCAGCCCCCAACTAAAACCCCTCCAGCGCATCATCAAGGATCTACAACCTATCCTGAAGGACGAGCCATCGCTCTCTCAGATCTTGGGAGACAGACCAGTCCTTGCTTACAGACAGCCCCCCAATCTGAAGCAAATACTCACCAGCAACCACACACCACACAACAGAACCACTAACCCAGGAACCTATCCTTGCAACAAAGCCCGTTGCCAACTCTGTCCACATATCTATTCAGGGGATACCATCATAGGGCCTAATCACATCAGCCACACTATCAGAGGCTCGTTCACCTGCGCATCTACCAATGTGATATTTGCCATCATGTGCCAGCAATGCCCCTCTGCCATGTACATTGGCCAAACTGGACAGTCGCTACGTAAACGAATGAATGGACACAAATCCGACGTCAAGAATTATAACATTCAAAACCAGTTGGAGAACACTTCAATCTCTCTGGTCACTCGATCACAGACCTAAGAGTGGCTATACTTCAACAAAAAAGCTTCAAAAACAGACTCCAACGAGAGACTGCTGAATTGGAATTAATTTGCAAACTGGATACAATTAACTTAGGCTTGAATAGAGACTGGGAATGGATGAGTCATTACACAAAGTAAAACTATTTCCCCATGGTATTTCTCCCTCCCACCCCACCCCCCACTGTTCCTCTGATATTCTTGTTAACTGCTGGAATTAGCCTACCTTGCTTGTCACCATGAAAGGTTTTCCTCTTTCCCCCCCCCTGCTGTTGGTGATGGCTTATCTTAAGTGATCACTCTCCTTACAGTGTGTATGATAAACCCATTGTTTCATGTTCTCTGTGTGTGTGTATATAAATCTCTCTGTTTTTTCCACCAAATGCATCAGATGAAGTGAGCTGTAGCTCACGAAAGCTTATGCTCTAATAAATTTGTTAGTCTCTAAGGTGCCACAAGTACTCCTTTTCTTTTTTCTAAAAAAAAAGAATTTTTCTGCTCCTCTGTTGATGTTAATGTGATAGGGTGTACCAGACCTCTTGCTGGAGGCCTCATGGTCCTACCGCACCACACCCCAGAAAAGAAGCAGTGAAGGTGCGTCTTCCATGGCTGCCTAGAAACAGCCAATCAGAATGTGGCAGGCTCAGTTAAAAGGAGCTGCAAGGCCTGAGCAGGTTAATTGCTGGCTGGGATCAGAAGGGTGAGAATGGGCTGGAAGTCAGAGAAACTCCCCAGGCAAGGAGGCTTAGGGGAGACCCTGCTCGAACAGGGGGCAGATGGCAAGAAGTCAAGGACTGTAACCCTAAAGTAATGGGTGAATGTGATAGGACTTAGTGGGAAGCAGCCCATGGAATGCTGCAGCAGCGGCAAGAACAGCTATTAAAGGAAGCAGTACATAGCTGCTCTTTATAGGGTCCCTGAGTTGGGAGCTGGAGTAGTGGGCATTCCTGGATTCCCCCGACTGGGAAGGGGATGAGTCTTGCTTAGGAGCCCAAGGAAAGGGATGGAATTAAAGGCTCAGGGATGGGGGGGGCGTGAAGATCCTGCTGAGGGCAGACCATCTGTCTGGGGTACTCTTGGTTTCTTCCTTCCTCTCCCCTCCCCCCCCAGAAGGGGACTGAACTTGAGAGAAGACCTGGCTGGAGAGATGGGGCAGTAAGAACCAGGGAAAGCAAAGTCTCCAGGGAGAAAGCCTGGGGGCAGTGATCTATAACATGGCAGAGAAGGACTTAAAGCTAACCCAGAATGGGCTGAGAACTGAGCCAAGAAATCGGGATGAAGATATTAACAAGTCACTGTGATAGTCTTAGTTGCATCTTTGTTACCCTGGAAGGGGTTCATCCATTCACCTATTAATGGGGTGACTTAGCTGGAGGCCTGAGCCACTGAAGACCCAGCTGATGAGGTCAATAACCTACAGGGGGCCCTAGGAAAACAAGAAAGGGTACAGGATTACACGCAACTGTTGAAGTACCCACTGTCCTAGTTAACGAGTCTTTTCAGCAAAGGAGCAATTTACTAAATAAATGAGGGAGTATACAGAAAGTGCTGCCAAATGCAGAAAGCAAACACACTGAATGAAATAGGAAATAGAGGATATATTTATGCCAGTTATAGTAATCTTACATATTATTTGTAATTATAACAGGGACTGGCTTTTTCAGATTACAATTTTTTTGGTTTGATGGTGTCCCTTCAATTTCAAGAGCTAAGTAAAAACTTTTTTCCAGCATTTGTTTTATATATGAAGTATTTAATGATGGTGTGAAAAATGTATTTGCTTTTCCATAATTTATTTATCCCTGAACTATTTGATTTTATACAATAAAGATACTATTTTTATTACCATAGGAAATAAGCACAGAGTATATAAACAATCCTAGAATGTACAATATATCATATGTCCACACTAATGGGTGAGGTGCTGTAAACGTTCTAGTATTGTGAGGGTTTAGGGAACACCCAATCTGCCTGAGCAAGCTGAAGAAACAAGAAATCCAAGCTCATGAGTCTCAATAAGAGGGAGGTGGGAATTCAAGGAGAAGATGTGACCTCCAGGATCACAGTAAACTCCATGAAAGTCTTTTCCAAGATTCAAGAGAGGAATTACCATTAGGGAAAGGAGAATCTGTTTGGCTAGAATAGGCATTCTCCCAAATCTACGTTAGACTTGATAACTTCCTTCTTTCCCCTTGATTTCTCATTTTGTAATCCCTTCTGCTCTTACTGGCTCTGGTGCCAACAATCTGCCATAACACATACACTCCTACACTTGTGCTGGGGGTTAGGATGGGACAGTTGGCAGAGGAGGAAGCAGAGCTGAATCTGGCAGCCTTGCATCAGCAGAGAGTTCCACCTGGACTGGCAGAAATCTCCTGCCAGTTTAAATTAATTGTGTGCTGCTCATGTGGTGCAAAATGAATTCAGTAAACTTAGAATCTGGCCCTAAGAGCCTGATTTTTTTCCCAGAGGTACTGAGCACCTGCATCTCCCCACTGACTTCAGCTGGGGTGCTGAATATCCCTAGGAATCATATCCTATGTTTTGGAAATCTCACAGGACAGCCTGCTCTCATGGAATTTCCTCCAGGATTCTCCAGATTCAAAAGGTTCAGATGATCTGGGTGCTTATACAAACAGAACCTCACTAGCCTTTGAGGTTCACCCATCACTAATTTTCATTAGAGAGAACAGAAGATCCAAGGAGTTACTTATCTGAAACTGTTAAGATCAAAACCAGGCCCTAGTGGTCAGTCCAAATAAACAGTCTATGTGCTGGTTAGTTCTTATGCTGTCGCTTGGACGGTGTGGAGGCCACCATGCATGTGTACTCCATAACATTCTGTCCTGAAGCAGCTCCTGGATTTTACATGGTAGAATGACTGAGGGACAGGTGTGCATTGATGCTGTCCAGCCAATCACGTTGATGTGAGGTAAATGCATTCATGGATTTTATAGCAGTGGGTTCAGATGGAGAGTTGCTAGACCATCCAATCCTAGGCCTGGGTCTTGCAGGTAGACCTAAAAACCCTTGGGGTGGACTCTACCACTCCAGTAAGGATGGATCTGCCCTGTGCAGTGCATTTAGAACAGGTGGTTAGGCTGCCTATCGGGAGACATGGCAGTATGATTGAACAACCATTGTGCTACCAAAACTGAAACTGCTTGGACAAACACTTCTCTCAGCAAGAAAGGGCAACAGAGTCCTTCCTCCCAGGTTCTGGAGTAGCAGCACTCTTGTTGCTACAGCACGGTTAAGGATGCAGACGCTTCTATTGTTCCTTTGCTCCCTCACTCATTGAGTTTGTCAGAGGAAACAGAACCATTATTTTCATACGTGTACTTTGTCTAAAGGATTCCTCCATGTTGAGTTACCACTTAACTATCCTCTGTAATGGATATAGCTAGTGTAGTTAAAGGCACTTGATTGTAATAGAAAACTTCTCAAGTGAGAGTCCTTAGTAGTGAATTACAATTGCCTAAAATAAAGATTTCCTTGCTTTACTTTCTGTGAAATGCAGTCCTAGTTATTGATACTGAATTCTGGTACCCTGAATTTAGAACCTAGAAAAAATTAAGAGTGAGCAGTTGGAACCATACTGTTGGGTTACTTGTTTCTATTGATGCTACGAAATTTGGATAAAGTGGGAGGGTTGGATGATGGTCTGGCAAGCTAGTCCCGTGAAACACTTCTAGCTTTGACATGCAGAAGAAAAGGACATAAAAGGCAAATCCATTCTATGTACCTCCATGACTACATCATAGCCATGTGAGTTCACTATGCTTCTGCAATGTGAACAGTTGGAACAACAACAAGGAAAAACATATGAAGATAGACACTTCATTTTTTTTTCTTGCAACACCTGTGCTAACATAGCATGTCGGAATCCTGTAAGTCAGGGCTTTGAGGAGAGCCTGCAGGTAGATGGCAATATGCTGGGTAATTTAAAGAATATAAATGTTGTTGTTGTTGTTTTTGTCTCTGGTGCACAAAGATGCCCTTAACCTTAAGGTAATGGTTAAAGCTAGTATATCCATCAAAGCATCCAAAATATCAAGGTCAAGACCACAAGGAAGCATCACACCCCAGTCACCCTCACAGTTGATAGATTGCTTAATTATCTTCCCAGAGCAAATGAAAACTGTAACCATCCACAGGCTGACAAAAGTTTAGTAGAAGTATGATACTGCTAGCAGAGATCTGATAAGAGTGGAGTGTGTTTTGTTTTTTTAAAGCTACATAAGCTCTCTGCTTTGTCCTTAGCCAGATATACTGTATGTTTGACAGGTAGTTAATGATAGAACAAGATAGGGTTTGTGAACTGGCATCATTGGTAAGTGCTCAGCAGGCCATTGAAAATGGGGAGAAAAATGGTTGGTTTCTTCAATTGTTGTTCTTCGCTCAAATGCAGCAGCTGGGATTGACAGATTACAGGCATGCCTCAAAGAGTGAGAGAGCCTGGAATGAAATCACCACGTTGGCAGCAGAGCATATGGTGGAATGATGCCACACATGGAACAGGTTTGCCAGTTAATCACACAGAAGGTAAAGAAAAGACAACATTGTCAACGAACTCTCAAAATTGAGGCCAATTTGGAACATCAGAATCGGTGTCTACTAGCCACTTTCATGTGATGAGGGTATTTGTTTTTAGAATCCCAAGTCAAGTAACGTGATCAGAGCCTGGAAATAAAGTTTCAAGGACAGTCTCTCCTCCAGTTCTGATCCATTTGCGATATGCGATAGCTCAGGGAGGGGGCAGAGCTCAGTTCCACCAATTCTTTGCTGGCATAGTGTCCCATAGGGTCTATAGCCAACTATCATAAATTACAGCAGCTTGAGGGATGTTCTAAGTTACAGCAGGGTTGCAGCAGCTAAGATTGAACATCTGCAAAATGTAGAGAGCTTCCTGATGTCCCTCTATCCTGCCAGTCTGTGCTGGGCTGAGTGGGAAAGAATCAGGCATGCAGTTTCTCACCAGCACTCCTGAATTTTAGACTTTGTAATGGGGTGTGTACTGGCCCTTTTAGGGAATAAGTATAGCTTGGCCCAGTTCACCTAGAACAAGGGAATTCTGGGAGATATAGTCCCCAGACAGAGGGGGCTTTTGTTTGGCTGCAGACCTGAATCTCTTTCTCTCAATCCACATTAGCGATCATACCACAAGTGGTACTGTTCTATCGGAAGGGAAAGTGAAAGACAGGTGCAGAGGTGAGACAGAAGAATGGTCCCAGCTATACTGGTGTCAGCACTTTTATACTAGTATAACTGCATCCACATGGGAGATGCAGAGGGTTTGTTGTGGTTTAGATAAAGCAGTAAAAGTTTCTAATGTAGATAAGATTTAACACAACATTGAATGCGAGTCTGAAAACTCCACAAACATTTGTACTTTACTCTAGGGCTCTGCTTTTGGGCTCTGAGATTTGTGTGGTCAGACCCTAAGATCATAAAGATAATGATGTGTATTTAATTCTGTAGCTATTAGCATAGTTCCCTTGGACTCATGGTTAGGGTAATCCACAAATACTTGTGTTCTTGAACCAAACATGTAGTGAATCTAGATTTGCTTTTGTCTGTCAGTTAGTTAAGTGGCAATCAGTTAACTGGAGTTAAAATGGGATTGCAAAATCTAATCTGGACAAACCAATACTTTCATCCTGAATGTCACATTGTACATTGAGTAAAAAATCCCAGAGACTATACTTTTGTCTTCTAGAGAGAACAATCCTCTCCTCTCACATGTTGCGCGAGTGCTCTCTCACAGAAACGGTAGCTGCCTCCTCAGGCCCCAGCCTGCTAGAATTTTTGAAGACATGGTGAATAGACAGGTCTGGCCTTACCATAAGGTGAACTGAGGCAGTCGCCTCAGGTGACAGACTGTGGGGGGGGGGCACCACTGGGACCCAGAGTGTAGAACATTGTGTCTGCTGCTGGTGCATGTGTATTCTCTCTGCTCTAGATGCACAGAGATGGTGGAGAGCTGTGCTGAAGGAAGGAGAGCACAAGAGACATAACAGGCAGGCAGGAGAAAAGGTGAGAGGGAATAACAGAAAGCATCAGGATCTGCAGGGAGAGAGAGGAGGAGGAGCCTTTTATATACCTCTCTAGCACCCTGAGGAGCCTGGACTTCTCGGGGAGCTTCCTGTTTCCTGCTGCTTCCCTGAACCCAATTGAGGGGAACAGGCAGTCAACTGAAGTAGTAGGAGCCAGTTAGGCTCTTAAAAAGAAAAGGAGTACTTGTGGCACCTTAGAGACTAACAAATTTATTAGAGCATAAGCTTTCGTGAGCTACAGCTCACTCTCTTAAGACGCTGATATCTTCCCTCACTCAGGCCCTGCTACCAGCCTGCTTATTTGTCCCCTTCAATTGAGTGTTGAGAGCCACAAATGCTGGCACAGAACAGCAGTCATGAGTGAAAGAAGAAAACGCCCCTCTGGGGCAGCATTCAGAAAAAGAAAGAAAGCAAAGGAAGCTTTTCTATCTAAGCAGGAAGGAGCTCTCCTGAGCTACATAGACACAAATGTTCACAGTGAACCTTCCAGCCCCAGTGAGGATGTGAGTGGTGAGGAGATGCCTGATCTTCCAGTTAGTCAGAGTGCAGGTGACCTGGCAGCTACTGCAGCATCCATATCTCCATCTCAAATGGACATAACCAGGCACATTCCTGAAGAAAAGTGTAGATCAGAAAAGAGGGTGGTGGAGGTGCAAGAAACGGCTGCTGCTGAGTTTAGTTCCTTAAATCTAGATGATCCAGGACTGTGGACACACTTGAGCAGTAGCCTGAGGGACTTCCTTGTACCGCGTGGGCCACAGCAAGTGAAAAACTTCATGTTCCCCAAAGACCATGAAAATAGAAGTTTCCATCCAACACATTACTGGCGTGAAATCCCCAATGGTGACAAAGTGGATAAGCCATGGCTTATGTACTCAAAAACCCAGAATGCTGCATACTGTTTTTGTTGCAAACTCTTCCAGTCTAATGTTCCAGCCACTTTGGGTTCTACAGGAACAAAGGACTGGAAAAATCTGGCTAGAAATCTGGCATGCCCTGAGAAGGCAGCAAATCACCAGAGAGCATTCCATAGGTGGAAAGAGCTTGAGACGAGATTAAGGTTAAAGGCCACCATAGATGATCAGCATCAAGAGAAGATTGCATCAGAGTCTCTTTACTGGCAAAATGTTATGAAAAGGCTCATTGCCATTATGAGAATGCTTGCTATCCAAAACCTAGCACTGCGTGGCACTTCAGATCAGCTGTATGTGCCAAACAGTGGAAACTTCCTTAAAATTGTGGAGCTGATGGCTGAATTTGATCATAGAATATCAGGGTTGGAAGGGACCTTAGGAGGTTATCTAGTCCAACCCCCTGCTCAAAGCAGAACCAATCCCAAACTAACTCCAGGAGCATCTAAGAAGAGTCACCACCCAAGAAATGTACACACATCACTACCTTCGAAAAACAATTCAAAATGAGATCATACAGTTACTGGCAACAAAAGTCAAACAGTAGATTGTGGCAGATCTGAAGTCAGCAATATATTACTCTGTTATTCTGGACTGCATACCTGACATCAGCCATACGAAACAAATGACGTTAATGGTGCATTTTGTAACAACAACAGAACCTAGTGAAAATATCTCTGCAATGGTGAATGTCAGAGATCATTTTTTAGAATTTTATTGACATTGATGATACTACAGGAGATGGTATGACAATTTTGCTTCTTAAAAAGCTGGAAGATATGGGAATTGCGATAGCTGACATGAGAGGTCAGGGCTATGATAATGGTGCCAAAATAAGAGGAAAGAACAGAGGAGTGCAGACAGAGGAGTGATCCGAGAGTTAAACCCTCAAGCTTTTTTTTGTCCCATGCAGTTCTCATTCATTGAACTTCGTGGTCAGTGATGCAGCATCAACTTCTCGTGAGGCTGCTGAATTTTTTTAATATAATTCAAAGCATCTATGTGTTTTTCTCTGCATCAACTCATCAGTGGCAAATTTTGAAGCAACATCTGGGAACATCCTCTCTGACACTGAAACCACGGAGTGCCACATGATGGGAAAGTTGAGTGGAGGCGATAAAGCCTATCAAACACCAAATTGGAAAGATAGATGATGCCATAGTTGCCATTATGGAGGATAATGCTATGACAGGAATTGTTTGTGGGAGAACAGTAGGAGAGGGAAATGGACCTACACCAGCAATGCAGGGCACTAGCGCTGACACATGACATGTGTGATATTGATGTGAGTGATTTAGGCGATGAACTGAAAGCCCTTTCAAGATACATTTCAGCGGGATCAACTCCAAAGGTTGTTCTGGAATATATGTGCACAAATAAGATGACCACCCTCTTTCCAAATGCTTTTGTTGCTCTGCGCATACTTCTAACACTTCCTGTAACAGTTGCCAGTGGAGAACGCAGCTTCTTCAAGCTGAAGTTAATAAAAACACATCTATGCTCCACAATGACACAAGAGAGACTGGTCGGCCTTTTAACCATCTCAATAGAGCATGAGCTGGCCCTGACTGTGGACCTTCAAATCTTTGCAGCCAAGAAGGCACAGAAAACACCACTTTGATTATTCAAACGGATAAAAATGCAAGTGTTTACGATGCAGACAAGAAAAGTTACATTTGCTGTTCAGGTGTTTGAAAGTTAAGTGTTACTTAAAATTTTTGAACAAGGCATTTTAAGTTGTTAGTTCTCCTTTATTGGGGTAGGTACCAGAGCAGTACCATGAGAGAAGTAGAACAGGAAGAAGGCAGAATTGAGACGTTTCAAAGATTTGGCCCAAGCGAGGGGGCATGGGGGCATCATTTGAGCTCCCCGCCTCAGGTGCCAAAATGTTGTGGGTCGGCCCTGGTTGTTCTATACATACACCACATTATCATGGTGGGTGGAGGGGGGTGGTGGTGTTGTTGTTGTTGTGTTCCTAAGGCCTTGACTCTTCATATCTTTCTTTCTTCAGTCATCCTGCTGATTTCAATGGCTTCGCCTCAGGTGCTAAATTCTATTCAAATTGTGTGCTCTGAAATATAACACTTCACATTTTGAAATAGGTCTGAATAATGTACAACTGAAAGTCATTCACTCCACCAAAATTATTGTAACTAGCTTTATAAAGTCTCTCTCTCTCTCTCTCTCTCTTAGAAAAGGTGGTAGAGAGCCTATAGAAGGCAAATCTTTATTAAACTTGAGGATAAGGGTACTGTCACAGGGTGGTCCTCTGTGGATCTCTCGCCTTAGGTATAGATCACACCCACTCCAAGCCACCTTCAGCCTCAGGCTTTATTATGCTGTTCTAGCAGGCCATTGCCTATAGTGCTATTTACAAGTCTCAGCCACTTGCTTCTGAGGATGGGAGCAGCAGCCAGCTCTGCCTTCCTTCATGAAGGTTTGAGAGTTGTTTTCTGTTATGTTATCCCTTAGGAATATCATCTGGTTTTGCTGGAGGATGCTTTGGAGGTGTTAGATGGGCTGGGAACTTTCTCCTCCCTTGACTGGATAATACTTCGTCCTGCCATGACCTGTATAAGCAGTGTTTTGAATTTAACAAAATGTCCTTTCTCAGGCTTTTATGTTAAACATATGTAAACAAATGCAGAGAGTTTGATCCCATCTCTGGTAATCTGGTTTCACTTCCATTGTGCTTCTGATGTCATTAGGTTAACAGTTCTCCCAGTCATCCACAGACTTTCAGAGGGAACATACACAGGACCTATACTTCTAATGTTAAAAAAAAAAAAATAGAGCAGCTCCTTCCCACGCAAACAGGAAAAGGAATGTTTTTAAACAAACACACCACTTAGAAAAGCAGGTGAGGTGATGGTTAAAGGTGCATGATAAACACAAGTTTTGACTTGGCTCCTTATTTTATCATGATTACATAATATGCATGTGTGTACATATATATGCATGCATAATATATAGAAAATCACAACTTATTCCTTTTTGGGAGATGAAATGTTCATTTTGTTTTCTGTAGCAGTAACAGGAAAAAGCTAGGTCCTCCTTCAGCAGCTACAAAATACCAAACAGGTAGTCTATAGTACTCATTTTCGATTGATATTGGCTATGAAGGCAGCAGACAAATGAGACCATAATGGATTAGGCATTGGAGAAGATTGGAAAATGCAAATAAAGGTGCCTATGTTATGTGGTATTTTCCCCTACATGCAGCTATTTCTTGCTGAAGGCAGGTGTTTGGTAAAGTTCTGTTATCACTGGAACTTTTCCAGCTTTTAAAACGAATTGATTACTAATGTCTTTTGGCCTAAAACCATTTCAACTTTTCAAAAATAAATCTTTAGATGATCAAAGTTTCCAGATGAAGCAGAACAACATATAATGCTTTTCTGGGCGGGGGAGATGTTAGAATTCAGCTTTGCAATTTTCTTAATATTTTATGACAGGCAATAAACATACCTGTCTCAGATTGACTCATGCAGCTTAGGTACAAATAAGTAGTACACGACAGGGTGTGCATTCATCAGTCAGAGCTTTTAAACAGATGAGAGCTGTGGATTCCCCCCTCCCGCCCGTTGCTGGTTAGTTACTCTAACTCTGCAGCAGTGTCATCAATTTCAAAGGCATCCAGTACAGAACTGAGTGGCTTTGGTGATGGCCCTTTGAAGAGGGCATATAATCAGTAGGACAGCAAGAACTCTATAATAAGAACTCTGCAGAAGTCTTCTCATCATCTGGACCATTTCTCTTAGGGAACAGTGGGTTCCAAGGCTCTCAAAGCCTTTGGGAACTATTTGTCTATTTTAGGGTTTTATACTGCTGTCCACCACTAACACAAGAACATCAGAATGGCTATACTGGGTCAGTCCAAAAGTCCATCTAGCCCAGTATCCTGTTTACTGACAGTGGCCCCATGCTAGGTGCCCCAGAGGGAATGAACAGAACAGGTAATCATCAAGCGATCCATCCCCTGTCGCCCATTCCCATGAACTTATCTAGTTCTTTTTTGAACTCTGTCATAGTCTTGGCCTTCACAACATCCTCTGGCAAGGAGTTCCACAGGTTGATTGACATAGTGCTGTCTACACCAGGGTTAGGTCAGTATAACTAATCACTCATGGGTGTATATTTTCCACACCTCTGAGTAATAGTTTTATCAATTTAAGTTTTTGAAGTGTAGACCAGGGCAAATTCTCTTTAGAAAGCCAGTTCTAATTCACACACCCAATTGTTCTTAAGACTGCATGAATGACTGAAAACTAATCAGAAAAATCTAAGCACGTGAAATCTGCTTAATTTGGAGGAGGCAGGGGAAGCTTTTTTGTTTTGTTTTGTTTTGGGGGTTTTTTTTGTGCTGACTTAACATTTCTTTTAAATTTAAACACCTATTTAATTCTAACAAATGGGAGAAAAGTTCTCATGTGCTAAACACTCAGAAATCCCAGAGCTTCAATTAAGGTTGAAAAAATATCCATTTCTCATGTTTGAAGTGTGTGTGTGGGAGGGGGGGAATGGAATTGTAGGAAAACCAAGAAAGACCTGATAATTCGGAGGTAAAATAAAAAACTAGAATACTGGTTCTCACACCTTCCCCCACAAAAACAAAAAACCACCATCAACAAAAGCCACACCCAAAACAAATACCCAAACACCTTTCATACCTCCTTCATACATCATTAAAGGAGCACAAGAGAGCACACATCCAAACATTTATTTCTTTGGAAAACTCAAACAATTATTTATTTTAACCTTTTCAGACATCAAATAAGGTTTGATTCAGTCTCTGTGCAAAATTTAGGCTGTTTCTTACTTTATTATCCAATCTGATTTACCCACCCGCACTCATTTATTTTATACCATAAAGTGCATGTAACTGTAAACTACACACACAGTGTGACTGCAGCAGATTTATATACCTTACACATCTATATAAAGCAATGGCATATCATACAAGCAGACACTTAAGATTCTTCATGACACTGCCGACTGTATGTTTTAAAAACAATCTGTGATGCAATCAGTAAGGTTGCTGATTAAAAACAGTTTTCAGATTTCAGGAATTTACTATTTTGTCTTTTTTTGTTTTGTTCCTAGTCAATCTGTGACTGTTCAAAGTCTCTGATAAGATCTGTTATCTTGCCACTATCTTACATTTCAGGATTTCATTTTCCTATTGAGATGCTGCTGTGACAGGATGGGCTTGTTTTAAGCAATGCAATGTTCTCCCCAAGGATAAATTGTTCAAGACAGTCTTTACTTAAGACAAAAGAATAAGTAAACTCTGTAAATGATATGTCCAATCATGGACTGTATTTGACATCCTAGTGTTTTGTTTCCTTTTGATTACTGTACTTGCCCCTTTGAAGAATTCTATCAAAAGAACTAGACAGCACTTGCTTCAAATTATGAAAGCAGATAACATAATTGGTTATAATTTACTGCCTGTTTTTAATCTTTGGGTAACATGTTTTTTCTTTTACCTCTCCCTTTATTTTAAGACAGTTTGACCCTCATGAAATTGCTACCATACCAATACACATCTCTGGAGCTCACGTTCACTTTCAATATCTTCCTTAAACTATGAAAGTTGCTGCATTAGCAATTTCACTCATCATAGTTCTTGCCACAGTGGCATTTGTTTTCATTAACAAAGCAATCATTAATGAGGCTCCTTGTTAGCATTCTGTCAGCAAGAGCCATGTCGATATCTATGGCCTAGCATGGACGATAAATTGCTACTTCATCCCTTTCTCTAAACAATGGAACACATCCAGATGGAGTCGTGGAAACCCTATGGCAGTTCTCTTGCCAGCAAAGATACAGAAGGCCATCGGCACTGTATCTGTTATCACTGAAAGTTTTGGTGTAGCTGCGCCTTTCTGGCCAATCTGGGTAATGCTGAAGACCAGGGTTTTGATCTACAGCTACACTGCACTGCATCTAGATATGTTAGTTTTATTTTTCTAAGGCCTCAATATTCAGTGTACAAATCTCAGCTTCATAAGAGGGTGTGGAAGGAAAGGGCACTGGTACCAGTCTTTCAATGCATTTTGCCTACAGATAAACAGCTAGGAAGGCTGCCTCCAGAGGCAGTAGGGGTAGTGCCCTGGAGAGAGGCACTTACCCTTGGAGGTGTATCTTGGCTCCCCCTTATGCTGGCTTCAGTCTGTAGCTAGCACAGAATAAACAGGGCTTGGCCTCTATCACTCTATTCCCTTCCCCCTTTGAATGTAATGCTCCTCGTGTGATAATAGGTGTGCAAGGAAGGGAAGAAGGGTTCTTCCACCCTCATCCATTCCCCTGATGATTCATGGACAATCCCACTGAGCCTTAAATAAACAACAATAAACACCTGCATATTTACCTGACTCTAACAATTCTGGACTAAATACCCCAATAAATACCAGTGTGTGAAAACTCTGTAAATCAATTAGTGCACTTGGGGATCTACCAGTGTAGAGCAATAATGTTCCAAGTACCCATGCACATTACTTGTAAGAGTATGTAATGTTACTGTCCATACCCTTATGCATAGCATTACTGCACTAAATTCCTATGTTCTTTCCTTTGAGAAATATAACTTTAGTACTTCCTATAAAACCCCCAAAAATGTAGAAGTAAGGGGTCGGAGAAGGATTATGAATCTCAGGGGTAGGCTAAAGATGTGTTATTCTTCACTTTGAATTTTCTTGCTAGAATACACTCTTTTTAGCTAACGGTAGTGTAAAGATGCCAAGAACAACTACCAGAAGTTTAATAGTGGTTTGATAATTGTGTAACCATCACACACACAAAGGCTAGTAAATTCAAATCTCATAGTATGTCTCATAAGCTACGTAGGAGCCTTAGTTGTAAAAAGTCCAGATATAATCTGAAATGTCTAACGGAGGTTATTTTAGTACTTGGCTGCTGGATATGTAATAAAATTACAGTACTTAATTCCATTAAGAGAGTAATATTGCTCAGGCTATACGATACAAATATAACACACTCTTCATCTATCACAAAAAAGCAGCAGAAGAAGAACATAAACCCTATGTATACTTTACAGGCTGATACATTGTTGAGGGAAACAAGAATGAAGGGGAGATGATATTATCTCTCCATATATCTTGAAGCGTTTGATGGTATTCACTAACACCTTAGTTATGGTTCTGTTATTTCCCTGCTTTTGTCAATGCCAATAATACTTTTTTTGCCAGTTTTATTTTAAGTGGGAGAAGGTCTGGAGCCATGGTTCATGGTTTAGCCATGCACATTCACTTTTTTCCATGACAATGTAAGGTCTCAGAGGCGGGTTTAGCAGCAGGTATACTCTACCAGCACACTTGGGAGTTCTAAGAATGCCGTGTACCTGAGATACATTGCCCTCCTCCACCCCTGAGTTTCTTTTGGGTTGATGCATTTCTATGGTGCCACATTGCAGGCCTGTGTGTAATGGAGACTATAGATTTTCTGTCTGCTTTTGAGGCCAAGAACCATCTCTGTAAAGTTCTTAGCACCCTTGGGTGCTATAGTACAGTGCTTTGAGGGTCTCTAATGATGGTGCTATAGCAATACAAAACATCATATCTTTTTCAATCTGTATGGAACCCAGCAACAAGATATTTTTGTTCTCATTATAATACACTTGGGGGAAATCCAGTGCTGAATGAACCTCAGAAGTTTTGGCGGTGTGACCTGTGCCTGGGATGGACCACACTGAGAATACCACACTCAGGGCAGACTGTAAGGAGTAGGGCAGACAATCTCCCAAACTGGTGGTTAGTCTACAATTAGATATACCAAACCAATAACAAAAGAGCTTCTACAGTACCACACTGGTTAACAAGAAGCCAAACACGGTCCCCTTTAGGCATTCCTGTCATTGTCTCCTGTCTAGGCAAACGTCTAATATAGTAAGAGGTTACTGAAAACCTAATTCACCATATGTGAGGTTCTACCAATCCCAGGATAGACACTTACCCCAGGTCAATATGAATCTCAGATCTTACCCATGCTGTCAGGCAATCCTTAGTAAACTAACTAAAGATGTATGAAAGAAAAGACAAGCGTTATTGAATGGTTAATATACATTACAAATGCTTTCAAGGTTCTTTATATCAAGTTTGTAGGAGTGATGGTCTGCTGGCTTGCAAAAGTCTCTGGAATCATCTCAAAAGGTTAGAATCCAAATACAGCTTAGATGTAAAGTCTGTTAGAGTCTTTCCATGCATTTTCCAAGTTATTCCAAATAACTACTTGGAAGATCTCAGTCTCACAGCTTAAACTTTCCCTGTTTAAAGTTCAGCCTACTAGAGATGGTGGATCAGGCCCAAGGTTTCACTTTTATAGCTGAAGCAGACTGTTAAGTGTTTTGACCCTAGCATGTGACTGAGGATTCTTCTTTGCTTGAGCACACACAGACCCATCACTTTGAAGTTAACATTCAATTTTCTATGCATACACAGGTAATCTAGGTTTCAGAGTAGCAGCCATGTTAGTTTGTATCCACAAAAAAAAAAGGAGTACTTGTGGCACCTTAGAGACCTTCATCTGATGAAGTGAGCTGTAGCTCATGAAAACTTATGCTCAAATAAATTTGTTAGTCTCTAAGATGCCACAAGTACTCCTTTTCTTTTTACAGGTAATCTAGTTACACTCATTTGCATAAAGCAATTAGCCAGTCCTTCATGATAAGAGAGAGAGATAAGCTGAAGACAATGTAGATAACATTATTAGTTTTCTGCAGTATCTCATATCTTAAGGTTAACTGAACAGTCACATACATAATGTAGAGTATCAGAGGGGTAGCCGTGTTAGTCTGTATTCACAAAAACAACGAGGAGTCCAGTAGAACCTTAAAGACTAACAGATTTATTTGGGCATAAGCTTCCGGGGTAAAAAGCTTCTGGCGCATGAAGAGAAGGGAGTTACCTTACAAGTGGAGAACCAGTGCTGACAAGGTCAATTCAGTCAGGGTGGATGTGGTCCACTCCATTGATATGGACAGCTCCTCATCAATTATTGGGAGTGGACCACATCCACCCTGACTGAAATGGCCATGTAGTCATGTGCAGGAGGTCAGACTAGATGATTGTGATGATCCCATCTGACCTTAAAGTCTATGAGTCTATGAAAGAGGGAACAGGACCTACTGTATTGGACCAAATAAAAGGTCTCTCTGAGAAGGAGAAGCCATCATAAGCTTGCAGAGTCCAAAGCCTTCAAGTCAGCAAACTCTGAAACGGTGACAAAGTTGATCTGAGTAAAACCCACTTCATAATTTTTACAAGATAAAACACAATGTTGAATTGAGGACTTAATGAAATTTCCTGCCTTATGCATAACCATGACTAACCACAGCATGGGGGAATCCCGGTGTCAGCTGATAATATCTATCTTTAGGCAGATGAATCCATTTCTTCAAAATGTTGATGAGAAACAAAGAAAGAAATACAAGAAGCATGTTTTTAAAATGACACCCTTTAAAGGAAAAGCAGCTCTTCTCTGAGACATGGCATTTTTCTGTTCACTCCTCAGTAATGCTTCTATTATCCTGAATAAACACATCACAAAACCACCAGCTCAGCTGGTACTAATTGGTACCCTGGCTTGCTGTCTCAGTTGAGGAATGAATAGCCATGGAGAACAGTATCTTCTTAGCCCTAGAGATGATCCTTACAGGTCAGACTTGGGACTTATTAGTAAGGCAGTATGTGAGTGTACTGCTTCTGCACATGCTGTGTATGTTGTGTGATAAACAGAGGATTTCAGTCTCCAGAGCCATCAATCTGGCATCTTTCGCAGACAGTAAATCATCGGGAGACACTGGAGACAGAGACAAGCTAAAAGCTTACCCCCAATTAAAGATGAGGATTCATTACAAAGCTACCTACCACTGACTGGGCCTTTCACAAGACAAAGGCTTTTCTCTATTATAGCTCAGCCTCCTGGTGTGAGAGTAGGAACAGCTATTTTAATTTTTTAAAAAGACTTTTGATTTAAAAACAAAAATAAAATAAAATCACTAAGCAACAGCAGTTCTTCCACCAAAACCATCACTGCTAAATCAGAGGAAATTAAAGGAGAATCAGAAGGGGCTGAACTAAAAGCATTTCTCTAACCAGTTCAAAAAATATTTTTCTCCCCTACCCCATGTTAGTTGCTGCACGGAAGGTCTCAAACCATAAAGCAGGTTTCTTCTGAGCACTGAGGATGTCAGTGTTTTTTGTGGCCATTATCTAGACCAAACATGAATTGCAAATAACCTCTGAACTCGATGCAGTCAATATTCAAAATAAACATACCTAAAATATAAGACACATCCAGTAGGATTCCCTTCATTAACACCACTTTTTTGCATATATGATAATTAAAAAAAACTTTTAAAAATGTAAATTTCTGGTGCTGAGACAAGTATCTCAACAACTACAGTCACAAGCAAAGGACCTAATCCTGCAAGTGTTTACCTGTGCGCTTAACTGTTATGCTGGAGAGGGACTACTTGTGTTCCTAAAGCATGTGTGGTTACAAGATGGAGGCCCAATCTAGCTCCAACTTTGGAATCTTCTCTGAAAATACCAATTAACAAATCATATACAAATACCTCATTAGAGCAAATATGCTATCTGCAGGGTTAGGGTTTTTGAAAGCATTTTTCTTAAATGGAATCTATGCTTAAAAGGGGTGGGCAGCCTTATGGTACAATGCTTTCTGTTTATCTAGGGTGACATTGGTCCCATTGCAAAACCCTGCCTATATGCCCTTGTATGCAAGTTTAAGCCATTTAAACTCTTGTGTTAAGGGTAAATTTAACCTCACTCACCTGATGCCAAAATAACTGGACTTTATGTTGGTCCCCTGCACACTCCAGAGAATTCTCCAGCCTACACACTGGCAGAGTGGCTGCTCCCTACCCCACATCATTTGTGTTGGATGCTAAGGTACACCTAGGTCCTCAGAGTGGCAGGTACCATGGCTCCTTCATGGGGCCCAGAAACTGCATCAAGACCTGGTACGGCAGAACGCTGCACATGCATGGAACTCTCAAGGCTCCATATGAATCCACCCTTGTGGATCATGAAGCAAGCTGCACTTGCTCCCATTCTGTCCTTTTCAAGGCCAGCATCAGTGTATTTCATTTTCCTTATCGACACAGACCTGGGCTTTTGCAATACCCTCATACCACCTTTAGGTGACAAATCTGAGGAATTGTCCCAGATTGAGGTGTCAGTAGAGGAGGATTTGGAACAAATTGATAAATTAAACAGAAATAAATCACCAGGACCAGATGGTATTCACCCAAGAGTTCTGAAGGAACTCAAATATGAAATTGTAGAACTATTAACTGGTATGTAACCTATTGCTTAAATCAGCCTCTGAACTAGATGACTGGTGGTGGTATGGGAGAATTGAATTGACATAATGATACCACGATGGGAGAGGTTGCAAGTGCATTGGAGGATAGGATTAAAATTCAAAATGATCTGGACAGATTGGAGAAATGATCTGAAGTAAATAGGATGAAATTAAATAAGGAAAAATGCAAAGTACTCTATTTAGGAAGGAAAAATCAGTTGCACACATACAAAATGGGAAATGACTGCTAGGAAGGAGTACTGCAGAAAGGGATCTCAGGGTCATAGAGGACCATAAGCTAAATATGAGGCAACAGTGTAACACTGTTGCAAAAAAAGTGAACATCATTAGCTGGATCTATTATCAGGAGTGTTGTAAGTAAGACACAAGAAGTAACTCTTCCACTCTACTCTGTGCTGATTAGGCCTCAACTGGAGTATTGTGTCCAATTCTGGGTGCCACATTTCAGGAAAGCTGTGAACAAATTGGAGAAAGTCCAGAGAAGAGCAACAAAAATGATTAAAGGTCTAGAAAACATGACCTATGAGGGAAGATTGAAAAAAAAATGGGTTTGTTTAGTCTGGAGAAGATAAGACAGTGAGGGGACATGATAACAGTTTTCAAGCACATAAAAGGTTGTTACAAGGAGGAGAGAGAAAAATTCTTCTTCTTAACCTCTCAGGATAGGACAAGAAGCAATGCGCTTAAATTGCAGCAAAAGAGTTTTAGTTTGGACATTAGTAAAAACTTCCTAACTGTCAGGGTGGTTAAGCACTGGAATAAATTGCCTAGGGAGGTTGTGGAATCTCCAAACCCTGGAGATTTTTATGGGCAGGTTAGACAAACACCTGTCAGGAATTGTCTAGATAATACTTAGTCCTGCCATGAATGCAGGGGACTGGATTAGATGACCTCTCGAGGTCCTGTCCAGTCCTATGATTCTATAACTGCAGCCATTTTGTGTCTCCAGCAACTGTTAGCTGAAAGCCAAATATCACATAGTTCAGGAATGATTGTTAGGACTCTGAGAGGCAAGGCCAAACAACTGCATTGTTTTACTAAACAGAATGGGAGGATGGGACAGAGAGTTAAGGTAAATAAAAAGAGAGTGAAAGAGAATATAGGGATAGGAGACCTTGGTTGCCAGGGAATGTTGTGAAGCCCAAAAGTATAACTGGGCTCAAAAATGAATTAGAAAAGTTCATGGAGGACAGGTCAATTAATGGCTATTAAATAAGATGGTCAGGGGTGCAACCCCATGGTCTGGATGTCCCTAAACCTCTGACTAACAAACAGAAGCTGGGACTCGACAATAGGGGATGGATCACTTGATAATTGCCCTGTTCTGTTCACTCCCTCTGAAGCATGTGGCACTGGCCACTGTTGGAAGACAGGATACTGGGCTAGATGGACAATTTGGTCTTACCTAGTATGGCCATTCTTATGTTTGTATGGGTTTTTTCACTTTCCTCGCAGCTTCTTGGTAGGATAGCGAGGTTAGAAACAGTAGGTGCTTGGGTGTTGGCTCTGGGGTGCAGGAGGGGGCTTTGGGTTTGAGGGGGGCTCAGGGTTGGGGCATGATATTGGGGCGTGGGCTTGCCTCGGACGGCTCCCTCTCAGCGGCGCAGTGAGGGGGCTAATGCAGGCTCCCTGCCTGTCCTGGCACCATGCAGCACTCTGGAAGTGGCCAGCAGATCCGGCTCCTAGGCAGCGGGGAGCAGCGGGGGTGCAGGAGGCTCTGTGCGTGGATCTCGCCTGCAGGCATTGCCCCCCAGTACCCATTGGCTGTGGTTCCCAGCCAATTGGAGTGCGGAGCTGGTGCTCGGGTCGGGGACAGCCCTGTGGCCCCCTGCCTAGGAGCAGAACTTGCTGGGTGCTTCCAGGGTACAGCGCAGAGCCAGGACACATAGGGACTAGCCTGCCTTAGACCTGCAGCACTGCCGACTGGATTTTTAATGGCCCAGTTGCTGGTACTGACCGGAGCCTCCAAGGTCCCTTTTCGACCAGGCTATCCGATCGAAAACTGGACACCTGACAACCCTATTTAGAAGCTTACTTTATTTCAATACATAAGGATATGTTTGTTTCCTTTAGATTTGGAGCATATGCGTTAGCACTGTTGTGAGTGTTCATAGCAGGAAAGGGACTGGATTCTGGGGGTGTTGATTTTCTGTACTCTGTTGTGTGCAATTTGTCATTAACAACTGCTTGGTAGCCAAACATAAAATGCAAGATCTGACAACATTTTACCAGTTTGTTAAAGGGTGTGTGTGTGTGTCTCTGTGTGTTTTTTGCTATGGAATGAAAACAATGAATCTTTTCCACCAAATGCATCCGATGAAGTGAGCTGTAGCTCATGAATGCTTATGCTCAAATAAAATTGTTAGTCTCTAAGGTGCCACAAGTACTCCTTTTCTTTTTTAATGAATCTTTGGCAACACATTTATTTAAATAAAAAACTAGTAACCTTGGCAACTGCTATATATTGCACATACACTATCTCTGAGGTGCAGCTCTTTCTTATCAAAGCACCCACATGCCAATATGTGATCTGTTGTACTTTTTCCTATATTTCAGGGGAAAAGCAGAGTTATAATAGGTTTATTGCTTCTTAATATGTTTTTTTTCTCTTGACCTATTATGTCTTACTACAGAGTCATATTTTTTTCCAAAATAAAGGAAATGAATGTTGATGTATTTAGGGCTGACGGGGGGTTGCTGGTGAAAGCTAAAGGTTGATGTTGGTGACGGGATTGACTTTCTTTGAAAACACTCTTTTGCTACTGGGAATGACACAAAACTGTAGTTTCCCATAACCAACTGAATAAGGGTTTCACTGCAACTGTAACAAATGCTGATGAGATAAGGAGCAAATAGAAGGCTTATTTCCTTATTTCCATAGTAGATTTCAAATCTTGTCACCTAAATCTTGCCCATATGGCTATACATCTTTTTTTTTCAACTCCAAAGAAAATATGTGCTTACCACCATGGTGTCCATGTCCATAACTAAGGCTCCTAGGTGTTATGGTAATGAAAATAAATAATAATAATAATCCACACCAGTAGCAATCAGGATCCAGAGACCCCCATTGGAGAACAGAAGGTTTAAACTCCCAAAATGAGCAGTTCAATCAACTGATGGCATACAATGTTATTGAACTATAAAATATATTGAGGAAGATCTCATGAAAGTTTGTTTCAGAGTAGCAGCCGTGTTAGTCTGTATTCGCAAAAAGAAAAGGAGTACTGGTGGCACCTTAGAGACTAACAAATTTATTAGAGCATAAGCTTTCGTGAGCTACAGCTCACTTCATCGGATGCATTTGGTGGAAAAAACAGAGGAGAGATTTATATACACACACACAGAGAACATGAAACAATGGGTTTATCATACACACTGTAAGGAGAGTGATCACTTACGATAAGCCATCACCAGCAGCAGGGGGGGGAAAGGAGGAAAACCTTTCATGGTGACAAGCAAGGTAGGCTAATTCCAGCAGTTAACAAGAATATCAGAGGAACAGTGGGGGGTGGGGTGGGGGGGAGAAATACCATGGGGAAATAGTTTTACTTTGTGTAATGACTCATCCATTCCCAGTCTCTATTCAAGCCTAAGTTAATTGTATCCAGTTTGCAAATTAATTCCAATTCAGCAGTCTCTCGTTGGAGTCTGTTTTTGAAGCTTGAAGTGTGTATATAAATCTCTCCTCTGTTTTTTCCACCAAATGCATCCGATAAAGTGAGCTGTAGCTCACGAAAGCTTATGCTCTAATAAATTTGTTAGTCTCTAAGGTGCCACCAGTACTCCTTTTCTTTTTATGAAAGTTTGTAATGTTCTGAACTTGACAGTTCTGAGATACGTATACAGACTGTAGCTGTGAATGCGTGTATTTCTGTATACAGAAAACTGTGCTCATAATCTGTGCAGGGTGGTGAGCAGTCAGCTAGGGAAGGGCACTTCCCTTCATGTTTACATGAAACCAGCTTCAAAAAACTGTCCATTGTCCACCCCAGGAAAAGACAATGATGGACCATTAGAGGTAACAGAAAGACACTGAGACAAGTGAAACTGAAAAGAATATCCTGGCCCCGCCAGTCAAGTGGGAATTTCCCTACTCTAAATAACCATGAGTCACCATGGACTGAGAGGTGTTAGGATATAGATATTCAGGCCTGTCTGTAAAGGCCAATACTCTAAGAATTTAGGTGTATTCTTATCACTTGGCTAGTTAGAGGTATAAAAGAAAGAATCAAAATCACTGTCTGCCAGTGTAAGGTCCTTCTCTTACTGTGACAGTCTGAGGCCCTGTTCTTAGGCTAAGATCTTTGGCTAAGCAACAGAGGCAGCCATAAGCTGGGAAGCGACCGGTCACATTGACTCAAACTAGTCACATTGAAAGAAGGTGCTATTGGGCTGTTAGGATACAATCCTGTCCTGATAATGCCTATCGCCTCCAGAGAAAAGGAAGTGCCTAGAAGATGTAAAAGGAAACTTAGTTTGATAGCATCCTGTCTGGCAAGAACTCACTTATCAACAGCTGGGATGTGAAATCCTCACTTCTGTATTGTTTTGTCATTATAGTTCCCACTTTGCTATTGTTTGTCTGTATAATCTCTGTCTGGTTCTGTGATTGTTTCTGTCTGCTGTATAATTAATTTTGCTGGGTGTGAACTAATTAAGGTGGTGGGATATAATTGGTTACACAATCATGTTACAATATGTTAGGATTGGTTAGTTAAATTTCAGGAAAATGATTGGTTAAGGTATAGCTAAGCAGAACTCAAGTTTTATTATATAGTCTGCAGTCAATCAGGAAGTAAGGGGGGGAAATGGGAATCATGTTTTGCTGGGGGTGGTGAAATGGGAGCAGGGAATGGGGGTGGGGAAATTGGAATCATGTTTGGCTAAGGGCAGGAATGGGAACAGGGACACAGGTAAGGCTCTGTGGTGTCAGAGTTGAGAAGGGGGACATTAAGGAAGGAAACTGGAATCATGCTTGTTGGAAGTTCACCCCAATAAACATTGAATTGTTTGCACCTTTGGACTTTGGGTATTGTTGCTCTCTGTTCATGCGAGAAGGACCAGGGAAGTAAGTGGGTAAAGGAATAAGCCCCTTAACAAGAGGGAAAAAAAGCAGGCTTGGAACTGAAGTTTTTTATCTAGCACTTGACAGACCGTCTCGAGATGGGAAGCAGTCCATTAACACTGGTTTCCTTCTGTAGCCACAGGGGAATGCTGTGTAACTATTTTAAGGTGACAGATAACTTGTATGAGAAAAGTGATTTTATCTAAGATGCAGGTGTAAAGCCTCAGGTTGCATCTTTATATTTATTTGCTGTGTAACTTGTATGAGTTGTCTTTCTCTTAACCTTGCATCTTTGGATCTGTTTTTTTTTTTATTAAATGCACTTTTTGTTTATTTTCATCCCTTTCAGGGTGATTCATCAGAAAGGAACTGTCCAAGTGTCTGGTGATTAAGAACTTGGGGAGGACGTATTTGGGGAGACTCAGGACTGGAAGGGCTGTTGGTGTCATTCTGTATGGAATAACTAGGCTAGCATAGTACCCCCAACTTATAAGCAGGAAATCTTGAAAATTGATAAAGACTGTAAGTCCTTTCTGAATAAAATGGATGCTGATTATCAAAAAGCATTCTGCAGGCTTTTTAATTTAAAGGAAATGTTCACACATATTATTAGTACATTATTACTATTTATGTAGCCCTGTTCATGTACACAATGCTTTAAAAGCAAGTAAAACATAATCTCTGGTCTAAGGATCTTAAAAATTAATGCAGATTAAATACAATACTTGAGAAAATAATGGGCAAAATTCTGCTTTCTTTTACAACAGTGTAAATCCGGAGCCAACCCATCAACTTTGGTGGATTTACACCAAGTGTAACTTTGAGCAGAATCTGACCCAACATAGTGCTCAAGTCACCATTGCCCTGCACCTTACATAAGTGCAAAGAGAATGGAAAACCATGCACTACCATTCTGATTTGGAATTAGACTCATCCAGAGAACACAGTGACGGGACAACATCAACATCAAAGTCAAGGCTGGAAGGCTAAGCTAAAGAAGTACCAGAGGGATGTGATGGAAGAAAGGGAGAGAGTGATTGCTGGACAGGAATTGAGAGGCTGTTTGAGAAGTAGAAAGAAGGCACCAAAACAACAATAGAAGGAGACAGAGGAGGAGGCCTGGGTGGAGCACAGAGAGTGAAGGGGAGAACACAGTTTTGGCCACACCAGGTACCATTATACTTTCATCAGCTATTTTTCTTAGCGATATAGTAAGGGGAAGGGGGGGAGATGCTCAGAACTAGAGCTGGGTGACTTGACCCAAAGTTTGCCCAAAGCTCAATCCAAAATGTACTTTTATTAAAGCTGAAGAAGTTTAGTGGACTCTCCCACCACACCCAAAATGTTCATGCCCTTCAAGCCCCACCCCCATAAGGCCTTTAGCAGCTAAAGTGACTTTTCACTCTAATCAAATTCATGATCTTTAGCTCAAAAATCCCTGATGTTTCCCTGTTGGGCTAGAAGAGCTGCTCATTATTTAATTTGTGCAGCAGAGGGCACTGCTCTAACCCAGGAATATGTCTTCTTCATTACACCCAGTAAAGGGCAGTGGTACACATTAATCCATTCATCACAGTGTGTGTTGCTGTTCTAACTCATGTGGAGTAGATACATAGGAAGTAGCTGCATAAAGATGGCTGACAGCTATCTGTCTGTGTTCATGCTGGATATTTTTTAGCTGATTCTTTAACCATCATCTTTTTCAACACAAAATAAGGGCTATTTTTGAAAGATATGATGCCACAATGCACAGTACTAATAGCTGGACAATAGAATTAGTATGGCTGGAATTGAAGTTGTAGTTCCCACCTCCAAATTTTAATTACTGACATGCAATTCTGATCTATGCCAAAGCATAAGAAACTGCCTCTAATGTGTGCCTCAGGTGGGCCACTTTTGAAAATGTGGCCTATAATCCTTCCCAATATCTAGCACTTCTGGGTATTTCCCTGGCCCCCAGTACCACAGTATCTGGCTCACAGTTGTTAATGTTTTTACCCTCACAACATCCCTAAGTGGTAGGGAAGTGCTATTATCCCATTTTACAGCCGGGGAACTGAGGCAAGAGAGACTAAGTTGCTTGCTCAAGTCTGTGGGGGAGTAGAGAATTGAACCAAGGGAACTTCCAGTTTATGACTCAAGAGTAGAACAAAGGAAAATCTCTCTTATTGCCCAGATATCGATGTGAATCTTTCCACTGACTTCATTGGGCTTTGGATCAGGCTTTAATTTCAGAGAAATAGCGTCTATCAAACATAAAGAAACAGCAATAAAAGGGCTCTCCTTTTGAAATGCAGGACTGGTATGCAGATATCATCTATTTAAAATCTGCACCTTTTGGAAACCAGAGATCTGGTTTGGTATAATGCACATTTTTGGTCACAAAAACTGTAAGCAAGATGTTTCTATATCTGCTATTTGACACTAACAAAGACAATCATTTTTGTTAACTGAACGGTTGGAATATTTCCTGATGGCTGCAGAAGAAAAGATGCCAAATGAATGAAAATTAATCCACTCAACAAACAGAAACCAAAAAATAATATATTCCACTTGAAACAGATTTTCCCCCTCTTGCTTCTCTTTTGGTTGCTGAACCACAGGCTGGTGTATATACAATAATTTAATCAATTACTGTTATAGAAGGGCAGCTGTGTTGTATTCTTTATTGGCAGCAAAAGTCTCTGCTCATATTTGTATTATCGTTAAAGCATCTTGGATTCTCTTTCAGAACTGGGAATGACAATATTTTGGTTTAATCTGCTTTCTGACAGCAAACTGAATTTAAAAAAAAAACCCAAACCCAAAAATTTTTAGGACTGAAACCCTTTCTTTCCGTTTATATATTCTTATTTCAGATACACCAACCACCGACCTTCAGTGAAACTCTATGAGTTGTATAGATTTAAAGACAACTTGGTATCCTACTGTTATTGTCTATAAATGCCAGAGCAATTTACTATTACTGGAAAAATAGATTATGTAAATACCAGTGACTCATGCTGAACCATCTTTTCTTTGGCTTTACAGCATTGCAGATGCCTACATTTGCCTCAGTAAAGATAATCGATTAGTTCAGTCTGGATCATGAGGCTTTCACTGGAGAAGCTTTACCAGATGTGAAGCCTGTTGCCTTAGTTATACCCTTTGCTGTGTGATATTGAGAGAGTTGTACAAAATGGGATGCAGGAGAGGGGTCCAATCATGCAGTCCTTGTGGATCCAAAACTCCCTTTGTTGTCTGTTTATCCCATGTACTTTCATTGCTAATCAGATAAACCACTGTTTAAATGCCTTTTTAAAACTCCGTGACTTTAGATATGGCTCATTAAAGGAATAATCCTGCTCTCATTAAAGCAATGATAGTTTTTGCCATTGAGGTCAATAGGAACAGAATCAGGTCCTAAATGAAATACACTAACTCCTTGAATTTACTTTTGAATGATTTGGGGAAAATATGTTTTAGAATCGTAGGACTGGAAGGGACCTCAAGAGGTCATATAGTGCAGTCCCCTGTACTCGTGGCAGGACTAAATATTATACTATTCCTGATAGGTGTTTGTCTAACCTGCTCTTAACAATCTCCACTGGTGTAGCTCAGACTTCATAAATAGCTTTGGCTTGTAGCAGTGCATGGCAATCTCAGGTTGAAGTTCTCAGTTTTGCTTGTAGAAACATCCAGATTATACATTCCTGAGATGGAGGTGATTTAGGCCCTGATTCAGGAAAGCACTTAAGCATGTGCTTAAGACCCACTGACTTGAATGGGACTTTCCTGAATCAGGGCCATAGACCTGCACTTTTGCCTATGAGGTAAAGTTAAAGGACTGAATAAATAATAAGGGATATAAGCACAAGTATTCTACAACAGTAACAGAACCAACTTGACACTTTAAGCTTTCAGAAATATTATGGAAGTTCTAGTATCCCACTGTATATATTGCTCCATATATGTTGGCAAGAGATATCATTTTACTGGGGGTTTAGAGTGTTAAATCTTCATAGCCCTTAGCACACAAGTTTTAAAAAACCCATACAGTAATAACTGCCAAATGTCTAGCACATCTGCATCATTGTTACATTCCCATTTTTATAGGCAAACTTATATCCAGGGCAAATGAGAGAGATAAATCCATATTATTACTCCCTCCAAAAATGCTTTTGACTCATCATCCCGTAATGAGAGAAGTGTCTAAATGGCTTAAAGGGACATTTGAAATGTATGTGGTTTGACACTTTAAAAATTCAGAAACACCCAAAGTAACATGCAAATAACTGATCTGGAGATTAAAAGAAAGGCATTATAAACTAACATAAATCTCAGTCAACAAAGATTTATTTTTAAAGGAAAACTTCAAATAAAGTGCCAGTTTAAACTACACAACAGTTCATTTTAGAATATAAAGAAGAAGCCAAAAATAATAATAGTTTGTGCTAGTCAGTATTACAATGTCTACATCCCTTGCAGAGCATCTTGAAAATAGTTCAAGATCCAGTATCTGAGATACAGGGAAAACCAACCATACAATCTGCTATTGCTAAGAGCTTCATTATATGCTGTATTTGTAAGGGCTATAATAATTTAATTTTCATTCAATTCCAAAGAGCTGTTTCTTTGCCACTTCACTAGTCTCTTATTTGATATCTTCTCTATATGTCTACCAACTTTAGTATTTTAACTGAAGGCTTTGCCAAATGCTATGCACTCTGGCCTTAACCCAGGCAAGCCCTTAACGGTGTACTTAAAGTTAAGCATGTGCTTTACTGAACTGCAGGACCAAGCCTGAAGGAATGCGTGACTTCAACTAAATGTATAAACAAACCATACTGGAAGTGGAGCCTGGACTATGTAACTCAATGTGCTAAAACCAGTTAGCAGAGTTACACTGCATTGACTAGGGAAAATGGCTGAGTTTAAGTCAGACTCAGATGGTTTGTACTAGTAACTCCATCCTAAGCTAAAGTCAAAGCCTAAACTAACTTCTTCCACTCAGATGTGATCATTTCAAATCAGGCTCATTGGCAGAGTGGTGTCGGAAAGTTAGTACTGCTACTATATATGGTATACCTGTTCTGTGGGTAAACAGAGCAGTGCATTTTCCAGTGCTGTAGATTACCTTTCGTGAACTCAACTTCAAAATGATCTCTCTCTAAGTACATTGTATTTTGCAGGGTTATATTCTTATCAGGAGGTACAGAAAGAGACTCATTCACATGAAATAAGACAGGAAATATACACTACAAACTTTACATGACTGAATTGAATTCTAATACTACCTGTATCTTTTAAATGAAACTCAGTAAAACTGAGTAACACAGTAGCAAAATCACCTAACACTTCAAATCACCAATAGATTTTCCAATAAGGAAGCAGTTGCCTTTATTTTCACTTTCTTTCTGTGCTGTTCACAGTGTTTGCTTTTTCTTTTGATACATTTTGTTTCTTATGATGGGCTCAGTTGTGGACTGCAAACAGTAGTTATTAGAGGTAATGGTCTCCAATGTTCAGGGACAGAATCTCACAAGCATCTATTTATAGTTTCCTTCTGTACCTTCTTTGAATTAGAAATTTCAAGAACAGGGAAGAACCAGTACAAATGCTGCTTATATATAAAATGTTGGTGTTTTAGAAATGAACCACAGACTTTTCATAAAACATCAACATTTTATATAACTGCAATAAGTACATGTTGCTTTGTTATTATTTTCTGAGCACCAACAGCATGCTTATTGCTATAGAGAAGGTACAGGAAGGTAAGATACCTGCCATAAAGAAATAAGACTCTAATGGCCTGATCTTGCAAACAGGGTCTACTTTTGCTCAATGTCCCATTGGCTACCGCTTGTCTTTATTACCGCATATACTAATTGTAATCTCATCTACATCTTCTACAATCTGCGCAACTCTGTCCCTGCTTACATCTCCCCTATCTCAGAGCAAATCACCTTTGATCCCCACCTCATTCTTCAACTATTGCTACATTTCTCTTTTCCCCTTCATCTCCTAACTCTTAGAACATGCTGTCTACTTCCACTGTCTGGAGTCCTCTGCTCCAATTCATTCCTAAATCCTCTCCAATCTGGCATCTGCCCTCTACATTCAGCTAAAATTGCTCTCAACAAAGTTTCTAATGCTTTCTGCCTAGCCACATCTAAGGGCCTATACTTCATTCTCATCCTCCATCATGACTCAGCTGCTTTGAGAACCACTAATCATGCTTTTCTTCTTGAAATCTTGCCTTCCCATAGATTTTGTGACACCATCCTCTGCTATTTCTCCACTTACCGCTCTAGTTGCACCTTTGGTATTCAAATTTCCTCATCCCTTCAGCTTTCTCTGGACATTCTGTTTCTACATCCTACCAGTAGATAATCTTATCCACTTGTATAACTTTGGACTACTAACTGCACGCAGATGACTCATAAATCTCTCTTTCCACTTTGGGCCCATCTCTCTCTCCACTGAAACCCATGTCTGCCTGGCCTGGCACCCATAATTTGGGTGTCATCTTTGATTTGGCCCTCTCTCTAGATCCCTACATCCAAGCAGTGTTTAAATCGTGCAGCTTCTTATCAAGTATCATTAAACTCTGGCCTTTCCTTTCTGTCCACATAACCAAAATTATTTTAGAGGCCCTCATCCTTGACTGCATCTTGACTACTGCAAGTTCTTCCCTACTCTGGCCTTACCTACGACAACCATGACACTCTCATGTCCATTCAAAATGATGATGTGAAGCTCATCTTCCTTCCTCGGCACTCCCAGTAGGGCTTCTCTCTATTATGAGGCCTTCAGAAGCTTCCCTGGTTACCGTAGATAGGCGATGAGCTATGCCTGTCCCTCTTCTTCCCCTCATCATTTAATTTCTCCTTTACTCTCACATATACACTTATCCCCCTTGCCTTACCTCCAATGTCACTTAAAAAGAAAATAAAAACAAACAATAAACCCTAAGCTACCCAACAACAACAAAACAGCTAACGAACAAAACTGTGCCAGTTGCCAATTTGTTCACTTTTTCCATGTTATATCCATGTTGTAAGCCCTTCACCCATTGTTCTCTTTCACACTGTAAGCTCTCTGGAGCAGAACCTATATCCATCTGGGTTTGCACTACACCCAGCAAAATGGGACCCCAATGCTGGGCTTTGAGGCCCTACTGTAATAGCAATGGAGAATAATGATTTCTGCTCTCCTCTCCTTCTATGCAACCTGTTCAAACTTCCTACCTCACCATCCCCTCTGTCTCCTCACATGCTTGTGTTCATGATTTCCTCCCTGCCTAGAATGAGCTCCCTCATCTGGCTCACCAAACATCTTTTTACATCCTTCACCTCCCACCGAAAATCACATTTATTATGTGAAATCTACTTAATTCCTCCTCCCCCAGACTAAGGAGCATGGCTATATGTCCTTACTGAAAAACAAAGAAATCAGTCCCACACCTTTGTCGCAAACCCATCTTCTGATTGCTCACCACATTGTGTCTCTGACTTGCCTTGTCTCCCTGGGGACCAATCCTGTAAGCAGACTGGCACAAGTGGCCCTCTTACTCCACTGACTCGGATAGAATGTGAAGTAGATAGAGTAGAGAGACACACACACACATACACACCAAGGCTTTATGAAGTAGATTGTTGTAAAATAAAGCTACTGCAAATTACACTCTCCGTGTATAGAGCTCCTTTTCATCCACACATCAAGGGCTTTACAGGGTATTGTTCAGTTGTACAGATGGGGTAATCTGGTTTCACAGAAAAGAGGCTAAGGCTCAAATTTTCTGAGATGGCTAGTGATTTTTTTGCATCCTAAGCTTTTGCATGCCATGGGGCTGGTTTTCAGAAGTGCTGAACACCCAGCATCTCCAGCTGTGGCCCAAGAGAGGCATCATTGCTGAGTGGATACAGCAATGGACTAGGACTCAGGAACCCTGGGGTCTAGTCCCAGGTCTGCCACTGGCCTGTAGGATGACCTGCCCTATGCCTCAGTTTCTCCATCTATAAAATGGAGATAATGATTCTGACCTCCTTTGTTTAAATTCTTTAAGCTCTACTGATCAAAAGTGCTATATAAGAGCAAAGTATTTAGTTATTATATTATGGGTGCTCTGCAGCTCTGAAGCCCAGATCCTTATTGTTTCAAGCTCATACCCCTCAAATGGTGGCCACTACTGAAAATTTAGGAGTGTGTGACTTGTCCAGGCTCCCATATGAAGTGCAAGGCAATGCTGGTCTAGAATGCAGGTCTCAGGATGACCATATCTGTGCTGTAACCACTACACTACAGCTCATCTCACTACAGCCCACGCTTCAGCTCACCTGTCCTACTTGCTTTCACTTTTTCCTCTTTCTTCTGCTAAGAAGTATGGAAGAAAGTGGTGCTGTTTTTTAATTCTGACAAATTTCCAGCACTTAGAGAAGAACACTCCAGGAAATGCTTTGCATAAAGCCATGCATATTCAGTACTATACACATTCATGAAGAAAATAGAATGAATAATGAAATGCTTGAGGAACCAGAGACATTATTCATATTATACATATAAAAACACACTGTTTATGTCTCTTGAATGCTGAACCAAGGTGAATGAATATGCAACAACGTCTTTTTGAAGACATGTACCTGTCATAAGATGGGGACAAATGCTTTCATATCTGCCAGTTAAAAAGACACTTCATGAGGCTTCATTGAAGATTCTGGATGGAGAAGGGCAAGCTATTGTGTCTTGTCTGTCATGCTCAATCAATAAAGACAGTTAGTGACATGAAGCAGAAGTTCAACCAGTACAGAAAAGTATTGGGCACCATGTGAGGTGGTTTGAAACTAATGCTGATAGCTGGATAATTCCAAAATGATGATGAAATGCTTCTGACATGCCTGAAGGGTGAGTAAATCAGAGATGAAAGTTGGAAAGAACCTCCTCATCATCTTGTCCATCCAGCTGTCAGGGGAGGATTGTTTCCCACAGGAGCTCAGTAAATTCAGATTTAAGACTTATAGCTCAAATAAGAAGAGAGGGTTCTGCCATTGGGCCAGAGAGAGAGTGAGATTGGTGGTTCAGGAATCAGGGTGGAAGACCTAGGGTTTAGTCCCCCTACTTGAATGACTCTCTAATTGTTTAATTCAAACAGGAACAGTTTCAACAGGTGAGTCTGAGGGAGCCCCACCTCAAAATATCCTATAGCTCAGAGTTAGCACAGTTTCCTAAGAGCTGAGAGATCCTTGTTCCAATCTCTTCTTCCCCTCTGGCAGACAGTAGAGAACTGAAACTGGTCCTCCCACATCCCAAATGAGTGACTGCTCTAACCATTGGGATAAAAGTTATAAGGCAGGTGCCACCATTTCTTCCTCCAACCAGATTTTGAAGGGGACCTGATCTGGTAGGCAGCCTCTGAGCATGCCTAATGGATTGGGCTGCACATGCAAGTTAGGCATTTGTACAATAATCTTTCCTCAGTTTGTGGATCGCTCTGGAGCTTAGGCAGGAGATGGTGTCCAGATACCTAGACTAGGGCAGCAGTGCATATGCTTGTATATGCATATACAAAATCAGTAATGTAGGTGCTGATGAACTTTTACCTGAGAATATAGGCACTGAGTGAGTTTAGGCAGTTGTATGGTTCAGTGGCCATTTTGTGGATCATGGTGGAGCCTAAAACTGGGATTTAGGCACCTAAACCTGAGACTAAGTTGCTTAAATACCTTTGTGTATTGGGCTTCATGTGTCTAAATATGAATTAAGGACCCTAACTTTAGGCACCTGCTGTTTTTGGTTTTGTTCTTAAATCTTGGCAGTGTGTTTATGTGAAAGGTATTTGGATCGGTGAAGCAGTCTTGAGATGATATGGCAAAGCTGTGTGGTCTTTGTTTCTTGCTTGTGTACTGTTTAAGCCTGATTTACATCTGTAAAACCAGCAGCACAATAAATCTATTCATGCACATATTAATGAAGCATAGGAATTGTCATTCTGTTTTTTATAGGCATTAAAATGAGATGAGATATATAATACTACCTAAATGTATCTGCTTGGAAGTAGAACATTCCTTGCCCGTGCCTAGACCAGGTATCACAAATCACAGAACACAGAGGACTACTATTTAAATATGGACTAAAGTATAAAATAACTTTTCAATGAACTGGACAGTTACTTTTTTGGGGAGGTGGGAATAAGATGTAGTTCACTGAGCACTCAAATACTGAAAAACTTTTAGTGAAAAATGCAATAGAGGTACTGAAACCAGTTTTGGATGCAATTGTTTGCAAAGACTAAATGTTATTCCTAACTCCAAGTTATGCCTAAGTATGTCCATATTTTCTCCTCTCCTTTATGAGACTGCCAGAATGTGGCATTCTAGCTGGCTTTAAAGCTTCCTCATGAGGCTCATTCCAAGCTTCTGCAGTACTCTTAAGAAAGGCTGGAGTGGTGAAATGTTGGGCAGTTTCATGAAGATGATTGAATAACAAAACTTGTACAATAAGAAAAGAAAAGAAAAGAAAAGGGAAAACAGAGCTGTTGTGCTCTTTATTCTTTTTATTCAAGTGTGAGGCATGTGATAAGAGTGGATTCTGCTCAGACTTCAGAGGAGCAGAGCAACTGGGTTATCTTTAATAGGACAGCATGGCCCCACACAGAGTAGTATTGTTCTGAAGACAACACTTCAGCCATTAGAAAAGGAGTTGAATGCTGAGATTTCTGTTGTGCTAGACTCTGGACCAAATTTAAAAAAAAATTACTAAAAGCCAAATGAGACTTGGGTGTGAATTACTGAAGGCAAAATTTGGGAATAAGCAAATAAATATGTACCATATTGGACTATGCCACATAAGAGCTGACATGGTGCTTGAAAGTGACTTCATTTGATTAAAATGTCACTGGTCAGAGTGTGTTACATGTCCCCCCTCTGTGCTAAGCCACAGATGATGCAAGTCTGTCCCAGCTCTCTTGCTGAGGGTATAGTTCTTTAGCTTAAGCTGTAGAAAGTCAGGTTTTCTTCTGTGGAGGTCACTGGTTCATTGTGGCCAATGTGGTACCTGTCTCAATGATGCAGTGAGATGGGCACCAGAAATACTATCATACCTGATTAGTGTCACTCCTGTAGAGGACAGTCACACAAGTGACTGTCACATGCCAGCTAAAGTGTTGCTCATAATCTGGGTTACAGCAATAAATGAAGTTCCCCCTGGAGTTCTTCCTCAGCTACTAGGAGCTGCTCCTGGGGCTTCTGAACAGGCAGCTGGGGCTTCTCCTCTTGTCCTCTCAGTGCTACCCTTCCATTGTGTCTCTCAGTACAGCACAATGGGGAGAGGGTTTAGCAGCTGGTATTGCTGCTTCCTGGCTGTGAGGAGAAGCATACTGCACCCCAGGAGGTGGGCATGGTGTGAAGGAGACAGGGCCAGAGAGGTTACAAAGACAAATTTGGAGGAGAAGTAGGAAGATAGACTGAACTGGATTGCTGTGGAGGAGAGACATTGGAAAAGTGGGGGGAAAGTGCCAAACAGTAGGCAGAGAGAGAGAGGGAGAGAGAGGCATTGGTGAGTAAGAGAGGAAAGAGACTGTGACTAAGAGACAGAGAAAACACATGGGTGACAAATGGGAGAAGGATGGTCTTGTGACTAGTGTTCACGGCCAAGAGTAAGGACTTTTGGGTTCCTTTCCCAGCTATTCCTCGCTGTATGACCTAGGGAAGTCATGCCAGCACCCTCCTCTCCCTATCTATAACATGAAGATAATACTGGCTTACCTCAAGTAACATAGGTGAGAGTCACATGAGGAAGATGCAAATTGAGGGGGTACATTAGGGTAAGCTGGAGAGGTCAGGGCCAAAAAGGTAAGACTGAACAAGCCATCCCAGACATATGGTACTTGAGCTCAAAATGGGGGTGTAAGAAAAATACTCACTTACTGGGTCTGTCTTTCTTCATCCTAATGATTTCCCTCAAACATCTTTGACTTGAATTCTTACATTTTTGCTTCAATCTTGCCCATCTCTTTTGTGACTACATATTCTTTTAGAATCTGGCAATATTTTTTGTCATATCAAAGTTTAATGTAAAAACTCACTGTTCTTTAGCTGATAACTGCTTCTTCTCAATTTCCCTCAGCTAAACATCTCACACAATAGTATTTCACTTGGGCAAGAGAAGAATCCTCCAGCACAATTCCATGTCCTCCTTCATCCTTCTTTATCATTATTTAACATTGGCATTACAAGAGAATGTAAAGGCCACAGCCAGTTTGTTGTTAGGTGCTGTGATAAATGAAGGCAGGGAGGTAGCTTCCTTTTATGGACACCCAGCCAGCCGGTTAGCTATAAAATCTCTCTTGGTAGCTGTTCTCTACTTGCTTTACCTGTAAAGGGTTAAAAAAGCCCACAGGTAAAAAGAAAAGAGTGGGCACTTGACCAAAAGAGCCAATGGGAGGGCTAGAACTTTTTAAAATTGGGAAAAAACTTTCCCTTTGTCTGTTTTGTTGTTCTTCGGAGAGAGGAGACGCAGAGCCGGAACCGAGCTGAACTATGATGTAGGAAGCTTTAAGCCAGGTATGAAAAACCATCAGATCATACCTAGAGATTGCTTATCTGAAATCCCAGATATGTAAGTAAGTCAGGGAATGTCTAGGAAGATGCGATTAGGGTTATTTCTTTTATTTCTTATTGGCTTGTGGATTTCTCTGTGCTAACTCCAGGTGCTTTTGTTTTGCTTGTAACCTTTAAGCTGAACTTCAAGAGAGCTTTATTTTTGTAATGGCTTTTTTTTTATCTAGCAAAAAGCCTAAGTTCCAGGTGTATTTTCTTCCTTTTTGTTTTTAATAAAATGTACCTTTTTTTAAGAACAGGATTAGATTTTTGTGTCCCCAAGAGGTTTGTGCACATGTTATTTAATTAGCTGGTGGCAACGGCTGATTTCCTTTGTTTTTCTTTCTCAGCTCTTCCCGGGGGGGGGGGGGGAAGGAGTGAAAGGAAGGAATTCCCAAGTGCGCCTTTCTGGGTTCTCAAAAGGGTTTTTTTGCGTTTGGGTAGTGGCACCATCTACCCATTCAAGGTCAGAGAGAAGCAGTAACCTTGGGAGTTTAATACAAGCCTGGAGTGACCAGTATTATTTTTTAGAAACCTTGTTGGGCCCCACCTTCTGCACTTGAAGTGCCAGAGTGGGGAATCAGCCTTGACAGAGGTGATCTTGGATTAGCAACAGCAGCAACAAAAATCATTGGCGTGGAGAAAGACCGACATGTCTCTCTCTCTCTCTCTCTCTCTCTCTCTCTCTCTCAATATTTCACATAGAGATCACATGCATATCTCAAACCCTTGTTTGGCAGCCCAACTCTGCAAGGTGCCAAGCCACTTCATTGAGTTGCTGCACATCTTCAACTCCTGTTGAAGCTTTTAAATGCCCCCATCAAACTAAATTTAATGGGATAAATGCTGAAAGCCTTACTCATGTTTGTAGTTACTAGGAGCTGAGGATTCTCAGAGTGTTGCAGGAGCACAATTTTGGGATATAAATATTCCAGCTCTGAGTTTAGTTCTTATGGCTATTTTCCTCCAGGATTATACCTGCAGGCCAGCTTCTCAGCTGGTGAAATCAATGGAGCTGCATCAATTTACACCAGCTGAAGATCTGACCCTGTATGTTTTATATCTACTTAAATCCTAGCACAAGGCTACTTTGGTATAAATAACCATGAAAGGAGCAGATTAACTCTTGCATAAGAAATACTTCAGATGACTTTTCTAGACTTGATGTTGTGTGACTTGGGCAAGTAATGCTGCTCTATTACTTTCTGCAAGTTTTCTTCCCACTAATTTCTCTGTAAATTAACCAAGAATCATTTAAAATGAAAGTTTTTCTCCTTTCAAGCTGTTAAAAAGCATTATGGGAATACAATAATGTTAGAATTTTCACACTGCCATGGACGCTTTGAGTTTTCATTAAAAAGTTGACGTTCTCAATGCCTCCGGCCAAAATTCTAAACAACATTAAAGCAGCACCATTGGTATAAGGAAAGGCTGCCTCTATATTTTCTTTATAGACCTTATTTCCAGGAATTCATAAGTTTGCTGTAAATATGCACTTTGAGATGAAACTTGGTATTATCATTGCAAAGTTTTAGTTTGGGATTGAGCATCTAAAACTGTGAGACACGTCAGGTTTATGCTAAAGAAAGATGTGGTTTTCTTCCAATATGAGGCCTCTCAAGCCATGCAGAACTTCTTTCTCACTTCCACCCATGCCTCCCAAAGGCAAGCCATAAAATGAGACAAACCTGAACAAAGTGGCAACTGAGAGTTTAACTGATGCCTTTGTGACAGGCTCACAGTTCCACCCCCACCTATTGTCCCTTCTTCCCACAGTGGAGACTTGTCCTAGCTAAGGCAAAATTGAGACTACAGGATGAGTGGTTCCCATACACAGGTCTACACCACAGCAATGTCTTGTCGTCAAAAGGGCAAATCATCTCTCATTAATGTCTTTAGAGCTTGACTGAGTCCTAGGGGTATCCAGAGAGGTAAGAGGAAGAGGCTACAAACCTTTCTGTGATAAATCCTCATTGTTCCAAGGTCATTGGCACAGCTACATCACAAAAATTAGATTTTGCACTTCTAGTGCCTCAAACCCACCCAGGAAGAAAGACCAGACAAACTGAGTAGTGATGTACCATGGAGCTCTGCCTCCTCCGTGCTCCTCCAGACTCACCATGTTCCCTGTGCATGGTTGTACAGAGAGCTGCCATTGTGAAAATCTGTACCCTTATGTTCACCCTTTTTACAAGAATATGATAAACTTTGTACAACATATGACTTGTGAGTAATCATTTGAAAACTCATAATCTGCTGATCATTATTGTCCTGGTAAAATATATGTGGTGACATTGTATGTGAAGTTATAAAATTCTATTATATAGGACATGTTCCATGTCTAGGAAAACAGCTTCAAAACAGTTCCCCAGAAAAGGGACTCTGGTGGCTCTGGTCAGCACTGCCGACTGGGCTGTTAAAAATCCGGTTGGTGGTGCTGCAGGGATAAAACAGGCTAGTCCCTATCTGTCCTGGCACTGAACTATGCCCTGGAAGCAGCCAGCAGGTCTGGCTCCGAGGCTGGGGGTGGGGAGGCATGGGGCTCAGCACACTGTCCCGTCCTGCGCACTGGCTCTGCACTCCCATTGGCTGGGAACCACAGCCAATGGTAGCTGGGGGGGGCATGATGCCTGTGGGCAAGAGCAGCTTGCGGAGACTCCTGGTCCCCATCCTCCTGCCTAGGAGCCGGACTTGCTGGCTGCTTCTGGGGCGCAGTGTGGAGCAAGGACAAGGGGGGAGCCTGCCTTAGCCCCACTGTGCCACTGACTGGTAGCCGCCTGAGGTAAGCCCACACACCAACCCAAAGCCTCACCCCCCTGCTCCCCTCAGAGTCCCCTCCTGTACCCCAAGCCTCTCATCCCTGGGCCCACCCCAGACCCCACACCCCCAGCCCAGAGCCCATATCCCCTCCTGCACCCCAACCCCCTGCCTCAACTCTCAGCCCCCTCCCACATTCCAAATCCCTCAGCCACACTCTGCAGCCTGGAGCCCCCTCCTGCACCCCAGAGCCGCACCCCCATCTGGAATGCTCACCCCCTCCTGCACCCCAACCCCCTGCCCCACCCCAGTGAAAGTGAGTGAGGGTGGGGGACAGCAAGCCACTGAGGAAGCGGGGAATGTAGTGAATTGGGGTGGGGCCTCAGGGAAGGGGTGGAGCATGGGGGTGGGACTTTGGGGAAGGGGTGGAGCTAGGGCATTTGGGTTTGTGCGATTAGAAAGTTGGCTACCCTACTCACAGGAAGTATACAGATGTTGGAGTGTGGTAACTATTGTCTGGATCCTGACAAGGAAAGAACTCAGCACCAACATCAGAGCCCATGCAGGCAGATCCCTTTGCAGTGATAGGGCCTGTGCCATTTGTGAAATCTTTGTGCCATTGAAAAATTACTATGCTGAGTGTAAACAAAAGAGAGTAGGGCTTCCAGAGTAGGTATGGTGTAAGTAGAGCAAATGTTGGGCAAGTTTACTCCACACATGTCATTCATAAAGTGGAACATTGTTCCCCAAATGGTGACCTATAAAATTGTCCTCCAGTATGTAGGAACTCTCTACTTTTTAAAAATCTCTACTTTTTTAAAGTTATAATCAGTAACAAACCAGCCACTTTAACTTCACTCAAGCTGTATTAGAGCTATCTGAAAGCACAAAGACATCTTAAATTTAAAAACATATCATTTTTGTTTTCTTTTACCAATGAAAACAACTGAGCCAATTTTTATCTTGCCTTTGAAAAAGTGAGAGTTGTAAGTTAGTAGCAGTGTTTTATTTTATTTTAAAACTGTCTGCTCAAAAGTATCCACTCCAGATCTTTAAACAGCAAATGTCATGTTGATGGAAATGTATATGTTTGTCATCCATTGCAGAATGATGCCTACTGTGATCATAAAGCCAAACTTCACTGCCTTGATAAATAGTTCATCTCTCAGCTGCTCAGCAATGGGACATTCTGGAGCCCTTAAAATAGCAAGCTATAGGAAAGCATCTCTGCAAATGATCATTTGTCTTTCAATTTTTAATTTCCAAGTGAAATCACCTCTCAACTTTAAAAAAAATGAGCATGAAACTGGCTATTTAACTAATATCTCACTTTTTTTTTTGGATAAGCAAGGTTATCTGTTTTTCAGCTATATTGTACTTACACTTTTGAGATGTGTCCATTCTGCTGTAATATACTCCTCATAAGGATCAGCTCCTGGGATTGAGGGAAATGACATTATATAGCAGTGTGTAAACTCTATAGGGATGGTCAATAATAGTTTTGGTTACCTCTTCCTGAATTCTCATTAATTCTACTGATGCCATTTTTTTTAATGCAAGACATACCACAATAGTTGAATTAGAAATATCGTGATGCAGATCTTTCTGTAATTTAAGTATCAGTAACGTATTTGGAGTAGTGTATTCCTTTCCAAAATATTCAGTGTGTTATGTAATAATGATGAGTCAGAGAGAAGAATCTATAACACACAGAAACAAGCAAGTGCTAGAAATAATATATCATGTGCCTAGTAGCTACTTTATAGACTTTGGGCCAGATATTCAGCTGGCCTAAATTGACCTAGCTGCACTGAAGTCAATGGAGCTAGGTCAATTTATACAGTTGAAAGTCAGGCCGTAGATCACACAGACACATATAGAAGGTTGCACTAGGATGATTTCGTGCCAAAAAGCTTTTCTATTCCACTTTCTCACACAGCCTTTCTCAGCTCCTGAAGGCTATAAATAACCTTTAGTTCACTTTCCATGTATCCAGCTATCTGGAAAGAAAAGTTACCTACACCCTGGATAAAAATCCATAATAGAGATAAAAACATTTAAACAGGGCAAGGGATATGTATAATAAATACAAAAGCAATGGCTTTTAGCAGGAGCAGCTCTGTCTCCAACATGGTCCCACTATAGCAATAGAAATATGGGAAAAACAATTGCAAGTGAACCTTCCTGTAGTTCTTTTCATGCTTTCTGCCTTTAAAGGGCCATCTAAGGCATAAATCAGGGTGCCATATTTGGAATGGCCATCACTGAATCAGTGGTTTGGGCTGCTGTGTGCTGAGGGCTGTATTCTAACCTTCTGAAGGGCTACACCTTTAACTCCAGTTAGTGGCTCTCTGCTGTGGAACGAGTGGCAGATTCCACCCTTGGATTTCCATGGCTCTGTGGATGTGGGCCTGTCTGGCGCTGAGGTTTCCAGTTCTGCATTTCTGACAATACGGTATTATGTGCTGTTTAGCCACACTCCAAGCATGACCTTATATGAATTCTGTGTTCCTGTTTTGTTTTTGTTTGTTTTAAATCTGCCATGCTCCTAATTTTGGCTGCTCAAGCCAGAACATGCATCCCAACCACCCGTTATAAATACATAGTACAGACAAATATCAGTGTTATAGAAGGAATAGGCAATGTTTTGGTGAAATAGTTAACTCCAAGCAGTTTAGCCAACATCTAAGCATATACATGACCAGGAAAGAAATAAACAAAATATCCAGTGCTAACACTATTGATATACCTGAGCCATCTGCATTGCAATGTTTTTGTTTGTTTCTTTTTGCAGCAAGAGATGTAACGCTTTCTGGTCTGTAGCATGCCAACTAGTGAAATGAAAGTCATACCCATCAGCTGGCATGTCACTTGACTGCTAGCCCCAATCCTTTTTTAATGCAATCTATCCTCCCTATCCTCCCACAAGTAGCTGAAGGAGGCACTGTGTCTTAGAGCTACCCCTCTGAGGCAGAATTCCTGCCCTTTCTCCCCCTTATTCTGAGGTGGAAGAGGAGTAAATTGCTGATGGCCTATACCAGCAGTGGCAAACTACAGCATCCCCATGCTGGCTCAGCTGAGCTTGTTGGTTGACACATTGGGGGACCGGGCCAAGATTCCACCCACTGCCCACCCATGCCCGCTTATTCCTCAACCACTTACTCTGGGGTGGGAGTAGCTAACAAGCAGTGGCTGCTTCCTCCTGCATGCCTGAACCCACTCACATCCCTACACAGGACAAGTCCCCCTCTAGCCCTATGTAAAGAGAAGCAGTTGTGAGAGTCAGATATGGACCAGGTGTGTAAATTAGGAATTCCAACACCTGAGGAGTAATCTCTATTCTGTTATGAATTCCCTGTGTGAACTGGTGCAAGTTCCTTTTCCTATCTGTGCCTTAGTTTACCCATTTTGTAGAATGATACTAATGGTATTTACCTACCTATCCCATGCGGGGCCTGTGTGGATGTATTAGTTGGGATTTGAACAGCACTGTGAAGATGTAAAGTGGTATTATTACAGTATTAGTGAAAGTGTAATTGGCAGGTACCGTCATACTTAGTGATCCCCCAACTTTCTCATGCGTGCCCTGTGGAATGTTTCTAACACTCTGACAATAAAGGATGATGTGCTATGTGCATTGTAATGCTTAGTACTGGAAAATCGACTTATAGCCAACTGATTGGCCAAAGTTCTGTTCACATTTGGCTGCACCTTAGAAACAGCAGTAAACAATTTAATATTTTTGCAATTCATAAGGGCTCCAAAAAAACCCAGGTAACATCAACAAAAAACATAAACCCCAGACAGGATCAAACACTCACTATCAACATGCAGAGCAGCAGTTTTAATCAAAGAAATGAATAAAAACTACTCAACTATATAAATATATTTTGGTAAAATCTGTCACTGCCTGCTTTATGAAATGTAATGTGTCAAACAAAACAATATGCCACATCTAATTAAAAGTAATAAAAAGGGCACAAATGCTCTTCCTGCCTGGAAACTTGTAAGCCTCCTTCCCTCACCCTAAATTGTCTGGCTTCCTAAATCTGTCACTAACGAAGTGCATTTTGCACAGAATATACAGAATCATTTAGCTTAAAAATCAGCAGAAACAAACACTGAAGTATTATTTTTTGTATTCCTTGTATGGAAACATTAATATAATTGGCTGTGTTGGAACAAGTATAATATTAAAAAATGTATTTGTGCTTCATATTGCAATAAAGGTATTTTTGTAGGGGTTAGCACAATTTGAATGCCAATCAGGTACTGGAGCAGTGAAACATAACTGCCAAGCCTTATTCAGGGTTTAGGATTTACTCAACTTACAACAAAATCAATAATGGGATAGTTTGCAACACAATCTATTTGCTGAGAAGGAATGTCAGAGTAGGTATTCATCACAGGAATGGAATGCATACACCAGAGTGCCAGAACCAAGGATACAAATGAAGATCCTTTGACAGTGCACTGGCTAATAGCTTAACAGTTTCAAACACAAGGAGAGAAGAGGGATTTTAATGGGAATGAGCAGATGGGCCAGGATTGTTGAGAGTAAATATTCACAAAGCTAATGAATTGAGTTTACAAGTTTCACAAAACTAGTGGAGTCACAATCCTTTTATTTTCTGTGGTTTCTCTCAAGAGTAATAATAATAATAATATTTTCTGGCTCAAGAGAAACCTGTGATCTTAAGAAGAGCCCTCTTTACTCCTCCCAAAAGCTAGACTGTCCCAAGAGGGACTCATATACCCTGTATGTGTCCTGTGTTTATTTTTTTCATTAGAATTTTACTCTTCCTCTCTCTATCCTATTCTATATAGGTTTTTATACCACACTCATCACTATAGTGTCTAAGTGCTTTCCAGTAGTGCATTAAGCAGCACGACTAACATTTATCAGATGCTGTTTGTTCTCTCATCCTCTCCCCACAGGGAGAAGCATGTGTACTGGAGTGTCTTGTTTTGGTAGGGTTTTTTTCTTTGCTTGTTTTATTGCTATATGTTTATATGAGAGAAGTCAAGGTCAAAGAAATGTGTCTTGCACTTGGAGAGAAAAGTGGTGAGGTTTGGAATGGTCCTTAAATTCTGGAGAATTTCCATCTCCAACCAGCCCCCAGACAGAGTTCTGTCTCCCGCACAGACAATCTTTACTCTTAGTGTTTAAGAGTTTCACTGTGTCAGAAGAGGGAGCTGTCAACCATGGCCTTTGTCCTGGAGCTTTAGAACAGGGTTTCTCAGCCTGTGGCTTGGGACCCAAAATTGGGTCGCCAGAATATTTCAAAGGGTCGTGTGACAGCTCCTGTGGCTCTTGTCCTGCAGGGCTGGCTGGGCTCATCTCCCTACTCCAGGCACTGTAAGCTCTGGGGTCTCAGCACCACTCAGGTTTGGCCCAGCCATCATGATAATGGGAGTCCAGGTAGGCCAAATTTGAGTGAGTGGTACTGCAACCCCATGAACCAGGTCACAACTCTTCACACAAATTTGGTCCAATCACAGGGGCAGGGCCAAACCTAAGCGGCACTGCAACCCCAGAGGTTACAATGCCCGGAGCAGAGATCTAACTCTAGCCAGCCCCACAATACAGGAGCTGCCGGAGCTTCCACTGTGCGGCGACAGGACACAACCCCTCTGGGAGGCAGGATCTGACCAAAACCACTCCAGGGCCCCCACCCCCAGATTATTTACTGGGTTGCAACATGCCATGAATATTTACAAATGGGTCCTGAGTCCAAAAAGGCAGAGAACCACAGCTCTAGATGATCTTTTAGGTATCCTCGAGCCAGGGCATGGAGCGCCTTGAAGATAAGGACCAAGACCTTAAACTTGATTCAATATTCTATGGGAAACCAGAGTAGAGAGCAGAGGACAGGTCTGATGTGTTCATGATAACCTGAGTTGCTGAGATGTGCTGCAATGTTTTGTAGTAGCTGAAGTTATCTAAGTACTGAAGTCTTCATGCCCAGGTAAATTGCATTGCTGTAATCCATCTGAGAGATGATGATGGCATAAATAACTGAGGCCAGGTCTTCATCTGCCAGGATGGAACAGAATCTCCTAGCCAAGTGGAGCTGGTAGAAAAAGCATTATTTGTGGATGCTTCTATGTGAGAGTTAAGTGTCAATGAGGAATCCAAGAGTACTTCTTGACCAGGCATCTCAAACTCAAATCACCACGAGGGTCACAAGAGGACTAGTAAATTGGCCAGAGAGCCGCATCACTGACACCCCCCCCAGGCAGTGCCCCCTGCCCCACACCCACTCCACCCCTTCCATGAGGTCCCGTCCATGCCCTGCCTCTTTCCACCCCTTCCCTGCCCCATTCCAAACCCTTAGCCAAAGTCCCTGCCCCAACTCCACCCTCTCCCTGCCCCTATTCCAGCACCTTCCCCAAATCCCCTGCCCTGCCTCTTCTCCGCCTCCTCCCCTGAGCATACGGCTCCCTGCTCCTTCCCCCTCCCTCTTGGAAAGCGCTAAGCATTGCCAAACAGCTGTTTGGCGGTGGGAGGTGCCTGGAGGGAGGCAGAGGAGCAGGGAGGTGGCGTGCTGGGAGGGAGGGGGGGCGGCGGGGAAGGGGATCTTGGCGGCCTCAGGAAATAACTCGGAGCGTGGGCACAGGGAGCTTGGCGGGCCGTAGCAAATAACTCTGTGGGCCGCATACGGCCCGCGACCCACATGTTTGAGACCCCTGTTCTAGACGATGGACTGAATTAATGAGTTGTGGATTTGAAGCTACAACCAAAGGAGACTGCTTTATGGCAGCAAAATCTTCTAAATACTTTCTTCTGCCCACCAACATCACCTCTGTCTTGCTCAGATTAATCTTCAACCAGCTGTTCATAATCCATGGGCTGATGTCATCTGAGACTCAATGCTCATATGTGATAATGAGGTTAACATCTCAAGAAGATTAATGATTGTCCAAGTTTTGAAGAGCATGGTTCATTTTCACCCATTAGGTCTTTGTGCCTTCAGCATGGGTAGGACCTGGTTTTCCCACTATAATTGTCTTCCCCTGTGTTGCATCTCAACTATAGTAGAGGAAGTAGACTGCTAATTTAGTAAATAATCAAATGGTCAAAGTATACATTAATGTGATGAAGGGGAAAAGAGAAACTAGTTGTTCCCTTGTTTCACAGGCTTTCCAAAGCAGAATGCAAAGCCAACAACATCATATTGTGTTAAAAACTAGGTGACATGGCTAGGATTTCCAAGAGACTAGTTAATTTGAGTGCCTCAGTTAACCGACCCAAATCTCTTCTTACTCTTAAAAAAATTAAAGGGAGCTAACTTTTGAGTTGGGCATTCAGAAATTGAAGCACCCCAAATTGTGAAGATCTTGGACTCTGTATTAGTTTAATCATCTGCTGCTATGGACAGGTCTTGTTTGGATCAAAGAAGAAATTGCTTGAGTCTCTTGCCCCAAATCAAATCCTTCTGAGGTTTGAATTTTTTTTTAACTTTATGTTTTGTTTATTGCTTTCTCTTTGAACACCCTGTTCTCAAGTGGGATCAGTGAAAGCAGCTAGTTCAGAAGTGCATAAGCAGCTAGAGAAAAAGTTTGTTGTAACATCCTCCATCTACTTGGAAGCATCAAAATTCTTGTGTGAAACACCCTGTTCTTGTGAGAGTTCTGGCTCCAGTGTTGCAAGCTCCGGAAGTTCTGATGGTTTGGATTAAACATTTGTGCTCTAGGTGCTTATTCAAACCCAACTGAACTTCCAAAACATATAAGGTCCATTTATGATGAGGAGGTTCCCCTTCCCAAAAGATTTCCCTAATTTTGAAGACCATGACTCATTTGTGCCAAGTAGGTCTTTGTGCATTAGGAATGGGTATGGCCTCTTTTCCCCATTATAATTGTCTTTTCTTGTGTTGTATCATGTCTATATGACAGCAAATGAACTGCAAATTTGGGAAATAACCTGGCCAAATTTTAAGCTAAATATGAGGGGAAAAAGAAACTGGCTGGGGATTGTCTAACCACCAAGTACTAGATTGTCCCTGGACCTTGTGTGGGTTCACTAGAGAGGGAGCAAGGCATCTGGGGAGAATTGCAGTCCTTGCACTCCTAGAATGCTGGTTCAGCTTCCTTTGTGCAAAGGCACAAGTTACTCTACATGTGGGGGATGGGCTCTCCATATCCTAGCACCGGCATGCACAGCTGAACAGGTAAAAGAGGCGAGCAGACTATACCATCCTATACTATACCATCCTAAGGTACACACACTGCTTGGGCATGGTTGGTAGCTCAGACACTTATTGTGCTTCATAGAGGCTCTGCACTGTCCAGCAGCCCAAATGACACCCCTGAGCCCCCAAGTAATATATCCACTGATTAACACCCTACAAAAGAGAGAAAAGGTAAAGTGAGACAATGACAATCAGCTCAATATCTTCTTTGAAAAGCGCTAAAAATGTGCATCATTGCTCAATGGGAGTATTACCATTCAGGACTCATTATACAATAACGATTTTTTTGACCAACGAAGACAGAAAAAAAGGACACAATGAATAATGAAAATAACAGAATGTGGGAAGTAGAAGGATCCAAAGTCTGGCAGAGGAGAGTAGGACAAGGTAATACTGGTGGGAGGTTATACTGACTTTTCAGGGAAAATTATATTAATACTTTGGCTGCTGTGTAGTTTCACAGAATCATAGAACTGGAAGGGACCTTGAGAGGTCATCTAGTCCAGTCCCCTGCACACAAGGCAGGACTAAGTATTATCTAGACCTTCCCATGGATGCTCTGGAGGAACAAGAAAGTAAGAGCTTGGCACTCATAGGTTAAGTATGTGTAATGGGGTGTCCACCCCACAAAAAGCCTAAAGGGGTAAATTAGTCCAATTAACTGATAGGCTAAACCTGGAGGAAAGCCAGGGAGCATTAAGTCTTAATTGGGTGATGAAGCCCAGCTGGGGGAAAAAACTGGGCCAGGTTTACAAAGCCAGGAAGCTGGCAACAGAAAGAGGCTGCAGGGAAGGAATCTGAAGTCACTCCCTGGGGAAGGGGGATATATCTGGGGCTAGAGGCAAGTAGCCTACAGTTACTCCCTGGGAGGTTGGGCTGGCAAACCCAGAAAAGGGGGCGAGCCAGATTGATAAGCAAGGCTCAAGGGAAAATCAGCAAAGTATGAGTTAGGTCAGACCTTGGCTGCCAATGAGAAGCCCCTGAGCCAGGAACTGGAGTAGAGGATGGGCCCAGGTCCCTCTACCAGCCACTGGAGGAGTGGAATGATCAGAGCAGTAAAGGAAGAGTGCCATTTTTATGGAGGGACTTTGATACCTTCCCCACCTCCTGGAATGGGAAACACGCTGAAAGCAAGAAACAAACACCCAAAAACATTATAGAATGTCCTAGGAAGCATGAATGCAAGAAAGAGAGTTTAAACTTTGCTAGTTTAAGAATAAGTAATAATCTAACAGAGATGTACATTATTCCAGGAAAGAGATTTTTCCTATTCATTGATACTTTCTGACTTAATTTGTATCATGTGAGCCAAATAACCTGGGGCAGTATCAAATTTTAGGACAGGCAGCTTCTACAACAAACATATTACCTGGGTCAAACTAGGTGTGCACAATGGGTTGTCTTTTTGTAAAAGAAGCTGTATGAGGTCATATTGTCAAACAAATTTGATGATTATTACTAAAACGATATCTAAAAATGTTTAAAAATAAAGCTTGAATTTGAAAGCACAACATAAAAATCAAACCAACTTGAATTTTCAAATATAAGCAAGGAAACCAAAATTAGTCAGTATAAGTAATCTAGAAATTTAGAGTGAGAACAGGGAGATCAAGCAAAAAACAGATTTGATAACAAGTAATATTTGCTACATTTGTATGAGTAGGATCACTCATCAGTCTGTGTGACACACGGGTAACTTGTAGATTTATTTAATGAACAGTGATATGACTGACTACATCTGTCTAGCCAGGTGAAATGGAAAAATCTCTGAACTATGCAGTTATTGTTGATAAATCGCTATTTACATGCTAAGTTTGTCTCATGAAAAACAGTTGCACAGGAAATGAACTGCGGAGAAAAAATTTCAAATGCTACTATCTGCCAAGCTGATTTAAGGTCTACAGAACAAGCCGCTGGACAGACAGGCATAAGGGCAGGGAAAGGTACTCGCAAAATATAGTTGTATTTTTATGAATCTGGTTAACTCTCAAATGTGTAGACATGGATTAGGCTAGACTTTCTTTATCCCTTTTACACTGCTCCACGTGCATCTGCCTTAATTGGGGAGCTGAGGATTCCCTTGGCATAGTGACATCCGTGGCTGGTGAAGAGTCAATGTAAATGACTGTATGGCACCCCTCCTGGACTCCCCAGTAGAGGAGGTATGTTGGGGACGTGCTAGGGAGAGGACGTATGTGGGAACATGCTAGGGAGAGGAGCACTGCTACATTCCAGCAATCTCCAGCCTGGCCTTTTTAGGTCTTTACTAGATATTACAGGATAGAGTAGTCCTGAGGCTGCTCTAACTTGTGTTAGAGCCAAACTGGCTAGAGTAACCATGTGAATCAGGGGCTACAAGAGTGGTATCAAATGCAGTTTGTTTTACAGTCTCTGAGCCTGTTTTTGTGTCACTTATAACTATATAACACATAGAATCATAGACTTTAAGGTCAGAAAGGACCATTATGATCGTCTAGTCTGACCTCCTGCACAACGCAGGCCACAGAATCTCACCCATCCACTCCTGTAACAAACTCCTAACCTATGTCTGAGTTACTGAAGTCCTCTAATGGTTAAAGACTTCAAGGTGCAGAGAATCCTCCAGCAAGTGACCTGTGCCCCACGCTGCAGAGGAAGGCACAAAACCCCCAGGGCCTCTGCCAATCTGCCCTGAAGGAAAATTCCTTCCCGACCCCAAATATGGTGATCAGCTAAACCCTGAGCATGTGGGCAAGACTCACCAGCCAGACACCCAGGAAAAAATTCTCTGTAGTAATTCAGATCCCACTCCATCTAACATCCCATCACAGGCCATTGGGCATATTTACCGCTAATAGTCAAAGATCAATTAACTGCCAAAATTAGGCTATTCCATCATACCATCCCTTCCATAAACTTATCAAGCTTAGTCTTGAAGCCAGATATGTCTTTTGCCCCCATTGCTCCCGTGGGAAGGCTGTTCTAGAACTTCACTCCTCTGATGGTTATAAAACCTTCATCTAATTTCAAGTCTAAACTTCCTGATGGTCAGTTTATATCCATTTATTCTTGTGTCCACATTGGTATTGAGCTTAAATAATTCCACTCCCTCCCTGGTATTTATCCCTCTGATATATTTATAGAGAGCAATCATATCTCCCCTCAGCCTTCTTTTGGTTAGGCTAAACAAGCCAAGCTCCTTGAGTCTCCTTTCATAAGACAGGTTTCCCATTCCTCGGATCATCCTAGTAGCCCTTCTCTGTACCTGTTCCAGTTTGAATTCATCCTTCTTAAACATGGGAGACCAGAACTGCACACAATATTTCAGATGAGGTCTCACCAGTGCCTTGTATAACGGTACTAACACCCTTTATCTCTACTGGAAATGCCTCACCTAATCCATTCCCTTCATTGGAGTTACTCCTATTTTACATAAGTGTAAGTGACAGGAGAATCCAGACCAGTGATTAACATGACTTTTGCCTGGTCTTTCCCAGTTACTGCATCTCATAACCTGAATAGTGAAGGGGGGGGGGACAGACAAATAGTTTAACATAATGCTGGGTGAATCTTTAATTCTTCTGGTTCAAAATATTTGAATTCAAATTGGAAACATATTATAGCTTTAAAACCAGCATCAAACTGAACTTGGAAGGAACATTTTTGCAATCAAGAGCCAGACAGAGGCACGACAGATGTATACAAGGAACCTTCTCCAAGTCTCACTGCTTTTATTTATGGAGATCATTCCTCATCTCTAGCTGTCTTGAATACCTTGTCTATCCTATCTCTCATCAAAGATGTCGCTTCTTGACACACCTGGTTTAGGGGATGAATCAAGTATTATTGAGCTGTCACTGCTGGTGGGTGGTTCACGAGAGCTCTCCTCCCAGTTTTGTTCTCTTCTTGCCTTTGGATATTCTTGTATTCTTATATTAAAGTTGAGTTAAAAGTTAATAGCTTGCGAGAACTTAAAAACAGGGATGTGATTCTGTCTCAGGACGTTCATCCATGCAGGCTCTGCACTCCTCCAGCAGGTAGAATCCAATAACTGTCATTTATTAAGCAAGGAAGGAGAAATGAATGACCCTAAGACTGGCAGGATGTTTTCTGATGGACTCTGTGCTGAGAAGCTGACAGTAGGTGAATAAGATGACGTTCATCAGCTACAAGTGCCATAGTGTCAACTTTTGCATAAGGTCTCTAGTAGGGAAGCATTTTTAAAAGTGGTGCATTAGGTTTTGAAAGGGAAAATACTGTGAAAAATAGCATCATGCTTCCATGTCAGACACTTAGTTACTTTCAGGTAAAATTTGTTCAGTTTATAATACAAGGTTTTAAAGCCTGGCGACCTCCCTAATTCACCCCATGGTAGGAAATTCAGATTTTTTTTTTGGTTTCATAGAATTTTAAGGCCAGAAGGGACCATTGTGATCATCTAGTTTGATCTTCTGCATAACACAGTCCGTAGAACTTTCCTGATCTATTTTTTGCTTCATGTCCAATAGCTGTAGTTGAACTATACCGTACCTGTTGGAAAAATATCCAATCTTGATTTTAAAGATTTCCAGTGATAGACAATCCCTCACAACCATTGGTAAACTTTTACAAAGGTTATTTCCACTCATTGTTAAAAAATTTTGGCTTTATTTCTACTTTAAGGGTTTTTTAGCTTCAATTTCCAATTACTGGAACTTGTTATACACTTTTGTATAACAAAGATTCTACAGATCAAATTATTTGTGCAACTCATTGGTATTCAATGTTAGTTTAGCTCTGTTGTACACTACAAACTTACATCGGTATAACTAAGTCATAACTAAGGATTTTCCACACCCCTGAGCAATGTAGTTATATAGACCTAACCCTTAGTGTAGACAGCACTGTGTCAATGGGATAGCTTCTCCAGTTGACATAGCTACTGCCTCTTGGGGAGGTGGAGTAACTATGCCAACAAGAGAAGCTCTCCTGTCAGTGTAGACAAGCCCTTAGCTAACAATTCTGTTGGTGTACAGTTACTTTAGATAGGATCATCAGACTTCACACACAAGAGTTTAGATTATGTTTATGGCATAAGCCAAACCTCTAACTTGTGGGGTTTAGGAAGAAGCTTCTCCAAATGGAACTAGTAATCTTCCTCTGAAGCAGCTTATAGTGGCCACTCTGAGCAGGGTACTTACTACTAGTCTGATGTGATATGCAATTCCTATGTTCCCACATTCTGATGTTGATGCTAATGTCAAGTCCCTCTTCCATAGCTGTGCTGGCTGTAGCTCACGAAAGCTTATGCTCTAATAAATTTGTTAGTCTCTAAGGTGCCACAAGTATTCCTTTTCTTTTTGCGAATACAGACTAACACGGCTGCTACTCTGAAACAGGAAGAAAACAGTTAAACATTTTTGTAATCACTAAAGTCATCAGATAAGACCCAGAACACAATCTCAGAGCACATCGGGGAAGCAACAAGGTGCCACAGACCATGTCTTGTCCCTAACTGGACTTTGTTAAATCCCAGATTCTCTTCTGCATCAGGATCTACTCAACATATGATGTCATGGCCAGTGAAAGGGCCATCAGTGAACCAGCCTCCCAGTTCTCTGACTTTGTCATACGTTATAATGGCCTAGGCTAGGGGATACTTATTATCCTTAAGGGCCCTATTCCATCTGAGATGTTGTGAATCGCAGCTGCTCCCTGCCTTATCTACCAACATGAAGATGATACATCCCTTAATGCTCCAGCTTACCTCCTGAGTTGGGTTGGGGGTGGGGGCACTTGGCAGAGAAACCCTACACTATCAGCTTCACCAATTTTATGCCAGGTAAGATCTTTCCCACCCTGTGAGAAGACTGAGCTGGTCAGCTGCAGCCAGAGTCTAGTCCCCGTGATACTAAGGCGTCAGAAGAAGGAGAGAGAATCTGGCCTTTACTTTCCAAAGGGTGTGTTGCCACTCAATCAGGCCATTGTTTCCTCAATACTGAGGAGCAATTCATGTCTGCACCTGAGAATCATGTTCAGAGGGAGGCACAATGGGATACTCGTGAGATATGGCTGAAAAAGTTGCCCCTGGCAGGAGGGATGTGGCTGGGGCATCGCGCACAGGAGATTTTAAATGGAGAATACTTGGCCACTGGCATTTAGAGGCCAAAATATCTGATCTAAGATTGCACCCAGAAGTGCTGACACCAGGGTGCCCAATTCTGTAAAGTGCTGAATGCCCAGAGAATGGCTGTCAGATGAAGGTCACAGGTCTTAATAAGAGGGCATCTGTTCACAAGGATGTGTACCTCCCAGACCAATTCTCCTGCACTCTCCCTCACAGCTCTCCTGCTCCAAATATCCCCATGCAGAAGCTGTTTCGCCATTCCAAGCACTGATCACTTTTCTCCCTGCTGCCGCCACATACTCAGCCCAGGGGCCATTAATACTTCCCTCAACCCTGCACAAATCCACTCCCACTTGGCACGCTACCGCAGAGGAGTGTTTAGAAGTAGAGCTGCAACGCTGGCCTCAGGCCCCACAGTTGTGTTTAGTTACTATTCATTTATCATCCATCGCCATGGCAGTCTGCAGGACACACAATCAAAAATTAAGCATCTGAACAGTATTTTGTTCATCCAGTTAGCTATATCTCAGATTCTGTTTGATTGAGTTCATGTTGTTTATAATCTGGGCTTTATTTAGTGCACTTATGGCAGCCACCCTCCTCCTTAGCTGATTGAACCCAGGACTTTCCAATTTAAAAGCATGAACTGCTGTAAGCAGCCAGCTCTCTGTAGTTGGCAACTATAAAAATTTATATTCTCCATAGATTGGCACAGAAGGGGACTTAACTCACAGTCACCAGTGTTTACTAATCATTCCGAGTCAAGGAATCTGACAGAGATCTGCTTCGTTCAGTGTCTGAGTTCTGACTGGCTGTGCGTAACAACCTGCCCTGCCCAGACTATATCTGGGAATTTAGGCCTTAAAGGTACAGCCCCTAATATCACAGATTATACATTTCATAGTGGGGTTTCCCTCCTATGGAGTCCTGATTGTTTGTTGCTAAATGCAGTTTAAATTTTGATGGTTCTTTTCAGAATGAGGGCTCCCTCCTGAGACATTGCCTTGGCCAGGAGTGCATTATTCTTTAGCAAAGTTCAGGAAACCCTGACACTCTTCCCCACCCTTAAACAAATGCTATTAGTTCAGTGTTTTATAGAAGTCAAACCAGCCATCTCTCTGCTCATGTGTTGGACCATTTTATCAGCAACTCATCAAGATAGGATGCTACAATTACCAAGGTATAATTGTCTTAGTGGTTGCATTTGCTATGTCATGGTTGTATTGCAGCTACCTGGTAGCCAGTGATATATTGATATGTTACTCATTTTCACAAGCAGCAGATAAATGCTTTCTTTTTAACCCCCCACCAACATATTGCTTCCATTGAGACTTTTAAAGTGAGAACTAGTCCTTGTATGTATGTAGATGCAGGCGCATTGCTTGTTTGTTTGCTTTTTTACTGTCAGACTGATGCTAGGTATTCTAATACCATGTTGGTGAGCCGTCAGACTGGCATTCTATGAACGGAAATAGAAAACATTAGATTAGCGGTTATAAGGTTGCTGGTGAGTCACAAATGTTGTATTCTTAAATTTAACACAAAGAATTATAGAAATGTAGGATGAGGAGAGACACTGAGAAGCCATCAAATCCAGCCCCTTGTGCTGTGGCAGGACCAAGACTATGTCTTCACTAGAACCATTCCAGCAGTGCCACTGTAATGCTTCAGTGTAGACACTCGCTACTGCAATAGGAGTGGTTCTGCCATCTCTGTAGTTAATCCACCTCTAGGAGAGGCAATAGCTAGGCTGATGGAAGAATTTGTCCATTGACCTAATATTGCCTACACCTGTGGTCAGATTGTCTTAACTATGACACTCATGGGTGTGGATTTTTCACACCTTGAGTGACATAGCTGGGTTGACCTAATTTTTTAGTGTAGACCTGGCCCAAGTAAAACTAGACCATCCCTGACAGGTGTTTGTTCTATTTTTTCTTAAAAACCTCCAAATGATAGGGATTTTACAACCTCCCTTGGAAACCTATTCCAGATCTTAACTACCCTAATAGAAAGTTTTTCCTAATATCTAACCTAATCTCGCGTGCTGCAGCTTGAGACCATTATTTCTTGTCCTACCTTCAATGGACATGGAGAAAAATTGATTACAATCTTCTTTATATCATCCCTTCACATGTTGAAGACTGTGGTCAGGTTCCCCCCTCAGTCTTCTTTTCTCAAGACTAAACAAGCCCAGGTTTTTTTTTTTTTAACCCTACCTCATAGGTCAGGTTTTCTACACATTTGTTGCTCTCCTTTGGACTCTCTAGAACTTGTACACAACTTTCCTTAAATTGTGGTTCCTAGAATGCATGCTAGCACAGCTACACCTTGTAGAAGAGGTGAAGACTCTGCCATTGTTGCTGTGGTTCAATGGGCATCAGGATTGTGTACCTAGTCAGCACAGCATATGCTTTCTGTGAAAAGGGGGGCATGTGCTATGCTGGTCCATCTGTGCATGTATTGCACTTACTGCTCTGGGTTATATTGTTCTCCACATAAACAGGCAAGGGAGATCTCATTAGAGTGTATAGTTGATGGGCCTGTTTCTCTTCTTACTTACAAAGGTGTAAAAGCAATGTAACATCACTGACTTGAGACGGGTTACTCCTGACTTACCCTGATGTGAGCGGAGAATCAATCTAGACATGACTAATTATGTGCTAATGTAACCCACACACCTCCTGGGTGTGGTGTTCTATCCCATCTAGTGGCACCAAGACCACTTTGAGAGCAATTAATGAGTCTGCTCTACACACTTAACTAAAAGAAAAGGAGGACTTGTGGCACCTTAGAGACTAACAAATTTATTTGAGCATAAGCTTTCATGAGCTACAGCTCACTTCATCGGATGCATGCAGTAGCAAATACAGTGGGGAGATTTTATATACACAGAGAACATGAAACAATGGGTTCCACCCCCCGCTGGCAATAGCCACCCCACCAATCACCCTCGCCACAGTGTGCATGGTAACACCCATTGTTTCATGCTCTCCATGCATACACGATCTCCCCACTGTATTCTCCATTGTACACATCCAACGAAGTGAGCTGTAGATTATGAAAGCTCATGCTCAAACAAATTTGCCCGTCTCCAAGGTGCCACAAGTACTCCCCTTCTATCTGCAAAAAGAAAAAGAGTACTTGTGGCACCCCAGAGACCAACAAATCCACCTGAGCACAAGCTTTCGTGAGCCACAGCTCACCCCATCGGATGCATGCAGCGGAAAACAAAGTGGGGAGACCTCATACACACAGAGAACATGAAACAATGTGTGCCACCACACAGACTGCAACAAAAGTGATCAGTGATGCTGACAGCTTGTGCCACACACTCTCAAAGAAACTGTGGAACCACCTGAACAACATCCTCTACAGCAAACAGGGAAAGATTAAGAATGAGCTCTCAAAACTGGATACTCTCATAAAAAAACAGCCTTCCACACAAACTTCCTCGTGGCTGGACTTTACAAAAACTAGACCAGCCATTTACAACTCATATTTTGCTTCTCTACAAAAGAAAAAGGACACTAAACTATCTAAACTACTACATGCCACAAGAGGCCACAACAGTGGTTCCCTTAACCCACCCAGTAATATTGTTAATCTATCCAACTATACTCTTAGCCCAGCAGAAGATTCTGTCCTATCTTGGGGCCTCTCCTTCTGCCCCTCCACGCGCACAAACATGATACAGTTCTGTGGTGACCTAGAATCCTATTTTCGACGTCTCCAACTCAAGGAATATGTCCAACACACCTCTGGACAACATACTAACCCACAGAGACCTTCCTACCAACACTACAAAAAGAAGGATTCTGGGTGGACTCCTCCTGAAGGTCGAAACAGCAGATTGGACTTCTACATAGAGTGCTTCTGCTGACGTGCATGGGCTGAAATTGTGGAAAAGCAGCATCACTTGCCCCGTAACCTCAGCCGTGCAGAACACAATGCCATCCACAGCCTCAGAAACAACTCTGACATCATCATAATCAAAAAGGCTGACAAAGGAGGTGCTGTTGTCATCATGAATAGGTCGGAATATGAACAAGAGGCTGCTAGGCAGCTCTCCAACACCACTTTCTACAAGCCATTACCCTCTGATCCCACTGACGGTTACCAAAAGAAACTACACCATCTGCTTAAGAAACTCCCTGAAAAAGCACAAGAACAAATCCACACAGACACAGAACCCCGACCAGGAGTATTCTATCTGCTACCCAAAATCCATTAACCTGGAAATCCTGGATGCCCCATCATCTCAGGCATTGGCACCCTGACAGCAGGATTGTCTGGCTATGTAGACTTCCTCCTCAGGCCCTACACTACCAGCACTCCTAGCTATCTTTGAGACACCACTGACTTCCTGAGGAAACTACAATCCATTGGTGATCTTCCTGAAAACACCATCCTAGCCACTATGGATGTAGAAGCCCTCTACACCAACATTCCACACAAAGATGGACTACAAGCTGTCAGGAACAGTATCCCCGATAATGTCACGGCAAACCTGGTGGCTGAACTTTGTGCCTTTGTCCTCACCCATAACTACTTCACATTTGGGGACAATGAATACCTTCAAATCAGCGGTACTGTTATGGGTACCCGCATGGCTCCACAGTATCAACATTTTTATGGCTGACTTAGAACAACTCTTCCTCAGCTCTTGTCCTCTAATGCCCCTACTCTACTTGCGCCACACTGATGACATCTTCATCATCTGGATCCATGGAAAAGAAGCCCTTAAGGAATTCCACCATAATTTCAACAATTTCTATCCCACCATCAACCTCAGCTTGGACCAGTCCACACAAGAGATCCAATTCCTGGACACTACGGTGCTAATAAGCGATGGTCACATAAACATCACCCTATACCGGAAACCTACTGACCGCTATTCCTAACTACATGCCTCCAGCTTTCATCCAGACCACACCACACAATTCATTGTCTACAGCCAAGCTCTACAATACAGCCGCATTTGCTCCAACCCCTCAGACAGAGACAAACACCTACAAGATCTCTATCAAGCATTCTTACAACTACAGTATCCACCTGCTGAAGTGAAGAAACAGATTGACAAAGCCAGAAGAGTACCCAGAAGTTACCTACCACAGGACAGGCCCAACAAAGAAAGTAACAGAACACCACTAGCCATCACCTTCAGCCCCAACTAAAACCTCTCCAACGCATCATTAAGGATCTACAACCTATCCTTAAGGACGATCCATCATGCTCACAGATCTTGGGAGACAGGCCAATCCTTGCTTACAGACAGCCCCCCAACCTGAAGCAAATACTCACCAGCAACCACACACCACACAACAAAACCACTAACCCAGGAACCTATCCTTGCAATAAAGCCCGTTGCCAACTGTGTCCACATATCTATTCAGGGAACACCATCATAGGGCCTAATCATATCAGCCACACTATCAGAGGCTCATTCACCTGTGCATCTACCAATGTGATATATGCCATCGTGTGCCAGAAATGCCCCTCTGCCGTGTCCATTGGCCAAACTGGAGAGTCTCTACGTAAAAGAATAAATGGACACAAATCAGACGTCAAGAATTATAACATTCAAAAACCAATCGGAGAAAACTTCAATCTCTCCGGTCATACGATTACAGACCTAAAAGTTGCAATTCTTCAACAAAAAAAACTTCAGAAACAGACTCTAATGAGAGACTGCTGAATTGGAATTAATTTGCAAACTGGATACAATTACCTTAGGCTTGAATAAAGGCTGGGAGTGGATGTGTCATTACACAAAGTAAAACTATTTCCCTTTGTTTATTTCCCCCCCTACTGTTCCTCAGATGTTCTTGTCAACTGCTGGAAATGGCCCACCTTGATTATCACTACAAGGGGTTCCCCCCCACTCTCCTGCTGCTGGTGGCTCACCTTACTTGATCTCTCTTGTTGCAGTCTGTTTCATTGTTCCATTGTTTCATGTTCTCTGTGTGTATGAGGTCTCCCCACTTTGTTTTCCACTGCATGCATCCGATGGGGTGAGCTGTGGCTCACGAAAGCTTGTGCTCAGGTGGATTTGTTGGTCTCTGGGGTGCCACAAGTACTCCTTTTCTTTTTACAGATAGAAGGGGAGTACTTGTGGCACCTTGGAGGCTGGCAAATTTATTTGAGCATGAGCTTTCATGAGCTACAGCTCACTTTGTTGGATGCGTGCAGTGGAGAATACAGTGGGGAGATTTTGTATGCATGGAGAGCATGAAACAATGGGTGTTGCCATTCACACTGTGGTGAGGGTGATCGGATGGGCTGAGCTATTGCCAGCGGGGGGTGGAACCCATTGTTTCATGTTCTCTGTGTATATAAAATCTCCCCACTGTATTTGCTACTGCATGCATCCGAGAAGTGAGCTGTAGCTCACGAAAGCTTATGCTCAAATGAATTTGTTAGTCTCTAAGGTGCCACAAGTACTTTTTTTCTTTTTGCGGATACAGACTAACATGGCTGCTACTCCGAAACACTTAACTAACAGGCTGTTGGCCTTTAGGTCATGCGATAGAGGCTCATCCACTAAGCTCCAGAGGTTCCTGGTTCGATCCTGTCTGTCGGCATTACAGTAACTCTTTATCAGTTTCAGTGGTTAATACACCTGCTTCTTAGCTGTGAAATTTAAAACAGTTACAAATGTGTGCATGCAGAACAGTGAGCGAGGCAACATTCATTTTAATGTAATGATGTACACTGCTTCCAGAAAATAAGGCTGGCACTTATTTCTATTTAAGATTCCAAGACAGAGAAAACTCTGCCTCAGGCCTTGCAGACCTAGGAAAGTCCAGCTGGAGCTGTTGTAGCACTCCAGTGGGCTTTGTAAGGTCTGATGGAGGATGAGAGAGCAGCTCCTGAAAGGCAACTGCCAACTTTAAAGTGTGCAAACGGGAGGTTTCCTTTGAGTGCAAATACATTTCTGAAAGCTGCTGGCCCACACTGATTAAATCAATCTGACCTCATTTCCTGATCCACAGGAATTCAATCTGCTTTTCAGACTTTCTTTTAAACATTGACAGAAATTCAAATCAGCCACGGTTCCCTGAAATATTGTACTATTTCCCCTGGAGTGAGATTTAAATAATCTGCATTCAAGGTTTGCATGGGTGTAACTAGGTCAACCTTAAATCAATTTACTTACCCTGCTGCAGTATTTCTAATCTAGACAAGGCCTTAACGATCCTAAGGAAAGATTGCCATTGATTTCAATGGGTTTTGGATCAAGTCCTACTATACTACTTAATGCCCACTTTGAATTGAGAACATACAGGATATCTCTCCTTGTAGTGGTGGTTTCCTCCAGATGCATGGGCCTGCTCCTGGATGGATAACTTGTTTATAAAATCCCCCCGTCCCTATACAGCTGTGAGGGAATCATAGGCCTCAAATCCAGCCCCCCAGGCATTGCTCAGGCCATGACTGCCACCCAGAAGCTCAGCTGATCAACCCCAGAAGGGAACTAGCCATGTGCTAGCTCACAGAGGGCCCCTCCCCCAACTCTCTTGATTGGGAGAAACATCCAGCATCTGTGATTGGCTGAGGGGCTCTATCTAAACCAGGAAGTAGCACAAGTTGACTGATCAATTAGAGGAATCTCTGGCTGGCCATTACTATGGTCTTTTCCCGCATACCTGACTCTCGAAACCTGTATTCCTGCCTGCTCTTGGTTCCTCTCCTCCTTATTCCAGACTCCTGTCTGTTCCCAGTTCCTTCCCCACTCCACATCCCTGCTCCTACTCCTCATCCCTGACACTGTCTGCAGCTCTGACCCCGGCTTGGAATCTGACACTGTCTTTGATGCTGACCTTTGCCTCTGACTGTTAGTCCACACTGCCCATGCCCCAGTCATTGCAATAAGTTACCTAACATACAGGGCATTAAAGCTAGCTAGAGGTGTTGCAGAGAGGAGGATGCATAAATATTGTTAACTATATAAGACATTATACTGAGAATGAAAATTGACAATCAACTTTGGAAATTTTTATAATAACAAAGGGACAGCAAGACCAGGTAGAGGGCACTCCTCCTCTGCCATTCTCCCCATCTGGTGAGGTCCCCGCTGGACACTCTCCTTAGATCTCCCTCTTCTTTCTTTAACTTATTCAGTTCCAAGGGTTCAGCTCCCACTGCTACACATGATGTCCAGATCTCCCTCTTTACGTTGGACCTTTCACCTTGTGTCCAGTTTTGCTTCTCTGTCTCTTTGTAGTTTCTTCTCAAATGTTTCATCACTCAGCATCTCTAAAACTGGGCTCATTATTGTAGAGAAGCTTGCTCCTCTCCCCCATTCCCTTTGCTGTGGGCAATTTCACCATACTCCATTCCCCCAATATTCTTATTTGAAACTCCTGGGATCTGAGAGTCAAGCCGAGTTCTTCTTATCTTCTTATGCATCACCAGTTACAAAGGTTCTGCCAATTAAATTAGGCCTTCAATCACCTTGTACAACTCTGCTATCTTCAAATATTCCCTCAGGATCACATATGCAGTCTCATGGATTTCAGTGAATTTGAAAAGTGGTCACTAGAACTGGTCAAAATTTGGGCTCAAAGTGTTTTTACTGATTGCTTTTCAACCAGCTCCAAGTGCCACTAATTTGGATTTAATTAACAATTCTCTTGATAATGCCCAAGATGAAATAACACCCAATTCATATCCTCTTATCTGTATTGGTTCTGCAATATTAGGAGGAGTAGAAGAATAAGCATGAATCTGTTGAGGAAGAAGGCACTAGGTTTACTGTTCACTCTTCAGAGTAAAAGCCACACTTTAGGCTTCTTATTTTCCCTTACTCTATATATTTATCCATTGTAAAGTTTTATGCTAGCATTATTTTGCTCCTCTGAACATTTCTGCATGATTTCACCACATACTCCCTCCCACTCTTTATCTTTCCTCCTAACCGTTTTCTTTGTTTTTCCCCTTCTCTAAACTTTGGAACCTTGTTATATCACTGGAACAGCTTCCTCCTTTCTCTCTTAAGAACCAACTGATTTCATGATGCCCCATGGTGAGCTTCACTGACTGGTGCATCTTTTTCTGATTTAGATTGTAAGACCCTTAGTTCACAGAACTTGGCTTTCCCTTGGTTTTGGTAAATGTTAAGAGGAGACTTGATCACAGTCCCAACATGGGAAACAAAAATCTGATAACAAGCTCTTCAATTTAGCAGAGAAAGATATAACAAGATCCAATACCTGGAAGTTGAAGCTAAATAAATTCAGATTCGAAATAAGGTGTAAATTTCTAACAGTGAAGGTAATTAACCATTGGCCTTGGCCACATGCATGACTCTATAAGATGGAAATTTGAGCTCCTTCATATTAAGGGAAATTATTTGGCATGTGGAACCAAATATAGGTTAACGTAAGGCCAAATGGGTGGCAAATAGCACATTACCTCAATTATACTTTATTATAATATCTGTATAATTGGTGATGTATTTGAAAGAGCATAAAGTGACCTTCACAACAGTGATTGCAAAGAAGTCCCAACTATGTATCTAATTAATTCATACAAGAAATCTCTAGATCTGGGATCATGCCCAGGTTTTTGACAGCTATATCCGTCATGTAAAGGTTGAAAGGTAGGAAAGAGCTTTAAGAAATAATGAGAACCTAGAAATAAGATATTCATCTTATCACAATTTAGTGAGAAGAAATTGGGCGTGAGCCACCATTTGAAATTGGAAAAGAAGAAATTAATGGCAGAGAATGATAAGGGTTGTAAATCACATAAATTTACATGCCATCGCTCTTGTCAAGCCAGAGGATTGAACTATGATTGACAAGTGAGAAGGTATTAATTTGGCAGGATTAAGATTTTGATGATAATAGAATTTGATTAGCTGGCATACCAAAGGCTTGGAACTAAAATATTCAAATGGCTTCAGAGAGAAGCACAAAATTATCATGAAGAAAACTGAGGAGCCTGAATTATGTGCTTTCTTTGCAGTATGCCAGGCAGAAGGGTTAGGGTTGGAGACAACGCTCCATTCTTTCCTCCTTGACCTTTCCGCTGCTTTAGATACAATCAATCATACCTTCTTTTATGATATCCTGTCCTCCCTTGGATTTGGTGGTCATATCCTCTCTGGTCCTCCTCTAATCTCACTGACCTCTCCTTCAGTGAGCCTTCTTCCTACGCTCTCACACTCTCTACAGTGGTCCCCCTGGGCTCGGTACTTAGCCTCTTCCCTAGGTGGTCTCATCTGATCACATGGATTGAATCCTCTCCTCCCCTACTCTCCCTCCATCCAATCTTACATTTCAGCCTGTCTTGCTGACATCTCCTCTGATATGTCTGGTCATCAACTTTAACATGGCCCAAACTAATCTGCTTGCATCATATTCTCTGCTGCATCCTGCTTCCTTTGGGTGCAGCAGAAGAAAACTGTCAAGGAGCTATTACAGCTCCCTGATTCTCTGCCTGGTGCTGGCCTCAAGCACAGGTTGGGGCACCATAGGAGCTGCACTAACATGTGTCCATTGCCAGTGAACCCCAAGGGACCACGTGTGAGCTGGAAATTGCAGAAACAGATTATGCTTTGGCCACCCCTCTCCTCCTCTGGTGCCGTGAGCAGGGGATACATAGGAATTGGCTGGACATCCCCAGGCAATTTCAGCTCATTTGAGGTCACTGGAGTGGTTCAAAGGCATCAGGGCACGGCATCCCCCTCTGAAACCCTTCCAACCTTCCCCTTCTCTAATAACACCTCCCTCCTGCTGTCTTTCAGGACTGTAACCGTTGACTTCTCTGCATACATCCAAGCTGCATCCAAATGCAGGTTAAGTGGTGTAGTGGCCTTGTGCTAACCCTCTGTACAAGGCTGAATTTCACTCTGACATATCATGATGAACTATTAACTGAATGTAGTGAGACATGGGACATGATATCACCACTGGGGATACAGAATGGGTCTACCACCAAAATGTATTACCTCTCCTGCCCATAAGCTGGTGGTAACTCTTATTCTGACTTTATTGTCCACGTTTCCATTGCTCATTGGTATGTCAATGGTCATTTATGCCTACTGAACCATGAGCTAAGACACTTGACTGAGAGGAGGAATGGTCCAGTGTTAGGGCACTGGCCTATGACTTGGGAGGCCGGGTTCAACTACTTGCCCCTCTGCAGCCTTCTTATCTGACCTTGGACAAGTCTTGTAACCTCTTTGTACCTCACTTCCCCATCTGTAAAATGGGGAAAATAGCTCTTCCTTATCTCTTAGGGGAATTGAGAAGGTAAAATACATTAAGGGTTTCGGGGTGTGTGCATGCAGCTGTTATATAGTAGTACCTTAGATAGATAAATATATCAGTTCTTGGAGGACTGGGACCTAAATAGGAAAAGTAAAGAGCAGGTAAAAGGGATATAATGTGCAATCAGATGACATATTTTTCCTCTTTCTGGGACAGAACTCTCAAAAGATTGAGACACTTGGACTATGGTAACGGGAGCAATAAAATTACAACCAAGAGATTCAGCACCTGTTCTGTGGGTACAGAACAGGGGGTTGAAATAAAGTTTGAAAAGTAACAGCAGTTCACACATTAAACCAGTGACTCACTGAACTGCATCTTAAAATTTCCCAGCTTTGACACATCATGGGGTGACTTCATGTCCTACTGTTTTCACATCCTTGTTGATATCTTGAATTAGCTGAGCATCTGTTACTCTAGTGAAATCAGATATCTATTTTAATATATTAGTTTTCAGCTCTTTGGTCTTGCTCAGATTAGTCCTTGTATTAAAAGAAAAATATTCCTTTATTCCCATTTCTTCTTCTTCTTCTTCTTCTTCATCGTCATCATTATAAAAGGAAATTATTTGTTCCATTCACTACTCTTTTCTTATAGTTCAATCAGATTTACCTACCAGTTGCTTTTATCCAAGTTTCCGTTTATCGTCTTTGGTATCTTTTAAATGAAAGAATAATTACATTAGAAAAAAATAAATTCTGAAACGTAGCTTTACTCTACTCACGGAATAGCATTCTGTAGATCTCACCAAGCTTTCTGGTGGGACATTTATAACATCAACCCACATCAAAGAGAAAGGATTGGTCCTGCTTTGAGCAGTGGGTTGGACTAGATGACCTCCTGAGGTCCCTTCCAACCCTAATATTCTAGGATTCTATGATGGTCTTATAGTTAAAGCACTAGCCTGGGCCTCTGGAGATGTGGGTTCAATTTCTGGCTCTATCACAGACTTCTTATGAGTTGTTGGGCAAGTCATTTAATAGAATCCTAAAATATCAGTGTTGGAAGGGACCTCAGGAGGTCATCTAGTCCATCCCCCTGCTCAAAGCAGGACCAATCCCCAACTGCCCAGATCCCTAAATGGCCCCCTCAAGGATTGAACTCAGAACCCTGGGTTTAGCAGGCCAATGCTCAAACCACTGAACTATCCCTCCCTGTCTACTCCTCAATTCCCCATCTGTGAAATAGAGATCATGATCTTTCCTTTTCCCTGTAAAGTGTCTGTCTTGTCTATTAAGACTGTTAGCAGGGACTGTCTCTTATTATGCACTGGCGAAAAGCCTTGAAGTCCCCCACTCCAAGAAAGGGGCAGCACATATCTGCCTTGACCCAGGAACAAAGCGCTGTGTCCCTGTTTCCCCTTTGCTTCGTGGGAAAAGAAATCTGGGACAGCCTTCCTCCCGGCACAGCTTCTTTCCTCCTTTGTGTGATTCAACACGCTGGCATGTACATTGTGAAGCAAAGCCAAGGCTTTACCTATTGCCTAGCCCCCAGCCACCTACTCCCTACCACCTGTGCAGAAATGAGAGCAGTGGCCTGGCAACTGCTCTACTCCCCACCGCTGGCCACACCATCCCATGATGCTGCTTGTGATATAGGTGCAGGAAACCAGAAGGGAGTTCCTTACACCCCATTGCCCCCTACATGGGAGTATCAACAGGATCACAATCTATCCCTATGTGTTTGCACAATGCCTTGCACAATCAAGTCCCAGTATCTTGGTGAGACTGTAATGTAAACAACACATAGACTAATTATGAACCTTGAAGTCCTTACTTATTATTTACTCAGGAAAACATCCATTGGCTTCAGCAGGAGCAAATGCTCAATGCCTCTCAGGATTTCACACGTTATGCGCCTGCTCCTGCTACCACTGATTCAGTGGGAGTTTTGCTATTGCCTTTAATGGGAGCAGGTTTTAGTCCTTCAGTGTTGCATACAGAAAGGTTCTGTCGTCACTTGTATTGTAGACTGCTTTCTTGATAGTCATGTGAGGGAAGATTTTAGCTAAGTGCCTTTACATCCCACTTGTTGCTGGAGCTCATTAAAAATACTAGCTAGATTCTGCACTCAGTGACACTGGTGAAGTTATGGCAGATAGTCCAGATTTACACCACTCTAACTGAATGTCACTTTCTAGGAATGCATCAAGTTCTTGTGTCATAGGGCCAGTCACGTGCGGTGCTCAGTTGGGCTGGCCAGAGGTTTTGAAGTTCATTTTCATTCTGATGCTCCCTGTTCAGCTTGATTTGTAGCAGGGACTTGAAATGTGGGTTTCTCCCATCCCTGATAAGTGCCTGTGCAGGGAGGGGAAGAGGCTCCCCTGAGTCCCCACTTCAAGTTGTATATAATGCCCTCCCCCACTTCGTAATGTATGAGAGGTTCTCTAAGCAAAACAAATAAAAGAAAGGTCGTTTTCTCTCTCTCTTTCCATGATGAGAGAGGGGAAATTCAAATGTTTCTTAGGCAGTCCTTTAGGAATCAGCCCTGCCATCTTGGCTTATCAGCAGGTCTGTTAGCTTTAATTAAAGAGAAGTGAGGGGCTGTGTCACCACCTGCCCTGAATCCTTGGGTGCCTCACAATGCTTTGCTGTTGTAACTCCCAACCTGGGCCCCTCACAACCAGCATGGAGGTCACAGCATGAGTGTCTGTGTATAGCTGCAGCCTGCTAACACCCTCACATCACATTCTGGCTTCCATCAGCCTTGGTTACTACTTTCAGGGTGATCCCAACACAGTCCCAGTCCTGGATTTTCCCTCAAAAATGTGTGTTCTGCATTCTCCAACTCACTTCTGGACAGTTCCGATATTTTAGGTCAGTTGCCCCTGTAAAGGAACAATATATAAGAGTTTGTTACTTTAAATGGAGTGACCCAAACAAGTCACAACACAGGATTAATTTTGATTAAAGATCAAAACAAGTTTAACTACAAAGGGTTAGATTTTAAGTGGTTACAAGTATAAGGTATTAAAGTCAGAAATGCTTACAAGAGAAATAAAGATAAAATGCTTCTTAGTACTAAAACTTAACAAACTAGACTTGGTTCAAGGTGAAATCCTTACCACATGTTCATTTCAGTAACATTGCTAACCAAACTCTCAGGGATCTGCTCCCAAAGTCCAAAGGCTGTTTCTTTTGTCATCTTAGGTGAAAGAAAGAGATGGTTAGGGAGAAAGACCTCTGGATGTTTTTACCCCTCACTTTAGTGGTGAAAGTCTCCCTTTGAATTGCATTTTCCTGAGGGTTACCCCTAGATAAAGTTAATTCCTGCTGTGAGGATGGAGTCTTGTGGTGAAAGAGGCTTAACACTGTGGCTTGCTAACATGCAGATCAGTTTGTTCCTGCCCTGCTTCCTTGCCAAGGAATGGCCATTTGATAGGTGATAGGCTCATCAACTTTGATGACACCTGGCTAGAGGCATCAGCTTGTCCTTTGTCTTGGAAAAACTGGTTTACCCAGACTTATCTGGTAAACATATTTCAGATCCAGTTTCAGCCTGTGTTTATAACTTTATATATAACTTTAAATATAATGTTTCTACACACAGTACATCATGATATTATTGGCCAGTGAGTTATTAGTTTTAAAATGATACCTCACAGGCATATTTTGTACAAACATTATTACAAAACACTCCACTGCATGTTAGTTGGGAGAGAACAAACAATATCTGACAGATGTTAGTCACATTGCTCAACACACCACTGGAAGGTGCTCAGGTACTGTGGTGATAAGCATGGAATAAGAACCTATATAGAATAGAATAGGTGACAGAAGGTCATATTCAGTCTGCCCCTTCTATCTTGATGAATGGGGAAATGATCCTTGCTAGATGGGAGAGTGATCTTAATATAGAAAAAGAAGTCCAGGTATGGAACTGAGAACCACTATTTTAGATCAAGTTGTGTACGTTATGTGGCCTTAGAACGTAATAATAAACAACAATATTGATCCCTTAAAATATGCTCTTCTGACAGATTATAACATTACAGATGTAGCTTTCTTCTCATAATGTATCAGCACAAGCTGCTCATCCTTCATATTTTATGAAGTGGTAATAATAAACTCCAACTGGCACAATACAAAAATTCAACTTGACATAAAGGCACAACCTTTGATCCAAATTTGGATGTAAATAGTGTCATTGCAGAACCGGAGGTTACAGAAAACTGTTGCTGTAGGCTAAGATAACAAAGAGGAAATCATTGCATGCTCTCCTGACCTCCCTCCATCCTGTCCCCAGCAGTTGTATTCTCAGAGCCACTCTACAAAGTACAAAAATATCTCCCAGCTAAACAGTACTTTCCAAAAACTGAACCTGATGAAAAAACATAAAGCTTGATGTTGATTTGGGACTCAGTTCTGCCTTTGGATATGTGGCGTGCATTTCAGTGTATCTAGGAATGTCATGTACTCCACTTGTGATTTAGGTGATTGAGAAAGATGCTGCAACAAGCAGAAATGAAGGATTCAGACTGTAGGCATGTTATGGGCAAGATGGTCTTACTTTGTTCCTAGGATTTGTTATCCTTTTATATGCTCTGAGTTTGTGCCCTTACAAAAAGGGCTTTGTGGGGAGGAGGAGTTAACCTCACCCTGGCTGGACATTATTCATTGTGGTGTCTTTATGGTAGTCAGGTGCTGTCTGTCTCAGTACCTCCACACCCACATTCTCCACTTTTACTACCCAATCCATTCTCTATTCCTTTTCTCCCTCATCTTGTAATATGATGGAGGAACAGACTGAAGGGGGAGTGAAGGGAGAAAAACTCCATCAACTCTTACATGGTTGTTGAGGAACCAGAAACTCTGCAATATCAGGATCCCCCTTCCTTCAACACCAGCCCTCATCCAGGGGACAAGAGCTGGGACCCATTCTTTATAGCACTGGGATCTCCCACCCTCATTGCCTTCCCCCAACCTAGTGAGACATGAGCTGCCATGTGCACCCCAAAGTATTGGGAACCCTGAGCCACCTGTTCTGGGGACTTGATCCAATGCCCATTGGAGTCTATGGAAAGACTCCCGTTGACTCCAAAAGACCCCCAAGGATGTGGAGCTGGAGGAAAGGTCTTGTGTTTAAGGCACTAAGATGGCACTCAGGAAATCTGGGATCACTTTATAGCTTGTCTACAGACTTTTTTTGTGACCTTAGCCAAGTTGCTTTATTTCTCTTTGGGCCTCAACTCTCCATCTGTAAATGGGATAATACTGACCTAATTTGAAATGGTGGTGTTGTGAGGATAAATCCATAAAATCCTGGGAGATGCTCAGATACCACAGGGATGGGGGGGTTACGTAAGTATCGAGCTAGATAAAAGCCCTCAAGCTGTCAACAAGTGTCCTCAGGTAAATTTACAAGCTTTTGGAAACCTGACTTGCACAGACATAAGTGAAAGGAGAATAATGCCCTTACATCTGCCAGTTAAGCCTTTATTTTAATTGTGCTCTGAGTTTTGTGAGTGAGTGAAAAAATCTGTCTTTGATCCTTCAAATTTGCACAAAAAAAGTATAGCTGGAGTAACTGAAAATCTGAGAAATCAGGTATTTTAATCATGTAATTAGTTGAGAACTGTTGTATTTCCCACTTGAAATAATCAGAACAGGGAATAGTTCAGTTGGTTTGTGAGCTGCATGGATTGTTACCTATGAAGAATTCAAACCATGTTTCTCGAGCCATACTTCTGTAATGTCTGAAATTGAGCTAGAATCATAGAATATTAGGGTTGGAAGAGACCTCAGGAGGTCATCTAGTCCAATCCCCTGCTCAAAGCAGGACCAACACCAACTAAATCATCCCAGCAAGCTGCCTTTTATCTTTTGAAGTCCAAACACAGTGTTTTATATTGTTCCTGATGATGGCTGCAAATAGCAGGCAACAATAGGATATCATTTTCAATTTTTTTTCTATTTCAATCATTACTGTCAGCCAAGAAGTAAACCTGTATATCACTAAGAAAAGTAATCGGACTGCCTGTCAGTGTCTATGAAAGAAGTTGACAAAATATTTTTAATGGCAGACTTGGTATGTTCAGCCTGAAGTTCATGGAAAGATCTTGAATCAGAGCAAACTACTGGTGAAAGAGCAACATAACTGTCCATTGATGTGCAGGAGTGAATTTGCTACACCCCCATCATAAATTCCTGTAACCTTATTGTCACAGGTTTGTGCTCTTTTTATATGTTCAAGTAAATGTAATTCCCACAAAAGATAGACCTTCCGATGCAGTAAATGTTTTTACCCTCCTAGAACCTAGGAGGTTTTAGTACTGTTATTCAAGGCACTGGTGAGACCTCACCTGGAATACTGTGTGCAGTTCTGGTCTCCCATGTTCAAGAACGATGAATTCAAACTGGAACAGGTACGGAGAAGGGCTACTAGGATGATCTGAGGAATGGAAAATCTGTCTTATGAAAGGAGACTCAAGGAGCTTGTCTAGTTTAGCCTAACCAAAAGAAGGTTGAGGGGAGATATGATTACTCTCTATAAATATATCAGAGGGATAAATACCAGGGAGGTAGAGGAGTTATTTAAGCTTAGTACTAATGTGGACACAAGAACAAATGGATATAAACTGGTCATCAGGAAGTTTAGACTTGAAATTAGACGAAGGTTTCTAATCATCAGAGGAGTAAAGTTTTGGAATAGCCTTCCAAGGGAAGCAGTGGGGGCAAATGACCTATGTGTCTTTAAGATTAAACTTGATAAGTTTATGGAGGAGATGGTATGATGGTATAGCATGATGTCTGTGATGGGATGTTAGATGAGGTAGGATCTGAGTTACTACAGAGAATTCTTTCCTGGGTATCTGGCTGGTGAATCTTGCTCATATGCTCAGGGTTCAGCTGATTGCCATATTTGGGGTCAGGAAGGAATTTTCCTCCAGGACAGACTGGAAGAGGCCCTGGAGGTTTTTTGCCTTTCTCTGTAGCATGGGGCACGGGTCACTTGCTGGAGGATTCTCTGCTTCTTGAAGTCTTTAAACCATGATTTGAGGACTTCAATAAGCACAGACATAGGTGAGAGGTTTATTGCAGGAGTGGGTGGGTGAGATTCGGTGGCCTTCATTGTGCAGGAGGTCAGACTAGATGATCATAATGGTCCCTTCTGACCTTAATATCTATGTATCTATGTAACATATCAGTGGTCTGCAGTGTGGTGTCCCTGGAGCCACCTTAAACAATGTCATGTTCATGACAATACAGATATGCCATGGCATGGTGCAGATCCAGCTCAGTGTTATTATTCTGCCTCTTTAGGTAAGTCACTATTACAATCCTGATGCGCTCCCCTTGCTGAACACTCACCAGACTGCTGCAGTGGTCACAAACCTTGATCCAGCATTCCCTTGGCTTACTAGGCCTGCACAGAATTTAGGCATTGTTTCAGGCACCACTAGACACATGCTCCAGGAGTAGACCCAGTGTCCAACACCCTCCTTGGCTGTGGGCAACCTGCAGTCCAGTTGCCTAGGCTCTGAGAGTAATGTTGACCCTTCCAAGTCACTTGATTAGCATAGGCACACCCACTCCAGTGCTCCGCCCTGTTCCTGATCTAGTTCTAATCCAGCCCTTTGAGGTGTTTCCATCCCTTACATGTGTACCTACTTTTATTTCAACAACTAGTTGTAGTGCAGCTTTAGGATGACCAGGTATCTGGTTTTCGACCAGAACATCCAGTCGAAAAGGGATCCTGGTGGTTCCAGTCAGCACTGCTGACAGGGCCGCTGACTGGTTGGCGGTGCCATGCAGCAGGGCTGGCAGGCTCCCTGCTAGCTTCCACACTGTGCGGCTCCCAGGAAGCAGCCGGCATGTCCCCCCTTCTGGTTCCTACAAGTAGGGGCAGCCAGGGGGCTCCACATCCTGCCCCTCCTCCAAACGCCACTCCCACAACTCCCATTGGCCAGGCCCCTCTGACACTGGTCCTAACTACTAGGCCTGACTGCCCAAGTCCCAGTCATGACAATTACACTAAAGATCCACCTGCCACTGGTTAAATTAACCCCTGATACTCTCTCTGTTTGATTCATTCCCTTTACAAATGCTTTCCACAAACCACATTCCCATGTATGTTGTGCAGGGGAAAAGACTATGTAAGTGTTTGTTGGGTGCTTACTAGCTCCGTAGTCACAGAAACAATGTGCCACCAGTCGATCTAGTGTATTATAGGAATCTTTAACCATTGAACACTAAGAAAAGATTAGGATAGAAAAACCAAACCAAACATCAACAACAAAACCTGTTTGTTCTCCTCATAGCGAAGGCAAACTCTTAAATAGAAGAGAGCAGACCAGTCACCTCATATGTGATCACTGAGTGCACTCAGCAACGTCCTGCTCTGCTGGGAGACCAAAATTAGCTTCATTTGTCAGGTCTTTTCTCCATGCTTGGTAGCTAAAACACTCTACAGTACATGGGCGCCTTTATTCAGTTCAAGGAACGAATGTAGTCCCATGCTGCTAGCTCTGTGTGGTGCACAGTACATGCCTCCACCAAGGCAGTCCGTCAACAGCAGCAACGCATCTCAGAGTCTTCTCCTCAGCTCTCCAGATGGATTTCCATGGAGTCAAACATACCTGCTTACTAACCCTGTGGCATTCACAGAATGGTATGTAACACTGTCCAAATGCAAGAGTAGGTGCTATAGAATGATGTGTTCTTCGCTTCTTTTCTAACGCCTCTAGCATTTCATTTTGCACATTTAATGGCTTTTTCTCCATCCCTTTTTATAAATTGTCGTCTTTTCAATCCCTATCTGATTCTTCTCTCCCCAGTTTCAATTTATTACATTGGTCTGTGTTTGTTCTTTCTTAGCGCTTACTTTTTTTTATAATCGCCCCCCCCCACACCACACCCCTGTTCACATTTCTTTACTATTCATTCTTCTGATCCTTTTCTTGCTGCTTTCTTCCAGATTTCTAGTTCCATCCCCCTCTTTTAATTATTGTGCTGCCTTTACCATCTGGAGTGCTGCTGCGTCTTAATTTTTCTACATCATTCTCACTCTCTTTCACCCTGTTTCAGCCTTTTAGTGAACTGTGATTTCAAACCATGTGATGATCACTGAGCTCCTTGGCTGGTATCATTTTAGGGGGCAAAATGAATTGAAAACATTGCCATTTGTTTCAGCAGCTCCAAGTTTTGATCATGGGGATAAAAATCAAGCGGAGTAAATGCTAAAGAAAGCTCCCCCCTCCCGCCACACCCCCTATGTCTGCGGTCCTAAATTGAGCAAAACTAACATTTCATGTTGGGCCTGAGTGATTTTCCCATGTTAAGACTGCTTTGTGCTGCACTATTGCCTGGTAAAAAGCTATCGGCCACAGGAGGATCCCCAGATTTGGAGAGCTCCTCCAGTGGTGCCAGGTCACTATAGCAGTTCCAGCACCATCAACCATCACTTCCTCTGGTCATTAGCAGAGGGTCATGGCTGGCATGTCCCCAAATCACAACAAACTCTGGCTGTCATTACAGCCTCTTAGGGCCATTGACTTAAGTAAGAGCAACCTTCAGATGCAGAGTTTCAGATCTGTGGCAGCTATGTTATCTCTGGGCTGATTCTCCAGTTACTTTGCACCTTGTATAGTCATTTATGCCTGTGCAAAGTGTATATATAACAATACATTTTGAAGCTGATAGAATTTTACAACCACTTTGCATTGATGTAAATCAGGCCATAGGTGCTAACAATATATCAGGCCATCGGTGCTAACAATCACACTACTGGGCCTTCTTTTTTTCTGGTCCTGAAAGAAGTTCTCACTTGCCTGTATGAGAAGTGGGAGCCAGATGACATCACTGTGACATATGCAAACTGTTAAAATAGTAATCTAGCATTTTACATTCTCAGGGGATTTCCAGGATCCTGCTTGCAGCCTAGGAGGGCTCTGTAGAGAAGCATGTGATTTGAGTCCAGCAGCAGTCAATCTGCAAAAAGCCAGCCTATGGCAAGGTGGGGTGAGTTGTGTCTTTCTCTCTTACGGAGCTGCTTGCTTTGTCTCTCTCTGTTTTTGGTTCTTGTGTATTCAGGTTCTGGATTTTAAGAAATAAAGCAGTGTGACGTTGCACCCTTCCAGCAGAAGTGGTATATAACTTCTCTGTTTGCATGCTGTGAACATAACTATCACCATACCTGTGGGTGTGTACTGAACAACTCCTTAAGTGTGTACCATAGGTTCTTTCTCTCCTGAAGCCCTGTGCTCAGGGCCCAATTACTCCTGCAGTCTTTGCACTGTCCTGAACTCAAAGTCTGCTCCTCATTAGTATTCCTGTGGGTGCTAGCCACCCCAAAACATGTGAGGAGGAGGCAAGGCCATGAATCTACCCACTATACTGGCTATTAGAGCTGGCCAGCCATAGAGAGGGATTGTGCTACCTTTGAAGCTTATCAGTAGGCACAGTGCTTGTGTATTGGAGAGAATAGGGCCTTTCTGTGGCACAACAAAGTTTCTGAAACACGTACTGGGCTGTATACTGCCCTAAAGGCAGACCAGTGTCTAGTAAACATGACTGAGCCCAGAGTCATCAGTTTGCTCTGCCTGTTATTCTGATAGAGTCCAAGGGAGTTAGATATCCAAATACCACCAAAATTCAATGGGAGTTGGGAACTCCCTTAGGCTGTCTGAAAAATCCCAACCTAAGGGCCCTCTCCTGAAAGCCTCACTCAGTCATGAATGGGACAATTTACCTAAGTAAAGGTTGTAGGATCAGTCCCCTAATTTGGAAGTTTATAAGGCTAAACAAATTCACGACCAACATCGCCTGATTGTATTGTTAATTTATGTTGCTTAATTGCAGATAAATTAAGAATGATAAGGGTAGCATCTGGTAATGCATGAACAGTATATGCTAGGGTACTTTATATTTTTTAAAACAGTCATCACTATATTGAAATGCCCCCTTTTTTGTTTCACTGTCAATCTGAGTAAAATTTTTAGCATTAAGTTCGAATTCTGTTTCTTGGATAAACCGTGGTAAAGGTGGTAATTACGCTGCTCTGAGGCATAGAGAAGACTATGGGGGTAAGGATATAGGTCAATGGGAGGTCTGCCATATTTCAAAAATAGATGTGGTTCACCAGACTAAAAGCTTCCTTTTTTTGGCCCTTAGCTATAGTCTGAGCTTTCATCTATATTAACAAACCATCTCAATTTACTCTTTCCGCTCATCTTAACTGGATATTATGTGCCCTGAAGCTGGATCACTCTACAACATGTATATTTATTCATGCAAAGAAAAATGTAAGGCAATTATATCACATGTGTAGAAGAGTAGTTATTGATATAACACACAGCATAGCATGCATAACAATAAGTGAAAAGTTTATGTAAGCTGAAGGGAAACACGCATTGACAGAGGTGTATGCTAATAACTGCAACACTCTGTTTTAATGGAAAAATAATTAGCAGTTATGACATTATTCTGATTGCATAAGAATGAACTATTAAATGTCTTTACTAGGATGGTTAGTGTAGGAGGGTTTTTTTGACCTCCTGCTCTTCAGACTAGTGGGTATGAAGGATATTTTTTATACCTTATGAGCTACAGCTTCTCGGTGGTGGGAATAGAGCAGTTGCAGTTGAAACTCGATTGATCTTTAGCTAAAGTAGTTTGACGACATGGTCTTGTGGTTAAGGCATTCGACTGGCATTTAGAAGATCTGAATTCAATTCCCAGCTCCCAGGCTCCCTATTTGACTATGGACAAGTCACCTGATCTCTGTACCTTGGTTTCCCATCTGCGAGAAGAGGCTAGCAATGCTTTCTTTGTCTTTCTTGTCAATTTAGATTGTAAGCAGGGATGTTCTCTTACTATGTGTGTACAGAACTTATTACAATGTGGGCCACTAGACACTATTATAATACAAATAAGCCATAAGTAACTATTGCCAAAGTTGGTGGGAAAAGAATATTGGTGAGGGCTCTTTTCCCCAAAAGCCAACTATTTTGCTTTCTGACCCCTATTTTTTTCACTGAGAAGAAAGACAGTGTCTTCAGATGGCAGAGTGATTTTGTCACAAAAATCTGGTTTCTTTGTGAGAATGTCAAATCTGAGTCTGGAGCAAATTCAGGAAAATTCAACATTTTTGTGTACAATTGTGCACCATCACTAACAGCCTCATCACACAATTGCATTGATAAATTTGTCCAGCTTTTTCTTAAATCTAAGTTGTTTACCCCCCACAATTCCTATTGGAAGGCCAGTCCAGAACCTCCCGCCTCTGTTGATTAGAAACCTTCTTCTAATTTCCAGACTGAATTTGTTCATGGACAGTTTATATCCATTTGTTTTTGTGCCAAAATTGTCCTATAGCTAAACAGCTTTTCACCATCCCTGGTATTTACCCCCTTAATGTGTTACTAGAGAACAATTGTATCCTTTCTGTCTGCTTTTTGCGAGACTAATCAAGACAAGTGCTTCCAGTCTCCTCTCATAAGACACACCCTTCATTTCCTTCATCACCTGTTCCAATTTAAATTAATCTTTCTTGAGCATGGATGACCAAAATTGTATATAGAATTCCAAATGAGATCTTACCAATACCTTGTACAATGGCATTTTTACTCTACTCTGCTCTGTTAAGGCCTCAACTGGAATATTGTGTTCAGTTCTGGGTGCCACATTTCAGGAAAGATAAGGACAAATTGGAGAAAGTCCAAAGGAGCTCAACAAAAATGAGTAAAGGTCTAGAAAACATGACCTTTGAGGAAAGATTGAAAAAACTGGGTTTGTTTATTGTGGAAAACAGAAGACTGAGGGGGGACATGATAACAATTTTTAAGTACATGAAAGGCTATTACAAAGAGGAGGGTGAAAAATTGTTCTTGTTAACCTCTGAGGATAGGACAAGAAGCAATGGGCTTAAATTGCATCAAAGTTGGACATTAGGTGTAGGTTGGACATTAGAAAAAACTTCTGAACTGTCATGGGTGTTACGCACTAGAACAAATTGCCTAGGGAGATTGTGGAATCTCCATCACTGGAGGTTTTTAAGAAGAGGTTAGACAAACACCTGTCAGGAATGGTCTAGTTATTACTTAGTCCTGCCTTAAGTGCAGGGGACTTGATAAGATGACCTATAGAGCTCCCTTCCAGTCCTACACTTCTGTGATTCTATGATTCTCTCTCTCTCTGATGCAAATGCCTCACCTAATATATCCTAGGATTGCATTTGCCCTTTTCACAGCCACATCATATTGGTGGCTCATAGTCTTCCTATGATAAACCCACACACCCAGGTCTCTCTCCTCCTCTGTTGTTTCCAGCTGAAAAGCCCCCAGCTTGTAGCAGAAATTCTTATTATTAGACCCTAAGTTCACAACCTTGCACTTTGTACTATTGAATTTCATTCCATTTCTGTCACTCCAGTCTTTAAGGTCATCCAGATCTTCCTTTATAATATTCAGATTCTCTTCTGTATTGGCAATGGCTTCCAGCTTTGTAACATCAACAAATTTAATTAGCACACTCCTACTTTTTGTGCCAGGGACATTAATAGAAATATTGAATAAGATCTGGAGTATTGAATCATAGAATCATAGTACTGTGTCCGGTTTTGGGCCCCACACTACAAGAAGGATGTGAAAAAAATTGGAAAGTGTCCAGCGGAGGGCAACAAAAATGATTAGGGGACTAGAACACATGACTTATGAGGAGAGGCTGAGGGAACTGGGATTGTGTAGTCTGCAGAAGAGAAGAATGCGGGGGGATTTGATAGCTGCTTTCAATTACCTGAAAGGGGGTTCCAAAGAGAATGGATCTAGACTGTTCTCAGTGGTAGCAGAAGACAGAACGAGGAGTAATGGTCTCAAGTTGCAGTGGAGGAGGTTTAGGTTGGATATTAGGAAAACTTTTTCACTAGGAGGGTGGTGAAACACTGGAATGTGTAGCCTAGGGAGATGGTGGAATCTCCTTCCTTTGAGGTTTTTAAGGTCAGGCTTGACAAAGCCCTGGCTGGGATGCTTTAATTGGGGATTGGTCCTGCTTTGAGCAGGGGGTTGGACTAGATGACCTCCTGAGGTCCCTTCCAACCCTGATATTCTATGATTATATGATTCTATGATTGGTCCAAAGACCTAGAACTCCATTCATAACCTCTCTCCAGTCCAATAATTCACCTTTCATCACAACCTGTTGCCTTCTTCCTTGTAGCCAATTTCTTATCCACCTTATAATGCTTGTACTGATCCCCATCTTCCTTAACTAATAATTTCCCATGTGGTACTGTGTCAAATGCTTTACTAAGTCCAAATATATTCGATCTACTACACTTCCCTTATCTAAAAAAATTTTCTCAAAGAGGGAAATCAAGGTTAGTCTGGCATGATCTACCTTAGGTGAACCCATGTTACATTACAGCCCCTGTACCATTTGTCTCTATGAATTTAATTATTCTTTTTTTCACAACTTGCTGTAAAACCTTGCATACTACTGAGATCAGACTAACAGGTCTGTAATTGCCTGTAGATCCATAGCAGTCAAGCAGCAGTTCCCCAACTCATTCTGCTGTGTAAGTCAAAGGGCTCAGGTCTCCAAATGACTCAGCAACCATCCTTACTCCTTGTACAGGTATGAATAATATGAACTCCCCTGAACCCACTGTTAGACACCAGCAAAGTGTGGTGGGGCACTGGTTGCACCTTCACCAGAGTAGACATGCCCTTGGACAATGTTCCCTCTAATTTTTGACAGGCTGTGTGTGCAAAACAGTTCTTCTATGCAAATTTTTGACAGGCCGTGTGCGCAAAAAATTTCTTCTGTGCAAATTTTTGACAGGCCATGTGTGCAAAAAATTTATTCTGTGCACATTTTTGTGCTTCTGTGCAAATTTTTGTGTGCATGGTGTTTTGCCGTGTGCGTGGGGTTTAGGATCTGTGTGCATGTGCACACGTGCACAGCTAGAGGGAACAGTGCTCATGGATCCATGAATGACTGCTGGGTATGCTAGTCACCCCCTTCTTATTCTCCAGGAGGGCTAGCAACAGCATATTGCTTGGAGTTTGCATTGGCTCCCTGCACCCTCTTTCTACCCTCCTTTCCAAACATCCTTGCATGGCCTATCAGAATGTAGCCCTAAAATGGAAATATGAAAGTGTTATGTCTAGTTGAAGTTATCACTGCAAAGAAAGCAGCTTTTCATAGACAGCTCCTTTAATTATATAACATAGGTCAATAAACTGTTTAGCCAGTATGTGCTGAACTGCCATAAAATGGCTCAGATAGCTGGCAAACAAGGGTGTGTCTGCTACCAGTTTTATTAACAGTGTGGGTGTTTGCTAGTAAATTCTCATAAAGGGTGGTTTACACCTTCTATGATTTGTGTTATCCAAAGCTATAAACTTTACAAATGAATGGGAAAAACTCTGACTGCTTAGCTTTTTCGTGGTTTGCTGTTACATCTATCTTATTTATTCGCTAGCTTTCAAAAAGTCAATGAAGCATTGTGGTTTCATGAGCAATATTAAAATATTCAAATCACTCCCTGCGACTGAAATTCACAATTCTGGGTGGAAGATCCTTTTGCAAGATCAGCCCCTGGGCTTGATTCTCAATGCCCTGCGCCATATGGAGTTATTTACACCAGTGAAAAGTGGCTGTGACACACTATGAAATCAAAGCAGTAGTCTTTTTACACCCCCTCTGCACACATGGAAATGACTACACAAGTACAGTGCAATGGATAATCAGCTCCACTCTCTTTTCACCTACCAATGACTCATGCTTTTGATTACAGCTGGATGAAATTTTTCACACACAACCTTTTTTTTTGGTCTAAAAATGCAGATTTGGCAACCCCGAACCATTTCCTGAATTCACGTAGATTTCACCAAATAGTTGTTTCAGCAAAAAAACAAAAGAAAAGAAAAAAACCCTAAACAAATCTCTGAAAAAAATCAAAATGTGGTGTTTTGGCATTTTTGAAATAAAATGTTTCATTTTGGGGGGTTCAAAATGCTTTTTGTTTCCAAATTTCTTTAATTTTATTAAAAATGGTTAAAACTAAAACATTTTGACTGTGGAAAATAAGTATTTTGTCCAACTCAAAATAATTTTTTTCACTGTTCGATTTCCCAAAAATTTCATTTTTGGTTTGACTCAATATGATTTTTTTCCCTCCAGATTTTTTGTAATTGCCAGTGACCAAAAAAAATCCCTTATTCACCTGTTCTACTTCTGATGTCTTCTACTGTCACCTGTAATCTCTCTATGAGATATCACATTCTCATGATGAGTTTGTTCTGTGTCATCTTTGGGCTTTCAAAAGCCGTGAGCCCCCAAAACAAACAAACAAACAAACAAACAAACAAACAAACAAACAAACAAACAAACTTTGCAAGAATAAATTTCTAGGCCAGCAATTTTATATGATAAATGCAAGATGTTCCAGCTCTCAAGGTCTAAACACTGTTGTCACTCTGGCCTGGAAGATCACAACAAAGCATCAGAAAACTTCATTGAAATAACTGCAGCAGATCAGCTATAACAGGAGCTCTCCATAGTGTGTTAAGATATTTAACATTTAATATTGCAGACTTACTTTGTGGCTTTACTGCAAAGTTAGCTCAAAATTTTCAGTCCGATGAAGTGAGTTGTTGCTCACGAAAGCTTATGCTCAAATAAATTTGTTAGTCTCTAAGGTGCCACAAGTACTCCTTTTTTTTTTTCAAAATTTTCAGAGACTCTAACAAGCTGGGTTTGTAGGAGGCCTATATCTATATCCCCAGTGTCTTTGATTAATTTCTGCTATCTCTTGTCTTGCCCACCACGTTTTTGTAAATACACATTTATGTTTGTCATGTCAAAAGGACCCCACAGAGGTTCCTTCAAGGTATAAGATCCTGATTCAACAAGGTACTTCAGCACAGGCCTGACTGTAATCATGTGAGACATTCTGCTGAAGACAGTGGGACTTCTCATGTACTTAAAGTTAGGCCCATGTTTAAATATTTTGTTGAGCTAGGTCCTGAGTGCCTTCTGTCAGTGGCTGAGTGCCCTCAGCTCCTACTAGTTTAAGAGTACCTCACACAAGAAGCAAAATACTTTATTCTATATAAATAAATAACATAAGTGCACACCAATACTGTTAAAATAATAAGCAATATATTGATATACAGGGTGCAAGCTGCAGGCCTAATTCGCAGACTTCAAAAGCTTTCTTGGGTGGCTCGTTTTAGAAGGACAGGACAGAATTTGGCTTTAAAAATGTGGTGGTAATAGCTGGCAGTTAGACAATAACAAAGCAAACAAACACTGGAGAGTGAGAGTGATCACACAATCTTTCAGTTTTGTCTATGACCTGGAAATTAATTCAAAAGTTTGAGGCTGCTCTGAAGTTCTATGGCCCTATGTCAATCAGAGGGCCACCCTTTGCCCTGGGCCCCCATTTGAAAGAGTCCCCAGTCAAGTGGCATTGTGATCTGGTGAGCAGAGTCTCAGCACCACTCACTGAAATTTGGCCCAGTGACCCATTCCGCATGAGGAAGGGGTGGCCCCGCACGCCAGATCACACCTGGAGGGTGGTGCCAAATCCAGCCCTGTAGGACAGGACCCAAGCCACTGCAGGGTGAGTGCAGTTCAGGCTCACTTCCCCAACTCTCCTCCTCCCCGCATCACCTTCCCTTAGTAATAATTTTTTTTTTGAAAGCAGGGGAGCCTCAGTTTCAGATTTTGCCCTGGTCAATCCCGTAGCCTTCCAGTCCCTCTCTTCCTTCCTTCTAACTTCAAGCTCGCAGTCTTTACTTATTCTCAAGGCTGCTATGCAGGAAACCATCCCTTTTCAGGAAAGAACTTAAGTATGTGTTTAAAATTGAGCATGCACTTAACCTTCTTTCCTGAATTGGGGGCTAGCTCTATCTTCTTTGACCCTATGAATAGAGCCCTATCAAATTCACGGCCATGAAAAACGTGTCATGGACTGTGAAATCTGGTCTCCCCCACCTGTGAAATCTGGTCTTTTGAATGCGTTTACCCTATACTATACAGATTTAATGGGGGAGACCAGCATTTCTCAAAATGGGAGCCCTGACCCAAAAGGGAGTTTTGGGGGGGGTCACAAGGTTATTTTAGGGGGGTCGCAGTATTGCCACCCTTCCTTCTGTGCTGTATTCAGAGCTGGGCAGACCATTCACTGGCGGCTGTTGGTCGGGCCCCCAGCTATGAAAGCAGCGCCCAGCCAGCAGCAGCACAGAAGTAAGGGTGGCAATACCACACCATGTCATCCTTACTTCTGTGCTGCTGCTGGCGGTGGCGGCTCTGCCTCCAGAGCTGGGCTCCCAGCTGCCCGCCACTGCTCTCCAGCTGCCCAGCTCTGAAGACAGCACTGCCGACAGTAGCAGCACAGAAGTAAGGATTGAAGTACTGCAACTCCCCCTACAATAACCTTGCGACCGCCCCCACCAACTCCTTTTTGGGCCAGGATCCCTACAATTACAACACCAAGTTTTAAAATCCTGTGACCGTGAAATTGACGAAAATAGACCATGAATTTGGTAGAGCCTTACCTATGAATGAAGGGTCTGATCCAAAGGCTACTGAAGTCAATGGGCATCTTTCCACTGACTTTAGTTGTTTTTGGATCATGTCCTAGAAGAAGAACTGGTAAATCTACCTTTGATCTCTGGGTACTCTTGGAATGCTGATGTTAACTCGAGATTAACTCAGATTTTCCACCAGGGAAAACTTTTTCTGAAAGCACTTAATCAGTACAACTTTTTGAATGAAGCTTGTCATTGTGTCTAACCCACACAACAACATCTACCTTTCCCATTGCCTTTGTGTGATTTATATTATTGGGTGTTTTATGTGTGTACTTGCTTGTTGTGGTGTTTGTTTGTCTTCTGGTCACCCCCCAGGAGCTTTATGGAAGGCAGATGCTGCACCTCCTGTGACTATCATGCTGAACAACTTTTTACAACAAATAAACGTATGTAAGTCAGAACAATGAATGTCTCTTAGGGGAGGCATTTCGTAAGAGTTTTTTTTTTGGTCCAAGTTATGTGTCTTGATTGAACTGCAGCTGGTCAGAAGCTTGTCTGGATGTTAGATGGAGCACAGTGTTTTACTCTACCTAAACTGGAACTTAATATTGAGCGAGGCTTTTATACCACATTCCTTACCGTGGTAGCTGGGTAACTATTATTTTTATTATATCCATTTTACAGATGGGGAACCTGAGGCACAGACAGGCTCGTTCAGATATAGTATCTAATAACTCGTAATCCTTTTAATGAATTTATCCTTACAACAGCCCGGAGAGGTATGGAAGTGCTATTATCTCCATTTTACAAATAGGGAGCTCGGGCACATTGATAATAAGTGTTTTGCTTGCAATCACACAGGAAGTCTGTTACAGAGGAGGGAACTGAACCTGTGTCTCTCAAATTCCAGGCTAACAGCCTAACTACTGGATCATTATTTGCTTTTGTCTCTCATTTTTGATCTCACACAGTGAGTCAATGGAAGAGTTAGGAAAGGAACTCAGGTTTTCAGACTCCCATCCTGGCCTGAGACATACAGACTTCCAAAGGGCTGGACTTTCTACTCCTGTGGTAAAACCAACAGTAGAGAACTATGGGGGTTGAAATGTCTGTGCGGATCCCCTTTCAGATCTCTTTCTCCCACCTCATCCTGTTTGGAGGTGGGGTTTTCTCCCTACAGGGCAGGCTGTGCATGCTGCCCAGGAACCCTGCAGAGGAGAGAGGGATCTGCAAGAAGGCAGATCTGAGCTTCCAGATTGGCTCTTTTCCTGCCCCTAATGTCCTCATCACTCTCTGGCAGCCTGGCCCCAATCAAACCTGATGACCAAGAATCATAGAATCATAGAATATAAGGGTTGGAAGGGACCTCAGGAGCTCATCTAGTCCAACCCCCTGCTCAAAGCAGGACCAATCCCCAACTAAATCATCCCAGCCAGGGCTTTGTCAAGCCTGACCTTAAAAACTTCTAAGGAAGGAGATTCCACCACCTCCCTATGTAATGCAGTCCAGTGTTTCACCACCCTCCTAGTGAAAAGGTTTTTCTTAATATCCAACCTAAACCTCCCCCACTGCAACTTGAGACCATTACTCCTCGTTCTGTCATCTGCTATCACTGAGAACAGTCTAGATCCATACTCTTTGGAACCCCCTTTCAGGTAGTTGAAAGGAGCTATCAAATCCCCCCTGCACTCTTCTCTTCCACAGACTAAACAATCCCAGTTCCCTCAGCCTCTCCTCATAAGTCAGGTGTTCCAGTCCCCTAATCATTTTTGTTGCCCTCCGCTGGATGTTTTCCAATTTTTCTGCATCCTTCTTGTAGTGTGGGGCCCAAAACTGGACACAGTACTCCAGATGAGGCCTCACCAATGTCAAATAGAGGGGAACGATCACATCCCTCGATCTGCTGGCAATGCCCCTACTTATACAGCCCAAAAATACCGTTAGCTTTCTTGGCAACAAGTGCATACTGTTGACTCACATCCAGCTTCTCATCCAGTGTAATCCCCAGGTCCTTTTCTGCAGAACTGCTGCCTAGCCATTCGGTCCCTAGTCTGTAGTGGTGCATGGGATACTTCCGTCCTAAGTGCAGGACTCTGCACTTGTCCTTGTTGAACCTCATCAGATTTCTTTTGGCCCAATCATCTAATTTGTCTAGGTCCCTCTGTATCCTATCCCTACCCTCCAGTGTATCTACCTCTCCTCCCAATTTAGTGTCATCTGCAAACTTGCTGAGGGTGCAGTCCATGCCATCCTCCAGATCATTAATGAAGATATTGAACAAAACAAGGACTCCTCTTGCCTGCTCCTGGAGCCTCCCAGAACAGGGGAATCCACCATGGAAGTGGTTTCAAAGGAAAGGTAAGAGCTGTGTTATCTTTCACAGGGGAATCACCACAGGTCTTGTGAGGGAGATGACATATCTTCTCCCAGCACTACCCTCACCCACAACAAAGCTATCTAGTCCCTATTCCCAGCCTGCCCTGTCCCTCAGTGTAGATGAATGTCCTGCAGTGTGCCATCTGCAGGGGCTGGAATAAGGGGGAGGAGGGTGCCATGCAAATGGCTGTCCTCCCTCCACTTTCTGTGGGAATGGAACAAAATGTGATCTAATGCAGTTAAGGGATGACTAGTACAGCAGAAGTCTGTGTGTGAATTTGGAGTTTAAGCAAAGCAGATATTGTTCTGACTCCTGCTATTTAAAACATCTCTTACCTAGTTTGGTAGTCAGCTATTTGCAAAGTTCATGAAGAAAGTACTGTACATATTGATTACAGGTTGTTTACATTTCATACGTCATATCTACGGCTGAATTTGAATCAAAAGTTTCTGCTAGTGAAGCCAAAATTGGAAGCTACTTCTGTTTTTTATAGATGACAACATCAATCAAGTGTTTTACAGACAACCTGGCAGTGATTGCTGGGAAAAAATGGCACAATGAGGTCCTGGTCCATGACTAGGGCTCCTAGGCACTATGGTAATAAATAATAATAATAATTAATAATTAATAATAAATACGAACGGCAAAGAGAATGGAAATGCCACTAGGTTTAGACCCTGGTCCTGTGAAGAAGTCATTTCTTTGCACTTGTTCTTCCTTTTCTGTTGCAGAGATGGAGAGGAGAATTGCAAACACAGTTGAGAAATAAAATGGAATTCTAAAAATAAATTGTATTTCTAGTTGTTTTTGTATAAACAACAATAATTTATTTCTTAGCAAAGAGTGAAAGAAAATAAAAGGGGAAAATAGAAAAATGGGGATAGTTGGGAACTTTTTGAGTAAATGTTTTTTCATCTGAAAGTGTTGATTAATGAAATCAGACATTTTTGTGGAAATGTTGCAGCTTCAATGAAATTTTGGTCTGAAAGGTTTGCCAGGTTCATAATGGAATCTCTGCCACAACAGCCCAGTGCTTAGGGGACTCATGTGGGAGTCTCCAGCGTCACAGGTGTGAGCCCTAACCACCTAGTGATTTGTGGGATGCTCTCTCTGGCTCTGTTTTTCACTAAAAAAAAAATAAAAAAAAATAAAATCAAAAGATCATGGGTTTCTTCCCATACTGGAATGGAAACAATTGTTGAAACCTCAACAATTTTCATGAAATGGAATTCTTGTTTTCTGGCCAGACCAAGTTGAGCTAGAATAGAAAATATGGGTATGGGGCAATTAAAGGAACTACTACATCAAGGAAAAGGACACAGAGTGATAGAGAGCTCTCTGTAGTGGGTTGGTGGGCTGTATTAAGTGCAACTGAGAGACTCCAAAGCTGTTTCTTCTAATTGTACAATCGAGCAAAGCCTTGTATTGTTGTTTATGTTTTAATAATGAATTGACCTAAGGTGGTACAGCCAAAGCAAGTGTAAAGGATGGGTTTAAATGATGGGAGGAGCTTGGCAAATCGGCTATGGAGGTCACCCCATGCATACGTTATGCTCCTTAGAAAGGGATGGAAGAGGGAATAAGAAATGCAACGTCAAGGTGCTGACTTTTGCAGTGAGGAATGTGGTAAGAGACAAGGGAGCAGATACTCCGGTATGACATGAGACTGGATGCGGGGTGGGGGGAGTGGAGGGAGGCACCTTTATGTTTCCCTGAGCCTGGGTTGGCTGTGGGATGCACCGGTAACTAACGTAAGTTAGAGAAGCCTAAGACCTGCTGTAATGTGCGTTCAGATGCCTCAGCTACTGGTACTGCCAGAATGGCAGTCTGACTACATTAATGGTGTTGCAATTCCTCCAGCATTTTGAAGATACATGTCTGGTAAAGTGAGATTATGTTAAAATTCCAATTTCTATCAATTTATTCCAAAATGTATTAGTTCAACCTCAATTAGGAACGCCAAGTCTCCCCAGAAGACAGAATCTTTGTGTAGCAGCAGATGGAATCTTAATCATATGATCAGGCAAGCCATGCTTTCCCTGTATTGCTGATCACAGGAGACTAAATTAGAGATAAAAGATAGATGAACCTCTCCTCCTCGTGCTATAAACATGTCGGCATACATGTACATCTCTGGTGTAATGCCAAGCAATTCACTGGGTTTACATCAGGGATGAATTTGGCCCACAATCTCATTTCACTGAGCCACAAGCAGATATCCAGGCCTCTTCTGGGACTCAAATCTTGGGCTGGAGAGAGGTTGTTTTCTGTTTCTAACTTAAGTGCTGTGCCCCAGGGTACTTTATGAATCTTATGGCCATGTTGTGATTTGTTAACTACCTGTTTGTGTATATTCTGTTATTTATGCAATATATAGTCACTGCATGATCAACTTTAGCGATGTCCAGAACAGAGAGTTAGCAAGAAGTCACCACCTCCCTCCACTGATGTCACATGACTCCCTAATTTATTGTCTATCTTCATGTAGAAAAACCAGGAGTGGGGGTAGGGAAGTTAGAGAAGGTGTATGTTTTCAAACAAAGAGCTGAAGTTTAGTAGATAACAGCAAATGCATCAGAAAATCAAAGTAAATTTGATAAATGCAAACCAATGACAGAACTGTTTGATTGTCTAGGGTTCTTGAAATCTCTTGTTTTGTCTCTTCATATTTTCTTTGGTAGATGACAGAATTGCAAATTGAACCCCTTACTGGATAATGTTTACAAGTTTTTTTTTACGGCGCTCCTGATAAGGATCCCCAAAAACACATTTTCTGGAATATCAATATTAGATGACAGTCCATGTGAGTAACCAGCAGATCAAAGATGGTCTGAGAAGGTGGTAACCTTATTATAAGATTTCTCTGTTTTTAGTATAATGTGATGGTGATTTGATTTTTTATGTAAAAAAGTTTGCTGTTTCCATAGATTACTTTTTCCTCCTTGTGCAACCTCTTCTATGGAACCTGGTCAAAGATGATATCACCATACGTTTCCATGGCATATAGGTGAGATCACAAATGCCCATACTGTGATACTTTTATTCATGAGTGGTAGTACCTTACTCTTCAAGTAGTCAAATTTATTTCAATGGGACTACTCAGAGAGGAAGGTGCAACTGAGAGTGAGTTTGGGTCTCCCAACCAATTACAAAGGCATTGAGTCTAACTGATTAAGGGTCTGAGCCAAAGTCCATTAAGGTTGATGAAAAGATTCCATGGATGTCAGTGGTTATGGATCAGATTCTAAACCTATCTTGATGGGTCTAGGTCACGTATGTTGCTTTAGGATGTGCTCCTGAATAACTCATCTTCTCTGGTCCGGTCTTCAACCTAAACTCCCCATGTTCCCCAAATATTTATTCTCTCTGTTGATATGGGCCTGTGGTTTGTGACTGGTAACTGGGAATAATTTATGAACACCTTACTAGATGCTCAACCACAATCCAACAATTGAGGAAGAAGCTGTGTTGATTAAAAAAACAACCTGGTTTAGAGGGGATGTAAAGGTAGCTACATTTTTAACAGTGAGAGTAATTAATCATTGGAAGAATTTACCAAGGGTCATGGTAGATTCTCCTTCACTGACAATATTGGATGTTTTTCTAAAAGATCTGCTCTAGGAATTATTTTGGAAACATTCTATGGCTTGTGTTACGCAGGAGGTCAGACTAGATGATCACAATGGTCCTCCTGGCCTTAGAACCTATGCCCCTTTCTTGGCTCTAAACCTGGCTGGGGGAGGTTCAGCAAGTGATTCAGAGGAGTGGCCAGTGAATTGGGTCTCCCTGTCAATGCTGTGTAGCACCTGTGGGTGACATATTGGGCTGGTTAGTTGGCAGCTGAGATTTAAAGTAACTAAGCCAAGGCTTGGAACCTGCCCTGCAGTGATTTGTGTAGGTGATGTTGGGAGACTCAGAGGAGAGGTCAGTGAGCAAGTCCCAGTTCCCCAACATGCGCCATCTATGGGAGGGTGCCCTTTGGGCTGGTGAGTTGGCAGACTGCTGAGGCTCAGAGCAGCCTCCTTGAATTTCCTCGTGGTGCTAGGGAGTGGGTGATCCTGGAACATTTAAGGAGTACTTGGTGAGTGAGGCCACGTCCCCCAGACTAGAAGGTTCCTTGTTAGGTGCAGGCTTGTTGAGATGACAGCATAGTCACAGACCCAATAGCCCACCTTGGATACTTCCCACACTCCTGTCCCCAGCTGCCTTCCCATCCTATTACTGTAGAGAGAACTTGAACACAGTCCTGATTTGTGATGTACTTTGTTTTCAGTTTAAACTGATTTTTACCAAAAAACCCCAGGTTTTACAAAAAGTATTATTCATTTTTTTCTGATTTTCACCCTACTTTTGTATCATTGAAAAATATTGTTAAAAAACTTGTTTTATTAGGAAAATACAATACATTGTATGAAATCTATGTATTATGATAATACTGTAGTCTGTGTGTACATGCAAAGCTGTCTATTGAAGTAAGGCTCTGTATTAGTCTAGAAGATACACACAATAAACAACAGACACACATGCAAGCTCTGAAGTGCGTGCACATCTGAATATATGGATGAATCTCACTCCCACCACTTACACGTTTCAAGGTGTTCGCAGGTAACTTTTTAACTGACACACTAAAATGGGACGAAAATGAAAATCCGTATCTGCATACTGCCCATATGCAGCAGAACAGGGGGGGCTCCATTTCTTTGCAGCCCTCGTGCACACAAGGGGGGAAAATTTTGCCTTTTCTACAGTAAATGAGCTTCACAGCACTAGTACAGATCCGAAGCTTTATTTAATACGTGACAATTAAGCTATGACTGAGTAATATGTCAGACCTCTCCATAAGTGGTTGGTTGATGTGATATGAGCACAGTAGTTGAAGTAGGTTCCCTGCTTTTGAATTAGCCTTTGATTTGTTATTGCCAACAAAATGCCTCATCTAATTCCATGTAGATCAGTGATATTTTATACAACTTTGCTGTTTTGATGCTCTAGATTTTTCTGTTCCAAACAGGTTATGTGGTATCAGTGATGTTAGAGATGCTTACAAATAAGAACCTAACTCTCGTCACAATTATGCTGGGGGCATTTTGGAGTAAGTCTATTGAAATTGATGGAGCTACTCTGGATGTGCCCTGGTATAACAAGGTTCAGAATCTGGCCAGCTGATCTACACTTTTATTCTAGTTTCAGGGAAGAAAACCTTTTAATTCATTTTTATTAATGTAAATAGACTTGTTAAGAAATAGCCCAAAAATCGTCAATCTCTTTTTTCCCCCTGGGAAGTCCTATTATACATTTCTGACTATGGAAACATCCTGGAATAGTTTTGTGTGAAAATGTCATATATATATATATATGGAACCATAGCACAGTTTCAGCATTCCAACTAGAAAGAAAGGGGGATACATAGGTGTACAAGAAAGGATGCATCTGGTTGTACTGAGAAACCCCACAAAATGAAGTTGACGTGCTTTTAAGTCCATTTCATCTTAGCAGTATTGTGGCACCATCTTCATTCTGAGATAATAAATGAAATAGTGTGATTTGGATTGTTCTTTAATGAAATAATTTGCCCCATGCCTGGTTATATTATTGGACTAAGGCAAGAGGAGGCTACAGCCAAGAGGAATCTTTCACATGTAATGTATAATTGATATAGCATTTGACTGACAGCAAAGCCTTATCTTCTAAAGTTATTTCTATCATCCCTATCCTAGATTGGATTTCTCTTATCTAGGTTAGAATTTAACAATGAAGAGTCTTTTTGAGCAAAATCCTTATTTTATTAATAAAATTTTGCTTAATTTGACATAACAATTCTTCTTTTTTTAAAAAAGTCTAGTTGCTGCTTTTTAGTGAAGGCTCAATCCTACAAGGTGGTCCATTCCTGTGAGGGATATTATTGCTGTTGTTTTATTCTGTGTTATTCCATGTTGATTTCAGCAAATCAGCATTTCTGGCCAGCTCTACTCGCCAGCAAAAATATAATTTAAAAATGATGTATGTTTTTCCTACTTCATTACGTTTCTGATGATCTTTTATTTTATAAGACAAATGAACAGGCCACAATAAGTTTACTTTTCCCTAAGTTTTGTTTGTGTGTGTTTATGATCTTCATCTGCTCTATTATGTTGCACAGACTCTCTTCCCTGTTCTACAGGACACATCTGGTGAGAAAATATCTACCTTCTAAAGAGTGCCAACTGAATTTCTCAAGCATTTACCAATGATCCAAGTGATCAGTTTTGTGCAGCCTACTAATGGAAAGTCATAGGTTCTTCTGATCTGGGTTAGGTTACAAAAGTCATTTGAATTTGGTGCATTTATTATAATTTTTAGTGGGCATAGGCATTTATTCATGTCACAAAATAACAATACACAAAACTGAGTATGGAATGCTCAGAGACATCCAAAATTAAAATAGCAGGGGTGGGGCAGATCTGGGGCCAGATTTACTAATGGTAATGCGGTAAGGTCTGAGCTGGTGAACCAATTTGAGGATGAAAGAAATTGGATTGGGTGAACAACTGAGCATAAGGAAAACTGTTGGAGAAACTGGGTCAGCCAAGGGAAACATGTTGGTGAGGCATTATGCAAGAAAAGTATAGGCAAACGTTGCCATACAGTTCTGATGCGTAATCCTAGGACCAAGTTCATCCAGGGTTTATGCCAGCATAAACCTTGGTGGAAAGCATCTGAGCTGGAAAGTCCATCCTCATACTAGGGGGTGAAGGGTACCAGAAATGAAGAGGGGCCAGTTCATTACATCCCCTCAGCAGTCTCCACTGTTAGAAATCCTATTGAATGCAGGCCATTAACTAAAATTGCCCTCTGGCAGAAACCCTCAGGTTGGACCATGACATCATCTGCGGGTGAATCCCTCCAGGGCCTTGCTGGAAGAGGGAGAGATACCCCACCCATGCTGTTCTAATTCGGAATGGCTCTGAGCCATCCGTATTCAGTTCTATATGTGGTTATTTTGCAGCATGAATAAAATGCTCATGTCCATTAAGGATTAAGATGAAATCACCAAAGCCAATTACTTACTGCTGCACCCCATGCTCAAATGGACAACATCTTAAGACAGGAGAGGGGTTTTCCAGGCCTCCAGGTTCCCTCCTGCTGCTGCCACACAGAGGTGGAATCCTGGGAACATAGGGAGAACTTTAGACCACACAGTTCACAAATATCCACTAATTTTGATTGTTCAATTTTTGAGACACCCAGGACCTGGTTTTCAGAGGTGCTAAGCCATTAGAGTCAATGTGACCTCGGGGTGCCTGCTTTTGAAAATGTTCGCCATAGCTTTCACCCACACCAGCTGAAGTCTGAGATCAGTAGCCTGTACTGGCCCCCATGTTTATGGGAGGGTTGAATCTTGTAGTGAGCCAGATGCTTTACTGAGCTGCTTCGCCTCAGGGCCTGCAATGGGAGCTCAGCAGAGGCATCAGTGCTGAAGTCTGTCTAAGAGGCAGGCACTCTGCTTTGCACAGGAACTGAAGCCTTAAGTGCGCCACTCCTCCTGGTCCTGATCCAGCAAAGCTCTTAAGCCTAAGTAGCTCCACTGAGGTCAATGGGACTGTGCCCGTGCTTCAAGTTAAGCCCACACATAAGTACTTTGCTGGATCAGGGTTTGTGTACGCACCTCAGAGGAAAGATGAAAAACAACAGAACAGCAGCATAACTTAAATACCTAAAAAGAAATGAACTAAACACTAGTGACGGGCAGTATGTTTCTTGGGATTATTGTTTATAATATATAGATTACAGGTAGAATTTTAAGAAAAATGTGGCAAGTATATGCAAGACAAAAACTAAATGTTTCACCACATTTATAGACCTCTGATCAGTGGAGCTTTCTCTGGGTTGCTAAAAACCTGGTTAATGTTATTTGCATCTGGTTAAGACTCAGTACCCATCAGAAATCATACAAGAGAACTTGCCCTCATGGGATTTCCAGTTCAGAGGGTCTGGATAAAGAAGACCCTCCAAGAAACAAACAAACCAACAAACCCCTATTTCTTGTGGAGCACTTTTTGTCAGCATCAGTGTACCCATTTTAACAGATGGGAGACTGAGGCAAAGAGGACAAGTTACTTATCCAAGGTCATCCAGTAGCCAGTGGCGGAACTGGAAATGCAGATCTCCCCCCTCAGCGTGTTATCCACCAGACCACACTTTCGTTCCTGAGCTGCTTGCTGCTTATCTGAACTGAGCTTCTGGATCCTTGTGTTTTACCTATCCCTAGAATAAAATGCTCTTTTCAAATAAATTTTTCTGGCAGCTGGACAGGCCTGTTTGTACTATGCTGTCCTAGAGACAGTGATCAACTTAATCTGCATAATGCTTTTTAGCAAGGAGGGAAAGCCTGGAGGAGAAAATACAATAATAATTAGTGAGGAGGTCATTCTCCCAAAGAGGGTGAAGAATCAGGGCATGAAAAATGAACTCTAACTCTTTAAACCAAAGAAGGGAAGAGGAAAAACCAGGCAAAGCCTAGTGGCAAAATGATTTTGTAATTGGGTAAATGCAGTCTTCTTATGCAAATATCAAAGGGACACCAGCTGCTTTTTAAACTTTCTTTTTCTTTCTTTCTTTCTTTCTTTCTTTCTTTCTTTCTTTCTTTCTTTCTTTCTTTCTTTCTTTCTTTCCCCAGACACCAGCTTAGACTCTGGGCAATTGCTCTAGCACAAAAGCATGCGTGATGAAAACTTATATAAATTAAAAAGAAGAAATTACAGTGCCCTTGACTTTTTCTCCTTGAGGTTGTGAGGGCCTTAGTTACAGGGTTGCTTTTATCCTTCCTGCCTGCACCAAGCCACATTACTATATTACTATCATATGAATCATGTCCTCAGGTCTCTCTGGTGACATAAGTATAGATATGAAGACAGTGAGTGATTTTTTTTCCCCCAAGCAAGGTAATGCCTTTCATTTTTAAAGGGCTTATTCTTCTGTGTTGCTCAGATAAGTACTGGGAATTAGAAAGCATTTTTTGCCATTAGAATTACCTGATTGTGAAGAAAAGAGGGTAGATGGCAATTCCTTCTTTCAGTATCTCATGTTTTTTTGAGGGAGGGGGGAAGGCCTCTTTCTATATTATCAGACTTTAGAAATGTGGGGCCAGCTCATACATGGTCCTCCACTGATGTGATAGAAGGGGAGCAGAGCAAAGGGTTCCCCTTCCCTTGTCTAATGACCCATAAATTAGCTGCAAATGCTGAGGCATTTATTGGGGCTAGGAGAGGGGGAAAGAGCAGCTTGTACTGCCACCAGCATTGCTGCTGGGCTTATGGCTCTGGAGGGAACATGTATGGATAGAGCAGATGAGCTGAGTAGCTTACACAACTGCCGTATATAAGCATGTGGGAGGGTACAGCCTGAGACCCCAGGAGGAGGAATGCTAGCTGAGACAGCCAGATTTTTTCTTGGGGACTCTGGGAATTCAGAGTGGTCAAGACTCTCACATCTGCACATAGTTAGGATCTTTTCCAGGAGGATCTCAACTCACCTGCCCCTCTTCGGAAGGCGAGGTCAGCTGCCAATTCAGCATTGTCCCCTGTTACAGCAGGAGTCACCAGATGGCACGGTTACTTATAGTGTAACACATGTTTTTTCCCTTAACATGTAAGCAAGCTTTTAGTCTTGGAAGGAATGCTGTGTTGTTGGTTTTGTAAAGTCATTACTGGGGAAGCTGTTGCATGTATCAAGGGATTTCGCTTTCTGCCTCAATCTCCAGAATAAGACTCAGTTCTTGAGGCAAACGTGTTCCATGGGAACTGGTATTTGGGGTTTGTGCTGAGCTCCCAGCAAGAAGGGATTGCCTATGAGCTGCTAGTATCTTCTTTTGTTCCAATGTATGTGTAAAGGGGTAAATAAAGCAAACTGGGCTTAGAACATTCCCAGACTCTACATCACTGATGGATTTTTGAACAGGAAACTGATCTGCAAAGCTGAAATCACTTTAGGGTTGCCAGGCATCCGGTTTTCGACTGGAACGCCTGGTCGAAAAGGGACCCTGGCAACCAGGCTGTTAAAAGTCCAGCTGGTGGCGCAGCGGGGGCTCGGGGCTAAGGCAGGCTCGCTGCCTGTCCTAGCTCTGCGCATCACCCGTAAGCGGCTGCCAGGTCCTTGGGGCCCCTAGGCCCATGGGTGATCCAGGAGGCTCCATATGCTGCCTTTGCCCTGAATTCTGGCTTCACAGCTCCCATTGGCTATGACCGCAACCAATGGGAGCTGCGGGGGTGGTGCCCACATGTGCAAGGGCAGCGCGTGGAGTCTCCCTGGCTGCCCATGCACCTAGAGGCTGCAGGGACCTGGTGGCTGCTTCCTGGGAGCCGCTGTAAGCGCCACCGGGACCCTGCACCTCCTCCCACACCGCAACCCCCTGCCACAGCCCTGAGTCCGTCCTGCACCCAAACTCCCTCCCAGAGCCCCCTCCTGCACTTTCCCCACATCCCAGCAGTTTCCTCCCACTCCCAAACTCCCTCCCAGAGCCCGCACCCCCCAACACTCCAACGCCCCAGCACCCTGCCCCAGCCTGGAGCTCCCTCCTGCACTCCAAACCTCTCATCTCTGGCCCCACCCCAGAACCTGCACCCCAAGCTGGAGTCCTCACCCCCCCACTCCCCAACCCCCTATCCCATTCTGGAGCCCTCTCCCATACCTTGAACCTCTCATTTCTGGCCCCACCCAGAGCCTACGACCCCCAGCCAAGAGCCCATACTCCCCTCCACCCCAATCCGCTACCCCAGCCCAGAGCCCTCTCCCACACCCCAAACCCCTCATCCCTGGCCCCATCCCAGAGCCCGCACCCCTAGATGGAGCTCTCACTCCCCTCTTGCACCCCAACCCCCTGCCCCATGCTGTTGAAAGTGAGTGAGGGTGGGAAAGTGCGAGCGACAGAGGGAGGGGGGATGGAGCAAGTGGGGACGGGGGCCTCAGAGAAGGGGCGGGGCATGAGTGTTTGGTTTTGTGTGATTAGAAAGATGGCAACTCTACTGCTACTACTCAGGATTGGGTTGAGACCCCTTTTTTCCTGCAGCCTGTGGAGGCTTCTCTGCTGGTCTGGGGATTCATGAAGTGGGGAGGAGGAGAGGAATATGGCCAGAAATTTGAGGGAGACACACTGAGCCAGGAATTTGATGGGCACACGTCTTTTTCCTAATGGAGCTTGCCTAGAAAAGAGAATACATCTTAGAACTATTAAGTTTCTCTGTTTCCTCGCCCCTTTCTCAAGCGACTGCAGAGCAGCTGTGGAGTACCATAGCTCAGCTGCATTGGAACCATGCTGCTAGGCAGGGACGGATTAACCCATCACTGGGCTTTAGGCAAACATACACTTCTGGGCCCTTCTAATGTAAATAACAAACAGCTCATAAATGGAACAAAGGAGGAAAAATACATGATGTTCCCTCCCATACATACCTGTGCAATCAATTCCCATCCCATCCTGGTCACTTATTATTGTTGAAGAAAGAAGCAGTTTCTTTACCTAGGGTCCTTGTCTGTCCTGGGGTCTGCTGGGAATGGCAAAGTGTGTCTCAGCTGTGAGTGAGGCCTAGGATGACCAGATGTCCTGATTTTATAGGGACAGTCCCTATATTTGGGGCTCTATTTTATGCAGGTGCCTATTACCCCCACCCCCGTCCCGATTTTTCACACTTGCTGTCTGTTCACCCTAGAGAGGCCTATCTCTGCCCACTCATCACTTGAATGAGTGGCATTGCCGCCTGGCACACAGGGCTGCAATATCATTCAAATGTGACCCTCCATCATGATGGAGAGGTGGCCAGGCCAAATTTGAGTGACATTGTGAGTGTGACCATACATGTCAGGTTGCAATGCTGCTAATTTAAGTGAGCCAAATTCTTTCAGATCATGTGCAAATCTGCATTGGTATAAAACAAAAATATCCCTCCCTACACCAGGCCCAGATTTAGGCCCTTGGCAGGGGAGGCACATGCCTAGTTGTTAATCCAGCTGTGTTGCTAGAGAACTGGGTGTTGGGGAAAGCTCTCCCTTGGGGGATTCTACATTAGGGGGACTCTGTAGATGTTTTCTTCGCATGAGAAAGTGTAGCCAGATATCTCTGCTAGCCAGAGTGTGTGGGGAGGAATGGGGGTTGAGGTCATGGCCACTTGCTCACCCACCCCTTTTTCAGGCAGTTTGCACACACTGGGTCACAAGCAGGGAGAAGCTCCTGCACTTCGGAGCAGCATAGGATCTCGCCCCTGTATGGGAGCGCAAGGGAGAGGTGGCCCCTTGCAGCCTCCCCGATGCTGGTCAGAAGGCACAGCTACCTTGGAGTGCCTCAGTGCAATGGTGCTGCGTCCCCATCTCCCTCATGTGTACCCACAGAGGATTCAGCTATGACCTGTCTCTATTTTATTTCATACCACTTTAATGTGGCTGGACTTTAATTACACAGTATATACCATATGTACAATATTAGCCCGGAGGCAGGAGTGAATGACTAACAGGGAAAGGCAAGTAGTTGCTAGTTGCAAAATGTATGTATTTCCCAGCATGGAACTAAGTATATGTCTCTCTTTCATGGCTGGCTGACGCACTTTTGATTTATCTTAGTCATCAACACATTTTCTATTTTTTCTTCCACACCTTTTTTTCCCCACACCTGCTTGGTTAAATATTACATTTCCCTACAGTTTTGAGACACAGATAGGATCTGACACTGCCATTCCCCTGATAACGGTCTCTCTCATGCCTGAGGAAGTGTTTAAAAAGAAAAAAAAATCCTTGTGTTTTCTTTTCCTCTTGCTTGTTCTGGATCTCTGCCCACAGACATGAAAGATTGCACTCGAGTTATTACCCTGATCACTTAAGATGTCAATGTTGGATAAAATTGTGGTGCAGAAGTTTTCATTTATTATACTAAATTGACATGTCTTTCTACACTATGATAAAATGTTTCTGAAGAAATAGTCTAAGAGATCTTGATCCACATCACCAACTGGGGAGAACTGGCAATAATTGCCTCCAAATGAGCTACGCTGCTTTACACTAGCTAAGATTCTGCCTCTTTCTATTTATCTTCATGTTGGGCCCTTCGCTGCTTTCCTTACTCAGATACTGCACTAATTGGGGTCTATGCTGTTCTGTTATTCCAACAAACCTGGAGCAACCAAGAACAGGGTTTGCCCAGTTGATTTCAATAGATAAGCAGGATTTGGGCCCCCCTGAGGTCAGGTCTACACTTAAAACACTGCATCTGCACCACTGTAGTGCTTAAAGTGAAGATGCTCCTATGCCAATGGGAGAGTTTCTCTCATCATTATAGTTAATCCACATCTCCAAGAGGCAGTAGCTGTGTTGATGGTAGAAGTTCTCACATTCAGATAGTGCTGTGTACACAGAAGGTGGTGGGTTGTGTGAGGTTGTTATAACTACATTGCTCAGTGGTATGGATATTCATACCCCTGAGTGACATAGTAATACTGATATAGGTCTGAAGTGTAGATTTACATCAAGAGGGCCAGATCCTGTAATTGGTATAGCTCCATTGAAATAAATGAAGATATTTAGAAAAGCTGGACATGCAAAAGTCCATCCATCCAGATCAAATGCATCCAAGGGTGCTGAGGAAATTGGCTGATGTGATTCCAGAGCCATTGACCATTATTTTTGGAAACTCTTGGCAATTGGGGGAGGTCCCAAACAATTGGAAAAAAGCAAATATAGCACCCATCTTTAAAAAAGGGAAGAAGGAGAAACCGGGGAACTACAGACCAGTCAGCCTTACCTCAGTCCCTGGAAAAATCATGGAGCAGGTCCTCAAGGAAACCATTTTGAAGCACTTGGAGGAGAGGAAGGCGATTAGGAAGCATCAACATGGATTCACCAAGGGCAAGTCATGCCTGACTAACCTAATTGCCTTCTATGATGAGATAACTGGCTCTGTGGATATGGGGAAAGCAGTGGACATGAAATCAGTGGACATATCTCTTGACTTTAGAAAAGCTTTTGATACGGTGCCCCAGAGTATTCTTCCCAGCAAGTTAAACAAGTATGGATTGGATGAATGGACTATAAGGTGGACAGAAAGCTGGCTAGGTTGTCGGGCTCAACGGCTAGTGATCAGCGTCTCGATGTCTAGTTGGCAGCCAGTATCAAGCGGAGTGCCCCAGGGGTGGGTACTGGGGCTGTTTTTGTTCAACATCTTCATTAATTATCAGGCTGATGAGATGGATTGCATCCTCAGCAAGTTAACGGATGACACTAAGCTGTGGGGAGAGGTAGATACACTGGAGGGTAGGGATAGGGTCCAGCATGACCTAGACAAATTGGAGGATTGGGCCAAAGAAATCTGATGAGGTTCAACAAGGACAAGTGCAGAGTCCTGCACTTAGGTCAGAAGAATCCCATGCACCGCTACAGGCTGGGGACCGACTGGCTAAGCAGCAGTTCTGCAGAAAAGGACCTGGGGGTTACAGTGGACAAGAAGCTGAATATGAGTCAGCAGTGTGCCCTTGTTGCCAAGAAAGCTAACGATATTTTGGGCTGCATTAGTAGGAGCATTGCCAGAAGATGGAGGGAAGTGATTATTCCCCTCTATTCGGCACTGATGAGGCCACATCTGGAGTTTTGTGTCCAGTTTTGGTCCCCTCGCCACTACAGAAAGGATGTGGACAAATTGGAGAGAGTCCAATGGAGGGCAACGAAAATGATCAGGCAGCTGGGGCCCATGACTTACAAGGAGGGGCTGAGGGAACTGGGCTTGTTTAGTCTGCAGAAGAGAAAAGTGAGGGGGGATTTGATCGCAGACTTCAACTACCTGAAGGGGGATGCGAAAGGGGACGGAGCTCAGCTGTTCTCAGTGGTGCCAGATGACGGAAGAAGGAGCAATGGTCTCAAGTTGCAGTGGGGGAGGGCTGGGCTGGATATTAGGAAACAGTATTTCACTAGGAGGGTGGTGAAGCACTGGAATGGGTTACCTAGGGAGGTGGTGGAATCTCCATCCTTAGAGGTTTTTAAGGCCTGGCTTGACAAAGCCCTGGCTGGGATGATTTGGTTGGGGTTTGTCCTGCTTTGAGCAGGGATTTGGACTAGATGACCTCCTGAGGTCTCTTCCCACCTTAATCTTCTATGATTCTTTATCAGTTTACATCAGTTTTGGATCTGGATATAATGTTTTAGCTTTAATTCCTTCCTCTCTTCAGATACTAGTATAATACTGCACCCCTAGGTGGATCAGCAGCTGCAGGGACTAAACCCAGGACCTCTGGATTTAAAAAGCATGAGTTTCTACTCCCTGTGCTATCACGTTGTTCTCACAAAGGTTGTAACAGGTTCATCCATATATGTGTCCCTGTGACTGGAAGGGAAGTGCCATGCTAAATGAACGCAAGAAACCATTTCAAAGACATCTGCTCTGTTACATCTGTGTATATCAGAGTAACTCCACTGACTTCAGTGGAGTTAATTAGATTTACACTGGTGTAAGTGAGAGGAGAATCAGGCCCTCCTTTTGGCTTCTTAAAAGTCCACTTGTCATGCAGAGTCAATTTCATTGAATTCTACTGAGTTGGTGATAAAATAAACCTTTCCTAAAGATCAGAGGACTCTTAAGCAACATGAGGTTCCATCCCTCCAGGGAATTTATGCATTAACTTTAACATGGGGAGCATGGGGCACATGAACTGCAATCCCTCAAGGTTAGGCTTTGTTCTGTTGCTGGGGACTGTCGCTGCCAAGTAGCACCCACGAGATCCTGAAGTGTCACCCCTAACACTAGGCACATCAATGGGCATTGAGAAGGTCTGTGGCGGCTCCCCTTATGTTTTAACTGCTGCAAACTCATTCTTGGAGGTGCCACTCTGCAGGATGCCATTCTGAAAAGGACATCATAATGCCAACACAGGAGACTTGTCCTCAAATGCAATGTCATTCTTGGAAGCGTGGATTCTGGTATGAAAAGCTTTTAGGCATATCAAACAACAAGATGGTAGCCCATGTTCCCCATTGATTACCACATGGACTGCTTCAAATGCCCCTCGTCCAAGAATTCCCACTCAGTATGTGGTTGTATCTATATCGGAATGGCATCTACTAGAGAGACACTAGCCACTGCTGAAAATCTTGGACATTAGTCTCAACAGCAAAGTATCTACCATCTCAGCAGCCTGAAATGAACAACCTTCTGACTCTTCATGTATTTGTTATAAGCAGAACATATTTCTAAAGATGTTTGCTCCTACTTAGCTATATTCTTTAGACAAAATGATTAACACTGTTCTATTCTGTACAGGTTCTTTGTACCATGCTCATCACCACAATATCTGAGCACCTTCAATAGTGCAATAAGCATCATGGCTAACATCTACTGTCTGTTTGTTCTCTCCTCCTCTCCCTGGGGAAGATGAGTGTGCAGTGGAGTGTTTTTGTTCTGGAATATTTTAAAAATATTATTACAAATTTATTTATATTTCTGCAAAGCCTGTTCCCCCTCACCCCAAAAATGGTCAGGGCCCTATTGCAGTAAGTGTTGCACAAATGAGTAAGTATATACAGTCCCTGCCCCAGAGAGCTCACAGTCTAGAATTTATGAAAAGAAGGAAGAAACAGACCGATGGGGGTATGGCACAAACAAAGAAAGGACAAAATGACACATTTGAGATAAATCATTGGCTTTGGTGTTCTTGCTAGTCTCAACTTCACATACATATGTATTAAGCATAGCTCACTCTCAACAAATTAGTTGATATTTCATATACCGTTTTCTTACTACTTGATCCCAATTATAATGATTTACAGCAGGCTTTGTTTTACTATTATACTATGCATTATTTATACCTTATTTCTTTTCCATTATTAAGGTGGGTCTTGCTAAACTTTTTGGGGATATATTATTGCTGCAATGGAAACTACTAAAAAGAAGAGAGCATTAGTAACATGCTTGGAGTTTTATATGCTTTCTTTTCAAAACTGAAATGATCTGGCTGCTACATATTGCCTCTCTGGGGATGAGTATCAGGGGGTAGCCGTGTTAGTCTGTATCCACAAAAACAACAAGGAGTCCGGTGGCACCTTAAAGACTAACAGATTTATTTGAGCATAAGCTCTCATGGGTAAAAACCCCACTTCTTCAGATGCATGGAGTGAAAGTTACAGATGCAGACATACATATACTGACACATGAAGAGAAGGGAGTTACCTCACAAGTGGAGAAGCAGTGTTGACAGGGCCAATTCAATCAGAGTGGATGTAGTCCACTCCCAATAATAGATGAGGAGGTGTCAATTCCAGGAGAGGCAAAGCTGCTTTTGTAATGAGTCAGCCACTCCCAGTCCCTATTCAAGACCAAATTAATGGTATTAAATTTGCAAATGAATTTTAGTTCTGCTGTTTCTCTTTGAAGTCTATTTCTGAAGTTTTTTTGTTCAAGTTTAGCTACTTTCAAATCTGTTATAGAATGTCCAGGAAGATTGAATTGTTCTCCTACTGGCTTTTGTATGTTACCATTCCTGATGTCCGATTTGTGTCCATTTATTCTTTTACGTAAGGACTGTCTGATTTGGCCAATATACATGGCAGAGGGGCATTGCTGGCACATGATGGCATATATAACATTAGTAGACCTGCAGGTGAATGAGCCTCTGATGGTCTGCTGATGTGGTTGGCTCCTCTGATGGTGTTGCTAGAGTAGATATGGGGACAGAGTAGGCAACGAGGTTTGCTACAGGGATTCCTGGGTTAGTGTTTCTGTGGTGTGGTATGGTAGTTGCTGGTATTGCTTCAGGTTGGGGGACTGTCTGTAAGTGAGGACTGGCCTGCCTCTCAAGGTCTGGGAGAGTGAGGGATCGTTTTCCAGGACAGGTTGTAGATCATTGATAATGTACTGGAGAGGTTTTAGTTGGGGGCTGTACATGATGGCCAGCAGTGTTCTGTTACTTTCCTTGTTGGGCCTGTCCTTTTCCTTGTTTGGAGATGAACATTGTAGTGAAAGTCAATCTTGTAGTTGCCTACAGAGGCAATCTGGTGATGCCATGGGAGAAACAAATCTTCTAACAGCATTGGGAAGAAAAAGGGACACCAGCAAATTCTCCATCAGAATGTAAGACTTGATCAGGAGCTATAAGAAAAATCCTTGAAATACAAATCCACAAAATCCAACATCAGGCATCAGGTGAAAGGTAAATCAACATGTAATTGCTGTGGAACTTGAGCCTGAAAAATGAATAGCATTGATTGGCATTGCACTTTAGACATGTACTGATGATCTATTGCAAATGATACTTATTCTCCAGAGCCTAATTATGCATCACCCTAGGAGAAGATGAGTGCTCGGTCTGTATGAAGAGGTGCTAAGCAGTTTATAGGATCAAGGCCTCCATAGGCATTGAGATAGATATCCGTGGACTGATTGAGCAGTCTTTGTTTCAGTATTAGAGCACCAAGAGTGTAACAGAGAAGTGCAGTACTTCAGAAGGGAAAATGGCCATTGAACTGTAAAGAGTGAGGCTGAAATGAATGCATCCGATGAAGTGAGCTGTAGCTCACGAAAGCTTATGCTCTAATAAATTTGTTAGTCTCTAAGGTGCCACAAGTACTCCTTTTCTTTTTGCTGAAATGACAGGCCATGTGTTCTGGTATACTTCTGAGTACATTGCTGAGATTGGATAATGTCTGTGGGAGTCATAGCAGTTAATCTAAAGGTACTTAGGGGCTGATCCTGCTTACATTTGAGATATGCACTTTAATAGAAACAGAGCTAGGCACTGTGACTGGGATCCAGGGGGGGACAGGACACACTGAGGTTACTCAGTTAGGGCAAACTGCAAAGAATGGGGCAGACAATCCCCAAAGCTGGTGGATATTCCAATACTTAGATTTACCAAGACAGCACAAAACAGCTTCTATAATACCTTACTGGTTACCTAAAAACCAAAACATAGTTCCCTTAAAAGTAACCCAGTCTTTGGGCTCCCTCTCAGACAGCCCAGACAAATATGAAAGTTCTACCAATCCCCAAGGATGAGACACATTACCTCCCAAGTTAATGAATATTCCAGATCTTACCCAAATACACGCTTTCAGCGAATTGTTCTTAACTAAACTAAAATTTATTTAAAAAGAAAAGAGAGAGAGTATTGGTTAAAAGATCAGTTTACATACAGACATGAGTATAGTTCTGCAATCTGTTTCATAGTAGAGATGTTGAGCTTTTCAGTTCCAAAGAGTTCTTTCAGAATTAGTCCATAGGTTCTAATCCAATGTTCATATCCAGGGTGATCCAGATGGGACTGGAGATCTCAGTCTTATGATTCAAGCTTCCCCTGCATAAAGCATCACACGGATCTGAGATGAAATGATCAGGTCCCAAGAGTTTTTATACAGTTTTCTGGAAGCCGCTTGACCATACAGTCCTGGGTGAACAATAGGCTTTTGAAGTATTCTTCTATTTCCTAAACATGGTTGGTAATTACTTCATGGATTAACATAAGGTAATTTATCCATTAAGCAGTTTATCACAAACTTTAAAGAGACATATAGACAATGACATTATTTCACCCAAGATTCATCTAAATGTTATATTCCCTTTTGATCTCTGAATCAATAGATATAGTGACAGATATTTTTATTTGTTGTGATGCCTGGAAGCCAAGCAAATCAGGGTGCCATTGTGCCAGGTGCTGCACGAACATATAGCATATGATAATCTCTCCCCCAAAGAGTTTACTGTCTAAAGAATGTCTAATTTAGGCTCTGGTCTTGCCAGCACTTATGCAAGTAAGTAACTGCACATGTGAATTGGGCACTCAAAAGCATAAGGGCGAAATCCTCACCTTATCGATATCATTGGGAGTTTATGCAATTGACTTCAACGGGGCCTAGATTTCATCCAAATGTTTGAAGCATGTGGCCATAGACTGCTTACTCCTCAGCACAGAGAACTGTCACTATTTAATTCGCTGTAAAATACCTTCCATACCCATATATTTAACATAATAGATCTTTACAGTATAAAGGACATAATGACATTCTGATTAATAGTTAATGAGCCTTCTGCAGCCAATCAATATCTCCTCATTAACCATAGGTATTCATAATCCCTCTGCTTAATTTTTTGTCTTATATGAGACCAGAAACTTACATTTGTTCAACTTAAGTTAGAGTTATTTTTCCCCCTAGGAAATGAACGAAGAAGGTGCAATTCATCTTCTTTTAGCAAAAACACAAGTGAGAGGATTTGATTGGGTCCTCAGAGATCAAACACACACAAAAAGCAATAAAAGACGAACAATTGGTAACTGAGCAAGTCACAGAGCTGGGGGAGTGCTTTCCTTAATCTCCTCCATGTGTTCCTACTAAATAACTCCTTATTTCCCTTTTTATATCACCGTGATAGGTCTCAAACTGTTTGTCAGCCTTTTGGGGATTGTATGATAACTATAGGAAATGCACCAGGGTATTGCAGCGATCACAAATTTAGCATTTCTGTTGCAAGAGCCTGCAAACACTTATACATGTGCTTAACTTTACATGTGTGAGTAGTCCCACTAATTTCATGTGCTATTCATGTGTGCATGGTAAAGCACATGCATTAACATTTTGCAAGGAGGATCTACAAGGAGGCTGTATCCCTCTGGGATTTGCCAGGATGATGTTGGTGATGATATTTTGCAGGACTGGGCCTTATTGTACAGACAGTTTGCAAGGCTAATGTTTGCTGAGGTATTTTGCAGTCAGATTTTACTCTAGCTCTCTCAAATTTTTTAACTATTAATTTTACTTTCACTGTGACATCTATAAACCTCTCCTTATACTGTTGAAGGAATGGAATTAATAATCTCTTCAGCTTTACAAGTAGATTGATTAAGATATTGCTCCTGTATGAATGTATTTAACAAATATTGTATGAACATATTAACTGAAATATAAAATCTTCTGTAGCATACAATGGTTAAAAACCTCTACTACTAGCCTGTTTCAGTTGATGGCTGTAAAGAACACTGTTGTTTGATTGCTTAAATTACAAATATATATTCCTATTGGCCTGTAGATGGAGCTTTCAACCAGAGATGTGCAAATCAGGAAATAACTCGTATACTTGAGCTGTTTGAACAGTTTTCTGTGTTAAACAACAGTAGAAACCAGACATATTTGCAATTCTCACCAGGCCAAACACAATCAACCTTAAAGGGCAGTTATACTTCAACAAGGAACTAAGTGAACCTGGCATAGTCTTTCCTATTCAAGATTTCTGCTAAGTTTACTGACCAAAATAAGACTTTACTGCTGTTAGCATTGCAGGGACAGTGCTGCTATGGAAGAGTGAGCTACATTCCAATCTGGCTCCCACATTAGCAACAGAATTGTCAACTGAAATCTGATGTCATAATCCTAACTGGTCATGGTTGTTAGAAGAGTTTGATGTAACAGTCAGAAATAAAAGCAGCTTGAGTTTTCAGATCCCTAGTTTGGTCTGAAGCACTGGTACTTGGAAAAAAATAATTTCCTATTGGTTTCTAAAGTGCATACACTGGATATGGAAGTGATTGGAAGAGATTAAGGGAATGATCTTTCAAGCACTTTGTCGTGTCTCTGTTCTCTGAACAGTATTAAGAATATGGGGAAACTACAAAGCCACAGTTGGATTCCAAACAACTGTATTTATTAGCTATAAAAACCTACATAATGTCTAGCTACACATATTCACTGCTGCTCCACTAGGTTCTCGGGGTTTCTACAACAGAAGTAAGAGACATCCACTGGAAGGGTGCCAAGCTAATTAAAAGAATACTACCCAATTCCTACATGTATAACTGCACTTGTGAGGAGGCTTAATGCCCTCAATAGCAGGAGCTCTTAACCTTCTGAGGCCCCCCCAACATGCTATAAAAATTCCAGGTCCCAGCAGGGGAGGGAGGGCTGGATCTCCAGACTTCAGTTGCTGGATGGCGGTGGGGGGAGGGGGCTCTGGGCTTTAACCTTGTGGGGTTCTGGGGGTAGGGTACTACCTGTAATGCTCATGGCCCCCCAGGGGGCCATGGACCCCCCAATGGAGAACTGCATGCTCAATGGCATTACTTACATGTGTAAAATTTACTCATGGGATAAAGTCTTTGCAGGATGAAGCCCTAAAGAAGTAACTCTGAAAAGTCAGGTTTGCAGTGTCACTGTTCTGATGAAGTGAGATGTAGCTCACAAAAGCTTATGCTCAAATAAATTTGTTAGTCTCTAAGGTGCCACAAGTACTCCTTTTCTTTTTGCGGATACAGACTAACACAGCTGCTAGTCTGAAACCTGTTCTGATTAGCGTCAGTGAAACTCACTGGATTTCATGACCCCTGAACATTTATCATAATCCCCAATCACCATCATTTGATGATAATAAAGTATATGATAAGAACATGAGAGATTATTGTGAAACTGAGAAAACATGTAAAAGAACATCATATACTCCAGGCCAATATTTTTGCTGAATGTTGACTTGAATATTTTAATCAAGGTATGAGCAAAAAGTTTTGAAAAAAGGTGGGGTCTTATATATCTAGATCAACCAGCTAGTATTCCAGGGAAAAACATTTGAATATTGTGAAGATTTTTAATATTATTTCTTTAATCTTTAATAGAATCAGCCATTTGTTACTAGTTGTTGGAAAGGCATTTGACAGTGTTCGGTAGGATTTTAGTTTTGTTAATCAAACCAAATTAATTTTGGACTTGTATTTATTAATTGGTGAAAATTGTTGAATTCCTATCTGTGGCTAGAGTGAAAACTAATAAAAAATACAACTTTGTTAGAAAGGTTTGGGGGTGTTTAGTCATCGGGTGTTTATCTCTGATGCCATTCCCTATGGATGAAATTGCCCCCCATGGTGGAGAGAGCTAGGTCAAGGCCTATGTTCTGTTTAAATCTCACTTAAGCCTTTGGGATATAATGGTTCATAGTCCAGTGTGGACATGGGTATATTTTACTCTATGGTCCCACTCCCTTTCTCTGACATCCATTTCAACAGGAGTTTTGCGTGAGTAAGGACTTCAGGATTGAGCTGTATGGTAATAGAAACTTTGGCAGTTACTGTTAGTTTGGATAAGAGATTACTGGTATAAAAAGCGAGAGAGCTAAACAATGTTATCACTTTTTGAAAATTATATAGTTTAGTAATTTTATCTAATCCTTATTAATTCCCCACCTAGAGGATTTACATTGATGTAATGCTCTGAAAAATACTTGGGATGAAAGATTACTTGGACTAAGTATGTTCTTTATCCACTATAGGCTCAATAAGCTCCTGCGGGCAGGTCCTGTATCTTTTTATTTATTTGGGAAAATGTCCAGCATATTTTAGAGGGTTGTTAACAACAAATCAGTGTAGGGTCCTATTCTTCCACCACCAAATGAGAATGAATGGAAGTTACCTGTATCTTATGGCAGGACTACTGGGTCCTTAACAATAATAATCATGCAGGCTGTAGGGTCTGGAAAACCTGTGGCTGTGCTTAGACTGTGTACAGAGGTTTCTGCATGGTGCAGGGAAATGCACTCAGTGCTCAGTATGCTGAGAACACCCCAACAACTGCATTGAACAGAGCACCGGTGATTAGGTACAAATGTCAATGTGATGGGGCAGAGACAGGACATGGCCAGCGTATAAGGAGACAAATCCTTACAGAAGCCAATAGAGTTAAGCCAATTTATACCAGCTGAATCTGGCCCAAGCTGGTTGAATGCAGAGTAGTGAATTTTCAGGATTTCAGTAGAGCTGGTTAAAAAATTTCCAACACAACATTTTTCCACAAAATAATGCCATTTCATTGGAATTGACACTTTCAAAGAGAACATGTTGATTTTGATGATTTTGGGAGAAAAGTTGAACCCAACCTTGTCAGAATGGAGTGTTTCCATTTTTCATTTTGAAATGATGTTTTGTTTCGATATTTATTTTTATATTATATATATACACACCTTTGGCATTTTATATATATATATATATATATATATATATATACACACACACACACACCTCTGGCATACCTCTGGCCTCTGGCATTTAGGGCAGTGACGAAGCTCCTCCACTCCTGTCTGTTTCTGGCATGTCTTTCAATGGTTCCCCAGCTGTGCCCCAGGTTTTTCAGCTCGGCTTCCACAGCTCTTCACCATGTTGTTTTTGGGCAACCTCGTTTTTTATTGCCTTCAGGTGTCCATCTTATTGCTACTCTGGTGATGGAATCAGTTTCCATCCGAAGCACATGACCGATCCACCTTCTATGCCTCCTGGCAATGATGGTGCTCAGATCCTCTTGGCTGCACTGTGTCAATAGATCTTGGTTTGAGATTGTTCTGGGCCAAAAATATGGAGGATTTCTCTGAGGGAGGTTGTATGGAATGAAGACAGTTTGGACATCTGCTCTCGCTGACACCCAAGATGTGTAAGCTGTAGCATCTCATCTCTGCTGTGACCCGAGCTAGCTTCCCTGCTTTGTACATTGTCCGTACATTCCAAAAACCAAGTTTGTTTTTTATCTTAGTGTTGAGCACTTCAGTCTTCATGCCATTCGCTTCCTTTCGGCTTTCACCACTGGCAGTCGTATGGGTCATTGACTCCTGAAGGCCATCACACGCAGTAATGGTCGATTTCTCCATCGCTGTTTCCGTAACATATTTTGTTTTTTATGGGACAGGGTTGTTAGCTCTGTGCCTAACCCCACAAGACCAATCTGGCATGGCTGAACCTACCAGGAGCAAAAAGCCCCCACCAACACAGACTCTGGGGATCTTTAGAGCATGCAAACTATCCCACCACGACAAGGCACGGACACCAGAGGACAGTTTTTATTCTTCGTTATATTATATGATACACATAAAATAAAAAAATCAAAATTGGAATGAAACATTTCTGTTTTATTAGAATGGAATGTTTTGATTGACCCAAACTTCCATTTTGTGGGAAATTTCAAAAACTGTTTGGTTTTTGGAACTGGGATGAAAACAAATGTCAAAATCATGAAATGTTCCATGAGGCAGAACTTCTGTTTCCTACGTAGTTTTGTAGTTCAGTTACTTCTGTTCCTAGTCAGGAGTAAGTGCTCCCCTTGAGCATGTTTACGAGTGGTACTTAGGAAACGAGAACCGGGGCAGGGTGAGGTAGTAGGCTATCCATCCAAATTTCAGGAGCCCTCATATTGCTTTGCCATAGACCCAGGTAGAGCCAAATCTGGCCCAGTTTTCTTATCAGGTCTACCAGGATTGAGATGGCTAGAGAAGAGAGGTAGATGGGGTGCATTAAACCACAGAGCTCAGCAGCCAAGTATATAAAAGGAGGAAGAGGAAAGCTGAGGCTCATTCCTCTTTTTTTTTTCTTTTGTACGGCAAGAGAGGAGATTAATAACATTCCAATAGCTGAATCCAGATTAGTGAGCCAGTGGTCCATTGTTGGCCCTGCTGGTCTCAATCTGAGGCAGGGATGGCTTGTGCATTGAGCTCCCTACAAATGTGCGGGACTGTGTGTTGGGGAGTTCTCCCTGCCTTTTAGTCTAGAAAGGGGAGGTCTTTGAGGCGAGATTAAACACTGGAGAAGGAAGAAGAATTTTCAGGGGATTTGTTTGGATGTTGTCACTGCTTATGGGAAGCGCTCACCACACACACATCCTGGGTCAAGCAGCCTCTGATAGGTATGTTCCAGTGGAACAGTATCTCTCCCAGCCAGCAGCTCAATACCTTATCGTGTATTGTGGGCACAGCATTCTTGTCTGCCTGCAGCAACAACTTCCTGGGGGTATTATTTATCATTTGTTAAATGCAGCAGTGTGCTCACTGCTCTACAAGGCAAAGGAGAAGACCTAATCCCTGTCCCAAGGAACTGAGGAGCTACAAAATCTGCTTCATTTTATTGGACTATATGAAAGCTGCAAGCTCAGCAGTGGCTGAGTAGCTCAGAGATGCTATCTGCTGATGATTCTTCACAGCCCCGTGGGATCAAGCAATAAATGATTAATCATTCCCATTTTCAAATAAAATGTGTTAACTGAAAAATTAGGATTAGCTTTGCTTTTGCCAAGTGTTAGTGTAATTGAGCAAAAAATTAAAGTTATAGCACTGTAAGGCAAAGGGTTTTTACTTTTCTAGTCATTTTATTTTTTAGACAGGATAAAGACCCTTTGGAGTAAATGCAGAGAGAACAGTAATGTGACTTAGAAGCTAGCCTGAATGTTGAAAGTGGGCAATAGATTGGACCCAAGTAAAAGAAGTATCTGAAAATGCTAGACAGAGACAGTAGCTTTACATTTGTGTCCATGAAATATATTTAACCTGTGGATAAATGCAATCTGCATATATCAATACAATAGAGAGGGCTTTCACATATAGTGTAGACTTGAATTACATCAGAGGGTAAGGATGGGGGCAGGATAAGTAATGAAAGGCATTTCTTAGGTGGTGGGAGGAGTTAAGCATATATGTATAAGCATAAAGGATAGATGTGAGATAGTGTACATTCTTTTTATATATTACATATGTGGCTGCATGGTGATATATACAAGAGACCACTTTCATATTAATTAATGTGGCTCATACAAATTCAATATACAAAATACATTGCATAAAAATCAATTGTCAAGAGAGAACATTAATGCAAAGTTGAGGGCTCAAGTAAGGAAATGGAAGAATTAATTTTTCACCCTATCCTGGTGTGCGTACGCCTCGTGACCAGCCAGCTCCAGATGGTGTTGAATGGTATACCAGCTCCAATGAAGTCAATAAAGCTATGCTCATTTACATTAGTAGAAGATCTGGCTCACAGTTTTAAACCATCCCTGATGGATGTTGTCCAATCGTTTTTAAAAATCTTCATTGACAGGAATTCCACAGTCTCCCTAGGTAACCTGCTCCAGTGCTTAGCTGTCCTTATAATTCAATAGTTTTTCTTAATATCCAACCTAAATCTCTCTTGAGATGCAAATTTGCAAATATTTTGTATCTAAATGCAAGTCTTCATTTAATGATTTTTTGATACCATTTTATGTGAATGAGATGTTTTAATTATTATTTGATGCTATAACTGATTATTAATGTAAGAAGCCATTTAAGCATAGAAATATTTATATTCATTAGGAAATTTAATTAGTCTGTCAATTCTTAAACCAATCCTCACCAAACTCAGAAAGCCAGGTATTACTTCCTCAAGGATTGGTAAGAAGAAAGAACAATAACTTCCTTGACTGTTTACATTTAAAGACTCACGTTAAGAATTATTTAAGTCTGAAAAAGTCTATTTTAAGAGCTAAAAGGCCTTAGGAAACATTGTTTGGACTAATTTTAAACTGAATTTCAACTCCTATTTAATCCTGATGGAATTAAAGGGATATTTTAGAAAGAGAGGCCGAATAAAAGAGAGTTGAAACTCTAAATTCAAAGACTTTATGAGAGTTCCTGCCATAAAGACAAAAGCATTTGTAACCCTGCTATCGATGTGTTAATAGATTGCATATTCAGAGCTGTATCTGCTACCCAAACAATGCCATGAAGATGTTCAGCTCATGAAAAAGTGACAGCTGTGTTTCAGAAATGAAATATTGTGAGATTTCTGTTCCATGAAATGTTTGGCTTTAAGGATGAAATATTTTTGATAACACATTTTTTTCCATAGCCAAACTTCAGTTTCCCAGCCAGCTCTTCTGAAAATTCATACACGGGCTCCTTATGGATTCACATGATGGAATTTATTTTTTCCAGTTTTCTTTTTTAAAAAAATACAACTGGTATATTTAATTCAAACAGTGAGAGAATATTCTTATTTTAGGATGTATAATTAAAAAGATTATACTCTGCCAATCATGGCACAATGTACAACAAAACAGGTACTTGTAACACATTTTGATTTTGTGTCACAGATTGGCAGATTTGATGGTTGAAAGATAAAAGTGTTAAATCCAAGTATATTGTGTCTGTGGGTTTGCCTTAATCTTTGACCAGTTCTTGTTTTTGTAGCCCATACTGTTTAATGTTTGTGGTTCTGTTATTTTCTAGATGGTTAGTGATTGTCTTTTACTAATATTATTCCATTATTTTATATGGGATAGAAGTTAGCTTTATGATAATGTCGTTATCGGGGTCCCACTTTCTGCCCCCCTCAAATCTCTTTTTAAAAAATCAGTAATATATTTGAACCAAGATTTTCAAATGTAATTAGAACTGGAGTACTTGTGGTACCTTAGAGACTAACAAATTTATTTGAGCATAAGATTTTGTGAGCTCACTTCATCGGATGCCTGTGAAGCTGTAGCTCATGAAAGCTTATTCTCAGATAAATTTGTTAGTCTCTAAAGTGCCACAAGTACTCCTTTTCTTTTTGTGGATACAGACTAAAACGGCTGCTACTCTGAAAATTGATTAGTGATTTTGGATGTCACCATTTTTCAGTGCCCGACTTGAGACAATTTACAGGGGCCAGATTTTCAAAGCATAGATGCTCAGCACTTTTTGTAATCTGGCTTTTTAAAGGTGCCTCAAATTGTGCATCCAAAATCACTAGTTGCTTTAGAGAAGTTGGACACTGGGTTAATTCTATCTTGGAATGACTTCTAAAATTGTCAGGAAGCTCATTTGCTAATTCCCTAACATTGAATCATAGAAATGTAGGTCCGGAAGGGACCTCAAGAGATCCTCTAGTTCATCCCCTACACTGAGGCAGGATTACATATACCTAGACCATCCCCCACAGACGTTTATCTAACATGTTCTTAAGAACCTCCAGTGACAGGGATTCAACAGTCTCTCTAGGTTATATCCCATGGTCCATTTAGTCTGAGCCAAATGATTTATAGACGGTCACCTTTTCCAACTATTCCCTACTTTGCTTTTTATCATTGTCTATTTTTATAAAGTTCACTAATTTTGTGATTGCCCAGACATGTTCTCTTGTTGAAGACAGATTTTTTAAGGGAGTTCAGCATCTGAGCCATTTTTGAGTTTGCATTAATTTAATCTCCTCTTTCTTTTACTACCCTTGTGATACCTTATCCTTTGCTATATTTACATACACCCTTTATCTCTTAGTCTAGTAGTAAATCATTCTACTTCATTTGGTGCTCTTGTTCCTGATTCTGATTTCACACTCAGAATTGGGAATAACTCCATTGAGGACAGTAAAATTATATAGGTAAAAAAACAGTGTAAGTGACCCCGGAATCTGGACCTTTATCCCTATCTTTTCCCATCAGACATAATTCATAGAATCATAGAATCATAGAATCATAGAATATGAGGGTTGGAAGGGACCCCAGAAGGTCATCTAGTCCAACCCCCTGCTCAAAGCAGGACCAAGTCCCAGTTAAATCATCCTAGCCAGGGCTTTGTCAAGCCTGACCTTAAAAACCTCTAAGGAAGGAGATTCTACCACCTCCCTAGGTAACGCATTCCAGTGTTTCACCACCCTCTTAGTGAAAAAGTTTTTCCTAATATCCAATCTAAACCTCCCCCATTGCAACTTGATTGTGTATTCTTCTAATTGATTGTGTATTCTTATTTTGTTGCCTCCCCATTTATGTTATTGAAACTCTGCTTTGCACATAAATATTATTATAACAAAGTATTGACAAACTTCAGTAATCTATTTGTGATTCATCCCAACCTGAAGATTGCGTTCAAAAAGGGTTAGTTATTTTAAGTAAGTACAATTAGTTCTAAATCATTCACATGTCAAATTAACAAGATGTTTTGTAGATGCTTAAGTTTTCAAAATACACAGTGCTGTAGCACTGAATAAGCTAATTATTAAACCAATTTGTCTATTTTTAGCTAATTAGATTAATGATATACACTGAAGTGAAAGCACAATTGATCTCTTATAATTAGTGGCAAAAAGCAGTGAAAACACTGAACAGCTACCACATATGTTCAAGTAAAGACTTTATTAATTTTAATCACCTCTTTTTCTGTCTTAGACAATGTTAGAATTGGCAGAGATTGATATCAAACTATGTGAGAACGTCTTCAGTTTCTTATACATCTGGGAAATACTGGATGTTAATATATACACTTTAGAAATGTTCATGCTCAGATTGTTTGAACAACATTACGGTGGGGGATAGAATGGAAAAGAGACTTTAGGCGTGTTTCAAACCTAAGTATCAAAAGATACTTGACATGTAGCATTGCATCTGGGCGAGTCTAATGGGTTTTGGTATTTTGAGGAAAATGGCTGGAAATTTTTACTTTGAAAATTAGCTAATTTGCATAGACAGTATAAAGATTTCATAAGCTGCTTTTTTGGATTTTTTTTTACTATACATACAATCAAAATCTATTAGCAGGACAGACAATATAGCTCTTCAGAAGCCATCATGGTCCATCAGGTAAATAATTCATATTTTAAATTGTGTAGTGTATAAATAAATACTTGATTGTATTTACCTCAATAGAAGATAAAGGACCCGAGATGCCTCTCAGTTATACTAGCTTTGCATTGGCCTCTTTTTAGGTGCCAGAGAATAATCTGGTGCAGCAATCCCTGTTAGGTAACTAATATACATGTTACTTGCTGTCTATCTATATCAAAGACTTAAGCAAAAACTGTAGGGCAGGTTTGTTTGTTGGTTTGGTTTTTAAAAGAGCTCAGCGTTGGCTCTCAATAGTAAAAATCCTGCCCCTCTCACCACATGCAGTGTGATTGCCATTGTGGGCAGTGGAAGCATTCAAGCTAGAGCCCTCATGGTTTTAAATGGCAAGGGGCTGCTTAGCAGGGTGTTCTCCATGAATACTTCTGTTGGTCTGTGAGTGGCCAGGATTTGCTAACCTTCCCTAGATGGTGTGACGAGTATGAGAATTTCTGTTAATATTTTTTTCTGAGCCACATGGGTGCCTCAGTTTACCCTCTCACTACGTACTGTTATAGAATGAGTGTAAAAAGGAATGTGGACTTGCCACATGTCAGACATGCTGTCCAGGTGGAAACCAGTTACTTTAACAAGAACTAGCACGTACGACTGGTGAATCCCAAAGATATAGAATGGGAGCCCCAATGACCGAACATTAGTGTTTAATGACAGGAAAGCCAAAGCAGCCTGAACACTTGAACAACATTGGCTTGACTTCAATAATTGGAGATGGATAAAGCCTCATTTCTCAGAAGACAAAATTAGGGAGGTATATGGATCAACAGGCTAATAACAGAAGGTCTGTACTAGCTGAGATAAGGGGGAATGCCCATGGAGTGTGTGACACAATGTATAGTAAATGCAATGTAATGTGTAAATGTATTTAAAGAAAGAGGTTTGCTGTGGTACTCCCTATACCAGTGGCTAGCATGTCCCTGTGGCCCGCTGCTTCCCGCAGCTCCTATTGGCCGGGAATGGTGAACTGCGGCCACTGTTAGCTGCGGGGGGCTGTGCCTGCAGGCGGTCAACATCAGCAAAATTCTCGCGGCCCGCAATCAGATTACCCTGATGGGCCACATGCGGCCCACAGGCCGCAGGTTGCCCACCACTGCCTTATACCCACCATATATGGTTGAGCGTGATCAGCTCAGCATAGCTTTGCTGCATGCCAAATAAAGGAACATATGTGACAAGAGTGAATTTGAACTAAGTTCTTGGGGAACCGAGTGGAAGAACTCTTGGGGAAACCCTAACAAGAGCATGGCTCCAACAAGAGAAAAAAGTACAGGTGTAAAGAGACTGTTGTTCAAAGTTGCTGCAGTGAGCAGACAGTGTGCAAGACAGACAGAGAAACAAAGAGATTGTGAGCCACTCTGGATCTCAAAAGAGCATGACATCTTGAGGCCATTGCTCCTGACACAATGCACTCTGACTTAAGCTTGGCTTTACCATGCTACCTATGGATCTCTTTGTGTTGTATTCCAAATGACTAATAAATGCTATCTTGCTTTTAAAAGGCTGCCCTATGGCTCTGCAGATACTCACTGTTTGCATTGCTTCCTAACAAGGTAAAGTCTCTCCCAAGAGTCTGACTTCAGATGTACTCACAGCAGACAGCCACAGTGAGAAACTGGAGGTATGGGAGGTTGAAGGGTGAGTTGTGGTATTATGAGTTCACATTACCTGCCCTGGAAAATGAGTGGATCATTGGGAGTGTGGTGCACTAAAGGGTTACTTCCAGGAGACTGTTTAAAGGCCAGGGGATAGCACAGACCTGGTAAATCTGTGACAGATGGCTAGGCTGATGGGTAACATACGGGATGCTAGACTTGGGTTCATTATTATGGTGATCAGATGGGTTTGTATTAACATTGGTTCATTAGCACCTTGAAAAGTCTGTCAAGGATCTTAATTGTGTAGTGAATATTATCTGTGAGATGCTTTTGGTATAAGGTTGATGCTGTAATAGCTACATAAATAGACCTCAAGATTGTGAGAGTTGGTCTCTTTCATGCTGGTCTAAATTACAGAGGCATCCTTAAGGAGCGGGCAGCGTGTTTTTCGCTTAGTTGTACACTTTTACTGGATTCTGCAGCAGAGCAGCTGGGAAAATTCTTTCTGGTCCCCAATACATTGGACTTTAAGGGTTTGGGTCAGAGATACCCTAGTGTGCACTTGACTATAGAACATCTATCCCATCACTATCTCAGTTATTCAATGATTATTTTATATTGTCATTTTTAAATAAAAGGGAATAAACTACAAAAACTAGACAAGCCATTTACAAAACACACTTTGCTTCTCTACAAAAGAAAAAGGACACTAAGCTATCTAAACTACTATATACCACAAGGGGCCACAACAATGGTTCCCTTAACCCACCCAGCAATATTGTTAATCTATCCAACTATACTCTTAGCCCAGCAGAAGAATCTGTCCTATCTCGGGGCCTCTCCTTTTGCCCCTCCACCCCCACGAACATGATACAGTTCTGTGGTGACCTAGAATCCTATTTTCGACGTTTCAGACTCAAGGAATATTTCCAACACATCTCTGACCAACATATTAACCCACAGAGACCTTCCTGCCAACACTACAAAAAGAAGGATTCTGGGTGGACACCTCCTGAAGGTCGAAACAGCAGCCTGGATTTCTACATAAAGTGCTTCCTCCGACGTGCACGAGCTGAAATTGTGGAAAAGCAGCATCGCTTACCCCATAACCTCAGCCATGCAGAACACAGTGCCATCCACAGCCTCAGAAACAACTCTGACATCATAATCAAAAAGGCTGACAAAGGAGGTGCTGTCGTCATCATGAATAGGTCGGAGTATGAACAAGAGGCTACTAGGCAGCTCTCCAACACCACTTTCTACAAGCCATTACCCTCTGATCCCACTGAGAGTTACCAAAAGAAACTACAGCATTTGCTCAAGAAACTCCCTGAAAAAGCACAAGAACAAATCCGCACAGACACACCCCTGGAGCCCCGACCTGGGGTATTCTATCTGCTACCCAAGATCCATAAACCTGGAAATCCTGGACGCCCCATCATCTCAGGCATTGGCACCCTGACAGCAGGATTGTCTGGCTATGTAGACTCCCTCCTCAGGCTCTTCGTTACCAGCACTCCCAGCTATCTTCGAGACACCACTGACTTCCTGAGGAAACTACAGTCCTAAGTGATCTTCCTAAAAACACCATCCTAGCCACTATGGATGTAGAAGTTCTCTACACCAACATTCCACACAAAGATGGACTACAAGCCGTCAGGAACAGCATCCCCGATACTGTCACGGCTAACCTGGTGGCTGAACTTTGTGACTTTGTCCTCACCCATAACTATTTCACATTTGGGGACAATGTATACCTTCAAATCAGCGGCACTGCGATGGGTAACCGCATGGCCCCACAGTATGCCAACATTTTTATGGCTGACTTAGAACAACGCTTCCTCAGCTCTCGTCCCCTAATGCCCCTACTCTACTTGTGCTACATTGATGACATCTTCATCATCTGGACCCATGGAAAAGAAGCTCTTGAGGAATTCCACCATGATTTCAACAATTTCCATCCCACCATCAACCTCAGCCTGGACCAGTCCACACAAGAGATCCACTTCCTGGACACTACGGTGCTAATAAGCGATGGTCACATAAACACCACCCTATATCGGAAACCTACTGACCGCTATTCCTACCTATATGCCTCTAGCTTTCATCCAGATCATACCACTCGATCCATTGTCTACAGCCAAGCGCTACGATATAACCGCATTTGCTCCAACCCCTCAGACAGAGACAAACACCTACAAGATCTCATCATGCATTCCTACAACTACAATACCCACCTGCTGAAGTGAAGAAACAGATTGACAGAGCCAGAAGAGTACCCAGAAGTCACCTACTACAGGACAGGCCCAACAAAGAAAACAACAGAACGCCACTAGCCATCACCTTCAGCCCCCAACTAAAACCTCTCCAACGCATCATCAAGGATCTACAACCTATCCTGAAGGACGACCCATCACTCTCACACATCTTGGGAGACAGACCAGTCCTTGCTTACAGACAGCCCGCCAATCTGAAGCAAATACTCACCAGCAACCACACACCACACAACAGAACCACTAACCCAGGAACCTATCCTTGCAACAAAGCCCGTTGCCAACTCTGTCCACATATCTATTCAGGGGATACCATCATAGGGCCTAATCACATCAGCCACACTATCAGAGGCTCATTCACCTGCACATCTACCAATGTGATATATGCCATCATGTGCCAGCAATGCCCCTCTGCCATGTACATTGGCCAAACTGGACAGTCTCTACGTAAAAGAATGAATGGACACAAATCAGACGTCAAGAATTATAACATTCAAAAACCAGTTGGAGAACACTTCAATCTCTCTGGTCACTCGATCACAGACGTAAGAGTGGCTATCCTTCAACAAAAAAGATTCAAAAACAGACTCCAACGAGAGACTGCTGAATTGGAATTAATTTGCAAACTGGATACAATTAACTTAGGCTTGAATAGAGACTGGGAATGGATGAGTCATTACACAAAGTAAAACTATTTCCCCATGGTATTTCTCCCTCCCACCCCACCCTCCACTGTTCCTCTGATATTCTTGTTAACTGCTGGAATTAGCCTACCTTGCTTGTCACCATGAAAGGTTTTCCTCCTTCTCCCCCCCCCCCCCCCCGCTGCTGGTGATGGCTTATCTTAAGTGATCACTCTCCTTACAGTGTGTATGATAAACCCATTGTTTCACATTCTCTGTGTGCGTATATCAATCTCCCATCTGTTTTTTCCACCAAATGCATCCGATGAAGTGAGCTGTAGCTCACGAAAGCTTATGCTCTAATAAATTTGTTAGTCTCTAAGGTGCCACAAGTACTCCTTTTCTTTTTGCGAATACAGACTAACACGGCTGCTACTTTGAAACCAGGGAATAAACTGAAATTGATAAGAATGATAACTTCCATCTAAAATAGGCTATTAAATATGCACTGAAGCTAATTAGTAACGAAAAACTGAAAGAGGATGGGGTGATGGTAATAGCCCCATTGAGCCTGTGGAGCCATTCTGGGCTGCATGGCAGGAGAGCACAGATGTAAGGGGGTATCATTAAAGAGATTGATGCTTTCAGTTCACTAGTTGAAAAATTGAAATTTTACATAAAAATCTTTCTAAATGCTCCATTTGGCTCTTACACAATATAATTTTCAGTAAACTTTGACTTTTTAAAATTTGCTCTGGAGGGAAAAACATTTTTGCCTCTTTAAAATAAATCAAAATATATTAATGATTGAAACCCCATCAATATCAATTCTTTTTAGCCCTTCATTGGCTATGAAATAGCTCCTTCTAGACATGAAAGCTCATAACTGAAATCATAAAGTCCAGATAGCTAAAGATTCACAATTATTATTAAAATGTTTTAAAAAATTATGCGAGATGGAAATAGAAACAAATCAATTATTAAAACTGCACTTCACTATCTTCCTGGACTAATGTTTTTTTTCCCTGGATGTAATTATTATTGGCACAATTAATATCACAAAAAGCCATGAAATATAAATGTTAGGTTTCCAACAACAGCATTTGGACACTGATCCTGCAAGCTGATCTGCGTGGGCAGACACTTACTCTTGTGTGTGGAGCCCAGATGAAGTCAGTGGGGCTCATTATGGGTACAAGGTTCCATCCACACATGCCAGATTGCAGCTTTAGGATCTAAATCAGCTACAATGTGCATCCTGTGTGTTTTATAGTATATACTTTCCCAAATAAGTGTGCTGTGTGGATCATCCTCTGGCATTGCCCAGAGAGAAAACAGTAAGTCTGTTGAAGGGATGACTGGAATCAACCAAACCTTGTGGTCTAAATCTACTTATGGATCTAGCAAAATCAGCATAGGCACTTAACCTGTAGCCATTGCTCTGTATTATTCACAGGTTGAAAACCATCTTATTAGTGATCATGAACGCTTGAAAAATCAAGAGCTGCTGCAATATAGTAATGTGGAAGGACAGGACTGCTGGATGTTTATTAGGCCTGGAAACTCAGTTCTGTCTGTAGAAAACCTGAGTACAACCTGCATATAGTTAATTTTAATATGAACTCAGATTATAATAATGGAAATCTATAATTGTGCAGATTGCATTCATGATTATATAAGGACCCTCTACTAAGTGAAGTTGTTCTGTGAGGGAAAAAAAATAATGAGCCATCATCAAATTTTCCAAGATGTGATGGGCCTATAGCTTTCTTCTGGTCTGAAATTACTACATAAGGTCTTGGTCTTCCAAAAGCCCAGTGCAAATGGACCTATGGCCCATTAATGGAATGCTGCATGGGCACAGGATTTTGCTCATGTAGAGCTCTTTGCAGGATATGGGCCTCAGACTCTGTTGTATGTGGAGATGTTCCTCAATGATAAATGATACCTTGGGCAGGAGAGGACTGAGCTAAAAGTCACATGAACAGAAATCATTGTTAGACTAAAGGTGGCCTAAAATAGCTATGTAGCAGGAACGGCTGTGTACTCTATTTGCTGGAATAATAGAATACAACCATTTGTAGGGAGACAGGACAAAATATCTTCTCCGTGACATTAAAACAATGTGTAGTGTTTTTCTTTTCCAGTTGCTTAGTTTGGTGCCCAGTGGCATTCTTGCTAGTTTGTTACACCTTAAACAAGAACAGAAATCTTTATTTTGCCTTTGTTAAAAGAAAACTAACCTGATTTTGCTCAGCACAGCTGTCAGAATTTTCAGATGGCAAGAAAAGTACTTCTCATTTTAAATAAATCGTTAAAAGTATTTTAAAACGAAGCATTTAATCACATTTGTCAGTTCTGAGCCTGCAGTGCAAGAGTTTTCAGGTGGAATTTTAAGGAGGGAAGTGGTTATTTTTGTAGCGTTGTTTTCAATGTTGTTATTCAATGGAAGTTACCCTGCATGACAGGTGAAATTTTAAGGCTGCAGAGATTGTGTGGAAGCCTTCTTACTAAGAAAAGACATTAGTATGTTCACAGCATACACACAGAGAAGTTATATAAAAACATAAATACCTTTTCTGGAAGGTTGCAACACAATACTACTTTATTTCTGGGAATTCAGAACAATAATACACAAGAACCCAAAAAACAGAGAGTGACAAAGCAGGCTGCTCCCTAAGGCAGAGCACAACTCAACTTACCTTACCCTAGGCTGGCTTTCTTCAGACTGACTGTCCCTAGACCCAGACTGCACACTTCCCTACAGAACTCCTAGCCTGTAAGCAAGACTGAGAAATCCCTTACACTTAAAGTGATTGTTTACAATTTTAACACAGATTTCAGTACATCATTTGTGACAGGATCACAGTATCAGGCCATAAAAGAGATGCAGCACTTAATGTGTACCAGGCAGTTCACAGGGTACGCTGCAGACAAACCTGTGTCCTGAAGACCTATAATCCACTAAAAAGACAACAGATATAAGGGATGAGAGGACGGGATGGAGCAAAAAGCAAGTGATTGAGCAGTGAATTAATTCCATTATTTTTGTTTAGATCTCTAAGAATTCATTTTCTCCTGATGAGAATTGAGGGAGATTTTCAAAGGTGCTAACGAGAGAGCTAGGTGCCCAACTCCAACTGAATGCCTTCGTGTCTTTGAAAACCTCATCAGTTTCCCATTTTGTTATCACTTCTTTGAGGGGAGGACAAGGTTTTCTAACTTTGAGCTGAAAGAAAGTCTTGGTGAAGGGAAAGGTGGAGGCATGGGGATCGTGTTCCATGGCCTCACTCTTCATTGTAATAGCTGTTACCAGGAATAGGGTCAGATACACCAACTGTATCTTTTTAAAAACTTTGGACTAAACTCAGCCCTAGGTGCTACTCCTGGGGAAATCAATTGGAGTGGCAGCTGGTTAAGCCAGGGCTGAGCTTGGCCCTTTGTTTCCAACCCTCGTTGTTGTTTTTCTATGATGGAAAATGTTCCTTTTTCCCCCTGAAGGATCAGGCTGCTGGGCTGAGTAAAATGGATGGAGTCTCCTTTTAAACATTTTGGGTACTTTATAGTCTCTTTGCAAATGCACTCTTTTAATCACATCAATAATTCACAACCCTCCATATAGACCAACCTGTCGGGTTTTAAGCATTCTTTGTACAGCACTTTAAGTCTACTCAGTAGGAGAGTCTCAGCGTTCCGAACTGATGCTGCAAGTTAGTGTGTCTGGTCAGCATGATACTATTGTAAAAGTAGCATGTACAATCCTTGGATGTGTGATAGCTTGGATATAAGAAGTCTGGTACACAGCAGGTGATAGCAAATTCCCTTTACTGGTGTGATACTCCAATAGTTAGAAATATATACTCTGGAGAAATTTGTGCAATGACAAAAGAAACGTATAAATGTCTAACAGACTTCACTGGGTTCCATTGCGATTGATTGTCTCACATCTTGAACAAAAATTTATGTTAAAAGCAGCAGCTATAGCCTCAAAATATCCAACAACCTGATCTGTCTCTCTTAAGATGCTCTATATATTTGACCTTATAGGACAGTGAATCAAATCCTGATATCAGGTTTTGGCTCATGGTCTGTTCCTGCAATATGCTAATTTATTAAAAGAAATTGCTAGTAACAGCTGAATAGTTCAAAATTTTTAGATCAGCTACAGTTACTAAACAAAATGAAGGTCTATATGCAAAACCCTGACTTCCCAGATTTCATGGCTCTGGTGATACTGCACACAAAGATGTAGGCAAAATGAAGGGAGTTCAGAGAAAAGTTACCACCGTAATTAAGTAATAAATTAAGTAATAAATTTTAAAGAGCAAAGTGGGCCAGATCTTCCACTTGTGTAAATGAGAGCAGCTCCTTTGATTCCCTCCAGATTGGATCTGGCCTGATAGGTTGGCAAGGCAATTTGTAAGGGGTATGATAATCTACAACTACTTGAAAGATACTGAGGATGGAAATGAACTGTGTAGCAAGAAACAAAGGAGGTATAATCAGAGGTAATGGTATGAAATCAAGGGAAGAATAACTCAGGAAAAACTTCCTGATGGTGAGATCTACTGGATAAGACTATGGAATAGCCTTCCCAGGAAACTGTCTTGCTAAGCAACTGACCACACCCTCAGTTGGTGCAAATCTGTGTTGGTCCAATGAAGTCCTGCTTTTCAGAGGGCAGGTGCTCAGCATGGTCTGACAAGGTGCTTCAACTTGGACTCCTAAAAATTTTGTCTTCCAACACATTTGTTTTTCAAACTAACAGAAACCCTTGTTAATGTTAATACAAACTCCTTTGGAATGAGTCTGGGAGTTGAGTTTTTGATGAAACAACAAAGGAGTTTTACTATTATTAAGTTGCAAAAGAAATATTTATGTGAATATTTAAATGCATTCGATTAATTTGAAATGATCTAAATTAATTAACAGCAGTGATAAATTAATACAACAAAGCAGGCAAATAAGAATTATTCAAAATTAATATTAAAAGTTTTAAATAAAAAGGTAATAACTTGCTTATTTAAATGTTTAACTCATTGATTACCTGTTTTTTTTTTCTAAAATGCATTGCTTTAATATCTTTAAGCTCTTAATGCCTTATCTTGTATAGTTATACATAGAATTCTGGCACCATTCATCTTTAATTGTAAGTTTGTCCTGTATGTCTCATATGTTGTCCTGTGTTGTATGTTGTGTGTGTCACGTGACTACTTTTTATTTTCATTTTTTGCAACAAAAGTCAATTTTATACTTTTAAAAAATATAAGTGATACCATACTATTTTAATATTATGGTTGGGGTATAACCACCATAATGCCAATTAATTTTTTGCAAAGCTCAAAAAGGCCTCTGTTATAAATATAGGTACATAATTTTTTGCCTCAACAAATAGTGCAATTGCAATAAAAAAAATCTCTTTTATTAACCACATGTGTTTTTTATTTAAAGGAAAAAATGGACAGGGAAAACTCAAAATTAATGCCAAGGTAATATTAACAAAATGTTAGTTTCTTTTTTGGGGGCTTTATAAACTTTGTGCCTTTATTAAATATTAAAATATAGTTATAAGACTGCTATAGCAAAAATGTCAGAAATATACTATGTTTGGTTATGCTGCAAAATGTTAAAGCTAACCAAATAATCTGAATAGGTTTCCAACTCTGTCTCCCAAACACCTCCAAGTGTCATGAAAGTTTAATATCCTCAAAATGTTTGCATAGACTTGCGTTAAAATTTATTTTGGTTTAATTTTTATACTATTTTCTTTTATGTTATGTTAAAAGTAACTACTGGTTGTTAAAGTTTGTGCTTTCATACAGTTAACAAAAGTTGAATTGGTATCACAAGCAAATTGACTCTAAAAACCGTGGGTAAAAATCCTGTTACTGACTCTTTTTCTAAAACAGAGTATTCAACAGGGGAGAATAATACACCTTCTCACAGAAGATTGCGAGCATCTATTTTAGCAGCTAAGTACTATATTTAATATAAAAATAAGTAATGTATATGTTAATTACAATGAATGTCTATGCAACAACTGTAAGAGCATCTACAATAGGTATATTTGTGCTAAAGAATTGGAAAAATCAGAACAAAAGCATAAGCTTGTGTTATAAAACACTTCGTCCCATTACAGTGAAAATAAACCAAATTAATTGGTATGTTAAATTTGGGTTACTGAAAACAAGAGAAATGTAAAACAAACAAGCAAAAACTTTGTTATGTTAACCAACTTAAAATGTTCAAGGGTGCATCCTAGAGACCAAAAAAATATTAGTGCACAGTGAAGAAACACCTCTGCATCAGGGAAAGGAAACTGAAGTGCTTTATAAATAACAGACATGTCAACTAATGTCAACCTACCATATATGGACAATTAAGTATGCAATCAGCTAGAAACCATTAGCTGGGGCAGGTGTAAGTGTTCTTTAAATTGCATATTATTAAGCAAAGTAAGTTCACGTTCCTGTAGTTTTAAATCTTTATCACTGAAATACGGATGAGTTTGTACCTGTAGTATATGTAGCTCTGTTGTACTGTCAGATGGCTTCTGTCGGGGAAACTGTTCTCAAAGCCCGTGGTTAGCTGGCATGAGGCTGACACTGAACTGCTTGTGCAATTTTGTTATGATGCCGGTTGGACTTATGATTTCATGTCCAAGACTCAAAATCAGAAGGCTTAGGATGAGAGAGGCTCCAAACTGTCTGAGGAAGGGATCCACCTGACTGGCCACCAGTGTCAGGAGAAGCTCAAATCCCTGAGGATGCTAGAACACCTGGCACAGGACCACAACCCCTCATCTGGTGAAACCCTGACAAGCTCTGTCTATGCCCTGGACATCTTAAGGGTCCTTGGGGAAATCTGTGCACCACCCACAGCAGAGGACCCTGAGGACAAACTGGAGGCAGGGGCTTCATCTCAGGTCTGTATTACAAAGCAATCCGATTCCAGATCTGCTAGGAGATTGCAAAGCTATGTATGTCTGCCTTGTGCAGCTCCAACGTGTCTGCAAGCAGCTGATGTGATCTCTTCAGGGAAGCATATTCTGGTCATCACAGGGTGGCAAGTCACTGCTGCAAGGCCTTCTACTTCTACCTCATCTCATACTCTGGACGTGGGTTCTGTCTCCAAAATGACAGTTGTCCTAATGTCACATTTCACCAAGCTCATAATTCACAGCAGGATCCATGACTTTCACCAGCATGCAGACAATGAACACAAGTGGAAGCGATGTACTACAGTCAGTTACTGGGAGGGCATCACTTCCATCCTCATGACTGGAACGGACCAACAAGTTTTCCTGAGAGATGCTCGGGAAGTTTGGAATAGTGGCACATTAAGAACCAAGGGCTATTCCTGTGACAGGGGATCTGAGTCAGAAGCTGACTCAGTAACCCATCATTCAGATCCCCACCACTATAGGTTAATTGGGATCTAAGGGGAAGACCAATTAATAAGTAGGGCCACAGCTGAAGGGCTAATTAGAGGGAGAAGCATCCCCTGGAGCTGAGAGTAGATAAATAGAGAGAAATAAATCCCTGGAAATGGGGGTGCAGAGCCTGAAAGAAGGCAGAGCTGATTGTTGCTAGCACTGCCCCCCTCCCCCCCCCGAAGTAAGGGGGGAGCTGACTGGGACTTTTATAGATGTAAATAGTACAACCATAGGTAGCCTGACAGAACACTATAATACAGCACAGTGTTAGTGAAAGCTGCCTGGAGTGAGCATGGTCTGTACAAAAGTTGAGAGAGACTCACAGGGGGACTACCCTGTGACAATGCCCCAGAAGGTATATACCTTCACTTGAGCCAGTGCTGAAGCAGTGACCATGCGGTGACTCAAGGATGGCTCAATTAGCCTCTGCTGTGTGGCCGTTCTCACTCCAACAGCCAGGCTAGTTTGAGTGGAGTACCTCGAATGAAGTGAAGGCAACAGTGACTTCCTCAAGGTCAGATAGGAGTTCTGTGGCCTAGCTGTGAACTAAGCCCAAATCCAGGGTCTTATGCTGTAAAATCACCTTTCCTCATTCATGTAAACAAATATTGTAAACAGTTATATCTGTGCAAAAAAATAAGGGCAGGGGATCCTAGTTGTTGAACTGTTCTCCCGTAATTGTTAGTGCACTATGGGATTTGATTCTCCCTGAAGAGTTATTTTCTTTCATGTATTTAGAAAAAGGAGTATAATCTACAGCTCAGAATAAAAAAATTGTGGGGTTAGATTCTCATACCATGACTTGATTTGAGCAGCACTTTAGTGCACAAATAGTCTCACTAATTTCTATGGGATTAAGGCTTTTTTTTTTTTTGTTATATCTGAGGTGCATGATTCTAAAAGAGGATGAAGCCTGTCACAGTTCTCCCTTGCAAGTCAGTGAGAAAAAGACTCAGAACATCTGCAAGCGCAACACAAATCTTTCAGTTTGTTCCCAGAGCTCAGAGGCTGACACAGCTCTGAAACAGCTGTGGGTTGGAAATGCATTGTGGGAAGTGACATGTAAGTAAGTAGCCTATCTTTTCTTCACAATTGCCATCTTCAGTGAAACCATAACAAGATCAACTACTGTCCTTCTAAAATTTCCTGCTGCAGATGTCCTGGATATAGATATGTTTAGACAAATTGGGATTATGTGTTTACCCATTTCACACCCCAGTTGGTGTCTAAACTCTAAGGACAAACTGGAATGCCTGGGCATACTGAATGCTTCTAGGGAGGCTTTGCAATTACAAGTGCTGCAACTTTGAACTTCAGAAAAGTTTCTCAAAAAGAAAAGGAGTACTTGTGGCACCTTAGAGACTAACAAATTTTTAGTCTCTAAGGTGCCACAAGTACTAAATTTGTTAGTCTCTAAGGTGCCACAAGTACTCCTTTTCTTTTTGCGAATACAGACTAACACGGCTGCTACTCAGAAAAGTTTCTAAAACTACTAATAATCTGAAAGACTCATAGAAGTGTTGCATTTTTAAAGTACTATACAAACACTAGCTAATTGATCTTTGCATCACGCACGGATGGTAGATTGGTATTATGCAGACATTTCCATGCTCCAGCCAGTGACTGTCACAAAACTACTGATGATAATTAAGGCCTGCACTGAGGCCTGCACTGCCTGCATTTTGCTCTACAAATGGGCTTGACATGCAGAGAAAAGGATCTTTGTGGCTTTCATTCCTTTGCTAAGCATGTTCTATTAAAAGTTTGGTGTAAGACAGAAGAGTCTGGAAACCTTCCCACTTTGTGCAGATTTGAAGATAACCAATTAAAACCCATCAAGCACATGCTGATAGGCCGTTGGGGAGAGCAAAATGTTATAGAATGACATCTACGAACAGGGCACATTTAAAATGAATTCTAATATTCCCAGGCCAAAAAACCCACATATAATTATAGCAGACACCACAGTTTGTGCTGCTGCTGTTGTTTAAAGGTGGCACATGAAGCTAACTGATCTCAATAGATTTCAATTGGCTGCAGTGGGCTAGAAATAATTAAGCAGCAGTAATGTTCTGCAAAGTTCAGTGTTGTCAATTTGCAAACAACACAGAAGTTGGTGTGTTTTCTTTTTTTTTTTAAGAAAAGGGCCCAATTCTCCACCTTTCTCACCAGAAGTATTATGTTGGTCTAGATTTAGTCCCATTGATTTCAATAGGGCTGTTCTTTGAGTAAAGCCCTACTGAAGATGGGTAAGGGTCGAAGTATCCGGCCCTAAATGTATAGTACCAAGACTGTGTTAGTCACTTAAAGACACCATAAAGGAGTGGCTCTCAACTTTTCCAGACTACTGTACCCCTTTCAGGAGTCTGATTTGTCTTGTGTACCCTCAAGTTTCACCTCACTTTAAAACTACTTGCTTACAGAATCAGACATAAAAATACAAAAGTATCACAGCACGCTGGTACTGAAAAACTGCTTTCTTTCTCATTTTTACCGTATAATTATAAAATAAATCAATTGCAATATAAATATTGTACTTACATTTCAGTATAGTATATAAAGAAGGATAAACAAGTCATTGTATTAAATTTTAGTTTGTACTGACTTCATTTGTGCTTTTTATGTAGACTGTTGTAAACTAGGCAAAATTTAGAGAAGTTAATGTACCTCCTGGAAGACCTCTGCATACTCACGTACCCCTGGTTGAGAACCACTGTCATAAATAGAGTGGCCAGGTGCCCGGTTTTCAATCACACTTTCCAGTCAAAAAGGGGACCTGACAGTATCCAGTCAGATCTAATGACCGGACACTCAAGGTCCGGTTACTGTGACGGGGGAGGCGGAGAGGTGCTGGGTCCATCACCTGCTCTAGCCCCTACTCAGCCGGGGCTTCGGGGCTTTGACAAGCTAATATGCGTAAACCAAAAGACATTTATCTTTGTTTTACTTTGTTTCTCTTGCTACAAGCTTGCCCTTTTCCCTCCCAGGCACTTGTGTAACACTCACTCATCCTTACACACATTCCAATGAGTTGATGGTGCGTAATTTACACTGCCACTTCCAGACATCTCAGAATGCAGTTCTCTGACAATACTACTTTCTGTGACCATGGGCAAATGAGAGAAACTAGAGATGGAAAAGATTTATGAGATCACCCAATCCACTCCCCTGATCCCAACACCTTGTTTTTTAGTGCTTTCCGACTGTTAGGACCAGGTTGTGGAAGCCTTATTGTTACTCATGTGAGAAGTCCTATTGTTTTTGAAACACTGCTTTGTTTTATCCTAGTATAATTTGACAATAAATTCACTGACTTCAATGGATTTTCTCTGAATGTACACAGTGTAACAGAAATCAGAATCTGGCCTACTGACTATAAAATAGGCACAATAATACTAACCTACCTTGCAGTATGATATGATCATTTGTTTTATTTATAGGTATTTATTTGCTGGGAGTGGATGACAGGGGATGGATCATTCAATGATTGCATGTTCTGTTCATTTCCTCTGAAGCATCTGGCATTGGCCACTGTCGGAAGACAAGATACTGGGCTAGATGGACTATTAATTTGATCCAGTATGGCCGTTCTTATGGTCTTATGTTATTTTGATGGTCTCCCGCCACTCTGAATACAGAATATTAAAATAGCAAATAATTCAGATACTAATACAATTGTAAGCAAACCTCCGAATCTTTTTTTTCTTTATGGCCTACAGACAGTTTGGTGCAAATGTTCCATTCTGCTTAGATTTCTATATGTGCCACTATGGGGGTCTTTAAAAGGCACCATTTGACTGTCAGTTGCTCTAACTGAAGAGGAATTCAAAAGGAAGTGTAGCCTGGTGGCTGAACTCCATTGTTTGGATACAGGCTCTGTCGCTCACTTGGTACATTGCACTGGGAAAGTCACTTATCCTATTTGATTACCATTGAAATGGGATAATACTTACTTATCCCACCAGATGACAGAAGCTGCTTTAATGTTTATAAGGTACTTTGAGAGCCTCAGAAAAAAGGGGCTACTAGAAGTAAAAATTAATATGAGAAATGAATTCCCATAGGAACTAAGATCCACCACAAACCTCTCTACCTTCTGTTACATGTGTGAGGTGCACTTTTTCAACCTGTCCTTCTCTGACAAACACACAGTAATGTATACATTTAAACAAACAAATCCACGCAAAACAAAACCCTATCAAAACAAAACACTACCCTCCACAATGACACACAGTTCTCCCTATGCTGAGGGGGTAAGAGAAAGAACAAACTACACATGGCAGTTGTTAATCTTGTTGCTTAATGTACTACTGGAAGTTGCTCAGATACTACATTGAGGAGAGAGGTATAAAAACCTAGCTAGATTAGATTATTATTCAGTTTTATTGTAATATGTTGTTGTTTTTATTGGTTTATTGAATTTCTGGTCCCAGGTTTCTCAGTGAAAACTTGAGCCTGAATTGTTACTGAAGAGAAGTTCAGTAGAATGGGGGTTGCTCTTGTAATTGTTTGAACATTTCTATTCCTTGTGCATCTTCAGATGTTACTCTGACACACTTGTTAAGAGAAAAGCTTAGAATAGGGATGGAGTTTGGAGAAGATCTTGTGTAAAACAAGAAATAAATTGTTTCTACACTAACTATACTCAAAACCTGTCAAGCTTCACTTATCTGAATGAAAAAAGAGTTGAAAAATGTATGAGCTGGATTATGAAATACAATGTAAAGCTATTTTTGCTATATCAGTCAGATTTATCTTAGCATCAACATTGAGCAATTATTGTTGTGGATGAGATAAATTTAACAGATTTCTACATTGAACAGCAGTTAGTTTACTCAAAAGGCATTGTGATACAGCATGGCCAGAGGGCAGCAGAAGAGTGTTAGAAGGGAGCCTTATTCCCTGTAGAGGGACGAAAGTTTGCTATAAATTAATTTGAGCACCTGAAGCCAGTCACATGATAGCCCTCTCCCCCCCCCCACTTTAATCAGACAAGAGGAGGAGGTGAAGCAGAGTGGATTGGTGTTGAAGCAGAGTGGATTGATGTGGGAGAAGAGAGCAGTTTGGAGGAGTTGAAGCAGAGTGGATTGGACTGCAGAGAGCAGTTTGGAGGGAAGCAGAGGAGAGTTTGGAGAAGTGCTGTGGTGGGCTAAGAAGACCAAGACCTGAGGTAAAGGGACACCTGGTTTGTGCAGAGGGAGGGCAGGAAGCCCCACAAGCTGAAGGGCAGGAGAGGGAAGTAGCCCAGAGGAAGGAACTGTTAGTTCTAGTGGTTTACTGCTATCACTAGGGCCTCTGGGCTGGGACCCAGAGTAGAGGGCTGGGCTGGGTCCCTCCCTCTCCACTCCCCTCCTCTAAAACACTAGTGGGACAGTTAATACCCCAGTTTCGGGTCAAGAAATGGTGCCCTGAATCCCCCTCCCCCCGAAAAAGAGAAAGCATGAGACCCATCATAGCAGTGCTGGCAATTTGCCACAGCATGTACTGAAAATATGAAGTTAAAAAATATACAGACAGACGTGGAATTTTAATCAAAATAACTTTAACAGGAATCAGTAGGAAAGTGTTTAGAATTGAGTTATGACAAACAAAAATGGTTAAACACACATAAGATTGTAGTGTGGATTATTTTCATCCACATATCATCCAGATAATTTTAGTTTGTCAAAAACTTTGATGACATGAAACCTCAAATGTGCGCACTATGACTCTGATTAATCACAGTTCTTAATCAGGTGCTTAATTTTACAAACATCCTGAAGTCCCTTAAAATTAAGCATGTGATTAAATGGTTTTGCTGAACTGGGGCCTATTTTTTCCCCAAACCCTATAGTCTCTTGAGTTTTTCATGACTTTGTTTTTTCCAATGGTCAGTTGTGTAGTTCCTAATAATCTAATACCTTACTATCCATATAATTTGGACCATCAGATTTGTTTTTGGGCACACTTTCCAAGTATACCCTAATCTGCTTTTGATCAATATCAATTTTTATATGGCCAGAGTCCTTCCCTTCCCCATGATGAGTAGCACCTTATTTCATGAGTGATGCCATTGAAGTCAATGGGATCTCTTGTAGATTAAGATGCTGTGACAGATTTAGAGCTGCCTGTAATAATTTTTGCATACTGTATCTTGATTGAATCTCTGTGGTGTTTACTTTATGCAAACAGTGTTAATTCATTAGCAGTCTTGTCAAGAAATACACCATGAAAGGAAGGTGCTGGTAGTTCCTGATATTCATACCTCCTGGCAAACACTTGTGTGAACAACACATAACATTTCATTTTGATGTGCTAGCTCACCCCCACCCCCTGCCTCCGGGGTCTTCCAGACATGTTTTTCCCAGGAGTGATCAGTCCGTGTGAGGGAAAGAGGATTAAAAAGGAAGGAGGCAGATAGTTAAGGGGGAGAAACTGTCCCCCCCAGGCCTCCAGAGATTAGAGGTATCTCAAGGAAGTTTACCTGGGTTAGGATTTCTGTCAAGGGATGGCAAGACTTTAGGAAACATAAACATGTATGTATGTCTTTTTGTTTTAACCTCCCCTTTTTCTTGTTATGCTGTTCTCCTACTGTTAAGATTATACAATACTTTGGTTTAACAAGGCTATTTTGGGTCACTGTATGTACCACTGGTCACCGGAAAGAATTGTCCAGTAGAACCTGTTGGGGTACGCACAGTTGGTACACAGAGTACTGTATCCCTGTACTCCAGTCTAAGAGGGGGAGAATTGCAAGATTCTGTCCCAGAGAAGTGAAGCCTCAAGGCCTGAGACCTGGAGGGAGTGCACTCAGAGAGAGACTTGGACTGGGGGTCCAAGCAGCTCGCCCTGAACCATGATGGATCCTGTTCAGCTTGAGTGAGCGTATCAGAATCTGGCTCAATAACATTTGCTCGCTTCCTAGGGGTCTAAATTTTTTATTTATTACTCTTGTAGAAAACAGATTTAAAAGTAGTCCATTGTGAGTGATTGGAGGAGGTAGCAACTCTTATATTTAGGTTGCCTAACATTTTTCAAAAAAAGTGATGTATGTTATAATAGCACCTTGAAGTGCTGATTGGGGCTCCATTGTGCTAGGTACTGTACAAAGGAATGAAACAGACAGCAGCTGCTCCTGTTATTGAATTATTATTAATTTCATCTCCTTCATTCACTTATGGACCCAGTTTCTCTCAGTGCATCTACTGCCCTCATATATATTTTTGGAAACTGCCCCTTAACTCCCTTTCCTTAACCCCTTTAATAGCATTGACTCATTCTGCTTTATTTATGCTTTTTTTAATCACTATGAATAGACCAGACGTTATCCATGAACAGAGGGCAGTTTTTTACCAATGTGTTTTCTATTCAGAATTGTTCAATGAAAGTTTTGTGGAACCTGTATCAGACAGTGCAGGCTGCTTGTGTGCCATTCACTGTGAATATTTTAACTGGATTTGATACTTGTGTTGTATGACTAGTCACTTAAATCACATGGAATTGCGCCCTGGTTACATCTAGAAACTATCTTCATTTCTAAGAAAGAAAATTTGTTTCAACACAAGATTAATTTAATTTAGTTATTAAATGAATCTAGAAAACGTATCTGACATTTCCTTTAAAATATTCGTACAACAAAGCTTTGCTCCCATCAGTTGGGAAACAGGTGAAATTTACTCCACCTGGTCAGAGCCTAAATGGTTACTCTTACATACATGAGTCAGCCCTCTATGATCTATAGGATCAACAGCCACCAAGAGACTGAGTAGTATAAGTATGGAAATTTGACCTAGTACTGACCAAGGCTACAAGCAGCATTTCCATTAGTACCAGATATCTTTCCTCCATGCTGTGTCCTCAATGAAGCCTGATCGTGAAAGACCTAAGGCAGTAGAGGACATTAGGTGATTCCTTTTCAGTGCCTTTGGTTATTAAAGATAGACAATGGGGAGGCAATTTGCAAGACTATTTATATCTGGTAAAATACTCTAACCACAGTTCTCTGAATTAACATTTGCCCCTGCCAAGCCCACACACTAGATGAGAAGCTTCACACTGATTTTGCAAAGCCTCATGCTGGACTGACCAAGCTCTGCCCCAGCTCCTTCCCATTATTGACTTCAATAGGGCACTTTTGTTTTCACTCTTGAGGACAGGGCACTGATGATCAAAAGCTATAGAAATACCAGCAATTTCAAAATTTCTCATACTCTTTATTGTTTGCTTTAGATTCTCCCCTAGCAACCAGCAGAACAAATACAATGGCTTCTTCTCCTGAGGAAAACATTTGGGAGCAGACGTAAGGTTTTGCATGTGACTAGTTTAAGATGTCTGGTAGCCACAGACTCATCTGAAAAGGTTTTTGCTAACATGCTGGAGATGTTGTTCATATAAGTGGTAAAGCACATTTTCATTCAAGTATCATGGGCCAAATGACCTCTCTATTCCTTTCAGTGAACAGATATTGTTTACAGATTTAAAAAGAGAGAAACCTTTGAAGCACTTTCTTTTCAGCAAAGGTTAAATAAGGGTTATGCTTTTCTTCCCCCGACTTCACTTTTTTCAAAGCAATATAGTTGAGCACATGTTAGAGAGAGACAGAGATTTCTGAAAAGCTTTGTGAAAAAGGTGGGAGGGAGCTCTACTCAATGGTTAGAGGAGGAGATGAGGTGTCGAGTTATGCATTTCCACTCCTGGTTTGGGCAGGATTTAGGACTCAGCAAGGGCTAGATTTTAACCTAGAATTCAGTTCACGTAAGGGACAATGTGAAGATGCAGTGTCCCAGGAGACGTGCAGAAGCCAGATTATGAGTTTTTATGCTTTTTTTTTTTTTGCCTCTGTTTTCACTAACAAGGTCAGCTCCCAGACTGCTGTGCTGGGCAACACAAAATGGGGAAGAGATGGCCAGCCCTCTGTAGAGATAGAGGTGGTTAGGGACTATTTAGAAAAGCTGGACGTGCACAAGTCCATGGGGCCGGACGAATTGCATCCGAGAGTGCTGAAGGAATTGGCGGCTGTGATTGCAGAGCCCTTGGCCATTATCTTTGAAAACTCGTGGCGAACGGGGGAAGTCCCGGATGACTGGAAAAAGGCTAATGTAGTGCCCATCTTTAAAAAAGGGAAGAAGGA